>NC_137462.1:162653072-165053072 GCF_964235325.1 Thermobia domestica | reverse complement strand
AAACTGTAAACACTCACTTCGTCTCTTGAAATTCGAAAAGCAATCTTAAAATCACAAAAAGTTAATCAATCATTCAAAAGCTAAAAATATATTATAATCTTTGAAAAGGTCAAGTCTGTTCTTTTCTTTTCTTTCTTTCTTTTTTTTTCTAAATATAGCCTATTACGTTGGCTCCCAAAATTTTTTGGTTCCCGACATACTTCACGGAATGCTCAGGACATCACCATACACTTGTTTTTCTTTTTTAAATCATGATTCAAACTATAATAGTGTAAGCCTATAATTTTCTGTAAAACAGTGACTATGTACTACTGAGCATTGTTGTTACCACTGGAGACGTTGACTGGTAAAAGTTCTCAAATCGGTTTTAACAAATGTTTCACGATTTTTAAATTCTAATATATATATATATATATATATATATATATATATATATATATATATATATATATATATATATATATATATATATATATATATATATATATATATATATATATAATTTATTTTTTATTTATTTCTTGAACGGAATATATTTTCATGTTTGGTATTTTCGGTTCGTCTACTTCCAGATTACACTTCAGCAAATTACATGTATTATTCAGTTCTATCTATTATTTGTTAGGTGTTTTTATTGAACTGTTAACACTGTAGAACGAACATGAGCAGATAGCCGTATTTAAAAAAAAAAAAAAGTAAATTAAAGTATGGTCTGATGGTTTCGGATATCATGTCAAATATCTTCCTCTAAGTTCTTAATCGCAATTGAATGTAAGTAGGGTGAATGATACAGATGATTTTATTAGATAAATCGGTGCTAACAAGAACAAGGATGTAACTAATGGAAGAATTTTCATGTGTAAATCTATAATGCAGATGCCATGATTCTTAGTTAATGGCCAGGAAGACTAGCACGATAAAAAGAAATACCTCTATGTATATCATACACTATATATTACTTCAATGACTTGGATAAAATCTGGATCTGGATAAAATCAAGAACTACGCTTTAACACGCGATAGTGTATCAAAATATTCAGACAATTTGAAGTATGTCAAATGACATTCAGTGCTGCATTTCTTTTAGTGCATACTATTTTGTGCAGTAGAAATACATGATCTGGTTTTGTTTCATTTTGACACACTTCAATGTTGTATTTTTATGTTTTATCCATATCAATATGTCATAGGAGTCAAATTTAAAATGCCTGTTTCACAGAACAGTGTTTAGTATGATTGATTTGTTGACTGATTTTTTTGTGTGTGTTTTCTTTGCATTACTATAAAGTTGTTATATCTATATTTTATGGTAATTATAACAGTACTTCATTTTTAGGAACCCTGTAGACAGATTTACATGTTTTAACTACTCGAAGCCAGGACTCTTCGGTGGAAGATAAAATTTCGAAACCGGGACATTTCGCTGGAAGATTTAATTTGACGCCTTCCATCAGTAAAGACTATCTAACCAACATATGGCAATTTTTGCTTAGTCCCTGTTGGATGAATCGGCAATGATGATTAGAAAAGTAAGAAATATCTTTAAAATTCAAAGATTTAATATGAAC
This sequence comes from Thermobia domestica, assembly GCF_964235325.1. Taxonomy (NCBI): domain Eukaryota; kingdom Metazoa; phylum Arthropoda; class Insecta; order Zygentoma; family Lepismatidae; genus Thermobia; species Thermobia domestica. The sequence goes on along the minus strand of NC_137462.1, from coordinate 165,051,504 downwards.
TGTAGGCTATGGCGTGAAGTGGAGCATTCTATCAATATTCAAGAGCTGGATCATAAGTCACTTGGCAAAAATGCATTTGAAATGAATTGTTTATCAACTGCGAAATTATGAAATTATTACATGTTGTGTCATAACATTAAGTTAGCCTACCCAAAACAATTGTTCAAAGTATCTTCCATCATTTTAAATACAGAACATATTATGGTACTAATGTGGTTGTATGATAGTTTTATCAAATTTAAAAGTAATATGCTCTTTTAATTGTTCTAGACCTATAAGCTTTTCAGAAGAAAAGCCACGCCTTTCATTATTACCTATAGAGAAAAGTTCAAACAGCTCAATCATGTGTTAGCAATTTTGGTCATGTAACAACCATCTTTGAAGTACGAACATACGTTCATCTTTCGATAAATTTATTTTTATTGTAAACTTACTAATACTTGATTACAAATGTAACCACATCATAACATATTGCTTATGTCAATCACCTACTAATACTCTACTCATTTGAGAACTAAATAACTGCTAATATGAAGCAACTTACGGTGCGCTGTATACTGTATGCCGGTATCAATGTAAAAATATCTAATACCAAAAGTTTTATTTTAGATTTTAGAATACCGGTAATGCAATGAGAACAGGGCACAAAAGAGTGAAAAAATTGTTACGACTGAAAACCTAGCAGGATGCTAGGACAAGAATATTTTAAATCGTGACTGTTCCGGTCAAAACGGGACATATGACAAACCTACCTATAGAAGCGTTTGTGGAGCCATTTTATCGATGATTCTCAAGTGTTTTTGTTCATAGTACACAATCTTCTATAATAAAGAATTTTTGTACAAATCAATAGCACATTAAAATTATTTGAGGTACTTTTACCAGCAATATTACAAAAATCCAAAATTTTCGCGTCACTGTCGTTTCTAACTTAAAAAAAGACGAAATTTAAATTATACTTAAATTTTAAAAGTTTCGTCACCTGCAACAAGTTCTTCAATTTAGCACAAATCCAACTCCTCAAACGCGGATTTACGCATACGAACCGAAAACAAAGCGACAATCTGCTGTGTAGGTTTTCCGCGATGAACCTAAACCAACCAAAATTGTTCGTGCACGCAGTGCCTCTAAACAAATGATTGAATCATTTTTTGATAAATCAGGTCATATTGCAACTGTCCCACTGGAGAATTGTAGTACAATCAATGTAGAATGGTACACAACCATATGTCTATCAGAAGTACTGAATGTGAGTAGGCAGTCCAACCCCAACCGTGAAATCAACTCCATCCGCCGATACTCTGCATCACGACAAGTGCTTTTCTGGATCAGGAAATCGTTGAAGTCATGATACATCCAGTTTATTTCAGTGATTTAGCACCCAGTGATTTCTTTTTGATCCCAACAATCAAGAACATGTTGTGTGGGAAGCGGTTTTGCTCTCCAGAAGAAGCCATCAAGGGATATAAACTGCATGTTTCACAGGTACAAACTTCAGTGTGGTATAACTGTTTCAAGATGTGGTTCTATCGCATGAAACAATACATTGCTGCAAAGGGGAAGTACTTTGAAAAGCAATAAAAATTGCTATATTTTGATGTTCTTGTGTTGTATCATTTTCCGAAACTTTCAGTACAACTCTCGTACTTATTAATGAACTTCCTAAATTGAAAGCTATATTTTAAATACAATCCAGTAACCTTACATGTTAATGGGCGAAAATACTTACTTCATATACTATAGCCTACACTTTACTACAAAAAAATAAAATAAAATAAAAATAAAATAAAATAAAAAAATAAAAATAAAAAAATGTGCAATGTTACATAACAAATTAAAACCTTCTTAAATTCAAGTTCTTAGTTCAAAAACGTGTATCATTGTACTCGTGTATACATAATTCGCGAAGCCGCATAAAACTAAACAGATTTTCTGGGATTAACGTGCTACACGTGCTGGAAACGTATCTTTTTTTTTTTCAAACTGTTATTTATGCTCAGAAACGAAATTAAAAAAGAAAAAAGAAAAACAACTCAATAGTTGACAGTGCAATAGACAGAATTAAATAAATATTAAAGAAGTAAAGTACTTTTTTTTTTGTTCTTTCTTTCTCTCTCTCTCGCTTCCTTTTTTCTTTGATAGAATTTCTCCCTCACTTTGAGGATATGTCTGCAGCTAGTGACTATACAGTGTCATTTTTCGGATCTTTCCTTTGTGATGTAATGTAACTCTTTTTGCCCAATTCTTCAAAGAAAGTAAACCAAAAATTTGGCTATTTATACAAAATGTTCGAAGAGAAAATGTCCAAAAAAAAAATGAAAATAAAAGAAATCTCAGTTTAACGTCCCACGATTATGTCCCATAGGGTAAGGAGAGAAATTGCTAAGTCAAGTGATGATGCTGGAGGAATCGGTGAAATGTTTATGTGGTAGGAAATGGAACTACTCCGACAAAAACTGGGTACACGATGTTTTCTACCACACTTACTTGACCGGGGGCCGAACGAGAAACGTCACACAATAGAGGAAAGCGCTCTACCACTGAGCCACCTTGTCCCCAAGAGAAGGGGACAGCGTTAATACTTCAGGAGGTGGCAGCGAAGGTCATTCTAAGGAAAAAAAGTGGTATGAATGTATTATCAGTTCACTTACGCATATTCACAGTTTCCGACCAGGAGGGTAGATCATTTTGCACTATTGATCTTGTCTGGTTTTGGTAAATTTTTAGCACACCCTGTATTTGGAATATTGATAAAAATTACAATGGTGACGAGTCAATCATTCTGTGAATATGCAGTAAGTTAGGGTATTGTCTACGAGAGAGAAGTGTAACGAAGAGAAATTCTACACATTTATCACCTAAATTTCCCTTTTTGTATTCTTTTTCGGTTCACATGTGGAAACACTGTCGCCGAGACAGACAAAATCACTTTAAAAGACACCACATTCTTTGTCTAATATGTCAAAATTACATCTATTTATTTTTATATATAAATATAACATAATTTCAATGTATGTATGTATATTTAACAGTCGAATGTCAGTGTTTTAAGTAGTGATGAGCATATTGACTAACAAGCAATGCAATTATGAGAAATTACAGCATATTTTCAAAAACTACGCAACCAACATACATACTAACACATTTTTTTTATTCGTACGTAAACATAATGTACTGCTTAATGTTTGGACTACCCACAATGCGCCCTAAGCTTACCACGGTTATATATTCTGCATACTTTCGTCTTCATCCAACCCTATAAACAAAAATCTAAGGTGGATTAGGTCGGGCGATCTTGATGGCCAGTTAATTAGACCCCCACGACCAATCCACCGGTTCGGGAAACGACTATTTGGTTACGTGCTCACAAGCTTGGTACAATGAGGACGCCATCGTGGTGGAAATAAATACTTCTTCTTGAAGCCAAGGGATTGTCTTCCAATTGTCACACATCACTTTGGAAAATTGGAGATATTAAAAATCATGACATATATTCCTTCAAAATAACAAGACCAAGTAGCATACTGTTGATCTTGACACACCACACATTTATTGAGAATTTGACTTGATAATGTGTTTTCATTGTTTCAGGAGGGTTATCCTTTGTGCATCGATGACAATTGCAGCTATTGTTGATGCCATTTCTGGTTAAAGTGTCTTCGTCAGCAAATAATATTACAGAAAGATACGGTGAGCAATGACCCACTGACAGAAGTCTAGACGTTTGGCATTATCACCTGGTTGCAAATGGTTTACACGTCCACGATGATAACACAGCATGCTTTTCTGTTCCTACTCTCCGAACACGGCAGCAGTCAACTAACTGTTAGCAATGTTTGCAAAACTTGGCAACAAATATTATTCACCAGAAACAAAAATTCCACTGTTGCTAATTTCAATGTTAAGTTTCCCAATACTGTAATAATTCTGTGAATGTAGTTTTGAACATATTGATTTCATTCTTCTTCTTCTTCTTCTTTTATTATTATTGTTATTGGTTCCTTCCCCGGTAGTTAGGAAACTATGAGGTATAGTCCATGTGTTTATTGGATAATGTTTCTTCTTTGCTTAGAATTACCTTTCTAACCTTTGCTACACAGTTAAAATGTCATTTGTGGACACCTTATATGACACCATTCGTAGAAACAATCGGAGATTGAATATGAATGAACTATAAATACAGAAAGCACGTCTGATGACCATTCTGTTATACAAAGCCCCTACTAAAAATAATCTACTACTAAAAACGGCCAAGTGAAATGCAATTATCAAATTTTCAAGCGTAATAATCATAGTAACACATTATAATACGTCATATGAAATAATTTTAGTGCAAATTTTATTCATTTTACGCAAAATTAATGTGAAAGGAGTAAAGAAAAAATCTATACTAAAGTAAAGAAAAATATCTGTATATATAACCCTCAAATAATCATGTGCATCTTCAAAAATATTCTCAATTTTTATTTCTGTAATTCTGACATGAGATTGTTGTTTGGTATGTTCTTATGACCATAGTTTTTAGCTTGTTGAAGAAACAAAAATCATATATTTTCATAATTACAGATATCAGTTTCTAAATTTAAATAAATAAATTCGCATTGATTCCGTGTGACACTAGAATCTAACGATAAAGTAACAAAAATTATTGCTAGACTGTATCTTGTTCAATAAGTAGAAGTTAATAATTTCGTGTATAGCTATGATCAGTACATTGTCATGGATATAGCTGAATGTGGTAACCGATATCAAGATATTTTACATGATGATATAATTATGTTTGATTTAGATTGGAGTTCGTTCCCGGAAGGCATAACAAATCTTCCTCTTTATTTGATAGACTTAAAAAGAAAAAAAGAAAAAAGAAAGGAGAAAACACCGAAGGCCATTAATAATCTCATGGCAAATTTCCAGCGTATAATATAGTGATTAGGTTCGTTATAAATCTTCCCACAATGCATAACGTGAAACAGCATTAAATTGTACCTTTTCCTTAATACCTATTTTTAGATCGGTTACAGACAGGTTCTATTCATTCAGTTGTTAATTAGGTTTTTCTAAATCTTCCCATACACGTGGTTGTAACTGTGCTGTGTTATGTGGCTGTTAGTTTCTGTAACTTTACTGTCCACGATTAAAACATTAATCATTGTATATATGTACTTAGTGTAAGTTAACTCTGGAAAATAGTCTAGTCTATACTACCAACATTTTACCGTGAGTAAACATTTGTACTAATTTTTTGCGGAGAGTACCAGAATCAAAGTCTATTTATTTTATTTTATTTTATTTTATTTTATTTTATTTTGAACTTAACATTCTATTTTGAACATCAAGACCTAGTGAGATGTGGGTTCATATAGTTGACCATGGAATTTGAATCATATAAGCCTTTGCCGGGAATTGAATGCAGGGTTCCCACATAAAAAAGGCGAGAACACTAACTAACCATTTAGGGACGCTCATGCTCTGTCTCAATTGCAGTTCTAAATTTCGAAGTTCTAGTAGTCAAGCCTTGTGACCTGTCTGAACTTTGTTCAGGTTTTCTCCAGTGCTATCAAACTGCATGTATCACATTTTTCTTTTTTTTCTTTGGGGGGGGGGGGAGGAGGGGCATAGTGAATTAGGATCATACCTTGATTGATAATTCTAGACTTGTGAGGAAGAAAGAGTAAAAAGTCTAAAAACACAGGTTTTCAGGAGGATTTTTTTTTTTTTTAATTTTACCGAGCATACGTATGAATCACTTATACTACACTACCAAGACGCGATTATTCAACTCACGTTTAGAATTGACTTATACCAAGTTAACAGGAGGTAGAGAATGACACATAGATCTCAAATTTTGATTATCTCATTTTGGCCAATTTCTGATGCTTCATGACTTTTAATGGGGCACGATGGCTCAGTGGTATAGCGCCTACCTCTGGTGCGTGGTGTCCCTGGTTCGATTCCAGGCCAAGTAGTTTACAACATCGTGTTACTTGAGTTTTCTCGGGGTACTCCCGTTTCTTCCCACAATATCATTCCACCAATTCTTCCAACATCATTCACTTGCCTTAATCATCTGACTCCCTTCGCCTAAAGGGCACGATCGTGAGACGTTAAACTGAAATATATATATAATTCCATTTCATGACTTTTAACTTCTAACAGCCCTTTTTCATTTGGCGGCGAACTGCCGCGCGCGGCGGTGGCTAATTGCAAGCAGTGGAGCTTTTCATATATGCGCGGCGGTCACCGTAAATTTACGCGGCGAGGAAAAACAACCGCATCTCCCTGCTAGAAAGCGGCGCAGCAGATTGCCGCATACAGCCAAGCGGGACATTGCAAGCAATGGAGCTCTTTACATATAGGCAGCGATCTGCCGCTTGGGTGTTGGAGGAGGGAGCAAGTGTTGCCAGGAAAGAGTAGAGAGTGGTTGCGATAATTTGTATGTGTGTGGTTTTACGTGTATATATATATAAGCGTCAATAGTCGGAACGCTTAAAACAAACGAGTAAATCCGAAATACTATAATAATAATAATAATAATAATAATAATAATAATAATAATAATAATAATAATAATAATAATAATAATAATAACAGACCAGCCTTGGTTTCAGTGGTTGAGCGTTTACTTGGGATTCTGGGATAGATCTCAACCACCGACTATCCCGAAAGGACTTTATCCTGGTTTTCCCAGCCAGAACAGATGAATATCGGGATGGTATTTTAAATATCCAGAACCTGGCCGCTATTTTGCTCAAGTCTATAAATTGTGGAAACAGTATAGAAAAATCTCTTTCAAGATACCACTTCTCTTAAAAAAAAAAAAAAAAAAAAAGTGAACCCATATGTCTCTTACTGTTTTTTTTAATTAAAAAAAAAATATTTCTCTGTCTTAACAAAGCGAGTAGAAGACACTTTTTGCATCTGTCCATTGCAACACCACATTAAGAGTCACAAGGTTTTGTTTCTTCAGTTGCACAGCAATCCTGCTCGCATATTTTTCATTCGCGGCAAAACGCCGCGTAATATGAAAGGGTACACTTCTCACGCGACAATCTGCCGCGAGCGGCGACGCAAATCACCCCCTCAATGTGAAAGAAGCGTAAAATTTAGCGACACACTATATAAAACTGCGCAACACTGGTTGGGAACCACTGATCTACCCTACTGTTTGCTACTTTTCGGTTTTTACCTCTGCTCTTATATAGTAAAGAGTCGAGAAACTCTCAACTCATACTTGGAAGTCGAATACCACCTGTACATTCTGTCTACTTCAATAAAATAGGTTTTATGATTTTCTTTTATGTCTTGAGAAGACGCAATAAAACTTTTTCTTTTCTTTTCTTTTTTTTTTAAGTGACGAAATATATTAGAATATACTGTAATGAAAGAGATGCGAAATACTAGTAAAATGTATTGAAGCGTAAGACAGCGTTGAACTTAACTACTTGTTCATGTTCTGTATTGATCCTATAAGTAAGTAAAAACGAAGCAATATTCCTGTTAGAAAATACAATAACAGAAAATATACTTGTCGTGTAGGCATGAGAATAGGATAAGAAACAATATGATACACCAGACGGTAGACGCGAATTCGGAACTATTAAACGTGCATCAAACTCGTTAGATTGTTTGATGCCAGATGTTCAAATAGTGTGCATTTATTTACAGTGCATTGTACTCATATATTGTCTGCTGCTTTCCCATAATTTCCTATTTCTTTTTTTTTTTTTTTTTTCATTTCTTCCAGATTAATCCGCTTTTATGCTGCGATATCCACTGTGAAACACAACAGCTAATTTATTCATGTATTCCTTAACTTTATATGGCGGCAGAAGAAGAGGCGCCGTCGTAGACATGGCTGTGCTTTTTATTAAGATGCCTCGAATATATTAAAGAATAAGAACAGTGCTATTGTAAGTACATTCAGACCACGCATACACATATACAATGTTACAAACGCTTGTATGAATATGCAGGAGTCTTAACAGCACTTAATATATGTTTGTGCCTATCAGGTGACCTTATTCTCTCGGACATTCATCTCAAACAACAGCAACATTTCAGTTACGCTTTCTGTTGTCAGACTATTAATACTTAGCACACACACACATATATAACATATACACTTTGTAGCAGAATTTGTTTACTATTTACCATTCTGATTAGCAAAATTAACATATTCACTGTAATTATATATATATATATATATATATATATATATATATATATATATATATATATATATATATATATATATATATACATATATATATATATATAAACTTAGCATGCTTTGTTTCCGGTTGCATGCCATTTAACGGAAACATGTGAGTTTGAATCAGTTTTCAACAACGTTTTCATAATTGAAAAGAAAATATGCTAATGAAATCTAAATTTTTGAGCATAAACATTTTCACGTAGAATCAATTTTAAATAAAACAATCATTCTCTGTAGACGTACAATGTCTTACGAATATTATCCACCGCATCTAAGTTAAACTTTTTGCAACGTGCACCGAAACTAAAGTCAGTTGCTTCCCAGCAGTGGCAGATCTAGAAGGGGGGGGTAACCCCAACACAGACTATGTTAGGTGTATCATGAGTTTCATATAAAAACTTCGAAAAATATACAGGGTGTCCCAGGAGGAAGGATCAATACTTCGAAAAATGGTGGTACGGGTGATTCTAAGCAAAAAAAAAGTTCATATGAACATGAGTCCTAATCTCAACAGTTTGAGAGCTACAGGTTGTGAACCATTTTTATTTCACGTTGCTTATTACTCACCCTGTATTTATTCTACAGAGATAAGACATAGCGGATTTTAAAAATGATATAATTGTCTTTCTAACGGTATGCAACGTGTGAGAGTGGTGCCTTTGGAAGAGAAGTTATTGAGCGAAATTTGATAATCAGTGTTGCCATCTAATTCCCTTACATAATCTTAAATTTTCCTAAATAGCCCCTTTCCAAAGACATAACTGCTACATGTTGCATACCGTTGGAAAGGCCACTCCATCACTTTTCAAATCCGCTATGTCTCACCTCTGTAGAATAATTACAGAATGAGCAATACGCAACAAAAAGTCAATAATGGTTCACAACCTGTAGCTCTCAAACCGATGAGATTAGGTCTAATATTCATATGAACTTTTTTTTCTTAGAATCACCCATATTATCAATTCCCGAAATATGTCCCTTCCTCCTGGAACACCCTGTATAAATAATATCTTAATTTATTTTTGTCACTCAGAAAACTGGGGGGGCTAGGCCCCCGGCGTCGAGCTAGATCCACCACTGCTTCCCAGTCTACGAATAGTTGTGAACGTCCAATGCTAAGTAGTCTATCTGTAATATTAATGGAAGAATTGAATTTGCACGATATAGGTCTACTTACATATAAATGGTCGCATAAAACCTATGATATTTCCTGAAAGGCATTCAAGAAATATATTTTCAACTTTTATCTTAAAGCAAATTATTTATTTATTTATGTTTCTTATTATAATAAAACCCTACAGAGAATACCGTGCAGAGAGTACAGAGAGTTGAACATGCAGTGGTCTGTTGAAGATTTCCTGCAATAACAGCCGATGAATTGTTATATCAGTGATGGCAATCTGAAAAGTTATAACATCCCTTATTGAGGGACAAAAAGCCCATTTTACTTTCTAATTCCCAACCCATCCCAAAGTTTGGAGCCCTTAAAATGAGTTTGGTAAAGAGCATTACCATCTATGGTGCAAATGACACCATCTTCGTTTGGTCTGTCTGCAAGGTGATAATCTTTTTCCAGCATATGCATAAGTTGCGATTTATCTGTCTCGACAGGAGTCCATCACTGGTTGCCAAAACCCATGGTACTGGACCCAAAGAGTATTTGAGAACTCCTTCCACGCTAATATCATGTTGCAAAGCAAGAAGAAGCTGTCCAAACGCATTTCGTTCTGCTCTTACTTCCTTTACTTTTATTAGCTGGCGCAGGTACCTTGGAAACTTTAGCAAGGTTTGCAAATATGTTGAGCTCTTGTTCAGTAATAGGTGTATTAAAGCTCTCTGATTTGACAGTGAATCTGTACTTAATAAATGTGATAAGTGCGTTTATTCCCACTTTATGCGCTGATAGAAAATCTTGCTTAATTATTTTGGTTGCTGGAGCACCTGATGATAGGTTGTATAAATATCCTTGTTCTCAACGTTGAAAGGATTCAGAAAGTTTAATATAGTTTCAGTGACTTTACACGCATCCTCTTCAGTGTGCGTAATTTCTTCTGGTCTGACTTCTTTGTATGTGAAGTTTTCTGAAGTATCAATATTAGCCATTTCCAAAGTTGTTTGAAGATAACTAGCTTTATTGTGTCTGGTCATAAACTATCTGTAGTATACAGCATGATTCCTGCTAAAACCTATTATGCCACCATGTGATTTTGCGTGTCGATTTAATGTTTGTTCTATAGTTATATCCACAATATTTCTAGGTGAAGGAACACTAGATCGGTTGACGCTGAAGCCATTCTGCCTAAGATTATTTTCTGCTCCTGGATGAGACTGCTGCAAATTCAGCATATCTAGAACATACACAGCGACATATTTTGAATAGTTTTGGTAATAATAACTGAAGAAAAGTGCACACATCTTCGCCAGAGAAGACAAATGAAAGTCAAAATTGTTTTTTTTTTTTGTCGCTCTGTGAAACTGGAGAAGGATCCAAGCATAGCCCATGTACTGCATCCACATTTGTGTAGTTTTCCAAAGTTTTCCCTTATCCTTGAACTTCGAACACATAACAAACTTCTTCCTGCAACCGTCATTTGCAAGAATCTCAGAAAGATTTTTCATAGGATGGGTCCTTAGCAAGTTGCAGTAAAAGCACATTTACATCCTCTTCCATTTAATTTGCAGCCTCATATTTCTCCAGAAGCAGCCTTTTCAGGGCTTCAAGGACAACTTTGTAAACACGGAGAGCTCGGTTGTAGTGCTTTCCTGACATCTTTTTTTTTTTTTTTTTTTTTTTTTTTTTTTGATAGAACAACTGGCACAAATTCCTGATTCTATTGGAATATCTTTAAAGTCACTACACCTCACATATTTTCCAAAGGCAGCCATGAAGACGCACGAAGTGTGAAATGTGCTCAACCTGACAAGATATCACTGAATTTCTGTGATTGTTGCCACACAAGTGAATACACTTTCTTTACAACTGCAAGGTCAAAGCACGCAATGGTATGTTGCTGATTCGCCTCTTTTGTAGCTTTCTTAGATAGTTTGAGTTCATGATACACTGAAACATTTTCTGTAATGGACTTCATCACTGGGGGCATGTAGTGTATGCGTGACAACTGAAATTCATCCTTCTGTGATCCTCCCGTAAGAGATACCCAACCAGCCCACCCCGGAACAGTTTGGACATTATTCTTTACTATGCTCTGCAGAACAACCAGTATAGGTCAGATGCTTCTGCTTTTGACACAACTTGGACATTAGATGTATATTTCCTACATATAGTTAGATGTGGCTCTGTTTTTTCTTTCAGGAAACAAGGTTCGATATCAAGCTGAAAACTAGTAGCCGACCTTTCCTTACTTTTGACATTGGAGGAGTTGTCTGCAGGCCCGTAACCAGCCCAAAAATGTAGGAGGGGGCCCCGTAGAAGTTAGGAGGGATCGATCCAATCATATAGTTCATCACAATATTATAGTTCATTTACAAGCCTACGGTGAAAATTTTAGAGGGACCAGTAAAAATTTAGGGGTCCCGGCCCCTGACCCTCCTTGGATACGAGCATGTGTCTGTTGTGATTGTCTGTGTAACAGTTCTGTCTATTGATACTTCTTGGATAGTAATTCCATGTACTGTGTGTGATCCCTGCGTTTGCTAATTTAAATAAAAGTTTCCCAACAGAAATGAGTAAAACATTTTTTCTGTCGATATTGTTGGTGGAATGATATGCACATGACGTGCAACTTTAGTTGAAAATAACTTAATGTACCTTTAGTTGGAAATAACTAGCAGTACACATGATTAAAAGTAGTCCTATACTGCCTCAGGTGCTTTAAATATTAAACAATTACATTATACCTTTATTACTATCTATTAACATTTAATCTTTCGCTTCATTCCTTCTACCACATTACTCAGAGTACAATTTCTTCTCCAACAACGTCCTAGTATCTTTTCAATTATTTCCAATTATTTTATTTAGGCACATTTTCCTCAATATTCCTCATTGGTGTATCGTTCCAATCAGCCAAGTTTTCCATTCTTCTCAAAGTACAAATTTCCGAGAATTCAATGATGTTTTGTCTTCTATTCGTTATGTTCAAGTTTCTGTTCTTAATAATAGAATGCTCAACTTCAGTAAGTCTTCATTTAGTGACTCTCCTAGTATGCTTCTCATCAACGTTAAGAACGCCACATAAGTATTGAAAACTAATCATCTGTTCTACTTTTTTGTTCAGGTTTCCATAGTTGTCACAGCCAGTGATGCTAGGTCCTCAAGTTAAAATTTCCCTCAGGAATGTTCAAAAATTCCTTTTTAAGATAAAATTTCCGTAAATTTCGTTCACAATATATATATATATATATATATATATATATATATATATATATACAGTATATATCATTGTTTAAAAAGAGCATTATTGCGTACCTATGGATTATTATACTGTACTCATATCTCCATAACATACATTTGTGCTTTTGATCGTCTTTTATTACCTCAATGTTATCTTGTATAATGACATCCTCGAGCCAGACCACGAAAGGCTTGTGGGAAAAAAAAAAGTTTGTTACTTTGTATGTGGGATTCTGGAAAGAATGCTACCGTCTTTCGTCATACTGCCGCAGTGTTTAGTAGCATAACATTTGTTGTAAAGCTAAGTTTTCCTACATTTTATCTCATATTCGTAAAATCTTCCTTTTCCCTCCTTAAAAAGTTCTTTGCTAAATCTCCCTACGCTGCGGGAAATTTCCCTCAAACTAGCATCACTGTCACAGCTTCAGTCATCCCAGCCACCAATACTTTCATATTTATTTTCGTCTCTCATTATTTCTAAAACGTTTCCTTATGTTTTCTGGCACTATGTTAATTTTAATTTTGTAACAGATTCTACAATGACAGCCATATCATCTGAAAAGCTCACAAATCAAATTTCTGCTCTTCTACTCTTCTAGATAGTAAATTATATTTAATAATATAATCCTACTTGTGGCAAAACTATTGTCGAGTACTCCTTCCCAACTTTTACTGGTTTGGTTAATATGTAAGTTTCTTCGCAATATTTGATCTTTTATCGCAAATTTCTTTAGTATCTTTATCCAGATTACAATTCAAGCAGTTAAAATCCTTTTCTAAACCAATGAACACTTCATTATCCTTGTCTAAAAAGCTTTCATATATTTTACTCGATGGAAGCTAATCACATCTTCGTGCTATGTCTCCTACCGAATAAAAACTGTTCAAAACTTCCTTAGTTCTTCGTCCATATACATAATTTCTTGAATACTCGAAGTTGAATCTTTGCTGCGTGTGATATGAAATTAAGATATTGGTGGAAACTGGAAACGAACTTTAGATTATCCCGCATAATTTGACTGATTTGAATGAAATTCGCACCACAGAATGATCTTGTTTTGAACGTTCCAGAGCACCGGTCACAATAAATGGAAGGCTGGTCGTTCAGGGAAATATCACTAATAAGTCGTACTTTTGTGATGTCATTGTCAATACTGTCTTCTAACTTTATGTGGTCACTTTCAATTATCCTATTTTCCAGCACCGTCAGTGAATCCAGTTTACTATATCTGTATACGCCTTCTGCCCTGCCCTGCTAGGTCTTCTTATCTCGTCTAATCGAGCACACGTAGGACATTGTAAGATAGCACCTTATCGCCATGCGATCTCCAACAGCGACCATCTTCCAAATATACAGCATTTTTACGGCGGACAACACATCGAACAGCTGCTTGTGTAACAGCTTAGAATAGTTTTATATTCTATTAAGGTGAGTACTGTGTTTAACATCTGTATGACATATTCAGGTTACCCTTGAGGCATGGGCGATGATTAGAGGGGCAAAGGGGGGCAGTTGCCTCCCACTTTTTTGAAGCAGGGCATTAAGATATATAGTTTCATTTGAAAATGTAAAGTTTTTGTATGTATTACTGGTTCATAGAAAAAATTGTGCCATATAATATTTGCCGTTGTATGAGTACCTGATATGTTGTTTTGCCGTCGAGTTAAGAAAGCTACAGGAAAGTTATTTTCGTTTTATTTGCCACCGAAAATAACCCCAAAATTAAGCTATTAGAGCACAACAATTCCAGGATACTTTCACTTCTTACAAGGGCTCTCGATGTGTTGGCCGCTTTAAAAACTAATTGAAAGAACATTTCGAAAAAAAAAAAGCTTTTCACAAATTATTCTTTAATTGCACAAAAATGAACAGCTCCTAAAATGTCTTTTCTTCTTTCTAATAGTAAGGAATATTGATTAAAAAGGGAGAAATGTGAAACAAATTCTACTATTTCCATTGTTTTGCAGTGTAACACATCAGTGAAGTCGTGTGTTTAGGAGTGTACGAGTGTATATACAATTAAATTTAGTGAATTTAACGTAATTCTAGGTTTTAAGAGTATTTTCTATAACTGGACTGTAGAGTGATTTTAAGTATTGTTGTATTTTGATGTGTTTCAAAAAAGTAAAAACCACTTAATGGCAACGAACATGTTTCGGGAAGCTGCAAAAGTAAATATCTCTTTAAATGTAGCATATGCTTGTAGTATTCACTGTCTTTCATTTTCTAAGAGTAATAACATAAATTTAATAGCATGTATGGAATTAAAAATTAAGTTGTTCATTAATCCCCAGTTTCAATGTAATTTCTACAAAACAAGCCTCATTATTCATTACTATGATTAATATTATCCTTTCTATTTATTTATTTTGCAAATTTGTTATTAAATAATCTGTTCACACAATTTTCCAGACAGAGTTTTAAGATGTTCATGAGCAAGGAATCAAATTTCTTCTTACACTTTCGTTGTTTAAGAATGCAAAGAGTTAATGCCTACTTCTGTTGACCTTGTCAATTTACTTTAAAATATGACATACGAACGTCTGTGAAGTTGTCCCGCCCACCTAACGAATTTTTCATTTTCTTATCTACATCGTTAGTTTACGTTAGTTTTGCTAAAATTATCGTTAGTTTCGAAAAAATAAAATTTTTATTCAAAAAATGAATGAGCAGGCCAACTTCACGGTTCCCCACCCACGAACGAATTTCAAAAGCTTTTCATAACATATTGTTAGTTTACGTTAGTTTTGCTAAAACTATCGTTAGTTTCGCAAAAATAACGATTTTATTCTAGAAATAAAGTTTCCCGCTAACTGTGAACTAGCCCGCCCATATTGAATTGTCATAAAATTCCAACTCATGTCTTTAGTTTATCGTTAGTTTACATTAGGTTTGCTAAAATTAACGTTTGTTTTGCAAAAATAACGATTTTATTCGAGAAATAAAGGTCCCCGCCAAATGTAAAGTTAGCCCACCCATAAAGAATTATCATAAATTTCCATCTCACATCGTTAGTTTATCGTTAGATTACGTTAGTTTTACTAAAACTATCGTTAATTACGCAAAAATAACGATTTTATTCTAGAAATAAATGGGCAGGCCAACTTCACGGTTCTCCATCCGCAAATGAGTTTCAGAACTTTTTTCTATCACATCATTAGTTTATCTTTAAATACGTTATTTTTGCTAAAACTATCGTTAGTTTCGCAAAAATAACGATTTTATTCGAGAAATAAAGTTTCCCGCCAACTGTAAATTAGCCAGCCCATATTGAATTCTTATAAAATTCCAACTCATATCGTTAGTTTACGTTAGTTTTGCTAAAATTAACGTTTGTTTTGTAAAAATAACGATTTTATTCGAGAAATAAAGGTTCCCGCCAAATGTAAAGTTAGCAAGCCACTAAAGAATCTTCATAAACTTCCACCTCATATTGTTAGTATATTTTTAGTTTACGTAGTTCGGAAAACAGCGGCGTAGCCAAGGAGAGGAAATGAAATCTTTAAATTTTACGACCCACGCCTATGACGGTTAGGTTAAATGAGACGGTGATGATGAGAAATGATTGAAATGGTGGAATGAAGAAAGTGGGAGAACCCCGAGAAAACCCACGAGTACGGTGTTTGTCCACCACAGCCAAGCGGAGGGTCCGGGGGTTTTGGAGCCCCTTCATTTTTAAACTTTGTAAAAATAAAAAATAAAATTGCCTTTCAAGTCTATATATTGCCAAAAATTTTCCGCGGTAGGACCCCTGGATCAACCAAATTTGTAAGGGACCTTAAAATATAGCCTAAACTTGCGTTCCCAATTTACAAATTGCGAAAAATTTTCCTGGAAGGGACCCGGATCCCCCGAAACAAAATCCTGGCTACGCCGCTGTCGAAAACATTATTTGTCGAATTTAATATTGTTTTTGCGAAACTAACGATAGTTTTAGTAAAACGAACGTAAACTAACGACAAACTAACGATATGAGTTGGAATTTTATGAGAATTCAATATGGGCGGGCTAATTCACAGTTGTCGGGTAACTTTATTTCTAGAATAAAATCATTAATTTTTGCGAAACTAACGATAGTTTTAGCAAAACTAACGTAAAGTAACGATAAACTAACGATGTGATGGAAAAAACCTTTGAAATTCATTTGCGGGTGGGGAACCGTGAAGTTGACCTGCCCATTTATTTCTTGAATAAAATCGTAATTTTTTCGTAATTCTCGATAGTTTTAGTAAAACTAACGTAAACTAACGACGAGATGGAAATTTATGATAATTCTTTATGGGCGGGCTAAGTTTACATTTGGTGGGAACCTTTATTTCTCGAATAAAATCGTTATTTTTGCAAAACAAAAGTTAATTTTAGCAAAACTAACGTAAACTAACGATAAACTAACGATATGAATTGGAATTTTATAACAATTCAATATGGGGGGGGGCTAATTCAGTTGGCGGGAAACTTTGTTTCTAGAATAAAATCGTTATTTTTGCGAAACTAA
The DNA here is from genome assembly GCF_964235325.1 of Thermobia domestica. Classification (NCBI taxonomy): domain Eukaryota; kingdom Metazoa; phylum Arthropoda; class Insecta; order Zygentoma; family Lepismatidae; genus Thermobia; species Thermobia domestica. The sequence continues at coordinate 165,034,439 of NC_137462.1, read as the reverse complement.
CGATAGTTTTAGCAAAACTAACGTAAACTAACGATGTGTTATGAAAAACTTTTGAAATTCGTTTGTGGGTGGGGAACTGTGAAGTTGTCCTGCCCATTTATTTTTTTAATAAAAATTTTATTTTTTCGAAACTAACGATAATTTTAGCAAAACTAACGTAAACTAACGATGTAGATAAGAAAAAGAAAAATTCGTTAGGTGGGCGGGACAACTTCACAGACGTGAGGTACGATATACGGTATTTTAACTGAAAAAGATAGTATCCTATTAGTTTTGCAACCTTTCGACAAAGTGTTAGAAATAACCAGGGAAACTAAGATTGATACACTAATATTCAGATCATATCTATCTCTTTCCTCATTTTTAACATCCAATCGTCGCCACTGCTTGAGGGTCATGTTTTGAACAGTCCATACACCGAGCTTCCTCGTGGCTATACACGTCTTTGACGTCTTCGGCTTCTTATTGAGCTGAAGGTCTACGTCTCCTGTAGCCTCGATGCTGAAAGGAACGCTAAACTACAGTTCAGCCAACCAAGTGCCGGCTACCAACTAAGGACCAGACCCATTAAATTTCACTAGGTGTTCTTAAACCCATTTACACCAGTTTAGGTTTATAGTCCTTATACATACTGATGTTTTTAGGGAATTAAATCTCTACAATGACACAAGTAGTGGTCTCAAACGGGTCGGGTACACTCAGGTCGGGTCAGTCGGAACATCTTGGGTCGGGTTGTCGGATCAGGCTACTCGGGTCGGGTCAGTCGGGTTGGGTCAGTCAGGTCAGTTCACTTTGGTCAACTGAGTTTAGGTTGAGCTTAAACTCGGCTGGAGTCGAAGGCTGCTGTTTTTCACTAGCTGCCTAATTAAAAATAGCAATTTTCAATTGATTTTATAGAAACCATAAATCTATTTTGAACACTTGCAGCTAGTGTTTTTATGGTAAATGCTTATTTTAGTACTTGTGTGTACTTTAATTTTTAAAAGTGGAAGATTGATTTTACCAATCGACTGTAATATTAATATCTACGCCAATATGGAGTCTGGATTTAGAACAATAATAGAAGTTGTTTAAGCAAGGCCAAAAGAAAGATTGGATATGGACGACCAAGCCCAAGCAGGGCCGCGGTGGCTCAGTGGTAGAGAATTTATCTCTGGTGCATGGTGTCCATGGTTCGATCCCAGCTTGTGCTAAGTGGGCTTTGTGGTGGAGAAACGCCGTGTAGTGGGTTTTCTCGAGGTTCTCCTGTTTCCTCCCACTTTTTTCATTCCACCAATGCATTCATTTGTCATGGTCACCATATCCCTTAGCCTAGGTGCAGAATCGAGGGACCTTAAACTGAATATTCCATTTTATTTCACCAAGCCCAAGAACATCGATACAAGAATAAGATAAAGATTGGATATGCAAGACGAAGTGCATAGTAATCTTGCTCTTGGCCTTGTTTTGGTGATAACCAAGTAGCGATGAGCATATTTTCTTGCTTTCCGTATAGTATGAAAGACCATAATCAAATCACACTTGGTCTTCATTTGTACCGATGAGGCGAGCATTCTTGGCTCTTGTATAGCATGAAGGACCACCAAGACTACGAAATGCAGGACCAAGACTTGACTGTTCAAGACAAAGAATAAGACGCAGTATTGATGACCAAGACCCAGGGTGCGAATTGTTTGAATTTCGTTTGTTGGGCTGAAAGTGATGAAATAAAATTAATACCTGTACTTTATAATTAATTATCATACTGTATTTTTAAATTTTAAATTACAAAATTCATATTATGTATCTTCTTACTTGCAACTATATATACTGTAAAATACGTTTTAATTACCGAGAGAGAAAAATCAAAGTGGCGCGGGTCCCGGAATCATAAGAACCTATTTTGGAATGAAAGTTGAAGGATTGGAAAAAATCACAGGTGTTCTCCCGTTTCCTCAATCCTTATCATTGTAGTTAAACGATTTCCGTTTGTCTTCGCCAAGAGACTCTTGCTACTGCCTTCCGAGAAGACCTCCTGCCGTCCGAACACTGTCCTTGAATAAAAATTTCGTCACATAGAACTAAAGCAAGAAAAAAAATCTCCCATGTTGGACATTGGTATCAGTTATAAAAAGAAATAACCAAACCTCAAAAGTGCCAAATATTCATTAAGATGCATATACAAATCCCCCGCTTGACCTAGCTAGTGGTTAACGTGTAAAACTTCTGTACACGCGGTCCGGGTTTAATTTCCAATGGGAGTGCATTTTGGCGTTCACCCAGTGTCGTGACCATAGTGCTCTCAAACGGGTCGCGTTGACCCGACTCGACTCGTGTCGGGTCGGGTAGGATCAGTCAGGTCAGCTCGGGTCGGGTTGTCGGGTCGGGTCAATCGGGTCAGCTCAGGTCGGGTTGTCGGGTCGGGTCATTCGGGTCAGCTAGGGTCGGGTTGTCAGGTCAGGTCAATCGGATCGGATCACGGGTCGGGTCGGGTCGGTCTTCAACCCAACCCGACCCGTTGAGAACACTAGACACAAGAATTGTCATGTTTCCTGTGTCGTCTCGAATTTAAAAATGTACTTCTCGTCTCGTTCATAAATTGATACAACTTACAAAGTAGATTGGAAACTTTGAACTTTAGGATGAATTTATTATAATTTGTTTCTAATTCATCCAAACACAATATTCAGAACTATTGGCAGATACAACTTGGAATCTTCAAGTATATATTTTTTTAAAAAAAAACACGTTTACATGAAAACCACAAGCTGTAGAAACGTGCCGTTTTCGCTGCCGAAATTTCCTGGAGATTTTTCAGTTCTTATTACATTTTTTTTAAAAAAGCCGTTATTTTCCTATTCAACGTTTCAAGAGTCGTTCTGAGCGCTCAAAACATTATCGCTAGCGCCTTAGCGAGGTTGAAATTCTTGTCAGGCAACCAGCAGGTTTACCGACACTGCAAGCGATTTGCTTTGATTTGAGTGGCAAAATTTATTGAATGCTGGCAATTATGTTCCAAGACCTATAGAGCGACAATAAGAATAAGTCGGATATGGATATATATATATTTCCAATATTTATATATAAAAACATTTCCATTTGACATAATTTACTACTTCTTCACGTTTGACACAAATTTACCCCAGCCACTGTGAGGTGCAAGTAGCTATAGATGTAATCTATGCATACTACAGAAACACCAACACAATAATGATGAATAATATATGGTGGAGTGGCTAGGGATATTCCAATTAATATGTAAATTACCAAAAATGTAAATTAAATATTTTTGCATATGTAAATCCCTGTTTGGAGTGATAAGAGTGATCTCCGTTTGAAGTCGCCACTGCCACAAGTAATAGTCGGTAGAGCATAACTAAATAAGACAAATACAAAATCTCAGGGTTTTCAGACTACAGTTACGGTCTTGCAGCTACTTGTAAAGAGTTTTAGAAATGTAATAAGGTTAAAAAAAATAAATTTTAAACAAACAGGTAGCAGCCTGTTATGAACTCTTTACACTCATAATTGTGTCTCTATGTTCTCTGGGCGTATTCCTTCCTGGGCCCCATTCAGGAAGGTGGTCAGATGTACCAGAGTAAGGGAAAATGTTTCCTTAGCTCTCACTCCTGAAAGAAAAACATGTGGGTTAGCATTCAGGTACTCACCATGCAGGAAAACAGACACCTTTGCTATACTGTTGGAAGATGAGTATTTATTCCTCCTCAGGAAAAACATAAGTGATGGTAGGCAACACTCAACACTTTCATATTTACAACACTATTATTTAGACTTTTCTTGTACTGGTGCACCACTCTCACTATATATATATATATATATATACATTTCACAATACAAAGATACTCAATTGATATATATAAAACTTGAGATCTGTCTGACCTCTTAAATTTTATCTGCCAAGCAGATAATCAAACAAAATTTTACTCCTCATGTGAATTAGTTCAGTGTCTCTAACAGTTCGTTGTTAAGAGAGGAGGATTAGAAATTAAAAAAAAATAATTACATAATTTATAAGGTAAAATTCAAATGTATGTAGATACGATACAGTTTCATGGTGAACCGTGTGTCCTAATGTCCACTCCACTGGAGGGGTTGACAAAATGTCTATGACGGCATTTACACAACAATGGAACCTTTCCACATTTCCATTCCACTGGTATCAAATTCGGTCGTGACGAGTAAACCAATCATGACAGTCAAATCGTGATGATGCAACTGACCCAAGGTATGTCAGTTTAGATAGCAGTGTTTAAGGTCTTGCTAGTCTCCTTGGCTAAAAGTTCAAGGATGGCACTGCCGTAATAGCGTGACAGGCCTAGTACTCTCAAAAGAGATTGGAGCAACGATTGTACTATTCCATAACCGGAATGAAAATCAGTGCCACTGCACTGTTAATAAACTTTGTCCGCGGAATAACTGCTACTTAAAATGCTGACACTGTCATAGCCAAAAATAGCCATAGTTCAAAGAAGGTTGGTGCAGAGTGATTAAGAAAACAAAATACACATGAAGTGATTCACACTATTAGAGAATATCACTGTTCTGCAGCACTTGTTGTAATTCCACTATAAATTTTAATATTTTTAAGCACTGTCCACTACAACATCGTTGCCCGATACATGACTGGACATGTATATATTACACAGGACGCCATGGGAAAGCGATCTTTCACACTGTCCTGGGTGGATACCTCTCAACTATTGAGAAGTTTTAAAGAACTTCACACGCTGTAGTTTTTGATATAAACTCTACCGCGTTTCAGCAACAACTAGACTCAACCAAGAACACAAACGGGTTATTAAACTGCACATTTTCCTGGAAAAGCATCGACTCGCTCTTCTAAGAATTCCAGAACAAAAGGTTTTGATGCCTCCGGCAATAACGGCGTGTGGTCCTCTTCACTCAGCCACACCGAAAACCCGCTTGCTCTTGCAAAATAAGCATACCCTGCTTGATACGTGCTGCCACCACTGTAAATAGCGGCAGATTCAAAAGCTTCTGCCCAACCAGAAGTCCATCACAACAACACTATGAACATTTTCTACTTACACTGAAATAAACATTACAAATGATAGTTACACTGGATTAAACATACATAAATATAGTAAATTATATACAGAATGCAATAGTATTATTCTATATAGCTGTCATCTCTCTGAGTATGAGTAGGAAGTCTCTTTTCCACTGGCTTCCCTCAAAACTGTCTGCTACCAACCCAGTAGCCATCATTCCAAAAGAGAGAGAGAGAGAGAAACATTTTTGTTATGATTAATTTTGACAAAATACAAGATCTAAATGTCTTGAACGATGGGAAACACGGTGACAAATATAGTCATGAATTTAAACGGTCTTTCCAAGAACTGGTGAGCGTAATACGTTAATATTAATAATTTACACATAAAATAAGTCAAAATAAAATACATGTTTTCAAAAGCGCAGTGCATCATGGGAGAAATACTTAGGTCCGTCCGCTAATGGTAACGAACTTGGGGTGAAGCCACGCCAAGGGCTTGAGACTCGCGAGATTCTTTTAAAAGGTGTGAAGACGCCACCTTTAGAAATAGCAAAAGTATCATGTTGACGCTAAAAATTTTATGGCTTTTGAAACAAAGCCTGGAGAGCGTCTGTAAGCAATGTATCCACCTCGTCATTGCTATACAAGAGGAAGTTACCAGTATACTTCCTATACTCAATGTTTCATCCTTCCTTGGTCATTTAGTGATTTCTCCACTCATTAGTTGTCATAGACCTCACATGCAGTTTCAGTGCAGACTGATGTCGCCAAGAAAAAAATCTACGTCCAAGCTATCTCTGTAGACACGGAGTTCAAACTTCTATACATGAATAAAATGCATATGATATGATTTCTCCTTTAATTAATCATATGTAGAATAGTATGCTGGCTAAAATAAATCCAATAATGCATGTAATATATACAATATAAAGTCCCATTAATGAGATGCACGCAAACATTAAATGATGTTAATAACCTATAAGGGAATAAAATACATACATGAAATACAATATACATCAAAATTGTATTAATACTCTCGTATTACGCTCGGTGTTTACCCAATAATATTCATAGAAGTTATATAATCATTAAGACAAATGCTAATTAATAAGCAATTAATTTGATCACAAATTAACATATATTTAAATATTGATATGCAAATGTGCACTCATCTGCATTTTGATATGCAGATGAAGGAGAAGGCACACGGCCGTCTACACCACGATCATGTTTGTCTATAGCAATTCAATTCCTTTGTGAGTCCTTCCATGCTTCACTTTTGTCTAAAGGGATATGTACAATTATGGTGAGGAAGTGGGAGGTTAGAGGTCATATAATGATGTGCTACGTATACAGCACTGGTTCAGCTACAGGGTGTCCAATATGCAATGCAACCCGGAGTTTGGGATAGTAGAACTTTTGAACCTGAAGTGATACACAAGTAATGGTTATACCAAAATGAAGCATTGTTCATGTATATATTTTTAAACTAGGAAGCAACGATTGAAGTACACTAGGAACAACACAATGTTGCCAGATGTAACCGAAGGTGTAAATCATTTCTTTTTGCAAAACATGTAAATTAACTCATAACTCATACATATGGATGTTCTGTCATTAATTTTCAGTTTGTTTAGTTGCAGTAGATTGGAAACTATGGAGCAGAAAAAAGAATTTTTCATTTCCACCGATAACTAATCGGATGAGGCCTCTGTAAGGGGGAACTAAGGAAATCGCAGTTTTCATAAATTAACACTCTGAATTGGCAATCCTGCTGATGTTTCAGTATATCAAAAGGTGTATTAAGGTTCTGTCTACATTATACAATTCCTGAAAGCAGTGAAAAGCAAACTTTGAAATTATCATGATAAAGTTTTTACTTACATGCACCCGGCAACACTGCTATTCATTTCTATGGGGCTATTTAAAACAAATTCTCGAACTATTCAAGACCTGAAAACGAACATTCCCAGTGCCAATGAGAACATTAACACTTCTAATCTTCGTAAAGTTGCTGCCAACCTAGTGAAACGTGTAACCAGTGTTTGAATCAAAACAGGGGGCACTCTCAGCATCCACTGTAGAGCTGGTAACTCATTTCTGATAGTAGCAGTGTTGCCGGGTGCATACAAGTAAACGTTTTATCATAATAATTTCAAAGTTTATTTTTCATTGGTGTGTGTGTGTGTGTGTGTGTGAGAGAGAGAGAGAGAGAGAGAGAGAGAGAGAGATGTGTGTGTGTGTTCTTTTTCGTTACCGATGATCTTTGGGTGATTTTCTTAATCACAAATCGAACTTACTCAGGTTCAACTGTTCATGCTTCAAAAGTCGCGTAATATATGCTTACATCTATGTTTCTCACACTTTTTTGAAGTGAGAATCACTTGTATTAGTCAGAATGTTTTAGGGATCACAATGCTCTTGTCCCATTTGAAAGCAAATTTATAATTTTGAAAAATAAAAATCTTCCGAACACATGTTAATATCAATATACTTCCATTAGCATTGAATTACATTTCCTTAATTTTATTTTGGCATTAATACAAGAAAATACATGTTAAGTTCTTTTAATTATTGAAGACTGGCAACCATATTTTGTAGAGTAGATGGAGTAATAAATTCCATAAAATGTCAGTCCTAAGAAACGAAATGAAATATGCATGTTTATGTAGTTTCCAAACTACTGTTTATGCTGAAATTCTACAATAGTCTATGTATGATACAAAATTCACTTGAATTTTGTCTTCTTTGGAATAATGTTAATCCAAGAAAACCATAAGGCTAGATCTCGAGGCCCACTTGTAGTCTGCGGATCACGATTTGAGAAACGTTGGTCTACATTACAAAAGACAATAATACAAATCATCACCCCGGTTACCCTAGCAGACATCTGCTACGTTAAATACAAAATGTTAACAGGGTTGCCAGCAACATACGAAATTTAATACCATACAGTGTTCTACTAATTATTCGATATGCACAAACCAATTAAAAACAAAAATGTGATACTTCAATATTATAAATGTATCAACTAAGCGGCGATATGTACAACAATGGACAAAATATAAGGTGAAGATTAAACAGCACAATGAAAAAGTAATTTTGAAAACAAGAGCGAAACCAGAAATGACAGCTTATGAATTGTAGCAATAATTATCCATTATTCATTTACATAAATAACACTATAATATTAACCCACTTAGAATGTGGGGAAGCCATCATGAAGGACCAAAAATACGAGGTGTTCTTCAAAGTAATTATATGGTCCAAGGTTCAGCAGATTTCTCCATTTAAAACCCAAGAAACGGAAGTGACCTTATACAAATCGAAATCTAAATAATACAGTAAGAATCTACCTAGATTCTTATATAATTGAAAACCGCTTAAAATCTAGGGACGGTACTACAAAAGACCGAAAATACGAGGTGTTTTAAAAAATAATTTTATACTTTTTAGTTCAGCTACCATACCATTTAAGACACAAAAACCGGAAGTGACCTTGTAAAAATCGAAATCCAAGTTATGCAGTAATGATCTACATCGATCCCTCTATAATTGACACCCACTTAGAATCTAGGGACGGTACTACAAAAGACCGAGAATACGAGGTGTTTTAAAAAAATAATTTTGTAGTCTTAAGTCCAGCTACCATACCATTTAAGACACAAAAACCGGAAGTGACCTTATAGAAATCCAGATCGAAGTTATGCAGTAATGATCTATATCGATCCCTCTATAATTTATACCCACCTAGAATCTAGGGACGGTACTACAAAAGACCGAAAATACGAGGTGTTTTTAAAAATAATTTTATACTTTTAAGTTCAGCTACCATACCATTTAAGACACAAAAACCGGAAGTGACCTTGTAAGAATCGAAATCCAAGTTATGCAGTAATGATCTACATCGATCCCTCTATAATTGACACCCACTTAGAATCTAGGGACGGTACTACAAAAGACCGAGAATACGAGGTGTTTTAAAAAATAATTTTGTAGTCTTAAGTCCAGCTACCATACCATTTAAGAAACAAAAACCGGAAGTGACCTTGTAAAAATCGAAATCCAAGTTATGCAGTAATGATCTACATCGATCCCTCTATAATTGACACCCACTTAGAATCTAGGGACGGTACTACAAAAGACCGAGAATACGAGGTGTTTTTTAAAAAAATTTTGTAGTCTTAAGTCCAGCTACCATACCATTTAAGACACAAAAACCGGAAGTGACCTTATAGAAATCCAGATCGAAGTTATGCAGTAATGATCTATATCGATCCCTCTATAATTTATACCCACCTAGAATCTAGGGACGGTACTACAAAAGACCGAAAATACAAGGTGTTTTAAAAAATAATTTTATACTTTTTAGTTCAGCTACCATACCATTTAAGACACAAAAACCGGAAGTGACCTTGTAAGAATCGAAATCCAAGTTATGCAGTAATGATCTACATCGATCCCTCTATAATTGACACCCACTTAGAATCTAGGGACGGTACTACAAAAGACCGAGAATACGAGGTGTTTTAAAAAATAATTTTGTAGTCTTAAGTCCAGCTACCATACCATTTAAGACAAAAACCGGAAGTGACCTTATAGAAATCCAGATCGAAGTTATGCAGTAATGATCTATATCGATCCCTCTATAATTTATACCCACCTAGAATCTAGGGACGGTACTACAAAAGACCGAGAATACGAGGTGTTTTTAAAAATAATTTTATACTTTTAAGTTCAGCTACCATACCATTTAAGACACAAAAACCGGAAGTGACCTTATAGAAATCGAAATCCAAGTTATGCAGTAATGATCTACATCGATCCCTCTATAATTGACACCCACTTAGAATCTAGGGACGGTACTACAAAAGACCGAGAATACGAGGTGTTTTAAAAAATAATTTTGTAGTCTTAAGTCCAGCTACCATACCATTTAAGACACAAAAACCGGAAGTGACCTTGTCAGAATCGAAATCCAAGTTATGCAGTAATGATCTACATCGATCCCTCTATAATTGACACCCACTTAGAATCTAGGGACGGTACTACAAAAGACCGAGAATACGAGGTGTTTTAAAAAATAATTTTGTAGTCTTAAGTCCAGCTACCATACCATTTAAGACAAAAACCGGAAGTGACCTTATAGAAATCCAGATCGAAGTTATGCAGTAATGATCTATATCGATCCCTCTATAATTTATACCCACCTAGAATCTAGGGACGGTACTACAAAAGACCGAGAATACGAGGTGTTTTTAAAAATAATTTTATACTTTTAAGTTCAGCTACCATACCATTTAAGACACAAAAACCGGAAGTGACCTTATAGAAATCGAAATCCAAGTTATGCAGTAATGATCTACATCGATCCCTCTATAATTGACACCCACTTAGAATCTAGGGACGGTACTACAAAAGACCGAGAATACGAGGTGTTTTAAAAAATAATTTTGTAGTCTTAAGTCCAGCTACCATACCATTTAAGACACAAAAACCGGAAGTGACCTTGTCAGAATCGAAATCCAAGTTATGCAGTAATGATCTACATCGATCCCTCTATAATTGACACCCACTTAGAATCTAGGGACGGTACTACAAAAGACCGAGAATACGAGGTGTTTTAAAAAATAATTTTGTAGTCTTAAGTCCAGCTACCATACCATTTGAGCCATCAGCTCGGTTTGGTTCGGCTCTGGTGAGCCATCAGCTCGAGCCGGCTCGCTTGAGGTGAGCCATCGGCTCAGTAGAAATGACATGCAAACGATTTTTTTGAGATCGGCTCTGTGGTGAACAAGTCGTGAGCCGGCCCATTTAAACCAATTGCACTATTAGAGTCGGCACAGATGATTCAACATGATCAAATGGATGGAGTTTTTTTCACTAGAAGTCAGATGTCGCTTTTATTGAAGTGACTGTATATCTGGATCAATGGATCTTTTATCTGGGCCCTAGTTTAAAGAAATTCTTGGTTCGGATATGAAAAAGACTATTACAAACTAAGTTCTTGTACAATCAGGTGTAAATTTCCAACTCGATAAATTTCCTGTTAGCTACACTAAGAAAAAAAATGTAGGTAGCGTACTTAAAAAGGTAGGTTACATGCGTAATTCCTGTAGTTTTTGAACTTAACTTACACCAGACTTATAACTGAAAACGGTCCATCTATACGTACTTTTCGTATGAAACAATATAGGCGGCCAGGATCTCACATACAAATGGACGTATATAACATACGTTAGATCTAAAAATAAATAGGTAGATCTGGCGACCTGTCAGTAAGTACGCCAGAAATTTTTACTTGGAGGGGTGTTCAAAATAAGAGGGGGGTATGCTCTCAGAATAGTGATATAATTTTTAAACAAACTCAAACATGAAAACAGTATATTTTGTTACGCAACTATTGCAATACTACTACTACTACTACTACTACTACTAGTAATAATAATAATAATAATAATAATAATAATAATAATAATAATAATAATAACAATAATAGCTCTTCGCAGTGGTAGGTTCAATAAAGTAAGTTCACACATTTGGGCATTTATTATTATTATTAAACTAAGTAATACAGTGTAACCTCTCAAAACGGACATCAGTGGAACCGATCATTTGTCCGTATATGAGAGGTGTCCCTAAAAGGAAGGGTTGTCTCTCATAACACCACACCACACATATTTATGGCATGGAAGAATAAGAAAGTTTGTCCTTTTATAAAGATATCCACTTCTGAAAGATGCCCGTTAAGAGAGGTTTCACTGTAGGAATTATCCTGCACTATTTTACCCAGTAGTTACATGTGAATTGATTACATACGAATTATTGTAATTATTTTGAAAAGTTCTGCTATTATTTCAATTTATTCACTCTCAGCAAGTTTTAGTGGGTGATTTTTTCCAAAATATTAATTAGGAAAAAATTCCCTCGTCCCATGCTGAAATCACATTTGTGTAGTAATTAATACTATACAGTAGAATAGTGTCCTTTTTTCACGAGAATTGGAGAAAAGTGCAAATTTCTCACGAGAATTGGTATAATTTCGCCTTATTTCTTACGAAAATTGATACAAATTTCCTTTATTTTGACGAGAATTGGAGAAAAGTGCAAAATTCTCACGAAAACTGGTACAAATTTCCCTCATTCTCACAACAATTGGTCAACAGTGCAAATTTCTCACGAAAATGGGTGTAAATTTCCTCTGATCTATTTTATCATATATTTTAATACAATTTTATATTAATTTATGCAATTTATGGTGATTACTTACCGTTTTTCCCCAATCCTTTAAGAAACGTGTTTTTTCTTTCCTTATTCCTTGGGCAAGTGGCGAGAAATAGCTAAAGGAACTTCATAACATGTCCACACAGGACTTTTTTCGTTAATCTTGAACGCAGTTGGTCTTGGTATTCAAGAAACTAATTCTAAAGAAAGAAGACACCTATAATGAAATAATGGCATGTCCTAAGGTGAGGTAACCAGTGGGGGAAAGTATCAGGAAGTGGGGGTGGCTGTAGTCTAGGTGGGATATGTGCTCAAAAGTAGGAGAGGAAAGAGACAATAGAATCCTTTTGTAATCGTAGCAGATGTTTCTTTTGAAGGTGTCTTGTAATTCCATCATTGTGTCAATTAAGGAAGTAAGAAAATTGTCAATTTAATGTGACATATGGATGTTGCACAATACTTGAACCGTAGGAGGTGAGAAAAGTCATGTAAGCTAAGAATGCCGCAGGAGGGAGGGAGCCCTTTGACGGAATAACGAAAGGAACATAGACACCTGCTTGTATGTGTGTGTTCCAAAATGTTGGAGGTGGGGAACTGTGCTGTTTTCTGGACATTGCTTAATGGGGGGGCCTGTGATTTCTACTGCATGGAAACTCAAAAATATGTGAAAAAAGAAAGAAATAAGAATCATTATTCTAACGACAGAGAATTTAAGAATGAGATAGGTACGTGTCACTTTTTAAAAGTTAATGTATTGCCCCATATTGAGGAAACCGCACGTAGGATTGCATGAAGGAACTCAGTTGTTGTTTGAGCAAAAGACCAGTTTAAATAGGCGTAGCAATTGTTACGCATTTTGTTAAGACCTTGCCACATACGTAGAGGGGTAAGAGAAAGAGTGAGCGTGCCTACCTGACTTGCAAAGAGGAAAAAGATTGAATGAATCGTGTTCGTAAGGGAACTTTCACTATTGTGCTTTTTGGGAGAAGTGTTGAAACAAGATTTCTTTAAATTTTTCTACATAAATGATTTTATCCTTTTAAAACTAGATTATTGAATTAATTATTTATGAATATTAATGAGATGGTAATGAATATTAATGAGGGGGTATTTTATGTATTGATATTGTATTTTCAGTAGCTGATATATGATTTTAGCATAGAATATCATCTTTTGGATACTGTATGGGTCTAACGGTGTACGAAGCTTAGACGAATGACAAATTGCATGTATATGTGATTACTTTGTAAGTGGGGTAGATGTATGTGTAGTTGATATGTGATTTTAATATAGAATATCATCTTTTGGATACTGTATGGATCTAAGGGTGTACGAAGCTTAGACGAATGACAAATTGCATGTATATGTGATTACTTTGTAAGTGGGGGTACATGTATGTGTAGTTGATATGTGATTTTAGCATAGAATATCATCTTTTGGATACTGTATGGGTCTAATGTTGTACGAAGCTTAGAGGAATGACAAATTGTATGTATATATGAATAGTTTGTAAGTGGATTCATGTATGTATGTATGTATATTGGTTTTGATATTGGGACAGGAATATATGTATCATATTGTAGACATATTATCTTTCGTTTGCATGTAAGTGTTTTAAGCATGTGTTGTTGGTTGCGTAGCTTTAGGGGCTATACTAGGCTGGATGCAAACACCTAAAGTGTTTCCATTGTAGGGTTATATATTGGGACTTTTTATTCAGGTATCCTTATTTTATCGTAATGTAGAGCTGTATATGTTGTTGTGGTGATATGCTATGTGAATGCAAACACATGAACTGATTATATTGTAGGCTTATATTGTGAATCCGTATGTATATAGATTACCTTGAATACCATGTTAGAATGTATATATTGTGATTTTTTACGTATGTAGACGCTTTTTAGACATGACCTAGTGGTATTTTAAACACAAAGGATATCACTGTGTTATAACCATTTACATATAGATATCTTTGCACTACAGTATTCTAATGTCTTATATTGCTACCTTTACTGACTTCTAAGATGCTTGTTCACCTTGTAGAAGACATTATGCCATCATTATGGTTTCCAACTTCGAGTCATTTATTGTACGAACATAAAATATGATAAATAACCTTATATGAAGCATACGTATTCTTTCTTTATCTTATATAGAATACAGATACTTCGTATGATATCAATATTTGTTTGGAGAAATAAGACATAATATTATAAATTGTAACGCTTTATTGTATTTATATAGTCTACAATATTCTATATTGGCATATTGATATACATATACATATATATTTAAATAAGATATTTACTATACTTAGAATATTTTTAATAACTTATTGACATATTTACATTATATATACGTACAAGTACCAACAGATAGGAAAACTTATGGACATATTTGATGATATTATGACCATGTTACTCCATGATGCTACCTTTAGACACTTTACTATTTACATATATACAGAATACCATTCATTTCACACACCTACCAATCATTTAACACAGTTATTACTTTGATAACCATATGGCAATGTTCTATAGTCAGTAATACTGTTATGATTTAATCGTCGTCTTTTATTTTGAACTTTTTGATGTGTTTTAGTTTCAGACTTGGATACAATGACAAACCCAGGCTTACGAACAATTCTTCCTGGATTGTGTAACTGTTTTTTGTCAGCTTTATCCCGAACTAGTTGATAAAAATGATCAAAGTTAATTTCTTGTCGTGTACGATGATTTAAAGTAATTCCTCTAATTTTAAATACATAATCTACTTTCCCTGTTTGAACTTCTTTCATTTTATAGGCATAATTTTTTGGTCCTAAGCCTATAAAGGCATCAATTTCCCACCCATCAGGAACTTCATTAGTTAACTCACCTAAATAGGAACCCAAAGAAAGGGGCGGCTTTTCATTACGTGGTTGTACAAACATAATACTATCAGTGTCGCAGTACAATACACGATCAGGATGTATAGCTGTTACTAATTCGTAAAGTTTTAGACGCGCCCAAGAGGTGATGAAGGCTGCAAGGACAACATTGGAAAATTTCCATGGCTTGTTTTTGTTTTCAATGTTTTTATATGATAGAATGAGATGTTGCTCTCCAATAGGCAGTACAGTTTGTACCTCATATTGCGGTGCCCATAGATAACTTAAAAATTTTTCTGGAGTATCTACAATTACAGATTGAGATAAATCTGTTCTTTGTCCCCATTTCCCGTATAAGGAATTGAGAAATATTTTGGAAATATATCTTAGACCAGGATTTGATTCAATGTTATTTTCCGTTAACTGAATGCATTCATGTTTATAATAGTCTGTAATATATTTTTCTTGATCTTGTTTAGTTTTGCACCAGCTAGGAAATCCTGAAGACTCTTGTTTCATTTTTAAGAAGGAATTGACATAATCTTTAAACAGATTATTTTCTGATCCAGATAATTTGAATTCCCAAATTTCAATAATTTGTAGAATTTTGTATCCGAGATCTAAAGCAACATGAAGTTCAGGAGTACAGTATGTACCAGTAAGGACACGCTCCGCATCATTATGCATACAATTGTTGTCACTTTGTTCCATGCACGTACGGCATAACCCAAACAAAAGGCGATCATTACATGTATATGGTAAAATTGGAAAATATAAGTCTTGGGGAGGCAAGATACTACATTTCACTAATCCATGAATACTTTGCACTTGTGGAAAGTCAGGCCCCTTGTATATTATAGGTTTTCCTATAGGCAATGGCTTACGTGCCATTACCCAGGGGTAAAGACTGGTAACATCATAATATGCCACAAACTCTTCGCTGGTACATTCGTACAAGGCATTAAAACATTCTGTACGCCCACCATGAAAACTATCTTTAGGTACCAGATGATCAACAAGATCATGACACTGTGTTTCAATAAACTGTTGTAATTTTTTATCATTTTTTACCATGTGGTCCCATTCACATTCCCACATTTCAATGACATTAAGATTTAATTTTTTAAGAAATGCTATTTTTGTGGTGGTGTTTTCATACCGATCTTGTAGTGTTGTACCTTGCTTAGAGGTAGAATCTAGGGGCACGTGTCGTAGTGTAGGATAACAGTTTAAACATCCGTGATAGTAACATCCATGAAATTCGTAAACTGTATTTGTTTTAGTTTCAAATCCATCAACCTTATACCTCCCGAATCGTTTTTCCAAGCCATTTCCAGAATGGAAAATTTCACTACCAGTAGTACGTTCTAAGTATCGTAGCCAATACATTGCCTTTAGACTTTGACGATCACGATGGTCAAACCCATAAGGTGGAATAATGGGAATAATTTCTTTGGGTAAATATAAGGTACGATATGTTAGTATTGCCAAACTAGCAATAGTTGACGCGACGATAAAACATTGAATACCATTTGTTTTGTCTTCAATTAAGTTTGAAAATTTAATGACAGCCTCTGCTAAAATTTTAACATCATTCCGACAATATTCAATCATTTCCTTTTGGAGATTATACTCCTCATTACTTGCAGCACGTTCTTTGTGCCATATAATAAGTTGCTCTCGATCTTCACTGCTCCTTGAATCAGGATCAAAATATTTTATATCAGGAATTTTGCCTATATAATTTTGGTTTTCTAATGTATTAAACAAGTACGGGAAATCTCCCTTTCGTAAATTTGCAGAAAGACCTAATGTCTTAGGTAATTTAGATAATTTAACTCCCATATACAAATATGTGTCACGGAAGTAAATCTTTTGTCCTAAACGCATTTCAATAATTTTTTGCCCTGACATTATTACTTCAGGTGTAAAATGATGGTTTATGATCAAAGTTTTAGCACAGAATTGCATATCATAATTACTGCCATTATGGGAAAGCACAATGATTTTTTTAAATATTGGTCGAGTTATTAATACATGATTAACAAATTCTTCAATGTTGTTGAAATCAAACGAACGAAACCCATTTTTATCACCGCATACAAAACATGTATCATCAAGCTTCATGTTCTTACACTTGTAACAAGCATGAATACAATTTACAAAATTTACATGATGTTCTTGTTCTCCCTGTTCATTTTTAGGAAGCAACATTGTTTCTACATCAAAGATAATATACAAAAAGGTATCTACATGTTGCATCATAGCCGTTTGAACAAAACAAATATGGTCATCGCTTACATATGTGTAACATATTTTACAATAACGTTCACCACATTGATGTTCAGACTTTCGTGAACGCATGTCATTCATAGTACCACAACGGACACAAATTTTCTTTGTTTCGCATAAACTTTTTCCGGAAACATTTATCGCTTTATGATTATCAAAACATTCTTTTGAAGAAAACAGTCTATGACAATCAAGGCATTCAACTTTAATATTATTATCATTATTAGAAACATTATGATACTTTTCGCACATTGGACATTTGAAGTTACACTTATGATTTTGTGTATGATGATAACCTTTCAAACAATACTGACAATATTTCCGTTTGTTTAATAGTGTTGTAATGTTGGTAATTAATTCGTAGTGTCCTTCACTGTACAAAATCAAAATTTTCTTTGATGCATGTATTCCAGGATAAATTACATTATACTTTCGAGTAAATCCGTTTTTTTCGTAAACAACAATTTGATAATGAGGCGCTAGCTTATTTTGAAACTTTTTTACATCATCAATAGTACATCCATCATGAATTTCAATGTCAACTTTAGCATTGACACACAATTGCTTTGCTTGTTTCATTAATCGTTCAGGATGATTTTTCAATTCATATACGTAGTTATAACGATGATCAGCCCTACCCATGCCAAGAATAATACTCTTGGGAAGACAATACACATTCTTTTCTACAGGAATAGTACATTGTTCCAGGTGTGTTACAAGATCAACAAATTTTGATGAACCCCTTGTTCGTCCCCTACCTTTACGTGAATCAACAATATGAATTTTGAAATTTACTTTATCACCTAATAAATAATTTTCATTACTATTTAAAACATTTTCAATTTTACGAAATAAATTGTCGGAGCTTAAATCAGACTTTTGACGCCACGAAATGTATATTGGTTTATTAATCGTAGAAGCAGAACTTTCTATTGTTATACCAACATACATATCATCATCGGCATCATTTAAAACATGATCCTTTACAAATTCAAATAACAATTGAATATATTTTTCAGGATCATCTATTCCACTAGTTTGCATACGTTCAATTGTGACTTCCTTTCCTGTAAGTCCAAAATAAGCATAATGTTTGATTCTACTATTAACAATACGAAAATATTCATTTGTTTTACCACTCCCATACATGGTAGGTTGTGATACAGTATTAGTATTAGGACTTGGAAAGTTTATAAAATTTTCCATGAACACGCTAAAATCATTTGTAGTTAAACTATTAGCTTTTCCTTCAGACACAAGTTCCATAAACTTTTCACGAGCTAAATTCTTTATATTATCTTGACGAAAGAAGCCTACATGATATAAATCAATAATATCTTTTGCAGACTTACATTTTTTCAAAACAACATGAGGATCACAACCAAAATGCATAAACAACGCCTGCAATAACTTGGAATAAGCTTCATTGCTTACCCTTGCACCCGTAGCATGACATTGTGTTATCACTTCCCATGTAAATAAAACTTCGTTTGGATTTTCATATCCACGTGCTTCTTGTGCCGACAACATGGTACAGATGACAGACTGTCCTTCCATTGTATGATTGACACACTAAATATGTAATTGCAATTTGAATTTTTGTCTTATACAGTAAATATTTTATACAATGATGTACACAGAACTTTGATATTTCTTTTCACAGTTTTTTTAAATGACAAGGTTTCGTAAGTAGACTTTTATGATATGATTCACAATGTGTTGACCAAAGATACACTTTTTAAGAATTTTTTACACTTACCAGTAAGTATAATAATAAAACTTTGCCAAACTTGTTTCCGTTGACAACAGATTTAGTTGTAAGTTTACCGACACTGCAGTTAAAAGCTTGTCGCCAATTGCACTAACACTTGCCGTTAACTACAATCATAAAACTTCCCGTAACTTTTTCAGTTTAGTATCGATGCACTACCACTTGTCACTCACTAAGTATATTTTAGTTTACCGAAGATATACTTTTAAGTTTATCGGTTAATCCTTTAGCACTTTCCGATAATTGTAATTTACAAAGCGTCGTAATAAAATTGTTTTAGACTAATTACAACACGCAAAGTACAAACAGGAAGTGTGTTTACTTTTTATTGAATGTTTATTATCAACACTAATAAATGGAAATTCCAAGAACACCACACGAAGATTCCCGAAGATTCCCGAAGTTTTCCGAATATTGCCGAACCTAAACGAAGATGAACATAAGAGTTTATCCACAATTGCTGTACATGATGGTTAATGTACCACACGAATGGTTCCGAAAATTGCCGAACTTAAACAAAGATGGACATAAGAATGTATCAACAATTTCTGTACACGTTTAGTAAATGTAAATTGCAAAAATCTTGTAACTTTAAGATATATTTCAAAGTTTATTATTAGATGTAACTTTGTAACAAAATTGGTATTTTAAAATAAATGATTTAATAACAGAGAGTATAATAATGATTGGCTTTACTTTAACAGTAGAAATTTTATAGTGCGCGGCGCGGCTTGCTGCGCTGGATTTATACTTTCAAAATTTAATCTCGTACCCAAAGGCACTTAGTTTGTAATCTCGTACCCAAAAGCAAATAGTTTGTAGTCTCGTACGCAGGTGCTTTAACATATTTTAAATTAGTAACAGTAATATTACACAATGTGATATAATTTGTAAATGCACTATTAAAGTTTGCAACACTTCAAATAATTATAGCTACTTGATTTGTATGTTTTTCCACTGTGTTATTGGTCTAAAAAATTTCTTTGTTAGTAACGCTAGGAATTTCTTTTGTCTGCATTGCTACAGGTGTTTAAACTGGTTTAAACCGGTTTAAACTAGTTTATTGTTTTTGTTATACAATTATTCAGTTCTGCAAGAACTTCATTGTTAAAATAGAGTGTGATCGTATTTAAATTGCTGTGCAAACTCCTTATTTATTTAACATTTCGTAATAAATTACTCGAACACTACGTGTGAGCATACAAAAGATAATTTAAAAATATTAAAAATTACTGTGCAAACTCCTTATTTATTTATTCTCTCATATATTTTATTTCATCGTTTCCTTTGGAATTTTAGTTGGATCGTTTGTTACTGAAGCTCCTTATTTATTAACCTCTCGTAATAAATTACTCGAACACTTCGTGTGAGCATACCAAAAAATAATCCGAAAATAATAAAAGTTGTGTCAACCTACAAATAATTCCGATGGAAACACAAAGTAGCATAGTTACAAATATTTTATTCGTTCGCTTCATTAGCAGCTCCGAGGAATTACATTCCAAAAATATTAAAATTAACAAAACAACTTGAACATAAGAAAGTTATTTTAGCATAACACAAGATGATTAAACTTAAAATTTATTACATGAAGCTCTTTAATTGTTAAATGGAGAAGTAAAATTTAAGTCAGTGTTGCAATTGAATACAGAAACTAAAAGTAAAGTGTCAAAACATAACTTAAAACACAATGTTGCAATCTAAATTGCAAAAGAAAATTAAAAATACAACTTACAAACAAAATGTACAAACCGAAAATAAAAAGTGCAGAAACAAAATTTTAAAAACAATGTTGCAATCTAACATACAAAACGGAAAATAAAAAAATATAGAAGCAAAACTTAAAACATAATGTTGCAATTAAAAAATGCAAAACTAAAAAATACAGAACCAAAACTTAAAACACTGTTGTCATCAAAAATACAACAGCAAAAGTTTAAAATACAATGTTGCAATCTAACATACAAAACGGAAAATAAAAAAATATAGAAGCAAAACTTAAAACATAATGTTGCAATTAAAAAATGCAAAGCTAAAAAATACAGAACCAAAACTTAAAATACTGTTGTCATCAAAAATACAACAGCAAAAGTTTAAAATACAATGTTGCAATCCAAATTGCAAAAGAAAAAATTAAAAGTACAAGTTTAAAAATTGAAACATTCAAACTAAAAATACAGAATCAAAATACAATGTTGCAATCCAAATTGCAAAAGAATATTAAAAGTACAACTTTAAAACACAATGTTACATTACAAATTCGAAACAACATTAAAATTACAAGTTAAGAAATATAATTGGAAACTAAAAACTAAAAAATGCAGAAGAAAAAATTTTAAAAACACAATGTTGCAATCTAAAATACAAAATGAAATTTAAAGTACAACATTAAAACACAATGTTACATTACAAAATCCGAAATAACATTAAAATTACAAGTTAAAAAATAGAATTGGAAACTGAAAATAAAAAATACCGAAAGAAAATTCAAAACAATGTTGCAATCCAAATTGCAAAGAAAAATAAAAAATACAAACTTGAGATATACGAACATTACCTAGTAGTATACGGACCTTATTTCCCTAAAATGTGTTGCAAACTCATGTCATTAAAATAATGACGGTAAAAGTCCAGCTCCGTATACTACTAGGTAATGTTCGTATATCTCAAGTTTGTATTTTTTATTTTTCTTTGCAATTTGGATTGCAACATTGTTTTGAATTTTCTTTCGGTATTTTTTATTTTCAGTTTCCAATTCTATTTTTTAACTTGTAATTTTAATGTTATTTCGGATTTTGTAATGTAACATTGTGTTTTAATGTTGTACTTTAAATTTCATTTTGTATTTTAGATTGCAACATTGTGTTTTTAAAATTTTTTCTTCTGCATTTTTTAGTTTTTAGTTTCCAATTATATTTCTTAACTTGTAATTTTAATGTTGTTTCGAATTTGTAATGTAACATTGTGTTTTAAAGTTGTACTTTTAATATTCTTTTGCAATTTGGATTGCAACATTGTATTTTGATTCTGTATTTTTAGTTTGAATGTTTCAATTTTTAAACTTGTACTTTTAATTTTTTCTTTTGCAATTTGGATTGCAACATTGTATTTTAAACTTTTGCTGTTGTATTTTTGATGACAACAGTATTTTAAGTTTTGGTTCTGTATTTTTTAGCTTTGCATTTTTTAATTGCAACATTATGTTTTAAGTTTTGCTTCTATATTTTTTTATTTTCCGTTTTGTATGTTAGATTGCAACATTGTATTTTAAACTTTTGCTGTTGTATTTTTGATGACAACAGTGTTTTAAGTTTTGGTTCTGTATTTTTTAGTTTTGCATTTTTTAATTGCAACATTATGTTTTAAGTTTTGCTTCTATATTTTTTTATTTTCCGTTTTGTATGTTAGATTGCAACATTGTTTTTAAAATTTTGTTTCTGCACTTTTTATTTTCGGTTTGTACATTTTGTTTGTAAGTTGTATTTTTAATTTTCTTTTGCAATTTAGATTGCAACATTGTGTTTTAAGTTATGTTTTGACACTTTACTTTTAGTTTCTGTATTCAATTGCAACACTGACTTAAATTTTACTTCTCCATTTAACAATTAAAGAGCTTCATGTAATAAATTTTAAGTTTAATCATCTTGTGTTATGCTAAAATAACTTTCTTATGTTCAAGTTGTTTTGTTAATTTTAATATTTTTGGAATGTAATTCCTCGGAGCTGCTAATGAAGCGAACGAATAAAATATTTGTAACTATGCTACTTTGTGTTTCCATCGGAATTATTTGTAGGTTGACACAACTTTTATTATTTTCGGATTATTTTTTGGTATGCTCACACGAAGTGTTCGAGTAATTTATTACGAGAGGTTAATAAATAAGGAGCTTCAGTAACAAACGATCCAACTAAAATTCCAAAGGAAACGATGAAATAAAATATATGAGAGAATAAATAAATAAGGAGTTTGCACAGTAATTTTTAATATTTTTAAATTATCTTTTGTATGCTCACACGTAGTGTTCGAGTAATTTATTACGAAATGTTAAATAAATAAGGAGTTTGCACAGCAATTTAAATACGATCACACTCTATTTTAACAATGAAGTTCTTGCAGAACTGAATAATTGTATAACAAAAACAATAAACTAGTTTAAACCGGTTTAAACCAGTTTAAACACCTGTAGCAATGCAGACAAAAGAAATTCCTAGCGTTACTAACAAAGAAATTTTTTAGACCAATAACACAGTGGAAAAACATACAAATCAAGTAGCTATAATTATTTGAAGTGTTGCAAACTTTAATAGTGCATTTACAAATTATATCACATTGTGTAATATTACTGTTACTAATTTAAAATATGTTAAAGCACCTGCGTACGAGACTACAAACTATTTGCTTTTGGGTACGAGATTACAAACTAAGTGCCTTTGGGTACGAGATTAAATTTTGAAAGTATAAATCCAGCGCAGCAAGCCGCGCCGCGCACTATAAAATTTCTACTGTTAAAGTAAAGCCAATCATTATTATACTCTCTGTTATTAAATCATTTATTTTAAAATACCAATTTTGTTACAAAGTTACATCTAATAATAAACTTTGAAATATATCTTAAAGTTACAAGATTTTTGCAATTTACATTTACTAAACGTGTACAGAAATTGTTGATACATTCTTATGTCCATCTTTGTTTAAGTTCGGCAATTTTCGGAACCATTCGTGTGGTACATTAACCATCATGTACAGCAATTGTGGATAAACTCTTATGTTCATCTTCGTTTAGGTTCGGCAATATTCGGAAAACTTCGGGAATCTTCGGGAATCTTCGTGTGGTGTTCTTGGAATTTCCATTTATTAGTGTTGATAATAAACATTCAATAAAAAGTAAACACACTTCCTGTTTGTACTTTGCGTGTTGTAATTAGTCTAAAACAATTTTATTACGACGCTTTGTAAATTACAATTATCGGAAAGTGCTAAAGGATTAACCGATAAACTTAAAAGTATATCTTCGGTAAACTAAAATATACTTAGTGAGTGACAAGTGGTAGTGCATCGATACTAAACTGAAAAAGTTACGGGAAGTTTTATGATTGTAGTTAACGGCAAGTGTTAGTGCAATTGGCGACAAGCTTTTAACTGCAGTGTCGGTAAACTTACAACTAAATCTGTTGTCAACGGAAACAAGTTTGGCAAAGTTTTATTATTATACTTACTGGTAAGTGTAAAAAATTCTTAAAAAGTGTATCTTTGGTCAACACATTGTGAATCATATCATAAAAGTCTACTTACGAAACCTTGTCATTTAAAAAAACTGTGAAAAGAAATATCAAAGTTCTGTGTACATCATTGTATAAAATATTTACTGTATAAGACAAAAATTCAAATTGCAATTACATATTTAGTGTGTCAATCATACAATGGAAGGACAGTCTGTCATCTGTACCATGTTGTCGGCACAAGAAGCACGTGGATATGAAAATCCAAACGAAGTTTTATTTACATGGGAAGTGATAACACAATGTCATGCTACGGGTGCAAGGGTAAGCAATGAAGCTTATTCCAAGTTATTGCAGGCGTTGTTTATGCATTTTGGTTGTGATCCTCATGTTGTTTTGAAAAAATGTAAGTCTGCAAAAGATATTATTGATTTATATCATGTAGGCTTCTTTCGTCAAGATAATATAAAGAATTTAGCTCGTGAAAAGTTTATGGAACTTGTGTCTGAAGGAAAAGCTAATAGTTTAACTACAAATGATTTTAGCGTGTTCATGGAAAATTTTATAAACTTTCCAAGTCCTAATACTAATACTGTATCACAACCTACCATGTATGGGAGTGGTAAAACAAATGAATATTTTCGTATTGTTAATAGTAGAATCAAACATTATGCTTATTTTGGACTTACAGGAAAGGAAGTCACAATTGAACGTATGCAAACTAGTGGAATAGATGATCCTGAAAAATATATTCAATTGTTATTTGAATTTGTAAAGGATCATGTTTTAAATGATGCCGATGATGATATGTATGTTGGTATAACAATAGAAAGTTCTGCTTCTACGATTAATAAACCAATATACATTTCGTGGCGTCAAAAGTCTGATTTAAGCTCCGACAATTTATTTCGTAAAATTGAAAATGTTTTAAATAGTAATGAAAATTATTTATTAGGTGATAAAGTAAATTTCAAAATTCATATTGTTGATTCACGTAAAGGTAGGGGACGAACAAGGGGTTCATCAAAATTTGTTGATCTTGTAACACACCTGGAACAATGTACTATTCCTGTAGAAAAGAATGTGTATTGTCTTCCCAAGAGTATTATTCTTGGCATGGGTAGGGCTGATCATCGTTATAACTACGTATATGAATTGAAAAATCATCCTGAACGATTAATGAAACAAGCAAAGCAATTGTGTGTCAATGCTAAAGTTGACATTGAAATTCATGATGGATGTACTATTGATGATGTAAAAAAGTTTCAAAATAAGCTAGCGCCTCATTATCAAATTGTTGTTTACGAAAAAAACGGATTTACTCGAAAGTATAATGTAATTTATCCTGGAATACATGCATCAAAGAAAATTTTGATTTTGTACAGTGAAGGACACTACGAATTAATTACCAACATTACAACACTATTAAACAAACGGAAATATTGTCAGTATTGTTTGAAAGGTTATCATCATACACAAAATCATAAGTGTAACTTCAAATGTCCAATGTGCGAAAAGTATCATAATGTTTCTAATAATGATAATAATATTAAAGTTGAATGCCTTGATTGTCATAGACTGTTTTCTTCAAAAGAATGTTTTGATAATCATAAAGCGATAAATGTTTCCGGAAAAAGTTTATGCGAAACAAAGAAAATTTGTGTCCGTTGTGGTACTATGAATGACATGCGTTCACGAAAGTCTGAACATCAATGTGGTGAACGTTATTGTAAAATATGTTACACATATGTAAGCGATGACCATATTTGTTTTGTTCAAACGGCTATGATGCAACATGTAGATACCTTTTTGTATATTATCTTTGATGTAGAAACAATGTTGCTTCCTAAAAATGAACAGGGAGAACAAGAACATCATGTAAATTTTGTAAATTGTATTCATGCTTGTTACAAGTGTAAGAACATGAAGCTTGATGATACATGTTTTGTATGCGGTGATAAAAATGGGTTTCGTTCGTTTGATTTCAACAACATTGAAGAATTTGTTAATCATGTATTAATAACTCGACCAATATTTAAAAAAATCATTGTGCTTTCCCATAATGGCAGTAATTATGATATGCAATTCTGTGCTAAAACTTTGATCATAAACCATCATTTTACACCTGAAGTAATAATGTCAGGGCAAAAAATTATTGAAATGCGTTTAGGACAAAAGATTTACTTCCGTGACACATATTTGTATATGGGAGTTAAATTATCTAAATTACCTAAGACATTAGGTCTTTCTGCAAATTTACGAAAGGGAGATTTCCCGTACTTGTTTAATACATTAGAAAACCAAAATTATATAGGCAAAATTCCTGATATAAAATATTTTGATCCTGATTCAAGGAGCAGTGAAGATCGAGAGCAACTTATTATATGGCACAAAGAACGTGCTGCAAGTAATGAGGAGTATAATCTCCAAAAGGAAATGATTGAATATTGTCGGAATGATGTTAAAATTTTAGCAGAGGCTGTCATTAAATTTTCAAACTTAATTGAAGACAAAACAAATGGTATTCAATGTTTTATCGTCGCGTCAACTATTGCTAGTTTGGCAATACTAACATATCGTACCTTATATTTACCCAAAGAAATTATTCCCATTATTCCACCTTATGGGTTTGACCATCGTGATCGTCAAAGTCTAAAGGCAATGTATTGGCTACGATACTTAGAACGTACTACTGGTAGTGAAATTTTCCATTCTGGAAATGGCTTGGAAAAACGATTCGGGAGGTATAAGGTTGATGGATTTGAAACTAAAACAAATACAGTTTACGAATTTCATGGATGTTACTATCACGGATGTTTAAACTGTTATCCTACACTACGACACGTGCCCCTAGATTCTACCTCTAAGCAAGGTACAACACTACAAGATCGGTATGAAAACACCACCACAAAAAAAGCATTTCTTAAAAAATTAAATCTTAATGTCATTGAAATGTGGGAATGTGAATGGGACCACATGGTAAAAAATGATAAAAAATTACAACAGTTTATTGAAACACAGTGTCATGATCTTGTTGATCATCTGGTACCTAAAGATAGTTTTCATGGTGGGCGTACAGAATGTTTTAATGCCTTGTACGAATGTACCAGCGAAGAGTTTGTGGCATATTATGATGTTACCAGTCTTTACCCCTGGGTAATGGCACGTAAGCCATTGCCTATAGGAAAACCTATAATATACAAGGGGCCTGACTTTCCACAAGTGCAAAGTATTCATGGATTAGTGAAATGTAGTATCTTGCCTCCCCAAGACTTATATTTTCCAATTTTACCATATACATGTAATGATCGCCTTTTGTTTGGGTTATGCCGTACGTGCATGGAACAAAGTGACAACAATTGTATGCATAATGATGCGGAGCGTGTCCTTACTGGTACATACTGTACTCCTGAACTTCATGTTGCTTTAGATCTCGGATACAAAATTCTACAAATTATTGAAATTTGGGAATTCAAATTATCTGGATCAGAAAATAATCTGTTTAAAGATTATGTCAATTCCTTCTTAAAAATGAAACAAGAGTCTTCAGGATTTCCTAGCTGGTGCAAAACTAAACAAGATCAAGAAAAATATATTACAGACTATTATAAACATGAATGCATTCAGTTAACGGAAAATAACATTGAATCAAATCCTGGTCTAAGATATATTTCCAAAATATTTCTCAATTCCTTATACGGGAAATGGGGACAAAGAACAGATTTATCTCAATCTGTAATTGTAGATACTCCAGAAAAATTTTTAAGTTATCTATGGGCACCGCAATATGAGGTACAAACTGTACTGCCTATTGGAGAGCAACATCTCATTCTATCATATAAAAACATTGAAAACAAAAACAAGCCATGGAAATTTTCCAATGTTGTCCTTGCAGCCTTCATCACCTCTTGGGCGCGTCTAAAACTTTACGAATTAGTAACAGCTATACATCCTGATCGTGTATTGTACTGCGACACTGATAGTATTATGTTTGTACAACCACGTAATGAAAAGCCGCCCCTTTCTTTGGGTTCCTATTTAGGTGAGTTAACTAATGAAGTTCCTGATGGGTGGGAAATTGATGCCTTTATAGGCTTAGGACCAAAAAATTATGCCTATAAAATGAAAGAAGTTCAAACAGGGAAAGTAGATTATGTATTTAAAATTAGAGGAATTACTTTAAATCATCGTACACGACAAGAAATTAACTTTGATCATTTTTATCAACTAGTTCGGGATAAAGCTGACAAAAAACAGTTACACAATCCAGGAAGAATTGTTCGTAAGCCTGGGTTTGTCATTGTATCCAAGTCTGAAACTAAAACACATCAAAAAGTTCAAAATAAAAGACGACGATTAAATCATAACAGTATTACTGACTATAGAACATTGCCATATGGTTATCAAAGTAATAACTGTGTTAAATGATTGGTAGGTGTGTGAAATGAATGGTATTCTGTATATATGTAAATAGTAAAGTGTCTAAAGGTAGCATCATGGAGTAACATGGTCATAATATCATCAAATATGTCCATAAGTTTTCCTATCTGTTGGTACTTGTACGTATATATAATGTAAATATGTCAATAAGTTATTAAAAATATTCTAAGTATAGTAAATATCTTATTTAAATATATATGTATATGTATATCAATATGCCAATATAGAATATTGTAGACTATATAAATACAATAAAGCGTTACAATTTATAATATTATGTCTTATTTCTCCAAACAAATATTGATATCATACGAAGTATCTGTATTCTATATAAGATAAAGAAAGAATACGTATGCTTCATATAAGGTTATTTATCATATTTTATGTTCGTACAATAAATGACTCGAAGTTGGAAACCATAATGATGGCATAATGTCTTCTACAAGGTGAACAAGCATCTTAGAAGTCAGTAAAGGTAGCAATATAAGACATTAGAATACTGTAGTGCAAAGATATCTATATGTAAATGGTTATAACACAGTGATATCCTTTGTGTTTAAAATACCACTAGGTCATGTCTAAAAAGCGTCTACATACGTAAAAAATCACAATATATACATTCTAACATGGTATTCAAGGTAATCTATATACATACGGATTCACAATATAAGCCTACAATATAATCAGTTCATGTGTTTGCATTCACATAGCATATCACCACAACAACATATACAGCTCTACATTACGATAAAATAAGGATACCTGAATAAAAAGTCCCAATATATAACCCTACAATGGAAACACTTTAGGTGTTTGCATCCAGCCTAGTATAGCCCCTAAAGCTACGCAACCAACAACACATGCTTAAAACACTTACATGCAAACGAAAGATAATATGTCTACAATATGATACATATATTCCTGTCCCAATATCAAAACCAATATACATACATACATACATGAATCCACTTACAAACTATTCATATATACATACAATTTGTCATTCCTCTAAGCTTCGTACAACATTAGACCCATACAGTATCCAAAAGATGATATTCTATGCTAAAATCACATATCAACTACACATACATGTACCCCCACTTACAAAGTAATCACATATACATGCAATTTGTCATTCGTCTAAGCTTCGTACACCCTTAGATCCATACAGTATCCAAAAGATGATATTCTATATTAAAATCACATATCAACTACACATACATCTACCCCACTTACAAAGTAATCACATATACATGCAATTTGTCATTCGTCTAAGCTTCGTACACCGTTAGACCCATACAGTATCCAAAAGATGATATTCTATGCTAAAATCATATATCAGCTACTGAAAATACAATATCAATACATAAAATACCCCCTCATTAATATTCATTACCATCTCATTAATATTCATAAATAATTAATTCAATAATCTAGTTTTAAAAGGATAAAATCATTTATGTAGAAAAATTTAAAGAAATCTTGTTTCAACACTTCTCCCAAAAAGCACAATAGTGAAAGTTCCCTTACGAACACGATTCATTCAATCTTTTTCCTCTTTGCAAGTCAGGTAGGCACGCTCACTCTTTCTCTTACCCCTCTACGTATGTGGCAAGGTCTTAACAAAATGCGTAACAATTGCTACGCCTATTTAAACTGGTCTTTTGCTCAAACAACAACTGAGTTCCTTCATGCAATCCTACGTGCGGTTTCCTCAATATGGGGCAATACATTAACTTTTAAAAAGTGACACGTACCTATCTCATTCTTAAATTCTCTGTCGTTAGAATAATGATTCTTATTTCTTTCTTTTTTCACATATTTTTGAGTTTCCATGCAGTAGAAATCACAGGCCCCCCCATTAAGCAATGTCCAGAAAACAGCACAGTTCCCCACCTCCAACATTTTGGAACACACACATACAAGCAGGTGTCTATGTTCCTTTCGTTATTCCGTCAAAGGGCTCCCTCCCTCCTGCGGCATTCTTAGCTTACATGACTTTTCTCACCTTCTACGGTTCAAGTATTGTGCAACATCCATATGTCACATTAAATTGACAATTTTCTTACTTCCTTAATTGACACAATGATGGAATTACAAGACACCTTCAAAAGAAACATCTGCTACGATTACAAAAGGATTCTATTGTCTCTTTCCTCTCCTACTTTTGAGCACATATCCCACCTAGACTACAGCCACCCCCACTTCCTGATACTTTCCCCCACTGGTTACCTCACCTTAGGACATGCCATTATTTCATTATAGGTGTCTTCTTTCTTTAGAATTAGTTTCTTGAATACCAAGACCAACTGCGTTCAAGATTAACGAAAAAAGTCCTGTGTGGACATGTTATGAAGTTCCTTTAGCTATTTCTCGCCACTTGCCCAAGGAATAAGGAAAGAAAAAACACGTTTCTTAAAGGATTGGGGAAAAACGGTAAGTAATCACCATAAATTGCATAAATTAATATAAAATTGTATTAAAATATATGATAAAATAGATCAGAGGAAATTTACACCCATTTTCGTGAGAAATTTGCACTGTTGACCAATTGTTGTGAGAATGAGGGAAATTTGTACCAGTTTTCGTGAGAATTTTGCACTTTTCTCCAATTCTCGTCAAAATAAAGGAAATTTGTATCAATTTTCGTAAGAAATAAGGCGAAATTATACCAATTCTCGTGAGAAATTTGCACTTTTCTCCAATTCTCGTGAAAAAAGGACACTATTCTACTCTATACATAGTTCCAATTTCATTCTTTTAATATTCTAACCCTGTTGTTAACGTTAATTGTTGTAATATTATTTTACCTCTTAATCTCCGTTCCTGCCCCTTCCTGGCTACGTTTTTCGCTCTGAATATCTTTCATAAGAAAATTATTCATTGATTTAGTTGTTTTCCAGAAATACAGGTTTTCAATTTACAAATATTTTTATCTTTCTGTTTTTTCTTTTTTAATATACCCTAATTTTAATAATCCGAGGGCTCATAGTGGTCTGGTCTCTTGTAAATAGTTGAAAAGTGACCAAAAATGGCCAAAAAGCACACGAAAAAGTGACCAAAATCTCATCATGACCCTTTTTTCCTTTGTCAATTTCTCCATCACCTCTCGCTTTGTTTGTTGTTTTGTTTCTTCTTTACTATTCCTTTTAGAGCTTCCTCCTTTCTTAGGTTTTCAAAGTATGCTTTGTAGTTACGGTAAGCAGACTTAGCAGATGTAAAAAGCTTCTGAGCAAGTGAAACCACTTCTGGCCTATTTCCGAATTTCTTCATCCCAGACATTATATTTAAGTTAGCATTAAGAATTCTGAAAAACGTGAAATATTCAAACTCATCACCTATTCTTAAGAAGAACATACAAGAAGCATAACACAAGATGAACATGATGAACCACACAGACACACATACACAACGTTCAACGGAGCGTTAACTATTACGCGAGAAAACTAAAAGATTATTATGATAGAAGAAAGAATAGACACAGAAGGGTTCTCAACCACACCTTGAGAGCTTAAGCATCCACCAACCGTCCACTGTGCTTTAGAAAGAATAAAAGCTGAAGTGAGAATAAAACTGCCTGTTTCACATGTGGCAGCTCAGAAGAGTAATGAGTAACAAGTTTCTGCCTTTTTCCATTTGTTTTTATATTTTTCTAAGAAAACTGCCAATGCAAAACATAAATCACACGAAAAAGTCACTTTACCTCTCAAAGAGTAACTTTTAGTGACCAATTTGATAAAAAAAAAGTAACTTTTAGTGACCAAGTTGGAAAAAAGTAAATTTTAGTTTAAAAAAAGTGACTCGCTATGAGCCCTGATCCACTCAATGAATAAAAATATACTTTAAAAAACATTAAGCTAGCGCCAAATGCGTTTCTGCATAACACTAGACTCAGTCTAAAATATATATATAATTCTTAATTTAACCGATCTCTTCATTTCTAAACACGTTTTGACTACACTCTTCTAACGTCCGTCCGTTGATACACCACTTGCAGAGCAAGATCGAAACCAGCCACACATCTTTGGGTGGCCATGAATATGTTAGGAGGGTCCAAGTCATTTAAAATTCTCTTAAAAATATCTAAATTGTGCATTTTGTATTGCGGTCTGGATGGGACATGAAAAATTTAGGGAGAGCCAGGCCCTCCCTAGCCCCCCTCTGATTGCGATCTGTTGCAGAGTAGCACTTACCAACTGAATCTGGTATACGCTTATTACTATATTGTCACATTTTTTTTTTATTGAGGAGGAGGTAGGTGAGTGACCCCTCAAGACGTTGCCAATTTCAGTCATCTGCATATGTCCATCAATCTCTTTTATCGGAAACGACCGCGGAGCCCAGAAGGGTAGATATCAGCGGTCTGTTTTGTCAATTGTTTCGATCGAAACACTGCCCGAAACAATGAGGTCATGTGGTTGTCGAAGCCGTACAGGAGAATGAGGTCGCTTCGTATTTTGAAATGAAATAAATAAATAAGAATATTGCCTTCTTTCCTAAATGCTAAACCTTTTTTAACTTGATGTAATAAATAAGATATGTGATACTGATTGATACAATTGGATTTGGAGGAGCATTCCTTTTCCATCCAGGGATGTGTGTAAAGAAATTTGGAGGGGTGTTAGGGGGGTGTTGGGGGGTGTAGATTACTCCCTGCAACCTGTTATATCCGCATCTGCAAATAGCGGTTATACTTCATCTGTGTTCCTGAGTCTTTTACAGTTGGGAGGGAAAAAATAAACATTTTCTCTGGAGACCGACTGGTTATGATTTACAACATGCTGTTTGGAACAATGTATTTACTCATATGTTTCGTATTTTGTGAATCTACCGTCGGCAAATCGAACAAAATGTTCTTTCTTTTTTGTGTCCTGTACGTTTGTTTGAAGCGGTAAAACCTCCAAACTTCTAGATAGTGAGACTTGGGCCACAAAAAGTCAACAGAAAGATGCGGAAAAAAATACTTATAAGCTTGTCTAAGTAGCGGCCTAGCTGATTTGAAAGAAAATTAAATTAAATATTTAAGTTTTACGTTCCTCGATTATGCCAACTAGGCTAAAGAAGACGGTGTTAATGAGGAATGAAAGAAATCGTGGAATGAAGAAAGTGGGAGGAAACGTGAGATCACCGAGAAAACTCACGCACACAGTGTTTGTCCACCACAAAGTTCATTTGGCACGAGCTGGGATCGATCCAAGGACCCCATGCACCAGAGGTGAACGCTCTGCCACTGAGCCACTGCGGTCCACCTAGGTGATTTGTCCAAAGGACATGCCTATAATATTTTTGTGGTAATAATACGTTGCGTTTGCCACGAACATTAAAATATTGAATATTTCAATAGATCCTGTGGAATGAGTGAGCTAATCTTTTTCAGGACTAAGGATGTAAGAATATCTAGAATAATATGGGAAAAAATTATTCTTTATGACACAAAAGGACACTAGAAGTGTATTTCATTTCAGTTTACCAAATTTTGCCCCGAAATAGTGGTTGCCCTAAGTGACTCTTCGCATCCCCAGTTTTTTCGAGGGAGATACCATTGAAGTTATAAATGAAGTGAAGATCAAAAGCATCACAAATTATAGTTCTGAAATTAGAAGGTAACTTCCAATTGTCTTACGCAAAGAAATCTCGTCTAACAGATTTGTCATGATCTAGACCTATCAGCCTTTTGAATGCTTCTCGATGAAATTTCAATCAGTGCGTGTTGTGGAAGTATTGAGGGGAGCGCAGAACAACAGTCCACATGACATTAGGTCTCTTTAAACAATAAAACGTTCTTTTATTGAAAGTGTGTTCTGCTATCTAAGCTATTAGGATAAGGGAGAGGGAACAGTTAGGAACAGAAAAGGTGCTATAATTTTCATTGTGGATGGATTTTAAATTTCTGCGCTTTCGCCATCTATGGCCATTTAGCCCATAACGTTTGAGGGATGACATGCCTCGACGAGCAGAGTCTTCGGGGAAAGGGAAGGAAGAAAGGATTGGGGAAGGAAGGAAGGAAGCGGCCTGGGACCTATATATTAGGTACAACACCGACATTGGGCTGCTGTAAATGAGAAAAACCTAATTCAGGATGATTAGGCTAAAAAAGCTTCTTACACATTTTCGACCGAGTGCACAAAGCGGGAAGCAAAACCGGAATCGCTAGCATCGAAGAGAATTTTCATTGTGTAATACTATACTGTTTTCAATCATTACGCAGGAAATTAAGCTGATCCGAGGTCTACCAGCTTCTGGTAGAGATGCCAAGGAATGCACTTTCCCTGGAAATGTACTTTATGTCTTAGGGCAATTAATTTGGAGGGTCCTATAAACGTATGACCCCATGCCTACCATCACCCTCCTACGAAATATAAACCCGGAACCTTGTGAACGAAGTCCTTGCCTCTTAGACATCACGACTACCGAGATTGGCAGTCAACTAGTTTTTAGTATTCATATACAAAAAACTTCATATTTTTACATGATGTTATAATAATAATAATAATAATAATAATAATAATAATAATAATAATAATAATAATAATAATAATAATAATAATAATAATAATAATAATAATAATAATGTGTTGTAGTAGTATCATTCATAATAATTAGGATACTTGAAGAGAGTATTTAGAGCTACACACAGGAACTGGCTCGTTTTGGCTCGACTCGACTCGAAAGAAATTCGAGTCGAGTTGGAGGAAAGTTTTCGAGTCGAGCTGAAAGATGTATGTTTCGAGTCGAGTCGACTTTCAAAGAAAACTCGCTCGAACTCGCTCGTACCCATCCCTAATATTTTTTCAACTTTGTACCTAATTTTTAATAAGTCTCTTCTTTCCTTTTCATAAACTAGAAGGTAAACTACTTTGAATAAATATTCATAATGATTGCAATTATGCATATTTATAACGTAAATTTAACGTGATGTTTTAGTGATTACACAAATTACAATTATGAGCATACTTTATGGAGATGCTCTTACAGACAGTACCCGAGCACCTTTATACGCTATGGAAAACTGATTTTTCAAGTCTTTTGGAGAAAAATACTGTGAACTGAGAAATCATAACCTTTTCCATATTGTACAGAAGTATTTTTCTGCGAATAGAAGTTTCTTTCGCAATGCATTTAGAAATTAACACTCGCAAGAATACTCTCTTAGTACAAGTATATTTTAGGCACACACTAATTCCCCCCCCCCCTCGAAGTGCTTCAATTTCCTCATTGACAAACACGTTACCATTTTATATCTTAAAGGTCAGATCCACCTTTATTGTAACAGAGGGTGTTTGACCGATTGACCGTAAAAATTCAAACTCCGATTAGTGACAATTTCAGTCTTCTTTTGTTACAAGTGTAAACTCTTTAGTCAGTACAAGGGAAGTGGATTATACTGTATGTGAAAATTGATGACGAGATTTTGGTCAGCCAGAGCAGGTCACAGTGGATGAGAGTGGTTGATGGCGGGTGGTGGGTCAGAGTGGGTCACGACCGGTGGTGGTTCAGTGGGTCGTGAGTCAAGCTTTCATTGACCCAGGCCAACTCTGTAAGTGGAATCTCTGTAGATCATTACTGCATAATTTGGATTTCCATTTCTATAAGGTCGCCTCCAGTGTTTGTGTCTTAATTGGTATGGGAACAGGACCTAAAAGTAAAAAATTATTTTTAAAACCCCTCGTATTTTCGGCCTTTTGTGGTACCGTCCCTAGATTCTAAATGGGTGTCAATTACAGCGGGATCGATGTAGATCATTATTGCATAACTTCCATTACGATTTCTATAACGTCACTTTCGGTTTTTGTGTCTTAAATGGTATGGTAGCTGAACTTAAAAGTATAAAATTATTTTTTAAAACACCTCGTATTCTCCGTCTTTTGTGGTACCGTCCCTAGATTCTAGGTGGGTATAAATTATAGAGGGATCGATATAGATCATTACTGCATAACTTCGATCTGGATTTCTCTAGGGTCACTTCCGGTTTTTGTGTCTTAAATGGTATGGTAGCTGGACTTAAGACTACAAAATTATTTTTAAAAACACCTCGTATTCTCGGTCTTTTGTAGTACCGTCCCTAGATTCTAAGTGGGTGTCAATTATAGAGGGATCGATGTAGATCATTACTGCATAACTTGGATTTTGATTCTTACAAGGTCACTTCCGGTTTTTGTGTCTTAAATGGTATGGTAGCTGAACTTAAAAGTATAAAATTATTTTTAAAAACACCTCGTATTCTCGGTCTTTTGTAGTACCGTCCCTAGATTCTAGGTGGGTATAAATTATAGAGGGATCGATGTAGATCATTACTGCATAACTTGGATTTCGATTCTTACAAGGTCACTTCCGGTTTTTGTGTCTTAAATGGTATGGTAGCTGAACTTAAAAGTATAAAATTATTTTTAAAAACAACTCGTATTTTCGGTCTTTTGTAGTACCGTCCCTAGATTCTAGGTGGGTATAAATTATAGAGGGATCGATATAGATCATTACTGCATAACTTCGATCTGGATTTCTATAAGGTCACTTCCGGTTTTTGTGTCTTAAATGGTATGGTAGCTGGACTTAAGACTACAAAATTATTTTTTAAAACACCTCGTATTCTCGGTCTTTTGTAGTACCGTCCCTAGATTCTAAGTGGGTGTCAATTATAGAGGGATCGATGTAGATCATTACTGCATAACTTGGATTTCGATTTTTACAAGGTCACTTCCGGTTTTTGTTTCTTAAATGGTATGGTAGCTGGACTTAAGACTACAAAATTATTTTTTAAAACACCTCGTATTCTCGGTCTTTTGTAGTACCGTCCCTAGACTCTAAGTGGGTGTCAATGATAGAGGGATCGATGTAGATCATTACTGCATAACTTGGATTTCGATTCTTACAAGGTCACTTCCGGTTTTTGTGTCTTAAATGGTATGGTAGCTGAACTTAAAAGTATAAAATTATTTTTTAAAACACCTCGTATTCTCCGTCTTTTGTGGTACCGTCCCTAGATTCTAGGTGGGTATAAATTATAGAGGGATCGATATAGATCATTACTGCATAACTTCGATCTGGATTTCTATAGGGTCACTTCCGGTTTTTGTGTCTTAAATGGTATTGTAGCTGGACTTAAGACTACAAAATTATTTTATAAAACACCTCGTATTCTCGGTCTTTTGTTGTACCGTCCCTAGATTCTAAGTGGGTGTCTATTATAGAGGGATCGATGTAGATCATTACTGCATAACTTGGATTTCGATTTTTACAAGGTCACTTCCGGTTTTTGTGTCTTAAATGGTATGGTAGCTGAACTTAAAAGTGTAAAATTATTTTTTAAAACACCTCGTATTTTCGGTCTTTTGTAGTACCGTCCCTAGATTCTAGGTGGGTATAAATTATAGAGGGATCGATATAGATCATTACTGCATAACTTCGATCTGGATTTCTATAAGGTCACTTCCGGTTTTTGTGTCTTAAATGGTATGGTAGCTGGACTTAAGACTACAAAATTATTTTTTAAAACACCTCGTATTCTCGGTCTTTTGTAGTACCGTCCCTACATTCTAAGTGGGTGTCAATTATAGAGGGATCGATGTAGATCATTACTGCATAACTTGGATTTCGATTTCTATAAGGTCACTTCCGGTTTTTGTGTCTTAAATGGTATGGTAGCTGGACTTAAGACTACAAAATTATTTTTTAAAACACCTCGTATTCTCGGTCTTTTGTAGTACCGTCCCTAGATTCTAAGTGGGTGTCAATTATAGAGGGATCGATGTAGATCATTACTGCATAACTTGGATTTCGATTCTTACAAGGTCACTTCCGGTTTTTGTTTCTTAAATGGTATGGTAGCTGGACTTAAAAGTATAAAATTATTTTTAAAAACACCTCGTATTTTCGGTCTTTTGTAGTACCGTCCCTAGATTCTAGGTGGGTATAAATTATAGAGGGATCGATATAGATCATTACTGCATAACTTTGATCTGGATTTCTATAAGGTCACTTCCGGTTTTTGTGTCTTAAATGGTATGGTAGCTGGACTTAAGACTACAAAATTATTTTTTAAAACACCTCGTATTCTCGGTCTTTTGTAGTACCGTCCCTAGATTCTAAGTGGGTGTCAATTATAGAAGGATCGATGTAGATCATTACTGCATAACTTGGATTTCGATTTTTACAAGGTCACTTCCGGTTTTTGTTTCTTAAATGGTATGGTAGCTGGACTTAAGACTACAAAATTATTTTTTAAAACACCTCGTATTTTCGGTCTTTTGTAGTACCGTCCCTAGACTCTAAGTGGGTGTCAATTATAGAGGGATCGATGTAGATCATTACTGCATAACTTGGATTTCGATTCTTACAAGGTCACTTCCGGTTTTTGTGTCTTAAATGGTATGCTAGCTGAACTTAAAAGTATAAAATTATTTTTAAAAACACCTCGTATTTTCGGTCTTTTGTAGTACCGTCCCTAGATTCTAGGTGGGTATAAATTATAGAGGGATCGATATAGATCATTACTGCATAACTTCGATCTGGATTTCTATAAGGTCACTTCCGGTTTTTGTGTCTTAAATGGTATGGTAGCTGGACTTAAGACTACAAAATTATTTTTTAAAACACCTCATATTCTCGGTCTTTTGTAGTACCGTCCCTAGATTCTAAGTGGGTGTCTATTATAGAGGGATCGATGTAGATCATTACTGCATAACTTGGATTTCGATTTTTACAAGGTCACTTCCGGTTTTTATGTCTTAAATGGTATGGTAGCTGAACTTAAAACTGTAAAATTATTTTTTAAAACACCTCGTATTTTCGGTCTTTTGTAGTACCGTCCCTAGATTCTAGGTGGGTATAAATTATAGAGGGATCGATATAGATCATTACTGCATAACTTCGATCTGGATTTCTATAAGGTCACTTCCGGTTTTTGTGTCTTAAATGGTATGGTAGCTGAACTTAAAAGTGTAAAATTATTTTTTACAACACCTCGTATTCTCGGTCTTTTGTAGTACCGTCCCTAGATTCTAGGTGGGTATAAATTATAGAGGGATCGATATAGATCATTACTGCATAACTTCGATCTGGATTTCTATAAGGTCACTTCCGGTTTTTGTGTCTTAAATGGTATGGTAGCTGGACTTAAGACTACAAAATTATTTTTTAAAACACCTCGTATTTTCGGTCTTTTGTAGTACCGTCCCTAGATTCTAGGTGGGTATAAATTATAGAGGGATCGATATAGATCATTACTGCATAACTTCGATCTGGATTTCTATAAGGTCACTTCCGGTTTTTGTGTCTTAAATGGTATGGTAGCTGAACTTAAAAGTGTAAAATTATTTTTTAAAACACCTCGTATTCTCGGTCTTTTGTAGTACCGTCCCTAGATTCTAGGTGGGTATAAATTATAGAGGGATCGATATAGATCATTACTGCATAACTTCGATCTGGATTTCTATAAGGTCACTTCCGGTTTTTGTCTTAAATGGTATGGTAGCTGGACTTAAGACTACAAAATTATTTTTTAAAACACCTCGTATTCTCGGTCTTTTGTAGTACCGTCCCTAGATTCTAAGTGGGTGTCAATTATAGAGGGATCGATGTAGATCATTACTGCATAACTTGGATTTCGATTTTTACAAGGTCACTTCCGGTTTTTGTGTCTTAAATTGTATGGTAGCTGGACTTAAGACTACAAAATTATTTTTAAAAACACCTCGTATTCTCGGTCTTTTGTAGTACCGTCCCTAGATTCTAAGTGGGTGTCAATTATAGAGGGATCGATGTAGATCATTACTGCATAACTTGGATTTCGATTCTTACAAGGTCACTTCCGGTTTTTGTGTCTTAAATGGTATGGTAGCTGAACTTAAAAGTATAAAATTATTTTTAAAAACACCTCGTATTTTCGGTCTTTTGTAGTACCGTCCCTAGATTCTAGGTGGGTATAAATTATAGAGGGATCGATATAGATCATTACTGCATAACTTCGATCTGGATTTCTATAAGGTCACTTCCGGTTTTTGTGTCTTAAATGGTATGGTAGCTGGACTTAAGACTACAAAATTATTTTTTAAAACACCTCGTATTCTCGGTCTTTTGTAGTACCGTCCCTAGATTCTAAGTGGGTGTCAATTATAGAGGGATCGATGTAGATCATTACTGCATAATTTGGATTTCGATTTTTACAAGGTCACTTCCGGTTTTTGTGTCTTAAATGGTATGGTAGCTGAACTTAAAAGTGTAAAATTTTTTTTAAAAAACACCTCGTATTCTCCGTCTTTTGTAGTACCGTCCCTAGATTCTAGTTGGGTATAAATTATAGAGGGATCGATATAGATCATTACTGCATAACTTCGATTTGGATTTCTATAAGGTCATTTCCGGTTTTTGTGTCTTAAATGGTATGGTAGATGAACTTAAAAGTGTAAAATTATTTTTTAAAACACCTCGTATTCTCGGTCTTTTGTAGTACCGTCCCTAGATTCTAAGTGGGTGTCAATTATAGAGGGATCGATGTAGATCATTACTGCATAACTTGGATTTCGATTCTTACAAGGTCACTTCCGGTTTTTGTGTCTTAAATGGTATGGTAGCTGAACTTAAGACTACAAAATTATTTTTTTAAAACACCTCGTATTCTCGGTCTTTTGTAGTACCGTCCCTAGATTCTAAGTGGGTGTCAATTATAGAGGGATCGATGTAGATCATTACTGCATAACTTGGATTTCGATTTTTACAAGGTCACTTCCGGTTTTTGTGTCTTAAATGGTATGGTAGCTGAACTAAAAAGTATAAAATTATTTTTTAAAACACCTCGTATTCTCGGTCTTTTGTAGTACCGTCCCTAGATTTTAAGCGGTTTTCAATTATATAAGAATCTAGGTAGATTCTTACTGTATTATTTAGATTTTGATTTGTATAAGGTCACTTCCGTTTCTTGGGTTTCAAATGGAGAAATCAACTGAACCTTGGACCATATAATTACTTTGAAGAACACCTCGTATTTTTGGTCCTTCATGATGGCTTCCCCACATTCTAAGTGGGTTAATATTATAGTGTTATTTATGTAAATGAATAATGGATAATTATTGCTACAATTCATAAGCTGTCATTTCTGGTTTCGCTCTTGTTTTCAAAATTACTTTTTCATTGTGCTGTTTAATCTTCACCTTATATTTTGTCCATTGTTGTACATATCGCCGCTTAGTTGATACATTTATAATATTGAAGTATCACATTTTTGTTTTTAATTGGTTTGTGCATATCGAATAATTAGTAGAACACTGTATGGTATTAAATTTCGTATGTTGCTGGCAACCCTGTTAAGATTTTGTATTTAACGTAGCAGATGTCTGCTAGGGTAACCGGGGTCAAATCATCTTATTTGTAATAGTTTTTTTTAAAATAATATCTGAAAAATCAATTACCTGATATAGAACTGTGAGTGACAGGAAACCTACCCAAGAAGTTTATTATCAGCATATTTGATATTGTAGTTAGTGACGTCCAATTGAAAATTTGCTGTACTACAGTAATTACAATAATTTGAATCAGCTATTGAACTCAGTACATAATGCAAATGAAAAAGTTGCTAATCGCGTACCGATACGTTAAACGTCTCACCAGACTGGTATTTGGTTGGCATCACTCCAAAATAACCAGCCACACGAATCTCTGGCGCCAGTCATACAACAAGGCCATTTCTGGCGGCTTGGAAGGAGTTCAAGTAAGAAGAACCGAACAATATTCTGGGAGAGGCTTTTGCAAAAGAATCTGTGGGTGCGCATTCACTTTGCTTCCTTCCTTCCTTCCTCTCACTTGAGCAACAGCATGTTTCAGCATGTGAAGCGGAAGACCTTGCTTTTCTATCCAATTGGCACATGATTAGAAAATTTGTAAAAACGGAGTTACCAACCGCAAACATAGTAGCAGCAACAGTTATTGCGGAATACTTTCAACTACTGTATAAGTAGCTAGTGGTTATCTTGGAGCAAATTAAGGGGTCAAATTTAACAGATTGAAGCAAAGCGGCTTTTTTGGATTGAAGGGGGAGGTTATAGGAGAGAGCATAGGTTTGAGACACTTATACTCTTAAGAGAGGTCATGTTTTGGGAAATGTTGTGACATGAAATTTTTAGTTGAAAGTTTCGTGGTTATGCCACCCAACTTAAAAGAGACAACAGTAAATGAAAACAAGCTATGATGAAAATTTCAAGGGAATGAGAATGTGGTAGAAAAATGGAGACGGAGAAGGTCCGCGGGCACTACGTTGTTCACTAAACGCTCACAAGTACTCGTTGGGATCGAACCAGAGATAATTTTCAACTTTGGCTAGTGCTGTACTACTGAGTCACTGCGCTTCATGTAATCTTTATAAGTTTATATATATTCGGTATGTAATTAAGAGTTGAATTTATTTCAAATCAGTGCTTTACTTCTTCTTCTTCTTCTTCTTCTTCTTCTTCTTCTTCTTCTACTACTACTACTACTACTACTACTACTACTACTACTACTACTACTACTACTACTACTACTACTACTACTACTATTACTACTACTACTACTAATAATAATAAACAGTTCAAACATAAATGTTCCTTCCTCTTATCCTAGAGCTAAATATAATATATTGAAATTGCCGTACCATTATTTATTTGATCTTGAAATGTCAATAATTAACACTTTTGTTGCACAATTCTCAATTTAGACATTCTATTATGTAACATATTATTATCAGGCCTAAAGCAAGGTTATACAAGAAAATAATATAAGGGAAATTAGTGTATTAAAAAGTATTAACAAAGAAAAAAGAAAAAAGAACCTCTATTAGAGAGATTTGAAATTTGTTTTAAATGGGATGTTACCGAGGATAAACTTAAAGATTTTAGAAAGGACTAATAATAATAACGTTATCTTAGTACGACCTTAGCCCATAATTGTTCTGACAAGAAGTTAACATTTCTTATACTATAAACATGTGTTAGTAAAATATTTACCTCCTTCTTATTACTTACAAACTCAATTTACGAGGTAGGCCTATGAAACCTCTTACAAAAGGATAAAACGTCGCCACTGATATGAAAGCAAATTTTAGTTTTTCAAATTTCTTGAATCACTATAAAAATTCCGTAGAGTTTGAGTACCATACTTTAACTGTTTTTCCTATAGTTTTTGTTGTCTGTGGGAACGAATTAGGTTAAACTGGTCGTAATTCACAACACAATCCCGAAAATTACCAGGGATCACTAACAAAAGAAAATAAAGGAATACAAATATGTCTTATTATTATTATTATTATTATTATTATTATTATTATTATTATTATAGAAT
Organism: Thermobia domestica; assembly: GCF_964235325.1. Classification (NCBI taxonomy): domain Eukaryota; kingdom Metazoa; phylum Arthropoda; class Insecta; order Zygentoma; family Lepismatidae; genus Thermobia; species Thermobia domestica. The sequence goes on along the minus strand of NC_137462.1, from coordinate 164,990,300 downwards.
AGAAATGTTTTCCACTAAAACCTATCATTTCAATATTTTGACTTACTTTCATCTTCTATAGGAGAAAGAATAAACTGAGAAAGGCAAAGTTATGGGACATAACAAGAAGTGAACGTTTATATTGTATTTAATCACTTGGACTTAAGGGCATTTAATGTACATATATGACAATGCCTTAAGCTAACAGACTCATTTAGTTAAATTAAACCAATTTAAAATTTAGTAGATTTATTAAATTTTGAAATCGGGTCAATAAAGGTTCAGACCTACTTTCAGTATTGCACTATATCTTAATAGACATAATCTACCTCAAGATTTAAAATTTTGGCACTATCAAAATATTATTCGCTCTTATAATGGTTTAAATTTAATGTATCTTTTGAATGTCGAGGCAAAAATGAAACGGGACCTGAAAGTGAGACAAGAACCACTATTCGGTCTATATGTGAGGCACCAGGAATTCATGGCAACCTGAATCATGGGCAAAGAAAGTATACACATTAACCATTCGGCCATAAGGTGACACAATTTCACTTATTAAAGGAGGCTATGTTCAATTGGATAAAGGGACTATGTGTTTACATAAAGGTATGGATAAATTTACTGCCAGTTCTTAAACAAAAGTATGGATAAATTTACTGCCAGTTCTCAAATATTTCACCCTAGACGTTATACATCCGTCAAATAAAGATGCTTAATCGTTTGCATATGTTTAGAAAAGCTTCCTTTTACTAGCTTATCCTATTATAAAGAGTTTGACAGTAAAATTAGAACAAATTATCAACAAACTCATGTTAAAGTGATACGTAACACAAAATATATAATTGATATTAATATTAAAATAATGATAAATAGTAATACAGTAAACTCCCGATTATCCGTGAAATTCAAGGGCTGGTGACTGGGAATAAGCAGATTCCGCAGATAATCCGTAAAATGGCCGAAGAAAGGGTACAATTCAACACGAAAATACTTATGAACAATTTTTATTTACAGTAACAGGTCTACATACGTACAATTATGATTTAATAAACAGTAGTTTTATGTACTTACAAATGTATTGGTTTATTTTTACAGAAAAAATGGTCAAATGTTTTGGTTTCTTTGTGTTAAAACATTTTTTTTCGTAATAGAAGTTTTATTAAACAACATTTTGTTACAAAGTGGTGCATCCTAGAGAAAAAAAGTGGAAAAATAGGAAAGTAAGACTACAGATAATCCGCAATATTGCTAATCCACTCACATATATATCGAGAATCCACAGTAATTACACAACTACACACAAAAAATGAAAAGTTGTGTGCGGCGGGCCCCAGTTCGAAACCCCAAGACGATCAACCGTATCATTTCCTTTTGATGGGCGAAAAACTTGAACGATTTTGAATACGGAGGATACACGTAACACAACTATACAAAAAAAAAAGTTCTGTTCAGCGGGTAACAGGGTATGAATTCGATGTATTTTGTTACACAGAATCCAAATTTCGAAATCCCAGGACGATTGGCCGCGTCGTTTTTTATAGGCTAAAAATTTGAGCGATTTTGGATAGGAGCGACACACGTTTGTCGCCCACAAAACAAAATTTGCACGGTCAATCGTCCTAGGGTTTCGAAATTTGGATTCTGTGTAACAAATCGAATTCATACCCTGGGTCCGCTGTACAGATTTTTTTTTTTTTTTTTTTTTTTGTATGACTGTGTTACATGTATCCTTCCTATTCAAAATTGCTCAAGCTTTTCGTCCATTAAAAAAAATGTCACGGCCAACCGTTCTCGCCGCTGTGTTTTTGACAGTGAATCCTTGTAAATCAATTAAACATATGATTAGTTGAGTTGTGTAATCCTAGGAATAGGAGATGTATGAATTTGAATGTAGGCCATTTTATCATGGGAGCATTTAAAAAATCAGGGACTACATAAGATAATCTCACGTGTAGACACCAACACAAAATTATGTTACTTTCTTCAAGAGGTAGCGTATTGGGCTCGGAGTCCAAGGTAAACTAAAATGTCTAAGGTAAACTAAGAAGTAATATTAATGTAGAAAGTAAAGACTTACTTTAAGCATAGTAAGAATGCTTGTTTATTGTTGTTTAGGAAACAGTCTTTTTCCTCTGGAATTTGTGACTTGCACATTCTAGTTGTCCTCCCAAGCTTTCAGCTTGCTATGTCAGTGACGAAATGGGTGATGGATCACGACTTTTGTCGGGTCATGCGGGTTGGATGTCGCTTCTCAGACTCGATATGATACGGTAATTCGGAGAGATACAGTAACCCAGGGGGACGCGGTGACTTGAACATAGCCCGCGATGCAGAACGAGCTTAAATATCTTCTCTGCAGTATTACTGCAGAACTTTATCTATCTATTAAAATGATGCCGAAGTTAGCCCCACCCAAGGGTTACGCCCTCGACTCGGGAAGAGGTGATAAGGAAGATGGAATATCTAGTACTGTTGTTTGGATAAGTGATATTATTCATTTATTATTTATTTAGGAGCATATTAATTCACTGGATTTTGTGATTTTGTGATCATAAACATAAGCATAAGGTAATGATGAAATGAATATGAGGTATGAAGGAATGAATAAGTGCAATACACATCACAACACATAGGTAACGTAGAATAACAAGTGAAATCTTCTCGACCCGGGGCAACGCGGGGCATTGATGTAAGACAGTTGTTGCCCTGTTAGTACAGTAGGATTACTGTGGATGATGTGATGGAAAGACGAAATGAGAATGAATATCGAGATGAAATGCATCAAGAAGAGGAATGTCGGGATAGTCCGGAGGGACAGTGTAGCGATAGAGAGTAAAAAGCAGAGAGAGAGAGAGGGGGGGGTAGGGCGTAATGGTGGGAAGGTGACGAAGTCGGCTGCGGTATGTACTGTGTCCATGAGTAGGAGGTGGTTCATTGTCAGGCGGTGAGTGATATATTTCAAGCGAAGATCTTCTATATGTGAAAGAAGTGTCGGAAAAGTAATACGACTATAGAGATCGGCAGTGAGGCTAGGTAAGGATATACGGTAAGCAATTCTGAAGGCATGACGTTCTAGGATATGTAGTTTTTTTAAATAAAATAAAGGTGCTGCAGGTATCTAGGCTGTGAATCCGTAAGTCAGTACTGGTCGGAGAAAGACCTTATATGTGGTGAGAACTGTAGAGGCTTTAAGACCCCAGTCAGTGCCAATCAAGCGACGGAGTAAGTTAATTCGATTATAGGCTTTGGGTAAAATATATTTTAAATCAGGTCACCAGGTGAGATGTTTGTCCAAGAGAATTCCTAGATATTTGGCGGTGTTGGAAGCGTGAATTCGTGTTCCTTGAACATGTACATTTAGCACTGTTTGATTACAGTAAACCCTAGTACGTTTGCCAGGAGGCACAAAAACAATTGCTTGAGTATCGGCGTTGATCTTAAGTCGCCATTTGGAACAGCAGGATTTGAATAAATCAATAGCTTCCTGAAGATGCTTGTTGATATGTTTATGGTTTTGCCTAGTGCCAGAAATGCAGTGTCGTCCGCGTATTGAAAAGTGCTGACAGTTGTTGGAAGAGGTGTTAATATCTGCCACATAGAGAAGGTAAAGGAGCAGAGACAAAGAAGATCCCTGTGGTACGCCTGAATGTAGAAAGAGTGGATGAGATAATGCGTTGTTAATGGAGATGTAGGCTATATGTCCAGTGATTAAATTGAATATGAGTCGTATGTACGTGAGAGGCAAATTATATTTCGTAAGTTTGTAAACCAGACCGTGGTGCCAAAGGCTTTCTCTAAGTCGAAGAGAAACAGACAAGAAGATTTCGTGGAATGAAATCGGTTGTAAATATGGTTGACAAGGCGAAGTAGCTGATCATTTATAGTGAAGTGAGGACGAAAGCCGGCTTGATAAAGAGGTAAAAGGCGATGATCTGTGCAGTAAGCGTGGAAGCGACGAACTAAGATTAGTTCGAAGATTTTGCTGAGTGTACTGGTTAATTGAATAGGTCGGTAGGAAGATACAAGGTTGGTAGGTTTGTTCGGTTTCGGAAACAATAAAGTTTTGTTCGGTTTCGGTTTTGGACATTTTCCACGTGAGTGAGAAGAAACCTGTGCGGAGTATGAATGTGAAGAGTAGAGCCAGAAAATGAAGAACACAATAAGGGGCCTCTTTAATATGCCTGTAAGAGATACTGTCCATGCCAGGTGCACTATTTCATTTTCGTTTGGTAACATTTATAATGTTATCAACTGTAATCAGCGATGTTAGTTCTTGATTGTTGTGGCAGAGTGCAGGCTGGAGGTGTGGAGATCGGAAATCAATTCGATGGACGGGATGTCGATGGGGATAAGGATGTGCTAGGGGCGGTGTGTTAAACGTTCGCGGTTTGAGGCTCTAGGATGTGTGCGGTTGATGGTAAGTTTAATTGGCAAACGATCACTGTCTATTGGATCCAGCACTTTTATGGTACAGGAATATAGTAAGTTTGGAGAATTACAACATCAGGGTGTGGTTTGAGATGATGGCCAGGTGTGCTTAGGTAGCTGATGAAGAGTGCCGGTGGTATGGGTTGTAAGGAAGGTAAGAAAAGCCTGTCGCTGCTGAGCTGTTCTGCTATGGATATTGATGTCGGCCATTATGATGTAGTATGGGAAGTTGTTTGAAATATACTGAAAGAAATCTACCGGAATAATATGACCGGGTCGGATGTAAATTGTGGTAAGCGTGATATATAAGTTTTTGAAGTATAGTGTTGTTATTAGATATTCTGGAAGGTTTTGCTGCGGAAGTTCGTAATGACGACTCGGTATAGAAGGTGAGAAACCGATTGCAACTCCGCCGTTAGCACGTCTGGCTGGCATAGTGCTATCTTTCCGTATGACTGAATATGCAGATATTTTGCAGGAGTCTCGAGGTGTAAGGTGAGTCTCATCGAGAAGTAAACCTAAAGTGCGGTGTTCTTGCAATAGAAGTGCCAAGAGTTTTCGTGCTGGATGATAGAGCTGATGTTAACAAATATAAAGGATAGTTCCATGATGATACTTGTGAAGAGAATGATGGAGTTAGACTTCGGTTTCAAGTGGACTGACATGAAAGTATACTTTACGTCCGCTGTAGGTAGCATGGAAGTTCATATGGAAGATTGCACGTGTTTAGTATTGGAGCTATTGTAGGATGTGAGGGCGGTGAAAAGGATTAATATTTTGAAGTATGAGTGTGATGAAAGCAAGGAATTGTTCAATGGTGACAGCCTGGTGTTTGTCAGTAGGTATGGGAGAAGACGGAATGGACTTAGTGTGATGCTGCAAAGGAACAGACATTTTAGGTTTGGTTGGTTATGGAGGGGGGCGCTGCTTGCACTTATAACTGAATGCTGGATGTTGCTCGCGACATGTTTAACAGGTTGGAGGTTGTACAAGGTTTTGGCATTGGCGCGTATTGTGTGGTCCAGAGTAGTATCCACAGATTAGCTGGTTCGGACATATCAGTAGAATGAGCACTATATTTTTGACATCTCTCACAGCGTAAGGGAGGAGGTGGCTGAGATCTAGAAGGCTCGACTATATGGTGTTAACGATATATGTAGGCCCCATTTGTCAGAAGATCGTCGATGGTATCTTGAGAGTGTGTAAGTACTCTCACCATATATGTTACGACGTTACTGTTTAGAATGCGAATGCATTTGGATATGGTATAGCCTTCTAATGTAAGTTCGTCCGTGACTTCTTGGTCAGTAATATCAGTATCTACACCTCAAATCACAACTGACAGCAAAGGTTGGGGGCGTTGTTTTAGCGGTTTTTCTACGAGTCGAGTGAGTGTAGTGTAGTGCCTTTCCCAAAGATTTCAAATCCATGTTTGTTGAGCAAGGTAGTTCGAAAGTCTGGATCCAGAGTCCGTAAGATAGTGTCGTTTCGTGTAGGTATAATTTGAGTTATGTTAGCGCGTGGCATGTATTTAACTATTTGCTTTTACAGATGGTGTGCCTGCGAGTACTTTGGATCAAAGTAAGTGAGCAGAGACTGATAAATTTGTGGACGAGTGGTCTCTGTTAATTCGGGAAAATTCTCGAGGTCCATGACAAGAACTGACTCACTTGCTGTGTCTGACAAGTCCCCTTGATGAATTTTCTTTGGTGGCGGTGACTTATGATTGTCAGTATATGATTTCCCGATTAACGACCAAGCAGGACGGGTTTCACGACTCGTACTCAGATTGTTGGCACCTTTCGCTTGGCTCCTGGAGCAATATCAGAAGGTACGGCTACAACCATGGGTAGGCCTTTATGATGCCCTAGGTCCCGTGAAGTATCGAGGGACATGATCCTGATCTTTGGCCCGAAGGCCGAAAACAAAGAGTGTGAGCCTAACTGTGTGAAGATGAGATGATAAGATGAACAAAGGTTAGACAACCTATTTGGATAGTAGTCAAGGTTGAGTAGCACCCGTTGCCTTTACAGTAGAACCAGACGCCCTTGGCTGAATCAGCCTAAGGTCAAGATTCTCTTGATATGAAACGACAGAGTACCCGGGATAATGAATAAGAAGGTAAACGTAACGAACAAAAGGCAGCTTTCAGACGTATGGTACGTCAACAGCTCTGAGATCGATTACAGTATCGATCTAAGTACGAACAAAAGCGTTTTTTAAATAGTAAAGGGTTAGGGATTTAGGAAATTCTTTACTTATCATTTCATTTCAAAGAATATTTCTAACCCTAGCCATTAGAGGATTACGCCCTCTTTTTGGCGCCGATTTTAGTACACTTTTGTTCAAAGAATGTGGTGATGGTTTATATACAAATGTCAAAAAGAAGAGATGAAAACATATCTAAACACAAGATTAGTGCAAAATTTAAATATGAGTGCAAACAAGCGCTTTTTAATTTTTTATTTTTTATTTGTTTAGAGGTAAGGGATTAGGTTTAAAAAGTTTCTTTAATCATCTATTTCTGTTTAGGTTTCATGTCAACACAAACTAACCCAGTCATTAGAGGGTTACGCCCTCTCTTTGACAAAGGTTTCTACACATGTTGGTGGTGTTAATACAATTACAATGGATGGTCTAAGTACAATGCAAAACAACAACAAGAAATTGAGAAAAAATTACGTAAAATTAGTCTTGAGAAACAAAACAGTATCTATATAATGCAGTTCAACATATCATACTAATGGTGCAAATATACAAATATACATATATATAATTAAAGGATAAATGTAACTAAGTATATCATATATATATAAGCAGGTATGATGATGATATGAAGTACATTGACGTTACAAACACATTGGAAACATTAATTGAGACACATGATGATTAGATCTTCTGTCTCGGGGCGACTCGAGACTGATGTAAGACGTAATGATAGCCCAATGTTAGTGATGAGTGAAGAACATGTGCTAAAATGGAAAAATATGATCTCTGACGATGTAAATGTCAAATATTGTTCTCTCTGTGACCACTCTCACCTTCCATTCTAATTGTAGTAAGAGGATGTTTCGCATTGATTGTTTTGAGGTTCGGGTACTGACAAAAGAACTTCTACAGTAAAACAATAACTTGGCGTTTTACCAGATGTACGAATACATAGTTCATCCAACAATAATCAAACTGTAAATGGCCAACTAGATGATGCAGTTCTTCGAATAACGATTTAATTGAAAATTATTCTACATTTTCTTATCAGCCTTTTATTTCAAATTACATATCATAATTACCTCATATTCATCACATATCATCATTATCTTTTATTTATATATATTCATATTTAATTATTTTATTTCATTATATTATTATTATTATGTACAATTCGTAGAGGCTGTATCAGTAAAAACTCCCAATATATACATTAATAAATATATATACATCATCTAAATTACCAATGAACCACCACCAATGTTGCACCATTTACGTATGAATTTCATTTCGTTGAGATCACAAACAAAACCTAGATACTAACACAATTGGATAAATTTTCCGACGTTTGATCCAGGGTTCTACGTTTTACAGATTCATAATTTTTACATACATATTTACGAATCAGAATCAAAACTATTTTCTTTCTATATATCGTTTACATTCCATTTTCCTTATTATTTAAAATATTTTTTGTTGATTTCGATTCGAAAAAGTTTTCACAATTTAGATTTACATCTTACGGCGCGGGCCGAAATCCAAACTGCCACTTGCCCAAATATCAAGTAATGCGCTGGTGAAGGTACAGATTAGCGGCGTATTACAATTTAATCTAGTGGATGCTTTTTGTGCCAGTTCTGAAATTGACTCTTCCAGGTGAGTTTGGCTTCGAATACCACACGAAGATACGTAGCAGTGGCAGTTGATGCCCGTCAACTGGTACACAAAGTTTAACAGGATTTCGGCGTACTCTAGTTCTACGTTTAGGTGGAAGGAAAACAAGGGCTTGTGTTTTCTCGGAATTCACAGTTAATTTTCACTTCCTGCACCAGGTAAGAAAGTTATCGAGTGTCAGTTGTAGGTTTTTGCTGGTCTGAAGCATAGTTTTCCCAAATGACAAAATGCAGTGTCGTCACCATATTGGAAAATATAGAAGTTAGGCGGTGGTCTAGGTATATCTGAACCATATAGAATATACAATAAAGGACTAAGTGCATATCCCTGAGAAACACCTGTATAAGGAAAAATAGGTCTAGATAGAACATTTCCTATTGAAACATGTGCAATGCGATTACTTAGAAAAGAGTAGATGATACGGAGGTAGCAAGTGGGTAGTCGGAGTGACTGCAATTTGCGCAACAAACCGTAATGGCATATCTTATCAAAAGCTTTTTCTAAGTCCATAAGGACTAGACAAGATGGAAGAGCTTTATTGTACTGATTGGCGAGGACAGTAGTTAGGCGTAGCAATGGGTCGTTAATAGAAAACTCCACCTTGAACTCTGGCAGCAGGTCCTATATAGTCATGTCTGTGAAGGAGATAAGCCTTGATGTGAGCTGTGACATTAGGTTTGAGTGCAGTTTCATTGAGAGCAAAAATATCGATTTGTTCCCTCAGTAAGAGATGTTCTAAGAGAAGTTTGTGTTGCTGGAAAGATCGAATATTAATAAATAATCAATTCATAATTAGGATCAGATATGACATGGATTTAAATGACGGTTTCAAGTGGTGCGATTTGAAAGTGAGCATACTGTCTTGAATACGTACCATGCATATTAATGTTAAAGAAAGATTTAGCAGTGGCAGTTATGGTGCAAAGTATATGATCGCGTTGAAATGGCATAACGTTCTGCAGTACTATAGTGAGGTAACGAAGAAAATCTTCGATACTGAGCGGATATAGAATAGATTGAGCTGGAGGTGTAGTTTTATCAGAACTTCGAATGGGTGTAGTAAACTCCGGACGAGTTGGTTCTGCCGGGGGTTTTGCTTTGAAACGGTAGCTGTAAGTGGGGTGCATCTCTCCACATGTAGAACATTTCGGAGGTTGTTGATTTTGGCATAACCTAGTTTCATGTTGGTCGCCACAATATCCGCTTCGAGGTTGATTTGGACAGCTGTTTGTGAGACGAGAGTTGCAGGTCTGATATCTCTCACACCTAAGAGCCACTGGTCCAGGAGTTTTAGAAAGCTCGACCCTGTGAATTTTCTTATAAATAGGTGCACCATGTGCCAGAAGATGATCGATAGCCTGCTGGTTTTGAGGCAAAACTCGAATCATATATGTTGGTCCATTATTGTTTTTAATGCGTATGCATTTGTCAATGTTAATGCCTTCTTGAATAAGCTCTTCGCACACTTCGTCGCCCGTAAACTCTGGGAGAACACCACGAATAACGACAAATAGCATTGGCAATTTCTTAGGTGGTGGTGGTTGTTTCGGCCTAGAATTAGACTTCTTTGTTAATTTTGCGTTTTTTCCAAAAGTTTAATAGGATGCTTTATTACATAAATATGTTCCAAAATTAGGATCTTTGGATTTTACAATGTATCAATTCCTAGTCTGTACTATTTGTTCTACATTTGCACGTGGAACGTATTTAATGATCTGGAGAAAGATTATCTTTGGATGAGTGTATTTCGGGTCAAAGTCAGTTAGAAGAAAATTTTAAACGGGATCTGGAGTTATGCTGAGAGTTGCGGTTAATGCTTCTGAAGATGGCGATCCGCTGTCCATTGGTTGGACGTTTGAAGATTGGGATCCACTGCGAAATCTCTTTGCAGACTGGACTGACTCAGTGGATGGATATGTCTCTTTAGATGTGCTCGCTACTGGTTGACTTCCCCAGGAAAAGTGTCGAGTGCGACTGGTGGTTCCAGTGGATGTAGTTTGAACAAGTGAAGTGTTTGAATTTGTAGAAAGAAAAGCCGGTAATCCTGTATGTCGATCGAGAACCGATTGTCCGTTAGTATTGCCAGAGTCCGCCATCGCAATGAAGTATCCTAGGGCCGAAGCCCAAATAAATGTGAAAATGTATGGGAAGATGATGAATGAAATTCAAAAGGCAAGTTTGCCCTCCGAAAGTGAGAACTTTCGTCAACCCTCTAAGTCTTGTATATGTGCTGTGCTCACAAATGCGTATGCAACACTTGGTCCTAGCTAGCACATTAACAGACACAAGAGAGGTTAGGCTCCTTGATTCAGTCATTTAACAAAAGCGCTTTTTTTTTGTTCGTCGTCGCATTTAAAGGGTTGTGCCCTTTCTTCGGGTAAGTGCTGTAATGTAGATCAATTGTCTCTATGAAAATATAGGTGGTCCAAGGGTTGTCAGGTTTATTATTTCTTTATTCATCACATTAATATTAAATATACATGAATTGAAATGATTCCAGGAGAGAAAAATTAATTAAATAAATAAATAACACAAGCAGTAATAGGTTAATGGCTAGAAGTGAATATTGCCAGTTATTACATAACACAAATTATGAGAGGAAAAGAAAGTTGAGAGCTGCAGTAAAGAAAATGAACACATGTAATGAATGGATGAAATGCAGTGCTTTGGACGTCACATCACAGAGGTATATTAGTTCAGACGAATGAAGTTATCTTCTGTTCCTGGGGCGATTCAGGAACTGATGAAGACGGAAGAGGTCCTTGTTAATAGGTATTACTGTGCATATGATGGATAGATATGAGATGAAAGTTCATGCGGTCGGTAGATTGTATAAATAACGGGATCCAACATGTCATCATCTAACTGTAAATGATATAATCTCATGAAGTGTTGGGCTGCATCTGCACAGGCGTTTGTGATAGAAGTAAAAGTACTAGGCCAGATCGAATTGAGTTATAGCAATCAGAAGGGAAATTACTTTTGCTGTTGACTGTACATATACAGTACAAATTTTGTTAGGATTTATTTAAAAGTTAATTTCATTCGATAGACTTGTTTCTGTAAAACCTCAAGCTAATCTCTTACAGAAACGTACTAGGAAATGTTGGAAATTGAACTATGTTCACTTCTTAAATTTATAATAATAATAATAATAATAATAATAATAATAATAATAATAATAATAATAATAATAATAATAATAATTATTATTATTATTATTATTATTATTATTATTATTATTATTATTATTATTATTATTATTATTATTATTATTATTATTATTATTATTATTATTATTAAGAGTTGGAAGCTATGTGTAAACTTCAATCACATATAATCAATCATGTTTTAATTCCAATATCGTGTTTGCAAGGTCATTTCACTGAGTATTCTTCAAGTATTATTTGAGTGACTTTTTGCGTATTTCGACATTTCAGATGTGCTCATTTCTTTTAAAAGAAAGAAACTCATTTTTTGCTTTTCATGTAACAAATCATCACATGTTTTTTATTTTCTATAAAACTATTATTCTATGTATTGAGTGAGTGAGCAGGAAATTGAAATATTTCAACAGTGTTGCCAATTTATCGATTTTCTCACCAACTCTAGTGGCTTTGAATGCTTGTTTTTTGGAGACGTTTCAGTCTGGTTGCTAGAGTGAGAAAATCTATTGAGTCCTGAATCACTTTTGATGGAAACTGTAGTTATTTTTTATCTGTTTAATTTTTAGTAGTAAACTGATTGCCTTATGTGTACAGTCTTCCTCACAAACCATGCCTCCTCTCTTTTCGACTAAGCAACAGTGAGTGAATTGCAGTACGGTTCTAGAAGGTAAAAACTAGGGGGCCAGCCAGACCCAAGGCTATGATAGATATATCACGAGTTTACTATATACTTTCAAAAACATATAAGTAATAGTTTAAATTAATTTTGTGACTCAAAAACTGGAGGGCGTAGTCCCCTCCGGCCCCTTACTAGAACCGCCACTGGTGGATCGGAACTATTCAAACATTATCCAGATATAATAATACGTATAAGAAACATATTACAGTTACTAACACGTTTAGCCAAGCCGAGCAGTCCCTCTTAAAAATCTCACCTGATACAAACAGATGAATGGTTGCGTTAATCGAGTTCCTTTGTGATTTCGATACTATACTGTTCTAAAGCAAGTCATACTTTTAAAACATAGTGTAACTGTGTTTATTGTATGAAGCTAACTTCAGTGGTTAATGATTACATTTAGATTTAAAAAAAATGTTTTGAAAAAATTGGTAGATTAGCTGGACTCTTGAGTTAGTATCATTCGATCTACTTCCGACTTTTAGGTATGATGTACTCCACACATATGAGCACAGGGAGATAGTCGTGGGGGTCCCGAACCCCCGGAAATCCAGATTTTTCTGTAGGGGTATGATGGCTCAGTGGTAATTTTTTACCTCTAGTGCATGGGGTCCTTTGTACGATCCCCATCCAAGTAACTTCGTGGTGGACAACATCATTTATGTGAGAGTTCCATTCATGTGAGAGATTTACAACTTTGCTTTCCCATGTTCCTGTCTGGCTTGTGACTTTTAAATCTTTGTAGAGATAGACTGGGGTTTTAAGTCTCTAATCTGGTGGGAAGACATGTTAATATGTTTGCAACCCTGAATTCTAACCTTTTGTCAGTAAAAAAGAAAAGAAAGAAACAAATATCAATCATTGTCTCTGCTTCCTGACTGACTTTACTGTAATCACGTGAGACGATGTGTATCATTGTGTTACAAACGAAGTATTTTTTCTTCGTCTTTTCTTTATCAAGCTTGATCCTTATTGTGCAATTGTGTATGATTTTTCTATTTTTTTTTTAAGTATGAAATGTGTATCTTTTATATGTACTTAAAGAATTTACGTGTTTCTTGATGTTATCAACATACTACATGTTCTGACACGCCCTACTTTATAAATTAATTTTAAAGAGCTGTTAATTACGCAATGATGATACTTGACAGCATTTTAAAAAGACTTGTCTCCCATACTTGAACTAACATTGAAAAATGTCTACTTTTGATTTGATAATTAAAGGAATGAAGGTGACATTTTTAAAAATAATAATAATATAATGCAGTGTAATGAAAAATAAACTAGGGCAACTAAAGGACTTACAGACAATGGTAATTGTTGAGATCAGGAATCGCAACATTAGTGTATGGAGACAGTAAAAAGAATGTCAAGTACCATGCACTTCATTGCACATCCTACATTTCAAAGTGAAATCTTTACGGAATTTCAGGATATAACCGCAATAAGAGATAAAGTTCAATTGTGGGTGTGTCTTTATGTATTTATCTACGTAACATTGTGCAATATGTACAAAATTCCGTGAATATTCAATTTTGTGACTTTCTTCATCGTCGACATATTCAAGCTTTCAATTTACAAAATAAATAAACTTTGTTGTAGACAATAAAGAGGATCATATAAACTTTACATTTATTAATAAATGTCCTTCTATTTGTAGTAAGAATTTTAAGAATACCTAAATACTTTCGCCTAGATGTTTATATAACCCGTAAATATTTTATTAAAGCTTGTAAATTAAGGTTACGCGAATCGCATATTTATGAATGCATGAAGTATGGATATCCACCTTTAAAGTCTCCGTTACTCATGAAGGTACTAACGGATTGAGTCCATTAACGAATTCAGCCAAGATAGTCACTCTAGATATTAATTTTCAAAAAAAGAACATTTTTTTTCAAAAATTCTCTTTCGTTCAGGAGTTATCACATGGAGTAACGAACATAACACTAATATTGAAGTCTATAATCGTTTAAGGGCCACTATAGCGTTTTAAAGATACAATATATAAATCATATGCATTTGTTTTTGGGACTATATATTTTAAAACTAATTAATTTTAACAACTTGAGTGTATGATTTATAAACAAATGCATAGTCAGTCTATATATTAATAGCGGTGTCTGTGAACAAAAAACTGCAGATCCAAATTTGAAAGTGACTATGTTTGTGACTCATTATCTCTTGAACCACCTGACCGATCTCGATCAAATTTTTAACATAGATGCAGTTCTGGCCTCGGAGTGTTTTTAGCTATTTACCTCGGAGTGATGGTAAAACTTACGGGAGTAGGAGCGAGGGGAATTATAAAAATAAATAAATAAATAAATAAATAAATAAATAAATAAATAAAAGTTAATAACTCTTGAACCAAACGACCAATCTCGATCAAATTTTCAACATAGATGACGTTCGCTCCTGCGATGGATTTTACCATTTCACTTTGACGGAACAAAGTAGGGGATGGGGAGAAGGGGGAAGATATACAAAAATCAATAAAGGTAAAAATAAAAGTGACCATGTTCGTGAGTTAATAACTCTTGAACCACCCAATCGATCTCAATCAAATTTTCAACATAGATGAAGCTCGAACCTGTGAGGTTTTTTATTGTTTCATTTTCATGGTAGAACTTAGGGGAAGGGAGGGAGGGGGAGGGGCGGAGAGTAATTATATAAAAATGAATAAAACTTAATAACTCTTGTACCACCTAACCGATTTCGATCAAACTTTCAACATAGATGAGGTTCGGACTTGAGGTAGTTTTTGTCATATCCGTTTGACGGTAGAACTTAGGGCAGGTGGAGGGGAGGGGATATCTATCTATCTATCTATCTATCTATCTATCTATCTATCTATCTATCTATCTATCTATCTATCTATCTATCTATCTATCTATCTATCTATCTATCTATCTCTATCTATCTATCTATCTATCTATCTATCTATCTATCTATATATATATATATATATATATATATATATAAAACTTAATAACCACCTGACCGATCTTGATCAAATTTTCAACATAGATGACGTTCGAGCCTGGATTTTTTTAAAAAAATATTTTCACTTTGACGGTAGAACCTAGGGGAGGAGGTGGTAAAGGGGAGATTAATATATAAAAATAAATAGAACTTAACTCTTGAACCACCCAACCGATCTCGATCAAATTTTCAACATACATGACAGCCATAAATATTTTTAATTTTTTAAATCATATTCAATCATTCAGACAACAATAGTGTCCTGCGCTTGCCCAGGCCGTGCGAGTTTCCTAATAATAATAATAATAATAATAATAATAATAATAATAATAATAATAATAATAATAATAATAATAATAATAATAATAATAATATGTCAAGTGTATAGAGGGAGTTGCATAGTCATAAGCGTTTTCCCCATGTTAACCCCAAAGGGCCGCCACCCTTCATTTTGACCAATACAGATTCTGAGTGCTTCGCATCTATGCCTATAGAAGGGTGTTAACAACCATACGTCATAAACCACATGTGACAACCATGCCATGGGTATTAAATGACGCCTTGTTTCATTTGATTGTATTGTAGGAGAAGTGTTGCACACGAGGCGAGACATTTCTAATAGTGGTGGGCACAAAAACCGGTTTTTCGATTTTTGAAAATTTAAAAAAAAAACCGGTTTCGGTTTTTCACCGAAACCAGTTTCGATTTTCTTCAAAACCGGTTCGGTTTTTCACCTGATCCGGTTTCGGTTTTCTTCAAAACCGATTCCGTTTCTATTTCTGACCAGAATGGTGTTTCGTTGTTCTCCGGAAGCTGAATCCATTTCCACAGAAATAGTCTTTGGAGAAAACCGAAATGTCGGTTTTTCGGGTTTCGGTTTTTATAGAAACCGGTTTTCGTTTTTTTTTATAAAAACCGGTTTTGCCCATCCCTAATTTCTAATGACGTCTCATAAAACGAAACTGGAGTCGAGAAGAGAAGTACATTTCTAAATTTTCATTTCAACACTGTTTTAATGCTACATGACTCGTAGTGTAACATTTTTAAATTGATAAAGTAATTTTTTGAACGTAATATAGAACATTTATTAAAGTCTAAACATATACAAGTCGTTATACGATATACTAATTTTTTTTTTTTTTAAATGTGGTTTAAATATTGTTATATCACCTTCGTCGTGGGTGTCTCGTGATGCGGAAGGATTCTGATTAATGAAATTAGTAAAATGAAATGAAGAAAATGAAATTGAATTAAAGACGGAAATTGAGAATTTCTTTTCAATGAAATTAAGAAAAAAAAATCAGGGCGTAAATTTTGCACACACATTTACGAAATGACATGAAAAAGCTTTCTAGAAATCGAGAGGAGGAGAGAAAAATCTTCGTGAATTGAGACAGACGAGAACGAGAGACTTTATTTCTTGCCTCGTGTGCACTTTATTTTCACTATTTGTATTTAGAAGGGGCGTATACATCTGAATAGAATTATTGTATATTCATCAGTTTGATTAATGTGGCGTTGAAGACTCCATTATAACAGAAACAGGGATGAGCTGTATAGCAAAGGAAAGGATCACAAATCCGTAAAATTGGTCGCTAATATTTCACGATAAGATTGAATCGTGCAACGGCAAATATAATTGAAATAGATCACTTCTTCAAAGTCCAAAATATCAGAGGCATCCTTGCTCTCTCATGCAGGACTTTTGATAGATTCTGCGTAGCCTAATGATCACCATGGAAGGGAAGCTGGTAATCCAAGCATACAGTTGAAAAAAAAAAAAAAAAAAAAAAAAACATTGGTTCAGCGTGGATAAAAAAAATGATATGTTGGTCAACAAACATATTTGTCGTCATTTATCTATCAGTTTCGACCTCGGTCTCCCAAATTATAAATTTACTTCTTTCCCAAAGGTTACCTTGGCAATTGATTCGCTTTGGTAAATGGTCTTCGAGGTGACCAATTATAATGCAGGGCCAACGTTGGCAGTTGGCTAGTTTACTATTTGCCACTGCTATGGTCATGATGATTCCTGAATTAATGTCACTTCCCCTCAAATGTTCGCAGTTGGCCAGGTTACTATTTGCCACAGCTTTGGAAATGAGATCCCCGAACTAATATCACGTTCTCTCATATGTTGGCAGCTGGCTAGCTTATCGTTTGCCACTGCTACCCATGATCATCCCCGAACTATTCTCACCTCCCATTTAAAAAAAAAAATCGATTAAAATTGATTTTCTTGCATAAATTATGTCTTTTATAAAATTTTTACAGTTCCTAAAGAGCTTAAAATGTTTCAGCTGTTTTCCCGAGCTCCTCTAAGATTTCAATGTTGCACTTTGCGTTATGACGCACTCTTCTTAAGGATAGAGTTCAAAATATTACTTATAAAGTGAAAAATACGCCCCCCCCCTTTCCCAAACAAAAGCTTTGTTGTAAAGTCAATGTTGATAGTTATAGGGTTAAAATCTCTGTTTATTTTCCTATTTATTCTTTTCTTTATTTTCCTTTAAATTTACTGTAAATTTAAAACTTTAAACAGCTTCTGTGGAGAAGTACCTCTGGTAAAGTTTATGACTCGTATAACCAAGCATACAGCCAGCTCGAGTGAAGAAAACTTTTTTTTTTTTTTTTTTTTAAACATGGTTTTTCACCGAAATCCCAAAGACCTGGACCCCCGATATTTGTCGTGTTTGCTTCCCTTTACGGGTGGCCCTGACTATATAATTACATTAATTAATAATTTCGGTTATCTGTTTTATGTTCATCGTTCGATGTAAGAACATTTTACGCTGAAGAGAAAAGTCTCATAATATCCTTTATTCTTTATTCTAAATAATAATAATAATAATAATAATAATAATAATAATAATAATAATAATAATAATAATAATTTTATTATTATTATTATTATTATTATTATTATTATTATTATTATTATTATTATTATTATTATTATTATTATTATTATTATTATTATTATTATTATTATTATTATTATTACCGAGAATAACTATTACTCCAACTAGCAGCCGGATTTGAAATATTCTTACTTTGAAATAAAGGAGTTTCCATTTAGTAAACATCTGACTTTAAATATACATAATATGCTGATTTTATGTATAAAATCATCACCTTTAATTAGAAGCATTGTACGAAAGTGCGAAAATAGAACATTACTATGCTTCACACATTTGTTTCGATTTGGCAACTAACCATTTACACTACCACGTGCTTTTCACATTGTGAAGAAGGGAATCTAAGCCAATTAAATGTCAAATATGCAACACGCACTGGCCGTCATCCAGTTAATAGAATGTCCCTTAGACGTTTCTACTTCTTTAAGTGTCACAAGTTATTTTTTTTTGTCGGAGTATGATTAACGGTCAGATAAAATCATCAAATATATGTTATAGAGCGTATAGTAGATCAGTGGTAGAAACTCACTTCTTGTGCGAGAGGCCTCGGCTTCGATTACAGCCCATGTTAACTTGTTGTGGGCATCACGTACAGTTTTGTTTTTAAAAAAAACTGTCCACCTACCTTTATTTGCAAAGCCCTGTACTCTTATCCACAGTTGGGGGCGCGGTGGCTCAGTGGTAGAGCGTTCACCTCTGGTGCTTGGGGTCTCGGGTTCGATCCCAGCCCCCGCCAAGTGAACTTTGTGGTGGACAAACACCGTGCTCGTGGGTTTTCTCGGGGTTCTCCCGTTTCCTCCCACTTTCTTCATTCCACCATTTCACTCATCTCTCATCATCACCGTCTCCTTTAGCCTAGCCGGCATAACCGTGGGACGTAAAACTCAAAGATTTCATTTCATTTCATTTTCTTATCCACAGTCGGAATTAAATCAAGCCAATATCAGTGGCGTATCTAGAAAGTAGAAACTGAGGGGAGCAGCCTGAACCCAGACTATGATAGATATATTATGAGTTTACTACAGACTTTCAAAAATATATAAATAATAGCTTAAATTATTTCTGGCACTCAAAAACCTAGTGGGACGGGCTAGTCTTTCGGTCTCGGGGTAGATCCGCCACTGGCAAGTTTTTTTCTTTTCTTTTCTTTCTTTTTTTTTTTTTTTTTTTTTTTTGGTCCAATTGAGATCTTGATACATAGCCAAAGTTCATTGTACGGTTGCCAGAAAATGGCCTTTTAAATCAAAGTGGAAGACCAAGTTTTTTTTTTTTTTTTTTGTACAGGACTGTATGAAGGTTCTCTCTGGGTCTTCTTGTTTTCTCTTACATTTTCATTCTACCAATTATGTCATTCATTCTCATTCATTTTCATTAGTCATCCACTTCCTTTAGCTTAAGTGGTGTATATAGACGGAAAATTAAGAATGTCACTTCATTTTTCAAACCATACGTTCCGCGACAGTCAAATAGTAGAATTATCATGTTTTTGTTTCTTTTTAAAAAAACATTTTTTTTATAATTGGTTTCAAGGATACTAAAAACAACTTAAAATTACGAAGATAATATGTATCAATACATAGGTAAAAAAATATACAGTAATAAAAGTAATTTAAAGAATTAAATTAGATGTTAGGTTTAATTCCCCACAATTATAGCATTTGTGACCCCGCGTAGCGCAGTCGGTAACGCTATCCTCTTTGGTGCAAGCGGCTCAGAGGTTCGATTCGTAGTGGTGACACTCGGTCGAAAAAGTGTAAAAGCTTTTTTCAGGCTAGTGAAGTTTTCCTGAGTGAAAATTTCCTCATTCGCATCAGGCAAATTCCGGACTATACCTAACATACAGGTCCTTCCTTCCTTCTCTTTCCTCGAATAGTGTGATCGCCAAGGAACATCATCCCTCATACGCACTGGCGCCAATCCCAGGGGGAGGGATGAGGGGGACATGTCCCCCCCAATCTTGGAACTGGGGGTACTGTCCCCCCATAATCCGATTTGAAATGTGTTTTTTGGGGGAAAATGTGATGATTTGTGTCCGATTGCCAGAAAGGAAAGAGATGAAATTGATGTTCTCCCAGAATAAGTCTAAAATCTGCCCGCCTCCCACTGTTGAAGACAACTCTGCTCCCTGACCCTCCACAGGATTGTTTTCAACGTCACAATTATTTTGAGCATCGCTTAACAAAAAAAGGGAAAAAAAAGTCTTGCTTGTTCTACCCCAATGTTGAAGACAGATTTGCGCCGCTGCTCATACGTGAAGAGCTAACATGGCCCTTGATGCCGAAAGCCCAGAAATCTACTTCCTAATCCTAATCCTAATTATGGCTAAAAGAGATGGAAGACTAATGAAAGTATCTGATTGAGGAAGAATGACCAAAAGGAATTAATATGGCGTTGCATCGAACCAGGGACTCCACGCACCAGAAGTGAGCGCTATATTACTGATAAACCATACGGTACCTCAAGAAGTAGTTAAGTTGTTTATTATTAAAACGACTTAGAGAAAGCACCTTGATAATGAGGATAAAACTTTAAAGCTAAGTTTAAAGTTGTTGTTAATTAATAGTTGTTATTTAATTTACCATATATCCTAGAAATGTATCTCATAATTCGAGAAGAAACGAATAAATGCCAAAATTATAATCTACAATTCTACTCATATATCTTGTTTGCTCTCCTATACGTAATGTTGGATTTGTGTTTACAAGAGAATTCACGGGTGTTTGTTTAATCTTTAGTAAACACTTCTGTTAAGTTTTAATATAGGATTGTAACTTACATCATTGCATGCTCATTGCAATATTAACGCGTTGTTTGCACTAAATGAAGCTTTAACAAGTTTAAATTGTACCACAACTGTTCTCATTATGATGATAGGAAAGAACTGATGCAATATATAGGTGTTATTGCAAAGATATATCTCTCAAGAAAGTCGTATTTCTTGCAGATGTTTGGTGTCAAATTGTTTTAATCTGGTTGTTAACTTTTCGAGCGTTTTGCGTGACATTTCTTACGTAACATCTGTCCATTTTAATATCATCTTTCTGTACTCTATGTTCAAGGATCATTATCCTATATCTATGTGTCACAGAGTATAAGCCATGTTGATTTTTTTCTTAACGGAATAATTATGTTTGTGTATTACTGAGGTAAATTAGCTACTTAAATACTCTTTTAAACTGTTTCAAAAAAAAAAAAAAAAAAAAAGTTTTCATCGTTTAAATTTCTATTTTATCCCTGTAATTTCTTTTGTTGCTTGTTTAGATATATTCTCTGCTTTCTACCTTTTTGTGTTTTCAGATTTCAGATTCAGGTTACAATGCATTGATTTCTGTTTTGCCAATGAACATTCTAAACAACACAAACCACAACAATACTCCTCAATTGAACCATTTAGTGTCATTTGAACAATATTTGTTTGTCATTTGTGTAACAACATTTGTGTTGTCATTTGTGTAACAACCAAATGAATAAATGCCAAAATTATAATCTACAATTCTACTCATATATCTTTGGCATCTAGATTATAATTTTGGCATTTATTCATTGGTTGTTACACAAATGACAACAACACAAATGTTGTTACACAAATGACAACAACACAAATGTTGTTACACAAATGACAAATGTTGTTCAAATGACACATTCTACTCA
Source organism: Thermobia domestica (assembly GCF_964235325.1). Taxonomy (NCBI): domain Eukaryota; kingdom Metazoa; phylum Arthropoda; class Insecta; order Zygentoma; family Lepismatidae; genus Thermobia; species Thermobia domestica. The sequence continues at coordinate 164,968,608 of NC_137462.1, read as the reverse complement.
TATATATTTAGTATCAAGCTTAAGCTACGCGCAAGTTTATTAGTAGTGGTACCAAGGACTTTGTAAATTTACTGCGAGTCATCAACTTCCCACAAAATTTCTAGAGCAATGGTACCAGAGGACTTTGGTAAATATTAACTTTGAGTCACTGAATTCTCAAAAAAAAAAAAAAAAAAGCCTTTTATCAGATCCTTTCATTTATGTTTTACAAGAACATTACACTTTGTATTGGGGAGTGGGCAGGGTGGGGCGAGAGGAGGAAATTAATCAAAACATACATACAGTAGTATTTCTAAATTCATTTCCCACGTCATAAAAAAACCTAATATTATGCGGTGAGGTTAGTACTTGAAAGTCATAAAGTCAACAAATGAGCGTATTGATAGACCTTTGTTGAGATAAACTCTGTAATATTGGGTGTGTTCTGAAAATTGTGTTTCTGGTAATATTTCATTTTGTATTTAATTAAAATTTCGGTACAAAATATCATTGTCAACGAAAATATTCGAAAATCACATTTTTTTAAAAGTTGCTCTAATATTAACTCAGGCAAACTCTGTATATATTAACAAGTAGTAATGCCATGTCTACACCACGTAAAGTAGTTTGATTTTATGGCGTGATATTTTCTTTATTAGTATTGAAATCGATAGTGCTACTAGATTTTTTCTATTTCCTGTTCTAGTATAGACATCTAGATTAGAGTGGAGATGGAATATTCTGGGGACGCTTCTTGATTGCAGAAAACAGTTTCTTGCTATGTACGCACTATAGCGATCAGTCTTAACATTTTGTCACTTCCGGTTTGGATAGGGATAAGAGAGACAACAGCCAATTCTTAGAAGACTAAATCGATTACGGAAAAGCTGCTTATGGTTATCTCTTATCGTTTCTGCTCTATGTAGAAGAATATTGAAACCGGCAGTTACCGGCAGTGGATTTCTACTACTTCCGGTTTTAGTAGAGAGTTAAGGATTGAAATGAATTCCTGGAATGATTGACAGATTACATGAAATCGATTCTCGCTATCAATTACTGCTTTGGCTCAATAGTAATCTATCTATCTTCTATCTATCTATCTATCTATTAAAATGCTACAAAGCAACGAAAGCGCATGAGCTCCAACCTATAAGTTTGGATTTCAAATCTTTGATTTACGGTTATTTGTAATTTCACGTTTAATAAAGACAAATATTTTAAAGTATGTGTACTCTAAATGAATTATTTAAATAGACCTTTTCTTCATAAAGTTTATATTTTTAAAATTATTGTTCAAAGCCTTTGTATTTTAATAAGCTTTTTTCCAAAATCAATGCAAATGAATTGTGCTGCCACCTTTGGAGTTATTTTAAACTATACGTTTGTGGACGTTTATATGTTTGTGGCCAATCCTTTCGACAATGAGATCTCGGAAACTACGGACTCTAGAAAGATGACGTTTACTGATCGATTGCAAATTTTGCGTAGACTGTCCAGTTCTAATTGAATATTTAAAAAAACATGGCCATTATTTCTTTATTACACTTTTACAAGTACACTGGAAGTGTTGAAATTAAATTTAAAAAACTAAAGCATCATATCTTAAGCATTATACATTCCATCACTACATAATTGTATACAGGGGTTGCATATCTCCCAGGCGTTTGTTTCATGGCCAAATGATAATGAAAAACGAAGGATAACAATTTTTCCATCTAACAGTAAGTTGAATCTTTATTGTTTGGAGTGTTTTGCCCAATGATCACCATATATCACTGACATTATAATTAATTGTATGTGTAATGTATTTGCTTACATACTGCATGCAAGAAGAAAGAAAACACTGATCATACATAAATTAAAAAGTTCAACCGAAAGTAGGCTCAAATCTTGCAAACCGTACGAGATATTGAAAAAGTAATCGAAAAATCTCCCCTTGATGGTACCCCTTACCAATTATTATCAAGGCGTCTTTCATTTGTGTCTGTAAAGGGACATGTACAGATGTGAGGAATAACAAGGAGATTCTTGCTCATATGTGAATTATGATCTGTGCAGAGAGCACAGGTTCAGCTAGTCTATATATTAAAATGTTTTTCTCCATTTCTTTCGACAATGAGGTCTCGAAAATTACACGTGCTAGAAACCTCGCTGGTCGATTCCAAATTTTGTGTAGATAGTCCAGTTCTCATTCAAATTTTCAAGAACCGTGTCGTTATTGTTCTAGTCAACATTTTAGGGACCTTTTCAGCCCATGAGATTAACATTGTTGCAGGCCGAAACTATGGTGTTAGGCAACCAATAGAGGAGTTACGTATGGCGGGTTGACGAACACTGCAGGTGCTTTGCTTATCTTAATCTGAATTGTGCATACTGGGAACTTCAAAGGCCTCAAGAGACGCAGTTAGTCGTACTCGGATGGATTTATTTTTAAAAATTCCACTTGATATCGTGTTACTTCTACAAATTTGCTACAAACTCACTCCAACATCTACAGGGTGGGACATAAGTCCCTTACCGCCCCTTGTAAAATCCATGTTCGTGGAAAATAGTGAACAACAACCATGTAGTAACATGGTAGGCCGAGACGGAAGTCGGATTGTGATGGTGACCAAGATGGCGGCCATCTTGAAAGCCGCCATCTTGAATTCACGTCAAGATTTTTAAATAGGAACATGGTCACATGCGGCACATCATTTTAGGCTAGAATTGAAAGACAAACACAATGGTGAAATTGGTTTGTTGATATCTTATTTTGTTCAAAAGTTACAGGCATTTCAAATTGCTAACTTTACCTGTCACGTATGGCGGAGCACGTGCTCTACGTGGCCCCCATCCCGAGTTATGCACAAGGTAAGTCGTTCAGCCCAATTGTCCATGACCCTCAAAAGAGTTTCTGGTGAAATATCGGCACAGGCTGCAAATATGCGTTCTTCAAGGTGTTCAAGATCCCGGATCTTTTCGGCGTATACCTTTGCCTTCAGATGACAAGGCAAGGGATCTGGTGATCGTGCATGCCATTCAATGGGACCACGGTGCCCAATCCAACGTCTAGGAAATTGTTCATCCAGGTAGGTACGGACCAGTAATCCGTAATGCGGAGGGGCACCATCCTGCTGGAAAAAGAGTGGAAATGTGCCGTCCTCGGACAATATGGAAGGGAGGATGAGATCCCGCAGTATATCCAAATATCGTTCATCAGTGAGGGTGCCAGGAATGATGAATGGACCAATTAATTTGGTGCCCCATAGACAACACCACACCATTAATTTGCCTGTACCTACCATTTTGCAAGGGTCAACCTACTGAGGATTTGTCGGGGACCAATAGCGACAGTTTTGCTTATTCACTTCCCCAGTGACATAAAAATTGGCCTCATCGGAAAATAAAGTTTGTGTGTGGAATGTGGGATCCGTTTGCAACTGTGCAAGGGCCCAGTCGCAAAATTCCACACGACGATCAGGGTCATCTTCAGATAGATTATGTTGAAGTTGCAATTTGTACGGATGCCCCTTGCTTTTCTGTAAGATACGTCTGATGGATGTACGACTGACACCACATTTCATGCAGAGACGACGGGTACTGCGGTGTGGTGATGTTGTAAATGATGCCAGCACTGCTACTGATGTGGCTTCATCTGTTTCTGTCGTGGGTCTTCCACACCTGGGTTTATCTGCTATGGAACCAGTATCCATGAACTTCTGGAAGAGTTGAGCACAGGATGTTGATCTGGGTGCTTGGCATTGAATTCAGCTGCAACAGCCCTTGCACTCCTTCTTCCCCATGCCCTGATCAACTCCTTTCTCTCTGCTGTCGTTAGCGGCATAATTATTCACCTGCAACAACAGAAACAGTACGGTAAAATTAGCAATTTGAAATGCCTGTAACTTTTGAACACATTAAGATATCAAAAAACCGATTTCACAATTGTGTTTGTCTTTCAGTTCTAGCCTAAAATGATGTGCCGAATGACCATGTTCCCATTTAACACGTGAATTCAAGATGGTGGCTTTCAAGATGGCCGCTATCTTGGTCACCATCACAATCCGACTTCCCCCTCAGGCTACTATGTTACTACATGGTTGTTGTTCACTATTTTCCACGAACACGGATTTTACAAGGGGTGGTAAGGGACTTATGCCCCCCCTTGTATACATAATAATTCACTTCCTTTGTGAGTCCCCTACCCTTTACTTGTGTGGGGAAGGGAAACATGCACAGTGGGAAGGAGATTCATGGTCATAACAGAACTATGTGCTGAGTAGACAGAGAAGGTTCAGCTACTAGTAATTAAAACCGGAAATATTTGATCTCTACTACTTTCAGTAGATGGACTACGACTCCAACAGCGAACTTGATTTCTAAATTTCGACCCTCTACGTCCTGGCTAAAATTGATGGTGATTCATCAAGTATTTCTTCTTGAGAATTTTTCTCTCTTAGACAAACATGAGTAGTGTTGCCACGAGACGAGACGAGACGAGACTTCAGGCTGTCCCGTCTCGTCTCGTGCAAAGCATGTCTCGTCTCGAAAAAATGTGCGCGTCCCGTCTCGTGTCTCGTCTCAAGAGGTTCTGTCCCGTCTCGTCTTGTCTCGTCTCGTTTGTCTCGTTTTGTCTCGTCTAGTCTCGTAAAAAATATAGCAGCATACCATGGGAACGAAAGTAAAATTAGCAGGCTGCACTATGCTAATCAAGATACAACTAAGTTACAAGTATTACCCAGAACACACAAGACAAGAAATGTCACGGTAGCTACACCGTGAAGCCTTCACCTCTAGTGTATGTGGTAGTCGGTTCGATCTCGGTTAGTGCCATGTGAGCTTTGTGATGGGCAAACATTGATTGTGTGTGAGGACCGCGGTGGCTCAGTGGTAGAGCGTTCACCTCTGGTGCTTGGGGTTTCGGGTTCGATCCCAGCCCCGCCAAGTGAACTTTGTGGTGGACAAACACCGTGTGCGTGGGTTTTCTCTGGGTTCTCCCGATTTCTCCCACTTTCTTCATTCCACCATTTCATTCATTACTCATCATTACTGTCTCCTTTAGCCTAACCGGCATAACCGTGGGACGTAAAACTCACAGATTTCATTTCATTTCATTTTTCGAATGTGTGTGTTTTCTCGAAGTTGTCAAGTATCCTACCACTTTCTTCATTCCATTAATTTTCCCATCATCATCCATTCGGCCAAAGTTACCTAAAGGTCTTAAAAATAAATTCAAATAAGCACATAAGGCAAGGACAAATAGTTTACAAGATAATATATCTCTGCTGTTAGTTGTCTGAGGCTTCTCGACCCTGGCTTTTCTTTTTTTTCTTTTTTTTTACATTCTGAAACATTGAAATTTGTTTCACCAGTTTCAATACACGAATATACAGCAAATTGCTCATAGGTACGTCGAAGATGAAGACGCTAATGTCAAATAATGTTTACACGACAAGCAGAGTTCGATGTAAAGGTGGCACCATCCCCGACACTATCGTATACTATCAGCCCACTTGCTTCATAGTGTCTGGATATATATATATATATATATATATATATATATATATATATATATATATATATATATATATGTGTGTGTGTGTGTGTGTGGAGAGAGAGAGAGATGGAAAGATAGATAAATAGGAAGATAGATATGTGTGTACACTTTGATTTCATATATTCCAGCCTTTAGGTTTCACAGTGTTAACCCATAACAATCCAAAAACTACTTTCCATTTTAGCATGTTTAGATTTGTTGCAATTATTTTTTTTTTTAAAAAAAGCTCGGAACCAAATAATTTTATTGAGTAATGGAAAGTATTTGACTGAAATTTTATGTTACTGCACAGTAAGCTCTATTTAAAGTGCCATAGTAATGGGAGCTGAACGACACATCGGACGAAAGAATGCTTGGGGCCAGTCTTCACCTCCATGGTTCAAATCTGTTAACATAACCGCGGGGTGTGTGCTACTATGTGGTGGTTGCCCCGTTTGTGTAACAAACTCATGACAGTACACCCAGATTAGCTAGTGGCTAAAAAAAAAAGTTGATTTTTGGTTGGCCATTTTGAATTAAAGTTTCTTATATTGTCGTGATCTATTCGCAATCATACAACGTACATCTTCATGCCAAGCCGAGCGGTCTGCGGCGATAGACCATGGCTTGAAGGCCCGGGTTGAGTTCTGGAAGGGTCATGTGTATGGATTTTAACAGCATTTGTTTTTTCGTATTGTGTCAAAGAGCGAAATTGTACGGGATAAAAGGATTTCAGTCTGAAAAAATTGGAGAGAATATCCTGCCCAGGATACTTTCATAAGAGTAAGGAATTAGTAAAAATATAAGATATACATTTTATAGCAGGTTTAAAAATATGGTTTCGGTATCCTTTTTTGTTTTCTGTTAATTATGTTCTCCAATGTTCGAATTTTGATCATACTCATGATATTTTCTGCTTTCAACGGAGTTCTATGAATATTATACCAAATGTTCTTTAAACTTATCAAGTTCGAGAGGTTTTATATGCCTGTAAGAAACAATTTCTGAAGATAATTAAGATCCTAATGAATATTATTCATTAGGAAAGGGAAGTATTCCCCTCTTCTCAACATGGAAGCAGAGGGCAATTTCGCACTCTGGTCAGATCAAACATTTCCGCGTAACAAAACGAAGGTCCCCCTGTAAAATCTCTTCACCTAAAGTGTTATTGTTAGTATCATAAATTTGCTGAAAGCAAACAATTTGAAGGGTTCGTCGATAATATCTTTGCTTTCTTTGTCTTTCGCCCGCCTTCCGCCCCCATTACTCAATAAAATTATTTGGTTCCGGGCTTTTTTTAAAAAAAGAAAATAATTGCAACAAATCTAAACATGCTAAAATGGAAAGTATTTTTTTGGATTGTTATGGGTTAACACTGTGAAACCTAAAGGCTGGAATATATGAAATCAAAGTGTACACACATATCTATCTCTCTATTTATCTATATATCTTTCCATCTCTCTCTCTCTCTCTCTCTCTCTCTCTCTCTCTCTATATATATATATATATATATATATATATATATATATATACAGTATATACAGAGAGAGAGATGAATTTTACAACATGACTGCTGCATAATAAGCGAGCGATTGGTAAAATGGTAAAAGTATGTTTTTATGTGTATGTTTGTGTGTGTGTGTGTGAGAGAGAGAGAGAGAGAGAGAGAGAAGACAAAATTTTAGTTGCAAGATGACATACTTCAATTGCCGTTTTCGGTTCATATAGCAAAAAGAATACCGCCACCAGAGAATAAAAACAAGCGTAGTCTGTTCTGTTCTCTTCCGCCATCTCAGCAAGAACTTTCAACCACAGCCTGTAATCAGTGTAGACCTTACCCAGTTTTCAAATTGAATAGATGGTGGTGGTAGTTCGGTTTCTTGACCTTGTAAAAATCTTCCCTGTCTTTGATTTTGTTTGTCATCATTCCAGCCAGAAATAAAAAAAAATGAGAATTCCTCAGTTTACAGCAAGGGGAATTGGGGACAAGACATTAAGGATGATATTCCTGGAAGCTCATGTATCAGGATTGTTTCATTTCAATAGACAGAGGACACTTTTCTATGAAGGCTTTTCAACATGTTTTCTCACAAAGGGGATTTTGCTGTTGCAATCTATATGACCACTGGCAATTTCAATTTTGGCCATTGCCGCCAGCGTTTTCATTTTCGAGACACGAGACGAGACGAGACATTTCACGAGACGTCCCGTCTCGTTTTCGAGACGGGACAAGTAGTATGTTTCGTCTCGTGTCTCGCCTAAAAGGGTTCTGTCCCGTCTCGTGGCAACACTAGACATGAGGAATATATATATATATTAGAGACCGGCAGGAGCCGAATTTTTAGGCCCGAGTCCAATCCAGCCCGAATGTACGTAGGTCCGGCCCAGCCCGGGCCCGAAAAGTTTTTTTAAAAATTCTTGGCCCAAGCCCGGCCCGGGCCCGATAAATTTTCGAAGTTTCATTTTATAACATTTTTCACGGGCACACTTCTTCAACGTTTACCTTTATTCTAATTATTGTTTAACGAATGTCAATAATTATTAAAGAATTGCAATTAATCGGCCCCAGCCCGGCCCGACCTAAAGAGAAATCAGTGTTGGCCCGCCCAAGCCCGGCCCGTGCAGGTCTCTAATATATATATATATAGGCCTATATGTATGTCCTGCCTTCATACGTTATAAACCTTATCCCTTAGCATATTAAATAATAATAATAATAATAATAATAATAATAATAATAATAATAATAATAATAATAATAATAATAATAATAATAATAATAATAATAATAATAATATAAAGGTGTTTGCGCAGAACACCTCGGAACACCTCGGTTCAACAATTCTGAATATCCATCTCTTTCACATCTCGGAAAAATCTATGATGCAAAAAGAGACGAGCAAATGAACGAATGGAAAAAACTATATAACACGAAACTCTGCGAGCTGTACTTGTTATCATGTAGGTAATTAAGTCGATTTGCCTATTTGTAAAATAAACACGGCACGTGCTTCAAGTATATAGAGTGGTAGTTATTAGAAAATCTGTTAAAAGACAATTAAGTAGTGGTGAGAATTTGGGAGAATGATAAGTAGTTGGTTTTTCGTTAGGTGCGTAATACTGATTATATTAATGCATGCTGACTTAATTGGTTTACCACGAAATAGAACCCACTTGTAAACGTTTGCTTCTGTGGCGATGATCCTTCATATCGACTTATAATTATTATTGGTATGAAACATAGGGATATATTATTGTGCTTTTTAATCTTGCATTCCAGACTTGTATCAAAATACTACATATGGATATGAGAATAGGTTTTCAAAAGGGAAACAAATATTAATTTAAAAAAAAAGTTACATCACGAAACATACATAGAGAAACCTGGATTTAAATTCGAGACCCTGCTCAAACGTAGTACCACGTGTATCCTCCCCTTGACCCGAACTTGTTTTCTTCCGCGCCGACAATGAGAATGGGAATAATTTAAACATATACAATATCACATAGGTATCTGAATATATATTCTCAAATTAAATTCACGTTAGGACACGTAATTTTCGAGCATACGTTAAATAGAGACACATAGTCTAAAGGAAATTATAATTTCAATAACACTGTTTCTTCATAAATATCTCCAGTGATTTCTTAACTTATTATGATTTTTACGTAAATAATTTTTCAGGCCAGTCATGCATTTTTCTTTAGTTCCTTTCTAAGTATTATGTACTTCAAAGAAAAAATCTATCTGCGTAAATGCAGTTGAAAAAAAAGGCTGCGTAAAATACCTACGAAGTATGACCCTTAGAATGATACTAGAAGTACATATGATGGACGTTTTCAATTGGTTGCATGAGATATCAATTAATACTTTTTTTCTGATGCTATCAATTTAAAGCGTCAGACGTCAAAATATACTTAAATGAATTTGAATTGTATTTGCCTCATTCGCTTCTTAACTTATTAACATTTTAAGTCTATTTAGGCCCTAATTTAATTTCCTATTAATACTACTACTATTACTATTGCTAATATTACTACCACGTAACACCATCAATAATAATAATAATAATAATAATAATAATAATAATAATAATAATAATAATAATAATAATAATAATAATAATAATAATAAATAATTTGATGGATGGTGTACTGTAAAAAAATGATATAGAAGATAATGATCAATTTCTTCATGGAATTATCCCATCATTAGCCTGGTTCAAAGAAATGAAAATGTGGGAAATAATTCAGCGATGACCAGTGTATAAGGACTAAATTTTCCCTAAATGTATATTGAAATAATAAAGCAAGTATGCTACTATGTATAACTCGTAAGTAAGGAGTTCGTAATCAATTAGTTACTTTATAATTTTTATATGGGTACATCCTTTCAAATCATTTTAATATGCGCACAATATCTTTATAAAATTTATAAATAATAACTTGCTTGAACTAGTATGTTTATTAAAACGTAACAAAAGTGACATTTAAAAATCCCAGTCCTGTACGAAAATATTTTAATGTATCAAAAATTTTTATTGTAAGCACAAAGGGTGCTTTTCTGGTAATCTATAGTAAAATGACACATGTAAATAATAATAATAATAATAATAATAATAATAATAATAATAATAATAATAATAATAATAATAATAATAATAATAATAATAATAATAATAGAGTATACAACCATAATTTGAATGTTGAGCTCCTTTGTGGCTAAGTGGTTAGCGCACGCGACTTTGGCGTCTAAGACCCGGGTTTGATTCCTGGCTGGAGCTCATGGGTTCGTATAGCCTCGCTGCTGAAAAGGACATTTAACTCAAAATCAACTCAACTCAATTTAAATTTTGCACAACAAATCTGTTATTCACCAATATGTAATAAAATGAAATCTTTTCAAATTTGATAAGAGCATCGATAGTATTTGTTACAATGTACGGAAGACAGTACATAATTGGATACAGACATGCAGAATTAGAGATCATAAACAAACGAACAAATATGAGAATAGAGAACGTGGAACTCGACAACATATAATCGCAAACTATACAGGTAATGCGTCTTCCACGCATGCTTCTACCCCTCCACCCCTCGGAATTTGCCAATCGTTCTTTCCTGGAGCAAAGATAAATTAAATTGCGATTACGTGTTCATTAGCAAATAGTGTCCCAATGTAACCCATTCACATTTTTCTCCTTTCCCGGACAAAATTTTCTGGAAGTAAATAAATGAATGGATGTGGCAGAACAGGTATCTCTCATAGGATATGCGAGAAGAATGTATATAATATTGGTTGAAAAGCCAGTGTTTAAGAAAAAAAAGTAGGAGTAAAATATCAAGTAAAATCTAACGTAAGAGACACGAGCTATTACAATACTGGTTAAATTGGATTAACATAGAATATGGTTCACTGGTAGAATGTGAAGTTCTGTTTCTACGGTATTGAGTGGTATAGAGCCCTTAGATTAGTTAGACTGATATCTAGTTCAAATGTAGATAATGTCTTATGATTTCCCTTTATATTTTTGAAAATACCAAGAAAGATACAATTTCTTTCACTTGGAAAAGATGTATTTCTTATTTTAAGGCGCAATAGACGCTGGTTCATCTTGTCGGCATAGGAGTATCGATTGCGTAACATGATGAAAAACGGAACGTGGACTAAAAACATGGAAAGCTCGCTCGGCCTTTTCTGTTTGTTGTCGTCTGTCGGCGTCGCTCCACGGACGTCAGCCGAAAAATCGATAAGGAGTGGCGGTGGCATTACCCCGACCCCGACTATTGCAGAAGACGCTTGGGTTTTCTGGAAAATCAATTGGTCGCCATGACAACCATTAAACTGACGGAAGTTCATAGTAACATATTGCGTCATTCGGGTTTAGTATACGCTCATTCATTCACAAGCACTTCTTCCCGTCATCGGTACAGTGTTTACACACATACACGCCCAATCACATACCATACTATACGTGAGCAAAGTGGAAATATCGCAAGATTCATATTATATCCAGTTCAGTTGCAAAAAAGCTTTATTAATTTGGTATTTAGCCATTACTCTGAACCGTGAACTATTGCGTCATCGTAGCTTTGACATGCTATTTTGTTAATAGCTTTCCCTACACTTTTTTTTTATACTTTTAGTTAATTTAAGGACAATAAAGAATATAGAACCAGTAGTGTCATAGTATACACCACGCGAAAAAGTTTGGTTTATCACAGTGATCACAGTTAAAACCGGAACTGGTTAACTTTTGTAATTTCCGGTTTGAATAAGGTTAAGAGAAAAGATGGTACTTATTCTTAAAACGTTAAATCGGTTCCAAAACAAAAGGTTTCTCGCCATCTTTCATAGTTTTTGCTCTATATAAAACAATATTTAAACCGGAAGTTGCAGTGGACTTCTATTGTTTCCGGTTTTAATTGAAAGTTAAGTACGAAGTTCAACTCAGTTCGACTTGTGGGCTACACTAAATGACTCTTGGGAGTTTCGTGAACTAGACTACTTACAACATTATAACTTCTTGGAGTTCTTGGACTTTTTTAAGGTTTAAAAAAGGACTTAATAATGTTTTAATTATATTTATTTTAATTAAAATGTGTAATAGATAACAACACAAGAAATGTAAAAGAAATACATTTTCAGTCTATATATCACGATACTTAAAAACATACAACCAATGTTCGAAGTGGAAAAAAGTAGAGGCGGTATGTTTTACTACGATTTTGACTTAACATACCGGCTACCTAAATGTTGAAATACAGTGAGGGTATGTTACCTAAAAGATTGTATTTACATTTATATAATGACTGCAAATCATTGGAGAGCTTCTCTGAGTAACGCGGGAGGAGGGGGAGGTGAGCATGCAGAGACTTCGATCCCCTCCAACTTTCTGAAAATATATCCCCTTATGTTGTATTATAGGGAATTATACATGAAAATGCTCAAAAACCAAATGAGGATATTAATAATTTCCTGCGGGAAAACTCCCGGTCTCTTGGGGTATTCAAAACACTTGGAAGGTCCGCTCCCAACAGCAGACAACTCCTAACCCGCTCATGCTCAAAACACGGCATTTATATGCATTAAGGCAAGAAGACACACACATAGAAACACATATAACAAAGAAACCATTCAATATGACAGATCAAAATATAACCTAGGTGAACTTCTTTGCAGACACCTCATTTTAAAAACAAAAGATAGGAAATAGGTAAGAAAAATGTCTGTGTTGTCAACTTAGAAATTATTTCTACATAAGAAATAAAACCTTTTATGTGCAAAGGTATTCGTCAATTACTGTGTATAATCATCATCATCATCACAGGTATTCTGCCCTTATTGGCAGGTCATTTGCTTCCATGCTCCACGGTCCTCCGCTAACCTCTTCGTCTTCACGGTATGGTCTTTCTGTTTTTATATAAAAATGGATTTATGAAAGGTATTTAACATCTACTTTTCAGTGACGGTATATTTTAATCATTGAAAAACCAGAGACAGTATGCCTTCATCACTGAAAAACCAGAGACGGTATGGTATACCACCGCATCGCATACCGTCTCACTTCGACCACTGCATACAACATTAAGTAAATATGACACTAACTAAATATACGCACTTAGGTTAGTAAGAGTTTGCAAAATTTCACTCTACTCTCGAACGGGTGTCTAAGAGGTAAAGCGCTCACTTCTGGTGCGTGGGGTCATTGATTCGATCCTAGTTTGTGCCAAAAGCGTGGGTTTCCTCCGAAATCTCCCGTTTTTTCCTACTTTCTTCGTTCCACTATTTCGTTTATCATCATCATCACCATCATTATTGTTTCTCTTAGCCTCGGAGTATAATTGTGAGACCTTAAACTAAAAAAAAAGTAAAGAAAAAAGAAAAAAGAACAAATATTGCTGCTAGCCCCTATAACAGGATATATTTTCAATTGATACAGATGATATGTTATCAAGTAGATTGTAAAATACGACTAAATCTACAACTAACTATTCATAAAAGTGTGAATAATATATTCTGTATTACATGCTGGTTCACATGTTCACTCCATCTGTTTTGACTTCTTAAAGCCTTTTGATACTGACAACCATAAAATTTTGTTGTCTAAGCTAGGTAATTTTGGATTTTCTGTCCAACTCTTAAGAGCTTATTCATTCATATGCTATGCAATAATAAGCAGTTTAAATCAAGTGAATACATTGCTGAACCAGGTGTACCACAAGGTTTTAATTTGGGTCCATTATTGTTCATATTATATGTTAACGACTTGCCTTCAACATTAAAATATGTTGATTGCCTAATGTCAACATTAAAAGATTTATAAAGATATTTGTAATGTAGAGGATAGTTGCCAGCTGCAGAAAGATAACAATGCATTTTTAAGTGAAGTTTAAGAAAATTTCTCCAATTTAATATAAACAAGTGTTGTTATACGGTTCTAACTAAAAGTAAAATAAATTTTACTCTAACATATTCTATAAATGGACAAGCAATGAATTTAGTGCAATCTATTAAAGATTGTAATAATCATTATAGAAAGGAAATTAACATTTAATGATCATGTGCAGTATGCTGTTAGTAATTCTTAAAAGTAATTAGGATTTATGATAAGAAATTCCTTGAATCCTAATAATGCATATATCCTGGAATTTCTTTCTAATAATATTGTCAGAACAAGATTGGAATACGAGTCGATTGTTTGGTCATTTGCCAACAAATCGCGTATCGAGAGAATAGAACAAGCTCAGAAAAGGTTTCTACGTTTTATACTTTAAAAAAAAATCATGTATCTGCACTTCTGAACAGAATTTCTCATAAAAAGATAGTGGATGAGATCAAATATAACAGTTTAATGGAGAGATTTGTTCTGGCTGACCAAACATAAGATGAAGAGCACTTTAGTTTATCCGAAATCTAAAATTGAGCATTTTAAGAATTAGTCTATGTTCACCCAACAATAATCTTTTCTCTCCTCATTTTCTATCATAAGGCACTAAACTAAACGAAAGTATAAAGATGAATCCAATTGAATCCTGAGTGCCGACCAAGTTTCTGTACTTGAGAGGAAGCACACAAAGAAAATATTTGAGGAGATGGAAGAAACTGATGGAGACGAAGCCCCATCATATGATATTGTGAACCACTGACATCATCAATTCAATTGACTGATTGATTAGGTGGTAAAGGGGACGGCAGTCAGTTCAAGTGTGGTCAGATTTCCGTAGAAATAGCCTCCATTCCAGGGCAACACCAGTGAACCATTGATGAAGACACCATTGGGCAAATGGAAGTTACCACCTTGGAGGATCACCACATAATCATACCCGAACCAGCTGAAGATATCACAATAAGTATGGGGTCTGGAAAAATAATCCATGAGCGTTTGCACACGCATAGAGTGTCTGCTCGATTGGTTATCCAGCTACTGATACCTTTTCAAAAGCAGACACGAGTCACTTGTTCTCAGGAACGTTAGATCCTCTACCACAAAAATCAGGGAAATTTTTGACAGAATAATAGCTCAGGATAAAACGTAGGTCTATTATTATGGTTCACAGACTAAGACTCATTCAAACCAATGGAAGCATACTTAGCAACTCTAAAGAAGGCTCGTGTCCAACCCTCAGCGGGCAAGGTCATGCTGACAGTTGTTTCGGTGAACTAACACAGACTAGTGATGATGGACTTCCCTGGCGAAATGTACCACAATTACAGGGACATACAATGCTTCATTGCTCCAGAAATTACGGGATTCCATCAAAACCAAGACGCGTGAAACGTTGACCAAAGGTCGTATTCTGCAAGACAACACTTTAGTTCACAACTCACATGTTACTCAGGCAGAAGCACGATCCTGCGGGGATGAAATCTTTCCCCATCTTCCATCCTCTTCTGACCTTGACCCATCTGACTTTTATCTTTCTAATCATGAAATCATTTTTGAAGGGAAAGTGTATCACAGACGATAAAAAGTTGATTTCTAAGGTCAGGTCATGGTTTCTGCAACAATCTGCAGACTTCTACAATCAAGATCTCCAAATGTATCAAACGATGGGGAAAGTGTGTGGCCATTCGAGGTTTCTATGTAGAGAAGGACTAATGTTTGTACCAAATGTCGTTTATCTTACAAGTTTGTCAACAGTAAGTGCGTCAGGGGAAATCTTTAATATACACCGAACGTACACTCATGTCCAAAATTATTGTCGCATGTCTATAAATATGTTGTTGTAGGAGTATAATTTGATAATGAATTCGCCTGGTATTTCTTATAATGTTAGTATGTGTATAATCGGCAAAAACATGTATGTCCCAAATTTCATGTCAGAAGAGTAGTAAATAAGAACAATAAAACGAAAATAAAACTTTCTTGTCCATTTAGCAACATTTCGTTTTATACATTCTAAATTTCGTTTTTATAATTATTTTCCTATGAAATTAACCACAAATACATTATACACATAGTATCAGTATTAAAGGTACCCTACAAAATCATTATCAAATTATATTCCTACAAGAACACATGAAGAGAAATTGTGAGTGGAAAATGTAGTCGCTAGCTTGAATTGTAATCTTGTAATTTAATCTTGTAATCTGTTTTTGAAAGATCACTTAAAGAAAACCGAAACTCAATGCACTTCACTAAGAATCCTGTGCATAGCTATTAACATTTACGAACATGGCGTTGCTTAGGTTGAAGTCTATATCTCACTGATTTTCTGACTGTTTTCACTGCAGAATTTTACTGTTTAATACATCTTTCTGCTTCCAACGTATCTATTTAACTAATTTATACATTGTTACCTGATTTCTGGTGCTTACTGCTGAAGAAAACCAAAATTATTTTGGAGAGAACTAAACTGGTGTTGCTTATTGCTTTTCCAGGTAAAGAATGAATGGAATCGCGCCTTAATACTAGCACTTCAGACAGTGGTGCCCCTCCCCTTATGTCCATCACGCACCCCCAATTGTCTATCCATGGGTGTTCTTCCATGAAAGAAAAATCTACCTCCTCAAACATATTTATATAGATTTTTACCCCCCCCAAATATTTCAATGACGCAGTTTGCGTCATAGCTCCCCTTTGTGGGCACCCCTGCTTCAGAAATAGTTCCAATCATAACAAAGAGTTTTGGTGGCGGAAGAAATATAGAGCGAATAGAAAATGGTAAGAAGTAGATGAAACCGGATTTTGGGAGGATATGGGCATCTCAGAGGGACGAAGGGGATCTAAATTATTCTGCCAAATATCAGATTGGTGGATAATTTCGAGAATTTCTGTCCAATTGCGGGCTTATGTTTTCGTATAGCATTAAAGTGTATAATATCAATAATCATCCATTTGAAATGCCTATATATAGGGTTTACATTAAAATAATGTATAAATAAAGATATTATTCCCCAAAATATAATTCGTACTGGGTTATTTCAAAGCTTCCCCATTGATTTTGGCTTAAATAAAGAACTAATTAATATACTAAATGGACCGAAAAATATAGTTTATAGTTTAGTACAGTACGTTTAAAAAGTATTGGACTCCTCCAAACAAAAGTTTCATTCCACGACTGTAATGGTACATTACACACGATTATAGATATGCGACAATCATTTTGGACATGAGTGTATTTTTCAAAGCAAGGATTTGGATTTCAGTTTTCCGTTTGGCAAATATTTACAATTATTTAAGCGAGTTTGTAAAACTATACAAATGTCTTGTAATACTCCGAGCTAATTATTACATGTATATTTTTTTAATTTGTGTAAATTTAATATTCATTTTCTTTCTTTAACTTACTATTTTTTTCTGAATTTGTACCTTTTTAGTTTGTATCTTTAAATCAGCGTAAACCCTCTTAATCTTTCTCTGTTGAGGATGGAATAAAATAAATAAGAAAGTAGTAGAAACCTTACCCGATGACTCATTTTTGTATAATGAAAGGGTAAGGTCATAAAAAAAATTAAACAATAATACGTGCTGCAAAATAGGCTATAGAATGTGAAATTATTAGCGAAAATACTACGTAAACACAAAATAAAACAGATAGAATATTTCAGATTTAAGTTAAATTTTGACATTAAGAACTTTTTTTTTTTTTTTAATTATCACTTCAAGTTGGTTACGTGTTTATTGATAATTCAATTGCATTTATATTTACTTCTGCAATAACATATTTTACATAACTAATTATTTACAGGCTTAATCAACAGAAGTACTTTGATATCTCTGCAGGTAAAAATTAAATACAAGATTTACTTTTCAGTGGGAATTCTGATCACGAGTTAAGTCAACTAATGTGGGTCAGGAATGTTCTGGAAGAAAATTACTCTGTTGATATACGCATTTGTTGAAGTGTTCTTAAGATGAGAAAGTGCGTGATAATTGTCTCTTGAGTTGCTCAGTGGTGAGAATTTATAAAGTAGAGATTATACAACTTTTACGTAGTAGATTAAATAAATGCTTTGAGAGCAAGTTTATATATATATATATATATATATATATATATATATATATATATATATATATATATATATATATATATATATATATATATATATATATATATATATATATATATATATATAAGTTTTATTCAAAATGCAAGAAAGGATAATAAATGACCTGCAGCACTCTCGATAATAATCAGAGCACCAATAGCCCCTTTGATTTAAAAAAAAATCCATGGGGAAATTTTACTTCAAGATATTCAAAGCATCTACCTAACATTAGTAATGGTAATGAATCTAAATTTTTCCTAGAAATAGCCACTTTCGACTTTATTATATTGGCCCACTGAATAACGTTGGCCAGCCGGGTAGGCCAGTCTGCCCCTGTCTGTACCTATAGATACCTGTTTCATTTAAAGGATTTGATATTACTATTGGAGTTATGCTACAACGCACAATTTATTATTCATTAGGGATACCAACTTACTACAAACATATTATTTCTTGATGGTCAATCGTTTCTTGCAACTTTAACGTAGTAGAATTATGCCTCAAGCTCAGAAAACTGCATTTTTGATTTTCAAAGAAGAACGTATATATCTTCCTATTATTATTTGCTTACAAAAAAAAAAAAAAAAAAAAAAGGAAAGCAAACTTTACCAAATATATCTTTATATATATATATTAAAGATAGAACAAGTATAGATAGATTCTTTCAATATTTTTTAGTGCAAGGTTGGGTAAAATTTTCCTAAGATCAGAATAATCTGTCAAAAAATCATTTTCTTTTTCTCCTAAGTTTTCTTCATTTGATTGTAATTTATTTCAGGTTTGAAATACCCGGTACTGGCAAAATAATCATAACTTTTCTAAAGATGATTTTTTAAAAACTAGAGTTAATAAATATAGATTTAGTGGTTTACTAAACAAGTTTTAGTGACAAGAATAAAATTGATA
Source organism: Thermobia domestica (assembly GCF_964235325.1). Lineage (NCBI taxonomy): Eukaryota > Metazoa > Arthropoda > Insecta > Zygentoma > Lepismatidae > Thermobia > Thermobia domestica. The sequence goes on along the minus strand of NC_137462.1, from coordinate 164,949,709 downwards.
ATATTATAATTGATAATTTAATTTAATCCATTGATAATACAGGAATTTACCGATTTTTCAGTTCTTACTTGGTTATTTTCATTAAAAAAGAAACAAGTTGGCAGCAGTTGGCATTTGTTGGCTGAGGGTTCATAAAAAATCTATGAGCGATTCTGCACGGATTATATATATATTTCAAAAATTAAAGGAGCTGTTGTTTTAAATATCGGAAATAGTGCCAGTTCATTTATTATTTCCCTTCCTGTATTTTACGCAGTAATTTTTTTTTTAACAATTTAAGTATGGAACTAGAAAATAACTTTTCTATTTTTGATACATTTGCATTAATATTAAAATCGAATATATTTTGGTCCATCCGAAATTTAGTGTCTATAAATCTCTCCTTTGTCGCGCGTTTGAATCCAGGGGATGGATTGAGCGTAGTATTTCGAGTCATACATTAAGCCGTAGATTCTTTCCGTATCAACTGACCAGCTGAGTTAGGAATAGAAATTAAAGTCAATTTGAACAGTGCTTATTTCTATGAACTATAGGATCCATTGCCGTTACAAGTTGTTCTAAAATGAGGAAACTATATATACTGTGTATGAAAAGGTCAGCAAGAGGTAATCCATGAAGACAAAGAAGAACGTATATATCTTCCTATTATTATTTGCTTAAAAAAAAAAGAAAAGAAAAAAAGAAAGAAAAAAGAAAGCAAACTTTATCAAATAAAATTATCTTTCCTTTAGATTGTGAAAGAGCTTGCTTTTATTCTTCTTTCTTGCGTATGTTTTGTTTAAAATTTCTTGCTCACTAATGAACATGAAAAACCTCAAACTGTTTCTGCAAACTTCCGGACATACTTCTTGGATCAATTTTCAGTGAGTTATTTAGTTTGTCAACACTCACTTAGAAATACTTGCAAACGAGAGGATTGGATTATTTTAAAGCAATTCAAGAAAATTCAAATCTTAGCACTGAAATTGTAAGGGGAAAGAAATGAACTTTGTTCCATATTGATAAAACAACAGAATTTGTGGAACACGTACAGAAATAACTCACGAAAGCAAATTACAGTTAAAATCGAAAATTTACTCCCAGCTAAATCAAGCCTGGAAATTATAATAAATATTTATTCAATTTTGTAATATTTAGAAAAATTTTTGAAATAAAAAGATGAATATTTTCTAAATCTTCCCTCTTGGAACTTGATGTGTGTGGATAGTTTGTGACAAAATAATAAAAATTGAATATCATATCAAGTACTTAAATTCGTAGTATTTCCTAAGATACCAGCCCAGATATTGCCATGATGAGCTGATTAGGATACAGAGTAGGTAAGCAATTGTAGTCCGGGGAATGTGATGGAAGATGCACAGCATTGACAGAAAGCAAGGATAGGGCGAAATGTGCAGCTTAAAGTAGGATCTAAATATCCACAGTGCGCTCGATACTTTAAAACCGGCAACGAATCAGAACCTTGTGCATCAAATGCATGAGGGCTAGATCAGCGAGGAGGGTCGGAAGATATAATAGAAAATAAACGATGAGAACACATTTAAAAGAAAATTGCAGTTTAGACCTACCTTTGCTTTGCTTGTGTTTTCACTTTTTTTTTTTTTCAGAGAATGCAATGAAACTACATCCGAATTCATAGTTTATACTGTACCTCTTCGTAGCTGAGTGGGCAGCTCTTCAATAATTAACTCTTTTCTATTTTTTAAAACTATTTTTGTGAATAACTTAAAGACTGTATTGTTGGTATGATAAGGGCCCAACCGGCTAAACTAGCAATGTTGCTTTTCTGTTTAACATAGGGTGCGTTACCAGTATGGAACCCAAACTGATGGTGTGATTTGGAAAAATTTCACCATTTTAGACTGAAAACCATATATTTTCAAAAGCATTCCTCTCTTATCCATTTTTTCTTATCTTTACTCATAACGGAGCTGGCCTATACGCCCGGTCTTTTGATACACCCTGTATATATATATATATATATATATATATATATATATATATATATATATATATATATATATATATATATATATATATATATATATATACACTAGGACACGTAGTACTTTTCGGGAAGATTTTTGTGCAGGTGCTATCACGTGGATCTCTACTATGGGTGTCAAAAAGCAAAACCCAGCATCGCATTTGAAAAATGACCGTGATTTTCCCCGATTTATTTTGTATTACCCGGATTTTGTAGCTGTGAGCATTATGTTTAGTATCATCCAAAAGCTTGATTTATTTCAAAGATAATAATATGTGGTCCATAAATCTAACAATAAGGTAATTAGGATTGGAGTATCAGGTTTCTAAGTGAAAACCTACAACGTCCTTTAAAAAACAAAAATCGGATACACAATAAGTGTAAAGCTATTTCGACTTAAGTATTTCTTTCTACCCCTATATATGTATTTTTTCCCCCTAATGTTACTAGTCACTTTCCACAACCTTGCCAATAAGACGCATTACACGTACGTTGTTTACAAACATAAAGAAGATGAGTCTATTTAAAGCTATGCTGCTTAGAGGGCTATTTTAAATCTAAATGAACTATTTATAAAGAAAATTACGTAAGCAAAAACTAATTATATACAGCACTATGCAAATTACTGACGTAAACCTATAACTTATGTACATTACAAAAAGCAGTGTTATTTTCTAGACTATTGTCCTAGCTTACTGAAGTGAATATAATTCAAATATAAACAAACAAGTTTATTAATTTAAAATTCTGCTTCCTTAGCGACACTCTTTGACTTTCTGTGACGTCAGAAGAACGACTGTCTTGTAAGTTTTAACTTTAGAAGCGAAAAATAGAAGATGATAAAACAAAAGAGAATCTGTGAAACCTTCAATTACATAGAATATTTTTGACAAACTTTAAGTTAGAAACAAACAAAGATAATCTGGCTTTTGCTTATTTTGATCTTCTGAAGAGAAAAAGCACTGATTCACAGTATTGCAACTTTAATGTTTCCTAATTTTATACGTGGGGAAACAGAAGATAAGTGTGACTGCTAGTCAATGCAGGACTTGGAAATCTAAAGAGCAAAATTGTTTATTTAATGCGTGGGCTTTACTATTGAAAAGTATCTTATTGAAATCTTTCCGATTATTTATTGCAGCCATGCCGCTAAGATTTCTACGTTAATACTTTACTTTTCTGCAGTTGCACAACTAAATATTTGTTTCCAATAAGTAAATGAAATTTATTTTTCCTTTATTAATTTCAAAGAAATTTTATCAAATCTCATAGACATTAAAATTTATTATTATTATTATTATTATTATAATTATAATTATTATTATTATTATTATTATTATTATTATTATTATTATTATTATTATTATTATTTATTAATTAGGACTGGATTATTACTCTAGCATGTATGAATACTGGAAAACATATTTTAAATTGAAACCACTGGCTGTCAGGAGAAAATTGATTGACTCTGTGTTTGATTGAGTTGATTTTGAGCTTGTCTCTTTTAGCAGCGAGGCTATATGATAATGATTAATGTGGAGTCCGAACTACATCGAATATCTGTACAAAAAGTTTGATACGGCAACGCTTTGTAGACTGAGAGTGGGGATATCGATCACTGGACTTTGAACCGTCCATACGATATCAGTGTGAGGGTGCCTGAACGAAACATTCCTGGACAGCTGGATCGGTCGACGTAGGTCTGTGGAGTGGCCAGCTCAATCTCTCGATTTCACACCACCCGACTTCACCCACCTTATGGGGTGTTTACAAGGAAAGAGTGTATCAATATCACATACGCAATTTGACTGAACTACGCGAAGATATCATTGCAAAGTCCCACAGGATACCAGTATGGGTCTGTCAAGCTGCTTGTGACATCATGGTTCTTTGTCTCCAGGTATGTATCGATTTGGATGGGCATTGCTGGACCATATCGTGGTGAGAACAGAAACTAAAATTCTTGTAAGGAAAAGTATGAGAGTAATTCGTTTATGTGCAAGTAATGTTGCTAGTTTCTTTACCGCAGTCTTTAAAACATTATATACGTAATTATGGACCACTCTGTACATATCTAGTACTATGTTGTTTTGTACCATCTTTAATTATCATTTTTCCTTTGATTTCAGTTGTTCAAATACCCTTTTCCACTCGTTATGGACCACTTCGGTATATGACTTTGCTATTGGTATTATTTTCACATTTGTGGTTTTCGATTATTCTTGTTTTGTTTTTGAAGTAGTTGTTTGTAAATTTCAATTTTCAGAATTCCAAACATGCAATTCATACGATAGAAAGCATAGCTACGTCAATTCATTTGCCTATCTGTGAATAGAGATCAGTGCAGAAACAGTAAGAGATAGGTAAAAATCATCTCTGATACATATTTACCATAACAAAAAAGTTTCATCTCTACTCTTATTACTGTATTGCAATCGAAAGTTGTAGAAATACATGATTTCCGGTTTCATATTTTGAAGTTTTGCGGTTTTGATTGTTCTTTTGTTTTCAACTCGTTGTTTGTGCTTTTGGAATTTCAAACTATATAAAAATACAGAGATAATTACTGTATGTGAAACCTTAATAAACGGCTATGTCCGCCCGTCCCTCTGTTTGTCGACAGACATCAGTGTAAAAACGGTAAGAGAGAGTGAAAAACTGTTTCTGATACGTATTAGTGCTGTTGAATTTTTGTGACATTTGCGGTTTTCGGTTTTTGAGAAAACCGATTTTCTGAAAACCGAAAACCACAAATGCGGTTTTCAAAACCGAAACCGCAAATGCGGTTTCCAAAACCGAAACCGCAAATGCGGTTTTCAAAACCGAAACCGCAAAAGCGGTTTTCGAAACCGAAACCGCAAAAGCGGTTTTCGAAACCGAAACCGCAAAAGCGGTTTTTCGAAACCGAAATCGCAAAAGCGGTTTTCAAAACCGAAACCGCAAATGCGGTTTTCAAAACCGAAACCGCAAATGCGGTTTTCAAAACCGAAACCGCAAATGCGGTTTTCCAAACTGAAACCGAAAAAGCTCTTTTCGAAAGCGAAAGCCGCCCGAAACCGTGTTTGCGGTTTTATAAGGGATTGTCCTTTTCAAAGCAGAAACAATGTTTGCTGTTTTTAATTACACCTTTTAACAATTGTGAAAGCATCTATCGATCGAGACAAATGTATTGATTTATATGTGTGTTTTAACTTTTTTTATTTGTTCCAAGACTATTATGGTAATATGTGCAGCACAGTGCGAAAGGGATAATTCGATGGTTGTACAAGTCACAGCTAAATTAGGGTGACAAATAATGACGTTCGATCCTTAGCTTTTTTTTTTTAGTTATTTCTTTGACGACACTTTCAATGTACCTTTCGGCTGCAGGGAAGCAAACCCGGTGGACCCCACCTGATTTTCATATATGTTGTAAATTAGACCACCAGGAACACGAATCTGAAGGAATTTTGACATTTCGAATGTCGGAACTCGAGATATTCGAACATAAATTGACCATTGAAGCAAACTGGACCCCACCTGATTTTTATATATTTTGTAAAGTAGACCACAAGGAACACGTATCTGAAGGAATTTTGACATTCCGAATTTCGGAACTCGAGATATTCGAACATCAAGTGAAAACGGAAGCAAACTAGACCCCAACTGATTTTTATATATTTTGTAAACTAAACCACGAGAAACACGAATCTGAAGGAATTTTGACATTCCGAATTTCGGAACTTGAGATATTCGAACATAAAGTAACCAGGCAGCAAAAAGGACACTATTTGATTTTTATATATTTTGTAAACTGGACCAAAATTAGCAATTATCTGAACGAATTTTGACATTCCGATTTCCCGATCTCGAGATACTAGAACTTATACAGTAGTTTTATGTAATATGTATAAAAGTAACGAAGAAAGTTCTGTCGCTTTTTGACCTATCACTTAGAACATAGATATGTCACCAAAGACGTACCTGGAAGATCAAAAATAGTACCCATCAGTATCAATGACCTGCCAACGTTCGGGATGGGCATGGATTCCTTCGCGGAAGAACTTGGTTTGCCGTGAAGCGAAGAAGGTATCAAGTGCATTTAGCACCTCTACTACGGAGTTGAACTGGAGTCCTCTAAAGTGAGTGTCCAAGGAAAGGAACAGGTGATAACCGGACGGTATAATGTCCGGACAGTATGGCGGATGCAATAGTGTTTCCCATTCAAGGTGTAGGATGTTGTTCCGGCTCATTCTAGCTATGTGGGGCATAGCGTTGTCCCGTAATGGGGGAACCCCTTAGCGATTGAGAAGTGTTGGCTCCAGGGTTTTGAGTTTTTCTTGAACACGGCTCAACTGCTGACAGTAGACAGTTGCATTGATGTTCTTCTCTGACCGCCCGGTAGCAGTTCCCGATGCACGATGTCGTGAGCAGTCCACCAAACACACAGGAGGACTTTCTGGAACCGGAAACAAATCATCTGGGACACATAGATCCAACTTGTAGTGCTTCCCAAATTGATGGAGGTGCTGGCGAATGGTTTCTCGACTAACATTGAATGTTAGCACCAGTTCCTCACATGTCTGTTCGGCTCAATTGCTACCTGAAGATCCTCATTTTGTACATGTGTTGGTCTTCCGGCACGTGTGGTGCGTCTTTCGTGAGTGTTCCGTCACCGTCCTTAAACTTGCTAAACCACCCTTGCACTGTCTGCGTAATCACGACACCCTCACCAAAGCCCTGAGGTATCTTCCGCCCCGCTACAGTGGCGTTTGATCCAAGTTGGAACTTATACAGCATACACGCCCCTATGACGCTCTGTGGAGGTTCCATATTCACTCCGTCTTTACATACGTTTACGTTGTAACTGAACTTCCACAACCAGGTAGAATGTCGGATATACCCACACCAACAACTGACCTTCGCCGTATCTCCATTCGCATTAAACTCACGGTATGTGGGTCAATTTTACACAGAATTCCACAAAAAGCGACAGAACTTTCTTGGTTACCTTTATATATCTCTCAGGACATAATATGTTTCGTATAGAGAATATTGTGTTTTTTTCATATAACGTCTATATTAAACTTTAAGTTTTAATATCTCGAGTTCCGGAGGTCGGAATGTCAAAACACCTTCAGATTCGTGTTCCTCGTGATCTAGTTTACAAAATATATAAAAATCAGGGGAGGTCCAATTTGCTTTCCTGCATCCTACTTTTCAAACGAAACAGTTTTCCAGAGTGTACATTTTGCTTCAAACTGAGTTCTGCCCTGGCTAAGAAACGTAAATTCGCTTCTATAAGAGTCTTTAAAGTTACACTTGAAATTGTCGTTCGGCATTCTTGTAGCTTGTGAAAGTATGAATAATTCCAGTATGTTTGTTACAACATCTACAAACGAATACTCATTCGTATAGAACCTCCAATACATTACATAGAAAACACATGAACTATACAAAGAAAACCATTGTGCATTAGAGCAGATCTCTTATTAGCAAATGATTCTGCACACGCGCACTGCTCAGATAGCCCAGAGCTTGAGCTTGAGCGCGAGTCCAAATTTAACTCAATCGCGATTGAGATTGTCAAAGGTGTATCGGTTTACGTTGAATATACCATACCAACACTTTATCAACTAAGTCCTCTTAGATTTTTCTCCAATCCCAAAAAGCGGGTGGTTTTTCGTGATTAAGATATGTTTAAGCGGGGGACGAATATATAACCTGAAAATCGGGTGGTACCCGCTAAAATAGGCTAATAAGCCAACACTCAATAGAAATAAGGTATATCCCTATTTAAGATCACTACACATGCAACTCATGAAATTCAATTTGAAATATCATCCACCTAGACTGACATCTTTTATATTATTATTACTCTTTCCCCATATTTTTAAAAATAGTACTGCCTCTCTTTCTTTTGTTAACAAAAAGGCACCACCTCCCTTTCTTAATATAAAGAAAGAGAAAAGAAAGAAAGAAAATCTCTATCGCAATACACACTTTTATTGTTGATTTATTGCCACTCCGATAAATGTGAATGTTGTGGTTTTGCATGTGTCGACTGGCTTCTTATCGCAAGTCCCAGACACCTGCAATAGTTTATACTAGACGGAAACACCGATCATATTTTATTCTGTATCTTTTTACTTCCCAATAACGATAGCCGTGCCTCTTTGAGAAATTGCAACTTATTTTTTTTTTTTTATTCTGCCAATTGTAAAAGTATAGAATTTCCCTACACTTTAGGACATTTTAAGAAAAAATACCTTCTTTTCCTTCTGCAAATTTTGATCATTTTTCCCTAAGCCGCCGAGGGAAATTTCCCTCCATCTGGCAACTGAGAGCCGGTGTGGGGAAAGATTCTTTGCTGTTTTCTCGTCGTTACTTGATATTAGTGCTGTAGAATTTTTGACATTTGCGGTTTTCAAAACCGAAACCGCAAAAGCGATTTTCAAAACCGAAACCGCAAAAGCGGTTTTCAAAACCGAAACCGCAAAAGCGGTTTTCAAAACCGAAACCTCAAATGCGGTTTTCAAAACCGAAACCTCAAATGCGGTTTTCAAAACCGAAACCGCAAATGCGGTTTTCAAAACCGAAACCGCAAAAGCGGTTTTCAAAACCGACATTTCGGTTTTATGAAATTTCACTTTTTTCAAAAACCGATTTCGACAGCACTAATACGTATCCACCACCCAAAATGAAGAAATAAATCAAATTAAATAATTTAACTTAATTTAAAAATTTCACATCTACCCGTATTGCAATTCTAAGTAGTACAAAATTATAAATTGTCAGTATCAATGTTGATCACTATATATATTAAAAATGGACCTAGGATTCCATACTCAATTCGCCTAATTCTCACTGCGCCTAACAAATTCCCAGACATAAATCACTGATAAAAATTGTATTCGCCATTTTAGGCGCAGTGGGAATTCCTATTTGACCTAATTTCCATTTCGTCTAATGATCTTATCAAATGCAAAACTTTATATACAAAGAAGTTTTCACACTGTTTCTAAGCAATACACGAATTTCATGCAACACATTTATTCACGACGTTGCGTGCATCATCTCAAAATGAAGAGCGAGGATATTGGTCATAATCATCTTTGATAAAGATAATTTAGTTCTATTGTTGTTAATAGATATTATGTATAATTGGAGTTGTCTATCTGAGCGTGTATCTGTAATATTGTTTTCGTTCTGGAGTTAAGTGCTTGAAGACTATGGGACTTTAAAGATCAAAGCACATTTCATTATTCACAACCTTCTGTTGCTGATAGATGTTCTATATTGTGAACTGAGAATATTGATATAGGTCTTATGATAGCTTTATATACTGAAACAATACAAAGATGAGGCCAAAGGAACAGGATTATGTAATGAACTAGAACTTAGGTATGAGGATAGATGATCAATGGAAATTTTTTTCAAGAGAAAACTTCAGTCATAATATAATATTTTATTGTAATTTCATCTTTGCATGTGATTTCAGTTATAATACTATTATCATTTCTTTTCTGTTATGTATAGTTTCATCGTATTTTGTCTTTATAACAGGGGAAAAAGACATTGGCGCAAATCCCGGGGAAATGAGGGGGATAGGTCCCTCTAATCTTGGAACTGGGGGACTGTTCCTCCAATAATTCGATTTGATGTGTTTTTTTGGAGAGAAATGTGATGATTTGTGCCTGATTGTCACAAAGGAAAGTGAGATGAAATTGATGTTCTCCAAAATAAGCTATAATCTGCCCACCTCCCAATGTTGAAGGCAACTCTGCTCCCCTGATTCTCCAGAGTATTACTTTTAAATTTCATAAATATTTTTAACAGCCCCTCCCCCAATGTTGAAAACAGATTTGCTCGCTGGACGGAGATGGATCTATATGAAAACAGGGAAGGAGATGGACTGATAAGATGTGTGTGTGATGAACTTCTTCTTGATTGTGATATGCTCTTTATCCTTCTAGGAAGCAATCAGCATTATTTAATATCTTGGAACATTGTAAGTATATAATTTGTATGCTTTTTGAAGACATCATTAACGAGGTGTCCGTTTCGGCAGTAACTTAATGTTGAAGAACATTTATTTCAGTAATAGTTGAATCATGTCCGTGTCATTTCTGAACAGAGGACGACGAACAAGGTGCGAATATTTTCTCTTTCCTTCAATAAATGAAGATAGAATAGGCCGGAAACGAGAGAATCTTGCAGCTGTTGGAGGTGGGAAATCTTGGCTGACGCCAGAATGGGAAATAAAGGAGACTCAATGATAGGATCAATATGCTGAGAGATATGTTACTAAACCTAGAGGTGAATTTGTTTCAGAACATTGATGCGGTGTCATACTGTGTTCATATGGGCGATTAGCGTACGTTTTGTATGTGTAAGGATGAGATATTAATACTTCTTTAAAGTGAGATGTTGTTACTTCTTTAAAGTGTAAGTCCTAGATTTATAACTGAAATAAATGTGTAAATGGAATACTAATGGTTATAGTTAATACTTTTGTTCATTGAGTATGAAACTTCAGTTGTAATTGAACAGCTCAGAAATACAGTTACGCCTAGCGGTAAGCAAAGAGTAAGGATATGACATAAAGTTGCTGTAATACGTGGAAACACTGTCAATATTTTTTCGTAGAAGAAGTTTTCCACTTGATAAGTTCGTTAGGCGAAATGAGAATTCTCACTTCTCCTAAAATTGCGGACAAGATTTTTATCTGCGATTGACAGCTGATAAACTATTAGGCAAAGTAGGGGGAAACGGGATCTAGCATCACAAGAATATGTTCCATCTCCATTCTTCTTCTTCTATTTATACAAAACCGAAAGTGCCAGAAACCTACTGCGACCAATTTTAATATTGATTCCCGTAGAACAAAAATGGTAACAGATAGCCAGAAAAAAGATTTTCTGGTAACAGTAATAAACCATCATCTGACGAATATGACTGTTCAATCTCCATTTTCAACGAACTTTTCAACGAAATGTTCGTTACTGAATTCTCTGTGTCTGTCTGTCTGTTATTTGCATTTTTTTTTTTTCAATGTTGAACCCTACATTCGATAGAGCATCAAAAACTATCAGAGGAAATGATTAAATTTTTCACCTCACTCTTACCGTTCCCGAGATATTGGGGGGGGGGGAAAGGCCGATTTCCAGAAATTTAAGGAGCCATATCTCGGGAACCGTAAGTCATAGAGAGAGATCATATTGGTGTTGATCAATATCTAACAAGGGGTAAAAATTTTGGTACCAAACAGTAACCGGTGGCCACTGTCCAACTAGCCACTGGTTTGGCTAATGGCCAGTTGGCCAGTGGCCACCAGTTAATATCGGTACCAAAATGTTTACCAAACTCTTAGGCATTGATTAACATCAATATAATTTCTGTATAACTTACCATTCCCGTGATATTGGCCAAAAAATGGCCAATTTCTAGATGTTTAACGAGAAATAGTCGGGAACCATAAGTTGTAGAGAGATGACATTGGTGTTAATCAATACCTAAGAGGATGGTGAACATTTTGATACCAAATAGTAACCGGTGGCCACTAATTACCTGTCTACTGTCCAACTGGCCACCGTTCCCCAGATATTGGTAAAAATAGTTCGAATTTCAAGATATTAAATCAGCCATATCTCGAGAACTGTAAGGCATAGAGAGTTGATAGGCCTATTTTGCTATTTTTTGCGAGAAAGAGAAGGTTTGAATGAAATAATTTACTTTTACATCTAGGAACAATGACAGTTATCCTTCCCGCTCCCTCCATCTTTACATTCTTTTTAAGTTCGTTCTGGCAATGGTCTTGGAGCATTTTCAACTGGTTATTTTTCTATCTGATCATCTTTTCGGTTTCAATTCTGGATTTTCATGTAGCTAAAATGAAAAGTTATATAAAGAAATAATTTTTGATAAGGATTCAAAGTCTTAAGGATAAATTCAATTTTCATCTTTTACCATCTCCAGTTTTAATATAGGGTCAAGTGGAGATAATTGTGAAACACAGAAAAAGTAGGGCTTTTGTGAAACACCCTTGTTTTTTCAAAATTCTGTAATATTGAAACCTGAAAAAAACGACAAGGCAGTAAATTTATTGCTATCTAAATATATAAATATGACAGTTTTTGACAGAATAAATAAAATCTGAAAGTACCCATTTTTCAACGAAAGAACTTTTATTTGTCTCCCAAAACTTTTGTTGTATCTAGTATATCAAATGCCTCACTAAATAACTAACTAGATATTCTTGTAGAGATTTTTTGGGCTTATCAGACCATGCAAGTCAGGGATGCAAATAACCACTTGCCCATCGGTGCGGGCGAGTTTTTATCACTACTAAAATACCGAAAGTAAGTAAATGATTCCTAATATGGGATATGGGCTAGTAGCTTCTTTCTTGGGCTAGTAAAATTTTGTTTGCTTATTTGCATTCGTGATGTAAGTGTTGCGTGAAATGATGCATGGTGGAAGGGCAACATGGAACAAAAGTAAAGGGCTATTATGAAACACTATGTGGGACTATTAAGAAATGTGATAAATTTAAATATATGAAGGACTGCATGCTAACTATAATGTGCCACTATGATGTTTTCTCGTACAAACAATGTTATTGCATGTATGTTAGAGCATTCAAGAATAAACAATAGAAGGCTGGTGAGTGTGATTCTTCGAGCAGTGACCAAGAATGTCTTGCTGAAGCTTGCTGAAGAACGCTTGCTTGTCTGACAGCATCTTCTAGTGCTGATAATTTGGATGATTTATAACCTGACGATTTCGTCGAAATAGAGAACCCTGAAACTCAGTGCATTAGGCCATGAGACTTTGTGTCTGCAAATTATAAAGCAGGTCGTCGAAATAGTACCACATATCGTTATATTGTGACAGTATTAAGAGTCTTACCTCATGATGAATTTGAAGTTATGGACCTTAAATCAGATGTGAACAAGAAAACCAGGGCCTAGAGTTCAACGGCATTCACCAGGTTATGGCATATGCTGATGATGTAAATTTAATAGGGGATGATAGGAGAACAGTAGAAATAAATGCAGAGATATTATTAAACGCTTGCAGGGACATGGGTTTAGAAGTAAATGCAGAGAAAACTAAATACATGGAAGTGCGTCGGGACCGTAATACGGCAAATTGTGGAGGCGTTAAAATATTAAATAATACTTTTGATAAAGTGGATACTTTCAAATATTTAGGATCAATATTAACAGACGAAAATCATATTCACGAAGAAATTAAATGTCGACTAAAAGCAGGGAATTCGTGTTACTATTCGGTTCAAAATCTCTTGTCGTCGCGAATTCTGTCGAGGAATTTGAAGCTTAAAATATATAAAACGATAATCATGCCTGTTGTTCTGTATGGTTGCGAAACATGGTCGCTTACTCTGAGGGAAGAACATAGACTGAAAGTATTTGAGAACAGGATCCTGAGAAGAATATTCGGACCCAAGAGGAACGAGAATGGGAAATGGCGAAAGCTTCATAACGAGGAACTACATAGTTTATACGATTTACCCAACATTGTTAGGGTCGTGAAGTCTAGGAGGCTTAGGTGGGCAGGTCATGTAGCTAGAATGGAAGAAAGTAGAAACGCTTTCAAAGTCTTGACTGGAAGACCCATAGGAAAACGACCATTAGGAAGACCTAGGCGCAGATGGGAGGATAATATTAAGATGGATCTCGCAGAGATAGGAATACAAAGTAGAAACTGGATCCAATTAGCTAAGGATAGAAGTCAGTGGAGAGCTTTTGTGAACGCGGCACTGAACCTCCGGGTTCCATAGGCCATAGAGTTAGTTAGTTAGTTAGTGAACAAGAAAACATTTAAACCTGTCAAAACTGACGTTTCAGTCATTAAAAAATCTGATATTATTGACATTTTGCATACTTCCGCAATGGTTATGACTACTGATAGATATAAATACTGTTTTGAAAATGTAGTTAATGTGTTAGAAGTGTAAACGCTAGAACTGTTTGTAGGTACTCCAATAAGAACATGATAATCTTGGAACTTTTCATGTTATGCAACACAAATGTGTGTCTACGTTTAACGTTCAGTGCAAGCTGTGAAAGGTCCATTTTTTTCGCGTTTAATGGGATCGTGTTCAAACACGAAAACGGCATAATATTTTATGGTGACATGTTGTTTCTCACGGTGTTGTCTGCCACGACTCGATTTTCGTGTTGTTTGCCACGATTTTGCCACAGTATTTGCATTCCGATCTTATCATATCTCATTATCGTGAACATTCACACATACCTGAAGTAAAAGGAAGGTTTGCCTAGCACCTCTGTTTTTGATCCTCTGTAACAAGTGGTAAATGTTCTCGCCTTTGGGACGAGAGAAGTCTCATTTCACTCACTGCTGAAAGAGAACATTAAGCTCCAAACATATGAACACAAAACATCACTAATACCACAATAGCTTAGTAAATTGATATAATTGCATTTTCTCTTTTAACGGAGTTCTTAATATCATCTACTGTTATATAACATTCTGTTTTCCGTTATGCTACTCAACTAAACAACTGGGTTTTATATACTTAAGAAAAAATAAATGAAACAAAATTACAAACTAAAATTCACCCTTAAACGTCTGTTGCTAGCACATTTATCTTAATGTAAAGTAAAACTATGTTGAAATGCGTACCCATACAGTTCACTTAACGTTCTCTCTTTGTAAATGATATTGGTATCCTTCGTGTAGTAAAATAGGCTTTCCCTTCTTACTAGTTGTGAGCTCCATGCTACAACACACTCACTAATATTTGCAAACGTCGAACACAAACATATCGCGCACAACGTAATATTTCATTTTGTAAATTTTGGATCTTTTATATCTGGTCACTGTGAAGGGGGAACAGGCTTTACACGAATTGAATTACAAATAGTTTGATTGCAGAAGCAAACAAATCTTGGCTTCTAATTGGCGGAACAATTATCACGGAGAAAAGTCATTGGCGGAAAAGTTCTATTCTTACAACAGCACCCTTATGATATGGAGGGCTGCCCTAAGCTAAACATTTTTAGCAACAGTAGACGGAACACTGACTCTCCTATTCTTGTAGCTGATGAAGTTATTAATTACCTGAAGGAAATTCATTTTAGGGGTAAGTTGACAGTAATTTTAGGTGATTTCTTTATCTTGTCCCAAAAGACTAACGCTAATGCCACTAGTAAAAAATGTCCACATTGAATAACCGTCTAATTGCACTTTTAAAATTAATTGGAAGACGCTGAATCGAATGAAAATATTTCTAAATATATCCATGCATGAGATCACAAAAAAGAGTTACATTTAAAGTCAAGCTTTTTGATCTCAATAATTTGTGATTTAACGATAATTTATTCTCTCCTGAAATCACAGTCAATAGAAGGATAAGGAAAATTCTTAGTGCCCTGTAAAGTTCATGAAACACAAATATAACTTCAATTTATAAATTTCATTGTGAAGATCCGAGAAAGTACTTGTAGCTGCACACCCACTCACTTATACATTTGTTTCTCTTTGGCAAAATTATAACTAAAGTCATCAGAATAGATTGTAATTAAGTTCTTGATTGCGTTACTGTCATCGAAAGTGTCTGAATTGCTTGAAAAGTTGAGCAAATATTTCTCATTTCTGTACACCGAGAATCCATCTGAGATACGATATTGTGTGCGATTACATCAAAAAACAATATTTTAAATTGCTCTTCTTTGGTTTCTTCTCGGAGTGGTTCAGTATCAAATGAGTTATCTTTAGATTGCAGGATACAGCTTCTTACATTTATATAGTCTAAATTTTACCTTCAAACGTCCGAGAGAATTAACGGTTCAGACTTAGAGAAATGTAATCTGGCCGTTTACTTCTGCCATAAGTTTTATTGTCTCAAATCGTACACAGAGCTCTCTTGTGGCTATGTAGATAGTGTACGCGCCTTTATTGTGGGAGACCAGGTTCGATTACCGGCGGAAACTCATGTGGATTGGATTCCATGTTAAGCTGTAGGTCCAGATCTCATAATCTGCTGCTGAATGGGATGCTTATCTCAAATCCACTCCAATTCGTGCACATTCCATCTTGTTTCAGAAGGGCTATGGAAGGATTGCCGGCGACCCGTGTATTTTAATAATATATGTCGGATTGATTTGATTTGATTTGTAGTTTTAGCGCTCCGTTCAGCATCAAGGCTATATGAGACGTGGATCTACAGTTTAGCGTGGAATCTGAAGCACATGAGCTCTCGCCGGGAATCGAACCCGGATCTCCCACGCCAAAGGCGCGTACTCTAACGCTTAGTCCAGTGCTTCTCAAAGTGTGGGTCGCGACCCATTGGTGGGTTGCGGGCCGTTTTTTGGTGGGTCGCAATAAGTTTTTCCTTTTAATTATGAAAATTTAATTTTTGATGCAGAAACATATGTTATGAAGTATTATTCAGTTATGAAACTTGGAAGCGTTTGTTAATGAGGTGAAGAATACGTGGTTACTCAGAGCCCTGCCCTGTTGTACAGTCAGTAGAGATGCTGGGTTAGGATGGAAAGAGAGTGAGTGTGTCAAAATCTGTCACGGGGTAGGGCATTGCTCGCCAGTAGTGTTAATTCTGTGTTACCTTTCAATGGAAACACTTTAACCCTCTTTATGCATATCAGAGGCGGATCCAGGACGGACTTCTGGGGGGGAGGGGGTTGTAATACTGCTACTTAGAGCTACTTTTAAGAGCTCCAAACTCTGGGATGGGTTTTATTTATATATAATATAAGAAAGTTTAATCTTCTCGGGGGGTCCCGATCTCCATGGATCGCTCCTGGGGCATACGTACAATTTCATATGGTACAGTTAATGAGAAAGAAAGTTACATTACACTTGCTTGTTCGTCACCGATTGATACTATTCTCGTACCGGCAGAACCACTATATTCATAAATTTACATTACGATTTAGTTTGAAAGTGAGATATTTACGACAGACATAAAAGAAACCAACTAAATTTTGATTTATTAAAATTTAAGCAGCGAGCTCTACTTTGTAACATGCATGGTCGCTCGGTGTTTTCATAACATCCCCAAATAAATTTCATGTTAATCACTCATATGGACTGTCATTGAACGAACTGGAAATCCATATTTTAAAATCTAATTTTGTTTAATTTGATCTCTAGAAAAGTTATGAAATATTAAAAAAAAAAAAATCGCGCCCCCTTCGGAACGTTCGGGTTCCCATTCGGGGAATTACTACCTACCTTATAGGTAATCCTGATGATATGTCTAAATTTAATATTGGCTACACAGTCTAACACAAACAAATTGTTCATCATATCAATTTTGAAAATGTATTTGGAGAGTTTCTAACAAGGGAACCTTCCGAAAATGATAGTTGCAGTGAAAGATGTGACCTATGCCAATTGAAAGAGCTGTAAAAGAGATGAGCATTTCCTAAAAAAATTAGCTGCCCATAGCAATAGGTTCAAGAAATATAAGGGGTGGAAGTTCGGGAAACAGCAAGGTTGGACAAGGGAGAAAAGTGCAAATTCCGCCAAAAAAAAAAAAAAGGGGGCACGGCAAAATACAATGCTGACAAGTGATGTATAGAAAGAGACTTGCCACAATAGGAACAAATGAAGGCCACCAGTGGGGTTAACAGTGTTGCCAACTGCAATGAAAAGTACATTTTTCCAAAGAGCACTATATGAAGTGAGTGCAATATTCAGTGTCAATCTGTCATGTAGAACATAAGATATGACGTGTATAATCAGTGGTACAATCTAACAAAAGAAAATAAAAAAAACAGAAGTACGAAAAATACGGAAAAGATGGAGTTGGCCATAATGTGCCACATTTGATCACGAGCTGTGCATATTAGAATGAACAAAGCAAGAAGCACCTACTATGCAGCAAGCCGACGTACCCAGAGTCGAAAAGAAAAACGAGTTCCAAAGTTGGCAACACTGGCCATGAAAATCCAGACAAGTCTAATATAGTTAGGCCACTCGCTTCACAAAAAGAAAATTCCGGCAACAGGCATTAGCCTTCGCATCATTTGTACATGCTCGTCAACATTGTACGTGCAATTGTTCGATGAGACAATGGTCCAAACAGAAGATACATTTGCAGTGAGCACAGCGGAATACTGTCAATCCGTCACACATGGTACAATAATCGCTTGTGAATGTCTCGAAACAGTACTCTAGAGGTGTCGGAACCTTTGGTGGTCTATCTATCACATATCCACACCTGTAGAAAGAAAACATAATCAAAGGCTTCATCTGCTGTGTGCTGCTGTCTGCGGTACTATCACCGCCTATATGATATATCCAGAGTGTCCCACCTAACTCTGCGACTGAAATAGTTTCAAAGCGAAAAAAATGTGACACATCCAGTTGTGCAGGAATGTACTTATGTCAGCGAGCGACAAACTTCTGTGAGACGCACGTGCCCCCAAGTCCCCCATCATAGGGTCCCAGGGTCCAACTTCAAAATTTCAAATAGCCCCATCGGTCGAGTTATATTTCTTTCGATAAATCTTAAAATATGCAACAATGCATATAAGAAATATTTACTATATGGGATTTCAAAATGTTCGCCAAAAATATCTGCTCGGCGACAAGAACAACGTGCATTTTTGGCAGCCATTTTGAAACCCGTGCTTCATAAAGCAAATGCTTCTTATAGGCTGTGTTGTATCTCTCCAGAGAAATATCATCCGCCCCCTGTTCCCATTTGAAACGTTGCGGTTGACCCCTCGAGCCTTATGATGGGGGTCCTGGGGGACTTGCTTCTCACAGACTTATTACCCGCTGACATTGGTACATTCCTGCACAACTGAATCCGTCACATTTTTGTTCGTTTCTCAAATCTTTCAGGTCACAAAGTTTGGTGGGACACCCTGTATATTCCCACATACGACCCAACAATGACATAATGTTCACTACTTCTATTATCGGTTGTTGGCTCAACCCAAGTTTTCTTGGTCCTCGACATGAGTACATTCCTGTGCAATTGGATTTGCAACATCTCTTTTCGCTTCGCAGCAATTTGAGATCACAATGTTCGATGCCATGTTAAGACACAACATATATTTGTGGCAGCCATTTTGAAAACCATGCTTCATATAGCAAATGCTTCCTATAGGTGTTGTTGCACATTCCATGATCTATCGAAAGAGGTACCACTCGGTCCCTGTTGCCATTTGAAAATTTGAAGTTGGCTCCTGGGGCCCTATGATGGAGATCCTGGGGGCACTTGCTTCTCACAGACTTATTACCCGCTGACATTGGTACATTCCTGCACAACTGAATCCGTCACATTTTTGTTCGTTTCTCAAATCTTTCAGGTCACAAAGTTTGGTGGGACACCCTGTATATTCCCACATACGACCCAACAATGACATAATGTTCACTACTTCTATTATCGGTTGTTGGCTCAACCCAACCATTTCATGTTCCCCGACTCGACATTTCCTCAATCACTCTAGCACTCTGATGCATTCCGAGTGATGCCTGTTGCCGGAATTTTCTTTTTGTGAAGCGAGTGGCCTAACTATATTAGACTTGTCTGGATTTTCATGGCCAGTGTTGCCAACTTTAAAACTCGTTTTTCTTTTCGACTCTAGGTACGTCGGCTTGCTGCATAGTAGGTGCTTCTTGCTTTGTTCATTCTAATATGCACAGCTCGTGATCAAATGTGGCGCATTATGGTCAACTCCGTCTTTTTCGTATTTTTCGTACTTCTGTTTTTTTATTTTCTTTTGTTAGATTGTACCACTGATTATACACGTCATATCTTATGTTCTACATGACAGATTGACACTGAATATTGCACTCACTTCATATAGTGCTCTTTGAAAAAAATGTACTTTTCATTGCAGTTGGCAACACTGTTAACCCCACTGGTGGCCTTCATTTGTTCCCTATTGTGGCAAGTCTCTTTCTATACATCACTTGTCAGCATTGTATTTTGCCGTGCCCCCCCTTTTTTTTTGGCGGAATTTGCACTTTTCCCCCTTGTCCAACCTTGCTGTTTCCCGAACTTCCACCCCTTATATTTCTTGAACCTATTGCTATGGGCAGCTAATTTTTAGAGAATGCTCATCTCTTTTACAGCTCTTTCAATTGGCATAGGTCACATCTTTCACTGCAACTATCATTTTCGGAAGGTTCCCTTGTAAGCAAACGAATTATTATCTCGAGTGCCTGAACTCACCGTGAATAAATTTAACTGTGGCGTTGACAGCTGGTAGCACAGTAACCCAATAACGTGCTTGGGACAGTTGTATTGTATGTATTATGTTTATAAATACAAGTATAATAGATTTGATTGTTATAATATGGTCATCTGGCAACCCTCAGCTTATGAGTATATTTTGTGTAAATCTTCACGATCGTAATATAAGATAAGCCAGAGAGAACAATACCGTGGCAAACAACACCAAAATCGAGTCGTGGTAAACTACACCGTGGCAAACAAGTAATCTATTTTATACTGATATTTTCTGCGAGATATGCAGCTTTTCATGGAAACAAAGGAAGTTTTGGTGAAGACAGAACATGACAATATTTTTTCTCAACTCCAAGCCTGCTCTCCATCATCACCTGCAAAGTTATTAGTAATAAAGTAAGCACCCAACAAAAAGGAGTTATTATTCATTTAATTTTTGATAAGGAACATCTGAGTAACTATTACAGATAATTACACCAAATTTGTCATGTGAAACATTACACCCAAAGCAATTTATTATAGCCCCTAGTATCCTTTAGAGTCACCAATCTTGTAAGTTAGGCGAGTGTTTCACAATAACCCCGCTGCTGTTTCAAAATAGCCCCTGCATTTGGGGCTATTTTGAAACGCATGTTTTAATTTTTTCCGGGAAAACTAAATGTGATAACGAAAAACATCTGAGTCAGTTTCAAAGATTGTGTAACATATATAATGATATGTTTTCAAGTTCCTATCTAACCAAACATTTTTGCTGTACATTCAAAAGTATCGTTTTTCGTATCACAATTATCCCCACTTGACCCTATTTGATCGCCATCTTGCAAGAAGGGCAGGGAAGAGCGAGTTTTTTCTTTCTTTTTTCTTTCTTTTTTTTTGTTTTGTAAATATATGGATTCAGAGTTTCGAGAATACATTCTATCTCTGCTCTTATCCCACTATTGAAACCGGAGCTGGTAGTATTTCTGGTTTCAGAATTGGATCCGCATAGAGCAAAAGTGATAATGATAAGAATGGTAAAAGACAGCAAGAAATTATTTTTGATGTAAATTCGAAGTCCCAAGGGTAAGGTTTATATCCGTCTTTATGTCTTATTGAATTCAGAAGCAGTAGGAATCTACAAATTCCCATTCGTATAGAGTTAAAACGTTGAGAAAATGTCTTTTTAAAGGTGATTCAACGTCTTCGCCCTGCTTCCTTATTGAAACCGGAGGTCGTAGAAACACCTTACTTTCTTTTTCAGTATTGGATTCCTGTACAGCGTAAACAGTAAAAGATAGAAATTGTTTTCAAATAGACTCAGTGTTTCATATGTAGGATCCATCTTCGCACTTATTGAAACTGTCCAGTCCGGAAATGTCCGGTTAGAATACTTGATAATACACTTCGAGGTCTATTATGATTTCCCCATTGCAGGTTTGTTATCTGCACCTCTTCTTTTTCTTTGCTTATTACTGTGATTTCTAGCCTATTATTATATGTACAGTGCTTCTTTGTCGGTTGATATTGTTCTGTTTCAGTAGCTAAAGGTTTGTGATTACCCCTTTCTAAAATGGCTTCCGATAGTTATTATGTAATACGACACTTCTTTTGGTATCTCTTTTTAAAATACAATATTTCTTTTGATATTTTTTATTCCTCTTTCATGGTGTACGATTTTTGATACTCTTTTTCTTCTTCTTCTTTTTTTTGATTGTGTAATCATTCTGCATTTTCTTTGTGAGTTGTGTATTTGACGTATGAGGTAACTTCTACATTTGTCATTTTGTGTTGTAATGTTTTCAGGTAATGTATTATTATTATTATTATTATTATTATTATTATTATTATTATTATTATTATTATTATTATTATTATTATTATTATTATTTTCCTGTTATTTTACAACTGGATATACACGGTACCCGTAAAGTAGGTATACAGTCCCGTAGTGATCGGTCATGACATTTTATATCATTTACTTATTATTATCCGTACAGCTATTGATTTAGTTTCCTCATTATCTGTTCTTAATTTCTTTTCACTTATACCTTAACCTCGGAACAAACCAAAGCAAATAAATTCATTATCTTAATAAATTAAAATGTCATACTTGATGAATAATGGTCTGTATACTTAATTTTGGACTAACCTGTATTAAACTTTTGAATTTCTAGTAGAAGTAAACAGTGGGAATTTTTCCTTCGCTTAGGTCAAGAGAAAATTTTAAAAAATTAGCCTGTAGTACCATCAGAATGCTGTGTTCGTAATTGGGAAGTTTCAGAGCGTGTCATCATTCAATTTCCCTAAATCTTTCTCCCCCGTACCAGACATATTCTGAGAGATTTATAAAAGTGGCTTAGAAGGTCTATTTGTTTCTATACCCTCTTTTGTTGGTTATATGCCAAAGATACTGCCCCTCAAGTTAGAACTATCTTTCTGATAATACCATTTTGTAGAATCCCAGATAGACACACATTATTATTATTATTATTATTATTATTATTTTTTTACAGAACAATATAATAGAGTCCAGACACTCATGTTTTCCCCCTGTCTGATCCTAGTCAAACCAATCTTTAGACGGCTGAGATGAAGCAGTTAGCCCAGACCTGATTAATTGACCCATTTACTGTGCTCTCAAGCCAAGATAAGTTAATATCTAAGAAAATAGTAAATTGGTTTCTTACTGATAGTGAGGATAGCATTTGCAGCAGTAATAGCTTTTCTGTATTATTATTATTATTATTATTATTATTATTGTTATTATTACTATAATAATAATAATAATAATAATAATAATAACAATAATAAGTCAATGACTTTTTTATATACGAACATCGAGGAATTCCTGTGTATTCTAAACATTTCTTTCATTGTCTTTGCGTTTATTCTTTATTCCTACCTTGGTAAAGTGCTTTCCTCCTTAGGAATTCCCTTTCAGTTTTCGAAATAATACCATTCTCAATTTTTGATTATGTTTTATGCATTAAATGGGTGGTTACCGTAGTATTTCTTATTGATCGTTCACGCAAGTACAGGAAATGCATTTAATATAGATCAGGCTTTCTGTACCTGTTTCATATCACGATCCCTGTTCTATCGCATCCTCTTGCCCATTGATAACCATAAGTAATTTCCAGTTTGTAATAAGCTGTTCGATTATTGCTGCTTATTTCTTACAGTTGTATATATGTGCGTGTGAACCTTATAGAGGAATGAGAGTAAAAGTTTGACAATAAGTATTGAAAGTATTGACAATAAGAATCAACATAAGTTTAGGGGGAAGAAAAGACTATTTTATGAAACGTTGAATAAAGAGTTGAGAAAAAGACTCATAAAAAAGTTTGGTATGGAGTATTGTACTGTAAGAGTCAGAAACATGGACATTTCGCAAACATGATGAAAATGGACTCGAAGCTTCCAAATGTGGGTGTGGAGAAGAATGGGGGAAATTAGCTAGGTCGATCTGAAAACGAATGAGATATTAGAAATGGTAGGACAGAAAAGAACAATTTTAGATTTTATTACGATGAGGAAGAGAAATTGGTTGGGACACTGCCTAAGAAGAAGCTGTGTCAATGAGGGACGTGCTAGAGGGTATAGTGACAGGAAAGAGAGGGAGGGAAGCGAAGGAGACTACAATTAATGGACGATATCAAAACAGAAAACTTGTACGTGAAGACGAAGAGGTTAGTGGAATACCGCAGAGCATGGAAGCTTCTCAGCTGCGGCAAGTGACCTGCCAATAATGGCAGAATACTTATGATGATGATGATGATATCAACACAAGAAGTTCAAAATAATCTTTAAAAACATTTTTTATACCATTAGATCTTAACTACACGTATTTTTCACTTCCCTCCTAGACCCTCACGTTCAAAATTCCCTATATGGATAGATTACTCCTGTCCACTCTTAATCAATGTGCACAGGCACGTAGCCAGGATTTCGTAATAGGGGGGGGGGGGTCCGTGACGAAATATTGCGGTTATCACACCAGGGGCGCGATCATTCTGAACTATTTTACTGTAAAAATATATTGGTTCGTTTAGCCAGGATTTCGTAATGCTGGGAGGGGGGAATAACATGAAATACTCTGGTTACACACCAGGGGCTCGATCAATCTAAACTATTTTAGTGGCAACACGTATATTGGTTTGTTAGGACAATAAAATAAGGATATGTTAGTAAGTATTTCAATAACCAACTATTTCTCGAGTAAAAGAATATTTTTAAAAAGTATTGAAAAAGATATAATATTCCGAGCTTTTTAAGTTCTTCTTAGAGTCTATCTGATCGAACCGGTTTCTCGATCATTATATGTTGTCCATAGGATTAGCATGGAGCTAGATGGAATTTGGAATGCTCCGTTACAATAATATTTATTTTCAACTTGATACCCTCCCCCCCACACACAGTTTCCTCTACACCAGCGTTTCCCAACCGGTGTGCCGCGAGGAAATCGAAACAAAATTATTAATTCTATAGCAACCAAATTGCAAGACAGGAAAAAATGTATATTTTTATATTTCACATTACTATGAATTTCTATAATGGAAAAATGACTGTAATTGTAATATATTATTCTACATCTATTACTGTGTAGCAGTATTTCGGCTAGTACACATTTCCATGATTACCTGCTACGTTACGCTTCAATTGAGAGTCATACTAACACCGAGAAATGGAAGCACTTGTACGGTACGCGTCAAGTCAGTTCGTAGAACACTCATTCCCACGTGAATGACAGAACAACACTTTGTTCAACAGCTGTGTTTTGACTTCGACGCATCGCAAGCTGTGTGGTTGCAATAATATGCACAGGTTTTGGTTAAAACAGCAAAGTTAAAAGTACAAGACATTTGTTTATTCGTTCGTTATTTAGTGGCGTTCGTTCTTAGTGAAAAGTTGGATACAGTTTTCGAAAAAGGAAGCGTATTTTTAAAAATCTTAGTCCTATATTTCATTGCAATTCTTTTCTATTTTAAAATTAGAATTAAAAAAATAAGCATAATGAATTAGCATAGGGGAAACCAGTGATTGAGCTTTCATCTCTGTGAGAAGATTATAAGTAATCACAGAAACAGAATACCATGGTATTTTATATTTGCAAATAATAATAATAATAATAATAATAATAATAATAATAATAATAATAATAATAATAATAATAATAATAATAATAATAATATATGAGTGTGCCGCGAGAATTCAAGTTACACCCGTAGTGTGCCGCAAGTTGAGAAAGGTTGGGAAACGCTGCTCTACACAAAGCTCCTCATAAGAAAGAGTAACCATACTCTTGCTGTAGCTTTATATTTTTAACGCTGATTCTTCTTTTTCTCGTTTCTTATTGTTTCATCCTTCCTTATTTTTTTACATTTCTGGTTCCGAAGGGGGGAATCCGGACCCCCCGGACCCACCCATTGGCTACGTGCCTGATGTGCAGGTGCTTTTTAAAAATAATAATAAAAAGAACCTGTTGACACGGAAGAAAGTTGAACTAACAGGAAAAATTCCGTAAAGGAGATAATTCTTGACATGGACGAAAATAATTGTATAGATAAGCAAAAGTATAACTATACTTTTTGTTGTTGTTGTTATTGTTGTTGTTACGATGGTGATGACCGCGTAATTCCTTTACAAAATTTATAAATTTGCAATTGTCCCCACTCCTATTGAAAATCCACAAATAAAACACTTAGAAATATAAATAGCTCAAAAAGATGCAATGCGGTACTTTACTTCCTTTCGACCCAGACAAATAACAATCACAATTTTTGTTTAGATTTCTACGGTATTTCCGTTGACATTTCATCAATTTGCGTCAGTAAGAATACATTTGAATGTACCGTTAAATGAATTTCACACAGCATAGCAAACAAACCTTTATTTTCCCTTGACAAATAGTGGAGACACTGCATTACATAATAGTCTTGTTTCCAGACACTGAATATTTTATAAACGTATATTTTCAGTAGACTCTGAGCGGCAAAAATCGATCATCCATAAAAGTTGACCATTTTGTTGAGAAAACTTTCTTAAGTCCATGTAACTGAGATTTGTAAAAGAAATTGCGCAATTCTTTTCTTTTGTTTAGTTTAAAATTTTTTGTTGACATACTTTCTCTTTGTGTGTCTGTCTGTGCTATAAGATTTTTTTTTTTTAAGTCATCATTTTCATGTGATATTCATGTTTGATTCGAACGTCATAAGTGACGTGATCGACATCACGCTATACGAACGATGAAGAATAAACATTTATTCATCAACTTTTTTTTTCTGAGTTCAATTCTTATCATTGAATTGTTCTGGTTTTCTATTGTATTCTATCGTAACTAGATGATCTGTATTTTTTAATTTGATATCTTTTTAAAATTACACACTAGATTTCAAACAAAGACACAAGAAATGGTAATTCAATTGAATCGTATTTTTAAATGTAATGAGTGAATTATTAAACCGTAAAGTTCATATTTATGGTTTTCACTACCAACATAACAGAAATATGAATTGTTCATTAGATGTTGACCTTCAAATTTCACTCCTGGAAAATTCCAATTTTTGAGTTAGATCCATAGTGGCAAAGTCCAAGTTTCAATTATCGTCTTGCATTTGAATATATATCGGGGCTATCTTTTTAACCCTTTCACAGAGGAAGTCGACTTTTGTCAACAGAACCAAATTTCCTTAACATGAGAATGTCGACTATAGTCGACGTGTTAAAATTTGTTTGTCCGTACCTTGGCTTTGTCGAGAGTAGTCGCCAAAGTTGTACTGTTCATTTATGTTTGTGTTCTATTGTTTTCGATAAACAATAGAAATCACACAGAAAACCTTTGGCGACTACAATCGACAAACCCAAGATACAGACAAATTTTAACACGTCGACTATAATCGACATTCGCAGGTTAGGGAAATTTTGTTCCGTCGCCTTCCACAGTGAAAGGGTTAATGAAAAGAAACGAAACTCGAGTGTAGCTCAGGCACTATGTTATGAAGGATGGTGATCGGTTTCTTGCTTGTGTAAGACTTATTCGGGCTCGCACCTAACCCCCTCCCTCCCCCCAAAGAAAAGACATTTTGGGGATGAAATTGTGTGAAGATCTTGTATGTTGAAAGGTTGTCAGTTTTGTTATTTTGTGTTTTTTTCTCTAATGAACATACATAAATATTGGTGCTACAGTCATTTTCCTTATTCTCTGTAGTAATACATAAACGGATGAAGTAGAAACAGCGAACATCGTAGCATTTTACTGAATGATAACAACAGGGGCGTCATTTAGAGGGGGGCAATTGCCCCCTCAAGAGTTTGAGGAATACATATACTTTAATAGATTGTCTACTAATATACTACAGTAGTACAAAACGTGAAAGTCTTATGTCGGCGGTGCTCTTGCCCCCTCAAGTGAAGTCTGAAATGACGCCCCTGGATAACAATAATAAGCAAGTTTTGCACCCTTTCCACACATGTTTGTCTTTTTTTCTCCCTCTCACGTAAGTGAAAGAGTATTTGTTTCAAGTAATATTGTAGCAATTCTACAGAATGTTTAAAGATTTATTTGCAATGTATTTCGCATAGTGGAGTGTTGTTTGCCACGCTATCGTTTGCCACAACTCGATTTTGGTATTGTTTGCCACAATTTTGCTATAGTATTATTGCAATGCAGTTTTGTCACATCTCACATCTCTTACGAAGCTCAAAGCTCTTCTCTCAGAATATGTTGCAACTTATTTTCTGATTGCGTCACTGTAATGCAGATCATTCTGAGAACGACCTCAAAATTTGAACAAATATTTCTCATTTCTGCACACCGAGAATTCGAGATACGATCTTGCATACGGATATATATATATATATATATATATATATATATATATATATATATATATATATATATATATATATATATATATATATATATATATATATATATATATATATATATATATATATATATATATAAAGAAAAAGAAAGAAAATGTTCTTCAGTTTCTTATGGAAGTGTTCCAGATGCTCCACTGCTACCATAATCAGATTCATTATAAGAAAATCTTCCATTTTTGTTTGAAAAAAGCTACCTCAATCCCAGTGTTCGATTTTTTTTAAGCTCTGCTGTATTTTGACCAAGCACGTCATTTGGGGGGCTTAAATTCTGCCCCCTCCCCCTGAGTTTGAGAAACACATGCCTTTTAATAAATCGTATACTACATATCAATAAAATCATGAAACTCTTACGTCAGTGGACAATCTAGCTCCTTCCCCTTCCCCCGTTGCAAAATTTTAATGGCGCTACCATTTCAGACCTTTTACATCCTTATCTACGGCGACCTTAAGAACTTCAATTTTGTTCGTTTCAGTATCAAATGAGTTAACTAAATTATCAACTTAATAATTTGTAAAGCTTCCCCAGACAGTGACACTACCTTCTTCATACCTTCCTGTAAGTATTACATAGTCGGGTTGAAAGCGCTCTTCTGGACGACGATGCACAAACTTCTGGAAGGCGAAAAGTTAGAATTTAGATTCGTTGGTGCAGAGAGCCTGTTTCATTGTTCATCGTTCCAGTCCTGATTTCATTTCATTTCATTTTCTATTTTATTTATTTACTTTTTTTTTGACCCCAAGAGAATCTTTTTCTAATGTTTCCTACTTGAAAGAATGGTTTCCTTACCGCAATAATACCCCCAAGACCATGGATTTGAAGGCACTGGGCCACCGTCCTATTTTATACCGAATGGCTCTTCCATAGTTCTATTGGTTCTTTCGGAGCATTTAACGTAGGGCTATATTCTGTTTGCTTGTTTTTCCAGTGAACTTGTTCTTAAGTGATATGATTATTTTTGAACGACCAGTGCGGTTTCTGTGTAATATTTACAGCACTTTGTGACTATGTTTCAAGAGTCCGACGCACTGCTTCTCTCGATCACTGAGTGATGTTTCTTTCAGAGAATGACTCTCTTCCCTCAAAATAACCACTTAAACACATGTTTTGACTCTTAGTTAACAGTTTCTTTTCCGCATTTTATAGTATTTGCATGTTCTTCATATTATTCAAGTGGTTTAAGCGAATGAAAACACTAAGATCTCATATCACAGATTTGCTTTAATTTTGACACGATTGAATAGTGTATACGCATCTAGTCGTTGAATTAAAGAGACAACTATTGACAAGGGCTCGTACACACCATTAGGCAGTCGTTCTTTCCGTTCAGAGAAAGTGTTCCGGGAGGGAGCACAAGTAGTATTCCGGGGGGCACTGCTGGTAATATTTTACTTATTATTATTATATTAAACATGTCTGTCATTATATCAAACATTTATTATTATTATATAAAAAACATGTCTGGAAGAAACACTGCCACTAGGTGTTGAAACGATACATCATCAAACAAAGCGTAACGTTAGTTGTCAGTTCATTAGTTATCTGTTTATTACCAACCAGCTTTCCTCAATAAATTTCTCTCGATGTTAATACGACCATGAATTTTCGTATATTTATGTGAACAACGTTGTTTGTATTAAAAACGAGTTTAATAAACGTGGCTTTGCATGGTCACAAACTGCTTTATTTGGAAAATTCTGAAAAATCCAGGGATGGAAAATGAACCGGTTCATGTGAAAACGCTCCGGACAGCTTCCTATCTTTAGCATGGATTCTTGGTGCCTGAACCCGGTAGAACGTACGACAGTAAAAGATGGTATGAAAAGACTTCTAAGAAATGAAAATTACATAGATGTCCAACAAACAGAGGTGAATTTAACATTAACTGTAAAGGAACAACTTGTTCCGATGGGACGAAGTTAGAAGATAAACAGTTATCCATTTTACACAATAATAAATAATATTTATTTATTTATTAGTATACAACAGGCCTTAGGACCCAATTATAGTATTCGTATAGTACCGTATTCTAAATTGGTTCCTGAGCTCCTCCGTGGCTAAGCGGTTAGCGTACGCGCCTTTGGCGTGGGAGTCCCGGGTTCGATTCCCGGCGGGAGCTCATGTGGTTCGGATTCCACGTTAATCAGTAGGTCCACGTCTCATATAGCCTCGCTGCTGAACGGGACGTTAAACTCAATATCAACTCAACTCAACTTTAAATTGGTTCAACAGTTTAGCTCGCAAATCGTTTGCAGACATACTACAGATATCTAAACTTTCATTTACCTTGCTCTACCTATTATAATAAGCACATATCCGTCACATTAGTAGTTACTTTGAATAAAAATAATACTGTACATCAAGAATGTTTCTCCTTTGCTCAAGGGTTTCAAAATGAAAATTTGTTACTAGGGTAGCAGCTGACTCGAATTTAGGGTACTGACCTGTCTGTCTGTAAGTTATATATCTTAAGCAGTTAGTCTGTATCGTCTCTATCTATTTTGTGTAGGTAACATGATTCGGGTTCCATATTTGGCTGCATATGTATGTCTTATGAGAAAATGGAGGTTTTATAGAAATTAGGCCAAGTTAGGCAGATGTGCTAAATCTCTCTTAGTAGCTTTACTGAACTACTGGGATAAATAAATAATCCGTCGCTAAGAAAAGAGAAAACGTTACAATCTCTCAAGACAAATTATCATTTAGCAAACGTGAGCATTGCTAAGGAATAAGTCAATAAATCCATTATCAAATGTAAAGTCCCCGCTTTCAGTCCTCATTTCAATCTGTTTTGACGATATTAATGTATAAAAAAGCTGTGAATTTCTTAGTTTACCGCTATCTTTAATGATGTGGCTTTCTATTATGCATCTACTACTGCCATTCATTCATAAATATTGCTATCGTTCAGAAAATCAATGAGATACAAAGACAATGACAGTTATTTTCTATTATTCAATAATTCAAGAGACTTTCCGCTGTCTGCGTAGTTTTATGGAGCACCATTCCAGATCATTAATATGTATGAAAGCACTGTAGAACTCAAAGTTTGATTTAAAGTAAAATGTCTACTGAGATTAAATGGAGGATATAAAAGAAAGAACTTGCTGATTTTTTTTACAGACAGTGTTATTTTTAGTCTTATTGTCTACAGAACATTTTAATACTTTACACAATAGAAGCTTAAAACTAACCTATCTTTCCGAGATGGATTCCTGAAATCAAGGACAAACTCGTTAGAATGATGAAAATACTTTTTTTTTTTTTTTTTTTTTTTTTTTTTTTTTTTTTTTAATGAATGGAAGGAAAATATACATCAAAACCAGTAGTTATATTTCTAGAAAATGAAACTTGCATTTCACGTATACGCAGTCATACGTGTTTTAGAGCTAAATGACTTTAAAAATAATATTCTGTAAGTTCAGTTTGGTTGCAAGAATAAATTCAACGGGGAAGTCCGGAAAATTTCTCTGACTGTCTGAAATACACTGTTGGAAGCGCATTTAAGATCACCCAGTATACACTTTCCGATTCGAACAAAGTTCGCACCACTGAACTTGCCAACATATCGGCCACCATAGGAAATATAGAAACAATGATGCTAGTAACTCAAAGGTCGTCTAACGACGAATGTAGCTCTGTAGAGGAATCCGGTGTATGTAGAACACAGTGTGTGTTTGCAAAGCCACGACGACGCAAACGAACGTCAGCTTATTGTACAATTAAATAACTTCGACGCGTGGTTATTTAATGGTGTAGCAAAAGGTCAGTGGTTGTTCCGTGTAATACCCACTTATGTGGATCACGACATATCCGTGGTCTATCGGTGGATAGAGACAGAGGGCCTTATACAGAGTCGTTTTGACGTATGATTAGAGTCATATTAAAGGCCTGACTATTGCAGGAAACATATGTTATTCGAAGTTTTAGTATGGCACTAATCACGCATCAGAATGACTTTGCATAAGGCCCAGAGAGTTTCCACAGTAGACGTGCTAATCCAGTGTTCTCATGACGTGCCAGGTAGCGTCTGGAAAGAACGATCATTCAAATGACTCTATCTGATTGAGAACTATCAGTGCGGTCAGAGTCATTATGCCTTCCGTGTAAGCGCATAAGGACTATAAAGAAACTATTATTGAACACTGATCTAGATTCCGACTAGAAGCTTTCCTCTCGTACTAGTAATACCTGACACATTCTCACTGCAGAGAGCGTCTTCAGTGGTGTAGCGAAAAACTCAATTTGGCGAGTCGTCTCGGTCTCAAACACAATGATAGCTCTGTATATGTGTGTATTAGTACACATGCAAGTGCGGAAAAAATCAGTGTGTGTACAGGACCTACATATTTTTTTTCTGGTATGGTGGGTCTCCAGATTTCATTTGGAATATGTAGTAGTGCGTTGTATATTCATAACATTGCCAACCCTCCGGCTTTATCCGAACACTATGCTAAATTCCGTATTCCAGTAAGATGACGTACGTCCACATTCGCCAGAGCAACCCAGCGTATTCTACTCAGTATAAGTCTTTTACCATGCTAATTGCCTGAACTTGAGTCGTATTGAGGACTTATAAGACGTTATGAGATGACACCTAAAAGCCTGCTGTGGTCTAGCAACGACTATCATCCCAAGATCTACAGTGAGAATGAGATACCATACCGCTAACAGACATTCAGAATCTGTACGATTGACAATATGCCCATATTGCTATTTGTGTAGAAGGTTGAGGGTGTTTACGGCTACTGATATGGTGTGCACCGTATGTTTTCTTTTGAACACATTTCAAGACATTTTCAGGGTGCTTCGTGGGCGCCATGTTGGAATTACTAGCACATGTATATAATCTTTTCTTTTGTAGTAACTTTGATAGATTGTATATTCTTAAATTCGTTTCCATCAGCATTTAATCGGAACATACGTTATTTTTTTCGAATATATTTTGAACATTTCATTACTTACTATAGTACTAAGAATATTACAAAAATCTTTCTTACTCCCTGAACGGTTCGTATTGTCGCCTCTTCCTGGTGAAAATATCGAATTTAGGACAGAATGGCAGGAGGACAAAATGGCAGGGGACATAATGGCAGGAAATAAAGTCAGGAGGACAAAATGGCAGCGGACGAAATGGCAGGAGGACGAAATGGCAGCGGACAAAATGGCAGGAGGACGAAATGGCAGCGGACGAAATGGCAGGAGGACAGAATGGCAGGAAGTTAATTTGGCAAAAATTATAACTCCTTTGGCTCGTATTTTTAGGTTTTACCTATTGTGTTTGTTAGTAGGTAACGGTTCTCGATTTATTCATTCCTACCTCAAATGTCCAAAGCATATAAATACAGCTAAATTGAACCAAGAGCGTAAACGAGGGTAAATATCAGTTATCCATGTCAACTTTTTTCTTAAATTTATTTCTTTTTAACCATCTTCCGATTGATATCTTGGTTTTATAATAATTCTAAGTAGTACAACTTTTATTTATGACGAAAGAATTTTCCCGTGGACCCCCTCTGAATTTCTCTCAGGGTTTAGCTACCATGTGACAAAGAATTAAATCTACTAACTGCTTTCACACACAATATAATTTTGAAACTTGAGAGCCTAGTGGTATCTTTGTGTCTGTAGTATGTAATAATGCTGATAAGTTATTCTCTTGAACATCTTAATGGTATTTGTCGTTTGACTTCAGAAGACTTAGTTAAACCTGCAAGTACAAGTTGTCTATAGTTAAAACATATCAGGTGTACGATCTTGTTTAATAAAACCTGCCCCTCCCCTCCTCTATCTGAAAAGCCCTATATTGTTATTCACATATGAAATTCAAAGACAAAGGCAATCGTCTTTATCCAGTCATATTTTTATTTCAAGTGTAAGTATTAAAATGTGCTACACATGGTTGCAAGAGGCTAGGTTTTTTTTTTTTTTGTTAATACTGAACTTAGGTACTTAATATTGGAACTAATTTTCTTCATGAATTGATGTAAGAAGCGGCAGCGTGATTTTCGATCAATTATTTCATCACTGGTATCTATGAGCAACGAGAAAACAACAGTGGAAGACAAACTTCGTTCTTCTCAAACTTGATACTTTGAAAAACTTATGAAAGTAGTTTCGTTATCCAAATACATATTCAATCAAATCAGTTTCAGAAGTAGCATTAATCTTATAATAACGTAATGGCCGTAAGAGTTACCCTGAAAATGTATTTTGTATGTTTTCTTTTTTTCGTAATTCAGAGATTTTTTCCTGAATTTCACTGGAGTTATGAGAGACCTTAAATTATCAAGCATTCCACTTTAATCGCTCCCCTTTCATCCCCAATCCGATATTGGGTATATTTACAGCTTAGTGCAGCTTAAAGGAATCATGATCGTGCATATTTGATTTCTAACTTGCTCATAGCGCTGCCCTCGAGACGAGATGAGAAGTCAGGTTTTGTCGTCTCGTGTCGTAAGTGTTTGTAAAAGTCTCGTCTCTTTTTGTAAATTTATGTACAAAATGTGTCCTGATTTCCGTCTTAGTTTCATGTAGAATTTATCAGAATTCTTCCAGGTTACGACGAGTCCACGAAAGATTGATGTAATGACACTTAGATCATATTTATTAATGAAGTAAATTGTGTAATGACTTGCGTATCGTTAAACGTTGATAAATGCTCTTTCTTGTGTTCATACTATTACATTATCAAATTGCATATGACATATATACAATTAATCATATGACGTATATACAATTGATCGGGTCTAGGAAAATTCGGTGTAGGAAATTTCGGTGTAGGAAATTTCGGTGTAGGAAAATTCGGTGTAAGAAAACTCGGTGTGGGAAAATTCGGTGTACAGAAAATACGGTGTACGGAAAACTCGGTGTGGGGAAATTCAGGTGTAAGGTAGATTCGGTGTAATATATATTGAATATTACCACTTACGATAAATTACCACTTACGATATTGTGAAAACGAAAACCATAAAATGTAACGAATAAAATGTTATTACCTATTTCAAGAAAAGCAAATTTATTATTATTATTATTATTATTATTATTATTATTATTATTATTATTATTATTATTATTATTATTATTATTATTATTATTATTATTATTATTGCATTGAGTCCAATATCTGTTTCATGTCTTTTGCGGGGTATTACTATAAACTAATTTTCATCACACAATGAATCTGATACTTTTTGTCAGAAATAAAACAATTACAACTATAAGTTCAGAGAATAGTTATATTAACAACTAAAAGCATCACTTTGCCTCACGTTCTGCCCCAGACAGAAACATAATATGGTTGTTAGTGAATAAATTGCAGGAAACAGGATCGCTTCTGAGGAAGACAGGGAAGGATCGGACCTCGCTGGCGGATGTTGTGAAAGATGTCAGTTACCGACTCTGTCACCCAAGAAATCTCTATTCAACATGTGATTTATGTGTGTTACCACTAACACAATTTGTATTCTTAAATTTCGCTTCAAATATCCAATATCTCATTCGAACTGTAACGTACAATGGCGAATATTTGCTGTTTTTCTTGCGGCCTGCTCTATATTACCCCGGATGAATTTAAAACAGTAAACATAGTCCCATAAATCTCCCATCCTTCCTTGATGATTTGCAGTAAACTGCATGAAAATTGGACTTCAGTTAGAAATTCTAGAGCCAAATGAAATCCGTGAGTTTTGACAGAATCACTCTGTATATACATATGTAAGATGCAAAAATATATTGATCAAAAAAGTCTTAGTGGAAAGGGCAATATAAAGCATGATGGTTTTATCAGATAATAGTTGTACAAATAGTTGACTTCTCCTCCAGACACTTTAGTTTGTTTGCCTTAAGTTAAGGTAAACAAGTACTGCAACCCTATTGACTCCTTATTGACTTCTCCTCCAATCAGCCGTAGATACTTTAGTTGAGGCATTTATTTTTACACCTTTGAGTAACAAACAAACAATGTCATTTTTGAAGAATTTAGATTTAAATATTTATTTATAAAATAGACATAAAATCGTCAGAGCATTTTTGAAAAATATAAAATTTTCAACTTTACCCATCCAGTAATCTACATTTTTTGGAAGTAGAAAATTCTAGGAGGCATCCTCCAAAACAGCATAAGAACTTAAGTTTTAAATTAAATGTCGATTGGTAGCGATGGTCGCTTCGCTAAATCACACGAACGGACTTCGAAAAACAAATTTCTCGTCATGTAAGAGCCATAAAATGTTAAAATTCGTCGAAATCTAGATTTCAAATAATTTCAGGAACACAATTCAATATAAAGCAATATAAAGTAGACAGTAAACAGTGAAAATGATAGTAGACAGTAAAAGTACGTTCTACACAAAATTTGAACTTCAAACTAATACACTCATTTATCCTCAAAGTTGAGTTTTTAATAAATCCTACGGCCTACTACAACGAATCTTTCTTTACACCTAACATTCCCCACACCGAGTTTTCCGTACACCGAATTTTCCTGCTCCCCAATTATTGATATCCTATATTTTGAAAACGGGAGATCCTATGTCTACCGAAAGTTCTAGTGTTTCTTGTGAGTACTCTACAATTTGTTTCCTCCGATGATTTTTGCCCCGAGCTTCCCTTGAATTTGCCCCTATGCATATTTTATAGACTTAAAAATACTAGAGACAGTCACCAGAAAATAATGAGTACACATCCTACATATCCTCTCGTCAAAAACTTCGGAACGAGTCGAATCGACCAATTTTAATTCGTTTTCTTTGCCACAGAAACTATCTGATCCTTTGTACAATACCGAGTTTAGTTTATTCGCAAGTTAATATGGAGGATTATGTATTTTTCCTTTTCCTTTTTTTTTTTTTTTTTTTGCTTGTTACTTAAAATGTTTTGCAAATAACTTCAATAACTTTTGAAACTGTTTGTCTTCACTTGAGCATATACGGATCACAGTGAGAAATAAAGATAAAAGCTGCTTCCTTCTAGTAATACCCGAAAAGATCTTAAATAATATACATGAAAAAAAAGAAAACAACTAAAACTAATTTATTTCATTAAGACACTGCTGGTATGAATAGAAAGCTTGCAATAGTAAGGTGTTTGTAGATGACTGTCAATTAGAATTGAAATATTATTAGCAGTTCGAATTTTGGAGCATAATGAATAAATCGAAAATTTATGTTGAAATCTTCATTTATCAAGCAAGAAATAAAATAGTTTAAAACCCGACAATTCAAATTAACTTCCTGCCATTCTGTCCTCCTGCCATTTCGTCCTCTGCCATTTCGTCCGCCTGCCATTTTGTCCCCTGCCATTTCGTCCGCCTGCCATTTCGTCCTCTGTCATTTTGTCCTCCTGCCATTATTTCCTGCCATTATGTCCCCTGCCATTTTGTCCTCCTGCCATTCTGTCCGTTCCCCGAAAAGATCTGAATTTTCCTTTGTTCTAAATTGCCCTATTCGCAAGTAAGTGGGTAACGAAAGAGCATTCTATGCACGTGACCCTGGGTTCGATTTCAAGCTCCATACAAATATCGAATAGTGATTTGCATTTCAATTTAAACAGCAGACTCCATCTCACACACCCTTGGTACTGAAAAGGAACACTAAGTCCCTGAATCAATCAATTCTCCGTTCCATAACTCGTGCGTAATGTTGTACTGTATGAAGCATAAAAAAAATGAACACTGCAAGTTCGATCGGAGACAGCAAAGTAAAATGTAAGTTCCAATCACGAGTGTTTTGGAAGTAATGACCCATTTTGCAATGGTATGTTGCTTTTGCTTTGTATAACAAAAGCCAGTATCTATGAAACACAAAGAACATTTTCTAGCATTGCGGCTAGAGAAGCAGCACTAGAAGCAATTACTATAAACAGTGGTGCCCCCCCTTATGTCCATGACGCATCCCCCCAATTGTCTACCCGTAGGTGTTCTTCGATGAAAAAATCTTCTTTTCGATTAATTTTTACACTCCCTCAAACATACAGATTTTAACCCCCCCAAATATTTCAATGACGCACTTTGCGTCATAGCCCCCCCCTTGTGGGCACCCCTGCTATAAAGCAAATTAACTTCAAAATAACAAAAGTGGAACAATGGACTAAAAAGATATTAGGACAGTACATAATTGTGAAATGCACAAGTTTTGCAGGTATGGTCTTGGTCTTGCACCCCTACGTCTTGGTCTCTGCAAAAGCAAGTTAATGTGCTCATCACTAATTCAGTGTAGTCTATTCGATTTAGCAACAACTAAAGGAAGTCGATTAGCTGTATGACCAAGTTCAATAAGTGAAAACAGGGCTTCATATTACTTCAATGATCAGCTATTATATAACATTTCTTTTATTTTATTTATTTGGTTTTAGTTTAACATCCCACAACATTGCCTCGACAATAAGGGAGACGGTAGTGATGATAATGAATGAAGAAAGCGGAAGGAAATGGATGAACCCCGAGAAAATCCACAGACACAGTATTTGTCCAGACTACAAAGCCCACTTGGCAGGAACCGAAATCCAACCAGGGACCTCACGCACCAAAGGTGACGGTTCTACCGGAGCCCCTTCTATCTTTGTTATCCGTGTCCCACAAGAGCCAGTATCGCGATTACATTCTTCACTATATTGGTGATTTTACACAGACAATAGTCATGACATCTTTTCTCGCTCTTGAAAATCCGAATAAGTTAACATATATATCATTGTTTAAAAAAAAAAAAAAAAAACTATTAATCGTTCACTACCAGACTCTGCAGATGGAATGTAATCATGAATACTACTAAATCTAAGTTCATAGTTTTCTTACACCAGTGAAAATGTATTACTTCATTTCCTGTATTTCTAACCCAACTTTTTCTTATGATAATATAACAGTTCTGGAATTCTTAGCATTCTATATTGCTTTCTACATTCCAGCATTCTCGTATATTTTCTCGCATTCTTTATTATTCTTATGTTGGTGTAATATCTTTAGGCACTGCACTTTCAACAAGATTCAGCACTGAACACTGTATACCAGCAACCCAAATTGCTTGAAATCACGAATGATCGCGTTTTCTTCCAGTCCCGCCCATGCTATAGTGTTCTCTTTACAGTTTTTATCCACATTTGGTTATTATTATTATTATTATTATTATTATTATTATTATTATTATTATTATTATTATTATTATTATTATTATTATTATTATTATTATTATTATTAATTATTATTATACTGTCAATTTCCTTTTTAAAATACTAGATTTGAAAATATTGTGCAAAGTATTTTTGAAAATAAGACCACACATTAGGGCTGAAAACAGAAACTTTTTTTTTTTAAGTGGACACTCTATTGGTAAACCGTGGGACGTAAAACTCAAAGAATTCGTTCATTTTCTGTTGGTAGAATAATTGAATACAATAATTTTTCAAATTCACAGAATCATTGGAATTTCTTTCATTCAGTGATGCAGAGTTCCACTATCTTTGTCTGATGCTTCTTCTTTTGAACTGGTTGAGATCTTGACCAAATTTTAAGTGATGTGAAACAGCCATGATGGTCAAGACAACCACAGCAGCAAAATTTTCAAAAAGGAAAGAAATTCGTAGGAATAATCGCTGAAAAACAATTTTTGCGTTGCAGTCACTGAAATGAAGTTACACCTAAACACATCCAATAATTTGGGCCGCGATGGCTCAGTCAGTGGTAGAGCGTTCACCTCTGGTACATGGGATCCTTGGCTCGATTCCAGCTTTGTGATGGCTCGATTCGAGTGAGCTTTGTGATGGACAAACTCTATGTGCGTGGGTTTTCTCGAGGTTCTCCCGTTTCCACCTACTTTCTTCAATCCACCATTTCATTCATTTCTCATAGTCACTATCTCCTTATGTTAATCGGCATAAGCATGGGACATAAAACTTAACAATTTCATTTAATTTCATTTTACGTCTAATAATTTATGTACTGGTATTTACTTTTGGACAGCTTGGATGCCAAGTAACATAAGTCCAAAGAATGGAGAGATGGACTAACGGCTTGGTTCACTTCTATACATGAGTATCTTTCTAAAGTTTTGTAAACAGTAAATTATGAGACTATGAACTGCATAGTCATTGTTTTTGTTACCAACATAACAAAAATATGGATTGTTCATGAGATGCTGAACTTCAAGTTTGTCTACTGCAAAAATTCAATTTGAACTTCGCTTGCTTAGATCCAAATGGCCCATTTGTCATTGTTATATAACTCCTAGTGTAGGATCTTTAACAAGTAGATTTCATGACCCAAAGGCGCAAGAGTCGAATGAGGCAAGGAAATGTAGGCGAGTAGCATAGAGTGTTATGTAGTGAAAGGCGAGGGGTTTGCGTTATATGCAGTCATAGTTAATTAACCCCTTACCTATGCCGTGCCATATATGGCACATATCCTTTTTTCACTTTAGCTTTTTGTGATTTATCAAAGGCATCGAATGACTGTTTTGTCTGCTGTTTGAGATATTGACGTGTATGAATAAGAGATTTTGGTATCATCTGGCATGTTCTTTGTGAGTTGTAAGTGTGTCATATATGGCACTTACTTATTTCTCATCGGAATTAAGTGAAAAATCTAAAATTCAAGTTTTAATTCATTTTTCAAGTTCCCATATGAGGATTTCCAATACTGATTATTATTTTTCCGCTAAAAGAAACAAATCATGCAGAAAGGAGTTAAAATACCTGGCGGGAAATAGGACTACTTCTCCCTGAAGTATTACACAATTCATTATTGGAGTGATGAAAGCATTAACGAACGTGTCTCCATTAATTTTTGAAAAGTGCATTTTGGTTTTTCGTCGTCATCTAAAAAGTTCTACTGATTTCAACTGAATTTTTCATAACGTCCATTTCAAAGTGAAATGGGGAAACTTTTTTTCTTTCTTTAATATTACCGTAGCCCAGTTACCAAGGTCCCGTTTTAGAAGGGACAGTCCCTTATTTTCAACCGCTGTCCCGTTTTTTTTCTGATTCTCAAACGGGACACCTAAATGTCCCGTTTCTAAGCAAACATGACCCAGGTGTCTCGAAATTATTATTCAAAATATAAATGGTCAATGCAAATTCTACACCTTTCCGTACCAATACTCATTAGGAAGGTTCAGCTGTGTCTCGACTTGAGCACTTTGTGCTTCAAGTGGAAATTGAGTTGTAATTCTGAGTGTTCAAGTAGTTAAAAGTATTGTTGAGTAGTACTTAAGTTAGAAACGCTGTGTTATCATTTTTGCTTGCGTATTTTGTGAATTAAAAACACTGCTGAGTCCCAATATGCAATGTGGAATGCCCCTCTCCCCGTCTCCGATTCGTATGCGTCCCGCTTTTGAATGTAAAAGTTCTGCTCATCTTGCCAGTTACTGAAACTTTAGATTTAGAAAAAAACTAGCCTATCTAGTGTTAATTGAAAACTTGGAAAAGAGTATGTTGTTTCAACCCCGAAACTCCCTTCCATGCTTTCCTGACAATTAAGTACCGCTAAATGACAATCGTAAATTACTAACGAAATGCTTATGTGTAAACTTACTTCTTAAA
Source organism: Thermobia domestica (assembly GCF_964235325.1). NCBI lineage: Eukaryota > Metazoa > Arthropoda > Insecta > Zygentoma > Lepismatidae > Thermobia > Thermobia domestica. The sequence goes on along the minus strand of NC_137462.1, from coordinate 164,908,132 downwards.
AAAAGAAAAGAAAAGAAAGAAAAAAAGAAAGAAAAGAAAAGAAAATATTTGCAAGCCTTATTTATCAGTAAAATTATGAGTCATTCTCAGAGAGAGATAATGATAAAAAGAAGAAGAAGAAAAATAAATGCGGGTAATAATAGCTAGTAATGACAAAGAGGAAATCCCCAAATACTATGTAAAAAAAATATCCTTTCCAGTTTCGTAGTTATCTATTCAAGTAAACACGCGCAACATGACCTTGCAGTGAACTCTCCTATCGAGCAAACCATCAGAAGGAAGTTGAACACAAACGCAACGTAGCAAGAATTCGGAATGCCATTAACAACCCTGTTCAATACCATTAGAATAGGTGAAAAAGAGAAAAAGGAAAAAAGGGAGGGGCGAGAAAGAGAATAGTAATGCTAGGGTTTTAATGTCAAAAGCCACGTTGCACCACAATCCACGAAGATCAATAAAGTAGAGTTTGACGTCACGAGTGTCTGAGTTGCTGGAAGACAGCGACCAGACTACTACATAACCGTGGCCATGGCCATCGTACATTGTTCCATGTTTATCGATTTTTGTTTTCTGTGTCCGGGGCAGGGCCAAAACGTATAACAGAAGAGAAAGCTTTAAATTTTACGACTTGAAATTTAGAAACCTTTTAACGGTCTTCTCAATTAAATCAAAAACTTTTAATTTAAAATGACATATAGCATTATAATACATACAATATATATTTTTAACCTTATTATTTTTTTTGTATTATCATAAATTTAAATTCGTGAAGACGGAGTCGAAAAGATTATTAAAATGTTTACTATGAAGCGAGCGATTTGGGTTCGCTCCGCGGTGGGGGACAAAATTCATTTCTCGCTTTACCATCATTCCAATGCGGTTTAAGGGTTCTGAATACTTCTTACGATTTTATTTAAAATTTTAGATTACTTACTATTAAGTTAGAAACCATAAATTAGTTTGGAAACAGTAGTTACCTGACTAGGTAAAATCATATTAACATCTTGCAGTGGCGTACGCAGGAGTTCATCAAGGACAGTTCAAAGTTCCGAGATTCCTATAATTTCAGGTGTTCGAGTATCTTAATATGGCAAACGCGTACTTTTTTGTATAATGCCTTGCTCAAGGGGAATGTCAACCCCCCCCTAAACTTCCCTTGCCACTGAGCTTAAGGATATTAACTACATCTTTCTTCACATTCTTCTTTTTTTTTCATAGTGTATAATAATTCAGTATAAACAAATGATTTTTAAAAGCGGGCCGTTTAAAACTTACTCATAAACTAATTAGTCCTTCCAGAACTTTCATGTAGTGATGAAATATAAATCGTTCGATAATTGTGACGTCATAAACTGCGTATCATTTCTTGTGTGGACCTTAAAGGAGCTGTTCGCTCATTTAATAATATTCTGCTCAGATACTGTCTGGCTTAAATAAATTGGTAAGGAGTTTACCAAAACTTCCATTATATATTTGTCCGTCTTTCCGTGAGTCCATCCATTTGTCCAGGCAACAAAAGAATCTGAAGAACTTACCTTCAATATTTTAGGATGTAGAGGGTTAAAAATTAGGATCCGTGTTCGTTGATGGAATCGATTTTCAAACCGGAAGAGGTAGAAATCAACTATTCCCGGTTTTAATGTTAATCACTGGAGAGTGGAAATGATAAGGGACACTGAAAAGTTGTTTCTTGCAGTTGATTAAATGTCCCAAGAATATGCCATCTGCACTCAAATTTCTCTACTAAAACCGGAAGCGCTAGAAATCTACTGCTACTTTCGATTTTAATATAAATTGAATAAAATTTCACGGCATTATTAACCAAACTATTTCACGTGGTATACACGTGACATTGCTACTTGTTTGATTTTGTTTATTGGCTTTTAATTTATTGATTAAAATTTAAAAAGTCATTGGGACCGTAGTGGGGACCCTCAAATGAAAAATGAACAGATATATCAAATCCTTGAACTTCTTTATAGCTTAACTAGCAGCGTTCACCCCGCTTCGCTGCGGTCACCCCGGAACGCAATAAACTTTGTTACTTAGATAATTTTTACTTTTTCGCTTTCAAGTGATATGATAAAAACCATAGAAGATTGCAGTAAATGTTAACATTATATCGCCTGTCATTTATGTTAACCCGCCCCGCTTCGCTGCGGTCACCCCGGAACGCAATAAACGTTGTTACTTAGATAATTTTTACTTTTTCGCTTTCAAGTGATATGATAAAAACCATAGTAGATTGCAGTAAATGTTAACATTATATCGCCTGTCATTTATGTTAACCCGCCGAGTGACACGGTCATGCGGGTTGCATATAAATACGTTTATTTTTACCTATGATGAACTAACAAAGGATTTGTACGTTATGGACACTTGAATGGTCAATTATCTCAAGACACTGGTAATTAAAAATTAAAGTGATATGATAAAAACCATCTAGGGTCCAAATCCTAATAACCCCCCAAAAATGAAAGAAATTGGTTCAGCCGTATTAGCGTGATGAGGGAACAAAGGATTTGTACGTTCTCTTTTATATATAAGATTGCTAACGTATTACTGAATGGATCCGGGTTCTCTATTGGTTATTTTCAATTTTTCTAATACTTTATTATCAAACCTAACTACAGAAATCTTATATGAGATAACATTTTAATTAGAGCAATTCAGGATATGTACAATGTTTTTTTTTAATTTTTGTTATTATTATTTTTTGTAACAGTTATCTTATTAATTTATCTTTGTGGGTCGCGTATAGATTAATATCCTGAGGCGAGTTCCACTCTAAAGAAGATGGCGAACCGCTACTCTATATGATACACATATATCAATTAAACCTATCTACACAGATATATATTATTTAATGTAATATTAGATAAACATGAAAAAGTTGCTATTGTAGTGGATGCAGGACATACTTTCAATGATCCACATGACTATTTTTTCCGCTACATGTATTATGTATTGTTTTCAAATGTAAAGAAAATATGTATATATTTTAACGTTACTAAGTTATATACAGTAATAATAAAGACTAAGATTATATGCAAGATCGTCACACAAAAAATAATAAAATTATGTAAATAACTTATTTGTGGAAGTACATTAATATAAATAAACCGCATGGTATCCCCCAATGAACCGTACACGTATTTTACACTTTAGTTAAAATGTGTGATATAGTGTTTAAAATTGTTCCCTTCAAATCAACCAAACACATATTGCGCGATTTTCGATGAACCTAGGAACAAAAACAAGAAAGAAACAATGGTATCTATAAAACATTAACAAAAGAAAGTTAATATAAAGATTATCACTGACTGAAAAGAGTTATTAGATCGACAACTTGTTTACTACTACTACTACTACTACTACTACTACTATTATTATTATTATTATTATTATTATTATTATTATTATTATTATTATTATTATTATTATAGATTAGATTTTCGTCCAGATTTCCTTTTTGGCTTGGTTGAAATATAAATTTAAATTATACGATCTGACTAATAGGGAGATTCTTGTTAAATTGGATTTACTTGTTCTTGAAGTTCCACGTAATTTAAAGCAAATTAAATTTATTTATGATATAATAAATGCTAGACTGAACTTAATTGAATATTTGTATATGAAAGTTCCCTTGTATAAATCTAGGATTCACCGTTCAATATTGTGTAATAGTAAATTAGTTGGTTCTCCTTTATTTATTTGCGTTGACAACATAAATAAAAAGTCACTCAAAATTGATTTCTTTGATTCGAATTTTACAGTGCTTAGAACACAGTTTTTGGATTGTTATATTTAATTAATATTCATAATGCAACCTTTGTTTGTATATTGTTTATTGAATCTTCATTTTCTTCCTTTCACCTATATGGTTTGTATTTGTCCATGTGTTTTTTTACTAATATTTTTCTAATTTGTTTATTTTTATGATCAACATATGTAAATTATTAATAATACATCCTGCTTAATTGAATATTTACTGAATTGAGGATATGTTTGTAATTTTATTTTATAGTTTAGTTTGTATTCAACTGGTGTTAAAAATATTTTTTTATTTACTTTTTTCTGTACTTGGTTGTGATGACTTCATGTATTTTAATTTCTCTTTATTTTGCTTGTATTTTTCTTGTAACATTTTATTGTACATAAGTGTATATATGACCATTATGGCTTTGGCCGTGGTCTCAATCATTTATAATAATAATAATAATAATAATAATAATAATAATAATAATAAATAATAATAATAATAATAATAATAATAATAATAATAATAATTATTATTATTATTATTATTTGTACGTGTTTCTTCTATAGAGATACATTTTGCCTCATATCTCAGGATGTTTCGAAGGCAATCTTTTCCTTCTTTATAACAATGTCGTAAGTATATTTCTGTTTCTATTATAAAGTTACCATTGCCAATATTGGAAGAGGGCTACAAATTACAGATAGTCAACGTTTCCTAACTTGGAATAGCTTTGTACTATCAAAATCAAAAGCTTCATAGTAATGTTTAGTATTCCCTACAATACGAGTTTAAAAATTAAAAATACTATTACTTCGATCGCAAACTGATTTTAATATCGTGAATTGGCAACTGTATTGAAGGTGTACTATATGTTTTCTATATTCAATGCTCTCTTCTTCTTCATCTGATAGGATAGACGCTTTCGGATCCTGCGGTTGCTGGAAACTGTAAGATGGTTCATGAAGCTACATCTAAACCAAGTCAGTAAGAATCTAACCTCGAGTGCTCTTCACAAAGCTCCAGAGAGCCTCAGTGCATAGTTTAAAAAGCACTTCTCTAACCAATTGGAAATCTAAATTTATAAACTTCATAACATTACTACTACTACTACTACTACTACTACTACTACTACTATTATTATTATTATTATTATTATTATTATTATTATTATTATTATTATTATTACTGCTATTACTACTACTACTACTAATGCTACTACTACTACTACTGCTACTACTACTACTACTAATAATAATAATAATAATAAAGCATATTTGTACAGGATCTCTTCTCAAATCAAACTTTTACTAATTTGTTTTTCCCCTTTCATTGCGTGAGTTTTAACACCATATTTCTCGAGCTCGAGTCTACACAAGAGAAAGCACACATACTATTTACAGCTATAAGTGAATATCTAGGTAGCCTATTAAGTAAGGAGTTTTTATATTTTATAATATTTACATTTTAAATTAATTTCTTAAAATTCAACTACCACGATATCAACTTTTGCTTGTTAATGTACGAAATGAATCTCTTTTTTTTTAAAAAAAAAAAGATTAAATCACAAGGAATTAGGTGTGAATTGAGTTTATCTTACACTTAAATCTTGAATATGGGCATTAACTTAATCTTAGAGTTTAAGTGTTATACAGGGTGGCCCAAAAGTAGATATACACCTTTGCATTGATCAAGTATAACGTTCTAGTTTATGGGTTTATTTGCTTTTGTTGTCATGAGGTTAAGGTATAAGTAAAAAGACAATAAGAATAAATAATATGGAAACTAGGTCTACCTGTTTGATATTATAACCGCTACCAGGTTATAGAAGGATTTTTTGTGGACACTCTGTATATTTCGTAAAGACAGTGATTATTATTTTCGATTTATACTTTATTCTGCAACGCACATAAGTTCTTTCTTGGTGGGAATTGCTTCTTTCCCACACAATTGGACAGAGAAGTCTTTCATCGTTTTTTCATATATATATTTAAAACATTGCTTTTGCTGAGAACATTTCAGTTAGTGACTAACCATTTCAGTGTTTCTCCCTGACTCATTATATACACAGTATATATTCTATAGTTATTGGGAACTGAATTAAGTGTTTTCGTTAATCGTTTATGGAGACATTACAATAGATTAGAGAAATACGGGCTGACCAGATGTTCAGTAGCCAAAGTGGCACCAGCCTCACAATTTTCATAGTTCGTTATCTGTACTTTCTCACGCCAGTGTTATCGCCGTGTCTAGTGCATTATAGGCAGTTGACTAAAATTAACAGAAATTGTTTTCCATATTCTGTTTGTATGTGCATACAGGTGAGTAACTGAGTGATTTTTGAAATGAACTGCCAACACTTTTCTGTTGACCATTGCAACCCGTAGCTTGAGCTTGGATGCTCGAGGAGTTTGACTCCAGGTCTGGAAGATGTAACCACGCATCTCGCGTTGAACTTCAAACATAAGTTGTGTTAAGGGGCACAAGCTATTTAGCCGGTGAAGGACGATTTCTTACGGCTAGCCCCAATCAGTGAAATCCCAGGTCCTCAGACCTTGTGCGTTTAAAAGTTATATACGCGCCCTCCAATATCTGTATTCCATTGTGGAGATCTTCTTTTGTGTGTTTGCTGAAGATTCACCTTTACGCTGCAGGACTGTTCAGCGTAACAACTGGATTCATCGTGGGACGATCCAGACAACTTTTCCCCAGTGCGAATCCCCCAAGTGTGTTAATGGTGTGAGCAAAGTATTTATAGTGATATCTGAATTATAATCATATATATATAAAGGGCTATATTTCCAGAAAAGGGCAAAGCGTGCTTTCAGCGACTAAAATTGATATATATATCCTCAGTGTTCAGTGTTGTATCCATTCCTCTTCGCTATTTCTTTTTCAAAATAGTGTTCTAATAAATAAGTGTAGTGTCAATTAATCAAGTGTGTTTTCGTTGTTTGTATGAGTGATGTTTGTGTGCGTTATGGTCTGGATGACCGTCTGATCGTCCGTGAGGTTTTCGAGACGAGACACCCGAACCTCTCGGCGCCTAATGCTCATCTCATTATTGAGACCGACGAGCTTTTTGGGAAACAGTTTGTAACCTTTCTTGGAGAGGTCTTCGTCGTCCTGTCCAGGTAAGTTAAAGTATCAGGAGCATACTTATTGGTAATACCACGAGCCAAGGACAGCGAACAGATTATCCAGGCGGTTACAAATAAATGGCCGCCCGAACAGCGACTTGAACTCCAGTTGGTTACAATATAACAATAAGAAATGATATGAAATATAGTGAGCTGATCAGTACGGGACTGTGTACCTACTTTTGGACCACCCTTCTTAGGTTTTAAATGTTTGAGTTCTTTAGAATTTTAGATGTTTCAACTCTACTATTCTTTAGTTGTTTTTACCCTTAGGTTTTTGGATTTTTAGTTCCTTAGTATGATTCGAGAGATTATGAGAAATGAAGAATAACGTTATTAGCTATGGAAAGAATAGGAGAAGGAAACATACCTAGAGGAAGATCGGGATTGAAATATATGGACAAAATAATACAAAATGTAGACAGCAAAGAAATGGTGGTGTTAATGCAACTCAATTATAACACAGGTTAGTTATCTGAGCATAACTATCACTTTAGCGTGTTATTTTGACACCAATGGTCCAGTGTTGCTTTTAACACAAGTCTGGTGTTGCTGGTTTGACTCAGAGTCGATGTGAAAATAATTGTAGCACCGCGGCGGTGTTAAAGGACTAGGCGAATGAACGAAAAAACGTGAAAATAGAAACAGAATATCACGATGTTCTTTAAAAATATACTTATGCCATTGATATCACCCAAGTTCGTATGGTGTGAGAAAGCCACTGAGATAACCGTATTTTTCGCAAAACTTTTCGTATTATCAGCCAAACTTTTTAGCTGTTAAGAACAATGACTTTAGCAACGTTATCACTGCCACTTCACTGCCACATCTATACTGTAGTTTCCAGGCTGCGCATTGCCTTGAAAGGCATAATAAATATCTGGGTAGGAGACTTGAGAATTTGTGTTACTTTTTATATTGAGCTATAAGCAAAGCTTTACGCGGTAGATTTGACCTAAATACCAATAACGAACAACGTATTATATTTCCTGTAATAAGTCACGAAAATAGTTTTGTGAGCATATGTTTTTTTTTAATACAAAACTTACATGAGCAGAAGTGCCAACCATCTGTTTTCAATATTCTTACACTTGTTCTCGGTGATGTCAGGTGGTTGATCTAACCACTACCGTTTCAATAGTTTACCCCAGAGTAGCAGCAGACATAAGTTAACATTTTTACACAGCTAAAATAACACAGAGCTCATTGTGTTTGATTAACACAGCCATTTTTTTATTTACTGTATAGGGAAGAAAAAGTACATCGAAATGATAGGCCTGGCTCTGCACAGGACAGATTAGAAAGCAGCGTCAAACTAATCGTAAAATTGCTAACCAGAAAAGAGAAAGTGTTTTAGCCCTTTAAAATATTTAAGTAATTTAACTCTAGAAGTATTTAGATGCTTCAGTTCTTAAATTCTTCAGGTGTTTTGATTCTTTACGTACCATAGTGTTTTAAGTCTTTAAAAAGTAAGTAACTACTAGGTAGGTGCTTTACCTTTTCAGATTTTTAATGATTTTTAAGTGTTATATTTCTGTAGGTTAACGAATTAGGTGTTTCAGTTCCTCATGTTTGTATAGATGTTAAAGTTCTTCAGATCTTTAAGTGCTCTTCAGATTTTTAGGAGTTTTAGTTATTTTACGGATTTAGGTGTTACAGTTCTTTTACTCTCTGAAGAACTCATTTTTTTATTTTTCTGAAGATTATAACTCAGAAAGATGTTTCTCAAGCTACCTTTATTTGAATATTTCTTCAATAAATTTTACTTAAAGAACAAACTGGTGATTCTATGGGAGAGGTTTCAACAAATTGAATTGCTCCCGGGCCCGAAAAAAGAAAACTTTTAGAACGGCTCTGTCGTATGGACCATTTCTGTTACTTGAGATATCACATAACGAAGAAATCGAATTATGAATGAAGAAACATTATTTCATAAATATTGACAATTTTGTTTCATAGTAATGTTTGCTGAGCGAGAAACTAGTACGTGAAGAGTAATTTTGATAATTTTCTTAGTTTTCTTAACTTTTTATACAATTTAATAATTTTAATACAAAAACAAGAGTCTCAGTCTGACGTCTATACGTCAAGCAAATTTCTAATAATAAGCAGTTACTCTAATAGATATGGCTCACTACCTGCGATATCACTTGCCTGCCTGACGTTAACAGATATCGCTTGCTATTCACTGGTATAAATCAATGCAATCTTGTGTATAGCTAAGTCCTTGAATAATTGTATAAATACCTAGATATGGTATGGAGTTTCGGGTGGTTGAAGGGCGAGCTAAACAAAATATTAAATGTAAACAGACGTAAATATACTACTACTACTACTACTACTACTACTACTACTACTACTACTACTACTACTACTACTACTACTACTACTACTACTACTACTACTACTACTACTAATAATAATAATAATAATAATAATAATAATAATAATAATGATAATAATAATAATAATCTCTCTATGGCGGTATTGAATCCGAAGGTTCAATACAGCGTTCACAAAAACTCTCCATTAACTTCTATCCTTAGCCAACTGGATCCAGTTTCTATTTTGTATTCCTACTTCTGAGAGATCCATCTTAATATTGTCCTCCCATCTGCGCCTAGGTCTTCCTATTGGTCGTTTTCCGATTGGATTTCCAGTTAAGACTTTGAAAGCGTTTCTTCTTTCTTTCATCCTAGCTACATGACCTGCCCACCTAAGCCTCCTAGATTTGATTACATTAACAATGTTTGGTAAACCGTATAAATTATGTAGTTCCTTGTTATGAACATTCCCCATTTCCGTTCCTCTTGGGTCCAAACATTCGTATCAGGATCTTGTTCTCAAATACTTTCAGTCTATGTTCTTCCCTCAGAGTAAAGGACCATGTTTCGCAACCATGCAGAACAACAGGCATGATTATCGTTTTATATATTTTAAACTTCAAATTTCTCGACAGAATTTGCGACGACAAGAGATTTTGAACTGAATAATAACACGAATTCCCTGCTTGTAGTCGACATTTAATTTCTTCGTGAATTTTCGTCTGTTAATATTGATCCTAGATACTTGAAAATATCCACTTTATCAAAAGTACTATTCGATATTTTAACGCATCAATAATTTGTCGTATTGCGATCCCGACGAACTTCCATGTATTTAGTTTTCTCTGCATTTACTAATATAATAATAATAATAATAATAATAATAATAATAATAATAATAATAATAATACTGTTTATTTCAGTGCCACGAATAGCCTAAAGACATAAATACAGCACCTTATCAGATAAAAATAAACACATATTGCATACAATGTAACCTACTTACAATGTAACCTACATTATGAAACAATAAAACATAATGATAAAATAAAATAATATAGGATTAGGGTCTAAATAAAATAGTATCATATTAAATAAAATAATATCGGATTAATAATTCCTTGTCAAATTAATACCAATGGTTCCATATATTTAGATCCAACATTATATAATAACCTTCCAAAAATATTCGTATCATTGAGTAAATGAATGTATTTAAAACTTACAAAGAAGTATCTATTGGACAATCGTTTTTATTCAGTGGATGAATACCTGTCTGCTAAATGCAGCTTGTAGATTGTAAAGTGTAATTTTATCTCATATAACATGTCTCATATTTGTCTCGTTATTGCTTTTTGTATGTAATACTATTTCTTTATATCTCATTTATTGACGTGTCCGATTCATACGCTCGTCTTCCTTCGAGCATCATGTATGACGTATGGATGAAAATAAAATGAAAATGAATGAATATTTTTAGTCTTAAAATAGATACGTCGTCTAAAATAATACAAATAATATTTGTCAAACTCTAAAATTCGTGCTTATGTACTGATAAAAATAAACTAAATTAAAAGAGTTGGTTATTTTTAAAATTACAGATTTTGGATTCAAAGGAACTAATATTGATCCATATCTCGTATTAAACGTTTTTATTCTTATACCTATATTATGCAAGCAATATTCACTTTGATATCTGTTGTCTAGTATTTTCTTAATAAAATCTCTTTCAATAAGTTTTCTTCTGTCATTTAATAGCTGTGATCACAAAAATTAATTCCAATATTCATAACTACGTGAGTAGTAATCTCTATTCATTTTATAAGAGAGTAGCCTAAGAAAACATTTTTGGACTGACTCAATTTTGTTTGTCAATATTATACCTTTACTATTCCAAACTCTATCTTGATATATACTACTACTACTACTACTACTACTACTACTACTACTACTACTACTACTACTACTACTACTACTACTACTACTACTACTGCTGCTGCTGCTGCTGCTACTACTACTACTACTACTACTACTACTACTACTACTACTACTACTACTACTACTACTACTACTACTACTACTAATAATAATAATAATAATAATAATAATAATAATAATAATGGACAAAATCTAACTATTGATCTATTTTATTCTTAAACTGCTTTAACTGTTTTCGTCTATTTTTAAACAGTGCATTCGTTATTCATCTTTAGAAAAAAAAAAAAGAAATACTAATTTAAAGTCCGTTATTTTCGTTTATTTTCTTTTCTTTTTCTAAACTACTGTATAATGTATGATGGTCATAAGTTCAATCCTGTGCCTTCGATGCTCACAATAACAACGGGATCCATTGATTTTTTTCGTGATTCTTTCTTTCATCTCCTTACTCTCGCTGAGATGATTCTTTTTATCTTCATTTATTCGGAACTTTTATTCGTGTTATCGATCCACATGTAGGTCATTAAATTTAAAAATCTCTCTTCTTTAATTGCTAATTTAGAACATTTTAAAATATTCTTTTAACTTCTTTTATTAACAATATTATTGTGAATGAAGTCCTTGCTTTTTAGACTCAGTTTTTTTTTAATATTTCTCTTAATTCAATTTGCTTTTGTTTTGTGCGATGGAATGTGCATATGACCATGACATAATAACAGAAACTACGTCATTGTATAACGAAATGCATTTTAATATCATCGAAATAATTGACATTCCTATAAGAAAACAATGCAAAATATTCGTGTGTGTGAGCGCATGAAAGGAAGGGAAAGTTGGTTAATCTTTCATCACGCCGTCGTTTGTATTCTATGTACAACTGCGCAGTTAATATTATTTTCAAGACCTAGAGAAAACAAAAATAAATAAATAAGTAAATGAAAAATGCACCCCCCTGCAAAGGGAGAGAGGAGGAGATTAAACGGTCGATTCAAGGTCTCTTAGATGATTTACGAGCAGTTAAATATATTTATGGTTAAATAATTACGATAATTATATAAACATGGCGTTTTAACTGTAATGTGTAAGCAGAATTGCGTTTCTTTTATTATTGTTAAAAGAAAGTGTTAATTGCAGGGGGAAAAACCAAACTAAGTCCAAAAAAAATATTTTTTAAAAAATGTGTATATTGGATCCTGCATGCTTCTCATTTAGTCATTTTTAAGTTATGAGGTCAGTGCTGGGGAGAAACTAATATTGTTCAAGTTATGAAATGAAAACAAATAAGCTACCATTCAATTGTATGTTATGAGTGTGTAATATGAACTTGCGTTTCTGAAATTTTGTTTAAATGGACACCGTTGGTTCTTCCCCTGTATCCTGTAATTTATGAGTACTTTGAACATTTTCTCCTAAATATCAACACCTGAGTGAAAACAAACATATGAGGGGTGATCCGAAATTATATACTCGTATATGTAATAATTTTTGAGGGATACATTCATTTGATTTGAATACAAGCAGTTGAACTGATCACGTGAAAATGGAGAGAAAATGAAGAGGGAACTGTCTTCAAGTTTGAAAAAAAAAAAAAAAACAATCTACGAAAAATATTCACATTGGTTACGTAGAAACACAGGAGAAATCTGCTCCTCCATATTTCACAGTTGCAAGATGGAGCAAGGAATTTAAGTTGGGCAGAACATCCACAGAAAACGAACGTCGTGAAGGTCACCCTTCGACTTCCCTCATCAGGATGACGCAAAAATAGTCCAAGATGTTGTGCATTTAGTTCTCACAGGAATCTCGTACAGCAGCATTCAGTGGATTCTTACCAACAAATTGCACATGAGAAAATTCTCCGTCTGTTGGATACCTATAATGGTAACCGAAGAGCAAAAGAGGAAGCAACTTGACACTTCAAGGGTTAATCTTGAAAGGTACCAGGCTGACGAGGAAACTTTTTATCGTGGTTTATGTCTATGGACGAAATATGAATCCATCATTTGATCCTAAGATCAAACAGAAGTCGATGCCTTGGAAAAGGCCGTCTTCGACGCCAAAGAAATTCAGGTCAAGCTGAAGTGTTTTGGTATGCTGAGATAATAATTATGCTGAAATATTTGGAAAAGGGACTCATTATTACTGACTTCTACTACGCAGATCAGATAAGAAGATTGCGGCAAGCCATTAAAGAAAAGTGTCCTAGGCAAACTGCGAACAAGAGTTCTGATTCATCAAGATAGCGCTCCCACACACAAAGCTGAAGATGTGATGGCTACCATCCGAGAAGCAGGGCTCAAAGTTTTCGAACATCCGTCATATTCTCCAGATCTCTTCCCTAGTCACTTTCACCTTTTTTCCCAGCTTAAGGAAAGGCTCAGGAGCAAAAAAATTGAAGATGACAGCGAAGTGATGGCCACTATAGAAGCGTTTTGGGAGGGTCAAATGAAGTTTTTCTCTAAGAGTATTCAGTATTTAGAAAAAAAGATGAACTAAATGTATCAATTTGTTAGGAGACTATAATAGGCCTATAGAAAAATACAAATAATTTTAAACTATATTCGCTGTACTACATACTCGTTTTCATTACATTTGGATAACTCCTCGTATCTATTATTGTACTTTACTAAAACAAAACTCAAAGACGTTAAATAAAGCAAACCCTCGAACGAAAATTACCACTCACTTGTCAGATCGCTTTTCATTGAATAATATGTGTACAGTCAACAAATCGGCTCTTTAAACTTCTCACACTGCAGTTATCTACTTCAAGTAGCTACGTAATTGCCTTGTAACACTTACAATTTTGTCAGGAATCGAACCCGAAATCATGCTGGCCAAGATACGTGTTCTGATTATTCAGATACCCATGAGCATTACTTTCAAAACATTGGTCTATCAGTCAATGAATACCACGAAGCATTTTGTTAGAGTAAAGCTTGTAGCGGGAAGTGCTTCGGTTGTTTTCACATACTTTGATATGTAAAGTGGTTACTTAATACGTACCGTTGGATCTGGGATGAGATACCTACACGCGGAAGGCGGTTGCCATTGAACGTACAGAGTTAGGCACGGCCGGGGCTGAACAAACCCCCTCTGGCATGTCTGGGGCTTCCAGATTGGGTTGGACTCTGCCGAGCTATGGTCATACCATGGGATTCGGTAGCCTGTGCAAGCTTATCCAGGGAATCTGAGCAACAGCGAGCATGGGCGGGAGGTGAGCTTGCCTTAACGCTTCGGTCTGGCTGCACAGGAGACGTATTCCACTCTCTTAGAGAATAGGGGTTACATCGCAATTAAGACTCAATCTTGAAATTGCACTTTGTGCACATGGATATAAAATCCACATTCGAGGAACTACGGACCGGATGCATCTCCCGGAGCCAGTATACAACTTAGGCTGAACGGCCGCAACACATGTACTCAGAGTGCTATATGTGGAAGGAGACCACTAGATGCTAATCTATAGAATATAAACCGATAGAACTGCAGTAGAAGACAGGATGGTAGTTTCTCATTAAAATGATTAATGATTAAGGTAGTTAAATGTAGTAAATTAACTACGAGGTCATATTTTGGGCGAAACCATGCTTGATGTAATGGTAACAGATCGTGTATATTGAGATTATGTGAAGCCGGCGAACTATAGATAATTGTTCAAGAGATTTCTCAGTGTCCATGTTAGGTGAATAGGGCGATAAGATTGCGTCAGTGTCTTGTGAAGTTGGTCCTGAATACTACAGTAATGAGATTTTTGATATTGTGTATTTTATCTGTGTTTTGGCTGGTCTATATGAAATCTATATTTGTTGGGAAGAGAGAGATAGTGGTGAGCAGTAACGTATACCACTTGACTTCTTAATGTTAGCATTGAATAGTTGAACTATCATGAAGTGTCGCCTAGACGTAAACGTTGACCTGCTACTCAATTTAAAAAGACATGTAAGTACTTAAATATCAACAATTTATCATTGCTTCCATCATCCATATTATCTCTGTATTTATACATCGTTAGTTTATTTAAGGTTGATAAACTTCGAAATTGACTTATCTACATAATTACAGTTAGTACATATAGAGTACAAACTTGAAAGACAAACGTTTGTTCTTCTATCTTAAGTCAATAATTTACTAGATTGCTACAACTACATTTCAGTATGCATTCCATAAGTAATAAGAGAGAATTGTGGTAGTAGTATTGCATTGGTGCGATCGAAATACCCGCTTTTTATGTCTGGTTGGAAACCACTTTCTGTATACATCCAGGAGATGGGTCGAAATCATTCGTATGATGCAAAGTGGGAGGGCAGGAGATGTTATTGCCTCCCTTGAGTTTCAGTAATACATATATTTTAATCACTTGTGTACTAATGTACTAATAAAACAAAAGTGAAACTTTTTGTCGGTGGAGAACCTTGCCCCTCTTTCCAAGCAAGATCTGAAATGGCACTGTTGGGTAATGCAGTAGAGTCTGTGCATGTTCGGGAAACAAGCTGAAGTGCACAGTCGGTCATGAGATTGTGAAATATGAGAAACATTAAATGAAATAAAATGTCTACCTTTATGTTCTGTGAATATACCCTCTAAGCTAAAGTTGAGTGAATGATTAGTAAGTGAATGATTATGAAATAATTAGTGGAATGAGAACGGAAGAGGAAACTGGGGAACCTTGAGAAGCCCATGGATACAATGTTATTCACCATAAACTCGAATCAGACAGCCTTCTAACGAGAGTTGAGCACCCTTTCACTGACCACCGTGTCCTCTATTTGAACCAGGAGTAGTGAATGAATATAACACACACTTTTGGTTTGTGAAATTTTTTGTGGGTGACACAACATTGAAAAAATGAGTCACCGACCAACAATAGGTCCCGAGGAACTCCGTGGAAGCTGACCCTCGGAAAAATGTTCGTGCAATTGCAGAGGAGTTGAGGCATATCACTGTCTTTCCGCGGCTCGTCACGATAGGCAAGGTTAAATAGTTGGATTCGGGTGCCACATAAGATTACATCGGATAGAGATAAGCAATTCCAGAGAATGGAGTTTTTTTTTTCTTATCATCAGATTGTCACGTCTCATAGTGGTTCCGATCACAAATATAGCAGGACAAAATTATGAACAACAGAGAAGAACCACCTGATAGTTGCATAGAGCGTTGAAATTGGTTACAAACAAGTAAAAGTCTATGAACTGACTCTACCTCGAAAAGAACAGAGACACAGACAAGCTGAAAATCATTTGAAAGACACAATCAAAGATATCAAATGGAAATAGCTAGTTGTTCACCATCTTCATCAACAACAGCGTCAGTAGAAGTATTGATGTCATCAACATCACATCCTGGATCTTGAAGCAGTTGTAGTACCGCAGGAGATATAGCCTACTGGTACCTCTCTTCACACGTTTCATTCGAAGACTGCTGATAATCGGGTCCGAAAAAATAAGAATGTCCGCCGTCCGTCATTGTATCACACCTAGAAAATTTACGCGTATAATACTCGCTGAAATATTCCGGGCTTCTTGCGCTTCCTCCGACATCATTCCAATAGGAAGTACGGCTTTGTTGTGAACAAAACACCTCCTAGAGTATCACGTCATTCTTTAACATTTTGATCACCTTCTGCTCAAAAACACACAACGTGCTTTGTTGTGTGTTATGGTATACTAAAGGAGTAACTATTCCCAAAATTTCAGATTTTTTTTAAAAAAATTCAGACCCAATTGGAAATATTGGACAGTGAAATATGGCAAATTGGCATAATTCCCCAACTTTACGATTTTTTCAGGCCTTTGGGAGCAGCTCCAGGTCTGTAAATTTTTGAGTATAAACTTATCACCCTGGACTACATGCACACACAAATTCAGATCTCTACGTTAGTTGCTTCCCCTTCCTAAACATGTCTTTAATGTCCAAAAATGTTGCTACTGTAGACCCTGATTTCACACCTTTCAAGTAATTTTAGCGCAAACATATTAAGAGGATAAAGTTTTAGCTGTGTACAAGTTGGAGACGAGCAGCAATTTTCATTTCGATAGGACTAACTCATGTGGACATATTGAATAATCCGTAAATGTTACAAATCGAGAAAATGTAAAATGATGGTAGCCGCTGCGTAACTACGAGTGGTTTTAAAAATCCAATGATCGTGGTTTTGAAGTACACTGATAAAGGACAAATGTTCATGAAAAAAAAAAAAAACATATTTTGGAGATGGTCGAGCCTCACATGCTTGATCACTTAGAATGGATTGACTCGGGACTAATCAAGTATTATAGTTTTCATTTCTTTTAACTTTTGAGCGTGACACAGCAGTCGGATATTTGAATCGTTTCAAACTAATACATATATTGTTGCTATTATTGTCATTAGGCTGCTTTTATATCGTAGGTTCTTGCTCCTTCCTATCGGAGTGATGTGGTCCCATGTAGCGTAGTCGCTAACGCTCTCGTTTTTGGTCCAAACGGTCCCAGGTTCGATTTCCAGTGGGGTTCGATTTCCAGTCGAAAAAAGCTTTTTTAGGCCAGTCATATTGAATGAGGTTCTTCCTAGGTTTTCTTCATTCACACCAAGCAAACACGGGGGTTGGTACCTAACATATAGGCTTCAGGCCACTTTCTTCCTTCTCCATTCCTTTCTTCCTTTCCAGTTCCCCGGGCAGTGTGATCGCCGAGGGACGTCATCCATCATATATATGTCGAACTAACATGGCCATAGATGCTGAAAGCCCAGAAATCTAATTCCTAATCCCTAACGCTTGTACCGGCCGTTGGCCTTTTCGTGACAGAGATAAATAGCCTGGGAGCTGAAACACTGATTAATCAACTCAATTAATCAATCAATTGAAACACCTGAAATTTATCTTGATTAATTTGAAGATTTCGTCCTTCTCAATTTTATTTACAAAAGAGTTATTCAAATTATGAGTATACATTTCGATAAGATAATGTTGCCCTTGAATACGACTTTGGGCATTTTCATCAGGCTCGTAGTTTTCTCTTTCTTTTCTTTCAGCTGTTGTGTAAAATTGAGCTTCTATTTATTCTCCTTAAGCCTAGTATAACTATTCCACCAACCAACTGCAAATATTTATATGAACATCAAGTCAAGCTAGGTCTAAATATAATCGATAGGTAGAATCAGAACATGAATAATGTCATCAACAGTCAGTACATAAATTATATTAGAAATCACTCTGTACCGCATTAATCTGCTCTTTTACTGTATTTACCTCCAAAATAATTTGTAGACTAGAATTTTTGATGGAGGAAAAGTACTGAAATTGGTTAGTGTAGTGGAGAAAACGGGGGAATGCGGCACTAGCCCTAAACGACACAAAACCTAAACTGTATTGAACCTAAACGGCACTAAACCTAAACTATTGAATCTAAATGGCGCAAGGCCTAAACTGTATCGAACCTAATAGGCATAAGACCTAAACGCATAAACTCTAAAAATTTCTTCTGGCGCTACCATCGCGTCCATACCAAG
The DNA here is from genome assembly GCF_964235325.1 of Thermobia domestica. Classification (NCBI taxonomy): domain Eukaryota; kingdom Metazoa; phylum Arthropoda; class Insecta; order Zygentoma; family Lepismatidae; genus Thermobia; species Thermobia domestica. The sequence continues at coordinate 164,889,479 of NC_137462.1, read as the reverse complement.
AATTCTGTAGAAGCAGTAGAAATGGGTAGCGAAACCGCCATGTTTTATGGAATATTTAAGTTTGTAGTTTAAGGCAGGGGTACGCACAGAAGTGAACGGTTTATAACCCACATTGCGTCATTGAAATTTTACCGGATCTTTCAATAGCAAAGTAATTGAATTTTATGAAAAAGTTTAAAAATATATTTAAAATAATTATAATTAATACAAGAAAACTTCTTTTCGAAGCCACACCCAGGGCTTGGGAAGGGGATATATTGAAATACGAGGCATTGAATCAGTTTGAATCAATAGCTGAGTTTGAGTTCTTTGAGTTTTGCTTCCTTACGCAACGTCATAGTTACAAAAGACGGAATCTACTATTAACGGAGGCTCCGAACTACGATCGGAGCTTAATCCACGGTAGTTGGGAGTGTATAGACCATCTGAAAGATTAACCCTCGCAATATAGGCCATTTTATACCATATTTTCTCACTTTCAAGAGAGTTGAATGGTCCTATAATTATTATAGGACAATGCCACCAGTGAAAGTAACAGACCTGTATCCAAGGGGGGCACGGGGGGCGCCCCCTAAATTTTTACTGCTTCCCCTAAAATTTTCACGGTAGGCTTGTAAATGAACTATAATATGGCTGGTTCGCCTCCCTAACTTCTACCGTCCCCCTACATTTTGGGGCTGCCTTCTGGCCAGCAAAACAGCAATAACTGCTATTTGGAGTGTATGAGGTAAATTTAGGGGTACAACATGTACCAAAGAGGACAGGCACCCTTGCTTTGTTGCATGCTAAAGTACACTGGAATCGAATTCTAGTGTTAAACGAAGCATACGTGGTTTTAAGTTCCGAAAGTCGTATAACCAATTTCAAACCCAAACAGTAGCAATAGCTAATTCTTAAACTTCCAAGCAGGGGCGGATCCAGGTGGGCAATCGCCCCGATCGCTCCCCCCCCAGAAGAGGAAACTTTCTAACTTTATATATAAACAAAACCCATCCCGGAGTTTAGAGATCTTAAAAGTAGCTCTAAGTACCAGTATTACAACCCACCGCCCCCCAGAAGTCAGTGGATCCGCCCCTGCTTCCAAGAAAACACAAGCTTTGTTTCATGATTGAGGCCCTATAATTATTTATGTACTTATTTATTACTAACGAAAGTTTCCGTGAAATATAATCCAAAAGTTGGTGTGAATTTGCGTGTTGTCTTTAAGTGATGTTGATCAATAACAATAGGCCAGAAATTAAATATTCGCAATGTTTCATAAAGTTATTGCTAACCCGTTCCACGAGATGGCGTGAATCAATATCCTTTTTTTGTTAACTAACTTAATCCTAAATAATAGCAATAACTTCTTAATCTCAAAAAAGCATACCCTATGTTTCATAAAATAGCAGAATTATTGCAAAACTTTTGCGGAACATGTGTTTTTAACATTGCTAAAGGTAAGGTCAAATTCTCTTCCTCATTATTTATCAGTTTGAACTTGTTTATTTGGTAAGCCTCAGAAAAAAACATGTTATACTGTAACAAAATCCAATATTTATCAAGGAAAATTAATAACAAATCGAGGGAAGAAAATTAAATCACTTTCTGATAATTGATTGATGTTAATTCCATGCTAAAAAGCCTGAAACATCGTGGTTTGGGTACAAAACCTCGCGGCCAGAACCTCGCGACGACAACCTCGCGGACCAAAACCTCGCCTGGCCAAAACCTCGCCTCCCAAAACCTCGCGGCCCAAAATCTCGCCAGGCCGAAACCTCGCCTGGCCAAAACCTCGCCGCCCAAAACCTCGCGGGACAAAATCTCGCCGGGCCAAAACCCCGCCTGGCCAAAACCTCGCCGCCCAAAACGTCGCGGGCCAAAATCTCGCGGGGCCAAAACCTCGCCTGGCCAAAACCTCGCCACCCAAAACCTCGCGGGCCAAAATCTCGCCGGGCCAAAACCTCGCGCCCCAAAATCTCGCCTGACCAAAATGTAAATGTTCCAACAGATGATAAGGATGACGGTATAAAGACGCTGTTTCAGAAGAAGTATCACGGGTATTTGACCAAATCCCGCGATACCATATGAAAATTCTATTTCTGTATTAGAGGATTTCAATGTGAAGGTAGGGCGACAGGATGTTTTTAAACTGGTTATAGGGAAAGAAAGTCTGCATAAGGAAAGTAGTGACAACTAACGAGGTTAGTTTCGTGAACTTTGGAACATCCAAAAACTTAAAATTTTAACAAAAATCTAATAATATTTATGAAAATATGAAACAATATATGAGTTTTTACGACGTCCCTTGATTATGTCCTATAGGTTAAAGGAGACGTAGATGACCAGGATGAAGGAAATGATCGAATAAAGAAAGTGGGAGGAAACGGGAATAACCCGAGAAAGCCCACGCACTTGATGTTTTGTATCTTATTATTATTATTATTATTATTATTATTATTATTATTATTATTATTATTATTATTATTATTATTATTATTATTATTATTATTATTTGTAATGTGGAATTGCATATTAGGAAACACATTGGGTAAATTTTAAAGAAAAGTTTCATTCGCGGCGAGGTTTTGACACGGCGAGATTTTGGGCGGCGAGGTTTTGGCCCGGCGAGATTTTGTCCCGCGACGTTTTGGACGGCGAGGTTTTGGCCACGCGAGGTTTTGGGCGGCGAGGTTTTGGCCACGCGAGGTTTCGGCCCGGCGAGATTTTGTCCCGCGAGGTTTTGGGCGGCGAGGTTTTGGCCACGCGAGGTTTTGGCCCGGCGAGATTTTGTCCCGCGAGGTTTTGGGCGGCGAGGTTTTGGCCACGCGAGGTTTTGGCTCGGCGAGATTTTGTCCCGCGAGGTTTTGGCCGGCGAGATTTTGGGCGGCGATGTTTCGGCCGCGAGATTTTGTCCGTATACCAAACATCGTATACACTACATTGTATAAAATCGAATATTTTTTATAAATATATCGAAGCACAGTCTCAAATGAAGGAGAGTTAGTTCTAAGGATGTTATAAAATAGAGGATTTGCCTATGCAACAAAATCGTGAAACCATACATCACAGTTTCGTCACTCCCACTCCGCCCAATAAGATCGCAATGTTTTGAGCCAACATTCATGGCGGAACGAGGGTAGCCAATCCGGAAATGAGAGTAGTGCCGATCCTCGATTGTTTCCTGGCTTCATTGGGCTATTAAGATGAAGATACATATGGGCAGATCCTCTATTTTATAACATCCTTGGTTAATTCAATTTTCATTAGGGACAGACTTGTAAAAAAATTTAGGACTTTGTTTTAAAAACAACTCAGTGTGTTTTATTGAGTGGAATTGGGTTTTATTGGACAAAATTGGGTTTCACTAAATTTTATAAGTACATTTAAAGTCATATTCCCAGTTCAAAGACATTTTAAGCATTCATGTTTTAAAATACACATGAAACTATGAAATTTCCTTGTCACACAAAGGGAATCCAAGAAGTTCTATCTGCGTTTCGTGGGAGACACTGCACCATTGGCATTTCCTGTATTTCGATTTAGTATATGAAGGGAAAATTTAGATAATTTTCTAGAGTAACGACGAAACGGATCGGGGATCCGCCCTGACAGAAGATTCCTTTTGTTTCCTTTAAAACACGCCAGGCGAACACTAGGATAGTACAAGTCAGGAACCAAAGATTTAGAAAAAGCACTTTTAATAAATATACTTTTTTTTTTTTTTTTTAAAAAAAGGTCGGTTTTCTTAAAAAGACCGAAGTTTTAAATTTTTGTTTAGGAAAAGAAAGATATCATTGTAACATAAAATAATCGCACTATACGTCACATACTCCATCAGATATGCAAGAATAATTCGGGAGTTTCCAGATCTCCTTTTCAATGCAATTCTTTTCGCTTTTGTATATGTAATTGTTCAAGTTTAGTGTTGCGAAAATAAAAGAGACGAGGTGTGTTTTTAAAATAATTACCGTTTTGAAATTCGGCCGCTGAAGAGCTGCGATCGGCATCCCGTACGTGTTCGCTGTAGACACTAATATAGAAACACTCGACCAAAGATGTTACAAAATAGAGAATCTGCCTATACAACAAAATCGTGAAGTCATACGTCACAGTTTCGTCACTCCCACTTCGCCCGCTCCTTGCCAATAAGATAGCAATGTTTTGAGCCAACATTCATAACGGAAACGAGAGTAGCCAATCAAAGTCTGTTGTTGGGCCGATGCTCGCTTGTCTCTTGGCTTCATTGAGGTAATAGGATGAAGATACATATGGGCAGAGCCTCTATTTTATAACATCCTTGCATTCGACCGTGTTTACGTTTAAGTTTGTGAGTAGTTAAAAAAATGCATTCGCCGATACCGCCGGCTATGAAATACGTGCTATTATTTCGTTTTCATAGTGGTAAAGGCATGAAAACGGCTGAAATTCATCGCCAGATTAGTGAACTATATGCACAAAACATTATGAGCGATGGAATGGTGTGGAAATGGGTTAGAGGCTTTAAAGATGGCCGCACGAATGTTCATAATGAGGAGTGAAATGTGAGACCAAATCTTCAGTGATTTAATTTAGTCAATCCGTTATCATCAATACGGGTAACAATGACTTTAACACTGGTTATTCATACACCACTATATATTATTAAAACAAGGATGTATAATTTTACAGGGAGGCTGTAAATTCAATACCTATTTTTAATTTAGATTATCCTAGAAACTAGCATCAGCTGTAGCTGGCGTATAATACAGTTTACTAATGTAAGGTTTACCATTTATGATTTCAGAAGTTGATCCAATGAAAGCCGCAAAAGGCTGGTGTATACAGTGTAGTAGACATAACTAAGATTGTCGCCAGGTATGAAGTTTGGAGGTAGGTGGTGGAAATGCAGAAATGGAATGGCCTGCACACAGCCCCGATCTAACTCCATGCGACTTCTTCCTTTGGAGTTGGGCTAAGAAATATCTGAACAAGTTAAAACCAAGGGATATTAACAGTCTTGAACAAAATATCCGTGAAGTGTTTGCAAATGTTCCAGTTGAGATGTTAAGAAATGCCGTGGATTCTGTTTCTAAAAGACTCCAGAAGTGTGTGGAAAATGCGGGTGCATACGTTGAAATGTAACTTAATAATCAAATGGTATACACTAAAAATGAATTCAACGGAAATAAAACAATGATTGGTTGTTTTCTTTTGGAAATATTCATTGTTATAAATAGGTACTGATTTTGCAACCACCCTGTAGAAAGTTAGAAATCACATTTGCGTCGTTAGATAGCAGACAACAGATAGTTACAATATCCTTCACCAGATGACATGAAACTGAAACTTCTAGAAGAAATATATGATGTTTCGCGTGATTCTCATTACAGTTTTAATTTTTAGCAGATGCACTGGCGCAAATCCCGGGGGGACAAGGGGGACATGTCCCCCAATCTTGGACCTGGGGGGGACTGTCCCCCCAATAATCTGACTTAAAAAGTGCTTTTCGGGATAAGTGTGATGATTTGGGTCCGACTGCCACAAAGGAAAAAAAATGAAATCTTTGAGTTTTACGTCCCACGGTTATGCCGGTTAGGCTAAAGGAGACGGTGATGATGAGTAATGAATGAAATGGTGGAATGAAGGAAGTGGGAGGAAACGGGAGAACCCCGAGAAAACCCACGCACACGGTGTTTGTCCACCACAAAGTGCACTTGGCGGGGGCTGGGATCGAACCCGGGACCCCAAGCACCAGAGGTGAACGCTCTACCACTGAGCCACCGCGGCCCCTGCCACAAAGGAATGTGAGATGAAATTGATTTCTCTTGGCTTTTCGATTTCTTTTAAAAAGAATCGTATTCTGTAATATTTCAAACTGAACTTCGTGCGTTTAGTAGTAGTATATCATCAATATGTATTAATTCCACTTCTGCTACTTGGGCACAAATTGAAATAAATGCCAGGGAATGATATGCCCCTCTCCTCATGCTGGAAAGTTGTCTCAGCTGTAGGTACGGGCACAAATTCCGGGGAAATGGGGAGTCATGTCCCCCCCAACATTTTAACTGGAGGCTCTCCCAATAATCCGATTTGAAAAGTGCTTTTTGCAGATAAATGTGATGATTTGTGTCCGACTGACACAAAGGAAAGTGAGATGAAATTGGTTTCTCTTGGTTTTTCCATTTTTAATGAAAATGTAGGTGTACGACTTCGTGTGACGCAACCTGTTGTGAAATCTTATCTCCTCGTCTCCCCTAGGTCCTAGCACACGAAGAGTATATAGACTACCCAATCTCAGTAGAACCCATTTTTCAGTAAATGTGCATTTCATCTGTTTGTAGTATCAGTCTAGGCATCTACTCATGCTTCGTAAGCCAACTCTATGGCCTATGGAACCTGGAGGTTCAATGCCGCGTTCACAAAAGCTCTCCATTGATTTCTATTCTTAACCAACTGGATCCAGTTTTTACTTTGCATTTCTATGTTTGCGAGATCCAGGGCCGCCCACAGGGGGGATGTATGGCGCAAGCTGCGCCATTGAGAAAAATTTGGGGGGGGATTTTACTCTACTTTCGAACTAGCAATTTTACTGTCGGAATAGCATTAAAACACGATTTTGAGAAGCTAATTTTCAAAAATTTTCTAGGGTGAACCCCCGTACCCCTGCTTCGATACTCGATGAATGAAGTACCGCGCAAGTAGCCGTATGAAAGGAAAGGTTGGTTCGTTTTAAGAGAGAAGGATCGCCCACAGGAGGGATGAATGGCGCAAGTTGTGCCATGGAGAAAAAAATTGGGGGAAATAAAAAATTGGGGAAGAATTTTACTCTAATGTCGAATAAGTAATTTTGCTGTCGTCAGAATAACATTGGAACACGATGCGATTTTTTTTTTTAATCTCAAGAATGAATCCCCCTACCCCTGCTTAGAAACTCTATGAATGAAGTACCGTGCAAGTTGCTATATGAAAGGATGGCGCCAAGTTCTGGTGAACAACAGTTACAAACACTCAAGGAATCACTTTCAAATTTAGATTTGAAACTTGCCTATATTGTCTGTTGAAAATTATAAAGTAGTTTGACAATTGTGAGCTAGTGGTAACCATACAGACAACAGCCAAGTTTCAAATCTAAATTTGAAGTGAGCCAGAGAGTGTTTGTAACTGTTGTCCACCAGAACTTGGCGCCTATTTTTGTGATTTCAATTCTTTTTAAGGCCACTCGTACTTGGCTCTTTTACAGGAATGTTTTTTGTTGGATATCACTTTTTTTTTGTAGGCTAATTTCGAGGATAACATTTTCTTTTGGTATCAAACTCAATAACTTGTAACTTGCGTCTTACTTTTCATGTACAAGGGAATTATATCAATATTTTGTAAAGAAAAAAATAATACTACTAATTGTAAAAAAAAAAAAGAATACCTGTGCCATACACAGTGTGCAGAAGTTTTTATATCCTTCAATATCCTTATACAGGGTGCGGCACGTAAAACCGGCCCGTCGTAATATTCTGGTATATTGTGTTTTTGGCAACACTTAAATAATCTACCTTCCTACCAAGAGATGGCGTGTCGAGGTCGGGTCGACTTACGTGACCTGCAGCAGTCACGTGCAGCCGCAGCCAGTGAAACTTGTCGAAACCAGTTGAGAAAAAGGCCTCGTTGTGTTAAGCCGGGTGAGTGTCAGTGTGTGATAATGCCGTATTCGATACCCGAGCGTGTTGCCATTGTTGAAGGGTTCATTCTCACTGGATCTTTTGTGAAAACAAAGAATTTGTTTCGGGAGAAATTTCCAGGACGTTCTGTGCCAGCAAAAAGCACCATTCAGGAATTGATTGAAAAATGGCGGCGTACAGGATCGGTTCAAAATGCTCCCAGGAACAGACGACCATCTGTCTGCACACCTGAATTAAAGATGTAGGTGGAGGAGATAATTACAAGAATCCTCGAAGAGGAGCGTAAGTTATGTTACTTTCAGCAGGACGGTGCAACATGCCACACATCAGCTGCATCATTGTCCCTTGTGCATGAGATGTTTACACCAGAGAGGACAATCAGCAAAGGCTTGTGGCCTCCTCGGTCACCAGACTTGTTCACGTGTGACTTTTACTTATGGGGACTGTTAAAGGGAAGAGTATACGAAGCAAATCCACACACAATTGAAGAACTCAAGACCAGGATCCAGGATGTCACCAATAGCATTACAACACAAGAACTGACAAGGGTATATATGAATCTCCTCAATCGTGCTCACATGTGTGTTGAAGTGGGCGGAGGACACTTTCAGCACCTGCTGTAAAGGCTGCTGTGAAGGTGAGTAGTCATATTCAATACATTACATTTCATTTATGTGTTGTAGTTAATCATATTCAATACATTACATTTCATTTTATGTGTTCACTTTACGGGCCGGTTTTACGTGCCGCACCCTGTAGAACATATTTAGTATTGTACACTACCAAGACTACTAATAAAATAATGCCATTTTTATAATTACTACTGCCCCTACTACTACTACAAGCATTCTATAATACTACTACAGGAAATAAAAACAACAACAGAAATAACAATTACTAGTACTATAAAAAATACTGCTACACTGGGTAATTGTTTTTAGAGGACTTGAGTTTTGAGGCGGGAAGATATTATTAGTTTTGGGGGGGAGTGCGCCATCAGCTTTGGGGGGGATGGGCACCCCTGGCGAGATCCATCTTAATATTGTCTTCCCATCTGCGCCTACATCTTCCTAATGGTCGTTTTCCAATTGGTCTTACCGTTAACACTTTGAAAGCGTTCCTACTTTCTTCCATCCTGGCTATATGTCCTGCCCACCTAACGTAAGCCTCCTAGACTTGATGACCCTAACAATGTTTGGTAAGCCGTATAATTTATGTAGTTCCTCGTTATGAAGTTTTCACCATTCCCCATTCCCGTTCCTCTTGGATCCGAATATTCGTCTGAGGATTTTGTTCTCAAATACTTTCAGTCTATGTTCTTCCCTCAGAGTAAGCTACCATGCAGGGTTGGGTAATTACGCGTAAAAAAAGGTTTTCTACGTGACGCGTAAAATACGCCTAAAAACGCGTAATTTACGTAAAATACGTAAAGTACGTAAAAAATTAGAAACAGGTCTACAAATTAAAAGAAAACGTTCTACGCGCTGAGCTTTAAAAAAATTCTTCCTAAAATTGTATGGAATCTAGCTGGATTTTGCAAAACTTAATCTGTAAGCATAAACTGGGAATTTTGTATTGCCTTTGTAAAGTAGCATTGTATAATACGGTTTGCACGCGTGACTGTTCAAAACCCATTTCATCATGTTTCATGTTTTAAACCCTCTGTAATCGAGAAAAGTTTTATGCTAGAGAAGTCATGGGAGAAACTATTGTGCAATACGACAACAATGGTAAGTCTTCGTGGTCTCCATTTGCGACGACTTTCTGCAATCTCTAAGAAAAGCATCACGAACAAGTAGAGGAGTTTCTGTTGAAAATCCTCGGCCCTTCAGGAATAACTAGCTACCAGCAATATCGGGGAAAATTTGAAGAACTTATGAAGAAGGGAATTACAACACCACGCACATTCTGGTATTTCGCTACTCGGCAACATAAGGAATTGTCGGGATTTGCTATGAAGTTACTGAACATCCCAGCATCTTCAGCGCAAATTGAAGACTTTTCTCAAATTGGTCCTTTGTTCATAACGTCTCAAGGAACCGGCTCAGCTTCGAACGTTCGAAGAAACTACTTCAAATATACTAATTACACCCTCAAATAACAAGACCACTCTAGTTATGAATATTAGTATGATTAAGAGTATCGTGTTCGAATTGTATTAAACTATAATGGAAATGGCATGTAATTTTTAAATTTTTTTTTATTTAGAATTAAAATAATGGCTAAGTTTTAAATGAAATGATATATATACTCAGTGTTATTGGAACCAAGTGAAATATATTCAGTATTCGAACTAAGAAGAAAGAAAAATTGTTTCTTTCCAAAAACAACGAAGAAACAAGTAGTTCAATATTCTGTTGAGTATTTTCTTCAGTTTTGTCTATTTATTATGAGCATCAAAAATTTCTACATTAAAAGTTCAAATGATACTCAAGTGCTAAGGGAAGTAATACATTTAGTGTTGTTGTTGGACTTGGAAGAAAAGAGCAAAATAAATGAGTTCATTCCGGAAAATGTAGTATAATGTTCTGTTGGGTGCTTTTATATTTTTTCAGTTGTGTGTGTTCAAAATGATAATCTAATAACTTTTACATCTAAAATTCAATATGTCCCAGTGCTAAGTGAAGTGGTATATATAGTATCGTTGGAACGTGGAAGAAAAATAAATCAGTTTATTCTAAAATTTCATTATTTCAATATTCTGTTCAGTATTTTTCGTATCAGTTATGTGTGTGTGTTAGTGTGTAATATGAAGGTGAAATGAGCCTAACAGTCAATCTCTTTCTTTTCTAATAGAAGTTTCAAAGTATACTGAAATGTTTGGAGTTTTATATTAAAAGCTGCAAAGGTATAACAATATATTGTTATAATCAAAAGGTTACTTGATACTTTCAAACATATCCGAACCAACACATATTTTTAATGTGTGTGCTTATGTGTTGGGTGGTTGTGCCTGTGCGCGCGCTAGCAGGTGGATAATAGTAATGGGCCGGCGAGGGGCTATCCAAAATTATCTTTTATTACTAAGATTTGACATTAAATCATTACTTTTCAATATAATGTTTAGAAGATAATAATGTTTTAATGCTTAAATAAGAAAACTAAGCTTACAATATAACCGACTATTCAAAATGATCTTAGTTTTAATGAAAGAAATATAGTTTTCTACGTCTGCGAAAAAAACTGGTTTTTTACATGACGTATATTACTAGTAAATTACGCGTAATTTATGTAAAATACGTAACAAGTAAATTACCTTGCCAACCCTGCTACCATGTTTCGAAACCATACAGAACAACAGGCATGATTATTGTTTTATATATCTTAAGCTTCAAATTCCTCGACAGAATTCGGGACGACAAGAGATTTTGAACCGAATAATAACACAAATTCCCTGTTTTTAGTCGATATTTAATTTCTACGTGAATATGATTTTCGTCTGTTAATATTGATCCTAGATTTTTGAAGGTATCCACTTTATCAAAAGTATTATTTAATATTTTAACGCATTCGTAACTTGCCGTATTACGGTCCCGGCGCACTTCCATGTATTTAGTTTTCTCTGCATTTCTTTCTATTGTTCTCCTATCATCCCCTATTAAATTTACATAATCACCGTACGCATAACCTGGTGAACACCGTTCAACTCTAGGCCCTAGTTGCTATCTTTGATTTTCCTTATAGCGTATTCCAGGGCAAAGTTGAATAATAATGGCGACAACGCATCTCCTTGTTTCAGGCCATTTTCGACCTGAAAGCTCGTGACCAGAAATTTTCCTACCCGGACTTTACTTTGGGATTCATTTAAGCATGCCTTAATTAATCTAATTAGCTTTTTCGGTATTCCAAATTCGGTAAGACCGTTGTACAATATTTCTCTCCTAACCGAGTCGTAAGCCTTTCTAAAATCAATAAATAGTTGATGTACCGGGCTACTGTATTCCCACTTCTTTTCGAGTATTTGTCGAATGGTAAATATTTGGTCGATAGTTGATCGATTTCATCTCAATCCGCAGTGATAATCTCCAATAATTTCATCTACGTATGGGGTCAATCTTGCTAATATAATGTTTGAAAGGATTTTTTAGAATGTTGACAAGATGCCTGGATAATTATTACAGTCAGTTTTGTCGCCTTTCTTGTGGATTGGAACAATGATTGATTCTTTCCACTCTTGTGTCAATTCTTCCTTGTAGATAAGAAGGATGAGTTTGTATATCTTGTTCCACAATTTTTCACCTCCAGGTAAAATTAACTCAGCCGGAATTTAGTTTACACCCGGAGATTTGTGTTTCTTTAGTATCTTTATAGCGATTTCTACTTCTATTCGGTTGAGTTCTGGAATATACGGTTCTGCGGTGTGTATCTCCCTTTCTCCCCGCACATTAGTTTTTGGCTGCGTGTTAAGCAAATCGTGAAAGAAATCTTTCCATCTATTTAAAATGCTATCTGTATTAGTGAGAACTGTTAAATCAGCTTTCTTTAATATAAGCACGAGGCTGATAGCCTTTCTTAAATTCGTTGATTCCCTTATACATGTCCCGAATGTTTTTATTTTTACTATTATCTTCAAGTTCCTTAATTTTAGCTTTCAAAAAATCACGTTTCTTTGTTCTAAAAGTTTTGGAAGTTTCTCGCCTGATGTCTACGAAATTTTGTGTAGTTATTTTATTCGGATTTTGTTGCAAACCTAATTTTGCCTGTTTTCTCTTCTCTGCAAGTTCGAACCATGGTTTGTTCCTACGTATTTCCGCGTATCCCAATTTTTCTGTTGAGAGAGGATGCTTCGTAAGCAAAGAAAAGAATTCAATTGCTGGAATATTTTTCTCCATAATCTTAAGGTTAAATCTATTAACTAAAGAGTATATGAAATACGTCAGCTTTCTGTAACGATTCCTGTTATGTTATTGAGATTATCATCATTTTGCTCAAATACGAGTATTGTTGCGTCATACATAATAGATATTCTTTCTTCATAGTTTTGGGGAAGTCATTATTTATATTATTATAAAACAATTTTAACGTTGATCTTTGTGGATGCCTAATTAGAAACATACCAATTATAAATATGCATGTATTCAGATTTCAGAATGTGTTCACGGCAGTGATATGTAATACTGATACGTACTACTACTTCATCTACACCGCCTAACATATGATATACTCTACAACAGGTTCACCTCAGAAATCAGATTCATCTACCGTAATATGAGCTTCATCTCCCTTCTCTAGAATAAGCCTCAAATCTGCCCATCACCCAATGTTGAAGAGAACGAATGGCGTATTTAGGATTTTGTTTCGAGGGTCTATATCCAACAAGGAAGAAAGTGGGCAATTGCCCACCTGAGTTTGAGATTTAAATATATTTTAATGTATGCATAAGTTGAAGTTATAATGACTAGAATTGCAGACCGATAAATCCTATATGATATGATACAAAAATTTAGGAGTGAATCTAACCCTTTATTCTATTTACACAAGAAAAAGGAAGCATCCTCTTTGCCTACCTAATTTCCCGGGCTAATTTTTCCCCCGTTTTGATTTTCTTTAATTCAAACATTTCCTTCTTTTAAAAATAACTAAGCGATATAATTTTTCCTTTGTTATAATAACCAAAATCCTGTCGTGTTGATATCCGCGCAAGTTGGTGAGGAACACCAGTTTCGCTTATCAACTCCTTTTAGTTTTGTTTTTGGTATTACTGATGGCGGCCGACTTGAATCACAACTGACAACGGTCAATAAAGTATGATAGGAGAAATGAAAGAAAGTAAAGTCAAGAAAAAGAAAACGAAAAGTAGAAAGGACGAAAGAAAGAACAAAAGAACGCAGTTCTTACATGGAATGAAATTTGACAAATACAGTATTATTTCTGAACAAAGAGCATAAGAAAATGGAAAGCTAATGACATTCTTAGAAATGGTAAGAATTATTTTTGTTGTGTGTGGAATGCGAAAAACAAACAAATTTATTTCGGGGAGAGCCTGACCCCAGTCCGATAACCCCCTAAATACGCCACTGAATACAATTCTGCTCCCTTGATCCTCCACAGCATTGTCTTTCAACTTCATAAATATTTTGAACATCGCTTATACATATATATATATATATATATATATATATATATATATATATATATATATATATATATATATATATATATATATATATATATATATAAAATGGGAACGGTGTTACCCCCCCCCCCCAATGTTGAAGACAGATTTGTGCCGATGAGCAGATGCTATTTATTTGAAAATCAATTTTATTTAATTTTATTACTAACAGATATAACACAACCAGCGAACGAGTGCGGGCGGCCGGTTTTGGAACTAAAATGCAAGCAGCAGTGTTTCTAACCGGACTACTTGTAATCAATCTATCACAGTTCTTTCTGTCTTGTTCGTAACAAACCACTTCACGCATATGCTCAAGTCAGGGGCGGAGCGATCGGGGTCTTGAGTAAGAAAATTCTTTTGCATTGACATCATATTCGGATGTACTTCAAAAATTAGGTGAGAGAGAGAACTGATAATATTTCACCGCCACCCTCCTAACCGTCTCCCCAGGGGTCCTGGGTCCATCCCCTGATTGAGATGGTGCATAAAGATAATTTTGTCTAATCTCTGTCATTATTTAGCATGGTTTAGTAATTTAAAAAAAAAATATTTCTGCCACATTTTGAAAAACTTTCAAATAAAGTTTTCAAAATGTGGCAGAAATATCGTTTTTTTTTTTAAAAAAAATACTAAACCATGCTAAATAATGACAGGGATTAGACAAAGTTATTTTTATGTACCATCTCAATCAGGGGTAGGCCCAGGACCCCTGGGGAGACGGTTAGAAGTGTTGCATTTACAGCGGAGAGGGAGCGATTAAAGTGGGGTGTGTGATAATTGAAGGTTCCTTATAACTCCAGTAAAATTCAGACAAAATCTCTGAATTACGTAAAAAACAAAACATACAAAATACATTTTCAGGATAACTTTTACAGCCATTACGTTATTCTAAGATTAATGTTACTTCTGAAATTGATTAGAGCGAATATGTATTTGAATAAAAATACCACTTTTATAAGTTTTTCAAAGTATCAAGTTTGAAAAGAACGAAGTTTGTCTTCCATTGTTATCTCATTGCTCAAAGATACCGGTGATGAAGTAATTGGCTGGAAATCAATCGGCCGTTTCTTACATCAATTTATAAAGAAGATGAGTGCCAATGTTAGATATGTCAGTTCAGTATTTTAAAAATAGCCACCCAACCTCTTGCAACCATGCGTAGCGCATTTTAATACTTACACTTGAAATAAAAATACAACTGAATAAAGACGATTGACTTTGCCTTTGAATTTCATATGTGAATAACAATATAGGACTTTTCAGATAGAGGACAGGGAGGAGCAGGTTTTATTAAACAAGACCGTACATCTGATATGTTTGAACTATAGGCAACTTGTGTTTACGGGCTAAACTCAGTCCTCTGAAGTCAATCGACAAATACCTTTAAGATGTTCAACAGAATAACGTATCAGCATTATTATATACTACAGACACAAATATAACACTAGGCTCCCAAGTTTCAAAATTATATTGTGTGTGAAAACAGTTAGTAGATTTAATTCTTTGTGACCTGATAGCTAAAACCTGAGAGAAATTCAGAGTTAGTCCAGAGGTAATTTCTTTCCTCATAAATAAAATTTATTGTGTGCTGAAGCAATGATACTTACTCATACACTACCCATACGCTGATGTTTTATCAATACTTTTATTCGAACTCTACCAAAGGGCTGGATTTCTATAATGATCCTAAAAGAAGGGTGCACTGAACCAAATTGTACAAATCAATCCCTAAAGGCAAGCTATCCAATCCCATAAATCTTTAAAAAAAATGAAGGAAAAATTTCTTCACCTCCTTTTCCCCCAAAGGGTTCACATTTCCCGAACAAAAAAAAAAAAATGAAATTTCTTTATTTTAACGTCCCATGATTATGTTGTTTATGCTACAGGAGACAGATGATTATTGAAAGTGAAGGCTTGTAAAATTAAATTTTGTTCTCTCAATGGGAATCAAACCCAGAACAACATACAATAAAAGCACATGCGCTGGCCAATAGACCAGCGGAAAGGACTTTCACAGTTCTCGAGAGGAAAGGTTTCGAGATTCCTTCCTGGCTAAAACTCGAAAAATTAATTTATTTGTCAATCGATACACTTAAACAGCAGCATCATGAGCCTTAACCTTAACTTGATTTTGGTGGACAAACACCGTGTGCGTGGGTTTTCTCGGGGTTCTCCCGTTTCCTCCCACTTTCTTCATTCCACCATTTCATTCATTTCTCATAATCACCGTCTCATTTAGCCTAACCGGCATAACCTTGAGACGTAAAACTCAAAGATTTCATTTTATTTTTTTCTTAACTTGATTTAAACTTACAGTTACAAGATATTGCGCAAAACCCAAAATTAATCTTTTAGTCATTGACATTGTCATTCCTGCGTTTTACAGGCTGCTACTGTTTTATAATGAAATCGAATAAAACGTAATCAACTTTTATACAATCTGCTTAATACACGGTAGAAGCTCACTGAATTGTCAACTGTGCTATGTTGTTCTTAAATTGGTAATTTCCATTCATAAATCACTATTCACAATACATCTGCATTACTTCAGGGATGGTTCACTACAACACATACATAAGTTACGGCGTTTTTTTATTAAGCGTAAAGAGATTAGACTATGCACAACATCTAAACTGCAACTTTAAAAAAACGTTGGATACACTGCAAAGTGAAACTCTCCGCTCCCCCGTTCCACCGCGCTTGCCAAGAAACTGATGTAAACACAACAGCAGCGCCATCCTCCCAAAACCGCACAGCTATCCTGGTCAGGTTATACCTCATTCACATCAAAATTATTTTTACATATATGAAATACTAATATCAACAACTCTCATTACAAATTAAGTTAAAATTAACCACTCTTCGAAGACCTCACTTAAAATGAAGTAATAATAGTAGGAGTCATCGTTATTTGAAATATATTTCATTCCTTTTTCCAATTAGATCTATTTTCCTTAATGTGATTAAACATTTCTCGGAAACGAAGTGATAATAATTGGTAATGGAGCAAAATTAATTTTCATTTCTGGAAAAGAGATTAAGTTTGATTTCCTGATTAATACCGAGTAATGGATACACTGTATCAGAAATAGATTTGAGATTTCTCTCAAAAGATTGGTAAAATAATTCTGAAAGAAACGGAAAGAACTCATACATTCCATTACTTCAATACATATACAGAATGGGTCAAAAGTAGCCTTACAGGTACGCACTACACAGTACATTTGTGTATATTTGTTACAACTATATTTAATCCATACTTTTATATACGTCCATTTAAAATTTCACTTATATTTTTTTAACGCAATTTAATCTCGTAAGCCTTGTTCTTTACTACATCGCAAAAACTGAAACCCAATGGTGTTAGGTCAGGTGAACATGGTGCCCATTCGATGCTCCCCTTATTTCCGAACCAACGCTGTTGAAAGTTATAGTTAAGGTAGTTCTTTATTGCCAAACTATATAGTTTTAATCTAAGCTTACGCATGAGACGTCGCAAGGATGTTCTTGGTTCAGACATAGTTCGATTGATGCATGTCGTGTAGTCTTCTTTGGAGTGTTCACAAATGTTAGATTCACTTTTACGTTATTATCTTTAGTCATAGAAGTCTTAGTACAATCAGATGGTGATAAATTAACTACTGAAACCATGCTTTCAAATTTATTTCTTATGTGATAAATTAGCTAGCGTGAAGATGGGGAGTGTTACAAGCCCTATGCGCATTACTTTCTTTAATCTTGATTTAAATCTGTTTCCATTACTAATAGTTATCTTTATAAAATAAAAAAAATCGACATATGAGGAAGTAGCTTAATAACATCTAAAACGTAGATGAAGGATATAGAATACTGATTTAGAATTGTTGTTTGGAGAAAATAGATATAAAACATGAAACCTATAGTGAAACAACTGTAAGGCTATTTTCGGTCCACTGTGAAAATTGACGGAAATGGGCCCATTAGCACTGCTGGTTCAATGCTGGGAGTAGTACCACGAGAGAACGGTTTACGCAGCACTCGGATAGTGGAGCGTGAACGAGTGAACAGGAAACGTGTGGGTATGCATCACTATGCGTTCTCGACGCGTCAAAGGGCGCGTGCGTTCAAGCAGGACCGCATGGTCGGCCTACGAGAAAGTAGCTTCTTATACTACAAAATTCGTGTGCATACTTGACATGCCACTACGATAGCAATGTTTGTGTGAAAGCAGTGTACAGAAGAATACCGTAATCAACGACTATCAGACGCTGCATCGCATAATGTGAACACAACATATATTGTTCACACTAGAATGACAACTGTACAGAGTCCTCCAAGATGCCAGCTCGACTCTGGAGCAAAGTACCGGTTTGTACTTGACTGTGTCGAAGTTTCGACGGTGTCTGCTGAACGCTGGACTGGCGTCACACTGGCTTTTTACAATTTTTTTTAACAGACCACTAAGAACTGAGACCGCAATGAGAGCGTGAACATTGTCGTTAGCGTTCTGGGTGGCAGATGGTCGTATTTTCAGGCAAGTCCTGCTTTCACCTGCTCTACAATGATGGTCGTATAAGCGTTTTAGCTAGCTTAATTACCACAATATGTCAGCGTGCCTTGTCCAGTATCATAGTAGGTATGAGGGGAAAGCGTGTATTGGTATACAAGCTTTTCCCTCATCTCTATTCTCTCTATCAATACAAAACTGGGTACAGTCATTTCTTATCCCTTATAGTATTTTTCGAAATACATTTGAATTGTGTGCTTTTGCCCGAGGCTTCCAATGAACAGTATTGGTGCAATAAATAGCTATTTCACTAAAAGTCTACGATTTTCTTTATACTAACAGGGTTAATGGGCTCCAGGGACTTGCTCCGTTGTCCATGGCACCTAATTTTTTTTGTGCATGATCATATCTTTGTTATGTTTATTTAATGAACTAGGTTTGGTTCGGATGTCTGAATGGCATGTTCATGTCCGTTCATTGTTAGAATTTATGCATTTAGAGGAACTTAACCAATAGCCGCTACATAAGAGAAACTGGAGGTCCAAGACATACTCTTGCTTCAGGCATTTCGAGAAACTTAACTAGTGACTGCTACATCAGTGAAATTCTAGAGACCGAAGACATAACCTTCCTTCAGGCATTTAGGACAATCTAGCGTTTCTCACACCAGGGAAACTCTACCGACTGAAGACATGTCCATCCTTCAGATATTTAGAGTAACCTGACCATGACCGATACATCAGGAAGGCTTTAAAGATTGCAGACATATCCTTCATTCTAGCATTTAGGGCAACTTAAGAGTCTACACAGAAACTCTAGAGGCCAAAGACACACCCTTCCTTCAGGCATTTAGAACAATCTAACTAGTGTCTGCTGCACCAAGTAAATTATAAAGACTGATGTATACCCTTCCCTTATGAATTTAAAGCAGCTTAACTAATGGCCACTACATCAGGAAATGTCTAGAAACTGAAGACACACCCTTCATTCCGACAGTTAGGGCAAATTAACCAGTCACGGCTACATCAAGGAAGCTCTAGAGACAGAAGACATGTCTTTCATTCAAGGAGTTAGAGAAACCTTCCAAGTGACCGCTACATCAGAGAAACTCTAGAGACCAAAGACATTCGCTTCCTTCAGGCTTTTAGAACAATCTAACTACTAGGTAGTGACTATTACACCAGGAGAGTTCTAGGGACTGAACACATGCCATTCATTTAGGAATTTAGAGCAACCTAATCAGTGACTGATACATAAGAGACTGAAGACATATTCTTCATTCAGACAGAGAAACATAACTAATCTCCGCTACATCAGAGAAGCTGTAGATTCCAAAGACATGCCTTTTCTCCAGATGTTTAGGACAACCTAGACAGTGACCGCTACACAAGACAAGCTCTAGACACTGAAGACATACCATTATTCAGGCAGTTGGGGTAACATCACCAGAGGCTGAACGCATACCCTTTCTTCAGGCATTTAGGGCAGCCTTACCAGTGTCCACTACATCAGGGATGCTCTAGATGTCGAAAACATTACTTTACTTTGAACAACTGCGGACAGACTTTTTCAATAGGACAATACCCAGTCATATTTATACCAGAATTTGCAAGTGTCCTTGAAGAAACGGCCTTCTAACATTTTGCCCATCAATAATGTGTAGGATATCTTCCATACAAGAAACAATATCTATGAACATAAACAATGCTCTTTGATTCAATACCAGGACGTATAGGTTCTGATTATAAAATGTGGAGGCTTCACGCCAAACTGATTTATTAAGATTAGATGTGTCATATAGTTTTGAAATGTAATCAGTTGTCAAGGAGATGTTTTATAACAATTGAGAGAATCGTCATAACAGTGAAATGTATGATTTTGAACTGTGATGTAAAATAAGTAATTTCTCATCAAATATAGTGTTTTACAATTTGAGATTTGTGTATGTTTTTGTGTAACTATTGCTAATATACGTAATAATTAAAAGTACATAAACACACAGAAAAACTTAGTTGTAATTATTATTAGTTGTTATAAAGTCACTAACTGAGAATTTTAGTAGTGTTAAGTTATGGGTTATATTGGATCATTTTCAGCATAAATTTCATTTTAAAGAAGCCATTAAATACAATATTTAGAGGTAGAAACAGAATACCACTATTCACCAAGTGAAATATGTGTACACATCTTCTCAAATGAAGCCGTTTATCTCGAAACTCCTTAGAATATTAGTTAATGACTTTTACCTTAAGACCAAGGATATAGGCTATTTCTTCTAAAAATATTTATTTTAATGTTTTACAACCACTTTTCTGATATTTCCTCTTTAACTATACATAACACATTTATAAATACAACTTGCGATTCTAAACAATGTAAAGCAATAAATTGTTTCATATAAATGCACATTTATTTATTTATTCGATGATATTGATAGCAGATACAATACTGAATCGGCGTATTTACTTTATGAGATTTATGTACATATATGTATGTACAAAATTCAATTGAATGTAATGATAAGTTTTGAGACTAAAATTCTTTTATTAAAAAATGAACTAAACTTTTTTTTTTAAATATCACCAACCGACTTTAATCTTTCCCGTATTTTATTTAATAATATAAGTGTCACGCACACACACACGCACAGGGAAGTTTAAACTTGGAATGTGATATATTGTTACATAACATTACACAACATTACATAACCTGCTAATTACTATTATTATTATTATGAAATAATTAATCTTGTGGAGATGTTGAAGATAAATCTGCGAAAGGTGCTGATTCATAAATAGCTTTCATTGATGTTACATTGAAAGTACCAACGTAATACCTCTGAATGAAAAACATGTTAATCCTACAGATAAGGATTCTCTTATTTGGGTAATTAAGTAATTAATAGAGAAGTATCAATAAAATTATTTTCATTATACAGAGTCTTCCAAAAGTCCTGCAAAAAAGTATAAAGCTGTAACTTTGTAACCATTTATTGTATTTGTACAAAACTTTTAGTGGACTTGTAAGAAAGTCTGAAATTTTGTTTCCAAGCATTCAACGCCAAACCTCCAGCTGAGCACCATTTACGTTCAAACATTGCTGAAGTATTTTCGAGAATCCAAGAATGGCATTTCGACGTGCTTCATCCGTAATACTCCCAATCACATCACGTATCTTCTTCCGGAGGTCCTGAACATCTTTCGGTTTTTGCTTGTAAACTTCTGTATCATTTTCTTACGAACGACATTGTGTAGCTTTGCCATTGGCACTCGCAGCTCCAAGGATGTGCGTTTCAACGATTTCTTTGGACTTCGCAACACGCTTTCCTGCACGGACTGAATCATATCAGCACTGGTTGTTGGCCTTCCGCTACGAGACAAGCCCAAGACACTTCCGATAGCTAGCAACTCATCGTACCATCTCTTGATACTTGAACCTGCAGGTGGTTGGTTCTGATATTTTTGTCGGAATTTTCTTCTCGCCAGAACACTAGATTTTAACTCAAAACCACGCCACACACTGCGCTTTCTCTTGAGTAGACGCCATCTTTGTCACGTGGTTTGCGGTTATGACGTCAACGTTTACATCCGCTCATTGTTGCCAACAAAACTTTTTAACATTTCCACTAAATATTACAAACAAAATACAAAATTGTAAGTAGTACTTTCAAAGTTACAGCTTTTTTACTTTTTGCAGGACTTTTGGAAGACTCTATAATATGCAAATAATAATAATAATAATAATAATAATAATAATAATAATAATAATAATAATAATAATAATAATAATAATAATAATAATACTTGGAGGACTTGAGTAGCTCAGTGGCAATGCGTTCACCTTTGGTGCTAGGAGTCTTTTGTTCGATTCCAGCTCTCGCCAAATGGGCTTTCTGGTGGACAAACATCGTGTATGTGATTTTTCTTGAGGTTCTTCCGTTTCCTTCCACTTTCTTCCTCCCACCATTTCATTCATCCTCATCATCACCGTCTCCTCGAGCTTCGCCAGCATAACCGAGGGGATGTAAAACTTGAAGATTTTACTTCATTTCATTTCAATAATAATAATAATAATAATAATAATAATAATAATAATAATAATAATAATAATAATAATAATAATAATAATAATAATAATAATAATAATAATTTAGATAGTTGAGAATCTAGTATTTATATATTTTCCTTTCCAGCTTTAGAGAACACAATTAAGACGGGCTGCAGTTGAGTCACGACACTTAATTTCATCAAAAGAAATGTAATTCTGACGATTTGTAAGACACTGTTCGTTTCTGTAGCATGTATTAAGTTCCCTGTTAGAAATGCAAATTTTGCATTGCGCTGACGCAAACCAGTACTAAATTGAACCTCTGATATTTTTGTGTTTTGGCACTTGTACAGGTGTCGTTGCTATGTTGTTTCAGTGGGCAGAAGAAATATTTTTCGGCTAATCGAAAAATTACGTAACTTAGGATGAGAAACTTGTAGTGTTAGAGTTCTGACATGTCGTTTACGAATAGTGATCTTTTCATAATGATTTAATTCTTCTCATACATAAAGTTTGGAAGCTTATTTCTGTAATAATAATAATAATAATAATAATAATAATAATAATAATAATAATAATAATAATAATAATAATAATAATAATAATAATACCAAATACAGTTGCAACACATGTAATATACAACTGTATTTGGTGGAATTTACAGGTGTGAGGGTCGTTGTGTAAGCATCGACCAGACGTGTTCAATCGGGGAGAGATCGGGGGAACGCGCAGTCCAAGAAACAGAGGAACATTGTCTATCCGGGAAGTGTTGGGTAGTACGAGTAACAGGGGGGGCCGTGTTATCCTCCCTTATAATTCCAGGCAGAATATGCGCTAAAGGGATACAATCTGATTCAACAGCTCGTCAACGTACTGTTGGCTGGTCAAATTTCCGTCAATGTGTAGAAGACAAGAACTAAAAGAGAACTCAATGGCGTCCCACACAATAACAGCTGTTGCCGGACCGATCTGACAATGCAAAATACAGGCTTTGCCTAGCCTAGCTTCTCGGTAGCACCAGATTTGAATTATCATCATGATACTGCAGATAGATGCGGGATTCGTCTGAAAAGAGGATGTTTTGCAATCGATCTCTTAATGCACAACTCCTATACCTATGTTGTGCACTCAATGGAAGTTGCAGCAATGGGCGCCATGCAAATATGCCTTGCTCTGCCAAACGACGTAGAACAATTCATTGGGACACTGGGCGTGTGGAACAACCTCCAATGCTTGCGCCAGTGTGCAGAATGTCCGATTCTCCAGATCCATACTCATAAGCCGTATGTATCTGCGGCCCGTGATATGATGGCACGCTTGCTGGGCTCCGGCGTGTCACTGCGTATTAGTTTCGTGAAGCCATCAAGTTCATATATACTGCACTGTGTCCGCATTCAGCGCAATAAGGGCAAAAATGTCGCGGAAGGAAAAACAACTGCAATAGGAACACGTTACTATTCGTCGCGATCAAAGGCCGAAACCTTCTGGAAGATCTGCCGCATTTGACGACGAGGTATCTTTTAACTGTATGCACATACCCACGTCTCACCAACCTTCTTTTGCCACTGAACTGATCTCTCGCCAGTCGCATTTTCGCCGGTCCCAAGAGGTTCGTCCAATACATTGCTGAAGTAGCACTCTTATTGGCCACATTCTATGATGTCACAAACTTTCAAGTTCAACCTGCTAGTATGCTTGTTGCTTTCGTTTCTCTGTTTTGTGTGTGTGTGTGTGTGTGTGTGTGTATTAAAAAAAAGAGAGAGGAGATTTATCAATATTAGTACTTCTGAAATACATTGCATTATAATTCTTGATTTATATTCACTTTGTACGCGGTACAAATATATTATTCTTAAATAAGTCTTCGTCCAAATAAAAGTTTAAAAAAACGCACTACACATGAAAGTTATTGCTGTCTACAACTTTAACAATTTTATTAGATCACATATTAGCTGATGGTACTTTATTTATTTATTTCATTTTCCGCCGTAAGAACTTAGCGTTCATGGCTTCGTCAGAGATCCAGTTACAATTACAATTAATAATATTAATAATAATTACAAGAGATACGTTACAATTAATAATACAATCATTAGAAAAATAATATGTAATAATACAATATATAATAATAATAATAATACAAAATATATACGTAACAATAAAACTTAAACTTAAGTGTATTTTTAGAGAAAATATAAATTGTACCTTGTTTTATATATTTCAAAATTCAAATAAATCTTAATATTTACATTACAAAGAAAGATCACCCTGAAGATACTCATCTAAACCATAGAAAAGATGTTGAAGTAACAGCAACTTGAAGTGTCTTTTAAACTGCAAGTTTGGCATTCGTTTGACAGGATCTGGTAATTTATTATAAAGATTTATTCCTATGTGGTGTAACGAATTTTGAGTTCTTGTTAGACGGAAATTTTGTATATGAATATGATTGGTTGTTCTTGTGTTGTATTGGTGTAGGTCCGAATTGAGTTGAAATTTTCTTTTATTCATATATATGAATGATATTGTTTCGAGAATGTATACACACGGCATTGGTAATATTTTAAGTTTCTGAAACAGTGGTCTACTTGGTGTATGAAACGGAACTGGTAACATTATTCGTAACATTTTCTTCTGCATTGTAAATACTTTCTTCGTATAACAGGTATTACCCCAGAAAATGATTCCATACGATAGAATTAACTGGATCAATCCGAAATAAATTGTTTCCAATGTTTCTGTTGTTAGAATTTTACTAAGTTTACGTATAAGATAGATTCTCGCGCTTAGTTTCCTCAACAAATCATTCACTAGATCATCTCATGTTAACTTAGAGTCTAATTTTAACCCTAAAAATTTACAAGTGTCAGATACCTGCATGAGTTCCCCGTCTATACGTATTTGATGTATATTTAGAGAGTTCAGTTTTCCTTCATTTGAAACTCATTATAATTATTTTCACTGTATTTTAGTTAAGTTGGTTTGCTTTTATCCATTCTGTAATTTTATCTGTCGTGTTCTTAAATATGAATTCCTCGGAGCAAATGTTATTTAGAATTTCAACTAAAATGTTTGTATCATCCGCAAAAAGTACGCTTTTGTTTGGAACTATATAATCGGGGAGATTTTTAATGTATATAAGGAAAAGTATAGGACCTAATATTGATCCTTGTGGAGCTCCGTGCCTAATGTGCCTTACCTCTGACTTGGTTGGACCTATTTCCACATATTACATGCGGTTAGTCAAATACGATTGGAACCATAAATTAGCATGGCCTCTAATACCGTAACTACGCAATTTATTCAATAAAATTTTATGATTAACAAGGTCAAAGGCTTTTGTGAGATCCAGAAAAATTCCATATATATTATTTCTTCTCTCTCTCGTTTTATATATATCACTTAGAAAAGCAACTACAGCATTGCTAAATGATTTGCACTTCCTAAACCCGAATTGGCTCTCCGTGAAGATATTATTCTTTTCCAAAAAGGGCACCAATCTGTTATACATAACTTTTTCTAAAATTTTGGAGAAAACAGATAGAATAGAGATAGGACGATAATTTCCTGGGTCAGTAGTTGATCCTTTTTTGTGTATAGATCTTCTTTTTGCAAGTAATCTTCTGGAAATGTTCCCGTTTCAAGAGAGGAATTGCATATATCAGTCAACGGTATAAGAAAATATTCGGCACACATTTTAAGCAAATAATAAGGAATATCGTCGGGCCCAGAAGATGTTTTCGTCTTCATTTTTTAGGATTAGAATTTAGATTTCTGGGCTTTCAGCATCTAAGGCCATTTAGCCCTTCACGTTTGAGGGATGACGTCCCTCGGCAAGCACACAGGAAAGGGAAGGAAGAAGGATGGGGGAGGAAGGAAGCGGCCTGGGACCTATAAGTGAGGTACCACCCCGGCATTTGCATGGTGTGAATGAGAAAAACCCAGGAAAACCTCATTCAGAGTGGCTGGCCTGAAAAAGCGTTTTAAACTTTTTCGACCGAGTGCTCCCACCGGAAATCGAACCCGGGACCGCTCGCACCGAAGGCGAGAGCGTTAGCGACTACGCTAAGCGGGGACCCTTCTTCATTTTTTAATAATCGATCTTATTTCTAACTCTGTGGTAGGTACTAAGTATATAGATATAAAATTGCTAGATAATTTTATGTTGTTAGTATTTTCAGACTCAGAATTTGAGTATGTTTTCGCATCGTTGACAAACAAAATCATTAAGTAGGTTTGCAATATGGTGTTTATACGTTATTTCTTGGCCATGGTGTATTATTTTTTTAATTCCTATTTTTTGAAGTTTTGATGCGGTTGATTGTTCATTTACTACTTGCCATAGTGTTTTGTTCTTGTTATCATATTTAGATATCCTATTTGATGTGTGCATTTTCTTTGCTTCTTTTATTACTCCTTTAAGAATATTTCTATATTTATTAAAATATTCTTTTAGTTTTCTATTATTCGTCCTTTTCACAATTGCATATAGAATGAATACACTGGCTTTTGCAAAAATCGTGCACTCTTTAATGTAACACCTTCTTTTAGTTTCAAATCTACATACAGAACTTTGATTCCACTCACTTGATGATGCAAAATTAAAAACGTCTTGGCCTTGTTACTTTTACCATGTACAAAAATGTTTCTAAAATTAACTTTATACTACACGTCAGTTCGTCTTCATTGGCATCCAAGAGTAGGTCTGGTTTACGGCGGTTAGAAGTATTTTACGGCAAATAGCGTTGTAATGTCGTTATAGATAAGCCATGCTCGGTTCAATTGCACGAGAAATGCCCGTCATCTAGAGCTAGATGGCCATTATTATTGAGCATTGTTTGGGAACTACAGAAGGATATCAATTCGTTGGAGTTTAGCAGCCCTTTCAACATCAAGTTCACAATGAGACATGGACCTACTGCTACACCTAGAATCCGAACCACATAAGATTAGCCGGGAATCGAATCCGGATCTCCCGAGCCAAAGACGTCTACGTTAACGATATAGCCACAACATAGTTGCAGACAATGTAAAGTTATCCATGTTTTTGTTTAGAATGAGTATACCAGGGTCAACTTTACATCACCTTAAACTTTGAAACAGTGGTTCCCAAGGACCAATCTCCTGAAGGGGTCTTGAAGAACAAACGAGGGATCACAAGCTAACGACAGAAATAAATTATAAAATTATCAATTAACTTAACAGATGTTACGTGTTTGATATTTAGTCCTTTTTAGACTCGCATTCCAGATTTTTAAGTAATTAAACACTTAATAAATATAAACAGATGAAAAGATGGTGAGTAATTTGAGTTTTGGAGTCCCGTTCATCAGTAAAACTATACGAGACGCGGAGATACAGCTTAAGATGAAACCCGATCTGCATTAGCTTCTGTCAGGAATCAAACCCGGGCCTTTTGTGCTAAAGATGCATACTCTATCCACCTACGCATTAGGAGACTATGTGTAGTAATTTATAAACGAAGAAAATTTTTAAGGAACTATCTCATGTATACATTGAACCATTAAGTGTAGTGTTATGTCTCACATAGCCTCCTGCTGAAAGGGACCCTAAATTCAAACCGAAAATCAAACCTAAATTACTACATCTTTCCTGTAAATTTCCAGCTCTTGGCACCCAATTTCAAAATCTGCAGCAAATGCAACGTACAATTGCCTGCGGAGTTTAAAGGCTAGTGTTTTCAGCTCTATTATCTTGGTTCTTAATCCCCTCCCAGTGTTATTCAGGTGTCTGTTTTCTTAGGTTCCCTACACTTCTCAATTGATTATGAAAGCATTCATAGCAGAATAGAAATAGAATAGCTCCATTTAACATTACGAGTTTCATATAAAGATAATTTTAAAAAATAAAGTCCTGCAGTTCGTACGTGCAGTCGACGTGTAGAAGTATTTTGTAACAGATGTTATTGTCGTGTCTTTATTGATAAGGGTTTCTCGATGCAAGTATATCATCAAATGTGTAAAATACATGCCAATCTATGCTGGGTGGTCTGTACAAGCTAGTTTTACATCAAATCCGCACAATGGCAGGGCGAAACAGGAAGCACAAGCAGAAGGTTATAAAATAGGTGATAATGTTTAAAACAGTGGTTCCCAACCGTGTCTACCTGGTGTCTCCTTCTTAAACCATTTATACTTCTCGCTAACCTCCCTCCCGTTCATTGACCATGTGAGCTTTCTAGTTTGATCCATCTATGATTTCAGATTCAACATTGAAATCTCAAATCTTCAATAATAATAATAATAATAATAATAATAATAATAATAATAATAATAATAATAATAATAATAATAATAATAATAATAATAATAATAATAATAATACAATAATAACCAGATTTTCATCTTTAGTTCCCTTGTGGCTATATGATTAGCATAGACGTCTCCGGCGCGGAGGCCTGAATTTAATTCCCGGTGAGAACTTATGTAGTTAGAATTTTACGTTAAGCTATAGCTTCACGTCTCATATAGCTTTGTTGATGAACGGGACTCCAAACCTCAAATCGCTCACTGTGTTTTCATCTGTTTATATTTATTAAGTGTTTAATTACTTAAAAATCTCGAATGGGAGTCTAAAATAGACAAAATATCATACACGTAACATCTGTTAATTTCATTAACAATTTTATAATTTATTTCTGTCGTTAGCTTGTGATCCCTCGTTTGTTCTTCAAGACCCCTTCAGGAGATTGGTCCTTGGGAACCACTGGTTTAAAGTTTAAGGTGATGTAAAGTTGACCCTGGTATACTCATTCTAAACAAAAACATGGATAACTTTACATTGTCTGCAACTATGTCGTGGCTATATCGTTTCCCGGCTAATCTTATGTGGTTCGGATTCTAGGTGTATGGTAGGTCCATGTCTCATTGTAAACTTGATGTTCAAAGGGCTGCTAAGCTCCATTCGAACTGATATCCTACTGTAGTTCATAAACAATGCTCAATAATAATGGCCATCTAGCTCTAGTTGACGGGCATTTCTCGTGCAATTGAACCGAGCATGGCTTATCTATAACGACATTACAACGCTATTTGCCGTAAAATACTTTTAACCGCCGTAAACCAGACCTACTCTTGGATGTCAATGAAGACGAACTGACGTGTAATGTAAAGTTAATTTGAGAAACATTTTTGTACAGTAAAAGTAACAAGGCCAACACGTTTTAAATTTTGCATCATCAAGTAAGTGGAATCCAAGTTTTGTATGTAGATTTGAAATCAAAAGAAAGTGTTGCATTACACAGTTGCACGATTTTTGCAAATTTGTGTTTTCAATTTTGCAATTCGTTTTTGCATTTGCAGTATTCATTGTGAGCACCATAAGCTAATATGTGATCTAATAAAAACGTTAAAATTGTAAACAGTAATAATTTTCATGTGTAGTATGTTTTTTTTTAAACTTTTATTTGGACGAAGACTTATTTAAGGATAATATATTTGTACCGCGTAAAAAGTGAGCATAAATCAAGAATTGTAATGCAATGTATTTTAGAAGTACTAATATTGATAAATCTCCTCTCTCTTTTTTTTAAATACACACACACACAAAACAGAGAAACGAAAGCAACAAGCATACTAGCCAGTAGCGCTTCGTAGTCTGTAGAAGCACCGGTTGCAATATCAAAGGTATGTAGATACGCGCAAGTGTTTCCCTCCCCCAGCGTTCTTGAGCTTTATCCAAAAAATATTCAGGAAATATGAAGAGGAAAGTCTTTTAAGCTTTATTTGTATATTTATTGATTAAAGTGTATTCTCTAATATTGATTTAATATATAAGCTATTTTCTTTATTTGAAACAACCACTGTCAATGTACGTTCATAAACTACTGATATGCCCACCCAAGTGCAAAACTTCTATACTCGTGTTATTGAACAAGCGATAAATCGAATATATAGTATGTGCTATAAGCCATGAATGATGGCGTTAACCCCAAAAGAAGAAAAAAAAGCAAGGAAATTGCATATATTCAACCAAGCAGTTAAATAAAAATTATTTAATTAAATAAACTATGCATTATTTTAAAATAAAAGGTCTTTCTTCGTTCTTTTCGAGCTTCAATTTTTTCTGACTTCATTGAAATCTGAAATGCTGATCGCCAAGTTTTTTCTGAATAAAAAGCATCGCTACCGCAAATATTTTCCGCTTTATTCTCTTTAGGGTTCAGAAACACGTCTCTCCTCCGACAATACGCATTTTGTTAGCATTTCTTTGTATGAATATAAGGTACAAAAAGTCCATTTTCAGTAACCACGTATTTTTGTCTGCTGTTCTTTACTATAAAGAAGCATGAAATCTAAGATGTTTTCCTTCGAAAATAACAATAAAAAAATAGTTTAACATTCCAACAAATTAGGCTAAAGAAGACAGATGATTATTGAAAGTGAATGATTTGATATTATTTTTTTATGCTTTTCGCCGGAAATCGAACACGGGATCATGTGCATGAAAGACACAGAGCTAGGAATTAGACCAGTGGTAGGACTTTTTCTCCTTCGAGTCACGATTTACTAAATATCAATATTTGGAATGATTTGTTAGTTTTCAATCGATGGGAATTAACCGTGAATTCGAAATCACTGAATTTGATGCTGAAAATATGTTGAATATAGGAATTTCTCTTTTGGGAATGGTAGGTATATATCTCAAAGTAGAAAAAAAGAACGAACTGCGATTGCAAGGACTAGATATTTCTGCTATTATCAATGTTCATTTGATTTGATTGGGTTTACTATTCATTCTGTACATCATATTACATGTATGTTTGAATATTGTGTCTTCTTTATTTCATTTCTTAACTGTAACGATGTTTTAAATTTGAGAAATTTTGTGAAAACAAAATCAAGCAACCTCTTAAACACAAAAATAATATGTATACTTCTGTGCATAGTAAGATTATTATTCTTTCAGTGTCACAAATTATTTCCTATATTCTAAATTACTTGCGGCCCCTGGTTCGATCCCAGGTCGCGTCAAGTAGGCTTCGTGTTTGACGAACACCGTGTACGTGTGTTTCCTCCCACTTTCTTCATTCCAAGATTTCATTCATTCTCATAATCTAATTTAGCATATAGCCATAAAAAGTATTGGTGAGAAATTAATTACAAATTACTTAACTGGGTGGAGTGGGAAGAAATATCATAAATACAGTATTAAGTCCCGTTGACTACATTTATACTTCAGTTTTTCAGTATACATACTTCCTGGTGTTCCATGTTGGAATCTCTTGATTTTATGGCTGGTAATATGACATTACCTTCTCCCCCCCCCCCCCAGAAAAAAGGAAAACATCTTGCTTGAAAGAGAACCGATAGGGACAGTTATTGAGACAGTAAACATTCTTAAGAACTGCACCGATACGAGCACAAAATTAAAATACAGAATTATTTTATATCTTGATAATTCCTCTGTTTTAATCATAATGAATATTTAGAACCACAACTACCCAACTTTGGGAGGGCAAAACTCCCCCGATATTAAGAAAGAAAGAAACAATACTACCACCAGACGCATATTTGTTCTTTGCGAGTTTGTTTTGTGAATAACTTCTTTCTTCCAAGCGTCTGTGTTACCCTACCAATTGAGTCAAGCGCTGCCAAGCGGAGGAACTCGTAACTATTACAGAAGCTGACGATACACCAGTTGCGGAACGAGCTGCAACTACAAACAGGCACCCCATGTTAAGAGATAGGCGCTCGCCGCTATATGCTCAACGTTACTGATTCCAGTGGCAACGCTCGCTGCAACTGGAAATGTAAATCTCTCTTTTTCTTTCAGTTTTTTTAAATTAGATTTTTTCGAAATGTATCAATACTGTCTTGCGCTCAAGAGCAAAGGTTTATTTTTTACTGATACACTACTTTAATACCTAAAAATATCTTTAGTTTTAAAAAATATCCGGTTGCACAACCATGCAACATATAGTACCAGCCGCAACTGATACTAGCAGGTTGAACTCGAAACTTTGTGACGTCATCCGAACGTGGTCAATAAGAGTGGTACTTCAGCAATGAATTGGATGAACCTCTTGGGATCGGCGAAAATGCTCGCCGGTCTTCACTTTGTTGTCACTAGATGGCATATCCAGCGCCTCTTCTAGTGGAAAAAAATCAGTTTAAAAAAATAAAAAAACAAAATACGTATTTTAAAATATGAAAAAGTGTTCAAAATGTTTTAAACATGTTTTAAAACACACACACACACACAATAAAACATGTTTTAAACATTTTGAACAGTTTAAAACGATTTGAAACATGTTTCAAAATCGTGTAATAACGTATTTATTAAGACTTTTTTTTTTTTTTGCTCTTGGAACAGATTTTTTCACTTATTTTATTCTCGTTAAGACTACACTTTGTTGGGAACAGAATATTTCAGTACAAATTAACAATTTTCAACTTATTTCGTATCACGACCCCCTTTTATTACATCCTCTTGCCAGTGACTCTCGTAAGTACTTCGTTGGTTGTAATAAGCTTTTTAGGTAGATTTTAAAATCTACCTGTATAGAGATTTCGCACAATCTATCAATATACATAGCAAAACAAAAGGCCTCCCCATCTTTGTGTATTGAGAGCGGGTTGAGGGAGAATGATGAAACTTGGAAGTGGTCTGATACATCAGATGGTGCTATCAAGCATCATGGCGGACATCTTTGATTGGTATTCGAAATTTCAAATGCAAAGGGAGTCATGTTACATGTTTTAAGGCTAGAATTTTACCAGAAATACGGTTGTGCGGTTATTTTAGCCCTACAGCAAGTAATTTCGGAGTTACCGCTTATGAAAGTTTTCTAATTATGCCTTTAGGGGCTACATTCGCGTTTCGTGGAGGCGGGCGATTTTTGTTGCAAAATGTGATTACTATTTCAGGACACTGATGCTAATAAAATTACTTTAAAATAATAAATTTTCGAAAAATAATTTTTGAAGCACACTTCATATTGTACTAACTTTAGAATATTTTCTGCAAGCCTATGTAATTGTTTTTTTTTTTTTTTGTCAATAATTTATTGAAGAAAGGTAATATTTGGGGCGTTCAGAGCACAATGGATCCAAATCCATTTTCAATAAAGTTCAGTTTTGCGCGGCAAATGAATTCTATTTCAAAATGTAATATCTTCACAGTCAAGAGTCCAAAGCAAATGTAACTAAAACCATGCGAAAGGGCGTGAGATAGGTTCATATGACAGCCGCTAGACAGGGACGTCAGTGGGACAACAGGGCAACCGCCCCATCCCCACCCTAAATTTCAGATTTTGGGGGCAGTAAGGCACTTTTAGAAATCTTTTGATAAGCAAAGTCCAACAGACGGCCAATGCAAATGGATTATAACGGATAAAAATCCGTATTTATTCGGTGTAAGGAATTCAAATTTTTTTATGTTGGACTTTGCTCAGCAAAAGGTTTCTAAATCTTCATTTCTGCTCCCAAAATCTGAAATTCAGGGTAAGGGGCGAATGACCTCGAAACGAATGCCCCTCTCTAGCGGCAATTATATAAAATTCTAGATTGCATCTTGTCATGTAGTTTTTCTTTCTTTCATATCGGATTCGTGCTTGTGAAAATATGACGTTTTCCGTTGGTGTATACTTTTGGACACACTCTGCGTTTATTTAGCGTAATTATGCATCATTGACTATTAGGGTGGAGCGTTTTGCACTTTTGTTGGACATTCGATGATGGCTAGTGCGGAAAAGGCGCTATTAGTGGCACCGACCTTACTGATTTTTCTAAAGAAATTTTTTGGACAACCCTAACGGACCTAAAGTTTTTTAAGTGTTTGGTTAGGCAACACAGACAACACCAACCACAGAAAAGCTACTTGTGGTCATTTTTAGAGTTATCTGATGGCTATAACACAATTATTTTACTAAAAGAAACTTGTAGCAATGACAGTAAATAATTTTAAAATGTTTATGAGTCAAAGTACAGCCATATTTGCTCAGTTGTTGGAATTAATGTCCAGATTTTGTTTGGAATGCCACATTAACGATGATTATAGGCATAGTCCTTGATATAACACGCCTTTCTTTGTGCAACTCTTCGCTGATTTTGCTCTGTACGCAAAATAACTCAGAACTCACCACGGGAAGGTGGTTGCACATCGAGTTCAGCCCACCCACCTATCCAGTAAGTATACGTTGGCATTTGACCTTAGGTCACGTAGTTCTTCTTGGTCTCGAAGCCAGGCATTCTTGTTCTAGACTTCCGTTTGGCTCTAACGTAAATATCTCTTGCGTTCTGGCCTCACTTTTTCGACGCTGCCTCGGACACCAACTTCACTGTGCGTTCAACAGCTTGACTATGACAAGGGAATGTTGTTCTTAGAGTAGCTGAAGTTTGGATAGTTTCCTCAAGCTACTGATCTGTTATGTTTCGTGTGATTGGCGGCTCTGTTAGACATTTAGGCCAATTAATCATGTCGTAATTTTCAGCTGTAAAGTTTAATTTCGGAACAATGAAGTCACGTGGGCGAGTCTTTGGAGTCTCGGAGTCTTCTGGCTGGCACTTTTTTTTATCCTTCTCCAGCCTAACGTTCGAATATGCGGATTTGCATCTGTTGTCATCGCTATCAGCAGGTTTTCATGATGAGCGTAGTATCTGTTTGTAGAACAGAATAAACTATGTGTTGTAGATTTTCTGGCAGAAAACGTGATAGCTTAACTATGCTAAACAGATGCATGGCGCCCATTTCGCACGAAGGATTTCGTCGTATTGAAAACCATACGGGAGCGTATACTTTAACAATGTACTGGCAAAGTAGACACAAACTTGAACTAGGTTTATCAGTACTGATGTAGTGGCGAAGCATCCTACAGGCCAATGTAAGCCATCGTGAATATGATAATGGTCCTGGTTTTCTGTTTGCTACATCGGTAGTACACATTTCTGTAGCAATAGCCTTACAAATTTCAGAGAGATAACTTTGGTCTCTGCTTAAATCATCTGGTTTTTCCATTTCAGATACCCATTCAACAGGAATGGGTGTAAAGGAGACGATCGGTGAACGTTCACAATCCTTTAATTTCTTTCCGATGGGGCCGGAAAAAGCGTTGGGTCCGGTCGTCCCACCATCCAATTCGGTAACCAGGTGTCGAAATGGCAACTCGTTGGTATGAAAAAGGCAAATGAAATGCTGCAGTTCCTTTCCTACGGATCTTTGTATCTGACTTATCACGCCGTTATCCCATCCTGTGTTCGTGGCTTCACCATCGCTGCCGACTGCCTCAAGACTTGACACGTCTACTGGTTCTTCTCTAAAAGCTCCAATATAGAGTCGGCAATATCCTTGCCAGTGTATGACTTAGGTGTGGCATGATCCAAGTATTCTGAACCGGGCTCCGATAGAACTGTGATATGCTTTTCTGTTACCTCTCCTCCTCATAGTTTGCCGTTAATTTTTTCTTGCACAAGAGTTGCATAATTTTTTTCCGTCGAAGTAGATACTTGTAATAGGTGAGCCCGGCATAGGTGAGCCTTTTCTTTCTGGATCTTCCCACACAGTTTATCTTTTCCTCTTCGTACCTTAGATCTGTCAACAACAAGAATTTTGTCCTCTGGCGTTATGAGTTTCGCGTCCTGAAGTACGGCAGAAGCGATCAAAGCAACCTGTCTGTCTGAAGCTCCAGTTCTAAACGCTGCCTCCGCTGTATTTTGAAGACAGATGAGCTTTAGGGTATGTTTCCTTCTTGGTCGAGCCTCGAAGTCAGATACCGACGTGCTTCCCGATTCAACAGCTTCGCTGGATTCCCTTGACGACGCCAGTATCTTTGACCTGTGCCTATGCCTAATCCCACTAGTTGATGGACTTGCTTCAACACTTCCAGCGTCTTTCTTGGTTGTCTGCCTCTTAAATCTGCTCACTTTACGGGAAAACATCTTTGACAGAGATTTGCTTGTTCGGACGTCAATGTTACCAATGCCCATTTTCCGTGATGTTCTCTGGTCCAAAAGAAACTTGAATTCTCGTTTTGGAATCTTGCGTGTCCTCTCACAGTTGTAATCTTCGGCGGTTTTACATTTGCAAGACGCAATATCAAAAAGAGACTTTTCCGCGTGTACAACAAAACCTGCACGAAGTTTTGCTTCTTATCCTTGTCAACTGAAATGTTTTTTCTTGGTGCGACACTTATTATAAAATGCTTTCAGCATGTCAAAAACGCCAAATATGTACAACTCTTTGTCCAACTAGTTTACAAGTGTCAGTCACTTTCAATTTAGTTACACTTTTGTCACCACTTAAACCACTTCGAAACAATGATAATGTTGCATAACGTCAGCGTACGTGGGTAACTGCATTTCACTTGGAGTGCCAAATAAGCCTCGTTCCACACTTTCCCGCGTTGGTCTGCTATGAGGCTTTTTCTTCATCTTGCTTTCCATTGCTTCCGAACTTGGAAACCAAAGTATACAAAATGTCTCTGAATCGTATCGCACTAAGAAGACTGTAACGTTAGGTACAATGCACAAACTCTTTGTCTTAACAGAAACAGTAGCGAACTAAAACCGTTAAAGCTTAAGCTGCAATAAACTGGCCTGTTGGATTGGTTGGCCTAAGTACACAATATTTATACAACCGCCGAACTTCGAGCGAGAATATTCTAGAAACGTCAGCGTAGGTTCTGGAGCCAACGAGGCGAGCGGGAGGTGCGCGAATCTTTTGGACAGAGCCGAACGTTGTGACGACGCTCGAAGAGCATGGCCAAAGTAAACAACCACGAAGTTGTGTAGCCTACTGCTAGATGGCATTTGCTGTCGGTGTACATAACAAGCGAAGAGTTGCCAAAAACAAATCGTGTTATATCAAGAGCTATGCCTATGATCATCGTTAACGTGGCATTCCAAACAAAATCCGGACATTAATTGCAACAACTGAGCTAATATGGCTGTACTTTGACTTATAGACATTTTAAAATTATTTACTGACATTGCTACAAGTTTCTTTTAATAAAATAATTGTATTATAGCCATCAGGTAACTCTAAAAACGACCACAAGTAGCTTTTATGTCATTGGTGTTGTGCGTGTTGCCTAACCAAACACTTAAAAAACTTTAAGTCCGTTGGGGCAGGGTAAGGGGTTGTCTAAAAAAATTTTAAAAATTCAGAAAGGTCGGTGCTACTAATGGCACCTTTTTCGCACTAGCCATCATCGAATTTCCAACAAAAGTGCAAAACGCTCCACCTTATTGACTATGACATTCGGACCTTGACTTGTTAATTATTCCCATGCTGCAGCATACATAATATAATATTAATATCTTAAATTCATGAGCAAGGAGGGGTAAATTAGCCCCTCTTTCCCATTCCATCAACGCCCTTGTCTAGCGGTTGTCCTATGAAACTCTAGTCCACGCCCTTCCACGTGGTTTTTGTTTATATTATTTTGTACCCTTGGCTACGAAGATACTACATTTGCTGATTAAAAGTGAACCTTTCTGAAAATTGACTTGGATCCCTTGTGCTCTGAACGCCCCATATCTAAAATATTTTATAAAAAACTGAGTTGGGGCCAAATTTGTTCTGCAAGCCAAGTTTGTTCGAAACACATAAAATTAGTTTGTTTAGTTTGATTGATTATAATCTTGCATCAGTTGCAAAGCTGAAAGCATTTTCCAGCCCAAGTATGAAACAGTGGGATCCAAACCTCTAATTTTGAAATTTTACGTCGGATCACAGTCAAAATCCAAAATCTATACAACAAATTCCGACGTCTCGTGCCTCTACCCTCAAAATTTAATGTTAAAAGACCGAAAATTGCGCCCTGTAGCGTGGTGCATACATATAGACAAACGAACAAATTGAGATCAAATTGTCCCAGACACTGACGTTCGGCACTGATGTTACGATATGTATCACGCTTTAATGGTTAGTTACGAGGGCCACTGCCATACCTTGCCCTTTCTCGCCTGGTCCCTTCATACAAGCTATGCCAAGGTGTACAGTTTTTAAGAAAATTTAGAACAAGTGGGGAAGAGGGACGAAATAAAATTTTCATAATATAATGAAAAAGATATTGTTGATACAAAATTAATTCTTACCTGAAGTTTCCGTTGCATCTTAACCACTTTACTGATGTTATAATGATCAGAAGCAATTTTCGGATGGTTTCCAGTTTTTTCACAGCATTACATTTTTCATAATGATTCTTCATTCTTAGAACTAAACCAACCATTTCTTTCTTACACGTTTTGCAACGAGCTCGTATGGTCATTTTCTTATCTGATGGAGTTTGAGTTACTTTAATAAATTTGCTCCAAATGATGTCCTTTTTTCTTCCCATAAAGTTCATGTTAAACGATTGCAAGTTCTACGGAGACTGAGAACCAACATGCACTGTATCAACGAATGCCTGCGATATTTTAATTTTAGAACCGCAATTTAGCAAATAACCTTTTGTTTGTTTTCTGAATACAACACAAAAATTTGTTTCCATGATAATTATTTTATTTATTTTTTAATATCAGTTCTACAAGTAGTCCAACCTTCGATTACGACACTTTCTCGTAAATTAACTGAGAAGCATTTAAACAATACAATATACGTTAAAAACTAAGGAGAGAAAAGAGACAAAATAAATTGTAGATCACCACATTGACTTGCTGTAGCCACGAGAAATCAAAACATTCACATGGGAAGAAATAGTCTTCTGAATGGCGAGCACTTTTGACAATTTTCTTTCTCTGGCAGATTTTCTTTTTACGAAAATAAAATAAAATAAAAATAAACAGATATTTAAAACAAATCTTAAATATATACGTGTTTAAAACAAAATGTCTAAAACGTATACAAAATTTGTTTTAAACAAAATCAATTGTTTAAAACAAGTTTTAATCATTTGTTTTAAACAAAACAATCCTGCTTCTGATATGGTGATATGGAGTCGCATATGGTGATCATGTTTATATTAGCTCTACTAGTTCTAACTTATTTCTATACTTATATTAATGAGCTCTTCAGACATTACTATTACTTTGCAAAGTAATACATATTTTACCGCGAAATTTACCTTATATGGCTGACTGTTCTCAATATATGGCGAACAGTGACCAGATATGCGAAGAACTTGAACTACAATTCAGTGTGAATGGAGAAATCATTCGGCAGCACCTCCATCAACTTGGGAAGCACTACAAGTTGGGTCGATGGGTCCCACATGATTTAACTCCGGGCCAGAAGGCAACGAGAGCAGACACCTGTGTTTCTTTGCTGTATAGTCTGAGGAAGGAGATATTTCTGGATAGGGTGTTGACGTGTGATAAGAAGTGGGTCTTGTACGAAGCTCCACGGCGCTGTCATCATTGGTTAGCATACCATGAACCGGTTCCAAAACAGCCAAAACCAGCACTGCACCAGAAGAAGGTCCTCCTGTGTGTTTGGTGGTCTGCTCGAGAAATCGTTCATCGGAAATTGCTACCAGCTGTTCAGAGCATCAATGCAACTGTGTACTGTCAGCAATTGAGCTGTGTTCAAGAAAAACTTAAAACTCTGGAGCAAGCACTTCTGAATGGCAAAGGGGTCCTCCTGTTACAGGACAACGCTAAGCTCTACGTGGCTAGGATGACCCGGGACACCATTCTACGCCTTTGATGGCAAACACTATTGTATCCGCCATACTCTTAGGACATTTCACCGTCTGATTATTACCTGTTCCATTCCTTGGACAATCACCTTAGAGGACGCCAGTTCAAATCTCTAGTAGAGGTGCAAAATTCACTTGATATCTTCTTCGCTTCACAGCCCACCAAGTTCTACCGCGATAAAATCCGTGGCCTTCGAGAACGCTGGCAGAAGATCGTCGATGCTGATGGGGACTATTTTTGATTCCAGATACGTCTTAGGTGACATACCGATGTTCGAAGGTGGTGAGTGAAAAAAAAAAAAGACAGAACTTTCTTGGTTACCTTTATATTCAATCACGAATAGTTATCTTAGAAGTCAACTAAGGACAATTCGTGTAAATAAGGACAATTAAACAGATGTTATTCTGTACCGTACATTTATTATTTTATGTTGTTTATTTTTTGTTGTTTATTTCTTGTTGTTCTATAGTTTAATTTGTTTAAAAGTTTTTATAACTTTTCTTTCCATTCCATTACCGTTCTACTGTATAATACACTCATTAAAATAGCTCACATCGTCATTCGTTCAAATTCCTTTCTAAATAAATAAACACTATACATATACACAAATTTCCTTGAATCTTTAACCTATTATCTTAAGTACACTAATGACTTTCTTGTGCACTTTTTCTTCTTCAGTTCAAACTGTTTTTCCTCAGTTTCCATATTTGTTCTGACTCTGACATCTGGATAGTGTCCGGTTCAACATTTGAAGTACAATTTTCGCTGTATGTGATGTTGGACTAATTGTTATGCTCCTCACTCATATCTTTTGCGTTGGTTTCTTTTCCTACGATATTATCACGATCTGCAGAAAATTCCTCTGAACACATTCTCGTTCCAAACATTTTATAACATAAACGAGGTAGAAAAGCCGAAAATAGATAGATAACGACTCGGCGTGGACATAGTAGATATTACAGAAGTAAAATGGAAGAAAAACAGTTCTGGTCAGATGACACAATTATTAACTTTGGACAAGAAAAAGAATTCTCTGGAATTGTAGTCATAATGAATAAAAAGATAGGACTACAAATAAGAAAATACAAGATAGTAAAGGAACAGAATCATAACAACGAAACTAGTTATCAAATCAAGTAGTGCAACTATCAAGTATATAAGGTTACGAGTTCACACAATATGAAGTAGAGCAAATGTATGATGGAATTGAAGAGATCATGAAAGACGTAAAACGAAAAGAAAATTGTATTGCAGTAGGAGATTTGAATGGAATTGCAGGAAAAGGCTTAGAAGGGAGAGGGGTAAGAAAATACGCCTAGAAAAGTACAACAAAAGAGAAAAAATACAGAACAAGTTTTTTTCACAAAGATTAAGGTAGTGGTAGCAAACATTCCATTCAAGAAACATGAACGTAGAATTTATAAACAGAAAATGCAAGGAAATCAACAAAGATAATAGATAGTCTAAAGACTCAATAAGGAAAGGTCCAGAAAGTAAATTAAAAATTTTGGAAAGTGAACTGAAATTTAAAAAGTTGAAGGAAAGAACTAAAGATAGAAGACTTGATACAGACAAGTTGGAAAACAAACAGAAAAAGAGGTTTGTGGGAAGGACGGTATATAAGATAACACAAGAACCAACGATGGGCAAATTACCAGGAATGTTCACATAAGAATTTTCATACGTACCATTACAAAGGAATTACTAGATTACACAGAATAAATAGCAATAAAATACTGAAATTAATTGATGAAAGAAGGAAACTGGAGAGTATCAACAAGGATGAGCCTAAGAAGCAGTTTACAGGGATAAGAAAATCTAAAATTGAAAATGTAGACTTATTAAGGAGTGGATAAGTCAAATGTGAAGAAATAGAGAAGAGTATGAATACAAGAAAAGTAGATGTGGCTTGAGAAGATTAAGAGGAATTTCAAACTAAGAAAAGGAAAGACCAATGCACTAAAAGATAAAGGAGGAAGACGTGAATAATCGTGAAATAAAGTAAAAAACATGGAAGGGATATCTAGGGTAAGCCCTGTGGAAGCGGCAACCAATTACAGGAATTGAAGAACATAGAGGTAATAAAATAATAATAAAAAGAAAAAGACAAGAGAAAACTTCAGTCTGGGACCTAGCACTAACCACAGATAATTTACTTTTTAACTTGGATACTATTGTAAACTGAATGTATAAATTTGGTGCTGAAAAATATAACATATTTTAAAAACTATTTGACAAGTAGTACTCCAGATGGTTCCTCACACATATGATTGCTCTTAAAGGGTATGAATTTTAGGAAAATCATATATTATTGACAAGAAAGGGACATTTGCTTTTAGCTGCTTTCTGCTAACTTCACTGAGTATCAAAGAGGGTTCGATTACCTTTTGGTATCTAATTATTTAAATAAAGGAATGTTTGTAATGGTTTCATAATTGTTACTTTGTAACCTGTTTTCTTTGTAATTGTTCTTTCGAATAAACACGATAATGTTACTTTTATCGACTCGGATGCCTTGCAAGTTTTCTTTTTTCTTTTTACAACCAATTTTAAAATTATTTCAATAGTTCTTATTGTATACGTTAAGTCCTTTATGTAATGTCAGACAATGTGCTAACACGTTCAAGAATTTTAAAAATTATTTCACTTCCTTTAAATTCTGATCCCTGAAAATTCTTACACTTTCAAACTTTCGGCTCCCATTTGGAGCCTTGCTCACGAAGGATAAAAATAGGATTAAATGTAATGGAAACATCAAGGAAATATAATAGAATGGATTCATCTGGTTAGAGCAGTGAAGATACACATTTGTCAATTGCTACTGGTTACACGTCAAATGGTGGTGCAGCACGCTGTGAACTGTCAGGCTCAACTTGTGTGTTGACTTACTCATATTAATGCGTTTTTTGTTGTGCCAATACTGGATTATTTCTTAGTTACTATTTCCTATTTCTTTGTTTAACCAACTCTTATCCATGTTTTGGATTGTTCAGAAAAATAAACAAGTCTTATTGTTTCATTCTTGCCTCCAAATAAAATTCTTGAGTCTAAAATATTGTTTTGAGTTTCTTTTAAATGTTTTGAAGCATCTGAAACCGGGTGTCTTGTTTTAACATCTCTGAGAGGTGCCTTGACCAGTTACTTTAAAAATTTCCTCTCGTCATACCTAATAACCCTCCAGGCAATATATAATCTCTATGTGGCTGACAATCAATTCTACATTGGGATAATCTTCTACAAAATTTTATTTTATTTATTTATTTTTATTTTTTTATACTGTGCAGAAATCATACTGTGTAAACGCCATATTCAATGCCATTTTGAATATAGCTAGTTTAGCTCATTTTTTATTTATTTATTTATTTATTTATTGAACAAATTCCCAGATACAGCATAACTTTGCCATTTTACACAGGGACATACTAACAAAAGCAAGAAAAAAAACCAGACAACAATAACAACAACATAGAAAAAAGAGTGTAAAAGTAAAACTATTCCGTCAAAGCTCGTTTAATTGCTCTTTCAAACACTGGGTAGCTCGAAAAAATGTCCACATCAGTTGTTACTTGATTATAACAGTTTGGTATTCTATAAAAAAGAGACCTCTGTATAATAGCCAACCTAGGACGGGCAAGATGAAATAGGTGGGTATTCCGGGTGATGCGGGAAGGGACACGTAAGGATAGTTCCTGAAGTAATATTTCCGATCTTAAGCTTCCATTAACTATTTTATGTAGATATTTCAGGTCAGAGATAATTCTGCATACTTCAGGAGTCTGAATATTAAGATGTCGCAAGAGCTCCTTCTTAGATAATATTCGAAGTGCAGGAACACGAAAACGGACTATAGCGATGAAGAAATTGAGAACAGAATCAAGTCTGGAGAGATGTGTAGGTGCTGCCATGGCCCATATGGGAGAGCAGTATTCGATCTTGGGCGCTATTAAAGTCTTATAAAAAGTTGCTAATGAAGAAACAGTGCGTAGTTCGGTGAATCGATAAAGAAGTCCCAACATGCGCATTGAATTCTTTAGTATTGAGGATATGTGGTCAGAGAAGGTGAGTTTTGAATCAAAGATGACACCAAGATCGTTATGACTAGCAGAATGTGTGATAGGGGAATCGTTGATATGGTATGTGGAGGGAACAGGAGACTTTTTCAAAGTAATAGTAATACTGTCACACTTCTTGCTGTTGAGTTTCAAGTGCCACATTTCACACCAGCCTGTAAGGTAATTTATGTCTTCCTGTAGAGCAATTGTGTCATGGAGACACGATATTTGTCTGTATAACTTACAATCGTCAGCAAAAAGCAGAAGGCCACTAGGTTGAGCAGATAAGTGCGTGTAGAGATCATCCATATACAGGACAAACAGCAGAGGCCCAAGTACACTCCCCTGAGGCACCCCTGAGATCACGGGTTGGGGGTTAGAAGTCGCCCCTGAAAGAACAACTCTCTGTTTACGGTCCTTCAAGTAGCTTGTGATTAGAGAGAGAAATTTGCCATGTACATTAAATCTATTGGAGAGTTTATGAAGAAGATGAATGTGACTGACAGAATCAAAGGCCTTCGAGAGATCAAAGTAGATAACATCTAATTGAGTATTGTTATTCATACATTTGACTGCACAGGAAAGGAGAGTACTTAAGTTTGAGAGATTTGAGCTTTTCGGTAGAAAGCCGTGCTGAGAACTATGGA
This sequence comes from Thermobia domestica, assembly GCF_964235325.1. Taxonomy (NCBI): domain Eukaryota; kingdom Metazoa; phylum Arthropoda; class Insecta; order Zygentoma; family Lepismatidae; genus Thermobia; species Thermobia domestica. The sequence continues at coordinate 164,844,895 of NC_137462.1, read as the reverse complement.
TGTAAGGTGAGGTGAATTTAAGTAGCCTGTCTTTGATTATTTTTTCGCAGATAATTGATATTACAGAAAGAAGAGATATTGGCCTATAGGAGGATACATGATCTTTAAGTCCTGATTTATATATTGGGGTCACGTGAGCTAGTTTCCAACTGGTGGGATAATACCCTTCCTTGAAGCATCTATTGAATAAGATAGATAGAGGAACCCCAATAACTGAAGCAGTTTTGTTGAGAAAGAGAGGACTAATTTTATCGGGTCCAAGTGATCTATGTGGAGACAACGATAGCAAGAGAGCCAGAACTTCGCCCGGGGAGGTAGAGAGAATGGATAAGGTGTCCGAACAGATGGGGTGGAGAGGGGGGAGATGGGTTGTAGAGGGGAGGGAAGTAAATGTTTTGCAGAAGTAGTTATTGAAGAGGTCTGGTCTTTGATCATCACTCGCTACAGTATTTTCATCTTGAACTGTTGCCGGTATGCCCGGAGATTTTGTTCTAGATTTAATTACAGACCAAAAGACTTTAGGGTTACTAACAGTAAAATCACCAATTGAGTCCATGTATTCAAAATATTTACGCCGCTGTACTTTCTTGGCAAGACTTCTAATTCTAGCAAAGTTTTTGTATGTGTAGTCACTCGGATGTGATTTCCATAGAGTCCAGGCAAGCTTTTTGTTTTTAAGAAGTTCACGAAGTTCATTGTCGTACCAGACCGGAAACCTGTTCGATTTTGATGCTTTCACCGGCACAAAGTCCTTTATGGCTGAGTGGACAACAGATGTAAATAAGTCCACAGCGTCGTCAACAGTTCCTACCTCTAACAAACACCAAGGAAACAGTTCAATAGCCCGGCAGATGTCACCCCAGGGGGCTTTCTTCCAAAGAAGTTGTGACCTACTTTTGAGGGGCTGGTTTTTAGTAGTGGAGGGGAGGAAATCGAAAGAAACATCCAAGGAATCGTGATCCAAGGGAAAAAGATTTCTGCATGGGACAACACAACGAGGTTCTAAGTTAGAGAGAATATAGTCAAGATTGCTATTATTGCGGGTATTATGCATATTATGTTGACCTAGACCAAGTCCATGAATAAAATTGTCCATGAAATAACTGTCGTGTCCATGAATTTTTTGTCTGTGTTCTCGGTTTCAGGTTTGAAATTAAATTCCTTTTAACTTGATTATATAAATTTAATAAAGCGGATAAAAAGGATATCTACTTGGGCTACCTAGCTTCAATAAATAATTGATCTCTTTCTTTAAATCTGACTATTGAGGAAGGCTTTAAAGCACAAATATTTCTTCTTTCATATATTCGATTTAGTCACTGATGAATGTGCGAAACTTGTATAGTGTTTATTGTATATCTACAGTGGGCTTATGATGAACGCTAGTAGCAAACTTGTTACTATGTCTTCTGATATTAAAATCTAAGCAGGTAAGTTTACCTCCCTTTTCATGTTCCATGGTGAACTTCAACTTAGGGTGGATTCATTAAGTTCATTGGTAAGAAATCCAATTGCAAATATTCTTTATACAGAAACAGTACGTCATCAACATATCTAAAGTATCACATAATGCCTAATTCTTGTTTTCTGAGGATCTTACTTTCAAAACTGTGAAGAAGTAAGTTAATCACGAAAAGAGATAAAGGATTGTCCATGAGTTCACGAAATATATTGTCTTCGAAAGAAAAACAATGTTGTATGTTAAACAGCATTTCAGTATTTCGTTAATCTTAATATTAACCAACACAGAACATAACAATAATGGGAGCTGGAGAAGTTCGTTTTTTTATAATATTAAGATGTGGACATTCATCAGCCAAACTATAGATGGGTCTAATCAACTAGCGTTGTAATAATTGGCGCTTGCTGTGAAAAGCTGTTGTTTATTGAGGCGAACCTAAAAATAATAATTTATGTTTATTAACTAACTAGTCGAGTCTCTCTCTCTCTCTCTCTCTCTCTCTCTCTCTCTCTCTCTTTTCTAGATCGAATATACCAGTGGTTCCCAAACTGAAACACCTCTCAAAGGGAGGAAGAAGGTCAAGGGGGAACAGGTTATTGAAATAAAATGAACAGTGATTTTTTTTAACTGCAAACGCGTCAGTTTATAAATATATATACAATATCACGATTACCAAAACTTTGCATTAAACAAAATTGAAATTAAATACAGAATTTTTTTTAAATAGGAATATCGGCCAAAGGAAAAAGACAGAAAAATTCAATACGTGTTTACACCCCAAGGCAGCCAATGTATTCGGCACCCATGACTAGATATTTGTATTCTTTCTTGTACTTCTATCTTTTCTATTCTATATTTTGTTATTTGAATATTTGGGAAACCAACAAATTCAGATATGTATCTAAATACAGATTTTCTCCATCATCCTGAAATAAAAGATCAAAGCTTCTGCGCTACTTTTCAAAAAGTAAACAAGACAGGAGATTAAGTTCACTTACAGAAGAAGTTAATCGTCCACATAAAGTTGGATTTAATGAATACAGTAGATCGTTTATTAACTTAAACATTCTAACGGCAATATATACACTGACCAGCCAAAACATTATGAATACCCGCTACTGTTTGAGCGAAGTTGTTGGTCACAGCAGAAACGCTTTCTAGATGGTGACAGGGATCTGCTAGATCAGATAATATGATGCTTGTGCGTAGAATGCAGAAGGCCGACGATATATCAGAGTTTTATAGGGGCTAGATCGTGATGGCCAGACAGCTGGGAACGCAGAAACAAAGCGACTTGTTAGGTGTTCGCGAGCTGTCGTGATTAGTGTCTTTCAAAGGTGGGAAAAGAACGGTAAAACCAGCACCAAACCACAAGCCATCGGACGGCTACGTTCCACTAAAGATTCGGACGTTGTAGACAGTACAACAGAGTAGGGCACAAACTGTAGCACAATTAACATTAGATTTTAATAGTGGACAAAGCAACAATTTGTCTGAGCACATAGTTCACCGTACACTGTTAGATATTGGCCTCTTCAACCGACGTCTTACACGTGTGCTAATGTTAACCGCACCGTATCATCGATAACGACTGGAATGGGCGCGTGCTCATTGTCATTGGTCCGCCGAGCAATGACACAACGTTCCCTATGAATACTGCCTTCATCACATAGATGGTCAGGTTAAAATCCGTCGTTTTCCAGGGAAACAGCTGTTCGGGACGTTCCCAGTGGAATCACAACAGACTGTTGGTGGCTGCATTATGATGTGAGGAAATTTCACATGGTCATCTGTGAGCCCAATAGCGTGTGTGGAGAGTACCCTAACGGCTCTAGCTATCGAAGATAATTTCTGATTACGTACACTCATTCATGTCAATTATATTTTCAGCTGGTAATATCTTTCTTCAAGAGAGTACTCTTTGGCATAAGACCAACGTTGTGCTGTAGGGGTTCGAGGAGCACAGTGGTATATTTAATTGCTGCAATGGCCCCAAAACTCGCCCGACCTTAACCCAACTGAACATATTTGTGATGTCATTGAAAGTCAGATCAATCCCGGACCCCCCAAAAAACTAAATAAAATACTCATCAATAAAATTACAACATATTCTTCCATAACATAAGAGAACCTCCCCCCCTCCTGCTCTATATTCAATATTAAATCCAGAAATAAGCTCTAATTCCCCTTTAGGAAAATTTAAAGGAGCACGATTCACGTCATCCAAACATAAAGACAGTCACACTAATGATAAAGGAAATCTAATTAAAAAATAATACTTCCTGATATTATCCAAAGCTCAATAATCCATATCTCTCAGATAAAAATAAATAAATAAAAGAAATTTTAAAAAAATAAAACATAATAAAATAACGCTAGTCTAAGCTTATAAGAAATCATTTGAGCTACAGTCTACGGACCACCTAACAAAGAATATGAAAAATTAGAAGATCATTATGCAGATATCACAGATCTCCTATACAACCTAATAAATAAATAAATAAATAATAAATCTAAAGAAAAAGTTAATATAATAGTTACATATGGAATGATCAATTACAGCAATAAGATCTAAAACAAACTGAAAGCAAAAGGTAAATCATAATGATAATAATTAGATACTACAGGAAATTTGCTCCCTAGTAAATAATTTAATTGCATCTGCGAAAGGTTTAATTTCAATATATCAGTGAACTTTACGCTCAAGAAGTTTTTTTTTTTAAAAAAAAAAAAAAGCCACACCTACTACTATACAAATAATTAACATCAAATAAGAAAGTACTGTTATTAAATAATCATAATACATTACTACATTGATAGCTTAATCCATTATTATATTCTAAATCTGATGCATTTATCTGTCAAAGTAGTATTACTTTTATTCTTCATTAATAAATGTTATTAGTGCTTGATCCTTTTGTACTAAATTACTTTATAATTAAAGAATAGAAAGCGATGTGTCTTAACCTGATATGAACTCAGATCATATAAGTTCGGACAGATGACAAACCCATATATTAAGCTTCTGCACCTGAATAAAAATCTTAATCCAACATCGAAATAGCAATCTCCCTTGTCAATAAGAACTCTTAAAGGAAATTACACGGTTATCCATGAGGTAACTTAGTCTATTAATCATTATTAAAGGATTGTTATAATACAAAAAGTATTTTTTAAAAAGTTTATTTGTCTCTTCATCACTCCAATGAAATAAATAAATAACAAATATACCCATTTTCAATCAAATACCTTATTTCTTAATTATAAAAAATCTACAGGGTCTTGTCATTCTTTCAAATTATTTGAGCCTTTTCACTTAAAAGTAAAATTTAATATTATAAACAGTGGTGTTATTCTAAAGTAGGGATCTACACATCATCATAATACAAGTTGGTGTGATGAAATTAGGTAGCACTGTCAATATCTTGGAAACGAATTATTCAAGATAGATGCTCTCAAAAAGTATTGGAAAGACCTTAATCCTGCAATGGATCTACAATCGTTAATAATGGTATATGTGCGTTTCAAATATAAATAATAATCACTACTACACTACTGTGATCCCAGTTCTCATTCTTGATATCTTTGCATTTGAGATTAAGAAATAAACGCTTATGCTTTGTTCTGAGAGATCGTATGTTTAACCTTGTAGCTGTAAGAATTTCTAAAAACAAAGATAGTTAAACTAAAATCTACTTTTCCTGTTCCTGAGTATAACTGGGTAAAATTTATTGTTATGTCTGGGTATAACAAACGATTCTGCGAACTCGAAAATTTTAACAACCGGTTCTAACGAACTGGTGCGAACCGGCTGAATAGCACCACTGATTATAAGAAAAATTAGTTTTTCATTCGTTCAACCTTTCATACAAGCCCACAATTAAATGACCAATGATTTTGGTTTCCAAGAATTAAGTGACTTGTATGGTAGATGTCGTGCGCCATGCCTCCAGCCACCTACAAAATCTCATTGCTTTCATGCCGAACAGCACTGCTGCTGTTCTGCGAGCCAGAGATAGACATACTAAGATACATCCTTGCAAAAGTATTTGCAGATTGCTGGAAAGTATTAACATATGAACAGTGTTTATGCTGAAAAATAAAATTAAACACACATTATCATTTCTTGAAAATAAGCTAAGATTAAAATCACCAGAAATGCATACCATTTACTGTAAATGTGGTAAGTGCTATATAGGCTAGTCAGGAGGAACTATAGAAGAGCAGTAAAAATAATATATTAGGACACTAAAATACTATAGAAGAGCAGTAAAAATAATATATTAGGACACTAAAATACTGCTATGTAGAAAATTAAAAAAGAGCGAAAGATTCAATAAAAACTTGGTCCATATTCCTTTACAACAGTTATTGCACAGAATATAAACAGAGAATCTTAAGAGATTACATCATGATAGAACTGGAAAAGCACTACTTAAACTAAGAGGGAGGCTCTAATTTGAGTGGGATATGAGGTGAACCCATTAATATATAAACACACACACACACAAAAAAATGTTACTATGTAAAATTTGAAAGTTACAATTAAATTTAAGTTACAATCTTAAGAGTGAGACATGAAAGGAAAACTAAAACTGTTTCACGCCTTGTGGTAGATCAAGGTCAATAGTTTATGAGGCATCTCTGATGAAGCTGATTGATTACTCATAGAAATGATTGGCAGATTTTATTTATTAAAATATACATGACATTAAGTGTGTTTTAACATGTGTTATTTGACTCTAGTGTATCACGTTTAATTTTGTCTATATAAAATTCATCACATTCGTATATAGCCTACTACACACCCAAAATGATCTCGTCAATCCTTTTAACACTCTTTCAACGTGCATGAGAGAGGTCTAAAGAGATTTTAATTTATATTTATGAAACACAGATTTTAGATTTTGTAATATTTCTGAATAAAATGACACGCCTGTATTTTTGGATTCTGTCTCATTGATACACCTGGACTTCTTAATAAATGTTGTAGTTTCTCGAACATGTAAACGCTAATTTTAAGAGTGGCTAGCTAGTAGTAACTAGCTAGTGTGTCTTTGGTGCACGCGGTCCCAGGTTTGATTCGCGGTGAGAGACTACAAAAAATAATTTCAGAATCATTCACTTTCATTGATCATCTATCTTCTTTAACCTAAAGGGCATAAACGTGGTACGTTAAACTAAAAAAGAATCATTTTTCCTTTCATAGTCATTCATGTCTTCAAAATTAACAGAATTTTTTTCCGACATTAACATCTTCCGTTAATAAAAATCTATTTCTAAGCAAAATATTCTAACATTTATTGTTTAGACTTGTTAAATGTATTTACCGTCTGAAGAAGCTATTCCAAATACTTCGATAGTGAAGCGAAGAGATTTACAGACAGTAATGCGTTACATGTTTTCTTTTTCAGTAAAGCATAATCTTCGATTGATAGTATTCAAACATTCTATGAGATAGTTTTGCTTTTCACCACACCTGTACGGTTATCGAGTATCTTCGACGCACATATAGTAGCACTTGCAATAGCGTACGTAGAAGCTCGTCAATAGAAGGAGGGGGGGGGGGGAGTTCAATCTCCTAAGCTCATATAATTTCAGGTGTTGATATATATATATATATATTAGGGTGGTCCAAAAATTTTTTTTTTTTTGCGAATTTAATTGCGCATAGTTACTAATATTGTTCCTTTCCTACAAGTATATTTCACTGCAAAAAAGTCAACTCAATTGGATAATATTTAGGGGTCGTTCAAGCGACACGAAGTTGTGCCATAGGATGCATATAATTATGTCGTATACGAGACACATTGGAGGTTTAAAAATTCAATCCTTATAAAGTAAATTGTACTTTTTGCCCTACAAAATAAATTATTTATTATTATTACTAAACTTGCAAATAGCTATTACCAAAATTACCATTTATTGATTTCAAAATAAGTGAGATACCTCTAAATATGCAGTTGCTGTTCATTTTAAACAGAAAAAATAAGATTATTAACGAAGTTGGTAATTTTTCAAAGTGCTCTTTCGAGCGTCTGAAACACGCTTTCTGTGGTCCTCAACAACCTGAATTAGGCATTTCACTTTCTTTCTTTGTGATTGACTCATTGAAATTGGACATAAGGGCCACTGAACGTTCAGCAGCATCGTTGACAACCTTAAGTGACTCGACGATTCGTTTCTCCTTTTGGAATTTGTCCGAGTTACTCCAGTGCTCGGGATCACATTGGAACATGAAATTGATGTCAACTCGAAGAGAACGTAAGGCGCAAAGAGAGTCTGAATTAATCAAATCATGAAGATTGTTTGTTTCTAAGCCGTGGCAGTCTGTGAGTTTTCTTCCTCTTGAACTTCAATTTTCTTCACAAGCCTTAAGACGATTTATAATATTCCGCTTGTCCTCGAAAGATAACTTCCCAGAGAGCAGTGAGAGTGGAACTAACTCTGCTTCAAGATACCACAAGTGAGTTTGAAACTTGTTCATTGCAGATTCAGACACAGATTTATTCACTATAGCGTATTGTTTGATCTGCTTGAACAGAAGTAAGTCGTTGACGGGGGCATCACATGTCTTGGGACACGAAATCCATGCTTTCACGTATATGAGACTTGCAAATAAACACATTTCCCGCAGTTTTTTTTCTCTTTGATTGTAAGCTTAAACATTTCGCGGAAAATTTATATCTTGAAGCAGCATATTACCTGTTAATCAAAATTATATGCTAATCAAATTATTTATTTATCTTTCCCACAAGAACGTGTGTACTATGTAACACAGAGTCCAAATAAACATAAAACCAAACATATCTTACTGGACACAAAACTCACTATTGTAATCTAGCTCAATAACTTAATCTCATTTACTCCATTTCGTACAAAACCCCGAAATCTTGATTACGAATTAATCAATCGTCTTAATCGTAACAATTCTTCTTTTTCATTTCTACATACTAACTCCTCTTAACTTAGCAACGGTCAGTGCAATATTAATAAGCACTTTGTGCCATGTGCCACTCTTCAATTCCAACAACTCTCTCCCCTTTACGAAAAAAAAAATCTTACTTTCTTTTTACGTGTATCCCCATCGAACTGGAGGTCTCTTTATCCTTGTCGATCTTCTGATATTTTCTAGCACTTCATTGTCTCGTGTTTCCTCTGGTGAAACTGATTGAGAACTGTATTGCCGCCAGAGAGTCGGATATATTGAAGTGCCCCCTGGCCTCAACAGATCATTTCTCATACTTTCGTTTTCGTTTGGACCTTCCCTGTATTTTTGCCGGTTTTCCAGGTCCATGCCAAATTTAACTTGATGAGCATGATACAGACGAGTGAAACCATTCACTGATACTTTATAAGTGTTCTTTCCCACTTTACCTAGTAATACTCCTCTAATAAACTTCGGTATTGAAGTTTGATGATTTTTAACCCATATGGTTTGTCCATTAATCTTCTCCGTCTCATTTCGTGTTTTATCCAGCTTAATACGTGGAATAGAAAACCAAGAACGAGGTTTGAAGGTTAATAACGTTTCTGCCGGCGTCTTGTTTGAGAACTTGGAATTCGTATGTAAATATACGTAATTGATATGATCAATCCATGATTCAAACATCCTTTTGCTCACTTTGTAGTTTGCTTGAATAAATTTTACTTTCAATATTTTTTTAATTGTTTGTACTGCTCTTTCTGCTGTTCCATTACTTTGCGGGTGGTAAGGCGGGGTGTGCATCAAATAAATACCTCTTTGTTCACAAAAAATCTTAAAATTTATGGATGTGAATGGTGGTCCGTTATCCGTAACCAGAGTATCTGGAAAACCTAAGAATTGAAAAACCTCCTCTAATTTCTCCACAGTTTCCTGAAAATTCGTACTATTCACAACCCACACCTTGATCCATTTGGAAAAGACATCTGTTAATAGTAACACTACAAATCCAAAGATTGAAAAATGATCTAGATGCACTCTCTGCCACGGTCTTTTAGTCGATGGCCAACTATTATACTGTCTTTGAAGTGGAACGTTGGTCATGGATTGACAAAAATGACACGTTTTAACAAAATTGTGGATATGCACACTTTTCTGTATAACGATTAAGTGTCTGTTTAAAATCACAGCAGAGCCGAATATCCCCATTTTTCTTTCGAACGACTACCATGGGTGTGGCCCAATCTGAAAACTCAACTTTTTTCCAGATTTTCAAAGTGCATAGTTTATCCACTTTTTGTTTAACCTCATCTAATAAAGCGTAGGGTATGTCATAGGCTTTCCTAAAAATAGGAATGTTCTCCGCCTTCATTGGAATACTTACTTTATATCCTTTCACTGGTTGATCAATATTATCAGAAAATATATCATCAAACTGAGCTAGAATCTGCTGTTTATAATACTGTGTTTCGTTACTTTCATTAACCAACGGTGCTATAGTTTCAATCTTCAAGAAATTATCCAAGTTTTGTTGCCTCCACATAGGAGTTAAAATATCTAACCAGCCTCTACCTAAAATGGGTATGGATAAATCAGACTTAATTACCACAAGAGATAAATTGTACTCTTGGCTATGAAAGTTAACTCGGACATTCACGTACCCCAATGTTGAAATAACTGATGAATCGGCATTTCTTAGTGAACTAGAAAACGTCAACAGTTTGCTTACAGGAAAATATTTTTGTTGTTGCTTTAAACTTATGGCAGAAACAACTGCTCCGGTATCCACTAAAAATTGCATATCTTGATCATCACAACTTAAAGAAACAATTACAGGTTTGGACAGACACATTTTACTATATGGCATCCTACCGACTGCGCCAAATATGTTAATCAAAATTATATGCTAATCAAATTATTTATTTATCTTTCCCACAAGAACGTGTGTACTATGTAACACAGAGTCCAAATAAACATAAAACCAAACATATCTTACTGGACACAAAACTCACTATTGTAATCTAGCTCAATAACTTAATCTCATTTACTCCATTTCGTACAAAACCCCGAAATCTTGATTACGAATTAATCAATCGTCTTAATCGTAACAATTCTTCTTTTTCATTTCTACATACTAACTCCTCTTAACTTAGCAACGGTCAGTGCAATATTAATAAGCACTTTGTGCCATGTGCCACTCTTCAATTCCAACATTACCTTTCCCATCCAACGAGCCATATGGTAAGCACCTGGTGACTTGAAACGGTACTCCTTTGGAAATTCACCAAGTATCAACAGGCAGAGCTCTATCATTTCATTATAGTCATCACGGGGAACATAGTTATTATCTTCCTTATGTACAAGACAATTTTGTAGAAACATAACAACTTCATTTTTCAGTGTTCGTACATATGGCATGGAAAGGCGTTCGTCTTCCAGCGCCTTAAAATTATAATGCTTAAGGTTTGGTCAAAACTCTTGGAAACGTTGAAACAGTGGAATATTTGGACCTCTAGTATGTTGTCCAAAATTGTGGGAGGTGCATAATTAATTAGGTGAAATTTATCCGTATTTTAGACGATACCAATCACAAATATAACCCAGTTTCTCTTCCAGTCGTGACCTTATATGTCTTATATTTATGCCTACACTAGAAACGCCATTTCAGGCACGTAGTCAAGGGGAACGGGGTATGGACCCCTTTTCGAAACCAAAAAATGGAAAAATTAAGGAAGGATTAAACAAAAAGAAACGAGAAAAAAAAGAATCAGTGTTAAAAATAAAAAGCTACAGCAAGCGTTTGGTTACTCTTTCTTATGAGCAGCTTTGTGTGGAGGAAACGGGGGGTGTAAGTTACAAATGGATATTGTTGTAATGGGGCTATTTCATGTCACGGACCCCTTCTCCCCCTATTACGAAATCCTGGCCACTTTAAATGTTGTTTTTGGATGAAATTCACAAGCATTGTACAAAACAACGAAAAGGTCCATCACCGCTTAAATGCGAGTACGTTCAATATTTCAAATAATAAGTATGGAGCATAATTAAAGGTTTTGAGCGACCTCTAAATATTTTTTTACTGCGATGAAATTTTTCATTCAGTATAGTTAGACCACATGGATCAAAATTGGCAACTATGCGTTTAGATCAGAGATCTTTTTTTCTTTACCATTCTATGCTGGACCACCCTAATATATATATTGTTCATCCGGATATGTTCATCCCTAATATATATATTGTTCATCCGGATATGTTCATCCCTAATATATATATTGTTCATCCGGACATTGTCCATCCCGATATGTTCGTCAATACACGGGCAGGTGTTCTCCTTTCTTTAGTTGCTTCGTGCGAAGTTTCGTTTTTTTTTTTTTTTTTTGTCTCTTTTGGTTTATCCGTTATCACGGTTGGATATTCTAAATTATACTATAATGTGGAAACGTCATTTCATGACTTTGTCAAGTTGGCACGAGTTTACGTTCCCGTAGGTAGATCCTATTTCACTACTACGTGTTTACGGCCACATATAGAATACATTTCGTGGGTGTGCGTATCGTAACACGAAATTACCTTATATAAGAGGTACCTTAATATATATATATATATATATATATATATATATATATATATATATATAAGGGTGGTCTTTAATTTTTTATTTCCGAATTTCTTTGGACGAACCCCCTAAAATGGTTCCATATGGGACTAAATTAAGCCAGGAGAAAAATTAGATCCATTGAATAATTTTAAATGGTGCCTCAAGAGACCTAAAGTTTTGAATCCGATTACAATCCATAGTATATGGGGAAAATCTGGAATAAACCCTTGTAATTTAGAAACAGCTTAAGGGAATGGGAAAATGTTTTGAATAATGGAACTAGAGGAAGAGACATAAATAATTTTGCATAGCATTATTATGGCAGCCATCTTGAAGTCCACTATCTCGAATTCGAGTCAAAATTTTCAAATAGAAAGAGGGTCATGTGACATATCATTTTGAGGTAGCGTTTCACCAAAAGCAAAAATCTGGCATTATTTTCAAGCTACCTGTAATCATGTAAGAGTTATTACGTGTGAAAAGATTTCTCAGAGGAAAAGTGCACGATTAGCTGTTAAAGAAACGAGGTATTTTGGCAAAAGGCAAGGATACCCAAAAGGTAACGGATACCCAACGCAGTAATGACAAACTGATAGCATTGTATGTGAAATGCCGAGCATTTCAAAAGAACAATAAAAGGTCGAGTGAAGTGCAAGTGCAAAAAGAAGAAACCTTCTTAAATATCTTGCCTGATTTATTTGATATAGCCCACGCTAATGCTCCAGGCTCACGCTCCAGATATTATTAAAATCAAGAAAGATAGTTTCTTTCGTTTCAAAGACAGAAGGGACGACTTCGTAACATGCTTGGTAAAGACATGAGTTTGGCGTGAAAAGAACAAAAGTAATATGCACGGCTTCAAAAGAGAGTGGAACGCAAAAGAAAATGCACTTCTGAAAATGATTTGCTTGAACTTTATATACCAAAAGACACGGAGGTAAGCAATTCAAGTAATGAAGAAAATCCAGTTGGGAATGTTAGAGAAAGTGTAAAAATAGGTGCATATGTGCCCGGACCCTTCAAAACAGAGGAAAAACTAATTTATTAGTTCAAGACAAATTGCTGTTCTTGATCGATACAAAGTCACTGATAGAGCAGCAATACATATTCTGACAGCGACGGCAGAAGTATTAGGCCATAATGTAGAGGAACTAGTAATAAATAGGTCTTCCATTCACCGATGCCGAGAGAAAATCCTTTCCAAAGTTCCACAGGACAACAAAAAACAATTTCAGAGTGCATCAAGTGCGTTAGTTGTGTATTGGGACGGAAAACTACTGTCAAATTTGGCAGAGAGACTGTCGAGAGGCTATCAATAATTATTACAGGAGATGGTCATGAGAGGCTAACTGGTGTTCCCATTTTGTCATCATCAAGTGAAGAACATATTGCTTCTACCATAGTTCATTCGCTTGAAGAATGAAACTTGGTAAAGTTCATGCAGGCAGTCTATTGTGGGTCATGTCAACGGTACTTGCATTCAACTAAAGCAGAAGGTTCAAAAAAGTCTTCCATACCTTCCTTGTAGACACCACATTTATGAACTGGTTTTAAAATGTGTATTTGATAAATGTTGTATTTCGTTTGCATCTGGATCGGATGTTCCCTTATTTAAGCGTTTTCAGAACGAGTGGTCTAAAATAAATTGCACTAACTTTATTATAGAAATTGATGATGATGATATAAGTAATAATATTTCCGATGTGAAAAATGAAGTGTTAAATTTTGTTATCAAACTTGTAGAAGCAGGACACCTCAGAGAAGATTACAGGGAAATTTTAGAGCTGATCATCATATTCTTGGATGGCATACCTCCTCCAGGCTTTTTTCTTTCGTTTGCCTGGAGCAATTCACCCTGTAAGATGGATGGGAAGAGCAATCAATTGTTTAAATATATTTCTTTTTCGCCAACAATTTCGTTTAACGAAGCAAATAGAAACGGGTCTTCGTAGAGCTCGCATTTTTTCTGATAAGACTATATGTGCAAGCTTGGTTTAAATGTGATCAAGCATCCCATTCACCATTACAAGATCTGCAATTTTTGAAAGGTTCTTACAGTTATTGACAAATAGATACTGAATTATCTGAAGTGCCTCTTTCTAAATTTTCTCGCCATCTCTGGTACTTGACGGAGAAACGCGCAGCGTTGGAGTTTTTGATGATGAAGTTAGCATAATTGAAAAACAAAAAAATTGTTGAAAGAATTAAAACTGTAAGGAGAAACCATGAAACAGCTAAGAAGCTTGACGCAAGAGGTGATACGATAAAAATTCTTGTGAAAAGAGAAATAAATGGTTTCGTTACAACAAACACACAAATTTTCCACGAGAGGTATAAAATACCCAAAGGGTTTCTTGAGTGTGATCCGATTTCATGGTCAAATAACAGTGAATATCTTCAAGGAAAGCCAATAGTTAAATTCATCCACGTAACAAACGATGCAACAGAAATTTAAACTAATAGAAGATTACAACAACGTTCTTACGAAAAATGAGGAGCAGAAACAGTTTCTTTTGTAGACAGTGATGGCCCATAGACAATCTTTTCCTAGATGTAACAAAAGTGAACTATGTAGCAAGTAAGATTGAAAACTTACCATAAAGCTGCTACATAAATAAGGGGTATTTCAATTTCTTCCAAGTTGTAATGTTTCATTTTCCTCATAATGGTCTATGAATCATCTTAATGGGAACTTATTTGTAGTTCATAGCGAAACAAAGATTTAACTTTCTCTAGCAGTTTGTTTCAGTTTGTAATAGACTTCGAAAATGCTTACAAATCTGTGGTTCATAACTACAATAAAATAACATTACATCGACGCATTTCGTTTTTCAGACGTAATAACTCTTACATGATTATAGGTAGCTTGAAAATAATGCCAGAGTTGTGCTTTTGGTGAAACGATATGTCACATGACCCTCTTTCTATTTGAAAATTTTAACTCGAATCCAAGATGCCTAACTTCAAGATGGCTGCTATGATAATGCTATACAAAATTATTTGTGTTTCTTTCTCTATTTTCATTATCCAAAATATCTTCCCATTCCCTTAAGCCGTTTCTAAATTACAAGGGTTTATTCCAGATTCTCCCCATATACCATGGATTGTAATCGGATTCAAAACTTTAGGTCGCTTGAGGCACCATTTAAAATTATTCAATGGATCTAATTTTTCTCCTGGCTTAATTTAGTCTCATATGGAACCATTTTAGGGGGTTCGTCCAAAGAAAGTCCTAAATTTATTTTTTAAAAAAGGACTACCCTAATATATATATATATATATATATATATATAAACATAAATAGAGTAAAGATAGATAGAGTAACATAGATAGAGTAAACAAATCATACCTAAAATGTGAATAACAACTATATCTTTTCAGACCCTTATAATTATGTTAGGTTTACTCTTTTCAGGGGTTAGAGCTGTAATCCTGAATGCGAATATGTACAAATAGTTTTTGTAACCTGTGAGAACTTTTCCGGAACTTATAGCTGATTTGAAGTTTAAGTTCAATTTATAACTTTTCAGAGTACGTCAACTGTATCCATTATCCTAACCTAAGGAAAACACTAAATCAATCTGGTTCTTTAAATCTTGAAAGGAAGCTACCAAGCTATATGCTTTCAAAGAAATTAACCCATACATTTGACTTAATTAGGCTAAAGTGTGCCCATTTTCTGTTTGTTTATAACTCCACAGTTCGAACTTCTAGTGAAATAAATATATAATCAGCTATCGATAATTATTAAACTTACTAAAGGATCACCCGCGTTGTGTAATAATTTTTAATTGCTTTTCAGCAATTACAATTCACGTTTGGATTACACGATGTCCTGGCTCATTATATTTTGATAATCATCTATAAACATGTACCTGGTAACCAAACTGTTTCCTTAGTAACAAGGTCAATTGTTGTAACAACCAATAAACAAACCCGCTTTACATGCCAACCGAAAAATAATCATTACAAATCAACATTTTTTTTTAACATTAGATATTACATTTTCCTCTTCTACTTCTAAGCAGCTTGTTTAATTTTGCCGTGAAAAAATAAAAAATAAAAACAAAGAAAATACATGTTATCGTTGAATGATCACAGTAGATTTCTTGTATATTTTTGATACAAATTTATCGTTATTCATGTAGAATATTAAACCCAAAAAATTATTTAATTATCCTTCTCATGTTCAACACTTAACATTATTTTGAGGCAGACCTTATTTAACTCATTCATAAGAATTTGTAACTACTGATCCTTGACGATCGCCAAGATGTCGATAGTAATTTCTATAATTAAGTTCTCTCTGCAACATTAGGGACCTATAGTGCTCTTAATAATGGTATTCAATGACTAATAGAGTGGCAACCAAACCACTATTTGTATATTTTACTTTCAAATTTGAAGTAATTTGTTTGCAGACTCACTTCCTAAATTCTTGTACGTAATTTCGCATACTTCGAGAATATTAAAACTGTTCTGTTTAACCATTTTAACCATATTTAATCGCTAAATTCTATGAAATCTACTTAAACATGTCAACTATATCTATTAAAGTTAGTTTTAACTTATTTGCTAGTTTTAGCTGAACAGATTTTTACTTTTACCGACAAACTGTTATCACAATATACTGTATCTTTATAATTGTTTATATAAAGTTGAATCTAGTCAATTATTTTGCCAGGTAGGTAGGATGCTACTTGTCTGAACATTCAATTCGTGCACTTTAAGAAGTTCATATTTAATCAAAGTTTCATCTATGTGTAAGATTTTGAACCAGTTTTTCATTTAATAACTAAGACTTTTCAAAATATTTAGTTTCTAATACTTTCTTGCAAAGGATTAGCATCACGAGATCATTACTATTTAGTTTTAATAATTTTTGTTGATAGTCTTTGTTACCTTAAGTTTGAGTGTGAGAAACTTCATATTAACATGATTAAACTAAACATCCACGCAAAGATTGGTATTACTATTCCAATATATAAAAAAGAAGATAAGTGTATATTCAGAAAATGGAAATTTTTGGCTAAAAAAATGTAGGAAAATTATTTGTTCTTCTGTTCATTCATTTTACATTAGGTATACATCTATTGTTTAACAACATAAAGTCTTCTTCATATTATTATTATTATTATTATTATTATTATTATTATTATTATTATTATTATTATTATTATTATTATTATTATTATAGAAGTAAGAAGTACATTAGGGACTCAAAAGAAGAAAATGTACCAATTTTAGGCTTGTACGAGCATGTATTTAATGCCACTGGACACATGAGAGATGTGAGAACTTTGCATAAAATGTTTTCTCCTACTGAAAGAAGAGTTTTCTAACCTTATTTCATTAAAACTTAATATTAATTAGGACAATTTTGAGGAAAAATACGAGAGTAAATGAATAATAAAACATATACAGAAAAACTACTTAACATTGTATGGTAGAAGACAACAACTTGGTTGACTTGGGGTTGGATTTCTTCCTCTGTGAACAAGTACTCTCATGCTCTACTACATAGGTTCTTTCTTTTGTTTTGTATTTGTACATAGCAAGTAGAAGTAAAAAGTATGAGCAGTCCTTGTAATTCATGGGACCTGCCCTAACGTCCTGTAACTTTGGGTGCTGCATCAGGCTCAAGATTTCAATGTAATATCTAGGAGACGTTCGTCAATTTCACAAAAATATTTTATTATTCGTCGTATATCAACAAAACGCCTTTCTGCAAATTACTCGTAGAATGGAAAGTTGTGTTCTTTAGCAATTATGAAAAATCATATATATTTTCGAGTATAATTTTTATCAAAATCATTTACTATAATTTTCGTTTAAGGCTGAAACAAAAGAAAAAGGAATTGACCGTCTCTATTTGCTATGTTATTTGTAAACATTTTGTTACTTGTTTCTTTACGTTGAAGTTTAGTATCCCTTTTTGAACATCGAGGCTATATGAGGTGTGGACCTACAGTTTAAAGTGGCACCCGAACCACTGCAATACGTTCAGATTTTTTAATACTCTCCCATCTGGAATCGAATCCAGGGTTACGTACACGAAAAGTACAACACAAGCAGAAAAGGCTTTATGTGTAAAAGTAACACTAAGACACCAACATTAAGATATCTCAGAAATTATCTGAAGTTTGTATGGATGGAAAACAACTAACAATATTGAAACAAAAGCCAGAATACTAGACATAGACACAATTTAAAGATAAAATACATAATAAATACGAGCATGAGCAGAGAACAAACTCTTTTTTTTTTTTTCAATTTCTTACAATTCAAGTGAGATCTTTTTTTTTTTTTTTTTTTTTTTTTTTTTAATTGTTGAATGGCCGCAAGAGACTCATTATTATAGTTGGGTTTAGACCAGTGGTGACGGTGTTCTACACAGTATGACGTGATTAACTTGCCGAGTTATTATTATTTTTGAAAACGATAGGATTATTAATCTGGAATGTTATGAATTTCACATTTCTAAAATATGCAATTTATAACATTACATTTAGTTTGAATTATTTCTAAAATGTGAAATGAATTTCAAAATTTTTTATTATTATTATTATTATTATTATTATTATTATTATTATTATTATTATTATTATTATTATTATTATTATTATTATTATTTATTTATTTATTTATTTATTTATTTATTTATTTTTATGTTCAACTATTATTGAATGGAATCAAATAATCGTTACATAAAAGAAACAACTCCTATGTTAAAATCATAGCCTTTGTCAACCCTGATTAGCAATTAGTCTACTTGCCTTTTCAATTCTGATACTGACTCGATGTATTCCTAGGTATAAGAGTGATTTCTTACCACAGGGCTATTAGACCCAGCACGGAATTTTAAAGTGGGTGATACGGTACTTGCCACGTTAACTATGGAAACAAGATTCACAGGAGGAGCTTTTGTGATTCTTCATCGCAAAGCCTGCTCCACTTTCAGTGCTGCCAGTGAAGTTGTTGTTTAGCCATTACCTATAAATTCAGTCACCTCAGTAATGTTATGCCTTTGTTAATCATTTATATTCTAATTCATGAAATCCTACCTTGTTGAAATTCATTCTTTTTACACGTATGTACTTTAACACTTCCTAAAAGTGATCAAAAAGCTATTTTAAAAATTGGTTGCACATAATCAGTAGTGAAATAGTTTTATATTAGTGGAAGGTAAGTGTGTGTAATTTTGAAATTGATTTTCAGTTTCATTGACTGACTACCTTGATAGATAAATGTTGTTATACTTAACTTTGCGCTTAAGATTACTTGTAATACTTGTATCCTATTTATAATTAAAAAAATGTTAGTCTATGTATATTCCTATTAGTGCACAGTGAATCTAATAGGTGCCGTTACCTGTATTACCAGCCTGCCTAATGCCAATAGATGTCGCTAGAGTAGAGCAAGTTACAGATTTTAAACTATTGTGACGATTTAGTTGTAACTCAAAAAACAGCATTATTTTAATTTAATCATTTCAAAATAGGGCAAGAGGTGTATCCATATTTTTGATTCGACTGTAAGAAGAACCTTTCCAGGGAATGAGGAATATAACAACTGCACTTCACTGCAGCAAAAGTGCTCAGCCGATCGAGTTTAAATTTAGTACACAAATAAAGATTAAGAAGTGACAGATCTGAAAGGATGCTAATCAATGTAGGTTAAGACAGTGGTTAATAAATCATACGAAAAACTCATACATAAGTGGCGCCACCTACACATGTAACATATCAAAATATTTCATTTTTTTAACTGAGTTGAATAATATGTAGATTAGTAAGATTCACGCTTATATTGACCCATATAAGGGAGAAAACATGTAATTAATCATTAATATCTACCAATAGAGAACGTAATTAGTCTTATTTAATTAAGATGAGTAGAACTGATCGAATGTCTGATAACTGTGTATTATCTTAATTAACAATTTCTTCCTTCGCCTTTTACCTTTACTTTTATAGTTTACTTTAAGCTTTACTTTTTACTGTTTATGTTTAAACTGAGAAACCAAACACAATCGAGCAAGTCCAAAAGGCGATATGATGAAGAGAACAGATCCAGCATCCAAAATTTTGTGAAGAGACTCAGCTGTGCTACAAATAAAGATTCGGGACAAATTGACTTACCAACGCCTCTCAGTCAGGAATTCCAGGATATGATTGGAAAATTTGCAAACAGAATGCTACAAAAATCATAAAGAAAAGTGGTTCCACACAAAAGTTAACATACATTATTTCTGCAACGACTGCTGTTGAGATCCAGATAAGCTGACGTCAATGAACAACATGGACACTGGTAATGTCCCTCGGAACTTCAATGTCTCACTGAAATCGAGGTTACGCTCATCGCCTGAATAGATCTACCGCTTGATTCTATCGTATACGAGGGTAACAATATGACTATTTCGGCCACTGCATCAGTTTCCAACCAATCCATCCAAGCAATCTGAGGACTGTCGGGGTTGTGCGTCGTTAGAAATCGTTATGGTTATTTTATAATTATTCCTAACAGAATCAGGAAAACTAGAGTTCGATCCTCGGTGGGAGCACATGTGGCTCGAATCTCACGTTAACTTGTAGGTTCATGTGACACATAGCTTCGTTGTTAAAAGAGACGCTATATTTTAATCAAACCAAAACCAAAAAGAATCAGGAAAGTACTCATTAAGTTAAAAAGCATTGCTGCTTATTACAAAAATATCCAAATTGATGACAAATGTTAGAAATTCTATGAACGGGATCCTGACTTACCCTTATATCTTTCAACTGTAAAAATGAAGTGGAAAAAACAGTATTAATTGATCCTGGATCCGGCATTACGTAGGAGTTTATATTGGGGGAAGTACAAATTCAATATAAGGATAAATTATATTAAAATTGTAAAATCACCCCTAAAATTAGTCGGAATTCGAAGGGAGAGGTCCGGACCATAACTCCTCCCCTGTTTATCTACCTTCAATATAAGGATAAATTATATTAAAATTGTAAAATCACCCATAAAATTAGTCGGGATTTCGAAGGGAGAGGTCCGGACCATAACCCCTCCTCTGTTTATCTACCTGTCCAGGACTACTTAGTAAGTAGAAATTAAGGAATATTCCGATAATATTTGATACTGGTGTCTTGAATGCAAAATAATAAATCTTCGCAAATATGACCAAGGCAAAAGTAACCGACGTAGTAGCTTCAACCTGTATCAGCGTTCCGTCAGCCAGAAATATTGCCTGTACTTTCCCGAAGCTCTTTCGAGATAGTGTAGCTGATTTCAAGCAAGACAGAAAAATAAAGATCTGTTCTGACATATACTTCAAACACTTAATGAAGTTTCCCAACGTCCAATTTGCAAAATACTCAGGATACTTCATTTGGAACAGTAAACAACGATGGAAATAACTCAATGCATGTAATCTACACAAAGGACCATGTTCCTGTCAAGTATTCAGCACAACAACTCGCTGAAATGATCGAAAAAATATGGAAGTTAAGACAGGTATCACGTAGTGAGTACCTAGCTGCAAAAATCGAAGGAAAACTCCTTACTGGCACGAGCAATTCGGGTTTTTTAGCTTATTTACGATAAACATAACACACCTTCCCAAAGTTAGAGATTTGGTTGTGCTGTTTTTGTTATGTCATTGTAAAATAATGTCTCAAAACCTGCCTTTTACAAAAATGCAGTCATAATTGGGACTTTGTTAGCTTACGAAATAATATTTGTAAATAATTTCCCAATATCTTAGCTTTAGAGATTGATTCGCATTGAATACCATTCCCAGGTGTTCTTCAATGAAAAAACAAATTTTCATATAACTTCTTGGAAGTCTATAATATACATAGTAAATTTTGATTTCGTTGCCTAATTGTTCTCAGTTTTTTTTTCTGGTTTTCTCAAGTTTATGTCCCACTTTCTTGTCATTGTGCTCGCGAACTGCGTAATTAAATGAGCATGTTATCAGTGTACTGGCAAGAACTTGCATCATGAAAATGCAGTCGTGTCTCAACTGATAGAACACATTCTGGTTATGTATTTATCGAGCTTAGCTAGACTTGAACTCTAATATTTGTGTATGTTTCTACAGTAATATATTGTGACTATTTAATTGCAACCTAAACTGCATTCTCTTAATTTAATTATTTGAAAATGGATAATGATAATACTGAACATGAACATGTTTTACTGTTTATTATTTGGACAAGTAAAGAATAAGAGCTTTTAGTTAATCACGAGATTTAACCTGTAATATACCTGTAATATAGGGTCGAATGCTTGGCTACAACACCTCTTTAAATGACAAAAAATAATTATAGTATATTGGGTTGGGCGAAATTAATCCAGGATTTTCAACTCAAGTCCAAACTGACATAACTTTTCTGAAGATGAAAAGAATTAACTGAATTAACTGAATTAACATACTTATCAACAGAGTTTTATCAACTGGAAACAATATTATTTATCCCATTAGTATAAAATTATTCGATGCTAGAGCGAACAAAGATAGGCTGAGAGGTGTATTAGGTTTTGAAGACATGCCTATGTGTCGAAAAAAGTGGAATCAGTCAGAGAGCAAGATCTAGTGAGGATGAGGGATAGGGCAGAACTTTTTTTTTATATATCCCAATGCGTGTAATTTCTGAAGTGTCACTTATCTATATTTTTGTCGTGTAACATGTTTGGATACACTAGCAGATCCAAAAGAATCATTTAGGGGGGCGGGAGCTTTCTGAATTACAGGTATATTCGTCGGCTTGAGGTATGGAAAAAAATTATGAAAACAGAATGAATTGGTGCAATAGTTGCGTACAGTATTTATAATATACAAGCTCGTACTGTAATCATTAATTGTAATGTGATGTTGAATAGTATGGCACGCAATGCTCGAGTTGCACCAAGTAGAGTAGGTGAGTATTCTTATCTATATCGGACAACATAAATTATTTTCTTAACTGTAATGTTTGAAACGATATGATTATTGGTTAGAGCTAAGCAATGAATTAGGGTTAAGATAGAGACAATAATGATAACCATTTAAATAATTTCTACATTAACTCAACAGAAATTATACATTTATTTACGAAATCATTCACCAGAATATGGAATAACATTTATGTTAGTTGACTAGAACCATAAATAATTGTTCAGGTGTGTAAGCAAAACCGACAAAAATAATAAACCAGTGTTAAAGCAGAAGAACACAGCAAACAGTCGCATTGCATTAAGAATTTTATCAACCCTCGTACACGTAACAAAATCGTAGAATATTCATGTATCATTTAGCATACCTTATTATTATGAAACAGTTTGAATCCCGTTCCATTCAATATATTTTCATATATTAAATTCATAGTGTTTATGAAATACAATAAGCTAAAAGCTCAATCCTTCATCGTCGCTCTCATGCAATTAATATAAGATCAAGATCTATAATTGAGGAGTTTATAATAAGGGCCTAGTCTGAAACATGCAGTTGGAGAAAAACGATGTTGAAAATTTAAGTAGTATTGTTTCCTTACATAAAACAACGTAATATGCAGCATTTTATTCTAATATTGAATTGAAATGTTACCAGGAGGCTAAACAAGCATGACAAAAGCCACAAATGAGTTTGATGCAAAAAGGACATAAACTCGCTTACGCCATTATTATATCAAACTCCTCAATTGACTTCGACTTTAAACATGTTGAATCATAATAGAACAGTATTTCATCAGCTACAGGAAAAAGTTGACATGTGTTCGTAATTTTTGAATAGTAATTAGCATTTCACAACATTAGTAATAGCTTTATATATATATACACATGCATATAAAGATGTGAGACTTTCTTAAAAGTAGATTCAGCTAAAATAGATATATTTGCAATTTCGTTATCAGCAGACTTCGCAGCAAAATAAGGAACTCGGAGTTTATAAGTTAGTACTTTATCTTCATCAAATCCATTGCAGTCCATAAATAATTTATAAATTAGTTTTCAAAAGACAACAAAATAAATTACATAGTTAAAACAAATTTCTTCTTCTCGTATATATGAAACAGGATTACTTTCAGATAAATTGTAAAGGTTGCCTTATATATATATTCAGAGGGCAAGAACATAAAAGTTTAATGCAAGAGAAACAGCGTTCATACATATATATAAATGACAAGATAATGTTAACATTGAATTATACTGTATAATTGATTACAAAACCTGCGGTTTCCGAAATAAATTGACAATTAACAAATATTTCAATTACAAGTACAAATAATTACAAAGGCAGTAATAATACAGAGTCTACTGAGTTTGTATATTTATCATGCGAAAATTTTTAGGAATCTTCTGTATCTTTCAACTTACGGAGAGAAAGCTAAAATCAAAGCAATGCACACATTGTTTATTATCAAAATTGAATGCATATATTTTATAATTTCGTCATACAAAACCAGAATATTATCATTGTAGAAATTATAAAATATAACTGAAAAAGCGAACAACGATGAGCATTCAGTGACTACTAAGCTCTCTCAGAATATAAGTGTTGTATTTGACATGTCCCCAAGTCCAGTTACTTCTTTGACATAGAACCTTTGAGCATTTGCTTTTTCAGAAAAGCAAGGTTTGATACACTTCAAGGGTTAATTTCCAGTAAGTACTCACAGAATATAACTGTAGTAAGGTTTAACTTTACATTTCCCCAAGACTCGTTACCCCTTTAACATTTGGTTTCTCAGAACAGCAAGGTGTGATAAACTTCAAGGTATCTTTTTTCTTTTTCTTTTTTTTCTTAAGTAAAATTGTTGATGATACCCACTATCTCAATTCTTATCTAGAATTCCTTTATCACAGTTTGGTGTAGTCCTTTCTTTTTCTACATGAGTTACACGTTCCTTTCTATGAAAGAAGTTGGTTCATGAATAATCCTAGCATCCTTAACAGGACGGTTGGAAATCTCTAAATGTTTTAACAACCTTGATACAGCTTAATCTTAATCTTTAGATTATCTTAATATTCTTAATTCTAGTACTAATATTCTTCTTGGTTATATCAATATGTAAATTGTCACACTGACAGATAACCTCAATGATTCATCAATTTCCAAAAGAATGTTTCTAACCATTCTATCGGAGCAATCTAAGGACTATCGTCGTTGTGCGCCATTAGACTGTAGATCATTATGCCTATTTTATAGTTGTTCCTAACAGAATCAGGAAAGCCCGAGTTCGATTCCCAGTGGGAACTCATGTGATTCGAATCTCATGTTAAGCTGGGAAATATAGCCTTGCTGGTGAAATGGACGCTAGACTCAAATCAAACCAAAACCAAAAAGAAACAGGAAACCACTCATTAAGTTAAAAAGTATCGATGCTTATTACAAAAATATCCAAATTGATGACGAGTGCTTCAAATTCTGTGAACAAGAACCTGACTTATTGCCGCATCTCCCAACTGTAGAAAGCGAAGTGGAAAAACCAGAATTAATTGATCCTGGATCAGGCACGTACACAGAAATGTATTTTAGGGAGGGAGCCCAAATTCAATATAAGGATAAATGATATTAAATTTGCAAAAATCACTCCGAAAATTACTCCGAAAATCACCACAGAACTTCTCCCCTGCATATGTACCTGTTCTGGACTACTTAATGAGCAGGAATTAAGGAATATTCCGGTGATAATTGACACTGGTGTCTTGGTTACAGAAAAATAAATCCTTGTAAATATGATCGAGGTAAAAATAACCGAAGTAGTGAACTTCAAATCTACTTTGGTAGATTTGTTAACAACATACTTTTCAAAAATAGTAAACTGTTTTTTTTCTTAATATTTAAGAGTGATTTAGAGCTAATTTTGAAACCATAGTTATTAGCAACTTTGTTCAAACTATATGACAGTTTTGACCAGAATGAGAATATGCACATAATAAAGTCCACATAGTGTTTCACTTACTTGTTACCTTATCATTGAATGTAGTATTTATATCATAAACGTACTGGATATTACCTTGAAGTGTATCATACCTTGCTATTCTTAAAAAAAAATAAAAATAAAATAATAATAATAATAATAATAATAATAATAATAATAATAATAATAATAATAATAATAATAATAATAATAATAATAATAATAATAATAATAAAAATAATAATAATTAATAAATAAAAAAAAATAAATAAATAAAATGCTCAAAGGTGTTCTCTCTCAAAGGAGCAACTAGACTTGGGGAAAGGTGAAGTACACCACTTACTGCGCTTATATTCTATGAATGTTAGTGATCAGTGAATACTTAGCATTGTTCGTTTTTTTTTCTTCAGTTATCTTTATAATTTTGTATCTTCCAGATTTTGACAAATTAGCTATGGGAGTGCTGTCTAGAGGTGATGATACTCTGTTTCTGTATAGCGAAACTGAAGTCAGTGCATTTAATCTTGATTGTAAGCAGTGTAAGTTTTGTTTTAGTGTTAGTTTTTTCCCATGTAAATTGTAATCAACAAAAGGAACAGAACACTTCTGAAAATTTTATACATGATAAATATACAATCACAATAAAGTCTGTTTTATTAAGTTAATGATAATGTTCTAGACACTCTCTTTATTACAGTTACCAATATGCTTTATGTAGAGACAAGAAATAAGTAAAGTGCATAGTTACTGAAATTTTCTCTTGGGTATATTTAGGACATATTTCGCTATATTTCAGTACATTTAGGACATATTTCGCGACACTTCAGTTCCCTCTAGAACTATATGCATGCGTAAGTGATGTGATCCGGAATCCTCTGTATTTACATTCGATATACTATTTTTTTTTTTTTTTTGCAGTACCCTGCAAAAGTTAAAATAGGCTCCAAGTATTCCGTGAACACTTATATCAGTTCTACTGAACACATATACATTTTAGTGACCAAATATTTTCATAAGCTGAGCTATTTCTCAAGAATTATTTGTGTTCGACCTCTTCCAGTAACTTAAACTCTTTTAATACTGTTGTGGCTGTTAATTAAAATATCATTTACCCTGATAATGCACTCAGAACATTGCAAAGAAGAATGTTGGTTTTTCTTTATGTATGAGACTCACGTATAATATGTACACTTGAGCACTGTCAAAATTAAACAACTTTTTGAAATTAAATAATTTATGTTGAGATAGAAATTAAGCACCGTCACCTTTTTGCTTATTTAGACTAATGGAAGTTTGATTCCTTCACATTTAGAAAAAGCTTTCCAACTACGGCTTCCGGATTCACATTGAAGATCTTACACTAACATTTATGTGTCGAGCAGAATTGATATAAGTGTTCAGTAAGATCGGACACAAATTATTTTTGCGAAAGAGTTCAATTCGTGAAAGTGGTTGAACACTAAAATTTATGTGTTGTGTAGAATTAATACAAGTGTTTACGGTATACTTGCGACCTATTTTTCCTTTTGCAAGGTACTGGTAAAGAAAAGTTTACTATATATAATGTAAATACAAGAGATTTCGGCTCATGTCACATTTGCACGTGAATGTGATTGCAGATAGAACTGAAATAAAGTCCTAAATAGCAGCAGCAGTTGGGCGTACAAGCTAAAATTTTCAGCAAGCAAAATACAGTTAATTAACAAGGAATAACATATGACAACGATAACGATTCATAGAATACTGAATAAATATAATAAAATACCAGAAATCACGAACAATAGAAATGCAACCTGTAATAGATTATAACTGGATACAAAGTCAAGTAGATATCTTGATATTTATTGACAGTACTACACTTTTTTTCTTTCCTCTATTGTGACAGTGCACAAAATGAGTGAAGATGGATTTTCTTTTTCAGTTTGATATATGAATCAGTACACACGTTGGAAAGATTTAACTCGTAAAATTTGCAGTTGTAGTCTGTGGTTATATAATCAGAAATAATTGATATAACTTACGTCAACTTAATTAAATACGAAGAAAAAAAAAAAAGGTTTCTGCAAGAAACAGCAAGAATGTACAAGCTCAAAATTTCTCATATAGTATTTAAAAGAACGTGTCTTCGGAAACATTATTGTTCAACAAGAAATGTGTTTCGGAGTTATGACTTTATATATTACAAAGTTCTCTATAATTAATAACATCAAAATACATGTATGTATTGTAATATTGAAAACTACTGTTTAAAGATTATATGTTGTAACATAATTAATCATAATGCATTTCTGAACTTTTATATTTCGGAGGGATTCTGCTGTGTCATATTATACTTATTTAGTTTTATATTTCTCAAGCGATAGCAGATGACTTCACAACATAATATTATGCAAGTAAATAGTATGCTTATGCCATAGAGCAAAAATGCAGGATACATGTGAGTAAGACTCAATACTTCCAGACGGTTCAAGACAGCAGGAGTCCTTGTTTTCTTGTGTATGCCATAGTGATAATTCACAAGACCTGACTCATCTATCTTGATTAAACTAGAAATAATAATCAAGAGAAGAAATTAAGAAAAAATGTTAATTTTGTAGTCTTATAAAAAAGAATATAAGACACAATCAATATTATTATTTTAGAAAAGTCAGAGAGTAATGTTATATGACATAGGAAGTGCAATGAAGGTCTGACACATTCAGTACAGTATCATTGTATCTCTTCGTGTGTGGATAGAAATAGATATCTACATGGAAAACGAGTACAATCAAACATGTGTTGGTCACCAACGGTTTCACTAAAATGAAGCCAAATTACAGAGGATAAATGATTTTTTTAAACTATAGGTAATAATACAGTACACCACTTAACGGACTTCGGATTTAGGAAAAGAATTTTACTAATGTAGCAAATGCAGTTGGAAGAAATAACTGTTAAGGCAAGTCTTGGACCAGATTTTTAAAAGACGACTGATGCGATTATAATATGGCATGCAATCTTACGGTTCGTACACAGAATAACAGCGCCACCTACCACCATTATTTGTTGATTTGGAACTTTGGCTACATTCATGATAATTTGTACGCATGCACACCTTCAATTGTCAGTTCCGATAAGCTCTTTATGTTCACCTTATGTTGTAGCAAATTGCAGTCTTCTGGTACAAGTAGTTGCTATTGAACTGAGGTTAAACACGAAAAAGATCCAGACTACCGAATTCTCAGCTAGCAGATAGTAGTAGAGTGTGCTGTTATATTATTAATATTATTATTTAAATTTAATGTTCGACAATTATGCTCCGAAAGTAAGAGAAATGGTGTTGATGATAATGAACGAAATGGCAGAATCATGAAAGTAGTAGGAGGAGACGGGAAATTCTTAAGAAAACCCACGCACATAGTGTTTGTCTACCACAAATTCTACTTGGTACGAGCTTTTGATAGAACCAGGAATTCTGTGCACCAGAGATGAGGGCTTTACCACTAAACCACTGTAACCCTTAAAAACTGATGGTGGACGATAACCATGTCACCGATGAAGATGAAGCTGATACTGAAATATTCACTAATCAAACTCTTCACTATGACACTAGCAAGAAGACAATATGCAGTATAGTAAATTAGATACAGTCCTAAACTATGATAAATTCTAAAACTTCAATTTTTGTCAACTAATAATATTGTCCAAAGACGAGACATATTAGTTGGTACATCAAATCGAGCTGAACAAAATAATATATTTGGGGATAAATTATCATGCGTAGTTTTCGAGAAAACACAAATTTTGATGCCTTTAAAAAGTATGCCGTTTGTTCTCAATCCAATGAAGTTGATACTTTTTAATCTCCTGGAATAGATTATTTATTTATTTATTTGTGTACTATATATAAAAACAGTGTTAAGTAGAAGATTATATCTATTGTTCTTTTGATTTCTCTTAATATTGGCACCCATACTTCTTACAGTGACACGCATGCTCCGAACATAATCGTAAGAGTGACCCCATATACTACTTTATAATTTTGGAATAAAAATGACCAACTGAGTACCGTTACAATTTTCTTTGAATAGCGAGAACGTAACTGAAAGTAAGTAACGAGAAACTGTACTAAAATTGGTCCATGAATTCAGAAAATATTCATAGAGAAACGTGTGTGAGATTGTTGTGTTGGTTTGTAGGCTCTGCTATCTGTGCTAAATTTAATTTCGTCCCATTTTAGTATTTCTTCTCATATACTTTCATATTGTACTAGCACAGAATATTCTTTCTTCGCACGGAAAGAATACGTTTCATAATTTTGTACATAAAGTACTAATGGGGAATGATTTTGGATTTAAACGGCATCAGAAATGTCGTTATTCATCTTAGCGACCTCGAAAACAGAGGATTCAGCATTAATATAAATCATTTTCGATCATATATACAGGGTGTTTCAAAACAACACGCACAACGTTTGGGTGGTGATTCCTGACACCAAAATATGACAAAAATATAGACCAACGTGAGTGCACAAATGCTTCCTTTCGGAGTTATAGGCTGCTGAAAACATGGAAAAATTAACTTTAAAGGTCTATAGCTCCAAAACTATGAGATCTACCGTAGTTGAGTCAAGACTTCACTTAGGAACTAATATGTGCCCTACCCAAAAATCCATGTTTTAGAATCCTAAGATACTCACGCGACAATTTTTATACAAGGAGTTAGACTACGGGCATATAATTTGAAGTACTCACCAACTACCTCTAGAAAAATTGTTGTGGAAGTACCACAGGATTCTGAAACTTGGATATTTGGATAGGGTATATAGTTGTTCCTAAGTGAAGTCTTGATCGACTACGGTAGGTCCCATAGTTTTGGAGCTATGAACCTTTAAAGTTCATTTTTTTTATGTTTTCCGCAGCCTATAACTCCGGAAGGAAGCATTTGTCCACCCGGGTTGGTCTATACTTTTTGTCTTATCTTGGTGTCAGGAATCACCTCCCAAATGTTGTCGGTGTTGTTTCGAAATACCATATATATATATATATATATATATATATATATATACAGGGTGTAACATGAATACATGTCCAAAAGTGACGAGGTGATTGCGGACATCCAAATAAGAAAAAATGTTCCTATAAACATGGGTCCAATGACGCTTCGTTTCCGAGATACAGGGTGTTCAAATATTAAGTTCCTCCAATGGCTCACTGTGGTAAAGTGAAAGGAAATGTTCAATATAACAGGAATAATACAACGTCTAGTGTTATTTGAAAACGTGTGAATAATACAACGTGTGAACGTCTAGTGTTATTTGAAAATATAACACTTTGTACCAGGTTGACAACACTGACAATCCACTAACTCAATATGTTGATTAGTTTCATTCTCTATGTTAGTGTAAATGTATTTGCACAAGCATAATTCCACTTGATTGTATATTACTGTAATATTGAACACTTTCCCACAGTGAGCCATTGGAGGGACTCAACATTTGAACACCGTGTATCTCGGAAACAGAAACGAAGCGTCATCGGACCCATGTTTATAGGAACATTTTTACTTATTTGGATGTTCCCAATCACCTCGTCGCTTTTGGCCGTACATTTATGTTACACCAGATATATTGCTGATTTTGCATTTAAACAACATGGGAAGTTTCATTGTTCATCTCAGCGACTCCGTAAACTATGGATTCAACACTAATATCGGTCAATTTTGATGATTTTTAAATGTCTCTCCCCTCCCCCTCCTCTAAGTTGTACCATCAAAGTGAAATAACAAAAATCAACCCAGACCTGAACCTCATCTATGTCCAAAATTTAATCGAGATCGGTCGGGTAGTTCAAGTGTTATTAAGTTACAAACACAGTCACTTTCATTTTTATATATCTTTCCCTTCTATACTCCTACGTTGCATCGTCAAAGTGAAATGATAATAACCATCTAAGGCCCGAACCTCATCTATGTTCAACATTTGATCGAGATCGGTAGGGTGGTTCACGAGGTACGAAGTCACAAACATTATCACTTTCATTTTTATATATTAGATTAATAATTTCATGAATATATATATACCGGGTGCGTCATTTATAATGTCAAACCTTGATGACGGAGAAACCAAAAGAGAGAGAGAAGCGAAACTTTGCATGAAGCAACTATACAAAGGGGCACATTGGTAAACGTATTATTTGACATCACCGGATGAACAGTGTTGCCAACCCAATATAGAGTTATGATTTTTTAAATGGAACGGCCTAAAGTGTATTTCATAATTTAATTCAACACTAAAAAGGAAGACGAAAGATATGCCACCCGCAGGTCAGTGTTGCAAACTTCTCGAGAAATAACGTTAAATATGTGTCACATTTAAACGCCTTTTGCACACACAGGGAGGGAGGTACACACTAGTTTTGCACAATAATTTAAATATTGGCCAGAACGGTTTAAGTTGACACCAAGTTTAGATGGGTCCGTTAAACAGTGTTGACATAACAGAAAAGACAAAAGTCGAGTTTGGATATGGTGCAATAACTCGAAAAAGGCCATAAGTACATTACGGTTTAAAATTTATAGGACAATTTGCTATGTCATAAGAAGCATTCTCACGTTTATTTGAAGTCGATAAGTCAAGTACTTACCGAGATATTCGGAATTTTATAAAAGCTGAAAATTTTGCGCTGTAGAAGTTGGTAACGCTGTCTCAAATTCCCACTTTTTCCCTCAACGTTGAGGAATTCGTAAAGAAGTGGTTGAAATAAAATATAGACATTAATAAACACACATACGATGAAAAAGTTTTTTTCAGTACTTGAAATTGATTAAGCGTAATTTACTGGATATGAAAAAAACGTAAGGAAGTAATAGGACTTCATATGACAAGATAATACAAAGACGTAGAAGACATGTAGGTACCTAGTAGCTACTTTCGCACGATGAAAATATTTATCCTGTTATAAGTTTGGGACACCAAAATCAAAACAATCCAATACTCACTGTGTACATTACCAGCATGTTACCAATTCCTGTTAACAGATACATGGAAAAAGTATTCAGCATGTCAGGAGTCACGCATTATTAAAAAAAAAAAAAAAAAAAGTACAAAAGAATATTCCACTTCAAAATGAGAGGGTAGAAAAGTGAATACCTTGAAAAACAGTACATGTACTCATAAAAGAACACGTCTGGTAACCCTACATATCAGTATGTGCAAATCTTTCAAACATATGATACATACCTTCGTAGCTCAATCCAGATTTGTCACAGTAAAGCAGCTTGACCTGTCGTATCGTTTAGTGGTGCGAGTATTGGATTGTTTTGATTTTGGTGTCCCAAACTTATAACAGGATAAATATTTTCATCGTGCGAAAGTAGCTACTAGGTACCTACATGTCTTCTACGTCTTTGTTTATCTTGTCATATGAAGTCCTATTACTTCCTTACGTTTTTTTCATATCCAGTAAATTACGCTTAATCAATTTCAAGTACTGAAAAAAACTTTTTCATCGTATGTGTGTTTATTAATGTTTATATTTTATTTCAACCACTTCTTTACGAATTCCTCAACGTTGAGGGAAAAAGTGGGAATTTGAGACAGCGTTACCAACTTCTACAGCGCAAAATTCTCATCTTTTATAAAATTCCGAATATCTCGGTAAGTACTTGACTTATCGACTTCAAATAAACGTGAGAATGCTTCTTATAACATAACAAATTGTCCTATAAATTTTAAACCGTAATGTACTTATGGCCTTTTTCGAGTTATTGCACCATATCCAAACTCGACTTTTGTCTTTTCTGTTATGTCAACACTGTTTAACGGACCCATCTAAACTTGGTGTCAACTTAAACCGTTCTGGCCAATATTTAAATTATTGTGCAAAACTAGTGTGTACCTCCCTCCCTGTGTGTGCAAAAGGCGTTTAAATGTGACACATATTTAACGTTATTTCTCGAGAAGTTTGCAACACTGACCTGCGGGTGGCATATCTTTCGTCTTCCTTTTTAGTGTTGAATTAAATTATGAAATACACTTTAGGTCGTTCCATTTAAAAAATCATAACTTTATATTGGGTTGGCAACACTGTTCATCCGGTGATGTCAAATAATACGTTTACCAATGTGCCCCTTCGTATAGTTGCTTCATGCAAAGTTTCGCTTCTCTCTCTCTTTTGGTTTCTCCGTCATCAAGGTTTGACATTATAAATGACGCACCCGGTATATATACGAGGGTCATTCGGAAAGTAAAGAACGTTTTGCGCTAGCGCGTGGGCGTGTTCCCCCACCCCCGCTGCCGCTGGGTTATTGAACTGGACATACTTTAGCATCAGTCTGGCACCAGCTGCGATCCGCTACGGTCCGTTATTGCTTCGCTGTGCGACTGTAAAATGTGTGATACAATTACTGATCCCGCCAAGTGTGAGGTTCGCAGTGTGATAAGATTTTTGAATGCAAGAAAAGTGCGTCCGATAGAAATTTATAGACAAATCACTGAGGTGTATGGAAATGTAATGAATGAAGCATCAGTTCGTAAGTGGTGCATTATGTTTACTGACGGACTGACGAATGTGCACGATGAGGAACGCTCGGGCCGGCCTTCTGTTGTGACTGACGAACTCAAAGGAAGAATTGAGCGGAAAATTCAAGAGGATAGGCGATTCACTATTGATGGGCTGCACGTATTCTTTCCTGAAATTTCAAGAACTCTGTTGTAAGAAATTGTCAGTGGTGAACTTGGTTACAAAAAAATTAGTGCAAGGTGGGTGCCTCGACTGTTATCGGAGGAACACAAAACCAAGCGAATGGGATCCGCATTGACTTTTCTCAGCCGTTACCATAAGGATGGCGATGAACTTTTAAATCGTATTGTTACTGGAGATGAGACGTGGATTTCGCACATCACTCCAGAAACAAAGCGCCAATCCATGGAATGGCACCATTCAAATTCTCCGAAAAAGCCGAAAAAAGCCAAACAAATTTTGAGCACCAAAAAGGTTATGCAGAGAGGTGAGACCATAAATGCCTACTGTCAGACGTTACGTCGACTTCACCGCGCGATTCAAAACAAAAGGCGCGGATTGCTGACCAGCGGCGTCATCCTCCTCCACGACAATGCCCGTCCTCACTCCGCGGCATTGACGAGGGACTTGCTTGAGCAGTTTAAGTGGGAAGTTTGGGAGCATCCACCCTATAGTCCAGACTTAGCCCCCAGTGACTTCCACCTATTCCCAAAGTTGAAAGACTTTTTGGGTGGAAGCCACTACGGCAGTGATGATGAACTTAAGGAATGTGTTAGTGATTGGTTCAACAGTTTGGCGGCAACTGTATGCCGAAGGCATAGAAAAACTTGTACCACGGTATGACAAGTGTTTAAATTTACACGGCGACTATGTCGAAAAGCAACTTAAGTATCACATAGTATGTAACACAAATTTCGCCTTTGTATATCAGTTATTAAAGTGTTTGTACAAAACGTTCTTTACTTTCCGAATGACCCTCGTATATATATATATATATATATATATATATATATATATATATATATATATATATATATATATATATATATCTATATATATGTATATGTATATGTATATAAATCCGTATTCATGAAACTATCGCTTAGTTAAGTACTGAATATTCAAGAAGATTATAATCGTTCAATGAACAGTAGCGACGCTAGGCTCGTAATAGTAAGGGAGCAAGAGGGGAGGAAAGAAAAAAATTGGGGAGGCGAGGCAACTGTTCTGCTTTGAATATTATTATTATCGATTGTTCATATTATTATTATTCACCGGTTGTAGATAGAAAAGTGGGGGCGAAGGAGGGGCGAGAAAAATATTGGGGTGGCGGTCGCCCCTCCTCGCCCTACTGTATCGCCACCACTGTCAATGAAAAAGAAAATCCAAAAGTGAAACAAGTAATAAGCAAAATGTTTCATTAAACTGAACAAAATGATATGAGTGAGTGTATACCTTCATGCGTAGTTTTTGAGAAAATCAATGAAAACCATTTCTTTTTGTAAACCTAGAAATGTATACTGTACGTTAATCACGCCACTTATTAACAAGAAATTGATCGTAATATATACTCTATTCAAGCTTTTCATTATGACACTAACAAGAGAACAATATACATACTATGGTTAGTAAGATATAGCCCAAAATTGTGATTTAACTCTTAAACTTTAATTTTAATTTAACTTCATTTAATTTAATTTTAACTTGATTTTGTTGTCTATGATATTGAAACAAAGAAATATCAATCGATAGATCACATCGAAATAAACAAAATGACAGACTTGAAGGTGAGTTCTCATGCGTTGTCAGAGGCGGATCTAGAAAGTAAAGTCTGGGGGGGGGGTCTGTAAGAACTCAGGCTCTGATAGGCATATTATCTTTACTATAAATGTACAAAAATATATAAATATTAGCTTAAATTATTTTTGTCATTCAAAAAATTGGGGGGCTTAGCTCTCCGGTTCCGGCCTAGATCCGCCACTGTGCGTTGTTTCGGAGAAAAATGAAGAGAAATGAATATTTATGACTTTAAAAAGCATTTGTTTCGTTGCTAATCTGTTACAGTTGTTTTTATTCTGTTGTGATAAGTTATTCCTTAATTTTTAATTTATGTACACTGTATAAGAAATATATTTACCGTTTAGCAGCAAGTGTACATAATCTAATTTGAATTCTCCGAACAATGACGCTCATTCTACTTGTAAACTCGGTATCAGTAACTTAATACTACCCACTAGAATTAAATACGAGGGAGAATCAGAAAACAAGGTTTCAAGGCCGGTATTTCTGGAGTTTCATCTGTTATAGAGGGATGAGGCATATGAGGTAATTTTAATACATGAAGTTGGCAACTGTGCAGAATTTCAGCAACCTATGGCGCTAGTTGTAGATAAGCACAAATGGCGACTCGTTTGGAAAACTAGTCTCGCGAAGAAGTCCGTTCAGTTATTCGATTTCTGTGGACGAAACATGTAACTGCGGCTGAAATTCTCCGGCAGCTGGTTGAGGTTTACGGAGAGATTGTAATTTACAATTTTGTTGTTTGCGAGTTTCCAATTTCTCGAACTTTGCGAGTTTGTACATATTTTTTTTTATTTTATTTTTTGTTTTATAAAAATAAAATTTTGTTAATGTTATCTAAACTCCTTTTGTGTCGTTTATCGAGTAGTATTAGTACGTTCCTGTAACCTTTGAAGACATATTGTTATTTGTTGGGCTTTCCTTTAGCATACCATACTTTTTCAGTAACCTTCATTTTTACGTGCGCTAAGCGGCGTTGTGAACCACATACCGGGCCGAGAAACTCTTCTCGGAGGCGCTACTTGTTTGAATAGAGGGAAAGGAACTTGATTCTTTCTTTCCTGATTTTCAAAGAATTAGTTTTTCTGCGAAGGGACGGTAATGGCAACATTACCCACCTTGGCCGTGACAAGAAGACCATCACGCTGTTGAAGCTGTTTCGCTGGAACATCATCGACCACCCTCCTTACAGCCCGGACCTCGCTCCAAGCAACTTTCATCTTTTTCTGTACTTGAAGGAACACTTAGAAGGCCGTCGCTTTGCTTCACATGAGGACGTGAAACACTTCGTGACAACGTGGCTGAACACGTAAGGACAGGATTTTTACCAGGAAGGAATCTTCAAATTCATCCCACGTTGTGATAAGTGAGTCAACTGATATGGAGATTATATCAAAAAGTAACCTAATATATGTACTATGTGTTGGCTGTATTTGTTGTATAAAATAATATATCCATGTTTCACTGCAGGCTTTATAACCTTACTTCCTTATTACCTCTCGTAGAATGATTAGAGACTGGAACATAGGTTGCAGTTCTCTAAATTATTAAGCTCTGAGATCTAAACTTATTGTACACCAGTGTGAATTCATTCCATACTTACTAGTAAGACAATAATGGTCCATACGGAAAGTGTTTTCCAGATGAATATCCGGCCATGGTAGAAAAGTAATTTCTTTTCAGGCAGACGTAATCACATTCAGACATTTCCGCAATAGTGTTGAAGAATATAACTGGGATGATAATAACAGATTTTTCAAAGCACATTCGTTTAAGTCCATGAGGAAGGCCGACAAAGTAAGAATCATTTTTCATAAAATGTTTTTCCCAAAGCAATTTGAGAGTTCCGGTTTCTGCTGCCTGAAAAACAAAACAGCAAGTGGACAAATTCGGTAGTCATGTTTATTATTTTCACGATAGTTAGGTGGTTTCGTTTTTATATTAAGCATTGTGAGTGAAACATATAAAGAAAATCTAAGAAGCTGTGAAACAAATGGTTTTATTTAATTATATTTTTGTAATAATAAATGTATGCTAGAATCAGAAAACCACACGTTGTTGAATTTTTAACTTTCATGTATATACGTAACCCAGAAATTCGTGATAGCGCCGCCAACTTGGATGTTTCACAGCTAATTTTCTGTATTACTTTTTCTTTTTAAGTTTTCCCTTTATCTGATGAAGTATTTAGCGAAAACAGTTATAGTATTACTTCTAGTATATGATTATGTTTACAATGTTTTTTTGATATGTAGAGGCTCCCAATAATATTGATTTCAAGTATATATGTGAAGTTGTTTGGGTTGTCCTTATTAAAGAACATTAAATATAAAGTTATGGCATGGGAAAACGGTGAATTAGTGGTAGAGTGCTCACCTCTGGGATCCCTGGATCGATCCGAAATCATGCGAGTTTGTGATGGACATCAGGTCCGTGGGTTTTCTCGAGGTTCTTCCGTTTCCTCTCACATTCTGAATCCAATTCTTTTATAATAATTCATTTTCATTAATCATTATACGACATTATTATGAGTCATTAAATTTTTAAAAATTCTATTATTTTTTGCAAGTTATGACAGAAATACTATAATAATAAGAACTAGACATATTTTTAAGTAGGAATCTCTTTATCTTTATTATATTTTATAGAATTGCAAAATGGTTTGTATGCCATTTTTCAATTTATAGAAGGAACTAATCTAGGAACACTTTCTACTCCAATAGTTATTCAGAATATTCATAAATTACCATTATAGGGGTACAATATTAAGAATCTAAAGCTGTTAGACTTTCTTAACTAATGGTATATAAGTATGATTGAAAAACACACACACACACACACACACACACACACGCACACGCACACACACACACACACACACACACGCACACACACACACTATGCTTCTTATATGCTTATATCGTTGTTCCCTAAAACAATGATTCTTTAAGTTTATTATTAATATGCATTTATAAATCAAACTATCCAATATACACATATAAATAAAGACTTTTTGAAAGGAAGGTCGACCGTCAAACTATCTAATGCTCTTTTTAAAAATAAGAATGCAGAATAAAATCTTAATAACTGGATTCATCATTTGTTCGTATTTTAGTTCCTTCCCTTGTAAACGAGTGACGATCTTGAAAGAAAAATAAGTTATTGGGTAAAAATAGTAATAGTATTTATGTATTACTATTTTGTTTTACTGCTTGACATATTTACTGCCTGTAACCGAAAATGGTGTTGTACATATTTATTTTTCAATGTTATTTTAGTACATCAGGTAAATCGAATGTAAAAACCCATACAGAAAAAAGAGGGAGAATAAAAACATTACCTGAGCAGCTCTTTGGGCTGCAGAATGTGGATATGTGAGCACACTGTGTGTTCCTTTCTCTAGGATTTCCTCCAACGATGTAAAAGGGATGTTTATTCTTCTAGTGCAAAGCTTGGTCATAAGTAAATTATTATAAGCTGTAAACATTATAAACCCAAACAGGAGAGACGTTAAGACGATCAATCGTCCGCTGCATGAAGTTGGAACAATATTTGATCCTAAAATAAGAAATCAAAAGAATATAATGTCGAGATTTTTAAATATATTTGTTATATACGAGTATATAACAAATATATATTTGTTATATATCTTGTATTTATATTTCGATATTTTTTCACCAGCTCCTAAGCCTTAATAGAAATCAAGATAAAATTCCTTTCCATCCTTATTTCTCAACCAAAGACATTATTGGATTCTTAACAACAATAATAACAGCTTTAATAAAAGTAAGTTTTAAAGTTATTTACAGAATGTTTTCCTTACAATAGAAATGTAATATAATTTCTACGATGTTCAAATTATATTATAAAATTGAGGTAGAAGAATATCATAATTTAGGTTTAAATCACAGTCTGCCACATGATACCTCTCAATGTATTCCTAGAATTCACATAACTAGTTAGAGAATGTCTATTTCATCTGTACTCTCATCAAGCTGAGGACCCTCGTGGCTAAGCTTTGGCGTAGAAAAGCCGAGTTCGATTCCCGATAGGAGCTCATGTAGTTCAAATCCCACGTTAAGCTGTAAGTTCACGTCTCATATATCCCCGCTGCTGAAAGGGACGCTAAACTCAAAGTGAAATCTCACATCAAGCTCAATCACATCGTTTAAACAAACACTTCTTAAGAAAGCAGGGAAGAGTCCAACGCGACTAAGGGCTATTATTTATTTCCTCAGTAGAAGTGACAAACTTTCCTAATGTGAAAGGTAAAGAATGTTAGCTTAAAACATGTTTCACATTTCTTTCGAGGACACAATTGATATTGCTAAGCTTTAAGTATCCTCATTCTAGGCGAATTCTCTTCAAGACAGCGGAACAAAAGTATTTCAATAATTACGCATATTTATAATAGAAGGTATATATACGATAGTAAAAAAAAAATTACTGTGCAAGCTTATGGCTATTAGGATCAAGCTGAAAGTTTCTCTGAGTTTAACATTCAATTTGCCACTTGGATTCGGCTTTTGTGGATACTTAACACGTGGTAACTTGAGCTGAAGTAACTTACGCTCCACCTGACAAGATTGAATCCAGGGTAATAGTTATGCCTGACAACTAAAAGTTCCATATCCGCAGAAATTTAATTTTTTACTATAAAAACAGATGGTAAACATACAGAAAGCTTATTAAGCAGTGACTAATTAGCCAAGTTTACTTTTGTCAGGCAGTAAGTAGCTAGTTTTAGCCAAGATTAAGTTTCTCAAATGGTAACTAACAGCTAGAAGTAGTACCTGTGTTAATTGGAACTGGTAACAAAACTTAACTTGATTCTAGTTCATACATAGTTACTATTTACTATGAATTAACTAGAATCAAGGTGTTTACTATGTGCTAACTATTATACGATGAAACTAAATTTTGTTATCAGTTTGAATCAATGTAGTTAACGTTTCAGCAGCTAGTTACTAGACAAACTTAAGCTTGGATGAAACCAACTACTAACTGCCTGACAAACGTGAACTAAGTTAACTAGTCACTAGTTAACAAGTATTATGCATATTGCCAACTGTATTCGCAGTGAGCTTCCCTAGCAGAAAATCAATGAATTCATGTGGATATTGAAATTTTCACTGAAAGAATCGGCGATAGCTGTATAGTTTGCACCCCAAATGGAAAGGGAAAATATACTCAGCATAGATTACGAAAAATCTTGCTTCTGTACGAAACTCATTAGAAATTAGCTTTCGAACGTTCTTATCAATTAAGGGTAGAATTAGGAGTACCAGATTTATGACAGCGTACACGTTTCGAAGTTAACTGATATTAGAAATTTCTATTAGTGGATTCTTCTTGTATAAAGAAAGTCAAAAAGAAGAACGCTTTAATTTAACAAACCAAACGTAACTTTTATAACCCGAGATTTAGCAAATCAAAAGTTTGGTTTCAAATTTAAATAATTGGCATTTATACTTTTATCTGCATGTGTTTATCAACAGTTCCAGACATTTGTACTAGAAACAAGTAATAACGTAACTTCGGTAGGAATTTTGGAAGGAACTTGGGCAGGACATACATTTAAAGGAAGCACTTAGTTTTAGAAACTGAAAAAAAAAAAAAAAAAAAAAAAAAACTGGAAAAAATTCAATCAATGCATCTTTAGGTTTGTATGCAAATATCTTCTATTATTCTTAACTTGTTTTTAAATAGATTTTCCTCAATTAGATTTTCTAAATCTCCAATTTACATTGAGTTAGAGAATTTATTGTAATTTTCTGCTCTATTATTTATTTGTTTTAATGTAAGGAACTGAACTTACTTTATTGTGTTTAACCTAATCAAACACTAGTTACTAATACATTCAAATAATGTTCATGCCAAATTGAACATTTTGATTCAACAGAATACAGTTGCTTCTCCTTAATTTATCTATAAATCATTCAGACAGTAATTCAGAAAACCAAAGTGAAAGAAAAAAATATTAGGATCAAAAAGGCAAAACCAAGAATCAAAATTCATAAAGCGAATAGTCAGAAGAGGATGACAATAATGTATTCACAATATGTTATGTGAATAAATAAAAAAAAAAAAAAAAAAAGATTCAATCATTCTTTTTTGTTTCATATTTGAGAAATAATTGAAGCAATTAGAAAATAACGGTGGTATATAACAAATTGTACATTTCTGGAAAATCGACTTTCACAACTTTGTCCGTTAACAAATTCCTTTCATCTTTTCTGAATCTCTGCACTCAAACGAGGACTCACTAAATTATGTATTACGTAACATGACTAACATATAATACGTGCATGAACCGTCAGAATACAACATTTCAAAAATGTAACACCTTTATCCTTTAAACGCTTCAGTTGTTTCTTACACATAACAATAAACATATATTATGATGCCTATATATTTGTCTGGTGATATTATTTCAATAATTCTACTGTTACTTTCATCTCTCACGAAATACATTTAAAAAACTTATGTCACGAACACACACATTTCACAAGTCAATATTAAATGTACAGATTTTTCTTGTTGTTTTAAATAAATTATATATGTAAGTTTTACCTAGACAGTGATTCTACTCTGTTTTCTTCTAAAAATGTTATCATTTCTATGTATTTAACTATTACTTATTAGGTTTATGAGTTCTTGGCGTAAATTTTTTAGATGTATATCGTGACAGATAAGATGAACAGAGGAACTCTTGAAATTATATCATTATAAGCATAAATATACAGGCATAATAACATATATTTTATTGTTGTGTTAATAATAATGTGTCTGATGTTTTCCTTGTTTCCTTGTTTATTTGAATTTTGAATAAATTTGGAAACTGTAGAGAGAAAAGTGAATGAAGAGAAGGTCTTTTGGTTACAAATCACGTCCAGGAAGAGTGACGATATAAATTTTACAAGTAAATTTTAGTCTCAATCCTTGGCTTTTTATTTCCGAAAATACTGCTTCCTTGTATGGAGGGAGTAAACAACGTGAAAATCAGACGTGGTTAAAAGTAGAGGCTAAACCTTTAGATGGTAAAACGGGGAAATCGAATTAAATGTGCAAAGCTAAAATAAGGAAGAATAATTTTTCATTCCACATTTCTCCTTGAGGGTCGCGATGGGTGAGTGGTAGAGGGCATGGGGTCCTCGGTTTGATCCCACTCCCACCAAGTGAACTTTGTGGTGGACAAACACTGTGTGCGTGGGTTTTCTCGGGGTTCCCCCGTTTCCTCCCACTTTCTGCATTCCACCATTTACTTAATTTCTCATCATCCTCGTCTCCTTTAGCCGAGCCGGCATGACCGTAGAACGTAAAATTTTCATTTTAAATGTGGGACGTCAAAGATTTTATTTCTTATTGAGGAGTGGATGCATGTTTCGTCTGATGTTATGAGAAGTAATCAAACTTTAGTAGTTGGAATAGCATGAACGCGTAAATAATAAGAATCATAAAGTATTACAAAATTCAAAAATTATTATTATTAGAAACTAAAAGATGACCTAAAAAGCTACTTTTATCCTTATAAACTTGAGAATTTTGAGGGAGAGGATTCTCATCCCTCATTCCCGCTGGATGCAACCTTGTAATATAGGATCCCATATTATCATTGTTAATGTTGCCAGCTTTGAAGAGGTATCTTATGAATAAACTTAAAAGGTACTTACACTGCTCTTCCCTGAAATATTATAAATTTATTAAACAATTATCAAATGTTGAATTATCCCTGCTTTCACTAGCAGGATTGTTTAGATATAAATAAGAAAATTAGTAGAGTAGGATGAACGGAAATTAGTTATTCAGGTATAAATATGTACTCTATTCCATACTATCACTTCTCTTGTGTGTCATAGTAAATTAATAAAATTTGGCTTCATTATGTAACTATTATATATAAAATTATTTTATATAGTCATCTTATGTGATACAATGCAATAATATTAAATATAATGCTATTCATGAAGCAAAATAAATAAATAAATAAATAAATAAATAAATAAATGAAATAAAAAAAATAAGCCGAAGTTGTACTTTATAAAGTTTTGGGACATCCTAAGGCAATAATAATCCTTTTATGTTCCTGTATCTTACCAGATTGCAACGATGTCTCTATTATAGCATGTGAAAAGATTTGGTACTAACTTCACAAAAGAAAAACTTTGATATTGATATGGAGGGGATGCTCTACCACTGATGAGTGTATTACAACCCTCTCTCATTTTACCACCTTCACCTCTATCTCTTCTAATGTACACTACAACTACACCTTAGTTTAACTTAAATCTAAGTTCAAGATTGTATAAGTAAATAGATCATATGAACGCATGATGTATTATAAATATTTTCTTAAATTATGCTTTGCATTTGAGCCTTTTATTTCACATAAATAAAATTATTAATGTGTTTTATTAATATAAATAAAACCAAAATCACAGGAATAAAAGTAAAAGGTTTGTTACCTTGGAAACACAGGTGACTCAGCACAAGGAAATAAGACCACGAAAGGCTGAAGTTGGAGTTTTCGAATCCAAGTTTATTAGCCAAAATGAGGATCACAAAAATTACCAGAGGAAGAAGAGTTAATTCACAAAGTATAAATGTCCAAACATCAGCACTAAATATTTCAAGATAAGCTCTCCAAGAATATGTGAATTTTGGAGATCGGAAACATAAACGAAACCTGTAGGTAGATAAAGTTTTAACTTTTATGTCAATTATTTAAAAATAAAT
Organism: Thermobia domestica; assembly: GCF_964235325.1. Classification (NCBI taxonomy): domain Eukaryota; kingdom Metazoa; phylum Arthropoda; class Insecta; order Zygentoma; family Lepismatidae; genus Thermobia; species Thermobia domestica. The sequence goes on along the minus strand of NC_137462.1, from coordinate 164,799,978 downwards.
AAGTAAAAATAATTTCTTACAGCACTAATTTTGAAACTAGACTTTTGTGATTTTTTAGATAAGTGATATTAAAAGAAATGAAGTATACAAAATAAATCTCAATGAAATAAGTCCATATTATTTAGTAAAATCAGGCTAGGATCAGCTAAAATCTCTGTGTTATCAGTGTCAATCTTTCGAGTTTAAGGATATTTCTTTTGTGTTCGGGAAATACAAAAGTTCTAAGTTCTAAAGTTATTTCATTTAACCTTAGTTCCAGTTCGAATTTTTTAAACTGTAGCTCTGGAACTAATAGAAAATTTACATACAACTTCTTATCTCCTCACGCTCTTGAATCAAAGTCAAATAAAAATGTTAAACTTTTCTTAAAAATTTTAACTATCCACAGCATCTATCTGTAATTCTCGAGAAAATAATAATAATAATAATAATAATAATAATAATAATAATAATAATAATAATAATAATAATAATAAAACTATTGAATGAACGTTTAAAGTTTCGTTCTGGATTCAGATATACAGGGTGCGGCAGCGTTCATAGCGTAATTTGACTTGCGTAGTACAATGACGTACTGCATAAATGCGAGCCAGCTCGTGCCGCACTCGTGTACTAATGAGCTGCCATTTTGAGTGTGACAGTGATATGGAACGGTGGAGTGCACAGCATCGTGCCTTTGCTGTTTGAAAGTTATTTCAAGAATAACGACTCTGTTATTGCTATCCAGCGTCTATTTCGGCAACATTTCAACTTGGGACGTCATGGGAAAGTTCCGGGTGGACGGATCATTGTGAGGGGGTACGTGCATTTCGAACAACAGGTTCTGTTTGCAATGGCAAACCGGGAAGAAATGAAAGAACTGTGCGGACACAAGAAGCTGTGGAAAATGTTCGTGCTGCAATATTGCGTAGCCCAAAAAGATCTGCTCGTCGTCATTCGCAAACTGTGCATATGACCGATCGTTCATTCAGGAGAATATTGCACGAAGATCTCCATTTTCACCCATATAAGCTGCAGATTGTTTAGGAAATTAGGCCTCGCGATTGGGTTTCATGAGAAACATTCTGCTTAACCATGCGGGATCTTCGCCAAAATCCACAAATGTTCCACACCATCATGATGTCAGATGAATCTCATTTCGAGTTATGTGGTTCAGTGAATAAACAGAATATGCGTTATTGGAGTGATGTAAACCCGCATGAACTGCACATCAAACCCTTGCACAGTTCTCGTGTCATAGTGTGGTGTGGAGTTGCTTCCTTTGGGATTATTGGCCCTTACTTCTTTGAGGATGTCAGCGGTGTGGCTGTAACTGTCACCAGTGAACGCTACCTAAAGATGGTGCAAGACTTAGTTCTTCCCCAATTAGGTATGGTCGATGTGCATGTGGAACAATTATGGTTTCAACAAGACGGAACGACCTTGCATACAGCCAGAATTTGCATGGATTTCTTGCGACAGACATTTCCAGGTAGAGTAATTTCCCGTTTTGGTGACCTTTCCTGGTCGCCTCGCTGACCTGATCTTTCATATGCAGACTTTTTCCTTTGGGGCTATCTGAAGCAAGAAGTGTTCCGAACGCGTTGTGCCACCATTCCTGAGTTGAAGAATTGCATCAGAACTGCCGTCGGCAATGCCCCAGGGAATACGTTACGCCGAGTTATGGAAAGCTTCCAACGCCGAATAGATGAATGTGTTGTGCAGAGGGGGCATCATTTGACAGGAGTTATATTCAAAAAGTAATCCAAGCAATGGACAATGACTTACACATTAGTAAATGGAATACATTTAACTATTAATTGACATAAGAGATAATAAATAAATTACAGTTACTGTCTGATGGTGTGTTTTTAATATCCTACAATGAACGCTGCCGAACCCTGTAGGTTCAAATGTTATAGAAGTATCAGGATCAGCCCTAGGCAATTTACCACCCCGTGCAATAGGATTCTTGTCTACAAAGAACAATCTTAAAAGCAAGTTATCTCATCATATTTTTAGTAGCGTTAGTAAATATATAGAATTCGTTAAGTAATAAACAAGTAATAGAATACTCATATAGTGTATATATAGCATTAGTCAATAAAGGCTTTGTAAATTTGAGTGTAAAATGAAGTTCATGTTAACAATGGAATTGAAAATGCAGTATACTGAAGCCTACAACTATCCTTCTTTGTTGCGTTGGAATGTGGGATATTAATACTGTCCATGTGCCCATAAAAAAATGTAACGTAACATGATTTATGAATGTATGCAGGTAGACAGGTCATATTAGTAAATTTAACTAACATAATTACAAAGTCATGTTTCAACAGGAAATATTTATATTAAATACAAATGTATTTTTCGTTTGTTCAACTTTGTATGAATTATGCCAGTTTTGCCGCCAATCTAATGGTGCCCGGCGTAAATGCATGGTAGAGTGGTGTGTAATGAAATTTAAATCTGCGTATCCTCCCGAACAGTTATTTTCAGAAGACAACCGAGATGCCATTAACTTTAAGAAATCTTAAGAAATTATATCAATACTGGTGATTAATGTTCGGCATTCAAACGATATTCAAACTAGATTTAAAATAAGCACTGACCTTAGTTCTTATTTTAAATTTATAAATACATAACCTATATATATATATATCATCTATTAGCAAAAGATTCAGACTGTATTCCATCAATAGAAGACTATAAGTTTCCATTGCTTTCCCTAGTTTTCGTAGAAGTTCTTACCAGATGAACAATTTATCATTTTGTTACAATGTTAAAAGAAGTATCAATGTTTTATGAAAAGAATCATCATATCATCATATATTTTTTTTTCACACACAGGACATCTCTATTCAAGTATCATTGTATGTATAACTAAACAAACTAATTCTGTTGTTACAATCCATGAAGAGCTATGGTGGCTAGATGATGTACTTTTTTTCTCTACTCTTCGTAATAATTCTGAACTGCTTTTCCATTCGACTCTGCTAATTTCCTTCATTCTTCTATACGTTTACATCTTCTCCATTGCTTTTTTGTAAGTTCATGTTTTTGCCTTGTATAAAATATAGTAATTGACACAAAATATTTGATGGAACACATTTTTATTTGTTTTTCTAAAGAGCTACAAATTATATATTTTTCTTCCTAAATACTTTCTTTGTCATTTTATTCTTATTAATATCTTACATTTGCATTTTATGTCTTTACTAATGATACCATCGAGACACTAGGCCTCCACACTGGTCTAGTGGTTAGCGCGCGCTCCTTTGTTGTACGGGGTTTTGGTTCGGTTCTAGGTAGGATGCACTTTTTTTTTTTTTTCAGAATTTACCTTGGTTGGTAGAGGTATATTATAATAATTTAACAAGGCTTTCACTCTATTTAACATGACTTTTTCAAGAATTTTTTTGAAAAAATGTAAGACTGACATTACTTTGTAATTATCGGGTTTGATTTTCTCTCTTCATGTATAAGAATTTCTTTCATTATAATACATTTACTTGAGAAAATTTTAGTGTGTAAAGAACTATTTGGTATGCCCGTTAATATAAGGTTCTATCATCCTCTTTACTAAGGATGATAGACATTTGATGACAGCCTGCTAAAGTGCATATAATCGAAATTTTCTTTCCAGCTGTAGGAATCAAAAATATTATATTTGAATGTTCTATAGCCGGGAGGTTTTTAGTGCTATAGCTATGATGAAGGCAAATGCTTATCTGGTGTGTTACACAAGTAGTTGATAAGTAATGTCCGGATTTGTATGTAATTACATATTTTTTCCTTCATATGTAGGTTCGTCAAATCCTTAAATGTTTGTGATTCACACCTGCACACCTGTGGGGTTCTTCAACTCAAGTTTCATATTACATATTTTGACCAATATTACATATTTCTATGATTTCTACATTTTTTCTTTTTACATAAAACTATCTTAAAAATTTGCGTTTACTGAAATTTTAATTCAAATAAAAAAAAAACTCTCTAACTGTGCAACGCTTGCATCTAGATTCAAATACAATACAATACAATTTTGTCATGTCTATCTTTTCGTTTCTTTACCGAAAGAGAAATCTCTCTCTCTCTCTCTTTTTTTTTTATTTGTCAAACCATGTTTCACAAAATTTTCGCCGATAACAAAAGAAATATAAGAAGAAACAAGTAAAAATTCTCCCTCCGGGGTACATTAGCAGCGCCCTTTATTCTCATCTCTGGAGGAAAACAGATCACGTGCCTGACAGGCGACTGGCCAGGAAATTCTTAAAATGAAGTCTATTTGATTGTTATCGGAGGTCGGACGGGAAAAAAAGATGAAAACAAATCTTGCAATTCAAGTTAAAACTGTATGCTAGTGTGCTTCCAGGAATTTACTGCAAGAGTTCGTTCCAAGAAGCTGGCGACAATGACAATATCATAGCAGGACAGTACTAAGCTAAGCTTTCAAAGAATTTCGCTTGTTCAACTGAATGACAGGACAGTACTGTAGTATTGCAGTTGCAAAACGCACGTGTTCTGTATTGACCGTCGAAGTTAGAAATGGCTCCCGGTTGCCTCAACTTTATCCGCGAAATTGCGGTCGTGGGTAACTATCGATGATGCGTTTACTACGGACGGTAAAGTGGCGTTGTTCTAAGTGTGTGATAAAAAAAAAAAAAAAAAAAAAAAAATGGATGTTCAATGAAACCTCAGTTAGAACAACATGTACGAAGTGCACTCCCTGCAAGAAATAAAAATTTGCGAACTGAAAAAAAAAAAGAAAAGAAAAAAGGAAAAGTACTCTTGATACAAATGCATCAAGATACTTCAGTGAGTGAGTTTTTCAAAGACTTGTGCCAAGCAATGATAGCAGCAAACATTCCTTGGAACAAAGTTCAAGTGCCAAAATACCGTGCTTTTCTGGAGAAGTACTGCGGGAGTCGAATTCCTGACGAATCCACTCTTCGAAAGTGTTATCTCGAAGTTTGTTATAGGGAAGCTATAGATATCGTTAGGGCAGAAATAGGTAGTTCATATATTTGGATTTCTGTGGACGAAACAACAGACGTTTTGGGACGTTATGTAGCAAATTTAGTGATTGGAAAGTTAAGTGAAGATGCTCCATCTAAATCCTATCTTATTGCGAGTAAATTGCTGGAACGCACGAATCATTCCATGATTACTCGCTTTGTAAACGATGGTCTTAAAGTGTTGTGGCCGGGAGGAGTTCAGAAAGTCCTTGTTCTCTATACAAACAGTGCAGTGTACATGTTAAAAACGGCTAGAGAACTTACAGTTTTTTTTATCCTCACTTAATTCATTTCACCTGTATGGCCCATGCTCTTCAGCGTGTTGCTGAAGAGGTGAGAGACAACTTTTGCGAAGTAAATTAACTAGTTTCTTCCACAAAAAAATGTTTATTAAGGCGCCACAACGTGTTCAAGTTTACAGAGATCAACTGCCAGACGTGTCACTTCCTCCTGAGCCTGTGCTAACGCGATGGGGCACTTGGATACAGGCAGTGCATTTCTACAATGAACATTTTCAAAAAATTAAGCCTGTTGTTCATTCATTTCCATCGAAGTCTGCTGTGTCAGTTGGCATTGCTCAGAAACTGTTTAATGACTCAAAAGTAGCGTGTGATATCGCATACATAGACAGCAATTTTGGTTGGCTATCTACAAGCATTAAAAAGCTAGAGACTGTTGGGCGGCCTCTTCCGGAATCCATGGAAATAATAGAGGATGCAAAGAGACTGCTGCAAGGTGTGTGTGGAGATGTAGGAGAAAAAGTTCGAAAGAAACTAAATGCAGTGCTGGAAACTAAATGCACCAGAGTTACGACAGCCTATTGGCAGTGTGTGAGATTCTCAGTGGTAAAACAAGAACCTCTTCTGAAGATATTTCCCCCAACTACATCCCCCTGTTGAAATACGCTCCTGTTACCTCATGTGATGTGGAGAGATCATTCTCTGCATACAAGAATAATATTTTATCCGATCGCCGACAAAATTTTACTTCTGATCATTTGGAAATGTACCTTGTAACCCATTGTGCAACAACACACAGTTGAACTGCAGGCACATCTTTTGTAAGTACTTTATTTCAAATTAAAAATGTTCATTAGTGGAAATATTCTTCAATTTTAGTTCAGCTGGTGTTGTTTAAAAGATATAGGACTGCTTTTCCCTGCATGAAATAAATATATATATAACAATATATTTCGTCTAAAGTTGCTTTTAGTATTTAAATTTGTATATTGCGTATAATTCATTTCAAGATTGGGCCATGGTGACGGATGTGCATTTAGTGTAAAAGGTTCTAGATTTGAAACGGGACCACACCACACCACATGAGATTTCTGAAGTACAAATGCCGTATGCATTGCTTTTCTCGGGGCTTTCCTGTTTCTCTCTAGCCGATTCACATCTTCCTTCATTCGCGTCTGATTTTTATTATCCTGCAATCAGTCACGTCAGTGACGTATGGTTGTCTCAGCTGTTCAAGCATTTCACTTCATTGGGGGACTTGCATTAAACAGGATAAAGTGTAGTTGATTTTCCTTTTTATTTTCATAATTCGTTTAAATATTGCATACTCATACGCGTGTTAATATTACGTTTTCATAAATATGTAACATATGTAATATTACATATTCTTACATAATATTACATATTTCTTACATTTTGCTATACTGCTATAACTTTTACTTGCTATACTGCTATTACTTTTACTATTAAAATAACTACTTCCAAACTAAGGTACTCTTTATTTACGGACACTGGTACATGCACACAAACTTCAAAAGTACTTTACTAATTTTTATCCCCATGCTACTAAATAGTATTCTTCACAGTACTTCTAACGAGCCTACTTGCATACTACAACTTCATTCTTGCTCCCACGAACTCTTTGACTCATGCCAAAGCCGGCCATCCTCGTGCGCATCATAGTCTATTGACTGTAGTCTAACATTCTTCACAGACTATTTCCTATACCACATTCTCCACAGATTATTCACTATTTAATTCTTCCACATTCTTTACAGGTTATTCACTATTACACTCCTCCACATTCTTCACATATTATTGACTATTACACTCTTCCCTCCCCCCCCTTTTTTTTTTTTTTACAATGACAATCTATTAGGTGGTCTCCTGATCCTTCCGGATCTTCTTGGTAGCTGCCAATCTTGCTGCTCTGCTGATGTTCTGCTATCTCCTGGATATATTGTTGGTAGCTGCCTATCTGGGTCTCGTACTGGTGTTCTGCCATCTTCTGGGTGTTGTCTTGGTAGGTGTTGATCTTGCTCTCTGAATAATGTTCTGTCACTTTCTGAATTTATGTTTGGACTTCTAGGTAGTTGTACGTGTTGTATATCTTCCACTGCTGCGTCTGCGAGCGCGTTCTTTCGGCAAAGAAACCATATATCCTCCTGACATTTTCTTGGCATGTTATCTTCTTGGTCTCCCTTTGCTTGTGGAAAAATTATTTGATGTCGATGGCACTTCCGTATTTTTCCTTGTATTCTTACCAAAAACACGACTGGGCTCATCTGCCTGAGCAGTTCGGCTTTGATAAACTTAGGAAAACGATCGCGATGGTTCTTTACCCAGACCACTTCATTCTTTTCTTGTTGCTCCACTTCTTTCCTGTCTTTCTTGCCGCGTTCAAACACTCCCTTCTGTACCAGATTAAACATTGTGCGTGGTTGGAAATTTAACATCAATTCCGCTGGTGGTTTCCCTGTTGTCTTACTTAGTGTGAATCGAAGCATATATATTTCCTTCAGCTTATGCTCTCCTAATCTACGGTTCCATGTACATTTATTGTCTAAAATCTGTTTTCTTAATAGCTGCAAAAATGTAAGAAATATGTAATATTATGTAAGAATATGTAATATTACATATGTAATATTTATGAAAACGTAATATTAACACGCGTATGAGTATGCAATATTTAAACGAATTATGAAAATAAAAAGGAAAATCTACTACACTTTATCCTGCTTAATGCAAGTCGGAATACAAGAAGGAAATTAAAGGTTTCAATCCTTTTTTAACAATAACAAGTACTTATACTCCTTGCGGAACTACTTTTTTAAACGCTCTGTACAAAAACACCATAGAACTTACCTGGAATAAGATATGCGATGGAAAAAGTCAACTGCTTCTCTCCGCTCTGCAGTATCTATAATAGATGTTATTATGACATCTGTTTTGTTTCTTTGAACATCTCCCATGATTCCAGTCCATAATCCATTATTAGCACGTTTTTTTCCTATGACGCGAGGGTGATATGCTTTAACGGTAACACTAAAAGAATAACGTACTGTTTTATTATATGAAAGGTTCAAATATGATTGGCAACATGACAATTCATACAAGTATACTAATATAAAAATACAAATTGCTTTTAGAAATAACATAGAGAAGCATAATAATACATTAGTATTAAATATAGTTTAAAATCTTATTCATTTTAAGAAATCGTTATAAGTTTGAGACGGAAGAAACGTCATGGTGTGATTCAAAAAGCAAGGTCGAGAAGTCAAATAAATAATATGTATTATAAAATACTTATGCATTATTTAGAAGAATATCTGTAAAGGCAAGAAAAAATAAATAAATTTGTCTGGGTATTCAGAATGTAATATTATAATTGTCTAGAAGTTATGATACAGAGTCCAGTGGTAAGTCGTACTCCAAAGTGCCCAGGAGTTTATTTCCAGCAAACAATCGTCACAAATCACTAAGAAAGAAAAGAAATCTACATTCTCGAATATGATGAGAATTGTTATTTACTAAAAGTGACTTATAACTTATAAAAATACAAAAATTATATAAAATTTAATCTATTTAAGCTTAAAAATTATAGACGCTGCGTGTTGGTAATATTTTGCAAGTATCATATAAATCTCTGTAGAAAAATATTTACATAACATTATATATATTTTATATATTCTACAATATTATTAAGTGATTAATAAAAAGAAATGTAAAAAGATTACACATATACCAATTGATATACCTTGTTGAGCTGAACAAAACAATAAAGAAGAATGTAAATCCTCATGCGTAGTTCTCGAGAAAATAAAAAAAAACAAGGTTTTTTCTTTGTAAACCTAAAATTTGATGTTGATGAAAATCAAGTCACCTATGAAGATAAAGCTGATGCTGAAGTGTACCTTCATCAACCCTTTTATTATAAACAGTAGGGTTAATAACATGTGGCCAAAAATTATTATTAATTCTTAGACTTTAATTTTTGTTTAACTAAAATTGTGTCCAAAGATGGGATACATACCAATCAACAGATGACATCAAGCTGACCAAAATGACATGCTTGAGAAAAAAAAATTTTCATGCGTAGTTTTCGACAAAATAGTGAAAGTTTTCTTAAAATCCGCCTAATTCGGAACAGGTGACAACCCTACCCTGTCCTTCACATATTCCTTAACTCTATAGAGATATTACCTTTCATCATGTCAATATAAGAATGTGAATACTTCCCCTAAGAATGTCAAATCATCCTTATAACAATTTTTGTAGCGTGACAATAATGTTTCGGAGCTAATACTTGATTTGACAGAGAAGTTCACCTCAAATTTAGACGCTATATTTTGAAAGGCTTTAGAAATTTCTGGATAGAGTAATAAGATCCCTTTGTTCCATTTTTGCAGAACTGAATTTTCTGCTATTTAAATATTCCCATGTAGTTGTATTTTACTTTTTCAATGTGTGTCAGTGGAAATCATTTTTACTTCCCGTAGTAAATAACAAATGTAGATGTTCATTAAGTTCTCTCTCATCAGATGTGCGGAAAGCTCTTAGATAGAAGGTCTTTCAAACATTTGCTTTCATTATACAAGAATATGCCAAATCATTATGAACGAAGAAATTGCATGCAGCTTGCACTCCTGTAGACAGACAGACAAACATTAGACAGAAGTGAAAAATGGTATTATCATGCCGATAAACATGTAAATGCAGTAAATTTATGTTGTTATTTGACTCTTTTTTTACAGTAAATTTTAAATACTTCCAAAGGCAGATCTGACAAGATCTTTTCATCCTTATAGATGATCAAACAATCATTCACGTAGCGAAAACTTTTAATGCATTTGAGATTATCTTTTCTTTTTAGAATCTTCTTTGAGTGCATCACATAATGTTCGCAACCATGTGGTGGGTTAGCTATGGGAAGTTCTTTTAATATCATTTTAGGAACTTGGAGGTGAAATCGATCAGGTTAAATGGGAGCGAGTAGAAGTGGATAACTTTTGAATTTTTTGTTGTATAAATGACAGAGTTAAGTTTTCACGTGCTTTAGTTTCGTGTCTGTTATTTTTTCGCTAGGAGATTAGGAGGTTTTAAGTGGGTTCAGTAGTAATCTAAAGGAAGTAAGCAGTAAAAAGCAAAGGCAGGTTGCTGTTCGGGAAGAGGAGTAATGAAAGAGCGTGGTTATGAGCAAGGGTGATAAGACAAAGTCGGAGGAGTTTATACAGATATTTATTTCGGAGTTCTAGTAGAAGATGTTCCAGATATAAGCATTTAGAAACTAACGGTAATGGGTGATAAAAGGAATAGGATTAGATATCGCTTTTAAAAAAGTAAAAATGAAAGAAAGAAATGAAATGTGTAGATTTCTAGGTTAAATTATGGTAAGTGCATTAGGAAAATGGGAAAGATAACACGATGAAAAAAGAAGAGATAGGAAAATAGAAATCTTAAAGAGAAAAAAGGAGGAAATCATATTTTTCTCCCATCCCGTGCCCAGAAATTTTATCTTCCCCTACTGAACTTTCGCTACTTTGAACGAGACCGAACTATAACCTTAGTCAAGAGACCAATATAGCGTTGAAGTTGACTTTCTTAGTTACATCTTCTTCTCGTTGTCTGATGAGACTCAGAGAAAAATCAAATAAACTATCTTGTAAAATAAATTTAGTAAACTTTCTATGGCCAGAATATTTAAACATTTGACACTAAGTAAGTGTCACATATTTCCTCTTAAAAAATTAAAACTCTATATCTCCCACTGAAAGACCAGTGTTAAAAAATTCTACATAGAACTTGCAACGTCAAAATTAAATGCAGATTTGAAGAATTAGGATAAACATTAGACATAAGTTATTAACACATGCACATTTTTCTTTAATAAAAATGAAATTCCTCTGAATAACAAGAAGGAAGGCATTTTGAAATAGATGAAAAATAAAATAAGACTGAAAGAACGTTGATGAAAAATTTTATAAATAAAGTTTCCCTTTCTAGGATATCAAAATTTATAACTTATTTGGCTTGGTTATATAACTTTCAAAATTATTTTTAGTTGTGTTATGCATTTATTTACTTTCTTAAAACATTATTTAATGTTTCCAAGTTTTTATAATATGATGTGATATTCATGATCTTTGTAACTCAACAGATCAACATTTTATGGTGTCTTAATAAAATGTTTTCGTATTAAGGAAGAGTAGATTGTTTTACTTATAATATACTTTTAATAATACAATTTTCGTTATTTGTGTTTTGTGATAGTGTTTTAACTACTTTATAATAAGTGATTTGTTTTTCTATACCCGCTTTAGAATGTATATATTTCAAAATATATTTCAAAGTATTGAAAGCTATCACATAAGACTAATATTGAAAAATATCAGAATAAGTACTTTCGCTAAATAGTTCATGAGATAACAAGGTTGAAGAAGTAGTAAGAAAGCAAAGAAAAACTAAGAAGAACAGAAAAATAGCTATGTAACGTTCAGGTAAGCACCATACTCTCCACTGATCCTACGGACCAACTCATTCTATTAGTTTTGTTATCTTCCATTAAGAAATTTATCCCAACCTGGTAACGTTATCACGCGACTACATTCCATTATGGAACTAACCTGGATTTTCCACAACTACTTTTTTGTTCTTTTATTTTTTTCTCTTTTCTCTCCTCTCTCTCCCCCACTGCCTCTCTCTCTTTTCCCTTATCTGATGAGTCATGTAATGAAAATGCTTATGGTTTATCATTCTCCCATATCCTTCCACTGTTTTGTGGTATGTAATTTGTTTTCAATGCCTCCTTCCATGCTGGGATTTTTTTGCTCAGGTAGGCGATGACAGCATGACTTACCTTGTGTTAAATCAGTGTAGAAATAGAATTGTCCCAATGAAGTATATTGAGCTACGAATTGGAGATTGTGCCTAAGGCGTATAATCTTTGAGATTCGTGTATTGAGTTCGGTGATAGGATACGTCTAAACGAGCATTTTCCAGTATTAACTACAAAGTGGTGCTCTGTTGGATTATAACTCGAAGCAGATATTGTAAACAGATGGTGGGCGAAGCTTATGTATAACGGTCTGATGGTTCAGGTTGTATACTGCATGGTGCTTTTTACATATACATAAATTTGTTTCTATATGTAAACGAAACAAATCAATACCTAGCTGATAGTTTCGACCAGTCTTTCCAAATCAAGATGACAAGGCATATTGTAACAGTTTCTTATTAAATATTAGGTTTGTTTCTTTCTGTAGGTATCCATTATTATTATTGGCTATTATTATTATTGTTTGTAATATTTGCATCTACTTAAACGTATTAAATTAATTCGTTCATTGTATAGCAGTGTAGCATTTATTTATTGTTAGCATGTAAAATTTACTGATAAGTAAGGAATTGTAAAACCAATATTTCTGATAATAGAAAAACTCCTATTAACTGAGAAAGTTTGAGGGGCCTCACAGAAAATTTATCTAAGGCCTTCGAAATCAGTGGGCGGTTCTAATTAACGCAGTGGTTCCCTGAACCCAACAAAAATGAATAATATGAATTATAGTTTGTTTTTTCTGTTTAACTGATTGAAATTATTAAATCCTTCAGAATTATATTCAAGTGTCCACTTCAAAGCATAATAAAATAAGTAAGACTTACATGTAAAGGGAAACCCTACCTGAAGTTGAGAGTCTCCATAAGAATAGAGAGCATATCAAAGTGAAAATGACTTCCAAGTAACACCTTGGGATCATCTGTAATTATTTCTGACTTATTCTGTAAAATAATCATAAACATTAAAGAAATATGTCCTAAATATTAAACCAATATAATCGTACAAGTATTTTAAAAGTAATGTTTTGGAATTGATAGCTAGAAGAATATTCAATATATTAAAGTAGGCAAATGGAACATTATATGTATCAAATGTGCTGCAGTGTATATTTCTTTTTTCCTCAAAAGAATACTTAAGTTGAAAATAAAATGAAATAAAATTTTTGAGTTTAACATCCCACAATTATTCCCTTTTGGCTAAGAAAAACGATGATTAAAGCAAGTGAATGATGATGGAAGAATTGGTGGAACAAGAAAGTGGGAGAAAACGGGAGTATCCCGAGAAAACTTACGGACATGATGTTGTCCACCACAAACTTACTTGGTCGGGGATCGAACCAGGGACCTCACGCACCAGAGGTAAGCACTGTACCACTGAGCCATGGGTTACGGACAACTCGATTTAAGACACTCTGTACTTATAAATGGCCTTCCAACAATCCTATAAGGATATTTTATAACTGGATTATAAACTTTGTCATTAAAACTAGCCAACTAGATAATAAAATTATTTATATTTGTTGATAGATGCTACAGTATACTTAACTCTAATAAGAAGTCTTACCTTGTATATCGAATTTTTCTGATTTACTCATATGGTTTCAGTGTTCTCTGACGTTTTCTTCGGCAATATCTAAGAATTACTAAATTGAACACATCGTTAAGGTCCCTCTATTTGTATGGAACTTTAGTGAGAAAATTGTAGATAACCTTGTCTCTCTGAACAACACTGCAACCGCACGTGTGAATCACAATAATTCGAAATAAAACTAAGATTGGACGTATTATTGACGTTTTTCTCTTTATGTGAAATTCTCGTGAGAAAAAGTAGATAATCTCGCTTCTCTGACAAACACTGAAACTGAATCGCAAAAATTCAAGATAAAGGTAAGACTGTTCTTATTCGATTACTTATTTCTTACAAGCATAGTGTCATTCGTATTCCAAGGATTAGCTATAATGCTTTAGAGAAAGACACTATCAAGATGACAACTCTCTGTTCTTTATTATTGTACCATAGGAAGGTCAAGGAATAATTATTATTACACTATGTTTTATGTAGTAATGTGTAATTGGAAAAGGCAAAGGAAAACAATGAAAATTATGTACACCTTACCTCAAAATGAATACATCTCACTCGAAGACCTTGGAGGTTTGCTCTTCGTTGCCAGAATGACTTCTGAATAATAGACCACTGGCCAGAAGATAAACGTTCACTGACAACATTCTCTACAGATAAATATCCTTCTCTTAAAGTATACATTTCGGTGAGTCTCATAGGTATTTTGTGTTGGTTATAGTACAAAAGGTAAACAGAAGAATTATAAGGAATAAAAATTTGAGAGAGAATTTCTTCGTGAATTCCATTTAAGAAAAAGAGTGGTCTTTTCGGTGATGAATTTTTCACTAACTAAGGAAAACAAAATAGAAGCATAATGTATAAAAATCCAGTAATTAACGTGAAAACATTTCAAACACATAAATATGAAGTACGAAAATAAACTCTTAGAAAGTTAATACCACATGTAGCATTTAGTTAAACAATTGAAGCAGAGTTCCAATATTTCAAACCACAACGGATACTGCCCTCCCTTCGGAATTCCAGATCTCTCATAAAGTTTCAAGTAGCCAAGTCGATAATTTTAGTAGTCTGGTATCTATAAAAATTAATTTAGAAAACTATCGATAAATCTGTCAGAGGAATACATGGAAAAATGAATTTCTACCTGATAAATTCTGATAAAAATATTCTTGTAAGAAAAAAATGAGTGTCAAAATGACCGAAATCGAAATTAGGAAGTATAGGTAAGGCGGTAGATTCTCGAAGTACGGATTATTTCACAACTCAAAGATATAAGTAATTCGACGCATAAACACTATGCAGTTGAAGCTTTATTGACAGGACAAATCAAGCTTGCATTATTTTATTTTAACTCCTTAGAAAGGAACAGAGCAAATTATTTACGTACGAAACATAAAATAAGCATCATTTTAAAATTATCTTCTTATTGTTTAGAAGGTATCTTTGGAAATGTGTAGGGAAAGAAATGAAAATAAATTTATATAAGGGGCGATCAACTGAAACCCGTTCAGTGGTCATAATTCATGAAATAAATTTTATTTCGAGCGGAAACTTGTACACTATCTAGAGGCGTCTATGGCTAGCGTGCAGTAAAAATATTGTTCAGAAGTCACCATGAGCGTTGAGACACTTGTCCTACTGTGTCACTAACTTATAAATGCCGTCCGTGTAAACTTTGGACGGCTGACTATCAAACCAATCACGCACAGCGTCCTGAACCTCAGCGTTAGACTGAAATCTCTGAGCAGTACCATAACTCATGTTTAACCTGTTCGCTATGGATTGAATACTAATGCGTCTATCCGCAGCTATAGCCGCATTCATCTTTTCACGCGTGTCTTCTGTGGCAACAACATGGGCTTGACCAGGATAGGGATAATTAGTGGTTTGTCCACGCCCCTTTCGAAACATTCTGGCCCAGTCCGCCACTGTTATTTTGGAGATGCATGCATCACCATACACGTCTTTCATACGCCGGAACACTTCAGGTGGTTGACAACCTTCGACACTCAACAAAAATATTTTGCTATTGTTATATTTATGACTATATCCTTATGTCAGCTATCCTGTCATAAACTTTACAGAGTCATGCATACATGGAGCGTGAAAGCAAACGTACCAAGACGGTAGAAACATGAAACTGGAGAACGTTGTAAACATTAATTAAATATTTCATAAAGTTTCGATTTTAAGGAAATGGGGAAAGATTCTATCTTCCGTTTTTTTACAGAAGATGTTGAAAGGTTGTTTTGGTTTATTTCTTTAATAAACCAGTCAGAGATATCATCCAACCACATGGACTTGAATAATCCCTTTTCTTTTACACTAACTAAACTCAGTTGTCTTTCATTTTTATAGAATATTCGATCTTCAATTATATGTTCTTAAGTCATTGATTTATATATATATCTGAGCATATACGTTTTGTTTCATTTTAGGGAATTGATATCTTTCCAAAGGCATCTGAGTCATTTACAAATTTTTAAGATACTACAAATTTTCATGAACGCAGGAAACAGGTAGAATAGTTATTTTTTTCTTTTGAAATACATAAAATATTTGAAAAAACTTTTGAAAAGGTTTGTTGGTCACGAACAGTTAATGGCCACAAGTATTCAGGAGGAATACTGAAATGTATAACAAAATTATCTCAATATAAACAAAATAAACACAATTAACATAGAAAAATAAAATAAATCATATATAAACATGCAATAATAACAGAAACATATTGTATGCAAAATGAAAGAAAAAAAGCTGAAAGTACAAAGCGTAATATATAAGTAATAATAAGATATTATTAAGATATTAAAAATAAACAAAAAATAATTAGAGTTTGGTCATAAGGAAACATAATTACATAGAAAAAATACAGATTATAAAAATCATATTCATAAAGAGTAAAAGTTAATAAGACATATTAAGAATACAAACTGTGGCATTACATCAAAATATATATAAGAGAATATATTGAGGAAACTGAAAACATATAAATATTTCAGTTATTTAAGAGTACGAATATACAATAAAGCAACATAAGAAACATACATATAGCCTCTGCTTATACAAGAAATTAAAAGTATAAATACTTCTTAACACGTTCTACAAGATAAGATAATTAAAGTAACGCAGTTGGGAAAGCGTTAGCTTCACAAAAAACCAACATTCAAATTTTAGGGAATTTTGGATTTTCTGTGAAGCAATCCATTCTGAGGTGCCTCTTTGGACATAAAATACTATTTTTCAGAGATTTTAACATATTTGGATTTGTGTACCACCGGTTGCTCATGCCGACCAGTGTTTATTATACCATAAGAGCTGGTCGACGTGTCCTACCAGTGTCACACAATAATTTTGTCAAATCTTTCTGATTTGAAGGTTAGGTAGCTTGATGAAAACCTGCATGATGGCATTAATTGTCAAAGAATTGGAGGAGTAGTCTTGGGCAGGAGTAGTTTCAAACTGCATATACTCACAAAGAACAGTTTTATTACAGAAAATGAGAATTAGTTCGTCTGTGTTTGTGTTAGAAGATAGTTTGCAGCAGCATTGTTGGAGAAGCTGATCTATGAAATGAAATCTTTAAGTTTTACGTCCCACGGTTATGCCGGTTAGGCTAAAGGAGACGGTGATGATGAGAGATGAGTGAAATGGTGGAATGAAGAAAGTGGGAGGAAACGGGAGAACCCCGAGAAAACCCACGAGCACGGTGTTTGTCCACCACAAAGTTCACTTGGCGAGGGCTGGGATCGAACCCGGGACCCCAAGCACTAGAGGTGAACGCTCTACCACTGAGCCACCGCGCCCCCGAGAAGCTGATCTAGTGTAATAGCCGGTGCGAGTGTGGTGCGCTATCAGAATTAGGTAAATAATTGTAAAAAGTGATAGTAAATACTTGAAATGTAAAATCCTGTTACTAAACCATGAAGCAAGAAAAGGAAACCCCGCCAGTTCGAAAATTGATAAAACGTGTTTCTACATACTGCAATAGCTATAAGATAACCCCACTATGTGTCTTGAATGCTTCAATGAGAAACGTTAAAAAAATTCAAAAAACAAAACCAAGTAAGTAACTCAGTTGACAGTCTGTTCATTATTTTCATTTAAACACAAAAGAGACGTATTTCTGATTTTTACAATTATATTTTCTAGTAAATAATACTGTTTTTATTGATTTCGAAAAAGTAGTTGTCTATAATTTTCTCCCAATAACTTTTATTTTCGACTATCTGTACATTTTCATACGAATTTTATATTATAAAAAATGTCATACTAACCACAATTTATGTACAATAAATATTGGGTTTATTTCCCTTAAAAGATTTACAGGTCTGCTCCATAGATTGCCTACTATGAATATAATAACAGGAAGTCCGTAACACTGTTCTGTTTTTATAACTAAAACCAAAGCCAACTTATAGCCACGAATATCAGAATAAAGATCTTATACCACCGGTGGCGCACGTCGGGAATTAAGGAAGAATGGCATGTGCCACCGGTGGCTCACGTCAGAATTTTCGAAAAGCATAGCTTCTTCATTAGTGTCAGATGTCGGGCTAAACGTGTTAAGTGACTAATAAATTGTTGGCACACAATGAAAAATTTAGTTTGAAGAAAATCCGTACCAGTATTAAACTTAGCCGTAGCTATAGAGCTATAAATTGATGATTTTGAAAGAGAATTAGAACATAGAAAAGGAGTGAAATTCCTTATCCGATTATAAAGTATTCTCATAGATATAAATCCATTAAGGTGAAAACCACCATAAAGAATATTATGCAAGAAATTTATATTTAAAAAATAACGCCTATCGCTCAAGACTAATAAGTAGAAGTCGTGACGAACATCTGTTAAGCTAGTGTCATTGAACTTTTTAAATTTCCATCGCTGCCAGAAAAAAAAAAAAAAAAATGATTACGTACAACTGACAAAATATCTAGGTTTACAATTCCAAATAATAGTGCCATATTCTAACTGTGATCGTACATTACATATAAAAAGAACTTTACAGATGTTAATATTATTAAAATTTCTGCATAAGTTTTTCTCATTAATCATTCTCTCTTGTATAACAATACGACTGTAATTTTCTCAATTAAATTACACCAAATATTTCCTTCTGTTACTCACTTTACATTAGTGCTTTTTACAGATTGTAACGTGTATGAAGCACAGATGACGAACAAAGAACTACCAACATGGATTGGGAAGATGGTAAGTAGCATGCTTCTATACTTATACTCCTTCATAACTAATAGTAAGTTGCTATGATCTAATTGAAAAAACCCTAGTACATGTAAATGCGTTCAATTTCTATTTGGATTTTACTGTAATTTTGATAATGTACGGTAAGATTACTAATAAGATTTTAGCATGCTGGATTATGTTAGGGTTCCCATAGCATGATCCTAGGAAGGAAGCTTCCTTTCTAGCCATTCAGTTATGTTCTGTCTTCAAAAACATAATGGGTTAATACTAACTACTATTGCCACACTATGGCTTTATCGATCATATCACTAGAAATTATTATTAAGCAAAATTTGTTTAATACCGTATATTGAATTGTTTTAACAAGTTGCAGTTTAACTGCATCACAAAATGGTGCAGCCGAAGCTGAAATCGTCTGTTTCCATATTCAATTTTCCGTCAGTAAATAATTGTTAGAACAGTAATATTCTGGCGCTGGATATCATTTTATAAAAGTACATCTAAAATAGTCATTTCAAAATTAAATGAGTCAAAATGTAAAATATTTAATATTGGGTTTGTAAAATATTTAATATTGGAGTGAAATTGATTTAAAAACCAAGTTGTTTCGATATGTGTTTGACGCAATGCCATGTTGTTGATCGACATCAGCCTTTTAATTACTTCAATTAATATTTATATAGCACATTCTACTGACTCAAAATAAAGATCCAAATTCATTGTTAACTATTTAATAGGCTTAAGGATGGAGTTTGCAGATCTCGCAACATATCTATAATAAATTTCGAACGTTACATTTCCAAATTACTAGTTGGTAGGAAAACAATATGTTAAAGCTTTTTCAGCTAAATTAAAGATGTAATCTTAACATTTCAGTGGACTGGTCATTAAATTAACATCAACTTAATTATTTATAAATATAAACTTTTCAATACCATGCAATGTATTTTTTCATTCTTTTTATTCTTTCTACGGTTTGTGTCAGAAAGTTCAGACACTTACGGCCTTCACCATCAAATCAATAAACTTCACTAAACAAACATGAAGTTGTAAATATTTAATAAATGTAAAGTCAACAACCGAAAATGAAAATATTAAATACAATTAAAATTCTACCTTCCGCCACCATCTTGTGTTCACATTCAAATAGTGAGGTACCAAGTCCGAAGTGGCGCACTACATGTATTTCCCTAATATATACGTATCTTTAGGAATATATTGTTTCAATGAATAATATGCTCTCAATGTCAGATTTACGAGATATCAAGGTAGGGGCAATGTTTCACAATGTTCAGTAATAACCACTACGTACGTAGACGATGGTATTGCGACTTCGGAAAATGGTTGGAAGGTGAAAGATCCAAACCATCTCCGGTTTAATAATAATAATAATAATAATAATAATAATAATAATAATAATAATAATAATAATAATAATAATAATAATAATAATATTATTATTAATAATAATAATAATAATAATAATAATAATAATAATAATAATAATAATAATAATAATAATAATAATAATAATTTCATTCGCAGAATCATTAAAATTTGGATATAAATATATAAATGACGTAGAATGTGCCAAATCATGACATAAAAATAACCAAGTAATATGACTTACGTTATAAAGACAAAAATTATTTATACAGTTTTACTCATTTTATCATCTAAATGCTATTTAATTGATTGTAAGTGATTGTAAATGTATATTAACATCAATTTGAATTTACGAAACAATGCACTGTTATTTGTTATGTTTTTATCTGTTATCAACACTTCTGCAGATCGTTATTCTTGAATAAGTAGGTTAGTTTTTAGATATTTCTATTTCATACGAAGGTGTACCAAACTGTTTTGATTTCTACTTTCACAGTTGTGAACATCAGTGTGTAGTATGTAATTCTGTAAGTTACTTCTCCTAACAGTCAGGTCTAAATCACGGTATAAGCTCCTTTAGACGTTATAAAAATGTATACGAATAAAAATATTAAAATAAGTTTTTTTCCTTGCAACGTAAGTGTTTTTATTAGTTTACTTTCGTAGCTTTAAGAAAACAATAACGTATTAGAGTATTTGACATGTGAGTAAGATCCAGCATAATAAACAGATTTTAATATGTCCTTACACATTATGAAGATTAGTGATCTAAGAAAATTACTCAGAAATGTGCTTAATTGTTTGGGTTTAATTGAACGGATTGTCACGTATCTTTTTCAATTTGTCTTGTTAACATCTTCAAACACAAGAATTTAGGGAAGATAAAGAGATAAATATGGAAAAATACAAGCATTTTGTTTTATTAGTGTGTAAGATTAAATTATTATGATAGAACTACTTTTTGAGATCGACGGATATGATACTGAATTTTTTTAAACTTATTTTCTTTTATGATATTAGTATTTTCCGCGCATTGCAGTAGTATTTTGTGTTTAATGGTAAATGAACTGTGTAAACTAGAAACAACGGAGGAAGCCTAACAGACCTCTGTAGAACACCTACATTTATTAATGATAGCTTGGAAACTTTGCGTAACTAAAATGAACTAGCATCGATAATCAACATAAGAGATTTCCATATATTTTTGTCACTTTTTGAGATAGGTTAAAATCATCCATTAATAATACCTCGTATATCAGAAGATCTGATAATAATAGCGATAATTTACATAATCAAAATCCTTGTGTAAATCATTAAAAATAAAGCTAGAAATTAAAAATAAGTAAAAATTACTTATAAGGTAAATGATCAAAATGATCACTTTTATGATTTTGTATTTCATCGTAGCTATGTACTTGAAATGTATGAAATATATGATGTAAGCATTTTATAATGACATCAGTTTCTTATATGCAGGTGAAACATAAATACTCCCATTCTTTATGTGGTTCCCACAACATTTTGCAACAATTCTAGAACCATGCATAGCGATAGTCTTTATTTTCAACAACTTAGTATTAAACATAGAAAATTACGACAGTTAGTTTTCAGTAACTCTCTTATGAGATAAATAGCAATACTTAAAATAATGTACTCAGTAGAAAGAAATATGTTAATATAAGGATACATTCCTATTATGTATATTCTGACGAAGATTTAGGTATCTCACGCCTCTGGGACCAAGACAATTTTGCACTTCCTCACTTATTCGCACGTATTCAGTTATGTATGCATAAAGCATACAAACAACTTCCAAAGGACAAAACATTATAGTGTGTCTCTAGTAGCGCCGTAAAACGAGAAAACTCGATCACATTATGATATTAACATTGTTTTCAGTATATATCTTCCTTAAATTTCTCTCTCGTGGGTAATCTTTTTGTCTGTATCTCACACTTCAATCTCAATTTTTTAATACCCCACCCTGGGCCAGGGCCTCTGTGGTATATTCCATAATTACTGTATTAGACTCATGTTAAACTTCGTGAGTTTATCTATAATTGAGGGGGTGAGCGCAACAGTGGTCTAACCTACATTTAAAAAAAATGAAGAAAAATCAAGTTAAGCTTAAACACTTGTGGTTTTTTGTACAATATATATATATATATATATATATATATATATATATATATATAATGTATGACACATTCAACCACTTGTTGGTTTTGGTATATTGTACAAAAAGCACATGCGTTTAACTTTAACTTGATTTTTCTTCATTTTTAAACAATGTGGGTTAGACCACTGTTGCGCTCACCCCCTCAATTTATTTTTATATTTAAACAGTACAAAACTTATTCTGTTTATTTTTGGAAACTTATAAGTAAAGACTGAGCACGTGATAGGAACAACGGAATCATGAAGCAGGAATAGAAGAATGACTTATTTCCCCTCAAAAATGAAAATATAATAACAAAATTTCAGAAAAATCATACTTTGAGCAATTTCTCTAAAATGCTTCATGGGAAGTAGGTAGAAAAGGAAAAGAAAACTAAACAAATAGAGAAAAAGCTGAGAAGCGACAAGGTGAATACTATTTCAAGATGCGTTATGCTATTTCAATCATCAAAATCTTACACTACTAGTGAAATATCACATTATTATCTTACTAACTACTTCTTCCTGGGAATAAATGTTATTCAAATTCCTCGTTAAACTGTAGATAAAATTCTCATGTAGACTTTAAAGAAATGGGACAAAACCTCAATGGTCGTAAAATGTTGTTACAGCATTTTTCTGCTGTGCTAGAATATGACTTTTAAACCTGCTTGAAATCTATAATAGCTTACAGCCTTCATTCTAGTGCATTGTAAGTATTTGTCTGTTTTGCTTTAAATCAATTTTATTCATATTGTTGAATTCTATGGTTTGAGTAACATAGCAACAAAATGAATACAAAGAATATTATTAATAAAATTTTAAAATTCAAGGAGAAGTAGCACTTCTATACAAGGAATATACGTACTTCTTAACCTTCTTAATATGCATTTTAGGGTAAGTTTACGTAATTTGTTAGTTTCTTGTAGTTGTGTATAATGTTTTCTTACCTAAGATTACCTTAGCAACTGAATACACAATATTTCATTTTATAATTACTTTTACTTACACGATTACTTTGCACATTTTTTCTATGTTATAGTAATTGTGTATCATAGTATTGTATTTTCTAAACTTTTAATATATTAAACTATAAGCTTAAATAGTTTCGAGTTTCAACTGGATATAAGATGAAAAGAAATACTTAACATACACTTTTGTATTTAGAAGTGATTAGAACCAATTATCAAATGAAATATATATATACTTAAGTCCCCCTTCCCATGCACAAGAATTTATCTCCCTCTTTTTCCTTAATGTTCTTTCCTCCATTTTCATGTTCGATAAGTACCAGAATAAGAATTATTTTTAAATATAAATCTTGAAAAGAATTATTGTAGTACGTTAAACTATTTGGTTCGAATTGAAATATCGGACAGTCGTATGTCGTAAAAAAAGTTAAAAGACTGCAATACCTGATTAGTCACAGTAGCCTCCACACACTTTCTTTTACCACCACTAAATGAACAATTGGATTCCATTACGGAGGAAGTATGGAATACAAACATAAAGACAGTACTTTTTGTTTAACATTGCTGGATGTTTGGGGGCAAAGTTACTGTGCATTTCATGAACTTCAAGACTACAACGATCCACAGTGATAGTTTCGCCTTGACGGTGTAGCAGATTCACCCGCATCATAGTCCACCATACCAGCAACAACACCTTCTGCGGCATGGAATAATTTTGGAAACCGTTCTGGACGCTGATTACAATCAAACTTCTGTCCTGACGATTTGTGATTCTAGTAACAGATTCATTTTTCGATGCACAAATTGCTTTCGGTTATTCCGTACATCAGAGAACTACAAGTCTTCAGACATCTATTCTTGTTGGCTGATGCTAGATCATATGGTAGCCGTGAGTTCAACTTTCTCATTTTACGAATTATGCGAAAACGTCAATCGACAATGATATGGGTATGCCTAATTTATCTGCAATTACATTTAAGAGTCAGCGTCTACGGTGTTAGTGAGCAGCTCATCAAAACATGCTATTAGTTGCTGGCCTCGGAACTCATTTATCAATGTATGACTATGAAATTTCACAAACAGCGTACGATGTGTTTATTCACCATTCCTGATCCGAATGCACTGCTGATCCGAATCCAAATTCTGATCCAAATGTCTCGAGTAGATGTACAGAATGCCCCAGTTTGATCTCCTTAAAGAAGATCATTAAAAACTGTGCTGTGTCCTCTCTGATTCACTTTTACATGTTCAACAACATAGTGCATTCTGACTGAGAACCCCACAACCTATTTTCTGAACATGTACAAAATTTGTGATGTCATATGCGTGACCTCGAGCCATTCATTGCTTCCATTACAAAGGATGGTTTTCCTTCACCAAACATAAAATCATTTCAACCACATCAACTCAATATTTCAATGTTTTCTTAAACACAAATATTGAAAAGGGTAAATTAATAAAATCAAATAATTAAGGTGAACTGAAAATAGAAATAAATAAGAAAACTTTATTACACAACGATGTTAATGATTTTTTTTTTTTTTTTTTTGTTGAAAACTTGCTACTCCTTGAAACGTACTGCTCTAGTCCCATTTTACTTATTGACAAAACTGACAGTAGTTGAAGTAGAAACACAAATAATTACTTTCCAATATATTATTGTATGATTTTCCAGGCTAATGACAAGAGAAAATCACGTATAATAGACAAACACGAGTAAGCCGAAAACATACTTTTATTGCAATTTTGAACTATATATTAATATCAGTGAAAGGGTAAAGCTGCCTTTTATACTCCAAGGATTCCAAATAGACATCTCTTAATCTTCTGTACTTGTAACGGGACATTGTACCCGCTATTACAATATATATATTTCACACGAAACTTTTAAGTGAATTCAGCATTTTAAGATATTTTTGCACTATTTTAGTTTTGTTATATTTTCAATAAACTGAAATCATGCACTGATAAACCTCAAAACAAATAAGCTGTGCACGAATAGTTGAAAGTCACCTTTATTGCTGTTTCTCAAATTATATCCGAAGTCCATTAGATTGCATTTAAAGACAACTGCGGATGAATGAGGTAAAATTATACATGTATACAGAGCTACAAATAGTAACATAGAAAATTAAAAATTTAATATAAATCTCATTGCGTAGCTCCTAAGACAAATAAAAATTAATCCAAATAATACTTGTAGGAAAGAAGAACATTAAAATACGATAACTAAACTACTTTCAGGATAAATAGTAAACTTTCAAATAGAGGCAATGCTGTTAAAGCTAAAATATGTATTATTGAGCCATTCCATCGTCACGGCAGGACATTTATACTACATTTCTGACGCTTTAAAGTTGTATATTTATGAAAGTACAAGAAAAATTCTGCAAATATATTATATATGAGCAGTACAGACTTAGGAGTATATAGCTGATGTTTTTAGTTTTTTTTGTCTGTTTAGAGTATAAAATATTAATTCCTAAATGTCTGTCACGGACGAGGACAAAAAAAGAACTGACTTTTGACATACCAAGTGAATGTTAGAAAACTCTGTGAATTCTTAACTCAAAATGTTTTTATTTAAACGGAAATATATAAATGATGAAATTTTCTAACAAACTTCACTTAAGAGAAATATGACAAATATTTGTATTAATAAAAACTAAAATTTACTGTGTCATGGGCAGGACACCGTGTGAATCAACACACAAAATCTCAATAAGAATGATTTCAAACATGAAACAAAATCGAAAATAAGTCAATTTCTGCTGTTCTGCTGTAGCATTATACACAAATAATTCCATTTACTTTACTTGAGGCTCGCTTTTATCACGCAAAAATAATAATATGTAGTACACTTACTTCTCAATACCTACTCTTTAGAAAATGTTTTTGCTTGTCCATTTACACTCATCTTGTAGGGAAATTCGTAAAAAGCACTGTGTCTAACAGTATGTAAAAATAGATGCTGGTATCCAATGCCGTGCTGTGGAAAATCAGCGCCCGGGGCGAGAGTATAAGACGGCGCCTCCGTAAATATGAGTGAAGTCAACAGACCAGCCGCAAAGCGCCACCATGGTTGGCACGAAGCGTAAGAAAATTTTCAAAATTAAACCCTGCTTTTCCTTGATTTTTGATTTTCCTTCCTTGATTTTCCTTGATTCCTTGATTGATTTCCTTGATTTTCCTCCCAGGGGCCGTCGTTCTTCATCCCCACGGCACGGCACTGCTGGTATCATAGAGATTATTTGATCGACATGCATGGAAGACACATCTTCTTCAACAGTCCTGAAAATTTTACCGTAATCACTTACGGTCTTCATACAAATTTCCTTGACTTCTTCGTCCCCTTCCACTGGACTTTGTGTGATAGTTGCATGTCTGTATATTCTCTTTTTCTGTCCACTAGAGAAAAATTTTACCAACAAAAATGTTCCTTGTGTTATATCTTCAACAGTTGGCCTAACACAAGCCTTGTTACCATGCAAACCTAAGTCGTTGCTCAGGATAGCTTCATAGCTTTCGGAATCATCATCAGAATCTAAATAAGCGTATGTTAGGAACTTCAAGATTTTACACGGATGAAGCTCTGATTTAAAAGTTCGGCGAAGGATCAAATTTTCGCTGTCAAATTGCAGGAAGAAAAGAAAGTGTTTTGATTGGAGACATTCAATTGACAGAGTATTTTCCGGTCTTTTATTCAAAACGTCTTTTTTTCTTTTTCAATTTCTGCTGATGATAGTAGTAAAACAGATATATTTTGAAACGAAGAGCTTAAAGCTGCTACGAAATCACCAGCACATTCTACAATTACTTTCTTTTGTTTCACCAAGTTCCATACTGGCCTTTTTGTACGTACTCTAATCCCATCCACTACTACCTTAAAACCAACAAAAAGGCGACGCTAATGATAATATTTATATGACACTTGTTTTAAATTAAAACATCATATTGACAGTAATAGATAATCCCCTATTTAAGTAAATAATGTTCATGCTTAGAAAACGTTATTTTAGTACAATGGAA
Organism: Thermobia domestica; assembly: GCF_964235325.1. Lineage (NCBI taxonomy): Eukaryota > Metazoa > Arthropoda > Insecta > Zygentoma > Lepismatidae > Thermobia > Thermobia domestica. The sequence goes on along the minus strand of NC_137462.1, from coordinate 164,772,575 downwards.
TCATTTTCTATCATGAATAATCAATGTACACAAATTTTCCCACCAGTGGCATGCCCACTGTCACGGGCAGGACAAGTCTTCAAATTGAAATAAATCAAAGTATATTATTAGCATTAGTCCAAAATTTGGTAAATATGAAATAAACATGCAAATTGATACTTCTACTAAGTAGGAACTACACTCTCAAATTTAGTAATTCAGTACAATAACTTTTGGTAGTTTTCTGTCACGTGCAGGACATTGAAGTTGACATTTATATCTTTAATGATATTATAAACAAAATTTATCCTATAAACACTTTTCAACTGCAGCTTGTAGAAAAAGAAGCATTTTGAACAGCTCAAAGTTACTTCTGTTAAACATGCACAAGTAAATGTGCAAGTTTATTCTTGTTATCGGCACTTACCGTAAAATGTTGCCGATAACAAGAATAAAATAATTCCTTCCAGATGATATGTTACAAATTCACAATTTAGATTTAACATTTTACGTGAATTCTAAGTATAAATAAGTTTTTCTTTGTGAGAGCTCTATTTACTTCATATATATGTAAAGATGCATTGGTTTTGACAGTTTTTGAAAATTTGGGTTTAGGCTCACTTTCACGTGGAATGGCTCTACTATGAAAGTAGTAGATAAATTGCTACATCGAAAATTTTAGTTGAAAATATGTGCTTGGCTATATGAATATTTGTTTTATACTAAAATTAAAATTTCATATTTCCGACTCTTGAGCTGAAGTTTTGTGAACTTCTGTTTGAGTCATATTTCGAAGATTTACATCATTAGTATGGCTGGATCATGTGTTGTATTTTTTATTCTTGCATTGAGTGTTTTCTAAATCTTCAATTCGTTAAAGTATTCATTTATGTTTTAATCATTTGTTCAATACCAAGACACACATTTAACTGTGTTTGGAACAAATGTGTGATAAAGACACAAATAATCTTCAATATTCTATAGTTCTGGTCGTCATCGTGCCCGTGATTCACACCATGCTGCCCTTGGAACATTTGGGTATCTTTCATTCAGTTTGTAATAATACATTTTGTATTTGTTCCTTTTAAAATATCTTTTTTTCACTGTTTGAAGAAGGCTTCTATTCGACATATAGGAAAAAATGTATATGAGTGGTAGCTGTGTTTGTCTGTTTTACATTAACCTTAGTGAAAATTTTCCAATCTTGATGAAACATGGCCTCCATTTTGCCTGAGATTTGCCCTTATTCTTACTGTTTAACGAAGAAATTAAGGAATATTAATGAATAGGAGGGGGAGGGGCTAATCTCCAGCTTGGAAGTTACATGATTCTAATAATAATAATAATAATAATAATAATAATAATAATAATAATAATAATAATAATAATAATAATAATAATAATAATATAACTTGATATTTCTTTTCTTACAATTTACATTGGATTGTAAAAATGTTTTAAAACTGCAATTGTTATTATTAGAAACTATGGTTAGAAAATACATGAGACTTACCTTTTGAATTACATAGTGTGGACAAGTGTCTATCTCGAATGCAGCGACGGCTCCTTGTTCAACTAATATCTTATTAACAAGTCCTTCTATATGGCAGTTGACGAAAACTAAACTTTTTTCTGATTGTTTCTGCATTTCAACAAGCTCCTTTGAAGGCATCCAACCTATTAAAATAATCATAATAATTCTACTTTCAAGTGACGACAGAAGAGAAGAAAGTATGGTAGTCGTGAGGAAATCAAATTCGAGAATTCAATGGATTTACTAGTTCCACAACCCTTACATACCGAAAAAAAGTGATTTTTGAATATTTGTTTATCTATTGGTCCTTTCTGATGTATGTACAGCGCTTAGAGGTCATTCTTTCAACCGATTTCTTACTGGAATCGAATTTTAAACTTAATGTCTTTATAAGATTTTTCCGGTGGATTTTTTTTTTCGAATTTTTCTCCTACCTTCAAAATAAATCATAAAAAAATGCGAATTTCTTGGAAATGCCATAAATTTTATTTATATTTCAGACTCAGGTGATTTTGTTCATTTTTCATTAACAAATAAGGTAGCACTGTTACTCAGTGGTAGGTTTTCCACCTCTTGTGCGAGAAGTATTTGGCTCGAGGTCATTACATATGAGTTTGTGGTGGGCAACATCGTGCCTTCTCAAAGTCTTTCTGTCTCTTCTCTCATTCTAATTAAAACAATAGTTTCATAATCAATCAGTTGCATTAATTACCCTTATCTTTTAATCTACAGGCCATAATCGTGGGACATAAAACTGGAAAATATTATTTCATTTTGTTTTTTAAATAAACTGATCAATAATAATAATAATAATAATAATAATAATAATAATAATAATAATAATAATAATAATAATAATAATAATAATAATAATAAACAGTACAGAATGGTATGGTTTGATTTAAGAAATTGGAGCGAGAAAGTTTAGTGTTGTGGCTAGCATTTTTTATTTCCTTTGAAAAAATAGTTACAAATAATTTTCTCTTTTTATGTAACATCTCTAACTAACTAGATCCCTTTTGTCACAACCCACAAAAGGATAAGATTGGCCTGACTTTTTTTTTTGGGGGGGGGTGATGTTTGGTGAGTTCCTATCGCAGTTCTTTCTGATTTTCTAGGTTAGAATTCGATGTTGCTTTGCTCAAAGAAGTTGCATATTTTCTCACAATGTTTAGCCATAAAAAAAAAAAAAAAAAAAAAAAAAAAAAAAAAAAAAAAAAAAAAACTCTGGGGACGTCACTTGCAATCAAACCCAATATTACGTGTACATAAATTGGGTTGAGTTGATTTTGAGTTTAACGTTCCTTTCAGCAGCGAGGCTATATGAGACGGTACATACTGATTAACGTATAATCCGAACCACATGAGTTCCAGCCGGGATGTGTACATAAAGCATAATGTATGTTTATTATTTGTTGTTACACGGAAACATAGTGTATTTCTATAAATACGAAGTAGATTCAGTATTTTGTATGTTTTAGTGACTGACATCACTAGTTATATATCGTAACATTAGAGATACGGTGGAAAAGTAAACGTACTACATTGAAAATATTATACGTTCTTTCACTATGTGGACAGATGTTTCGGAAATGAACAGCAGAAAAAATGTACATTTTTCGAACATAGGTTACTTTATAGTTCGTAATTATGTTGTCTGGAAGATCATTACCATGTTGCGTTTATCTTTATTTGTTTGGTTCAATAATTTTGCTGTTATACACATTTAAGATGTTTATAAACAGAAAAAAACTATAATAATTATTAAATTATATACAGGAGAGTACGCGAATTATCGTAATCAATACTTACTTGATATGTCCTTTTCTTTAAACCTGTTTCGGAATTTTTGTTGGAAAGTGCCACAATTATAAGATGAAAACAAAGGCTACAGGACTCAGAGATTCCAAGCGGTTTTGTTCCTTGACTAATGCTGAGGTTAGGTACTCATTGTACTAGTGGCGAAATAGTAGGTTGTAGAATTGTCATGATATATCGAATCATCCACAAAAATGACATAACACAAGTGAAAAATACCATTAGAAGTCTCTCTCCCGAGATCTTCGTCTGGATTGGTTTGTGCTTCGGCGCAAATCTGTCTTCAACATTTGAGGGTTTTTTTTTTTAAAGCGATGTTTAAAATATTTATGAAGTTGAAAAACAATGCTGTGAAGGATCAGGGGAACAGATTAGACTTGTTGAGTATACTATTATTCCAGGCTATTTTCCAAGTTTCAGGACATATTTAGGATTATCCTGTTTAACACATTTACGAGAAGAAGATCATTGGAAGATGACCTTTTAATTACGTTTCTTTGTGGATGATCTCATGTCTTCCATGTACTAAGTCCTCACAACATTTGGTATTACCTTTTCAAGTTGGAAGCTTCTTAGCGAAAATTTGGAAACCAGTTGCTGTTTTTGCATGTGACAATTAAGAATACACGAAACACTGTAACTTCTGATTGATTACAATAAGTGATATGACAATTTGGTCGTCGTGCACAGCGTGAAACAACAACAATAAATACTGTATTTTCCATTACTATTTGTGAACTTTGAAACTCAATGAATTACTTTAAGTAAAGCTTTTCTATATGTTCTTGGTCTAGAAATATTTCTCTGAAGACATATTACTATTAATGAGCTCTTCGTATCAGAGTATTCTGAATTTTTCCTTCACGGAAACAGAGAGATTAATATGACTAACGGAATATGGGGGGACTTATTATTGTTACTACTACTCTCCACGAACTGAAAATAACATGTGCTTATATGACATTTCAATCTCAAACTTAATATGTTTTCAACGAGTTATCATTATCAAGCGAAATACTTTCATTTTTTTTGTAACTGAAGATATAACTAAGTAAGGAGTTTGCAAGTAACTATTATTTTGAGTACTATTCCATGAAAGAATTTATTTACGTAGAGGGGTGAGAAACAATAAGAAGAAACAACGCAAAAGACAACGGCAAAAATGTAGATTGTAGGGAAAGGCTATGGCTATTTATGAACAATATTTCGAAAAGAAAATTGATTGTGATATGCCATATGAAATGATAATTCTGTCCTATATAATAGGAGTAAGTAGCTACACTACCACGTTAGTAAAGAAACATTAAAACTGTTTATTCACCAAGAAAGAAATAAGATAGAAACATATCGTTCAAAGACAAAATGAATTTGAAGATCCCTGGGTAGTTATATATTTTGCCTTGCAATTTAAGTTTTATTAGACAAAGTGAAATATTTAGTGAAGACAGAGTAAAGAAATACACCAGAACACAGAAAGGTAGTTATGTAGACAAATAAGAATGAATATTCAGATAACATTCACATCATCAGGCACCTATTCGTTTACTAAGAAGAAACAGTAATGTGTTTAATTTCTCTGCTATTATGTTTCAAGTTCTTTCGGTACTCTTTTTCTGGTATTTAAAGAAAAGTACATAGGGTGGTAAGTTAAACTGCAAGTATAAAAACGTTCCTAGTCCCAAGTGTAAAGAGTTTTTGAAATGTAGTGTGCTTAATGCGCCTGCTTCCTGTGCACATTAGGTTAAATTCCCGGTGTGAGCACTTGCCTGCTAATAGAAATCTGAAACTTTGATTTATTTTAAGAATTCAAATTATGAAGTGAAAAAAAAGGACTGACCTCGAAGTTACTATACTATTAAATTTAAGTTAATGCTAGAATGCTTTTTCAGAGGAATTAAAAAAAAAAAAAGAAAAACTATTACTGAAACTTAAAAATCTGATCACTTTTAATATTACCTGCAATAATTATGGCATGTCTAATCCATTTATCTTCTGATATTTTATTTATTTTACTTGGAATTCACAAACAAGATTTTGAATAGAATTAATAAGTTAGATACAAACAGAATTATTAACTTTATGTATTGCTGGAATTAAATAAATGAAGTGCGTCTTTCTAAGGAGCAAAGATGTGAATAAGCTAGAGTTCAGCTATGATAAGTGAGAAGTTTTAATGGTCATTTTCACAACATACTGTACTCTAAATGCGTTTATTATAAGTAGCGAATCAATAAACAGATTTGTTACTTTATACAGTATGAAACTTTTATTTATTTATTTATTTATTTATTAATTTATTTATAAACGAGAATAAATCTCAGAAATGTATCTGTACGTCATATGTTGCTCACCTATAGGAAGAAAATATTGAATAAATACAAAAATGTAATTCATTTAACATTCTCAATTCCAGAAAATATCACATTCTTCCCTTTATTATAAATCTAAATACCTAAAAAGATCTTAGCTATAGTGATTTTGCATTATCCTAATATTACCTGCCGAAAGAAAATGAATTAAGTGATTTCGCTCTGCTTATTTATTGACATCGATGTTATGAATGACGTTCTTACTATGTATTTACATGGGTTCCGAAGCATACTGGGGCGTGAATTTGGTGAGTGCACAAATTGTCATGCAAGATTACCTAGCACAAAACATATTCTTTCGCGCCATACTATTACTCCTCTCTAAATGAGTTGAATTACTGGACCATACCATACTTCGGTTTTCCTAATTAAGCTTTACGTACATTTATCTAGTATAGATGAATAAATTATATTTTAAAACGTACTATACTTCAAACTTTTCGATGTTATACCTAAGAATTCAGGCTCTGTATTGTAAACTTAGTTATATGTATTAAAATGAACTATGCATAGTTAACTTGATTAATATTATCAACATTAGGACTCTACTATTTTGTTCATTGCAGTTTTTTCGTTATTTTTTTATGTAAATATGCGATATTATTATTATATTAGAAACAAGTGAATCGCTTTTGATTATTCTAAATAATTCAGTGAAGATTTGAGAGGATAGTTTTATTCGGATTAACGTTATCTGTAAGTACAATATATGGAAGAAGTTCATTGAGGAATAAGAGCTTAATACTCCTAGTTTAAAAGCGAATTCCACAGAATTTTTTAATCCTGAGATTTCATCTTTGTATGTTCAAATTACTACACAGTTATGGTAATAGATTTGTAATTAAGTAAATAATGTTTTTACAGAGTATATTATATACCTAAAAGTTCTTTGAATCGGTATCTGGATAAAGAAAAATAAACGCCAAATTTGAAAATAACCGCTTGTGTAGTAATATTCTTAAGATAAGGAAAGAAAATAAATCAAGGGCAAAAAACTTTTCTAATTTGAAGTTTATGTATTTCTTGCAACTTCTGACTAAAATAAGTGAAGAAAATCACATTTTACCTATATTTTGTTCTATTAATGAAAACGAAAATACATTATTGTGTCTTTAAAAATCAACTATATATATATATATATATATTTGATAAGAAGAATTATATAGTTTTTCTTGCAGTATGATGCTATTTTAATTTGAAAATAATTTTATCGGTAACCTTTCAATATCGATATCATGAATTAACTTAAACTAGACTTTTATATTCAGTCGGCATTTTGAAATGAAATGAATACTATTATGGAAATAACTACATAATTTTTTTATTACAAAAATGGAATTTATTGGTGATGTTTATTTATTTCATATTTTAACAGGCCTAAACTTTATATTACAATTTCCAATACAAATTCCATTGTCCAGAAAATTTGTAACAATTTGTTCAATTTCCAATTTGTAACAATCATTTTAATAATTTTCTTTTTTTTAAAAAAAAGAAAAAAGTTAAGTTCTTTATGTTTGAAGGCAAATAATACTTGGCATTCCTTCAATGTTAATGATATAGTTAATTCATGAGCAAATAATAAAACCGTTTAGTTTTTCATTGTCAATCCATAAACAAATCATAATGCTATAGTTAATCCATAAACAAATAATAAAACTGTTTATTTTCCATTGTTAACCCATAAACATATCAGTTGTGCCAAATCAATTTAAACTAATACAACAAACATAATTGTAATTTAATTTGCGTGAAGTTCCCAATGATCAATAACACTAATATATTATGTTCTTAATCCAAATAATCCTTATAAACATAAAATTTACAGATCTATGAGCGAAAAATATTACTTGAAAATTGCATCCTTGAACTTTTGTAAATGTAGCGATTACATATAAACGTTTATTACTTGGACTTTTATAATAAATAGCAAAACAAGAATTATTGTGTTTCAGTTTACTCATTTTAGAAAAAAACCAACACACAGCTATGCTCTACTTTATGTCTTCACTTAATTCTTATAGTTACGAACATTAATAAGTTACAATACTGATGAACGGAAATTAGGAAAGAATTCCTGCTTATTGACCGGTGCAAATTTAGTGTCAGAATTGTGGTTCTTTTTTGATGGATAACACATATGGCTAATTGGAAAATTGAAACATTAATAACTAATTTGTCGAAACTTAATAAATAACAAATATGATTTACTCTTTTAATATTTTCTTTGAGTTAGAAGAACTTTAAATATTAATCTATTGTATTTTAAATTATTACTATTTTACATAATAAAACATACATTAATTAACGAAAACAAGAAACTTACAAGAATTGCCCAAAATTCATTAAAAAAAGTTTGAAAATAGAAATAATACATACTTGCTTTGTTGGCAATGGCAAATATCAGTGTACAGAGATGTATTTTAGTTACATTGTATACTAATTGATGTAGTTCTTCAATTTTAAAAGAAACATCACAGTACCCATGTAGTACTGATGTTGATAACAAAAGCAAAGGTACCATTAACATCCACATGTTTAGCGTATAACTTCAATATTACAAGAAGCAAAACCTTTATTTATATGTAGACAGTTACGTATAGTGTAAATGTCTTAATCATGTCTTTTATTTCTCATTTTTGTTGCTTTTGTAAGTAAAGGGTATAAATACCAAGTGTTTTTATCGCTATAATTAAAACAAAAACTTTTATGCTTCTACAAGGGGGAAAAGTACCTAATTAATATCTAAACAAGTAACTACAATTGCTGATCACTAGATATAGAATTCTTTCTTTGTTTCGTTTATGACCATATAAAGAGTTTTCTGATTTTAGCACAGTCATCATTAATTCATTATAAGTAGTTGCAGCGTAAGAATTTCTATGTCCTGTTGGTAGTTTCATATTTGGGAACATGAAAGTTTTAGATGTCATGGCTTAGTGACACGAAAGTAAACAACATTTCGTGTTTACAATACACGTAATAAAAACGTAGGAAATCACTTCATTCCATATATATAATGGCTTTCTTTCTCCATATACTCTTGAATTATGACAGTAAAAGTTTAGGTTCAACTTGTGAGTTGTAAGAGGACAATTATTACAGCAACTTCAGCAACAAAAAGAACAACTCTAAACTGTGTTACAAGTAATTAAAGTAGATCAATACCCTTTGCATTAGCAACACGACTGTAACTGACTAGAAAATGCATTAATATGTTCTTCGGAATAGATGAATTTGAGAAAGCTTTCGAATCTGTGTTGACTTACTCAGTAGTAAACAAGGACTAATGAACCATCAGCTAAAACTGTAGTTAAAAGTAACGCACTTAGTAATCGTGATTATTGCGAATTTTTGGTAAGTGATTGAAAAGCTGTAATAGAGAATTAATTAAGGTAAGTAGAACAGAAAGAATAACAAGGTGTTTCTGAGGACCCATTTTCTAGAAAATAGGAACTTCTTTACTGGTTTTTAGTATAGCAGTTAATGAATTATACTTCTGTATTAGTGATAAAATTTTCATTGTGTATTTCGGCAGTAAATATTTCTTTCAGCTTGTTACTATTATTATTGTTAGTGCTAGTTTATTACTTTTAGTTTGTTACTATTAAATTATTACTACAAGTGTTACGTTTTATAACATAACCCTTAACATATTGAGTGATTCTGGACATTCTCTTGGAAACATTTAAAGACATTTGATAAGTTTAAAGATTCATATTCTCGTGTACACTTTGGAAAATAATGTTCTATGTTTTTATCTGCAGAAACGAGTGATTGATTGATTGATTGATTGATTTTTACGTCCCGTTCAGCAGCGAGGCTATATGAGACGTGGACCTACTGATTAACGTGGAATCCGAACCACATGAGCTCCCGCCGGGAATCGAACCCGGGTCTCCCGACAGAAACGGGTGAAGATTACACTATATAGTAATTATAAATGATGAAACATTTCCCAGAGAAACATGTTGATGATGTTAATATACAATCATTAAGAGTCTGGCATACTAAAAATAATAGAAAATTTTCCATTTTTCTTTTGATCGTTTTCATAAGTGAAAGGAGATAATGAAATACTACGTATCAAATCATTGATAATGCTATTCTACAGCAGAAAATATGAATCTGAAGAATTTTCAGTGTTGCCATTCATAGAAATTATAGTGTTGCCAGAATAACATTTCCCCTAAAATCTAAGTTAAGGCAGCGACTAGAGGAACGAACTCAACTGCATTTGATTACCTATGATGTTGTCTTTTAACCCATTACTGCCCCTTGGCAACTTAAGTTGCCACGGCAATTTTTCGTTAGAGCGCAGAAATTCATGGATTGACGTTGCAGGTTTTAACCATGAAGTTACTTTGGAGTCTGCTTCGTCATAGCATCGTTGCATTTTCTTTCTATGATATATTGACGTCAGGTTAGCACTGTTTTTGGCTACAATGGGTTTTGAGGAGAAAGACTCAACTTGATTGATTTCAAAGACTCCAGAAGGAAGGATTGAAGGTCTGTAAAGGAAGGATTAACTTGATTTTAATAGTTATGTTTTCGCAGTGTATTTTCTCCCTCAAAATTGTAACTTTCCAAAATGTTCCCTTTTTTGAGTATGTATGTGCCATTTGGCAACTTACGTTGCCGTCCTAAAAAACAAGAAAAGAATAAATATTTTTCAAAAATATTCTAATTTCTATTTTAGAGTACTATTAAGACCAAATAGGCGAAAAGAAACTTTTCAAAATACCACTGGGGAATTATGGGCACTAATGGGTTAATCCTGTGAGCTACTTTTTTTAAATAATAGTTGTATTTACTTTGAAAATTAAACAATAATAATGCTATTTAAAAAGTAGTTCACAGGATACTTAAACAACATGACACGAAATCAAATGCAGTTTAGTTCGTTCCTCTAGTCTCTGCCTTAACTTAGATTTCGGGGGAATGTTATTCTAGCAACACTGTAATTTCTATGGATGGGAACACTGAACATTCTTCAGATTCATATTTTATGTTGTAGAATAACATTATCTATGATTATGATAAGTTGGATTTCATGACCTTCTTTCACTTATGAAAAACAAGCGAAAGAAAAAATAGTAAATTCTTTTTATTCTTTATCATATCATGCTTTTAATATATGGCACGAACTATGATCACGACCAGCGGCGGTCTGTGGGGGAAGGCTGCAGGACTGCAGCCCCCCCCCAACGTAATTCCATATTTCCAATTCGAGACTTAATCATCAATCATTATATTTATGATATTTATGCCTTTTTTACTCGCGTTTTGTTTTTCAATTTTTCACCTCGTTGATGCAAATTTGTTGTTCCACTTCACCCCCTGGGACTGTCAGTACAATCTCGCCTGGCCTTTCTTACGATGCTGTGATTCCAGTTCCTCCTCTTTTTAGCATGTCTTTACTGGTAACATGTGGACTGTTTTACATGCAGTCCTTTCGGATGGTTGACAGTTTGCGCAAGCGCACTCTTCTCATTTTGTGTTCGTCTGCTCTGATCAGCGATGAGTACGTATATTCAGGCTTGGCAACTCTAGGGCAAAACTATACAAAACTTTAGTTTCTGATTTTAGCTTCGAGTGGCATAATCCCCCTTTCTTTCATTAGCAACACTGAGTATACTTATGTTTTTTGGGGTTTGTCTGCTGGCGGGGTGTTTCTAGTAGGCAACTGATTTATTGTAATCAATATTCGATTATATTTAATTCTTTCAAAATGCGATTTAATTCTTTCAGTATTTGCGTGATGTCGTGCGAGTGATCTAGTGTTACTTGTGAATTTTATCTTCTGTATCAGTGTTTCCAAAAGACAAAGGAAAAAATCTATGAAATATGAAACTATACAATTAGGTTTTTTTTTTTTGCAGTTCTTTTAGAGCGGTCTGTTTCTTTCTTATGATTGGCCTTCTTATTGGCCAAAGCTAGGATGGCGCACCTGTGGTGAGTGGGGCTATAAAAGGAGTCGAGGCCAGAGAGAGAGATGTATCCTAATGCTTATTTTTGCACTGTTTTGCTCATCAATTAAATTTTGTAATGGAAAGAGCCACCAGACAAAACATTAAGCCAGAATATTCTTTTCTAATCTTTCTGCTATCCCGGTTTTTTCTCGCTCTCATAACAGAACAGCAGTTTTAGATTCCTGTTTTGCAAAGCGGATACCCAGTGGTGGACCAACCAGATGAAATTTTAAATCTAAGACTTAATGTGATGTATGGAAAACAGGAAGATATAAAAGAATGCTTCCAAATTTTGTCAGAATCCGAGACCTCAAGCACCACAACAATGAATGAAGTGTCTGCCTTGTAGTGAGAGAGATACACCCTAATGTTTACTGAATGAAGAATTTTGTTTCTGGCTATTTTTTTTTTTCACTTAGTTACGCCACATCTAAATATTCTATACAACCAACTTACATAGTCATCATATAAATGCAGCAAAAGTTCAGTCATATTTGTCTGCCTTCACCACTGAAATTAATTAAATCAGGGAATCAAAAGAACTAGTTGATACCGAAACGTAAAATCAAACCCAAAAGAGAATTGTTTCAAATACATAGTCAAGAGCACACGCAGTCAGTTATTTTAAACCAAGTAATCCTGCGCTTCCATTTTACAGACCTCTTATCTATATTTTTACTTCTGCAGAACTCTAATTTTGATCAAATTAGTGCTTCCTTTCCCGAAAAAAAATCCCTACAGAGCTCTAAGCTCTTCTGTTTTTGATAAAGATGAACTTCACACTGAACTTAGTGTAGTTTGTGCAAGAGAAGAGATCAGGAAACTTGGTGCTGCTGTGAAATTCCTCCAGTATGTTATAAGCAATAGTCTTGCTTCCACTTAAGTGCTAAAACTTTCCAAAATATTCATAATTTTGCCGCTAACTACAAGTGAACCTGAATGATGCTCTTCTACCCTTAAAAGAGTGAAAACTTTTCTAAGAAATACAATGGGAGAAGAATGGTTAACGATACTTGCCATGTTATCAATAGAAAAGGAAATGTTTGAAAAGATATCTAACTTCAGTAATAGAGTTATTGAAAAGTTTACTACAAGGAAGGACCATCGTATGGAATTAATTTCTAAATAAGGTGTTTTATTTTATGCAGCCCTCCTAAGTATAAATAGCACGAGCCGCCACTGATCACGACTTTTCTTTTCTGTGATTCTGATAAATAAAAATGTTAAGATTGGGAAGTGGAGACGAGATATTGAACATTTAGTCTATTGATGTATTATTCCACGAATAAATGTAGGTATCAAAATTCATACTACTACGCGGCGTGAAAAAGGCGTAGGTCATAAAGTTATTGTTTAATTAACTCCTTGGTTCCAGGTGTCATTTTCCTATGTGCGTGCTATAATAGCAGTTTCATATACTGTTAAAAGACTGCCTAGAACGTTATATAGGGTATAGTTATTGTGCGCGCATGAGGAGAACATTCACATTACTGATAAAAACAATTATTTGCATTATGGAACATTTGGACTGAAAAAAGGGAAATTCTGATGTTGTGAAGGGATTTTATGCTGGTTCAGGCTTGCAACATTGACTGGAGATCAAAGACAAATGTTTTCATTTTCCGATCTCGAAATAGATCTCGAAGTTGTTAATTATTTATCGTCAAAACAAATATATCTGTGCTTTAATTGAATGCTGCCTTAGGCTTGCCATCTTCTGAGACAACACATCTTTTTGTCTTTCCTGTCAGAACTAAGTCTTGCCTTGCATCCACTAACAAATTTCAGCATTTTCAGAATTAATACGATCTTTAATAAGGAATACGTTTTTATGACATCCACATTGATACCACTGGTACTCAAGGGGTTAAGATAGTAAAGAATTAATATTGTTGTGAGTTTAACGTCCCATGATTATTTTTTGAGGCTAAAAGAGACGGTAAATGAACGAAATGGCAAAATGAAGAAAGTGAGAGGACACAGGAAAACCCCGCAAAACTCACGTACACGGTGTTTATCCACTAGAAAACTCACTAAATGAAAGCTGGAATCAAACCATAGAGAATCCGGTAAAGAATATTAATTTAGTTGTAACTAAACAATTTGAAATTTTAGTTTGTGTTCTTATACGTAACACCAAGGCTATAAAGGACGAGACCTACTTTTAACATGGGCTTGGGTGCAATGCAATTGGTAGATGTATCATACAAGATCAACCCTCATAGTATAAGCCGTTTCCCACCAATCTATCTCGCCTTCAGGAGAGCTGGATTACAGGATAACTTACTAGTAAAGCAAATATACTTAAACCGAATCGGAAGTAATCAAGTTTTAGAAAGAGACTAGCCTCTGTCTAGCTGGGGGCTCCGCCCCCAGACCCCATCATTTGCTCGGCCTACAGCCTCGGATCTCTTACGTATCAGCCTGTCCATTTCTTTCGTATTTCAACTACCTAAAAGATTTTGTATCTCAAGAAAACTCCCATTTAAATAACAAAGACACTTTTCATTTCCCTTTTAGATCCCCTAGAAACTAAAAATATTCACGTTTGGCAATTTTTCTGTGGTTTAGTCTTGGAAGGCTACAACCATGCCAAATTTCATAATTCGAATCCTGCCGGAAGTGCCTAGACATTTTGGGGTGTAGAAGGTGTCTCATATAATTAACATGGGGAAGATTTTTCAGTTCCCCATAAAGCCAGTCATCAGTTGAAATTTTTCATTTTTGGTGATTTACTTAGGTGACACTAGCAGAAACATACAAGCATACTGAATTTCAAGTTGGTATTCCAATTCTAAGTACCTAAAATATGAGACTATAGGTCCAAAAAAAAGCCCATTTCAATAATATGGGGAATTTCTTCATCCCCTCTTTAGACGAACTTAAAAATATTCACTTCTGGCAATTTTCTGTTGGTTAGCCCCGAAAAGCTACAATTATGCCAAATTTCAACTCTCCACGTGAACCGGAAATATCCCTTTATTTTATATCAGTTCATGTAGTTCTATATATAATTAAGTTTAGGAAGAATTTCTAACAAAAAACATCCCGTCTAAGCTTTATTGGTTGCTTGGTTCATGCTTAACGTAGTTTTCCAACACAGAAGTTATGTGAAAGGAACTTACTGCTAAAATGGGATAATAATCACTCTCATAGTATTTTATTCAAGACTTCTCTCATCTGGAAAATTTAAGGTTCAATTCAGTTATTCCTAGAATCTATTTGTGAGTTTAGATAAATCGCGTCATAACTGAGATCTCTGACTGGATCCTCAATGCATCCTCCACACATTTTTCTTTCTTAAAAACCCATCGTTCTAAGTACTTGTCTTAATACAACCATTTGAACGTTTTTTTTGGATATATTACTACTGTAACACAAGATTTGAAAAGAAAATTCCATGAACAATGCTGATACTCTATAACTGCTGATAACAAGAAATTGCATAATGTAAGATTAATGTTGTGATACTCTTTAACCTGACATATGAAGATTTGGTAAAGAGAGCATCTATACCCTTCTAACCACGGTCATAGAAAGCACTCTGGTTCCCATTGTCATGGACTCTTAAACGGAACAAAGTGCAAAGTTTTTTTGCAAGTTAAGAAAGTCAGTAACATAGGCTTATGACATGATCAGAACTCTTTACTGTCAGAATGCCAGATTTTGTGGTCATGTGTTTGAATGGTACGTCTGATTTCGTGATGGACGTGAAGACGTTGCTGGTGTCCCCAAAAGTGGACGCCCATTAACCAGTCATTCAGAGGACAATATGGAGAGTGTCTGCGACCTGCTGCAGTCATACAGTCGCATTACTCTCCACATGATGAAGATTGTGCTGTTTATTGGCGGGTAAACGATCCTGTAGATTTTGACAGAAGATCTGGCAGAGAGGAAGGCAGGAGGATCTGGATGTTTGTGCCTCATTCTTTGACTGAAGAAAAAGAAAAAGTTCAGGCAGTTTAGGGCTACAAAGAGTTGAGTCCGTGTTGTCGAACTATTCGTTGCTGAATCACATCGTCACAAGGGGCGAAACGTGGTGCTCTCAGTATAATAAGCCATGACAATGGGAACCAGGCTATCGGCGATGTTTAGAAGGTAAAAGATACTCTCTTTCCAAATGTTAAGATGCCGTATATTAAAGAAGAATATCATGGCCTTAATCTCACGTGATAAGCAATATTCTCTCATTAGGAGTTACAGAGTACCAGCCTCGGTCCTGAAACTTTATGTCAAACACTATACAAGTGGCGTTTGTATAGATGGTTATGATATTGTTATTGGTTGCAATATGATGATAAAATTTTAGGTGAACATACTTTGAGCCTTTGGATACAAGACCATATTACTCAATGTAACCTCTATCTGCTGTGACGCAAATCGTTGAACATTCTTGCCATGCCTTGAATGGAACTTATTTATATTTAATTTCTTAACATATACAAAATTTATACATAAAAGAATTCATTTTTGTAAAGCACAATATGATAACATCATCATGCTAAAGAAATTGTCAAAATCAAAATCTTGAATTTTTAAAAATCGCTTATATAGATATAATACGGCCAAGGTCGTGTATTAAAACTACTTCAACTTGTAGTTAAGTATTATTTAAACTTTAATATTTTAATGTAATGAACATTAATTTCTTTCAATCATTTTTAAAACCGAACATAAACTGAATAAGAAAGATTAGGCCTACACTTAAATTAATTGATTTATTTTGTATTTTGATAAGCTAAACTTCTTTGAATTCGGTGTTTGTAGATAATTTCAAAGCAGAATATAGTAGAGCTAAAAGTAATGGATATGGCATAGAGAAGAAACGCTGGATACAGTTGACTCATGCTTAATGATTCTGTTGCCTTGTGTGGAATATTCCGTCTGGTTTTCTTATGGAAATTGGAATGATAGCTTAGTAAACCTGCTTCATCTATTCTCACTAAGCTGTAAAAAGTACACAAAAATTCGTTAGAAACAAGAAACAAACATTGAATTACATAAATCATATAAACACTGAAAATTGTTTATGAAAAGGTTACCAAATTATTATCATTTAATTGCACAATATTAACCCTTGGAGTATCAAGATATAAATTTTACTTAAATGCCCAAGATGGGGTCAATTTGACCCCATAGATTTTTGTGACTCTAAGGAAAGCAAAGAGATAAAAGGATATTCTATTGTTACAATACAAGCAATGAACATTTATTGTAAAGAGGAAAATGTACCACATAAGAGAAACTAACAAAATGAGGTTGGCGCCAAAACTCGCTTGCACGAAAATGCCATGCCCTCAGCGCCATCTACATTTGGCGAGATGAGAGTTTTTTCTCTCCCCTATCGGAGTATGACTGAAAACTCTTTTATTCCATGTGATTGACTCGGATGGGGTCATTTTGACTCAATTTTCCATTTCTGTAAATAAAAAGACAAATTAGATTCTACGATACTTGCTAAGTGTACAAAATTATTCAAGAGGCTCTTATAGAAGCATTTCTAGAAGACCATTTCAGCATATATATTTTTAATGCAATAACAAATAGAAGATGTCTCGCTGGGGTCAAATTGATCCCATCTTGGTACTCCAAGGGTTAATCTATAATTTTTGTGGATATTTTAGTATTTCTTTTGCTGTTCTATTTTTGACCTTGAAATAAGTTGTTATCTTCTGCAAAATGTTCTACTATTATTCTTTGACGTTGTTATCTACTTTAATATCCATAATTTGGGGATATTGAACAAATAAATAGTAAATGTTTGTTGTTTGAACACAAGGAGAGCTACCTACGGCCTTATTCTTATAAAATTTAAAATTGAAATACTTTCTAGAACATTACTTTTACGATTATGATAACAGTGTCTGCCAAATAACTATATATATATATATATATATATATATATATATATATATATATATATATATATATATATATAAATGACTATGTTTGTGACTTAATAACTCTTAAACCAGCCAACCGATCTCGATCAAATTTTCAACATAACTGAGGTTTGCACCTGGGATGGTTTTTATCATTTTACGTTAACGATGCAACTTCGGGGAGGAGGAGGAGGAAGAGATATAAAAATGATTGAAAATTGTCAATATTAGTACAAAATTATTATCCATACTTTTCGGGGTAGCTGAGATGAACAGTGACAGTTCCAATGCCGTTTAAATCCAAATTCAACCCTGCAACTTGAAGGACGGGAGAGGGATATATATATATATATATATATATATATATATATATAATGGTCGAATGGTCGAAAATGACCAATATTACTGCTGAATCAATAATTTTCGGGGTCGCTGAGATGAACAGTGACACTTCTGATACCGTTTAAATCCAAATCCAAGCCTGCAACTTGAAGGACGGATGGGATATATATATATATAAAATGGTCGAATGGTCGAAAATGACCAATATTACTGCCGAATCCATAATTTTCGGGGTCACTGAGATGAACAGTGACACTTCTGATGCCGTTTAAATCCAAATTCAGTCCTGCAACTCAGAGGGGGGATATATATAAAAGTGATCGAAAATGACAGATATCGGAGAGCGCTCCACTAATAATAAAAAGTGACTGACTAGTGGAACATATTACATTTTTTTTTTTTTTTTTTTTTAATTTTAGCCCAGCAAAGCGGGTAGTTGACGTTAGTGCTGAATGCATGAGAAATATCAAGCTTTCTTTTGCGGAACAATTAATAAGTTTGAGACATAGTTTTAACATACACTGATGTGCAAAACTTAAGGAAGAAACAGTTAAAGTAACATAAAATATTGCGTAGTCGAGAGAAATGAACGAAAGCCCGGTAGCATGTTGCCAGAGGTCTCCAACACGTATACAGGGAGAAAGATTTTGCATGGCATGATGCTATCGTGACCGTAGCGCAGAATGGATCTTTTTCCCCAATACGAAGCAATTGAATGAAAGGGACGAGATAGTGTGTGTGTGTGTGTGTGTGTGTGTGTGTAAATCAGAGAGCTGTTAAGGTGAATTGTGGTAATGTTACTTACGATAACATGGCCCCGGTGACAATATTTGGGTAACGTTACACGGGGAAGAATCGTCGGGAAACTGGAAGAAGGACGAAATGTAACGAGTGTGGGCCAAAGAGTTTGGTATTGCTCACGGCATTGTTTCACATGCACGGAGAGCTTTCCGTACTACAGACATTGATTGTGAAGGAGAAGTGGTGATCTACTACGGCCAACTACAGCAGCAGATGACCATTACATTGTGCAACAGGTAAGAAGGGATTGAAATCAAACAGCGTGTGCAATTGCAAACTGATTTAACAGGACAGCAAGGCACCTAATCTCACGGTTTGCAGTGCCATGTCGACTGCATGGAGATGACTTCTTTAACTGACGACCATTATGTTGTGTTCCGTTGACATCCTCATATCGGCGGGACCGTTTGTAGTGGTACTAATAATATCAGAACTGGACCGATGAGGAGTTGGATCACATTCTGTTCTCAGATGAAAGCAGATTCAGTCTGAGTAGTAATTCTAGGTGTACACTCATTTGGCGAGAGGCGGGAACATATAATGAAACCATGATCATAGTCAAACATGATCATTTTGGTGGTCCGGTGTTCTTGTCTAGGGAGAAACAATGTTGGGAGCATATTGACCTAATTTCGAATACAGTATGCTCACCGTTCAACGTTATTGTGATACTGTACTCCTTCTCCACGTGGATCTTTTCAGAGGTGCAGTCGGCCCCATTTCTTCTTTATGGATGATAATGAGAGACTGAATCGAACAGTGCAAGTGGCGGAGCTCTTGAAACGAGACGATATTCAGCAAATGGACTGGCTTGCCTGTTTCCCCGACTTAAATCCCATCTAACGTGCCTGATGCTATTTGGAGATATCTTGTAGCACGTCTGAATGCATCAAGGATCATCAAGCAACTGGAAACAGCACTGGTGGAGTAATGAAACCACATACCACAACAACTCATTATCAATTTAGTGAAGAACATGAGAGCACGTTGCAAGGCATCCATCATTGTCCGTGGTGACTACATACCCTTCTAAGAACCATTTAACTCCTGTAATGTCGGAGGCGGCATCATGAGTAGCAGTGCTTTCAGTGTTAGTTATTGCAAAAATGGTACAATTTTGTTTTTCTAATATAGTTCAAGCTTCAACAATCTATCCCACTTTTTAGTGATACATTATGCGAAGCTTACTTTCATCCTTAAGTCTTGAACATCAGTGTGTTTACTCAAACTCTTGTGGTATATTAGCATTAAATATAGATTATTGTCAATAACTTGAAGAATATTTTCAGCCGAAAGTTTTGCACGAGATAAATTTCTCTCCAATTTTAATATTCTAGATTAGTCTATAGTTGATTCTAATTTGACAAACAGCTTCAATTACATCTAAATTTATCTTTCCATAATTTTATGAGACATGGTTGAATGTAGAAAGGGTAAATGTCTAAAAGGTGTATATTGACTATGCTTCATGTGGAACATCATTTGCTAAATGACCACTACCTAATTACTAGTTGCAGCGCACTCAAACAAAACATTCAATATTTATAGATCACAGCGGTTGGAGGTGAAAGAATGAAACAAAAATTAAGATAGGAACATGTCAGAAGGCGCATGGAATGGAGTACTCAGTTTGTCCCACAAGGCCCCTATCATGGAATCCTGAACAATATGAAAATTGTAAGCGGTAAAGTATTTAATTTGATACACTATTGAGAGGATTACGAAAAACAAACTGTTTTATTTGACTGTGCAAGAATTGACCAAAAAATGATGGCCATTTCGTAAGTAGTGCTCCACATGGAAACCTTTTTCCTATACAAGTTCTTTGTTCTTCCATGATTCTTTTAATTATGTACCTACAATTTTCTGTGAGGAAATCATAAAGGATAGACTTTACAATTTTACAGTTTCTGATTTGAACCCAGCACAGCATGGCTTCCTGCAACAGTAATCTTGTTTTACTAATCTATCAAAGTTTCTTACTCATGCTATTAATTTATTTCGGATAATCTCAACGCCATGTAATATACATAGATTTCTCAAAAACATTCGATAAAGTTGACTTTCATCTGCTTCTTTATAAGCTACCCAATAAAAAGATATAATGTTCATGGGCAATTTCTGTCTCCGTTAAAAAGAGTATCTGATTGCAAGCAACATATTTCTTTGGCAAATTTATCATCCAAATTTGTTCCAGTTCTTTTTGGTGTTCTGCAGGGTAGTGTTCTAGGACTCTTTAAATGGGTGATCTACTGTCCTACACTTCTTTACCATCTTCGAACTTTATCCTTTCAGCCGATGATTTTAAGCTTTTTAAAGAAATTTCTTCTATAGATGATGCTTCAACGAACTCTTTCTAAACTTACTGAACAGTGTTTGTCCTGGAATTTAACACTAAAACCTCAAAAACGTTCCATTCTGAGTATTACTTTGAAGAAGAATAAAACTCACTACATGTATTATAGTAACAATAGTCCTATTGATAGAGTTGATATCCATAAAGATCTCGGAGAGTATTTGACGAGAAACTTACTTTCGCTGATTATATCTCTGCCACTGTGAAGAGTGCTATGAGAATACTTTGTATTATGTATAGGTTTGCTGAAATTTGTTATATGAAATCACTCAGTATTTTCTTCGAAGTTTTTTGTGTCACCTAAAATTGAATATTGTTCATCGATAGAACATGACTTGTGCTTCAAGTTTATCTAATTTTGATTCCATTATTACCTTTTTCTTGCTATTGTCAGACGAAGAGTTCTTTCAGTTCATTAATAAATTGAATATCTAGACTACACACACATGTCGCATGGTAGCCGATTTGCTGTTTCTCCAAACTTTGGATTCGATTTGCTGTTTCTTCGGATAGAAAAATTGTCTCCGAACTTTTGATTTCAGCTCTCAATTTTCTTGCACCGTTTCACCTTACACATAGTCATTTGCTATTAACATATGCCACGCCTAGACTTTCGACTGTACAACGTTCTTTGTACTCTAGGCTGGCACTTGTACAATACTGATATTAATACTTTTGACTCTGAGAAAATTTTAGAAGGGAAAATGTCTTTGTAAATTTAATGCATACGTAAATATTATACATATATTCTTTTGTTACTTTCAGTATACTTTATGTTGCTTTTTGCAGTGTAAAATGGACTAAAATCTGTGTCTGAAACATTTGTGAATAAATATATAAATAGATAAAATTTTCGGATTATTACTCTGGGACTCTTGCTAAAGGGAGCCCGTGAGAAAAGTAGAGGTTCCACTCTATATGCCCTTTGACATTTTCTCATCACACTTCTTGTTCCATCCTTTTATCTTCAACCAGTTATGATTTGTAAGCACTAATTTGTAAACTATTATGTGTGTCGGCTTCATATGGAATAACTTAGAAATGATCAGTTGTTATTGATATGTAGATCGAATACAAGTAGTATATCTTTCTTTTATGTGCAAAATTGAATTAAGTTTAAATGGACTAAAAACAAACAACTAACTACTACTCATCATATCTGTGATATTTTTAATATCATATATACAAAGTGTTCTGTAAAATGTATAGGAATAAGTCGTTTTGAAAAGGTCACGAGTGAGAAAATAACGAGTTTGCATTGAGTACACTTTTTATTGCTACCAATTGCTCTAAACAAGTTGTTCATTTCGTACAATGACAAGAAAACTCTACTTTTTCAAAGGCCGATCATTTCATGTCTAGCAAGAGTTTAAAAAATTAAACAGGTTTTTGTTCGATTTTTTCCTAACTTTACTTTTCTGACTCATGACCTTTTCAAAACTACTGATTCATATAGAATGTAAAAAATAATGTTATTGCTCTATCATTATTTAAAGAATAATAAAATAAAAACGATATTATCTTGTAGTAAATACTGTGTTTATATTATTTAGAACATGTAGACCTATTTAATACTTACTAGTAAGACAATAGTGACGTATACGGAAAGTTCTTAGCAGTTGAGTATGCTGCTGTAGTGATCAAGTATTCTCTCTTCAGATAGGCAAAATCGCATTCAGACTTCTCCACTACATCATTATGGAATGCTGAAGGGATAAACAGCACTGCTTTCTCGTTGCACATTCGTCGTAATCCTTCTGGATAGTGACCCACGAAATAAGATTCGTTCTTTTTTAGATGTTTTTCCCATAGTAGTTTCAAAATGCCTGAATCTGCATTCTTTAAAGAAATTTTTTTTATAGTTAAGTGTAAGGTAAATGTAAATCCATTTATTTTATAATTACGAATTATGTTAAGCTTTTACAACATTTAGATAATTATATTTTTTACTTCTAAGATCCAACAGATGTACGGTATACGTTATATATACGTATGCAATTATTCTCATTCATGCACACTTATTATGTTAGGTAATAAAATTCATCGGTGTCTGTTTCCATCGTCCGAATAAAGTTTGTTATCATATAGTACGGATGTCTCTGGCGGGGGATAGGGGGACGCATGTGAAAATTTTGGTTAGAAGAGGAAATAGATGAAGAGCGAAAGTACCGTACTTATATAGAGGAAGTAAAGGAATAGGAAGAACAAATGAATATTACATCTGTTGTTCAGTAGTAGTATTAAATTGTTATCTACTTACATGCAACTTGTCTTTTTAGAAGGAG
The DNA here is from genome assembly GCF_964235325.1 of Thermobia domestica. NCBI lineage: Eukaryota > Metazoa > Arthropoda > Insecta > Zygentoma > Lepismatidae > Thermobia > Thermobia domestica. Next base: position 164,749,237 of record NC_137462.1, on the reverse strand, counting down.
TTATCTTCTGAATGCTGTGTTATAATGAAAGTAAAATAAGAGCAGTAAAAAAGGACTACGCATAGAAGTATTAAAGCGTAATTGCTGTACGAAGACAATGAGGAACCTAAAGATACTTATGTATGAAAACTTCTAAATTCAAAGCAAATACCTACTAGTAGTAGAAAGTAATGATGAACGCCAATGTTAAGGGGAAAAAACGTAAAGGTTGTCAGTTCACAATATTGACTGAAGCGGATCCAGCTGATAAATGTAGCCTGTGAGGAGTGTAGGAGACAAGTTAGATAATTACTGAAAATTTTAAAGATGAAGAAGTAAAAACATTCGTTTGAAATTTACAAAAATATTATATGAGTTAGAAGGAAGTAGACACAAGAACCAAATAGTTGTGGGAGTATCATGAGTAATTTCCCAAGTAAGGTACGATATCATTTAGGTACTACAATGAAGAAGCATGGGATATAATATAAACTTCAGAAAAGTACTAAAAAAATGTATAAAAACAGTTTTACTGAAGATGTAAAATAATGTGTAGAAAGTTGAACCACGAATTTGGAAGGGAAATCGATAAGGATAGGGAAACATACAATAGAAGGTGAGAACAGAAATTTAAATAGATAGAGAAATTTGAATAATGCATATGGAGGTGAATTCCACGGAAATAGAAAGATAGCACGGGAAAACTAGTACGGCAATATACCTAGGTAGAAACTAAGAATGAAAATGAATCTACAACGAGCGAAATGTAGCTTGAGAGAGATGGAAAGGATACACTCAATTATATAATAGAAATTATAAACTGTATATTTTAGGTATTAAAAGAAAAAACGTAGTAAACAAGAATAACGGTCAACTTCAAAAACATAAGCTAAATGAAGAATATAAAGGTAGATTGTATTAAGAAGGGAAAAAAATAAATATTCGAAATTTATAGCCAAATGATGATAGCCAGATTTCTTACAGAGTGATAAGATTTCATTAGCTAATAAATCAAATAAATTATTTGGGGACTGTATAACTACAATGATATAAATACATTTAAGGACATAGGAATTCACAAATCTGGGATCAAAGTTAGTACAACAAGAAGGCGATGTTAGGTGGTACTATTCCCAACAAAGTATCCATGACACATTTTGAACAAGTAACATAACATACAGTACTTGTCTTAATAGAACTTGTAACTATCCCAAACGGTCATACAGTTGTTCGGACGCGTAGTCGGTCAGAAGCTGTAAGATATGTCTATCTGGGCGATTGTTATTGTCGGATCCGGCTGTTGGTCAGCGCCGTCCTACCATGCTCCACATGTGCTCGATAATGTTTGGGTCCGGACACCTAGCAGGTTAGAGTAGAATGTGTATACAGAGTAGAGCAAGCTACAATTACTGGCGGTATTAGGATGCTAGTGACATGCTGTTGAAAGATGGATCTCAGAGTGTCCAAATAGGGCAGGAGAACAGAATTGACGAAACCAGGAATGCACGACGTACTAGTAATACTCCTTTTAATGAAGATAAGACAAGAACGAAATTTTGCTTACTTCCCCTCTCTCATCAAATACCAGAATTTCAAATACGGGTCTTATGTGGCTAATAAGAACACATTGGATTTTTTCTTTCACCTGTAAGTTTACATACTACCACAGGTCCATCACAATTGTCTAAGGTACAAACAACTTTCATTACTGAGTACCACCACCTTCTATTCACCTTTTTGCCCCACTCTCTTTCGATACCACGCTTGCCGATGAGCAGGTGTCAAGAGTAATCAGTGAAAGGAATGCAAGATGGTAGATCGATCTTCAACAATCGAGTGTTTAGTATTTGTGTGCTCGCTATGCTTAGCGTTCGGGGACCACCTCTTGTCATCTGTTTGCAACTGCTTATTCAATATATTCGTAGCTAACCTCTATAGACCGTAGTGGCCTTCTCCTCGATTCGCAACCTGAGGACGCGTCATGGCGTGGTGACAGGAACCCACATTAAACTATAAACATAAATTTTAGAGAACAAGGAATATGTATTATAATTCAATATTCTATCTAAAATAATAGATTACTCCGAAATCAGACATTTACATGCTAAGTAAGTTGAGGTTTGGTTTCCGACTATCAAGCTTTGTTATTCATAAGTGTGGGAAGTATTGTGAAATTTTTATAGTCTGGTTGTCTGACAGTCGAGAGTTATCATAGCAAAAAAACGTAGCAGATATCGAGAAATTATTTTTAAATATGCATTCAATGTCCAGAGGACAGGTTACATCTTCATCCATCTACTGAAACTGGAAGTGGTAGAAATCTGGCTTCAATATGCATTTCCAAGAGAGGAGAAAAAGGCAAGAGGTTCCAGTAAATAGTATGAGTATATTTTACCTTAGCAGCCCTTTGAACAGCGGAATATGGATACGTAAGAACATTATGAGTGCCCTTCTCGATGATTTCTTCAAGCGAATTGAAAGGAACATATATTCTTCTCGCAGTAAGTTTGGTCATAAGAAGACTGTTGTAAGCGGTGTACATAATGTACCCCAACAGAAGTGAAGTCATGAGAAGTACTCGACCTGAGCATGAAGTTGGAACAGTACTAGAACCTGGAATTAGAATTAAAGTATATTATCAAAGTGTTGATTTCATATACGGATTTTCGATCAAATGTTGAAAGACCAACAAGACCATTCATTTTGTTCTTCTTTTTATTAGTCAAGGAAGGTAAATGACGTTGAGTTTTATTTAAAATTGCATCTGCTCTTGAGTACTAGTTTACGCTAGCTTAGGTTACATGTCTTCCTATGAACCTTTCAAAGTATGTATTATTACAGGCGTACCGGTTTTATATGAGGTACCCTATACCATATATATCTAAATTTGCAATAACGTAATTAACTCATGATAGTGATAACTCAAGATATGAAAAAATACATAGCTTCATTTACACTTTCTGTTATTAATTATTGTAATGCACTAAAATTATAACTCCGAATTACTATAATTTGTTAACATTCAAATTTTGTATTTTATAAATTTATTTAGACTAGTTTTTGTGACCAAGCCTTCAGTTTGCTTTACTCTATAGACTAAAAAGTGCTTAATTAAACGTTCTAATTGATAACATTTAACTTCTTTTTAAGTTTGACCATGAACCAACATAAATAATAATACTCAGATCTAAATATGCTTACAGACCTTGTCCTAATAATAAACAGTAAAGCACCTTTATGTTCAGTATTCATAACTATTCATTTTCAAATAATTAAACTGATACAACACAGTTTAAGTTGCAATCAAGTCGTTACAACATTACTGTAGAAAAACACAAACATAATTAACCTTCACGAATATGGTATCAAATGATGCCACATATTTATATGGAAAATGATCCGATTTTTTTTCCACGAAGAAGAGTACGAACTGAAGGTAAGCAAAAACAAGTGCTTCAGAATATTATTTTTACTTACCTTCAGTTCGCACTCTTTTTCGTGAAAAAATTCGGATTATTTTCCCGATAAGTATGTGACATCATTTGATGCCATATCTGTGAAGAGGTTAAGTATAATTATGGCCCTTGTCCTATTTTGAAATAATTGAATTGAAGTAATACTATATTCAATTACAGTTTTCAATCACTACAATAGTTGTAAATAGGCAATGTTCCTGCAGGCTAGCCATATCTATTATCATTAGATGTATGTAGCAGGTAGTGACATTTATTAATATCAGATGCATATAGCAGGTATTGATATCTACTGGCATCAGATGCGTGTAGCAGGTAGTGAAATCTATTGACATCAGACGCATGTAGCAGGTAGTGACATCTATAAGCATCAGATGCATGTAGCAGGTAGTGACATTTATCAGAGTGACTGCTAATGTATAATTATCGAGATTAGGGATTAGCGTGATGCAAAGTTTCAATTTATAATTAGGAATTTTAGGTCTGGGTTGAATAGTAATAATAATAATAACACCAACTGTCAAAATTAAATGAATTATTAAGCCAGATAAAGTTTGTTTCTAAATCTCTTTCAGATTATCGCGACAAGCCAAAATCTTATTTTATTCTACCAGACAGACAAGGAAATATGACAGGCAATCGGAAAATACCTCAAAATTCCACACAAAAGTCATCTGGATTGAACATAACGTCATTTGTTCAAACGCTTAACATCAGAAACATCTGAGACTTGCCATTTGCTTACAGTATTGCAAATTTTAACTGGTTTTACCCAAGAGAAATGACTACAACAATTGCTAGAAAACTACGATCTAAGTGCGTTTACATTTTACTTTTTCAAATTGTTCCAAACATACATCTTATATCAAAATACAGGATTTTATCTTTTAAAATTGTTTCAAACCCATTATCTTATATTCAATTACTGTATTTTACTTTTTCAAATTGTTTCAAACCCTTTACCTTAATTTATATTCAATTACAGTACTTTGTCTTTTCAAATTGTTTCAAATTCTTCATCTTAATTCATATTCAATTAAAATATTTAACCTTTTCAAATTGTTTCAAACCTTACGTATATCTTATATCCAATTGCATCATTTTAGCTTCCCAAATTTTTTCCAACCCTATATCTTATATTCAATTACAGCATTTTACCTTTTCAAGTTGTTTCACACCTTACATCTTATATTCAATTGCAGTCTTTTACCTTTTGAAATTGTTTTTAAAACCCTATATGCTATATTCAACTATCCAGTTTACCTCTTTAAATTCTTTCACATCCTACATCTTATGTTCAATTTTAGCATTTTCCTTTTTCAAGGTGTTTCAAACCGACATCTTATATTCAATTTTGAGTTTTAAAACTACCATATTAAGAACACGTAGTGAAAGTACAGTAGAATTTCATTAACACTTAAATATGTGATTTACTTTCACTTCATTACATTTTGCTCCTCTCTTCCTTGCAAAAGTCTATGCGTGATTGAATTTTGATGATTGCAGAAAGGACCTGAGTTTCATTTTTCTGAAAGGTTTATGAGCTTTTTCCCTAGAGGTATACACAGCTTTATGTATAGAAAGGGCAGGTGTCGAAGGTGTTATAACTATGAAAATACAATATTGAATTGTACAGTAAGTTGTACGGTTTGCTGTCCTGGAATTTGAAGTTTTTTTCTTTAATATCTGAAAACTACACCAAATGGACTCAGATCCTTTATGGAATAATTTATTCAATTAGTCTTAGATATTAGCCAGAGTGAAGACCGACAACTGGAAGTCCCATTCCAAGTATCGACTATTCAGCTATAGTATCTTCTAATTCTTACAGGATTGCATTGTAGATTGAACTAAATCTTTCTTTTCTACATTAAATCGAATTCTACTATTGTAATTTTTTCGTAATACAATTGATGTTATCTAGATAGTTGATGGAATTCCAAATAAGAAACGCATTTTTGATACTCCTATTATTAAAGGTTGAAAAGAACCATCATGTCACATCAATTACGCTTAATTGATTAGATAAGTGCCATACGCTAGAAGTTATTCAATTCTCAATTGACTAGAGCAGGAGTAGCTGACGTTATGGTGTGGTTCGTGCCAATTCGAGGTTTGTGAATAATACACTGTAAGAAGTGATATTATGAAGGATTTAAACTTTATTGGCTGGTTGGATTGAAAATTAGAGTTTTTTTCAGCAGTGACGCTATATGAGACGTAGACTTACGGCTTAATATGTGGTTTGAACCACATGAACTCCCAACGGAAATCGAATGCGGATCTCTGACACTTAAACCTTGTTACATTTTTAATTACTCACTCGTAAATATACAACAAATAGGAAGTTATGAAAGGATGAACGTATGTATTCATACTTCACAAGTGGTTATTACATAACAACAATTACCAAGACATGATTGATTGATTTGTGCAGCGTTTTACGAGCACTATACCTCATCTCGACAAACAATTCATACCTTGAATAAAAGATTTGCACAAACTGGTCTGTAGCGGATCTTCTTGGACCAACAATGTTAGTAATGCAATATGTTCTATGCTTAAAAGATGTAATTTGCGTGTTGAAAATGACGGAGGACACATTGAACATTTGATTAAGGTTGCCTAACTTAATGTTATGATACAACGTATAATAATTTCATAGTTTCATATTTGGTAATTAATTCATAGCAAATGCATTTTTGTTAAGTGACTTGTGATCCACTCTGTATATTGGAAGGATGATTATAATTTTGTATTATAAAAAAAGAAAACTTAACGAAGGGGTAATATAATGTAGTTGACTGTTTCAAAATGAACAGGTTTCAGGAAAGATTTTTACGAGAATAAATAAATTTAATATTCCGTGTATCAATTGATAGATATTTTAATTTTTTAAAATTAATATCTTAATAACATTTGTAAAAATAAAAGTATCAAATATTTTAGTTAATAATAATCTTATTAAAAATTGTAGAACAAAACCGTATTTTATTCGCATTCTAGTTTTCAGCACAAACAATATCTTCCCTTTCAGCAACGAGACTATGAGACGTGGACCTACTGATTAACGTGGAATCCGAACCATATGAGTTCCCGACAGGAATCGAACCCGGGCCTCCCACACCAAAGGCGCGTACGCTAACCGCTTAGCCATGAAGGAGCTCTCTCTCTAGATAGATAGATAGATAGATAGATAGATAGATAGATAGATAGATAGATAGATAGATAGATAGATAGATAGATAGATAGATAGAAAGAAAGAAAGAAAGAAAATATTGTCTTAAGGTATTGTATTAATAAGATAAAATAATCTGTAAAAGATGAGAAGTACAGAGTATTCGAAATAAGAAATGTGGAAAATCCAGACTGGTATTCTCTCTCAATGGAATTTACTAGCAAAACGAGGAAGCACATACGTAATCTATTGCAATCCTGAGAAAGTAAATGTTGATACGAGTGCAAATATTATTGAAATGTACGACTTTGTATTATTAAAAGTTAATTTATTATTCTATTTAACGTATTATTTAAACATTAGGTTCATATTATTTGAAGAAAAGTCAGAACTCAGTTCTGTAGTAGACCTACATGTGTTTTGTTTTTGGCATATTTCCTAAGTAAGGTAGGGAAGTACTAAAGTAGAGACAAATTAGGCCATATTTCACCTGTATATGTTTATAATTTTTTAGTAACATAAATGGTATTATTTATATTGTTAGTATATTAATAAAGTCATCCTAATTACAGTTGAATTAATAAGACATTGTCTAAAAATTTTATTATAATGTTCTTTCGATAGGAAGGCCGAGATGAACATGATAGTATTGCTTGTTGCATGTTTATTATTTTCTGTTAATTAGTTTTGTTTAAGTAAACTTTTAGTGAAAATTTGATTGAAAAACATATAAAACATAAATTAATTGTATAAATAAAAATACTATTGTAAAGAAGAAATTGGGTTAACATTTGAGATGCGTTATTTCGAAATCTTAGATTATTTATTTTTATAAAATTAGCTTTTAACAAATCTGTAATCTCATACTAATGTTACAAACGTAATAACATAATTTTCTTGCGAGAAAACAAGTTCTACAGGCAGTAACAGGCTATATTCAAAACACTACTAATACTTATCCTTATTAAGGCTGAGATAGTATCTACCTCCATATCCTAGGGTAGGAGTTAAATGATATTGGGAACGTTATGCTAGTTACGAATTGAGCAAATTATAAAATAACTACCCACAGATCAATCTTGCAGTAATTTACTTTATCAACTCTAATCCGAGGTTATCTTAGGGGAATTCAATAACGTATTAACTTGTGGAACAAAGCAGCGGTGGCTCAGTGGTAGAGCGTTCACCTCTGGTGTATGGAGTCCTGTGTTCAATCCCAGCTCGCACCTAGTGAACTTTGTAGTGAACAAACACCGTGTGCGTGTGTTTTCTCTGGATTCTCCCGTTATCTCCCACTTTCTTCATTCCACCATTTCATTCATTTCTCATCATCACCGTCTCTTTTAGCCTAGCTGACATAACCGTGGGTCGTAAAACTTAAAGCTTTTAACTTGTGGAACAAAGCAATCATCTATATATTCATCTTACGCAGTTAGTTATTATTCTTTACTATACAAGTCTCTTTGCTCCAAATCTTCATACAGAACTGATTCTTCTAAATCAACAAATATAAACAGAATACTCTCCTATTTACAACTAAATCGTGAAATCACAAAATCACTTTGGCAGGTTACTTCATTCCTTCAACATCTATGAGACAAGAGTTGAGCCTATTTCGTCTCGAAACAGTGTCCTGAGAGTGATTTTTTTTGACTTAGAAAGTGCCTCTGTTTCTATTAGAAGAACTCCGTCTCATTTCGTCTTTTGGGCAACCCTGAAGCACCCTCTTTAATGTTTCTTCGACTTGGCTCTTGTGGTAGAAGTAGGTACATATGGTCCTTATTTCTTTACGAAGTCACCATTGTCAAGTACATAAATATACTGTATTCACTTTTTAGCTTTCGATCTAGGTTCAACATACTATCTCGCCTCTCTTTCTTTCATCACAAATACAACAAACATCTTGAGCAAGGAAACATCAAATGCTATTGTGTAAAAATAGTATTAATTGAACATGGGAATATTAGATACGTAAAAAGTATATAGATTAATTACCTTGGAAGAAATGATGTCCCAAAATAAGAAGATAGCAAGAAGATATTTCGTATGAAGTGGAATCGCCATGTCCACATTTTTTTGCCAACGCTAGAAGTAGTAGAAGGGCCAATGGAAGAAAAGCCAATTCGCAGATTAGGATGAACCACACGGTTGGACTAAAAGCTTCCACATATGATCTCCAAGAATATGTAAATTGTGGAGCTTGGACATAAAGACGAAACCTGGAAGAAGAAATTTATATTTCTTAGCGAATAAAATATCACAGCGTGACGCTATAACCTGAAAGTTAAATGCACTATAGGATTATATATATATATATATATATAAAAATTTTGATGGGAGCCGAGGGAGAGGGACGATGAAACAAAATATTGAGTGGGAATGAGAAAGTGGGAGAAAACGAGAATACCTAGAGAATATCCAAGCATACTATGTTGTCCCCCACAAACTTACTTGACCGAAAAAAGATTGAACCAGGGACATTACACACCAGAGGTAAGCACTCTACCATTGAGCCACAGTGCCCCCTGAAAATCTAGTAGAGCGACAGTGTTCATCCCATCGTTTGTCTATGGAGTGATACACGAGAACGGTAAAGAAAAACCGAGAAATGTTTCTTTGATATGAATTTACCATCTTCAGAATAAGATATCCATGGGACGTAGTATGAAAAGTGAAATCATAGAAAATTTTAAGGTGCTGCATAATTAAGAGTGTAAGTGATCTTTTTTTCTATTAATTGAAGTTATTTGTCACATACATATATTTATGTATCAATTTAATGAAAAAAATGGAGTTGGAAACACGCCAGATGTCTAAAGTGGCAACAGTCAGGAAGCGATCACAGCGCCGAGCTGTTGGTAATGGTGTTTTGGGGCAAACTCAGTACTACATGAAGAGCTGTAGAACGGCAGTCAGCAGTGAATTAAGCAGGCGGTAATAGTGTAAAATAGGCGATCTCTCTAACTTCTAAAGAGGATAAACCGTTCGTGCTCGGTTATGCTGTGCGAGAGTGACAATAGTGGCAAATGTGGTGGGTATGTCGCAAAAGGCAGTGTCCAAGATGATGACGGCTTACAAACATCACGGCAAAACCACATTAGCAAAGAGGAATAATGGTCAGAAGAAAACTCTCAGTGACAGGTCCTGCCGATCATTAACGCGGATTGTTACTCAGAACTGTCCTACAACTACGATGCAAGTGACGGAGAACTCAAGCAGCCTTTCCCGCTTTAAATTGAAAATAATGAAACAGCTATTTTAGCGATTTTAAAAATTCTGCTCCTAAGAAGGGAAAAAAGGTTACAATTTTAATAATATTGAGATTTCCCTTTATTTGGACACAAACTGCCGAATGTGAGGATTTTCTTTAGTTGGAGATAAGAAACTCGGTGTATAAATTCAATAATAATAAGAAAAGCCCTAAGAAAACAGAAAATAATAATAAAGCGCTTAAAGGCAGAAGATAATTTACTGCTATTATCCATAAAAACTTTCTGAACTCGTGCCAAGTCGAACAAATTAATACCTAATATAAAATTATTTCGATGGCAATTTTATGAAGTTCTGTATTAACTATTAGCTAAGTTTGGCTTAGCATGACTTAAAAAAATGTTGATGATAATTTATTTTCTGCCTTTAAGCGCCTTATTATTATAGCCGAATGCCAAAAAATTGGTGATTAAATTTTATGTGGGATTGGCTGCACTGTTGAAGTTGAGCGTGCGCAGAAGTATGTCCTAGTATTCTGTGCTTGCAACAGAGGTATAATCTTTCGATTGGACTTGCGTAGGTGCGCGCAGCAGTAAGGTGAAATGGCTGCCATAATACAAACTCCCGCCAAATATGAAGTGAGATTTATTGTACGAATTCTGAACGCCAAAGAACAGAATGTAGCTGACATCCATCGGTAATTCTAATGAGTGAAGAGAAGGTCAGTATTGAGTGAAGGGAGTGTCAGGCAATGGCGAAGAGAGTTTCGGGAATTGCGTTCAAATGTTCATGATGATGAGCGTAGTGGAAGGCCTAATGTTTAGACAGACGAACTGGCGGAATGCTATAACGAGAAAGTGCGACCCAATCGCCGGTTCACAATAACTTAGCGCGCCGAAGATTTTCCCAGAAGCTAAAACAGTGGATCGAATCGTGACTGAGGAGCTGGGTTATCACAAGCTGTGTCCGAGATGGGTGCCAGAAATGCTGACAGACGCTCACAAAGAGCGAATAATGACCGCTGCACGTGGTTGTTTGACTCGCCTGGGAGGACGATCTGGATGACCTGTTTTCCCTCACTGTGACGGGGGATGAAACTAGGATTCCGCGAGCCCAAGGGAGTCGTAGCAGCAGTCAATGGATTGCCATCACTTTGGTTCTCCTAAGGTTAAGAAGTTCAAACAAACACCACCAGTTCACAAAATTATGGCAAATGTGTTTTGGGATCAAAAGGGGTTGATTCTTGTGAATTTTTTGGAACCAGGACAAAAAAATTACAGCAGATTGCCCAAAATGTATAATCTACGACGTCCTACCCAAAATCGACGGAGAGGAATGCTAACCTCTGGAACTCTTCTGATCTATGACAACGCTGGCCCACACACACAGCTGTTTGTATTGTTGAGACAATTCAAAGATTTTGATGGGAATTATTCAATTATTCCCTTACAGTCCCGACCTAGCTCCCAATGATTTCTTTCTTTTCTTCAGCTGAAAATTTAACTTCCATCGAAATGTTTCAAGAACAGTGGAGTACTCAACAGATCAGTTCTGGACTGACAGCACTCTCAGGCGGCAGATTATTACACAGTGAGTATACAGAAGCTTCTGTTACTCTACCAGAAATGTCTATCAGTTCATGGTAATTATCAGTTCATGGCCAAAAATAGCCAAAGTATGTTGGGGAGAGTTGTATAAGTTGGGACGACTCATAAAATGGGACGTTGAGAACAGTGCTCTAGTAAGTGCGTCACATTACCAGCTTCGAGTGTTAGTGGGTAGAGGTTGTATGAAGAAGTGACAAGACATTAGTTGTGAGGAGCTGCAAGAAAAAAATACATGAGCAACAATTGCAAGTATGTATGAACAATGTGTTTCTAAAATATTTGAATGGTATATAAAAGTCGCTTGTATTTTTATATGCGAAAGTTTTTACCTAGTTTTTCTATTGTGACAACTATATAAGTATTTGCATGTTGATGAGACAGGAAGGAGTCATAGATGTTATGGTGTCTTGTAAAAAAAAGTGATAGAAGTGGAGCAGAAGACGAATTCGTAAGATGGGACAGTGCTTGAGAGCATAAGATGGGACAGTCTCCTATCTTACGAACTTGGCCCAAAGCATATATTACAATTGTAGAAAAAGTGTAGAACGTTTTAAGCTTAGTAAATAGGTCAGTACTCCTTGAAGGAGCTTTCAGTTTGCTTAACACAAGTTTGTTTGCTGAGTATAGACAATCTAAATTGATTACTGCGGACAATGTGAGACTTTGAAGTTAAATTATTTTAATGCAAACTAGCATCTGTGGCATATAGGACGTTTAGTCATCCTACTCTACAGCCAGTTCCAATGTCCATGTTTCTCATAATCGTAACTTTGTCCTGATGTTTGAGTGAAAGTGCAAAGAACCTGTTTGAAGGGGGAGGAAAAAAAGTTAAAATTTTCATTACAAATTAAAACAAAAATGAGTTTTAAGTTACCGTTTATAGACATTACACGAAATTTGAGGAAACAATTGCCCCATGGTCCCAAGTTACTCCTATGCTATTTATTTTATTTCATTTCCCATTTCTAAGGACAATTCTTTCCTGTCATTTTTAGGATGACTTCTGCGAGGATCTATCCAGAAAGTATTGAGATTGGCCGTCTCGCGGTGCTCCAGTCGCCAGCAGCGCGCTCCCCGGCAAAGGAGTTTGTAGTGGAGGATCTAAGCTAAGCAACACACTGAACATCAGTCGCGTCCGAGCCCTGATGCAGTAAGGATCACTCGTGCCGCAAAAGCTGTTTTTGAGTTTTGGTCAGGACTGGAAGCGTAACAAATGAAGCATTCGCATTAAAGTTTGCTTTCACCTGGGCAAAAATGCTTCCGAGATGCTTGCCTTGGTCAAGAAGGCTTACAAAAAAACGTCCTGTCAAGGGCTCAGGTTTTCCAGTGCTGCAGGAAGTTCAAGAAGGGACCATTGAAGACAGGGAGCGATCTGGACGCCCTCCAACGAGTGGTATGGACAAAAATATGGTCAAAGTGAAAAATCTGAACTCCGACCGTCGTTTGAGTGTAAGGTTAATTGCCATAGACCTCAACATATGCAAAACAACGGTTCACAAAATTATTTCTGAAACTCTGCCATGACCAAAACTCAAAAACAGCTTTTGCGCCATGCGTGATCCTTACTGCATCAGAGCTCGGACGCGACTGATGTCCAGTGCGTTGCATAGCTTAGACTCTCCACTACAAACTCCCTTGATGGTTAGCGCGCCGCGCGATGGCCAGTCTCATTACTTTCTGGGCAGATCCAGTATCAAGAGTACATCGGTCTGAAGCCGATATGAATGCAGCTATGAATTAAAGGATACCCAAAAAATAATGGAAGCTTCAGAGTTAATGTGAAAAATGGAACATGCCACAAAATCTCCCCAAGCTAGGAAGATGAAACTGTATACATATACACTCCTTATTACAAATAAGCAGGCATATGACCCACTATTTTCCAAAATTTAGATTTTATGGGGAAGATGGGACAATTTCTATTTATTTATTTTTTTCGACACGTTCGAATTGACGTTATCTATTGCTCGCGTGTGTGTGCGCATCACGTAACACATAGTACCCGTTTAGAATGAATTTTGGAACATACTTAATGCCTTCTTCCAAGGTTTTATCATATCATTGGTTACAGATGTATCCTATAGGGGTAAAGAAGTTCAAAATGTTTGGTACAAATAGAGTGTAGTATGATATTTCACGATTCCATTTTCATTGAAAGACGTTTCTTAAGGGAGAATGGGGGTTCAAATATTTTCCATTTACCTATTCTTCCCGTACGAAGAACGGACATTTCTGCTAGCACATAGGTCTATTTGTTTAAGCGCCCGTCTACTGATCTTACACAATGACTTGATCTTTTGCGTTTACTTCAAACCTGGTTATTTATTCTGATCATTGATCACCTCCATTGTTAAATTTGTCTGTGTAGAGATAAAATGCAGATCATGAGACGTGCATTTCTGAAGAACATTTTCTGAAGAACCTTCTACCATGTACATGTAGCGTCATAATTTTGGTTTTGCAGTTTAAAATTAAATAGCTTATTTTTAAACGTTGAAAATATAGTGGATTCTAAAAACAGAGGTAAGAGAAGTAGGTTTCCCAGAGAAGAAGCTCGTAAACTTGTGTATAGAGTGCACAAATATTTAAAAAATGTACTCTTCAATGTTTGAACGTGCTATTGGAATGTTGTAGAGAACAGTAAATTTTGTAGTGAACTGCATCCATGAGATTTCTGACTCATTTGCCTTCCCTCCGGTATCATCTTTCATGCCATTTAATATTTCTTTATCACTAGATTTCATTTAACGCGTCTTCTTTGGCCTAAAAAACATGACCTGGGCATATTAAAACTATAACTTTTCTTTTTATATTTTGGTGAACTAGTCATACTATTGGCAACGGTGAAAATAATATTTACTGTTCCTTATTTCCGTCACTATGCTAGAATTTCCTCTTGGTTAAGCAGTTAGCGCATTCACTTTTGGTGTGGAAGATCCGGGTTCGATTCCCGGCTGGAACTCACGTGGTTCGGATCCCACGTTAAGCTGTAGGTCCACGTCTTATACAGCCTTGCTGCTGAAAGGAACCCTAAACCGAAAATCAAATAAAATAAAATAAAAGCGGAGAGATTCGATTCTCCTTAACGATCCGTGTGAAAAAGGTATATTTGGAAGATGTAATAATATTCCTAAGTTGATAGCGGCATTTTTAAAATTTTTTATGTCCAAGAAACAAATTTTTCACGACTACGGTCGCGAACTGCTGGTAAAAGAGCTTGTTCTTGAGCAACTAGCAAAAGAAAACAGTTCAAATAACGTATTATCTTCTCATCTTAAATCCAAACCAAATTAGAAGTGAGTAAGGCACAATTGTAGTAAATTGTTACCACAGTCCGAGAAAGGGACTTTGCTTAAGAGTATGTGGAGAGAAATTATAAAAAACAGTTTAAGACTTTTTTAAATAAGTGATTGTAGCTAATTGACATACTTAATAATTAAGGAATTTCTAGGTATAAATGACTATGGAGACAACTCTCATAAAGAAGAAACAAATATATGTGAACATACCTAAATGCAAAAGATTTTTATTACATGTAGAGTTAATTTTTATTGCACTCAAGTACAAAATATTATCACGCATGGTTCCTTTGAAACATTCCATTTAAAAATTGTTTCTGGATCTATCACGGCAGAAGAAAACATATAATATAATTCATAACAAACCATTCTAAAATTTCGGCAAACTTTAGAACACATATGCGACCGGAGCATATAAATTGATTTTTTTGTTGCCCTTTTTTACTTTCTTCAATTTGCAACTTTTTCGCGGTATTCGACTTTAAAAAAATGATTTTTTCCGGCTCACCCTAATGAACAACACTGTAACAAACGGCTAGCCAATCAAGGTGTCCGAAACATATCACCACAATGGCTGCTATGCAATTACTGATATAACTTCCATTTACTCTGATTTATATTGCGTTAAAAATGTCTTCAACTGGAGAATTTTATGAACTATTTGATCACTACTTCGCGAGAAACGAATGTGACGATACTGTGCAGTGTGTAATGCACTGTAATTGTTAGTTAAATAGCAAAACAGAAGGATTAATGTAAGTAGCTAGGAACAACCAGTACTTAGTTAAACACAACTTGTTAGTAGAACTTCATATATAATTACATTAATAATTTGTATGTAAAGTTATATGAGCATTACTACTGAGGACATACCTGCTACACATGTCTTACTTAGTTAGAAATATAATATAGCTACAGTTGTAAATTTCATGCAAAGAACTTACGACAAAAAGACGACTCTATGAATGAACTTTACTATTTCGTTTCGCCCAGGTGTTTCTATCAATGGTTGAATTATAATATCTGCCTCGTGTCTTTGGATCACTCCAATTATTCCGTTCCATGAGCCGTTCTGTTCTTTTTTACCAATAATGCGAGGCCGGAAAGTGGTAACAGAAGCACTGTAAATAAAATTCATTATATTTTAGAATTACAAAAACCAACATTTACATCACAGTGCTCAAGGAGTAATTGAACACTTCTATATTTACATATATATATATTCACATGTAATTCAATACAATGATACATACCAAACAAGCTGCCATCTGCATGCACACTTCCGAGATTAAACTACCTACATACTGTTCTGTGATTCGATGCAAAGTCATTCCACCTAATAACTAAATTTCACTGGAAGTAGCTCTTACCATATGTTAGCTCATATATAGATATTAATATACAGTATAAATGTAAATATAGAGATAATATATTTTAGGTTCCTGCATTAGTAGAATTCGTTTGATTGATTACATGAGAGTGCTGATAGTTGAAACTTGTCGCCTCTTTACAGCAGCAGGATTGTAACATCGACCAGTAGTTTAAGGTGGAATCTGAACCGCTGTAGTGCTTTCAAATCTTAATTGTCTCCCACCGGGAATCGGATCCAGACCACGTGTACCATAGGCGCACGCGCTACCCACTAGACTAATGGAATTTACAGTAAGTACCTTTAATTGTTAAATAAACTAATGTTTGATTACACTAGTTAACAAAGGTTTTGTTACATAAAAGGAAATACCTGTTCTTAAAGGAACTTTTTGCGCTGAATTCGAATATGCACTCGATTTTTCTCCATCACGTACGATTTTCCCGTAACAGAGGGATTTTCGGGAAAATCCCTCAAAAATTTCCCTTTTCGTTTATTTTACACCCCAAGATCTTGACCCCTTGCATATACTAACATAGAAATTATACCTAAGTATACTTTGATTCATATTTAACAAACCCTCCAAGTTTCGTAATAATCGCTTTATTCTTTCTAGAGAAATAAATATGTTTGTATGTATACTGTGTGTACTGTTTATTGCACCTTATAGTAATGCTTTCAGATCTCTTAAGTTGAGGTAAAACGTTTTGCTTTATTACCACAAACACATATATAAAATATAATACAATATAATTTACAAGTGTGACAATTTACAATAAACAATAATACAAATGTACCAAAAGGTCATGAAAAGACAATCAAAACTATCACAATATATGAAACTTCCATTGGGTTACAAAAACGTACACTACTTCCTTCTTTTGTAAGAACTGTTGCATTCTCTAACAAGACCCCAACAATAGTCCCCCATCATTGAAGGATCCCATCGTCCCTGGTACCTTTTCTCCATTGCCATTATATCTTGGTGGAATCTTTCCCCCTGTTCGTCGCTGAGAGCACCTAGGTTAGCAGGAAAGAAGCTGAGGTGGGAGTGCAAAAAGTGGATTTTTAAAGACATCCTACAACCCAACTCTTTGTATTTCTGTATCATGTCCTGTACGATTTCTGTGTAACTCTCAGCTTTGTTATTGCCCAGAAAGTTGCGCATAACACTTAAATGCTGTCCAGGCAGCTAGCTCAGCACTGTTTAACTTGCTGTCAAAGCTATCATCAAGCATTAATTTCCTAATTTGGGACCAATAAACACTCCCGCTGAAATCTTAGCACCACTCAGGTTAGGGAACTTATCTCGCAAATACTTGAAACCTTCACCAGATGTGTCCATGGCTTTGACGAAGTTTTTCATAAGTCCTAACTTGATATGAAGTGGTGGCGGTAGTATATCTTATTAGGATCTACCAAAGGAGCGTATTTGACGTTGCATTCTCCAGGTACGTAATTCACTCTAGGTTCCCATTCCTTCACTTCATAATGTTTGTCATCAGCTCGGCTATCCCATAAACATAAAAAACATTGGTACTTCGTGTAACCGCACTGCAGTCCTAATAAAATACCAACTACCTTGAGATCACAACATATTTGCCAACAATGGTCCTTGTAATTTATAAGATTTAGCAAAGTTGACATGGTGTCATAGGATTCCTTAATCTTCACTGAGTGCGCAAGTGGTATAGAAGGTTTTTTATTTCCATTATGTAAAAGGACAGCTTTAAGGCTAACCTTTGACGCGTCGATAAATAACCCCCATTCTTCTGGAACGTAAGGAATTCCTAGCTCCGCCATCAACCCATTTATATCCGTACATACGCACACATTATCTTGCATTGAGAAATAGCTTGAAAATTGAACATGCCTTTTCCTGTACACTGATATGTTCGTTTCTGCATCCAATAAGTTCCACTGCTGGAGCCTTGATCCCAGAAGTTCCGCCTCTTGTTTTGTCAAGTGCAAATCACGGACTAGGTCATTAAGTTCACATTGCCGGATGAAATGTGGCTCGCGAACACAGTCAGGGATGAACGTTGGATCCTTGGATGTACATGTTGATGTCGATGGTTCATCAAGGTCATGATCATCATCCGAGTCTTTTGGCCATATCTCTTCCCAGTTGGTAGGGGGCTCGGGAAGTGGAAGTTCATCCCCGTGCGGAATAGGTCTAATTGCGGATTTAACGTTGGGATAACTTATTGTGTATTTGCTTTTTTTAGAATGTCCCTTAACTACTGTGAGACAAAAATAACAATCATCCAGATGGTTGGTGGGTTCTCTCCACACCATTGGTACAGCAAATTTCATGAACCTCCGTTTCCCTTTGGCCCATGCAAGTAAAGTGACGTAGCACGACGCACAAATTATGTTGGGTGCCCAAGTTTTGTCCTGAACTCCCACACGACATCCGAAATATATATAATATGCTAGTTTCACCGATGGCGTAATGGATCTACACTGTCCTTTAACTACAAACTGGCCACACACATAACAAAAACTATTTGGTGAGTTAACACACGAACGCCGTCCTCTTGACGCCATTGTACTGATCACAAACTAAACTTCTGGTCTTAGTTGGGTATAATGCCGTTAAGATCAAACATGAAAGCATTCTTAGCAGCAAAGACAACTTTGAAAGTGAAGTAGTGTTAAACCACAAGCCAATATAAAAATGTACAAAACTCCCTCACCAGGTGTCAAGAACACAAGAAAGAAAGAAATGCGCGGGGGGAGGGGGGAAACGATACCGGGAGGGGGGAAAGTGTGTTGTTGACTATTGTAAATATTCATTTTTATGTCTGTGTTTGTAGTAATAAAGCAAATCGTTTTTACCCCAACTCAGGAGATCTGAAAGCATTACTATCAGGTGCAATAAACAGTGCACACAGTATACATACAAATATATTTATTTCTCTAGAAAGAACAAAGCGATTTTTACGAAACTTTTAGGGTTTATTAAATATAAATCAAGGTATACTTAGGTATAATTTCTATGTTACTATATGTAAGGGGATAGGAGCTAGGGGAATAAAATATCTGAAAAAGGGAAATTTTTGAGGGAATTTCCCGAAAATCCCTCTGTTACGGGAAAACTGTACGTGATGGAGAGAAACCGAGTGCATATTCGAATTCAGCGCAAAAAGTTCCTTTAAGATCAGGTGATTTTTCTCATGTAACAAACAAAAAGTTTAAATTTGTTAACTAGTGTTATCCACAAAAATCGCTATCCGCACAACTTTCAGTCCCAATTAATGCGGATGAACGACGCTCTACCGTATTTTCTTTAATATAATTTACGTAAACAATTATTTATTTGTTTATTTATGAATACAACAGGCATATGCCCAGTTAAGGTGTTCAAATATTACTATAATTCATTTTTACAAGTTTTCTTAGTGCTTCACAGGACATTGTACACATATCAATTTTATCATTTTTTTTGGACATAATTTGTTATATACAGAACATATTCTCTAGATTGATGACTTCAGCATTATATTGGTTATAGCCTTTTGCGCAATAGAAGAGACCAGTGTTATTAGTTCTAGTTCTAACTGAAGAAACATGGAAATTAAATGTTGATAAAAAGTTTGGCCAATCAAATTAATTTTGAACTATTTTTTTTGGAAAAATACGAGATCGGCAATATTACGTCCTTGTTCTAATGAATAAATATTAAAATTGTCTACCAGTGTACTATGGTTTTCAAGTAGAGGTGAAGGATAAATTCCAGTTACTTTGTACATCAAATACCTAGGATATTTTGATTGAACTTTTTCAATTTGTTGACGATACTTTTGTTGAGAGGGGTTCCAAATCACAACAGCATATTCCAACTTGGTGCGTACATACGAATAATACATTTTCAAGAGTGTTGCAATATTTCTGAAGTCCTTACTACTTATAATTATGAATCCTAATAATTTAAACACATTATTAATAACATTTTTGATGTGTTTAATGAACGTTAATTTAGGGTAAAATGTAACACCTAGACCTTTAACTGTATTAGGTCTACTTTAGTACTAAGCTTATAATCATATTTAAGGGTACTTTGTTTCTACTGAATGATAATACGTTACATTTGTGTATGTTTACTACAAGTTTATTTACTGAACACCAGTTCGCAATACTCTCTATGTCGTGTTGTAAATCAAGACAATCATGCACAGATTTTACCTTGGCGTATATTTTGAGATCACCAGCGAACAATAATTTTTCACTGTTAAGTATTTGATCTGGAAGATCTTCGATAAATAATAGAAATAGTAAAGGGCCTCGTTTGAATCCTTGTGGAACTCCTGATATCGCAAATTATTCGTCTGATTTAAATTCTTTATAGACAACTGTGTGCTTACGTTCACTTAGATATGATGCAAAAATTTGGTGAGGGCTGAAGAAAAATTATAATGATTTAATTTGTTTAACAGTATTTTATGACTTACCCTGTCGAAAGCCTTCTCAAAGTCAATATATATTATGTCAACTTGGCATCCTTCATCTAATGAGTTAGCTATAATGTCAGTGACTATTGCTAGATGAATTGTTGATTTGAGAGTAACAAAGTCATGTTGATAGCCTGAAATTGCTAGTTTAACATGGTTAATAATCCGTTTATATAATATCTGTTCAAATACTTTCGCAAAAGTTCATAAAATTGATATAGATCTAAAATTACTAATTTTACATTTATTATTAGATTTAGGTATCTTGTATAGATGTAGAATACAAGAATGAATTGTAATAAGAGATAGTATAATTTTCTCGCAAAGTATTTCCAATCTCGGTGGCTATCTTTCTTTAAATTTCCAGCATTTATGGATTTGAATGCAGCGCTCCGAGTTACCTTTAGCAAGAGAGAGGGTTGTAGTGTTACCAGAGAACGAGGACCTGCTCGCGCAACACTCCATCTACTTGGCAACACCTCTTTACCACACACAAACATTGCGTCATAGTTTTTGTTTCATTCGCCTAGCTCACACGATTGTGTCCCTTGCTTTAGTATTTATATCATCATGATCATCCGACATTATTATTATTTCTATCATTTCACTATGTTAAGGGACAAGGTTTTGGGCATTTGATGGCAGCGTTCCGAGCTCCCTTTAGCAAGGGAGAGGGTTCCAGTGTTGCTAGTGAACGAGCACTTGCTCGCGCAGTACTCCATCTGCTTCGTCACATTCCTTTGCGACACAGCAAGATTAGGTCATAGTTTTTGTTTCATTCGCCTTGCTCACACACCATTAATTGTGTCACACGCTTTATTTATATTATCACAACTATTCCACATTATTATTATCTTTATTATTCCACTATGGTAAGGGATAATGTTTATGACATTTCAATGCAGCACTCCGAGTTTCCTTTAACAAGGGAGAGGGTTGCAGTGTTGTCAGAGAAAGAGCAATTACTTGGGCAGTACTCCATCTGCTTAGCCGTATCCCTTTACTGCACAACAACATCGCGTCATAGTTTTTGTTTCATTCACCTACCCACATACTATCGCTTGTGTCCAAGCTTTACACGAATGGCATATGTTTTTTTCTGGATTATTCATTGGCCAATTTAATTGACCATAAGGGTGAATGTATTGTCATTTCTTGAACAACTCATTTACTTTGATCATCATTATGCTTCCAGGCAGGAAACCCACAATGTAGACAAACAACACTCAACTTACGTGAAATTAAGTGAGTCCATAAGTAAAGCAAGTATGTCGAAATGAATATGACTTCCAAGAAGCATTTTATAATCTCTTACATCCATGTCTGGCTTCTCCTGTAAAGTAAAATAGTCATGATGAAACCATTAAAAGTATTTAATGTACTGTATACGTATTAGTACTATAATTAAACGTATTCACTTTTAGACATTAGTTCATATGTGAGTACGTATCAACAGGGTCGTATCCAGAAGTAGTAGGACTGATTTTTTCCCGCGCGCGCGGAGCAATGTAGGGGGTCTGCAAGGCTGGATGTTATGAAGGGGAACCTTGGGAACAGGTGTCGACCGGCGGCAGTCGCCTGCGTGCGTTAGTTGAGTGTGGACCACTGTGTTAGTGACCTCCTGTTGTGACGCCTCGTCGTCAGTTGCGATGAAGCGAAATTTGGAGCAGCGGTACGCCATCAAGTTTTGCGTCAAACTGGGAAAATCAGCGACCGAAACCAAGGACATGCTTACGCAGGCCTACAAGGAGGATACCATGAGCCCCACAATCACCCCGTAAAAAGAAGACCAGAATGTCGAAGTCGAAAGTGAAATCGATGTTGATTGCATTTTTTGACCGTCGTGGTATTGTCCATAAGGAGTTTGTACCTCCTGGACAGAGTGTAAATGCAAGATTTTACGTGGAAGTGCTCACACGGCTGCGAAATCGGATCACACGCGTGCGACCAGACCTGGTGGGGAAATGGAAGCTC
The DNA here is from genome assembly GCF_964235325.1 of Thermobia domestica. Lineage (NCBI taxonomy): Eukaryota > Metazoa > Arthropoda > Insecta > Zygentoma > Lepismatidae > Thermobia > Thermobia domestica. The sequence goes on along the minus strand of NC_137462.1, from coordinate 164,726,694 downwards.
CACCATGTTAACGCGCCGTGCCACGGCGCTTGGATTGTGAGGGATTTCCTGACCAAATTCGGCGTTTCCACGTTGCCTCATCCCCCTACAGCCCTGATGTGGCACCGCCAGACTTTTTCCTGTTCCCCCGTATCAAGAGACAACTTAAGGGGCATCGTTTCGACTCGGTGGAAGCGGTGCAAGCGGCGACAACGAGGACGCTGAACGGCATACCGGAGGACGACTTCCAGAAGGCCTTCGCGACCTGGAAGGCTCGCTACCAGAAGTGTGTGAATGCCCAAGGGGCCTATTTTGAAGAGTATGAAGTCGATGTACCAAAATGTTCAATACTTTAAAAAAAAAATCAGTCCTACTACTTCTGGATACGACCCTGTATAACACTAATGATTAGTATTTACTATTAAACAAAAATCACACAAGCAAACTTGTACAGTTCTGCATAAGTTAATCGTATGAAACTTTTATTTTATTTTATTTGTTTTTACAAAACTAAAATAGAAATAAAATGTGAGTCTATTGATGTCGATGTAAACTACTATACTAATTAAACCAATTGTATTTCTTTGGCATCTATATAAATGTTTGACTTGGTATCTGATGGGTAGTGTATAGAGACAGAGTGTTAGGTAGAATGTCTATTTCTTAATGTTAAAGATGTATTAACAAATATCATTGTCCCGTGTATACACCACATGAACAAGTATAAGTTTCTGCTCGTGTTATTTTCTCAATTAATATTCAAAGCGGAAGGGGTTGATTTTCTTTTTGCCACTTCTGGTTTTAGTAGAGATATTAGAGTGGAGATGGATTATATCCTTGGAACGCTTAATTGATTGCAGAAAATAACTTCTCGCTTTTCTACTACCGTTTTTACTCTATTTGCAATCAACTTTAACAACCGGAAGAGATTGATTTTCTGCCACTTCCGGTTTTATTAGGTTAAAGTGGAGATGGCATATATTCTTAAGACACTTCATTGATTACAGAAAATAACTTCTCTCTATCTCTAGTACATCAACGTTAAAACCGAAAGTAATTGCTTTATGCCACTTCTGACTTTAATACAAGGTTAAGCGAGAAGATTGTACTTGTTCTTACCAGGGAACTGTACGAATGGGACACTCGAGTTGCCGGACGAGGTGCATCACATGTGAAAGAGGATATAAAAAGATGTCCATATGCAAAATTGTAGCGGCTGAGGGCAACATGGACGAGCGTGAGAGGCGGAAGAAGTGGGGCCTACAGTGGGACTTAATAACACAGAAATATGCAGAATCACACGTTTCGCTCCCGAATGGTGAAAGAAATGCATGTGAAATGTATAGGAAGTGGAACATGAGAAGAGGTGCTATATTGTGGGGGATATGGTCATCATGGGCGCCATCTTGAATTTGAATTCAAAATGTTAAATGAAAAGTGGGGCATGTGGTATATCAATTAAGACTGAAATTTTACCAGAAATGCATTGGTGCGATTAATTTTATAGTTTCTTTATTGTGAGGTAAGAAATACGAACATGCAACAACGTCTGGAGGGGATATATGGACATAGGCTACATATCCAATGTTTCATTTGAGGCCTGTTAAGGTATAAGTCAATTGTCCAGCAAAGAGTGCATGACAAAAAGTATACTGTATGCATATGACAGTGATCGTGTGGAAAACCATATTATCTAAACCATTCGCAGAATGTACTCACTTGATGCACCTCTATAAGAGTACAAAAAGTGTGTTCACATGCAATTCACTGGGAATGTTGAAGGGGATAAAGATTGCTGTATGTTTGTGAACAATATACGTACTTGCCTAAAACACATTTCATTACACCGTGAGTCGTTTGAAATACAATAACATGAATCATAATATAGGCAATTACAAATAAATATAGGCGAAAAAAGATACCATGCCAGTCTATGAAATAGTTAATGTGGAGGGTATCGATAAGAATGTGCTGGAAGCAAAAGACATTTTCGCAGTGTGCACACCTGACGAAGCTGGGATTAGTACACTGATCTTCCTGACAATCTGCTGCTATGTCAGAATCAAAACAAAAGGTCATTATGGAGTTTGGAATTTCCCCGGATGTTCTTCAAGGTATCCGGCTACGTAGAAAGCACGCACGTCAGTTATTCATATCGCTCGCGCAGTCTCTCTCTGTTAGCACAGAATGTTGTCGATGGCTCTGTACTACCTGCTCCGACCTCTATCGTTTGTAACTTCTTTTTCTTACGCACAACTAGTTTGCATCTAGCCACAGAGTTTATAATGATCTACATTGAAATTGCAATTGAAATGTAATGCAACAAGAAACCACATTTATAACATTTTATATTAAAATATGTTATAATTTTAACCAATTAAGTCTATAAGTCACAGCATTGTAATATCAGTCACTTATTCCGACATTCTTTGTATTGTCCAGTGTTCAAAGCCCTACGTGCCAAAATTCCATCATTGTAGGCTTGTAATGTAACAAACAATACATACGAATCAGAAACTGTCGTCAGCCTCAACCTAATTACCTTTGGATTTTTTATTCTTAAGGTTTATTTCATGGGTATGAGACATTTGTTTACCCATCTCTGTGCTCTTTCTTACCTGCTCGTTTTTTCTAATTCACAAGACAGTTACAATAGCAATTTTCACACCAATGAATTTCTGGTAAAATTTCAGTCTTGATTGATATACCACATGCCCCACTTTTCATTTAACATTTTGAATTCAAATTCAAGATGGCTACTTTCAAGATGGCGCCCATGATGACCATATCCCCCACAATATAGCACCTCTTCTCATGTTCCACTTCCTATACATTTCACATGCATTTCTTTCACCATTCGGGAGCGAAACGTGTGATTCTGCATATTTCTGTGTTATTAAGTCCCACTGTAGGCCCCACTTCTTCCGCCTCTCACGCTCGTCCATGTTGCCCTCAGCCGCTACAATTTTGCATATGGACATCTTTTTACATCCTCTTTCACATGTGATGCACCTCATCCGGCAACTCGAGTGCCCCATTCGTACAGTTCCCTGGTTAGAACGCTAAGCCAATTACCAGGAAACTGCTTCTCATTAACTATTGTCGTTTTGGCTCTACAACAGACCTGCAAGACTATGAGAAGTCGAAATCAGTGTTGCGAAAAAGTTGACACAAAAAGTCACTAGATGGGAGATGAATTGACTCCAATTTTCCGTGGAGTTTTAGCCGAATGCTGTGTACTTGCCCAGCTCGTCGACGCTTGCGCTGATTCAAATAAATAAAAGAAAAACAAACATATATCTAAACTCTTTCGAGATAATGAGGACAGCATAAAAATGACTTCACCAGATCGTCAATTAAAAATCACCCAAAAAAAAGTCGCTAATCGGAAAAAATATTTTTTGTTGCTATCCTGGGAAACGAATCCCCTAGATTTAGCGAGTTTCCCCACAAATTGGTAACACTGGTCGCAATAGTCCGTTTCTAATCTTCGGGTCTCGAAAAATGAAATAAATAAACTTACAGTACCTCAAAATGAACACATTTGATATGCATGCGTTGCAAATTTGATCTTCTTTGCCAAATATTGTAATTGGATATCTTCCATGGTTTTGTTGGTAATAATCTTTCAGCAACAATGACTTCCATTGTTGGAAAATTTGGTTTAATTTTGAATATATCAAGAACAATGGATGATTTTCCCTTAACATTTTTCCTTAATGCATACACTGACGAATTATATTTCATTGGCAAATTCTTTAGTGTTGTGCCGTTTCCAAAGCCACCTAATAGAAATAAAGGTCTTGTGGCAGTAGATGCAGTCACCAGCTGAAAGAAGATAAGAGAGTGACATAATGTACAGACGGATAAAATTGATAAGGTATGGCAAATGATAAGGTGAGTCCATTGACGACCCGTTCGGGAGAGTAATGCTCCCGGAAGAACGTTCTTTCGCGCGCTACTCTAGCCAGCTGTTTTACGCGTTATCCTAGCCAGCTGTTTTAAGTTGGTCACAAAATGTTTATCATAAAGTTCAAGAACAAAACGGGCCCTATGGGGCTTCTAACCTGTTGTTACTACTACTACTACTACTACTACTACTACTACTACTACTACTACTACTACTAAGTATGCCTAAAATTCAAAATAGTGAAGAAAAACAAGTTGAGTCCAATGGACTCGCCTCATCATTTTGTGTTACAAAAAATTCTTATCATTTTAAGTTTTTTTTTTTTTTTTTTTTTTACTTACTAACACTGAATAGGGATTTCATTTAATTTGGAACTTATAAAAGTTGTTAAGATTATCGATAATCCATACGTTACTTCTTTTTGGTTAAAAGTATAAAGTTTCGTTTAATATCCCAGATTATATAAGACACTGGCATGCAGTTTAACATCAATTCGAACTTCATATACCTCGTCTGAGATCGAACTCGGTATTTCCACACCAGAAACAAGAATTCCAGCGTTTAGCTTGAGGGAGCACGGTGGCTCAGTGATAGAACGCTTTCATCTGGTGCGAGAGGTCCCTAGTTTGATCCCGGCCAAGTAAGTTTGTGGTGAACAACTTCGTGTCCATTGATTTCTTGAGGTATTTCCGTTTCCTCCCACATTCTCATTCCGCTCATTCTTCCATCATCACTCACTTTCCTTCATCATTCGTCTCTCTTAGCCTAACAGGGATAATCATGGGACGTTAAACTAAAAGATTTCATTTCATTTTATTTTTTTTTCAAGCCTTTAGCCAGAAGGGAGGTCCTGCGTACATTACTTAAAACGAAATTTAGATAATGTATTAGTTAGTGATCTATCTACATTTTTTTAAGTTGATTAACTAATGAAATTTGGTGATCACGCGTAGGAGAAATTTCGCTTATTAATTGGGAACCTGTCAAGGTGTTTAAAGTTAGGTTCCGCATTAGGTTAATTAATTAGACTCTATTCAAAGTAATTCTTAGTGTCATCTTAAGAGCTTGACTAATGCGTGATTAAAATTCTCGTATTGAGAAACATATTAAGCGATGTTATCCAGTTATCCACGACCTATTTTGAAAGAGATCAGTCACGACTTTTCTGTAGTATTGTCCAAACATATTAGAAGGAACAAGGTGAAAAAGAAATTTTAAACAAATACAATGTCAGAAATTAATATTTCGCCGGAGAAATCAATTAATGCACTTGTCTTAAATGATAAAATACAAGTATGTACAGTATAATAAGGGTATCTTGTTTAATACTGAAAATTTGATCTAAACTGCAATGTGAACTACAGTACTTTATATTCTAAACCAAGAAATTTCCAATTAGTACTAATTAGTCAATTACTAACCGTCAATTAGTACTAAGTATATCTTTTCAGATTGAAAAAAATGTTATTTCCCTCATGCAGCGAAGATAAGTAGTGGCGACTGTGAACTATTAGGAAATAGCATTGTTCACAGACTGAGATATTTCTCACTTATAATAAGGATTTTAAAAAAAGTTAAATTAAATTTGCTCATTTCTTCTAAACTTACGTTTATGACGAAATATTCAGCATAATTTTCGGGTAAAACTGCAACCATGGCTCCTAAAGGCTGATACAAATTAAATACTTTATTATTATATTCTTTGTAGCAAGGTAATATGAGAATAGCCCTTTTTTGAAAATCTTTCACCATTTGTAGTAGCCTATACAGATGGTTCCAACCTAAAATAAAACAATTAAGAATGAGAAAGATGTTAAAGATTTAATAAACACAATGTTCAAGTTTCTGAAGTATTATTATAAGCATATACACGTGTGTGTACTGTATGCGATGAAATGAAAATATCTTTCATTGGTCATAATTTATTTTATTATAATTACTATTTATTTATTTACCTATTTTGTAATGCTATGTAGGATTCTATTAACGGGAGGAGGCTATCCGAACATCATTCATATATTCTTGTCAAGTTGGAAACATAAGGCTTTCTTGTTTTCTAGTCAGTATAAAATTCTTACTTTAAAAGAAAAATCTATGTTATAAGAACATGAATTTCATATTTTGCTTATAGCATTTTCATATAGCTTGCCCATAAAAATTCGTAGATAACAAGTGAAATACTCGTAATAAAATTTTCCTGTGTTTGATTTTGTTTGGAGTCTAAGAATGATCTTTGATTAGTGTTAAAACGGTATATATATATAACGTTTTTATTACGCCCACGAACTGACTTAGAATTTTGATTGTGCATAACATAGGAACCAGAAGTTTCCACACCATAACATTTCACGTGCTCCTACAGTATATCAAGGTCTACCACCAAATCAAGTTTGATCCCGATCGGGTGAGTTCGGCGTATGGGATTTTGTTTTTAAAAACCTGATTCAAACCTTAACCGCCCATAATTCGGAAACCGAAAGTCTGCACATCAATACGTTATTTCACACGTTTATATAGTACGTCAAAGTTTACCACCATGCCAAGTTTGATCACTGTTGGATGAGCTCGGTTGAACTCATACGATAAATATAGGATACTTGATTTTTCAGGAAATGAAAGGTGATTATAACCAGATCTTAAAGAAATTTATATGGGACCAGCGGCCAAGTATATTCTTTCAAACGAAACCCGAATCATACTTGTAATGTTTTAACAAATAGTTTTAACTTTCTTCTAAATATCTCGAAAATATATATATATAAAAAAAAAAGATGAGTAGGATTTTTGTGCATATTTCAACATTCCCGATACAACACTACTAGAAGTTCTAAAACACATGAAGGAGTCACGGTGGCTCAATGGCAGAGTGATTATCTCTGGTGAGTGGGGGTTCCTGGTTCAATCTCCGCCCAAGTAAGTTTGTGGTGGACAACATCGTGTCCGTGGATTTTTGGGGTACTCCCGTTTCCTCCTTTATTTTCATTCCACCAATTCTTCCATCATCATTTACTTGCCTTAATCATGTCTTCCTTAGCCTAACAGGCTTAATCGTGGGACGTTAAACTAAAAGATTTCGTTTCATTTCTAAAACACAGGAATTCGTTCATATAAAGTCCTGACCAAGAATGGGTAGAATACAGATGATTGAAGGATGAATGATATTTTTTCTTTGACTCCACTGTGCATTTATTTTCACAGAGGAGAAACAACAACAACAACAAGAATATGATTTGCTATGAGAAACAACTTACTTCAGTCTCCGAAGAGAGTTTTCTTAACTATTAGAAGATGATTATAGATCTCTAAGTCAAAGCAGACAAAGGAACTCAGCAGAGGGTCCGAAATATGTTTAATGATCAGAAATATAATTGGTCTAAATTTCAAGATATCTATTGGTCTTTTGATGTGCAAATATGTGATTCACAAATAGTAATTTATAAGAATTTCTTACTTTCATAATACGAAGTAGCAACTATGATTGTGTCCAATTTTGACTTGGAAATTCCCTGCACCATATCATCCAGCTCTTGAAGATTAAACGAATCTTCTTCATTTTTCAAAGAAACAGAAAACACCAGATAAATGTTTATGATATCTAACCATAAGAAGAGCATTATGCTGGAAACTACTGGAGGATAACTTAGATGTGATTTTATTTCCTTCAGCAATAGTTCCAGACTCTTGGTCGACTTGGCACTTTTAAAAGAAATATAAACCAAGAAAGAATAATAACATGAACCATTGAACGTTTCTAAATAGAGGCAGTCCACTTGTAATTTGTATGTTATACAAATATTCTCTAATAAACCTAACTCTCTATAATTAGAATGTAAAGATTAAAGAGTGTGTATGTGTTAAAAATTTGTCAACTGTGCCAGAGAACCGGTGTTTTCTCGTAAATGTACATATGTATTGCAGCAAATGCTATGCGAGATATTAGTACTAGTAGTTTGCATGTAAAACTCCATTATAAATCCATTTTCCTTCACATTTGAAATGACAAATGCACCTTGAGAATTTTAAAAATGTACGATCGTATTAAATAACTTATGCTTTCTAATGTTCATTTTTCTTTTCAGTGTCAAGAGAAGGTAATAAGTATCTTCACATACTTCATATTTTCTAAAGAATGGAATAATATTTTAGAATTTTGTTTTAACAGCTAAACGCCGGGTTTAACATATGTTTTTAAATGAATATTTTGCATTTCAAATAGTTCATTTCGTGCATGAAATTCTTTATCATTGAACTTACATTTTAAACTCCAGTTTGCATCTTGCAGCAAGCAAATGTTTTGTAACATCATTTTAATGCCAGGCATAGATGTTTATCCAGCCAAATCTTTCGCTGATATATAATGTATTGATTTTTGCGTCTCACAGCTTCATAGAACTGCTTCTTTGTTTATAGTTCAACTTATACCACGAGAAAGGGAGGATGTAGAATTACTATGTTTTACGTATAAAAGATTTTACAACGCTTATGGAGACAATAAGGAAACTGTTTTACGAGCCGTATTGTGCATAAATATATTCAGGTTTCTTTACTGGAAACTTCTGTTATCAATGCTCTATCCATTTGACATCAATATCATCTGGAAGTGTGTTTCATTACGAGTAAAAGAAACTATGATTTCTGTTGCTTGAATGATATGGAATCCAAATGCGTAAATTTCAAACATTTAATAACATTCGCTGCCTGAAGAAAATCAAAGTAAAAATAAGAAGCTCAATTCTTCACGAATAATACTTTAAATCTCAGGAATGTAAAATTCTGTTGAGCTGAAACTTAGGTGTGACGTTCTACATCAAGCAGGATATTTTGATTTTTTTTTTCAAATTTATTGGTGCAGAGATGAATATTTTATGGGAATTTTTTAAATTGAAGTACAATATTTTTAAAATGGAAATCTTGGAGAATTTTCATCTGTTATTTCCAATATGCTCGTGATATCGATAAATAGATAATTAGGCTCGTAATTAGGAAATTAAGATAGAAGATCCTGTATAACTTAATTTAGGCGGAGGAGGGTTAACTTGAGATTATCTTATGTTCATAGTTTCTCAGTATAAATGCTATTATTAAGAAATACAAGTTCGATTTTCCTTGATGAGCTACATAGAAAAAGGCTTATTTGAAATGCATTCAAGAATTTGGTCAGTTAACAGAAAATTAGAAATTGAATATAAAATGAATACGTAATTCTATCAAGTGAATATAAATTATGCCTACCTGCAGAACACCATAATGCCAAGTACAAGAAGATACAGCACAACTAGGAAGTAGCAGCTCATACTGAAGCATCAGTGAGCATAAGATGGGTCAATAATCAACATGGAGTCGCACACATACATATACACACCTCTTATATTCAGTACTAAAAAGCTTGACAATGTCCTATATACACCCACCTCGAACAATAGCCTTATTGCATATTTTGCCAGGGAGAGGCAGGACTGTTTTAACATTGGAGTTTTTAATTAGTATATTAGTGTACAATTTATTAAAAAGGATATATTTTTCAAACTCAGGGGAAAGTACCTGCCCTCCCCAAATAACGCCCATGATCTAGAACATTCTTGATTAAAAAAAAAATGGAAGTTCCGGAGCAGCCAGATTTGCACAATAAATCAAATGCTGCTCCTCACAAAACACGTCAATTTCTGAAAACAAAACATGACTAAATCCATCCTTCCTTCACAGTTAGAAGAAATCGTTGTTAGGTCAATAAGAACGCAAACCTCCACGATAACATAGTGGTCAGTCTCTCCCTCTCACTATATATATATAGGTTGTTTCAAAACAACACCAACAAGTTTAGGATGTGTTTTCTGACCGAAAATAAGATGAAAAGTATAGATCAACGTGTGTGTAGAAATGCTTACTTTCAGCGCTATGACCAGGCAAAAATGCATTAGCAGCCAATGTGGTCCCTATCAAACTCTGATATATCGTTAGACTTCCTCATTGCAAGCACAAACATCACATTGACTGATGGAGTGAAATCACTGGCACCATATCCGGCGAGCTATTCTGCTGTGCCACCTCAGCCGAACAAGTTTGTTCAAAAAAGTAGCAGGTGATCATAATGTTCTCGGTAATCAGTGTTTACACGCGTATATAAACGATATGCAATATTCAAATATTGGGCAGGACAGCAATATTGTTCTTTTCATTGTTTAGTAACATATTTAGTGTTATTTCAAAGGTTATTCGTAAAAGTTCTTTTGTCTTGAAGCGTTTCCAATTCTTAAAGTTCATTCTCCTTCCTTGTTTGAACTTTAACTTCAGTTTCTTATTTAGTGTGGTTTTAAAGCTATTCAAAGCTTGCAACTTGAAACATTTTTTAATGCTACAATTTAACTGGGTTCTTTTGTGTATGTGAATTAGGTTTATGTTGGCAGCTGATACCTGTTGATTTAACTAGAGATAACTTCGCAACATATTTCTATTAAAGAGTAAGTACCGTATTTCATGAAGGTAGTCAGTATTTTCTTTGTTAGAAGATTAGAAATGACCATTCCAGATGTGCAGAAGTGTTCACAGTCGACAAAATACTTAGTTGTTATGTCCATCGCTACTACAACGCATAAGTAAGTTTTGTTAGCCTCGTTTTGTAATTGGAAATATATTTACAACACCATTAAAATAACACTTAGTGCTTGTTACACTTTCATATTATGAACAATAAAATGTGAAAACAATCATAAAACTTTATTTTTAGCATTATAGAGACTTACGATAATAACATACCGTATTCTCTACTTTATTAACTTGCTCATTTGTATAGTTCCAGGTTAAGCCCTAATTAGCAATGCTTGTGTTAGAGAGTTTAAAAAATGCACAAATACTACTAACTTCTACAATGTTATATTATTAGCTTTTAAGAAAAAATATCCAGAGATGAGATATATACCAATCGATAGATCTCATCGTACTGAACACAATGATATGGATGAGTCTAAATTCTCACTTTTATTTTTACAGCAAGTACAGAAAAGGGAATATTTTTCTAAACCCATGCTTATTTTTCGAGAAAGTAGAGAAACGCGAATATTATTTCTAAACTTATGAAAATTTTCAGAGTAAGTAGAAAAAGCGAATATTTTTTCTAAACACGCTTATTTTTCGAGAAAGTTGAGCTATGTGAAAATTTTTCTAAACCTATGCTTATTTTTCGAGAATGTAGAGAGAAGCTAATATTTTTCTAAATGTATTCTTATTTTTCGAGAAAGTAGAGAAAAGCGAATACTTTTTAAAACCTGTGTTTATTTTTCAGGAATGTAGAGAAAAGCTAATATTTTTCTAAATGTATTCTTATTTTTCGAGAAAGTAGAGAAAAGCGAATACTTTTCTAAACCTATGCTTATTTTTCGAGAATGTAGAGAAAAGCTAATATTTTTCTAAATGTATTCTTATTTTTCGAGAAGGTAGAGAAAAGCGAATATTTTCTAAACCTGTGCTTATTTTTCGAGAATGTAGAGAAAAGCTAATATTTTTCTAAATGTATTCTTATTTTTCGAGAAGGTAGAGAAAAGCGAATATTTTTTAAACCTGTGCTTATTTTTCGAGATTGTAGAGAAAAGCTAATATTTTTCTAAATCTACACTTATTTTTCGATAAAGTAGAGAAAACCTAATATTTTTCTAAATCTATGCTTATTATTTTTAGAAGGTTAAGGAAACCTAATATTTCTCTAAATCTATGCTTATTTTTCGAGGAAGTAGAGAAAACTGAATAGTTTTCTAAATATATGCTTATTTTACGAGAAAGTAGAGAAACGCTAATACTTTTCTAAACTTATGCTTATTTTACGAGAAAGTAGAGAAGCGAATAATTTTTCTGATCCTATGCTTATTTTTCGAGAAAGTAGAGAAAGAAAGCAAATACTTTCTAAATATGTGCTTATTATTCAAGAAAGCAGGGATAGTGCAGTAAATGAAGCTCAAATTCTAATGAAGAAAGGAACAAATTAGTAACAAGCTAAAAATTGATACAGATGTTGGGAATGATGTTTTAAACAACATTTTAAAAGTCCCCTGAAATCTCACCAGACCTTCGTCGTCATATTGGAAGATGGCCGCTGGACGTTTCAAATGAACAATAACCAGATAGAAATAGCAATATCTTCGGTATGGTTGAAACTGGAGAGATAAATTTAGTGTTGTTCTATAGGACATAGATAACAATATTTTTTATGAAAAATTGTTTCTTCTTAAAAATATTGTGTTATCTATGTTCTATAAAACGACACTAAATTTATCTATTTATGTTTAACCTTAAATAAGATATTTCTATTTTATCTGGACATTGTTCATTTGACACTTCCAGCGGCCATTTTCCAATATGGCGACGAAGGTCAGGTGGGATTTTAGGGGACTTTTAAAATGTTGTTTAGAACATCATTTCTAACATCTGTACCAATTTTCGACTTGTTACTAATTTTTTCCTTACTTTTTGGTAATTTTACTGCACTAAGAAAAGCAAATATTATTCTAAACCTATGTTCAGTTTTTGCGAAAGTAGAGAAAAAAGTAATTATTTTTCTAAACCTATGCTTACTTTTCGAGAAAGTAGTAAAAAAGCAAATATTATTCTAAACCTATGTTTATTATTTTTCGAGAAAGTGGTAAAAAAGCAAACATTGTTCTAAACCTATGCCTGTTTTTCGAGAAAGTAGAGAAGAAAGAAAATATTTTCTAAACCTATGCTTATTTTTCGAGAATATAGAGAAAAGTAAAGATTATTCTGAACCTATGCTTATTTTTCGAGAAAGCAGAGAAAAAAAGCAAATATTTTTTAAACTTATGCTTATTTCTCGCGAAAGTAGAGAGAAGAGAACCTTTCTTTTCTAAATTTCACAATTCATACTGTGGTGATAGCCATGCCACAAATTAAGAAGAAAGTAATGTTGAAGTATACATTCTCCAAGATTTTCATTATGACACTAGAAAGATGACAGCATATAATATGATTAATGAGATATAGCCTGTAGTTATGATTTACACTTAGAACTTTATATTTAGTCTAGCTTCAATATTGTAGAACAATGAGATTACATCAAGCGATAAATTAGATCAAGCTTATTAAAATTAGATGTTTGAGGGTCTATTCTCGTACATCCCTTTCGAGAATATATATATATATATATATATATATATATATATTATAAACTAATTTTTATGGCGACATAAAGGATTTTAGTGGTATTTGGACATACCGTGATTCAATCTTTACGCCATCGTTGATACGGGCTTATGTCATTACACTCGGAAGACCAGCAGAGGATCTTAACAGTTTGTTTACGGATATCAAACCGTCACTGCAAAACACACAAATTCATGTATTTCTTGTGTACTAACAGACCGCAATAAACGACAGAAAAACTTCCCTTTTCTTTTACTACCAGTTTACGAGGTTTTGTTAAAGAATTTTCCTGTCGATCTAAACTTTTTTTTTTTTTTTTTTTTTAGCTTAGCACTTGACATCGACAGGTACAACCAGGAATGGGGAAGGAGCCGGTGGCCAGACCATGTCTACGAAGGGTTAGATCGCCATTAAAAAAAAAAAAAAAAAAAAACTTTGGTCAACGCGACGAATTACTTTACTTTGGGGCCAGAACTAGTGCTAGTTTCTCATTCGTATCTTAGAGAGGGACCAGAAGCAGATCCTTGCTTTGAGACCATGGACTTTGGTGGGTTTATGGTGTACATTGAAGTCATGGTGTTCTTTGAATACTTCCCGTATTTTGAAGTGTACTGATATGAAACTCCAAAAAATAGATAAAATATAAATTTACGCTGTGATAGAAAAGCTTTGGTGCTGTGAAATAGCGTTTACTTTTACTTTAAGAATTTACACAAATCGATGATTCTGAGCCAATTACATATAGAGCCAATTTCATTACTCTCTCTTAACCGGCCTCTCTTTAGCCGCCCACCTTCCAAGAAATAAGTCATTTTCGTTATCAGCCGCGCTCGATACTTCACTACAATAATAAAAATACAACAGTAATATAATACAGTACTGTACTGTATTTAACATTGTAGACTCAACCGTAATTGTTCAGTCTTGTGTTTTTCTTCAATCAACGCTTTGTGTGATAGTCTATTGCGCTTTACTCAATTTGCAGTATTTCGTTCAACTGAGTGTCACTGGAGTAACTTATGGTCGAAAACTTTTGACTTTGGCAAGTCAAATTTACTGAGCTATAATACTGTAAACGTATTTTTATCTCTTACAAAGATGCTATACAATTTAGGGACTATGAAATGTGATTTTCGTTTTAAGCGACTTTTCCGTTATCTGACGAGGGCTCGGTCCCGTGGTAATCGGTTAACTTGAAGTCTACTGTATTTGATTTATTTACTTCTAAATATAGAGTTGATGCCACGTGCTAATAGTTATACAATCTTCCCTATGTTCACAACTTTACTTTTTTTTGTCGTTATGCTACAAACGAATACTTTTTTCACCTTCGTTAAGGAAAATGTGAATATATATCTTAGAAGAGAACAAACTAACCACTTAACAGCAGCCTGGTATGTATTTATTACATCCCAAAATTTCGACAATTGTTAAGTGACAATGTTTGCTTTATGTGATTTTTCTCATTTGTTTGTGAGGTCTTTAAAATGTCCACTGGTAACTGACCGATGATGCTTTTGGTTTTTTGTCGTCGCTTTCGGTTACAAGCTATATAACCTCCTCTCTGCGAGGAAGCAATTCGTCACTGGTTTAATTGCATCATTTCGGCTTCTTTCATTCCTCAAAAACGAGTGCGGCTCCATACACACGGCAATATCTAAAAAGAGCCACAGGTGGAAATTCTCATTTGGAGAGGCTGACGTTTATAGGGAGATGGAGCTACACCACCTTACTGTGTTGTTCAGCAGGGGGTTCCGAAGAAAATACTTTATACAGGATGTCCCGCTTTTTTCCGCAGGCGACTATTTCAAGCAAGGAACAATAGGAAGTAAGTACAAGCCTTGCTGTCCGGAAAATAAATTGTAATTAATGGAGAATTGTTGCTAAGGATAATGTTTCATGATTTTTTTTGGTTGCAAGAGCTTATGATTCGATCCCATTTCTTGTTTGCTGTTTCTTGAAACGAGTAACTAATAAATAAAATACCAAGAATTTATATGTGTTAGTGTCCAACTGCTATGGAAGGAGGGAAGAAATAAAAGGTGCAGGTGGCAATTTTGTTTATAGTGATTATAATTCTGGTATTAGCACTAGCCACATTGCAAGATGAGCTCATATTGAAGATTTTTAAAAATAAACGAAGGAGATATTATCTGAATTGTTCCTTTTTGTTACCCATCACACACTCAGCTTAAATGAAAAATTGTATGGACAACAATTCCTTGTATTTATGTACCAATTGCGATTTCTTGAAGCTTTTTTTTTAACTCACAAGGGACCATTCCGATTTGATGAATTCAATTGTTGAAAATGGTTGCTAGCACTGAATTCAGCACCAAAACAAACAGAGAAAAAGAGGGTGTTTAGTGGCAGATCGTATACAGGTGGGAGTTAAATAACGCCAAAGGGCGAAGTTAGAACGTAAAAGTGTCTAGTAATGCCATGTTGAAACGAGTAGAGGGATTGAAATCGAATGTTGGATATGAGGAATGGATGTAGAGCTCCACTGGATAAGCGTAATGTGAATCATGGGGGACATCTGGAAAGGCGCCATGTTGGAATTAGCGCAAAAAGAATATACGGGAAAGGGTTCATGTGAATACTGTGTGTGAATACTGTGAATACTGCAATGTCAAATCACCTGGAAAGTACCAACGATTACTTGCTCGACCATTGACGAGATCAGGAGCTGCTTCACTTTGATAATATACATTTTCCCAGTAAGTTTCAGTACTTATTCCAGTAAATAAACATGTAAAGTTTGTAATAGAATATTTGAGTTTTACTATATACGTACTTATCTTGTTTTATTTCTTATTATTATCTTTTGAAGGTTTGGAGTTTAGTATCTCAATTGTATCGGAAGTCACAGTTTTTCTTTCATTTCTTCATTCCACCAATTATAATTATTTCCTTAGTTCGCACCTCGTTGTCTCTTATTTAGCCTAGAGTTAAATCGCAGATGAATAAATTACCATACAAATTTAATATTTAATACTGTGATTGGTTTTTCTTTAAGTTCAAACTTGGTACGTATTCTTTGAAATATCTAAGTATTTATTGATAAACATAAAGGAGCGCTTATCAAAATTGTAATTTTGATCCCTTAAATCAGAGGTTCACAGTCTAGTTTATCTGACACCTCCTTTCGTAATCCCTGTATATTTCATATGTACCTTCTGTGTGACTCCTTCTGCGATTTCAGATGCAGTATTGGATTATGAAATTTTCAATAATAATAATAATAATAATAATAATAATAATAATAATAATAATAATAATAATAATAATAATAATAATAATAATATAGGTACAAAATGTCAAATATATGGTGCTTGTGAAGTTAGCTGAAGTTATATTGTAAATGGTCATTATAGGTGGTAGTTGATTCATAAATTTACAGTTTGTTTCTGTCAGTACTTTGCACTCCTCTTGCTCGCTATTCACGTCCCTTAGGTTGGGAACCACTATTGTAGTTGAACGCAAAATTTGTTGTTTTCAAAAAAATATATAGGCCTATTTATTGTATCCAGGATGCTAATTTTTAAATACAATGCCTGAAGGTGTTTTATAAGTAGAATATAAGTCGGAAAGCTGAGTACACTTGAGCAAAAGTACTCGTTATACGACATTTCAATATGCATGAGTTATGGCCTGAATAACAAAAAACTGAGATAAAATAACAACATCAAACTATGTATGGCTGATGTAACTTCTGTGCCGCTACCTTACAATTCATAATTTATGTTTACATTTCTTTAAGTGCGTTATATATATATAGTAACTTCCGAATTACAGTCTTTCTGTACCTCAAGGTATAATAACAATAATCTTTCGTGTTGTTAAGCTTACACACGCAACCATATACACAAACACAAATACACAGACACACACACACACTTATAGATGATACACCAATCGTATACGTAGCTCCTTATGCTTATCTCTAAGTGTTTATTTTCTTAAGTTGTTCAGTTCACATGTGCTGTCATCGCGGTTAACTACTGTAAGTGAGCATGATTAACTATCAATTTGTTTTACACCAGGAGGGGAGAATTACACAGAACTATTTCTCGGTATATAAAGACAGAGGAAGAAGTAAAAATTCTTTGGAACACGTTACGAACGAAGACTTTTATGTATTAGATAGACGTAACAAGCAGGACATAAAGAAAAAAGATATAGAATACAAAAAAAGGCGAGATAGAAAAGAGTATTATGGTAGATTTTGATATACTAAAGTTGCTTCTCTATAATTTTCATCGTCTGCCATCAATAACAGATTTATAGCTTAGGATAGGAACGAGTAACTAATAAATAATTTCATAGCTATCTCTTTGGTCGCCAAGTTCTAAAAAGATGTTGGCTTAAAACCAGAACCATTTCAATGCCCATGCAATCAAAGACACACACAACAAAAAATTGGTAGCCTAACAGCTTTTTTCTTTCTTTCTTTTTTCCTACCTGTACTTTCTTTCAAAATTAGAATAAACAGCAAAGCAAAAGCCTTTTTATTTTTATTTTAATTTTTTTTATAGTTTCTCCTTTCATACAAACACTTCCGAACATGTTTTTTACATTTATTTTTTTCATCCTAGTAAGAAAACTATCTGTAATGAATACAGATAACTTTCAAAATGTTTACGAATTCAAAAGTCGTAAATGAAAGTGCATTAACTGTCTATCGTTTATTAATTAGCTATTAAATTCCATAAAAACATAACACTTTATGGTTCATTGTGTAATTTGTTATCGTTGTATTACTTATATTATAGATACACAAGATTGCAAACGTATCGTATATTAAGTAGTCGAAGTTGGAAAGTTACCTAATCCATATGTGGTATAGTTACGTCGTTATAATTGGAATTTGTCTGATGGGAACTTGCTTGCATGGAGGAAGTGCTGTGAATTATCTCTACACGCATTAAATCAAGTCAATTTTCTTCTTCTTCTTTACTACATATGTTTATTAAATGAAACTACAAGTATGTTTAATTCACTCAATTTGGTGGTTCTGGGAATGCAGGAAATAACGACGAAACGAAAACAGCAAAAGCATTATTGTCCATGTCATAGACGTTGTCTTTTAATTTTTTGTCAATGGGTGCTCACGCTTCGATATTTAGATAATCACATAATTTGGATTCTATTCTTTTTTCTTTTTTAATATATTTTTTTAACAGATCCTATAGACCAGTTACTTCAAAACTGGATAGATCCTCCTGAAAGACGTTAAGAAGTTATTTTGCAGATCGTAGAATTTGATTAAAGTTTTTTTTTTGATTCAATATATTTCAATCAATTTTTTTTGTAGGCCTTACATCTCGAGAACTACATACAGTGTAACCAAACCCAAACTATCATTTAATTCAGTATGATGTACTTATTCCGTACGAAATACGTAATCTTCATTTAGGTGCAGTTCAAAAATTTTGTGGTCTCTGATCCAACAACTAATTGTAGGCCAAGATCGCAATC
Source organism: Thermobia domestica (assembly GCF_964235325.1). NCBI lineage: Eukaryota > Metazoa > Arthropoda > Insecta > Zygentoma > Lepismatidae > Thermobia > Thermobia domestica. Next base: position 164,708,177 of record NC_137462.1, on the reverse strand, counting down.
TTTTGATCCATTTTTGGTTTTCCTAAAATTCTTGTTTTAAATTTTTAACAGATCCAATAGACCAGTTGTTTAAAAACTGAATAGATCCTCCTGAGAGACGTTGAAAACTTTCATCTTTTAGATCGAAGAACCTGACACGTGAGAAAAGTTATTATTTTTTAAAAATAATTTGAATTATATATTATTCTGCTCATGAGATTCAGAGAACTTCAATAGAACTTTTCCTTTCATTTAGGAAACAATGATCCATAGGTTATATGTTTATAATGTTCTAATTACTCTCATGGAACATATAGACCAATGACACTATATTACGTTAATTCTATTGCCCGGTTACAAAAACACCTAGCTCCGAAGATACAACTCAATGCTCCTCTTTTAAAATAACTATCAACGACGTAACAGCAATGGAAATGTATAGTACCTCTTATATTTAAATATTTGGTTAAGCTGAAAATACATTTTCGCCTTCCCTTTCCCCAATAAAATTCTACGTTATAATTCACAAAGGTTGTGGCTGTTTGAGTTTTGTGGTGTCTTCGTCACTCACAAACATAATCTATTTGAATATCGCTATGAATTTCTAGTACTTATAAACATCACCGCCAATCGAACATTTTGGAAACAACAAAAGAGTTAAATACATTTTCTCTTATTTACCAGTGCATTGCACATTGAATAAAGTAATTTACAAAGCTTCCAAAGTTTAATGGAACGAAGCCAGTGACACTGCTAGGACGCAATGGTCTAGACAGCAAATACTAAATCTTCAGTTTCCTAAACTATTTAATGAAGCTCGGATTGAAGCTGTTAAACTTTATAATGCAATTTCTGTTGTTGATGTTATTGACGTTTATGTATTAAATCACTGCGTGGTTTCTGCAGCAGCTTTTGCACTTTTAGTACTCCATATAAAAACAGCTACTGAATCTACATTAGAGACAAATAACACTGGTTAACAAATTTAAACTTTTTGTTTGTTACATGAGAAAAATCACCTGATCTTAAAGGAACTTTTTGCGCTGAATTCGAATATGCACTCGGTTTGTCTCCATCACGTACAGTTTTTCCGTAACAGAGGGATATTCGGGAAATTCCCTCAAAAATTTCCCTTTCTCAGATATTTTATTCCCCTAGCTCCTGTCCCCTTACATATAGTAACATAGAAATTATACCTAAGTATACCTTGATTTATATTTAATAAACTCTAAAAGTTTCGTAAAAATCGCTTTGTTCTTTCTAGAGAAACAAATATATTTGTATGTATACTGTGTGCACTGTTTATTGCACCTGATAGTAATGCTTTCAGATCTCCTAAGTTGGGGTAAAAACGATTTGCTTTATTACTACAAACACAGACATAAAAATGAATATTTACAATAGTCAACAACACACTTGTATTGCTCTCTGTAAATTAGAAACGTGTATAAAAATAGAATGTACTTCCAACGTATATTTTTTTAAACGTACAGTATATGTATATCTTAATACATATATATACAATTCTCCAAGTTTTTTCGTTTTGTTCATGAAATGGTTATCAATATTTGTTATCAAATGCAACAGAATGCAAAAAGAACTTCCACTTCTCGAGCCCCCTACCAACTGGGAAGAGATATGGCCAAAAGACTCTGATGATGATCATGACCTTGATGAACCATCGACATCAACATGTACATCCAAGGATCCAACGTTCATCCCTGACTGTGTTCGCGAGCCACATTTCATCCGGCAATGTGAACTTAATGACTTAGTCCGTGATTTGCACCTGACAAAACAAGAGGCGGAACTTCTGGGATCAAGGCTCCAGCAGTGGAACTTATTGGATGCAGAAAAGAACATATCAGTGTACAGGAAAAGGCATGTTCAATTTTCAAGCTATTTCTCAATGCAAGATAATGTGTGCGTATGTACGGACATAAATGGGTTGATGGCGGAGCTAGGAATTCCTTACGTTCCAGAAGAATGGAGGTTATTTATCGACGCGTCAAAGGTCAGCCTTAAAGCTGTCCTTTTACATAATGGAAATAAAAAACCTTCTATACCACTTGCGGACTCAGTGAAGATTAAGGAATCCTATGACACCATGTCAACTTTGCTAAATCTTATAATTTACAAGGACCGTTGTTGGCAAATATGTTGCGATCTCAAGGTAGTTGGTATTTTATTAGGACTGCAGTGCGGTTACACGAAATACCAATGTTTTTTATGTTTATGGGATAGCCAAGCTGATGACAAACATTATGAAGTGAAGGAATGGGAACCTAGAGTGATTTACGTACCTGGAGAATGCAACGTCAAATACGCTCCTTTGGTAGATCCTAATAAGATATTACTACCGCCACTTCATATCAAGTTAGGACTTATGAAAAACTTTGTCAAAGCCATGGACACATCTGGTGAAGGTTTCAAGTATTTGCGAGATAAGTTCCCTAACCTGAGTGATGCTAAGATTTCAGCGGGAGTGTTTATTGGTCCGCAAATTAGGAAATTAATGCTTGATGATAGCTTTGACAGCAAGTTAAACAGTGCTGAGCTAGCTGCCTGGGCAGCATTTAAGTGTGTTGTGCGCAACTTTCTGGGCAATAACAAAGCTGAGAGTTACACAGAAATCGTACAGGACAAGATACAGAAATACAAAGAGTTGGGTTGTAGGATGTCTTTAAAAATCCACTTTTTGCACTCCCACCTCAGCTTCTTTCCTGCTAACCTAGGTGCTCTCAGCGACGAACAGGGGGAAAGATTCCACCAAGATATAATGGCAATGGAGAAAAGGTACCAGGGACGATGGGATCCTTCAATGATGGGGGACTATTGTTGGAGTCTTGTTAGAGAATGCAACATTTCTTACAAAAGAAGGAAGTAGTGTACGTTTTTGTAACCCAATGGAAGTTTTATATATTGTGATAGTTTTGATTGTCTTTTCATGACCTTTTGGTACATTTGTATTATTGTTTATTGTAAATTGTCACACTTGTAAATTATATTCTATTATATTTTATATATGTGTTTGTGGTAATAAGGTGCAATAAACAGTACACACAATATACATACAAACATATTAATTTCTCTAGAAAGAATAAAGCGATTATTACGAAACTTGGAGGGTTTGTTAAATATGAATCAAAGTATACTTAGGTGTAATTTCTATGTTAGTATATGCAAGGGGACAAGATCTTGGGGTGTAAAATAAACAAAAAGGGAAATTTTTGAGGGATTTTAACGAAAATCCCTCTGTTACGGGAAAATCGTACGTGATGGAGAAAAACCGAGTGCATATTCGAATTCAGCGCAAAAAGTTCCTTTAAGAACAGGTATTTCCTTTTATGTAACCAAACCTTTGTTAACTAGTGTAATAAGCAATTGTTAATTCAAGACGCAATTTCTCAAACTTCATGTTTCCATGGTAAAATAGTAAGATTTTTCTCGTTCTCGAACCTTCCGCAACTATGCTACTAACCTCACCCAAATTCACACTTCGTTGGAATTCAACTTAGAAGATTGAGATTTTGAAAAAAAAATCACATGCAGTTATAATGAATATGCTGATCATGTTCACAAAAAGAATATAACACAGTAAAAGATCTAGAGTTGATCCTTCATCTTGAGAAAGGTGTTTTGGGAAGAAAAATATTGTTTATTAAAACATGTTTCTTCCACTAGTTGTAAGGACTCACATTTCCCACAAAGTTGATGGTGTTATTTTGTATGAGCTCTTCGTGTATTTGATGAGCTTTCATTTGCTTTGAAGCAGCCCAACTGTGCCCCGACTGTTGTCGATATTTTGTTATGTAGTAAAGGTTGGTAGCTACAATAGTTGACATTTAGACAAGAAATGTTAGAAATTGGAACACACACTTAGACGATACGGCCATTGTCAATGTTTGATTGTGCAAACATATTGTATATACTATGATTTCGGAAATATTTGTTGAAAGTTTGTTAAAAGGATTGATGAGTTATTGTACCCTCTGATGTAAGTAAATGTATAATGGTTTCTGCTTAGGGAATGTACGGATATTCTAGGGGTCCTGTAGATACTTGGAGTTACATCAGTATTGACTCTTCTAAATGATATATTGGATCAAATTACTTGACCAACAGTATTGAATACAAATCACTCAATGCTTCTCTCTAACAAAGTAAGTACAATAGTGTTGTTCAGCAAAATTTATTCAATCAATTGATTCTCTGGTCTTGGTGAATAATTAAGTATTGAATTGAGTTGAGTTTGAGTTTGACGTCCTGTTCAGCAGCTAGGCTATATGGATCTACAGCTTAACGTGGAATCCGAACCACATGACGTCCCGCCGGGAATCGAACCCGGATCTCCCACGTCAAAGGCGCGTACGTTAACCGCTTAGGCACGAAGGAGCTCTAGATAAGTATTGAAAACGAAGGTTTTAGAGAAAAGCAAAATTTAAGGTCCCAACTCGAAACCATGAATCAGTAACTTCGGTTAAATTATTTGCAACTTCTACCATTTTATCAAAAATCTACTGTAAAATTAGAAAAAGAATAAACTTTTTCCAATAAGAGGACTCAAAGTAGTGTTGACGGCGAAGATATTTCACTTTGAAAAATAGACTTTAGGAGCGTAGCTATTTATTCATCCATACCAAGCACTTAATCAATTCCATTAGCCCTATAAAAATAAATCATGTTATAAACTTATTTTATAAGTGTATGAACTATGCATATTTTTTATATTTCTGGTTCTGGAATCAAGTACGACTTGATCATAAAATTTAGAGAATTCTTTCCATTTAGATATCATTCACAAAACATTATTTAGACAGAACTAAATGTAAATTCTTCTGAGTATACCAAACAGGCTGTGTTCTTAAGTAAATTGACAATTAAAGTAAATATGACAATGATAAAAATCGCTGTGAAAACATACAGCTTTTTCTAAACAAATGTATGTGCCTTTTCCTAAAGTTATCCCTGTGTGCCTTTGCAAGACTACACAAATAAAAAACACCGCAGTCTCTCAAAGTCATTGCGATGAGAAATAAGAAGACGCCGACTCGAATCAGATGGATCACCTGCAGCTCTCTTCAATTTATCCGACTGAAAATTTCTTTAAATTGCACATCCACTGTTAAAGGTAATAGCAGTTAAGATCTGATATTTCATGATTGCTACATAACATAATGTGGAAATGAGATACAAGTGTTGACAAAGTGTTATGGGCGCGGTTCTTGGAATGACTTGGTGTGCTTGGCGAGTCGAAGAGGGCAACGTTCCGCAATTGAAATTAATCCGACAACATAGTTTGACAAATGGTCTTTGCGCGCTCTGAATAATTTTACAATTTTCCTAGCGATACCCAAACGCTTCATGCATCAATAATGAAGGAGCAAAAACTAAATCCTTCAGGGAATTGCTAATATCAATACATTGTAGCCGGTAAAAAGGATAAACATGTGATAAGCATAATATGTGAAAGAGAATTTATTTTTGCTGTCCAGTGTCCGGAAAGCGTCGGCAATAATTTGATACACAATGTCATTTATTAAAAAATCATTTATTTTATGTAGACACAGAAGATTCTCTAATAACATGCAGTGATTAATTTTGTAGATAATATTTCTTTTGTAAAAGTAAATACTATAGATGAATATTGTATATCTGTGAAAATTTCAAATTTGCCGAAAAAGCAATATGTTATTGATCAAGACACATATGTAGATGTACACATAACGACAGATCATCCATCATTTGGGTCATTTCTCCGATTATTATTCATTGAGAAGTTACTTTCAAACGGCCAGCATAATCTTAAAATTATTATGTCAATGGCAAATGTCTTTGTCTTTGTAGTAACATCATATCATCATTATTTTCTTTTCCGATTTGTTCTCATTACTTTAGAAAACTTGTAGTTCGAAACAGTTGAACATCTCTTTGGGTTTAACTATCTCTTGATTGGTTTGACTCAGATTTACATACTTCCTTCTTGTCATGAATATAAGCGTGCAATGTGAAAGCTATATTTTCATCTTCTTGTAATTTGTCTTTTGTACATATTTTACTTCAGTTTTACGTCCCATGTTTATGCCCTTTAGGCTAAAAGAGAAAGCATGAATTAATTATTGGAACGAGAAAGTGGAAGTACCCCGAAAAACTTAGGGACACGATTGTCTACCACAAATTCATTTCGCCTAGGATCGAAGCAGGGAGCTCTAGTACCAGAGGTGACCATTCTACTAGTGAGCCACCGTGCCCACTCTTCCGTATATCTTGTAGGATTTGATCCGTTTATATCAGTTTCAGCTTTCTGCTCAGTGAACCTTTCCCAGTGATCTGGTAGCTAGCGTGCCTTTGGTGCATGGGTCTCGGGTTTGTTTCCGGAGGAAAGTCGACATTTGCACACATTACAATGGTTCGGATTTCTTTTTAAACTGTAGGTTCCGGTACATGTCGCATATAGCCTCGGTGCCGAAAAGGGATGTTAAACTCTAAATAATCAATCAATTGGCTTTCTTTTGGATATCTTTTATTCTGTTATTTCCTCCATAGTCAAAAGCGTGATTTCTTTGTCTCATAATATATCCAATCACATTATCTGTTCTTGACGAAATCATCTTCAGTATATTCCTTTTTCTTTCGTTCGTTATCTTTTAAATTCACGAGAGTTCCATCATTTTTCTATAGCATACATTTCAAAGGATTCCAACCTCCCTTTTTCTTCACTCCATCCGTATAGCTACTCCATTATGATAACGCAAATCTCATAACACTGTCAACAAAATCAGAATTTTCATTCATATACGGTAGTTATTACGTATAGGATTTGTAATATATCTTTTTATGAGACCGTGCTTGTGGATTTTGTTTCTCATTCTTCTTCTTCTTTTACTACTACTACTACCACTACTAATTTTACTGCTGCTGCTGCTACTATTATTACTACCACTATTATTATTTCTACTACTATTACTACTACAATTACTACATCTAAACTTCTGTTGCTACTACTACTACTACTACTACTACTACTACTACAATTACTTCTACTACTATTACTACTATTATTACTATTATTTCTACTATTACTACTTCTATCACTATTTCTACTACTACTTTTTCTACTATTACCACTGCTACTATTACTACTTCTTCACCTTTTACTACCACTACAATTACTACTTCTACTGCTATCACTACTCCTACTACTACTAGTACTACTTCTCTTCTACTATTACTAGGAGTTCGGTCGCTGACCGGGAATACTATCTTTGTTTACTTTTGTCATTAGTTTCAGTTACTAACATAGATATCTTAGTTTCCTCATGCATAACAATCTGATATTAATAATTTCTTTTTCTAAACATTATCACTCTTGGTTTTGGGAAAGAGAGAGAGAGAGAGAGAGAGGGAGAAGCAAGTAATGATGGACTTGGTGGTAAATGCTGGACCAATATAATATTTCATGAAATTATCTGGATGTAATCTATCAACTGATATATACCGATATCCAAAACATAAGCATATTGACTGTTCGGGGCATAGGGCAAGAAAAACTCAAATAAATCGCACCAGAGGGAACCACACATATCCCATACGGAACAGGCAACATTTGCAAGAACTATGATAGCAGGAGATCATACAACGCAAACGCAAAAAATGGACTAGAGCTCACATATCACAAAAAAATACTACGAGACGCACTGTTGGCGAACCAATTATTAACGTTGACCTACCTTATGATTGATCGAATTACCATGTTTTTCCCAAACCAATTCTATCGCCAATGTAAATATGTACAAAGGAAGTAAAATGGCAATTTGACCCAAATGCGATGGTGAAACTGTTTGATAAATGACCGTAAATTGGTGGCAACTTTCGGCCAGCAGACCATTACTCAACATAGGACCTGAGCAATTAGTCTTGGGACTTAATTCTGTAACGGTTTGCGTCAACACAAATCAAAATTTCTGTTTGAGTTTACGGTAATCGCCCGCCCTGAATTTTCAAAGGGTGTTCATTTCTTGGAAATACATGTCAAAACATACTAATTGGCTCTCACATAACATACTCGCTTTCGGCTGGCTGGGGGTTTCACCCCCAGATGCCCGAATTTGTTCAGCCTACGGCCTCGTATCTCATATTTCAGACTTTGCTTCCGTTCTTCGCACAACAATACGTTTATGGCATTATTCTGAACGAAAAATTTAAATCACTTTCCCCTTTAGAATATGCATTTCAATCTGAAATTATAAAAAAATCGTAACGGCCTAAGTGCTTCTTAAAAATTTATTTCAAATGGTTTACCAGTTTCTTCCTGGTGATGAGACCGACAACTTCGAAGTTATTTTTATATATTGAAAACAAAATAATACAACTTGCCCCTCGTCTCTTCTTAAAAGTGAAATTTCGGGAAGTGCTGTGGTGAAATTTCCAGAAACGTTGTGCCATATGCCCGCTTGTTTTCCATAAGAATTTTATAGGTCATTACCAAGTTTGTAGGCCCTATCCCTAACACATCTCTAATCTTAATGGATTTCGAGACATGGTCATCTTATGATAACAATTGCAATACACATTCTTCCTTGGGCCACGGTGGTTCAGTGATAGAGCGATTACCTTTGTTGCACGGGGTCCTTGGTTCCCAGCTCGCGCCAAGTGAGATTTGTAGTGGACAAACACCCTGTGCATGGGTTTTATCGATGTTCTCCCGTTTTCTCCTACTTTATTTATGCCACCATTTCATTCATTTCTCATCATCACCGTGTATTAAGAATAGCCAGCATAACTGTGGGACGTAAAACTTAAATATTTCATTTTCCCCTTTTTCCTTCTGCTCTCTTTTTCTCTTCTAAGGAGAGCATAAAAAACTGAAAACGTTTTTGTTTTAAATGATAATTCTAAATACCAATTTTCAAGTCTCTAATCATAACATATTTTGGGAAATGACAATCTTATTATAACAATTGTAATCCCTACTCTCTTTCTCTTTTCCTCTTTTCCAATAGGGAATTATCGAAAAGCGGTAAAATATATCTTTAATTATTCTAAAATGAAAAGTGCCAATAAATAGTTTCATGTATATAACCTTAAGAGATTTCGAGATAGAGCAATCCTGTTATAGCCCAACCCTATTTTTCTTCGCACCTCTTTTTCTTCTCTTCTAAGGGAAATATTAAAAAAAAAAACATTCAAAGATGTATCTAATTATTTTAAATGGGAGGTCGCAATACCGACTTTCACGTTTATACCTTTCAGAGATTTATAGATATATTAAGGTAACCAAGAAAGTTCTGTCGCTTTTTTTGTGGAAGTCTGTATTCAATTCGCCCTCACAATGTGAGTTGAATGCGAATGGAGACAAGGCGAAGGTAAGTTTTTCGTTTGGGTATATCCAACATACTACCTGGTTGTGGCAGTTCAATTACACCGTGAACTTGCGTAAGGACAGAGTGAAAGAGGGACCTTCATAGAGCGTAATAAGGGCGTGTATGCTGTACCTGTTAACACTGGAGTCAAACACCGATGCAGTGGGGAGGAGGATATGACAGGCCTTTGGTAAGGGTGTCATGACTACGCGGACAGTGCAGCGGTGGTTTAACAAGTTTAAGGACGGTGACGAAACTCGAAGACGCACCACATGCCAGAAGACCAACACATGTACAAAATGAAGATCTTCAGGCAGCAATAGAGGCGAACAGTGATCAGGTATGTGAGAAACTTGGACTACAATTCAGTATGAGTGGAGAAATCATTCGGCAGCACCTCTATCAACTTTGGAAGCATTACAAGTTGGGTCGATGGGTCCCACATGATTTGACTCCGGACCAGGAGGCAACGCGAGGAGACACCTGTGCTTCTTGGCAGTCTTGTCTGAGGAAGAGCCATTTCTGGACAGAGTCCAGAGAGAGATGAGAATGTTATAAGATGTACGAATTGAGTGTGATGAGAATTGGGTCCCGTACAAAGCTCCACGACGCCGTCATCGTTGGTTAGCATCTCATGAATCAGTTCCAAAATAGCCGAAACCTGCACTGCACCACAAGAATGTCCTCCTGTATGTTTGGTGGACTGTTCGCAGCATCGTTCATCGGGAACTACTACCAGCTGATCAGAGCATCAATGCAATTGTGTACTTTCAGCAGTTGAGCCATGTTCAAGAAAAATCAAACCCCTGGAGCAAGCATTTCTTAATCGCAAAGGGCTCCTCCTGTTACAGGACAACGCTAAGACCCACGTGGCTAGTGACCCTGCGTACCATTCTACGCCTTGGATGGGAAACACTATTGCTTCCACCATACTTCCCGGACATTTCACCGTCCGATTATCACCTGTTCCATTCCTTGGACAATCACCTTAGAATACGCCAGTTCAAATCCGTAGTAGAGGTGCAAAATGCACTTGATATCTTCTTCGCTTCACGGCCCACCAAGTTCTACAGCGATGGAATCCATGGCATTCCAGAACGTTGGCAGAAGGTCTTCTACGGTGATGGGAACTATTTTTGATCTTCCAGGTACGTCTTAGGTGACATATCGATGTTTGAAGGTGGTGGGTGAAAAAGCGAAGAACTTCCTTGGTTGCTTTTATAGATATTTTACAATACTAATTGCCATCCATACTCCTTCTCCCTTCTCTGTCAACATTTCCAAAAATCCTTCCTTATTGAAGCCTTATGTTACAAACTCTATGCGCTGTCAAAATTTCAAGTTAGTAGCACAAACTGTTTGGCCTGTGTGTTGATTAGTCAGTCAGTTACTCGTTCATGACTTCTTTTCTTATAGAGATTAAATACTATAGTACTATAGATTGTTTACTGTCGTTAATAAGGATGCGTGCGTTAATAATTGTCTTATATTATGTATTATGAGCTCGCTTGCATCAAAGCGTGTATGTATTTGCATCCCTTGTCCTGGAGTAAAAAGATCCTGCAGGCGTCCCTGTGTAGCTACAGCTACTTCTAAAATGAAACTAAGTTGAATCGTTCAAGAGAACTTACTTATTTGTTAATAAAACAAACTGACCAAAGCACCCATATACATGAGCGCAAAATTTAAAAGTCAGACGCACTCGCCAATCCAGAAATGATGGTCGCCAGTATCTCTCAAGTACAAATTATGAGAGCCCCCCCCCCCCGACTTTTGGTTTGACAAAGAAGGACTTCACATTACGTGTTTTTTCTCACTCAGTGACAATTATTTTCGTTCAAAACAGAAACTGCGCAGCCCTGTGAGTTTAGGCAGAAAGTACTTCTACTGAACACTGGTTGCCAGCTCTAAATTTCTAGTCACCAATGGCGATCTGGCGACCGGAAATTTTGCGCCTTGATATTAATAATATTTGTGCAACAGTTTCGGTTGGTCAGTTTTGTTTTATTAATATTGAAGAATAATTTGAACAAGATACAATTTCATTAATGTAAAATAAAATGGGATACAATTTTATTAATGTAGCATAAAATGGGATACAATTTCATAAGTGTAGCAATAAAATGGGATACAATTTTTATTAATGTAGCATAAAATGGGATATAATTTTATTAATGTAGCATAAAATGGCGATTGCTGTCTCTCAAACAGTTGTGATTTTGATACTACAACTGATAGCAAACTGTAGAATTCCCCGAACAATCCCAATCCTAACATTAACTTTTTAAAAAGTTAACTTTCGAATTTAACGTTCCTTCTTTGTGATTAGTGCTCGTAATTAAGAAAATTTCATGACACTTTGAAACTAGCTGTTAATCTTGAACTTTGAAACATGAAAATAGCCCACTAGAACAAATAGTTCACAATATACTAAAATGAAAGAGAATTTTAGATGCCAATGCTTGCGTATTATGATAGAGCACTCCATTCCATTTCTATACAATACGTAAAGCAAAGAAGAAAGCCATCACAGCTAAAATTATACCAAGTAAAGCATCCTTCTTTTACGTTGGTCAAGCATTATTTATACAACCCTCTACAAATACACTTGTCAAAATAATGAATGTGTTGCGAAAATTAACAGTTGCCAGACACATAAAGAAAACATATCTCGTTGCCTTGACAACAGTCCAAAACAGTGAAAACAAGAAAATATCGCTTCTTGATTATAAAACTTATATCACAGAGCACTCGAGGCATTGAGGAAGGGGGAAAAAATATACAAAAACCTTCGTCGTAGACGTCGCAACCGGTGACCACAATATAAATATTCGTTTGTGTGAAATACAACATTGTACCTTGATCAATATGTATGAAGGAAGGAAGGAAGGCGCTTCTATGTTTACGAGGCTGTAAACATCAGTAGAAGAACAACAGGTTTAGGTCACAAAGGTTACGCTTGGGCGGGGAAACGGACCAACTTACTGAAACTATATACTGTGTCGCATGTGGGATATATGGTGATACAACACGCATACGATATCAAACTATAACTCTTCGTGGCGCAGATGAATAAGAAGAGACTGGTTCCTATTGGTGGCTTTGATTTCTTCAAACAAAAGCTGTTTGTTATCCCAAACATGCGTACTTACAGTTTAGGAAGCATCCTACTGTAATTTCAAATTTAGTATTATATACGATAGTTGCTGGTACACTCATCGTAAATAACATATTTAATATATACTTCGTACTGTGCTATTTCCTTTTGTCGTTGAGTGTACATACTTCTATTGCTTGGGGGGTGTTATTTCTAGGTCTGAAATAACTTACTTTGCATTTCCTATGGGTTCGAGCTCCTGGTGGGAGCTCACGGGGTTCGGATCGCAGGTTAAACGGTAGGTCCATATCTTATACAACCTTGGTGGTGAAAAGGGAACTAAACTCTAAACCAATCAATAGGAACATACAATCAAAGTAGAAGTCTACGCATTCATACTCCTTTTTCAATAGTGTTTGTACTTAGTTTTTGTACTTACACTCTACGTCCTTAGTGTACTTGGAATTTACAATAACTAGGCTAATTGAAAGAGAGGTACGAATATCTATGCTTCTACTAATATTAAAGTAGTCCGTATTAGTGCTGTTAAAATTCGGATAATTCATTATTTGAATATTCGAATAAAGAATTCTTCGAATATTCGCTACTCGAATATTCGAACCAAATTTGTTATTCCATTATTCCAAGAAAATCGTTATTTGATTATTTAAACAAAATTCGATATTCGAATATTTGAACAAACTTCGTTATTCGAACAAAATTCGATATTCGAATATTCGAACAAAATTCATTATTCGATTATTCGAACAAAATTCGTTGTTCGAATTCTTCGAATATTCGAATAACAGAAAAAAATATTCGAATAACTTTGAGAGCACTAGTCCGTATATACAGGTAGAAAGTACAGGTCAAATTCGGGATCGAGACCACTAAGTAGGACGATGGAAGATGAAAAAGACAAATGTAATTAAGCGGAAAAATATTTTTTAATTTTTTTTTTCAAATTTTGATAGATATATTTTCATTTTTACATATTTATTGTCAAATTTAGCGAAGAATATTAAGAAAATTTTAAACAAATAATGAACCGTTTAAATAACCAACTAGAATAAAAATAGGAATTAAACTGGTGAGAAACTGCTTGTAGAAATACACTAACAATACAAATAGTATAAAAACTGCATACTAAAGCACAATATAAAATGAAGGCTATACATCTGCAAGGGATAAGCAACAATAATCAAAAGGTTTATTACAAACTAGCAGCGTTCACCCCGCTTCGCTGGGGTCACCCCGGAACGCAATAAACCTTGTTAATTAGATAATTTTTACTTTTTCGCTTTCAAGTGATATGATAAAAACCATAGTAGATTGCAGTAAATGTTAACATTATATCGCCTGTCATTTATGTTAACCCGCCGAGTGACACGGTCATGCGGGTTGCATATAAATACGTTTATTTTTACCTATGATGAACTAACAAAGGATTTGTACGTTATGGACACTTGAATGGTCAATTATCTCAAGACACTGGTAATTGAAAATTAAAGTGATATGATAAAAACCATCTAGGGTCCAAATCCTAATAACCCCCCAAAAATGAAAGAAATTGGTTCAGCCGTATTAGCGTGATGAGGGAACAAAGGATTTGTGCGTTCTCTTTTATATATAAGATCTAAAATTCCTTATGGGATCGCTGGCGAGAGTGAGATAAAGGGGGTCGTAACATGAAATACGGTGAGAAAGCCTGGTTTATATCAACTACAGCAAGAAAGATTTCGTAAGACAATGTATGTAAATTTCTAATGGACAATATTGTATCCTTTTTTCTTTCGGTTCTCTAGTATATAAATATAATTTCTCATATTTGTTTTTTTAAAGTAAAAGAAACTAATTTAGAACGGTAGGTAAGTATAACATTTCTATGTATTTTTTTATAAATAAGATATTTTCTGTTTGGTCAAGTCCATCTCTGAGAATGAATAAACAGAGGATGATTAGATGTAGGGATTTGTAGTGGAACCCACCCCTCGGCAACGGAAGGGTCAGGATCATTGCATGCAAAGGTATTTCATTTTGATTTGATTTGATTACACCAATCCCATTCAGCAGTGAGGCTATATGAGACATGGACCTACAGCTTAAGTTGGGATCCGAACTACGTGAGCTCCCGCCGGGAATCAAACTCAGGTTTCCCAATCTAATGGCGCGTACGCTATCCACATAGTCACGACGGACCTCAAGATGGAAGGGTGCATCTGTATAATAAGAAGAGTAAAGAGATGGAAGTATATTGAGGAGTAATCCAAGCAGTGTGTGCAATATTGACTTGTATAGTTTCCAGTAATCGAGTGGCTGCTTTTCCTAGTGACGTAGAGTAGTTGAAGTGGGTGTAAACTGATCCGATGTGCAAATTAATACTACATAAATACAGTATCTCTTTAAATGGGATTACGAGAATATTAAATTCTTCATAATATTGCCTTAAAGCAAACATTCATGCTGTTGTATCTAACAAGAAGGAATATTTTACGTATAGATTTCATTTAGAAATTACCGAAGAAATGCAAGAAAAAGTTATAAGCTATGTTTGTCTCTATATCTATACGCATTCTACTTTTTTCCTCAATTTTTTATTCTTTCTCTGAATCTTTAATTATCTCGATTTTTCCAGCACCTGAGATAAAATTATCAAGTTTGAATTTACTGCTTCGTTTTCTAGCATCTTTCGATTTATCGTCAAACCTGAATTTGCACAACATTTGCACAACTGTAAGGATCACCAAAAAATATCTGCAATTAGGAACTACGACCCAGACATGAGACGACAGTAAAACAGTTTCACAGTATGTATATCAGAGCAGTTGTACATCAGTACGCACATGTGTATCGTAAAAGAACAAAAATGATTTTGGAAGATGTACGTGAGAAGAGAAAGAAAATTAGTTAAGGAAAGCTAGCTGCGTAATAATGAGTATTCTAAACATAAGAGGGCGAGAATACCTTCGGAAGACAACACAGAACGTAACTACGCATCCCGCTAAAGACAATGACGAATAAAATCTACCATGTGAAACAGTTACTACATTGAAATAGTACGTAATGTACTTACAGCTTCACAATAGATGTTCCAAATGACGTTCCCTGGAGTTGATGCATGCATAGCAGCGTAGTAGGAAACTTTGTGGCACATGCTCAAATATCCTTGGTATTATTCTGATAATAACACTGACGCGAGAATTCTTGCAAGGAGTTTCTCTTCACTCTCTACGGAAGTTTCATAAACAAGGCTTTCGAGATAATCCCACAAGGAATCAGGTGTGATAAGATACAGTAAACAAGCTGGGCACAAAACAGGGTCTCCTCGTTCGATCCATTTACCTGGGAAACTTTGATCGAGATACCCACGAAAACAGCAGCAAAGTGGGCTGGCGCCCCGTCATGTTGAAACCACATACGTTGACAAACACAAAGTGGAACAGCTGCTAATAATTCTGGAAGTCTATGCTGCAGAAACGAGATGAAGAAAATAGGGGCCTATTAAGTGGTCGCCAAAGATGCCTGCCCACATATTTAATGCAAATATTTGCTCATAATTGTCGCGTAAGGGCTTACATCGGCCCATACGTGACGATTTCGACAATTCAATACATTGTCTTTAGTGAAAACACTCTTCATCGGTGAACATTACAAAGAAATGAAACTGAGGATCAGCCACACAGCGCTGCACTAGCCATTCACAAAACACTATACGAGAGTCGAAGTCAGCTTGACTCAGACTTTTTTGTTTTTTACTTTTTGTGGATGGTAAGGATGCAACTGCTGTTCATGTAGTACTTTCCACAGTACATGTGTTTTGGTCTTCGTGCTTCTCTGAGGTTGTTCCTCCACACGATCAAGCACCGCTTTTTCGAAGGCTGGAGTCCTGGTAGTTCACATTCCCCTTGGTCGTGAAGTTGTGATCGTAAGTGTCCCTTTTTCCACAAACACTGGAATAGACTAGTAACCGTGAATGCTTCGCATGTCTCACTAGTGGAAATCTTTCACGACACAATCTAGCTTCTTCATGACCGTTTTCATTATCCATTCCATAGGTAAATACCATATCTGCAAACTCGTCAACCACGAACTCCATTGCATTATTAAAGTACTTACTGTCACACCAACGATACACGAAGTAACTGCACTACACGAGTCTGTCAGCACTAACCAGACGACTGGCAACAAGACTTTGCAACTGCATAAAACGTAACACTTCACAGGCAAGTGATAGCAGATATGGTAGCATGTGACTTCTATGGACTGCACTATTCTAGTAGAGAGGGCGTGATTACATTTTTTCTATCTTTAGTGGTACTCTATCTACTAGCCCTTTTCTAGAATTCTGTGTACTTGTCTTATTTCAAACAGAAAACGAAAAAGCGTGTTTACTGCTACTGAATTACTTTTTTTTTTTTTTTTTTTTTTTACACATTCTTGGCTTGGAATCTCACTGAAGAATTGAGACGTGAAACAGCGCATGTGGATCACGAGAAGACTACAAAGAAACCTGAGAGAGATGAGCATTAGAGGCGAGACGAGACTCCCTACAACATTTACAAAAAGAGACAAGAAAACCGTATGTTTTTTATTTCGTGGGGAAAATTACCTATACAATAGTTTCACACGCATTTCCTTTGAACGGACGGACCAGATTCCTACATTTTATTTTGGTTGTTGGATATTTCTGTTACTTTTCGGCGACCGATATTCGGACATGAAACATTTCGGATCAATGGCCTGTAATGGAGATTCCTTCTTTCGTGATTACTCACGATCCATACCAATGTTTCCTACACAGTTCCGATCCAGTCCGTAGCAGATGCTTTCGGAGATCCATGTTTTCTCCTCATTTGATTCAGGTATTGGAGATCTTTATACCCATAACAGCTTTGTTACGTACAACTGATGATCTATCGTCGCATCTTTTTTCAGGTGTATGAAATATTTTACTTTTCTTTTGTGGCTACCCTTGCGTCGCCTATGCTTCCAGTCTATTCCTATAATAATGAAATTTTAGGTACGCATAATGCATATTGCCTTTGACTGGGCCTTAATCCGACATTTCGTTCTCTAGTTAAGGTCATTTTTGTCCCGTTACAACAAATTTTCGGTGGTCTCTAACTCTGAAACGACTCCTTCTGGCCACTTGTTCCTATTTTCAAATTGCTTCTTTTGTTGTTGTCTCCAGGTCGTGGAAACATGCTGTATGCAATTTGAATCATATTGAGTGTCATAAGCCAAATTTGCCTTCAATTTCGCGTAGGGGGAACAAAATAATAAGGATCAAAATTGAAGAGCATAGAGAAGCAGATAAAAGTCTGGGAAAGGAAATGTACGTAGGGCCCCATCATAGTTCTCCTGGGACCAACTTGAAAATTTCAAATGGCAACATGGATCGAGTGATATCTCGTTCGATACACCTTGGAAAACGAAACAACTTTGGTAGGTAACAAGTGTTCATATGGGGAACCGTTTCAAAAATGACCACCAAAAATTGATCCTTTACAGAGAAACCTGCATGGTTCGTAGTAAGAACATGGTGGGAAATAAATCTATGCAACGAACATTGGTGTAGGCTAATGACTACTGATGATGGAAAATAAAACGCCAAGTTATGTAAACTAGATCACTTACCGTGTCACAAATGATGCTCAATAAACCTTCCATTCTGTTCCACATATCTCTGTAAGTGGCGGCATAGGGATACACTCGCATCCTGTAGCATTTCTGCAGTGATCGATACACATCTTCATTTCATCAATAATTGTCGGTGCTGTAAACGTTATACAATCTTTAACGAAACTCCAGAGGAAAAATCAAGGAGGTTATGTCAGAAGATCGTGGAAGTCAGTGAAAAGGACCTCCACGCCAAATCCAGGTATTAGGCTTACCTCGGTTCAACATAGCTCTGACCTGGCGTGCGTTACGTGCGGTAGCACCGTCATGTTGATATCACATACATATAAATTCGTCGAAAGCAATGTCTTCTAACTACTCGGTAAGATATCACTAACAAATGTTTCAAATGTATACTATAACCAGTAAGATTTCCATCAAATAAATATTGCGCAATAACATGGTCACCCAGGATGCCACACTATACGTTGAGAGACTACCGATGATGCGGAAGTAGTCGCTGCTATAGTGGATTCTCCGTAGCCCAATGATGGACATTATGTCGGTTTATGTGTCCTGAATTCATAAATGTAGTTCATCACTAAGCAATATGGTGGAAACCAAGTTTCCCTCTCTGTCTTACATACCTTCAAACCATACACAAAATTACATTCTAGAATGGAAATTTTACTGATAGTTTTTTATGCATATGAACTGATATGGATGCAAATTATATTGGTGTAAAATACGCACTACAGATCCTTGACTAACTTCACTGTCCTGAGCCACGCACCGTTTCTAATGCTTACATAAGGGTTTACATGTATTGGGGTTCTCCCGTTTCCTCCCACTTTCATTCCACCATTTCATTCATTTCTCATAATCACCGTCTCCTTTGGTTTGTAACACTCAATTTGACTCACCCTGTATACCTGAGAATACAAGAGAGTGGACAGTAGCGAGCTATATCTACATAAGGGAGAAAGTGGCAGAGGAGGTTTTTACAACAAACATCAGGGTATGTTTGTAGTCATATCCATTCTCTACTACGCATAGATAAATTAAAAGTAGTGAAAAAATATGGCAAAAATTTGGAATTTAGATTTTAAAGCTTAGTTAGTAAAAATACAGAATTAATTTTATAGTTTGTTCATTAGAAGATATGAAAAATTTCCTTAATGTATTAATTCTACATATGTTCTTCCAATGGAATAAACGTGATCGCCCATACACTTGGCTTCTCTGAAATAAAACATAACAATTAGTAAATCATCCGTAAGTCTCTTGCAGCTGATAGGCTTAAAAGAAGAGAAGAAATATATATTATTATGTGGTTATTGGGAACCGGATTTATATCTGCTGGAGATTTCTTGCTGTGGTCTTCTTGAAAGGTTTTAGCCACACTTGCTAATCATTTGACATTAGTGTAGTTAATGCTGGGCCTGTGCGCTGGGACGGAAACGATCAATCAGGAGTCACTGGAAATAACGAAACGATATAAATCTTTTGCTACCTCCCGTTAGCTAGCAAACTACACAGCTGGTAAGCGATACATTCCTTTTAAAAAACCAGTAACAAAGAGAAAAAAAGAAGCATCTGGTAAGAATACTTACTAGTATTTATGGAAGCAAACATGTCTTCTTTGTTTAAAGACTCGAAATATAATTTATGAACAGAATTCATTTTCCAAGATCACGTAGTTTTCACTCGCAACATTATAACAAAGAAGTAAACTCTGAGGAGACTATACTGTGTTTACCAGATAGAAACAGTGAGAAGAAAGGTAAAATAACTAACAAAGTATATGCACCAACCGATGATATATTAAATAGCATGTAAATAATGAGAAAAATATCCCTTATTTATTATTAACAAATATCTCTTCTTATAAAGAGAGGTACGTTAAAAAAGAAAAGTTTGAATAGATGAAAACGATATCAAAAATCATCACTGAAATTGGACGGCTAGTCATACCGACTGACGATTTTACAGTATTTCCTTAGTCACACCAGACGAATGATGAGATTATATTCTTAAACAAAATCTTTGATCGAATTCCTTCCTTAGGGCAGCAGCGGCTCAGTGGTAGAGCGTTCACCTCTGGTGCATGGAGCCCTTGGTTTGATCCCAGCTCGCGCCAAGTGAGCTTTGTGATGGACAAACACCGTGTACATGGGTTTTCTCGCGGTTCTCCCGTTTCTTCCCACTTTATTCATTCCATCATTTCGTCCATTTCTCATCATCACCGTCTCCTTTAGCCTAGCCGGAATAATCGTGGGACGTAAAACTTCAAGATCTCTCTCTCGAACTCCTTCCAACATTTCATGGCTGCAGTCATTAAAAACGTCCAATACTTATAATTCACAAACATCTAAAGATAAAAGGACGAAACAAATAGTTAAGGAGCACATGGAATTAAGAATTTTTTCTTGTTTCACAGGATCCTTCACAGAGTCTTGGGAGTCACAGGAAATTTTAAATAAAAAAACATTATGTAATGTAATAGGTCATTTAAGGACCACCCCGAAATT
This sequence comes from Thermobia domestica, assembly GCF_964235325.1. Lineage (NCBI taxonomy): Eukaryota > Metazoa > Arthropoda > Insecta > Zygentoma > Lepismatidae > Thermobia > Thermobia domestica. Next base: position 164,687,589 of record NC_137462.1, on the reverse strand, counting down.
TGGGCAACTTGAGAACTATAAATATTAAACCATGGAACTTTTAATGTATTCTTTACGTTATTTGGTTGCTTCAGACAGACTCTCTTTTTTTCTCTTGTGTCATTTCCGAAATAGTTCTACAGACGAACAAATTTGGACCCCAAGTAATTGAAAACTTGAATGAACATCATTCTCTAATGCTTTCAGTGAGTTTTAACAACGTTTGTGTCAAAAATTATGTTATTTTTCCTCTACCACTCGCAGTTTGATTTTAAAGGTTCAATATTCTGTGCCTATTAAGGTTAGCTTACACGCGCTTGGCACAAAAGATTTCGGGTTCCCAGATTCCTGTGGAAGCTTATGTGGTTTGAGTTCGACATGGGTCCACGTCTCATATGCTGAACTGAACGCTAGAGTCCTAATCAATCAATTTTATAGATTATTATTATTATTATTATTATTATTATTATTATTATTATTATTATTATTATTATTATTATTATTATTATTATTATTATTATTATTATTATTATTATTATTATTATTTTGGTAATTAGATCCAGAGTCACATATTGTATAAACTTCAATACGTAACTGAAATGATATGTATACTGTTTCTACATTTTAAAGGGTTTCATCTTGATTCTGGTAAGTTCATCCAGGATGACTATGATCATGGGAAGTTCATCCACAAGGGCTACGATTGTAAGAAGTTCATCTACAAGGGCTATGAGTAGATCCATATTTTAAAATCTTGTATTACATTTTAAACAAGTATACACACATTTCTATTTAAACTTAGAGAGACTAAGGCTCTCAATGACCAGTGACTCAGAATGAAAGGTTCGGTCTTTGAGAATAGTGAATACTGATTGCTAAACTAAATTAACATACCCTACTACTTCTGCAACCTGTTCTACACAAAATTTAATACGTTCCCATCGGATATTACTACTTACATCTGTCATTTATATATATATATATATATATATATATATATATATATATATATATATATATATATATATATATATATATATATATATATATATATCAGTTGTAAATCCACTTCGACCAACACATAAAGATAAGAGAAAATGCCTGCCTCAGGAAGGGATTTCTCGTCCTTAAATCTATTCCGATATCTTCTCTGAATCATAAAATAGTCTACTTGATATCTTTGGTCATCTGTTAAAAAATCTCCATATATATGTCTCCCTTTTGTGCTGGTTAATTCAAATATTCCTTACCAACAGTGAATTCTGTCTGCAGAAATAAACCAATCCCTCTCGTCTTTAATTTCTTACGTCTAAACCATGTTTCATGTCGACATTACTTTTCTGTTCTGTTCCCACAAGTGCATTACAACCTCCCATTTAAATTATGCATGAACCTCTCTTCCCCATTTTCATAATTTGCTCTATTTACAAAGCTTTCTTGCACTTTTTCAGTTGTATGAGCAGTGGTCGATATTCATATTTATATTACTACCAGATCTTTCACTTTTCTGTTTCTTCTATTTCTTAATATTGTAATTCTATCAAAACAAAGTTTATTTTATTACTTTCTCTTTCAAGCGCTTGCAAAGATATATGACCATCGTTCTCATTACCTAAATTAAACATTATATTGTTCGCATCTCAATCTTCCATTACTTCTCGTCCAACTCCAATTCCAAGTCTAGATTATTTTGTATTTTCAAAGAACTTTTAATTTTCCTCTGTGTAATATGGGAGGTATGTTCCATTTCCCTATTCTAACGTATGTTTCTTTTGCTGATGTATGTCTTTTCCGCTTCAGCTAACTTCAACACAATGTTACACATTCGTCCAATAGTCTTTCCCAAAATATCTTTCTCCCGAAGATCCGAATGACGGGATATTACCTTTAAGCTAAATTTTATCTGCGGAAAGCCATTGTATATATGTTCTTTCTGTTATCAGCAAACTAAGGAAAGAATAATAGTTGCTCGTTGTTTCCCTCTTTGTATCACTGCAGCCGCCATAGCCAGCAGCATCTTTCCAATCAAACCTGGAGCTAACGCTAAAGCTGCAGTAATTATTTTCGCCAGCTTGACTACTACAAGAATTATTGCCTTCTCCCAAGATAAACTTCATCTCATTACTCTATTCAAACAAATTTGTCAAGGGTAGCCCTTCTGATAACCAACGATGTGCTCTAGATTTTACTGGTACATCTAACCTTTCAATCTGACACGTAAATGTCTTTGTAAAGACGGTGTCTATAAGAGGAAGAAAAGAATCCCAACAACACTGGTTTCTCTAGGAAGTCACCCATCCAAGTACTCTCCAGGCCCAATGCTTCTTGCATTTAATGATCAGCTGAGAACCGGATATTCAATGTAGTGAGTCCATCGGTTATGATGCTAAACATTGCAAAAAACATTTTCTGTGTGTGTGTGTTTATTACTAATGTGTGAACTAGCAAACAAGAATATGTAAACTAGTAGACAATGTAAAAAATGATTGTTCAGTTACTTGTATTTATATGTGAAAACAATATTCGGAAGAACAAAAATACTAACATTAATGAGAGAATATCCAAGCGCCCTGCCAGAAACACATAGCATCCTACCAGTAGGAAGCACAGAAACTCTAAAAATGAATGGTTTCTTCGACTGACAGCAGGATGTAATTCAGTGTTTATTTATTAGAGATACATAGACTCTAGCGAAAACCTGATTGGTACAATTATGTTTTCCGTTATCAGCTTTCAAGCTGAAAACACATTAATGTACAATCAATTTTTATTATTTATTACCACAAGAGTACAATTGTTTCTTTCATATCATTTTCCAACATAGTAATTCTGCTTTTCAATGCACCTGGTCCACCGTTGCACAAGCTTTCCGATACCCTTTGCAAAAAAAGATGTTTGGTTGTGCACGAGCCAGAATGCACCGTTTCCTTCACATGTTAATCGGAGCTGAATCGACGGCCTCTGTTTGATTTAAGTGGAACAAACAGATGAAAATCCAACGGGACGAGATCGGGATTGTATGCAGAATCCTCTAACACCTCGATACGCAGCGTCTGAAGAGTTTCAGCAATTGTGGGCAGCGGTATCTGGACGCAAATTGTCATTCAACACAAGAACGCCATCTGCCAATCGACCTCTGTGTTTATTGCGAATTGTGGGCTTCAACTTGCTTACTAGCATATCACTATACGTTTTACTGTTTATTATTGACCCTTTTCCCAGGTAATGTTCCAGGATTGGTCCTTGTGAGTCTCAAAACACTGTGAGCATCACTTTCCCTGCAAAAGGTTCACTCTTGAATTTCTTCTTGACTGGAGATTCGTGTACTTCCATTTCACGGTCTGGCGTTTATTCTCTAGTTCAAAGTGATGAATTCATGTTTCATCTCCAGTGATGATTCTCCTAAAAAACGCTTCACCTTTGGTAGCGTAATGGTCCAGTAGGTGCTGACAGATTCTTACACAGTTTCACTTGTGCTCTTCATCGAGTTTTTTTCGTAACCCATCTCGCACAAATTTTCTGAAAGCTAAACCTGTTACGCATGATATCTATATGCAGAACCATGAATAATCTGCATATGGATTGCCACTTCATGAACAGTCACTCGTCTGTTATTCAGAAGCAAGGCACGGACTCATTCAATAATGTCATCAGTTGTTGCTGCAGCTGGACACCATGCTTCTTCCTCATCCTTCACGCTCGTTCGACCACTTTTGAATTGTTCAATTTACTGGTAAACATTACTATGGTAACACATTATCTCCTTATTGTGCTTAAAGTTCTCTATGAATTTCCACTCCGGGTACATCTTCAGATCACAAAAAGCGGATGACAGAACGTTATTCTTCTTTGGTGCACACAGAGAGTGGTACGGCAATCTTTACTTCACAACAGAGCAAAACGGACTGATGTAACAACGTTGCAACCTACCACAGGTAAAACCAACGATGACGTCTAGTGTCTGGTGAGCACAAAATGCCGTAGAGCCAACCTAAAAAGAAAGAGAAAAATATTGCAGTTACTTATTGATTTATCCTCGTTCTTGCTATCATAATTCTTAACTAAAAATTACATGTCTGAAATTCTTACTACTTTATTTCACAATACTTTCTATGTTTTATCGTACTTCTAAGTTTAAAATATCACGACTATAACTCCTATCATAACTATCATGACTATAACTCACAGTACTTTCTATATTCTATCCTAATTCTCTACTGAAAATGCCATGTTTAAAACTTACTATTTTATTTCATAACATTTTCTATGTCCTATCATATTTCTTAGCTGAAAATATTATATCTAAAACTCTTACTACTTTATTTATATCGTAACTAACGGCTGAAGTCATGTATAAATCTTCTACCACTCTATTTCATAGTACTTTTTATGTTTTATCGTAATTCTCAGCTGAAAATGTTATGTCTAAAATTCTTACCACTCTTACTTTATAATACTTTCTATCTATGTTATCTCGTAATGCTCATAATCAGGATGAGTTCTAATTAACTAAGGATTGGGAAGAATTTCCTCCACAACCATGCAAAATCCGCCACAATATTTTGTTAACTACCTAGTACAATAAAGCAAACCAAAGCTTCTAAATTTTGGTAATAAATTAATCACTTTCGTCTTTTGAAAACAAATATATACATTCATACAGTATTTAATCTTGCGTAATGCCAATAATTCTCAGATCTTTAACACCTGTAACAAATTCATTCTTCATGTAGTAGACTTGATATACTTATAAATTTCGTACTAGCTATTGCATGTCATACAAAACGTACGTAGCTTAACATCATTATGAAAAGCTTTATTTTGCTTTTAATATTAAGAGATTGGCTTTAGGATTGGTTCGTTCGAGATAGGAAACTACAATCCATGCGTTATTATTAAAACAATAAGGATATTTCCAAAACTTATTGTTATATACTAAGGTGCAATCACATCCAGAAAAATGTATAATAATAATCACATTGTTAACTTATAGATTATAAGGCTTTGTTCAGTATCAATGCTTAAATAACTTTAGATACGAAATGATATACAGTATGTGATATTGTATACAACAATAACTGTTTGCTTAGTATCATGTTAGTAAATACTGCACTGTGTTTGAACAAGAAGGAATTTCACTAAGTATTCTAACAAGGAAGGGTCACGCAGGGGCTCCGCTGAGATCCGAACGAAACAATTGTGTTTGCATTTGATATGTTATAACTACAAGAATCTCAAAGTTATACTTGCCACCGGGCGGAATATCGTGAGTTACAACATATTTTGTAATGTCAAAGCTACAAAAGCTGGCAGAATGGTTTGAACCGAGTCATTTGTTCGGAAACGGTTGGGTAAATGGAAATCTCGGCCAACGCGTATCCCATCATTAGGGATGGTACCGAGACCGAGACTAGTCTCGGTCTCGTCTCGGTCTCGTCTCGATAATTCGAGACGAGACCGAGACCGAGACGGACTTTTATATACCGAGACGAGACCGAGACCGAGACGGACTTTTTATAACCGAGACGAGACCGAGACCGAGACAGACCTCTATAAATCGAGACGAGACCGAGACGAGACTCAAGTCAGTCTCGAAAGTCTCGGTCTCGTCTCGAATATTGATAGCTATTAAAATTGCCTTTACTCAACATTTGTTTCGTTGCTGTGTTAGATAATATGGGAGCGGTTGACTGATGTACAGTGGCGTATTTAGGGGTGGCTGTCGAGCTTAAGCCCCTCCCGAAACAAATTTGTGATCATTTTTTTTCGCACACAACGCAAATGTTCCTTACCCGTTCCTCAAGCCTCTCCCGAAACAAGATCTACCGCCTCTCTCTTTCTCTCTCTCTCTCTCTCTCTCTCTCTCTCTCTCTCTCTCTCTCTCTCTCTCTCTCTCTCTCTATATATATATATATATATATATATATATATATATATATATATATATATATATATGTGTGTGTGTGTGTGTGTGTGTGTATGTACAGCCGCAGATCCAGATATCCAGGATGTGACCAAGTGAGGGGCTAAACCATGGTTTGCCACTTTATCCAGTGTAAAGAAAGTAGGATTGAAGGCCATTTTATCGAATGTATGCCTGAGCGTCAAGGGGGGCTATATACCCCTCCTCTTGGATCCGTGCCTAATGCTGAAATTTTGTACCATGTTGTGTGAAGTGTTGAAGGAGAAATTCTTCTATAGTTCGCGTCATCCGAACTGGAGTGTGGCATCAGCCAATAAGCTCGCAGTGCTCTGTTACTAAACCTTCAGGAAAGAATCTAACCATCCATAATTGATTTTGTTCGTATTTGTTGACAATTATGAATGATTAGATTCTTCCCTGAAGGTTTAGTAACAGAGCATTGCGAGCTTATTGGCTGATGCGACACGCCAATTCGGGTGACGCGGACTATAAATACTCTGCAATATCACTAGATAAACAAACAGTGTTGCCAACGCGGCATAAAGTGGTATTTTCTCAAATTACAATACGCAAAGTATTACATATTTTTAATTTAGATATAAATAAAACCACGATACCCCATACATTATTCAGTGTGACAGAACAATACAGTATCACTAACATCAACATTTTGGAGATCTCTAATAACTCAGATGACATGGACGGATGCGAATTGCACCGTCAAATACTATGGTCGTGGTATAATGTATTTCGAATGAATTAAGGAAGAAAGTTACAAGAAATGGAAAATTTAACTTTTTCTAAATACTTTACTTCGAAAACGTGTTGAAATATCACGTCTCATCATACAGATGTTTCCAAGAGACTTAAATAATTCCATTTACAACAATTGTTATTTCAAACCGTTCAGAGATACCAAAAACATGGGTAGTGATTGTTATACTGCTTAAAATGACGTATTTGTGTTAAATTTTTATAATGATTGTTGCTTTCCTTTGCTTCTATAACATTACAACAATAGTTTTTGGTGTTTTTAATTACAAGTCACAGTTACATTATTTTAAGCAGAGTTGCCAACTTAAATAAACTGCTAAATATTATTCTAAATATAGTGCAAATAATGTAACTAAACTGCAAAGTATTTTAAAAGTACCGATGACGTTTTTCATAATCTTTAGGCTACTTATAATGTTAATGTCAAAGTTTACTTCCACCAACACATGTAAATGCAAATTGTAACTGAAAATAAATGTAACTGATAACTTTTCAGATCGTTGTTCCCCCTAAGGACTGATAGATTAAAACCGTGCTTAATTAAAAGTTCTAATTGCACCCTAATTACATTTCACTTGTTTTAGTTGACCACTGACCACCTCAAACTCGATCCATACCATTTAGCTATATGCAATTATTCAAGGACTTAAAGTTAGTAACACACACTGTGTTGTTTTTTGTTTTGTTTTGTTTTAGTTCAACGTCTCACAGTTATGCTAGGGCAGCTAAATGAGACTTAGAGCTACTGATTTATAGCGGAATCCGAGCAATTTCGGTCGTTCAACTGTACTTCCACCGGGAATCGAACTTGGGACCACACGAACCAAAGTCAAGCGTGCTAGCCCTCTAGACCAAATGGGGGGTCCTCACATTGTGTTGATTTAAATCATTGAGGATTGAGTATCAAGTGATAAAGGAGGTAGCATCTATTAACATCTATTAACATCATGTAGGCAAGTGATAACGCAGATAGAGCTATCTATTAGTGTGATTGTGACGTTTATTTTTTATTATTACCATTTATATAGTCCTACTCATAGCATTTCATACGAAGTAAATGATTATGTCTGTCAATTACACATTTTATTTTTAATTTACTATTTTATCGGCCATTTTCTTCAGTTTATTTTTCCATAAATTAGTCGGATCATAACCTCTTAAAGCAAAAGCTTTTCGTTACAAAAAGAAACAGTAAATGGCTATAGTTTATGATGTTGAAAAACTATAAGTAGCCGAATTTGTTACAGAAATTCAACTTTAAAACTGATAACAAACACAAAATGAAGCTGCTATAATGAGAATGTGGATAGTAAGTTGTGAAAATTTAAAATTATTTGTAGTAAAATGTTGCATAATGAGATGTTTCACTTTATATATAATAATGTGTGCGTGTGTGTGCGTCACCCTAATTATACAAAATTATTAAATCGCATGAAATTAAGAATATATCTCTTTATGAGCAATATTGTTGATTTTAGAGTTCGATCGGAAAGAAAATTGCCAGATAGGCTAAGAAAATTCGGAAATATAATATAAAACTGAATCTGGTAGAGGTCTGAAGGAAACAACCATGATTGTGTAACTTGGCTCAGGAAGTATTCTATAGTACTTTTAAGGTTTTCTTTCTGCAGCAATGAATTTTTAGATTTCTTAAACTATGCTATTGGTGCTAGTTTTAATCCATTTTTTTTTTGTCTTAATTTTAATTAATAACTTAAAGCCTCTGACGAACATCGAACATTCAGGAAGTGAAACTGATATCTGCAAAGTGCTATTACAAGAATTAATAGTTGTTTCCAAGCCTTTCATTCCAGACCAAGACTTTCGGTGCGTAGATTATGTCAAAAATGCCGGGGAATCAATTTCTGCAGCTGTACGAAATATTTTAAAAACAAGTGCTAGTTAATTTAGTAACACGTTGCAGAAAATATCTAGCTCAACTTCTAAATTTGTAGTTTGCAATATATCGCAATATGTGTGGGATATTCTTCATTGTCTTTAAGTAATTCACTTACAGAACATTGGAGACCCTTAATGTGTCTAAGATTATTCGATGGGCATAGTTCGTTTGAAAACATTACACGTGTAACCTGAATTCCTCAATTCTAATTGGGAAAGTCCCGGTTTTGTAATTGCAAGCACCACGCAAACCTGAATGATTAATACATGTCCTATTTTGAAATAGGGTTATTCCCGTTTTTAGTTACCAAAGGGTCTATCGCACTTGTTTGTGTGCCAGGCAGCTCCTGTAAATCGGTATTGCCAATGGTGGTATTTTGTACCACAGTTTGACAAAAATGAATATTAATTTAGCTATAAACAATGAAAATTTCATATTTTCTTAAAATAGAAGTTAGTTATTTTTTCCTCTTCAGAAGGATACGCAATGTTAAATTTAACCATAAAAATGTAGAATTTTTAAGTTACTTTTGAATTAAAAATATGTATATTTTAACTACCTATAAGTAGCAACACTTAATGTGTGTGGGACACGGGTACGTAGTTCGGTATTTCATATATCTACGGCTATTGTTTAAGCTTCAGTAGCGTCTCAGTAGTATCTAATTAATCTGCGAACTGGAGGGTAACTTCGCAATGCATTCTACTTCTAAGCGAAAACGTCCATTGAAAATTGACCAATATTTTGCTTCGAAACAAGATGAAGCACAAAGGCAAAACGTAAGTGATTCAAGTAGTGAACCTTTAGAAACTGAGCAAAGTGAAAATGAGGATGAGGAAAAGGGGAGCCAGAATAACAGTACGAAGAGAAAAAGTGTCCAGCAAGGAAACAATGAAGGAAATGAAGATCTCAATAGACCAGGTTCTTCCACATCGTCCAGCAAAACTAAAACTTTGCAACATTCTAAAAGTAAGTTTGCAGACTATTTTGAATTTAAAAGTGATTCGAAAGATGTGAAGTTAGCAATATGTAAATTGTGTCGTGGTGCTGGAAAAACTTCTTCAATGGACTTTAGAATGAAAGGTGGAAACACAACTGGTATCAGAAAACACCTACGACGAATGCATGAAGATATATATTTTCAAGTTTATCCCCAGGATAAGCCCAGCTGTTCTGGAAGTCAGATGTCAATTGTGGATATGCTACGCAAGTCGGGAGAGCAGGTAAGTTTGCAAATGTTGTTAATAATATTTTTTAAAACGTAACCTGACATGCATTCACGATTACTTCTACTCTTTAAAATTTGTGTAGACTCCTCGTTAAATATTAAAAACACATTTTGAGTTTCAAAGTACAAAATTGCTCAAACAACTTGAGTGTTTACAGAAATATTGTACAATGGTGAGATACTGGAAAATGTCCGTACCCGGGAAATTAGTCTTATTCGCAAGGATCTTCTTGAGAATGGCGTTTATTGTAATATAGTAGCTACTTAGGTAACAATACAGAGTACAAGAACTTCTTAGTAAAAGTATTTAATGCTATTAGATTTAGGGTAACTATACTCTCGATTAATCGAGATTGCCCCGTTATGGTAACGTAAAATATTGTTTTGATTAAAAAAAGTATTTTGGCACAAATTTTATGTCACTATAAAACCCAATAATTAAGTTTATTATGTAATACTGTTTTATTATGATTCCAACTACACAGCAAATACAGTTTTGTGTCACATTTTCATTTTATACGACTTTTTTTTTAACTAAGAAATTATTAACGTATTCCAAAATACGTACGTGCTGCAACTATTTTTTTAAAAGATAATTCTATTTTACCACTTTTTACTGTTGAAATTATAGTCACCTGGATAGATTCGAATTTAGCGCCCCTTTCAGCAGTGAGGCAACATGAGGTGTGCTGTAAACCCGCAACTTAACGTGGGATTCGAACTACAGGAACTCCCGCCGAAAATCGAACTCTGGTCTCTCGTGTCAAAGGTCCGTACGCTAACCATATAGCCTCAAAGTATCTCTCTTCGTGAATGCGTCTTTCTATTTGTTTTACAGTTTCTTCGAAATCTTATAGATAATGATTCTTGTTCTTCTTTCAAAGATTTGTCCGAGCGTTCTAGAGTAAGAGAATTGTATATTCTAGGCAAATAGCTTGGAATAATTGCTTATAAGATTCTTCTTTTGCTAAAATACTGCTCGCTAACAGGAATCGAATTAATACTTTATATCAGTGATGGTCAATATATAACGAACCGCGGGTCAGAAAAAAGAAAATAAAACATGCTAGGGGGACATATCCTCCTTCGCGACGGTTCACTGAGGTGCAAAAGTCATACATTTTATGAATATCCAAATCTGGGTATGTTGCTTTTCCTTTCATAAGTCTAGGACAAGAAGGGCCTGAGCTAAGAACATTTGAAAGTTAACTATATGACACTGCATTTTTGTAAATATCAGCCTCATAACAGCCTTACGTTGCAGAATAAACTCGGTAAGTCAAAAGTTTAAGAAAATTTCATAGTTGTCAAGCCTCGATTCAGGCATAGCTAGTATGATAGACTCTTTTTGTTACGCATGGAACTGAAAAAAAGAAATTACTTTTTTAAATTTATTGACAGGCCGGATTAAACTCACTCGCGAGCCGGATTTGGCCCGCGGGCTGTCATTTGGCTATCACTTATTTGTATTAATAAATAATAATTTTATTCGATTTACTGTATTTGTATCACCATTTAAGATTTATCTTCCGCTTTTAATATCACTAAAAACGTTCCGACTCGTTTCACATGATGAAGACGAGGAAAAATTAAGATGCTTTTATGCGAGTTATTTGAATCTTAGGTTGAAAAGAACGAAAACATCTTGGGGTGCAACGATGAGTGAGACACAGCAACTCGAAAGCGACTATATACAAGAGTTCCACACATATAATAAATTTGGTGAATGACTACACCTTTTCATTTCCTGTTCTCTTCTTATTAGTTCATATCAGTTTTTAAGTGTTGTATCCGTGTTCCATTCTAACCTTATTTAGCTAGCATTGCTATAAATATTTCAAAGCAAACAACACATAAAATGACATGTTTGCTACGTAAGCGAACACGATATCAGCAAATGAATTGGACACCTACACCACTACAAGAAAGAAAAAATAATCAGGAGTCTGACTGGTATCTAAACTCAAACACATATGTATGTTTTGTTTATTCAAGGGGTTAAATAGTTCAAGTTGTAGACAGAACGTGCTTGCATGCAGAACAAAACTTTTTTTTGTTGTTTTTTTTTTTTCTATCTGGCAAATTCAGATAGCTATTTAATCTCTCAATTATTATTTCTTTTGACTTCTGCTTTGTTCACAAAAGGAGATAAATCTACGACAGAGTGACTCATGAGTTAGAAATTCATTACATGTCTAAAGGAAGAATTACACGTACTGTATAATATTCCCTCAAGTGTGCTACGAAAGTAATGATGGTCACCGACCAGGTTCTTACGTCAATATTCGAGTGCTAAAACTGATGGAAACAAAGCACCTCATTTTAATGTTATTCCAACTTTATGAGTTTTTTCACAATGACAGTTATTGTATTCTAATTAGCTTTGGTTTTAGAAATTATAGTTTTCTATTAAATGTAATCACACCTTCCCATTATTTAATACGTATATACTCAGGGACGAATCCAGGACGAAGTCTAGGGGGTGAATGGGCTCTTAGGAGGGGCGGTAAAAGGTGATGACAGTGAAATATACCTCTGATCACCTGAAATTGTCACAAATAAGTACTAAAATACACTGTTGATAGTGCCATTAGGGCAGAGTGACCAGATTCTGACAAACGGAAAGTACAAGAACTGGGCCGTACTGCAACCCACGGGCCTACCGGAAAGGTACTTTCTAGGGGGCCCACTCACATATACGCACTGCCTTCTCCCCCGACAATTACTGAAAACATTTTCACCTTAAAAATTTTGAAAAAAAAAAAAAATAACGACATGAGTCACTTCTATATAATTCATGGACCCTTTTGAACTTATTGAGAGAGGGTCCATCATAGAAGATTTTGATGGGGCTCCTCTTGTATTTTCCCGCTTCAGGGTCCCTAATGGTCTTAATCAGGCCCCGTATATTTTCTATACGGAAAACAACAGTGCTATAAAATGTAAATTATTATTTACTTTCAAGTTATGGCATCATTTGAGATTTCAATTTCACTGAAAACTTCAATATTAGCAAAATTGTAAAGCAGAGTGGGAAATCAGGAATCTTTCAAGGGTTGAATTACGAAAAATGTGCAGTTTTTTTTCCGCAACATCATGGGCTGGCAACCCTGGTCTGGGATTAGCCGACAATATTCCGAAGAGAAGGAAGGAAAATACCTTGAACCTGAACCTGAACCTGAACCTGACTGTATAGCTGGTACTAGATGTGTTATCGTCCGGTCCGTTACTCCTGTATGCAAGGAGTGCGTGACGTGTGCCTTTTGATACATACACTACTTAGTACGATACGAGGTGAAGGGCTCACTAAAAAATTCGCTGTCCAGGGCCCACCGGGAAATTTCCCGGTTCCCCGCCTGGCCAGTACGCCCCTGTACAAGAACAATATTCTGACAAAGTTGTAATTAGTACACAAATATAATAGTATATGATAGTTTACTGCGTCAGCAATGCGCATGTCCTTATTTCATTTAACGTTAACCTTAAGTTTATCATTCATTTTTGTTAAAAAGAAAAGTACTGAACAAAAGTATTGAAGGAATTCAACACAACTCCAAATGCTTTATAAATGACAAAGTGGTTTATTTTTGTGAACTCGCAGAACTTCGTGTAGGGGTAAAGACTTTTTTAAAATCGATTTTCGAAACGTGGGATTATATTAAGGAATGAGGGAAAATTTCACCGGCACGAGGGAACTTCTACTTAACTTGGCTAGCATCACTGTCGTAAGTTGAAACAAAATCTTTTCCTACCTTGCCGATATCTCAACAAGCCCTTCTCAGTAAAACAATGTATTGCAAAAGAATGGTTTGTTGAGTGCTATCCTTCCCTAATATTTTGAGGAGGATAATATATTGATTGAGGATGTATATTGTAATTGAGGATAATATGAGGAGGATGTATAATAATTATATATACAACGGTTCATCATTCAGGAAAAGAGCCTATGGTTTAAAATGTTGTGAATAAAGAATGAAACATTAAAATACTGTAAATAAGTTAACTCAGGACATTTCGCAAGACATTTTTTTTTTTTTTTTAAAGGGATATTTCTCGATTTTCTAGGCGTCTTCGAACACAGGGCAGCTCTTTGGAAAACAGTACTACACGACGAAAATCAGTACGTCTACGTTAGCGGGAAGGAGGCGAACGACCCTTTGCCCTCTCCCTCGATTCACCTATATATGCTACAGTGCTTACAAGTTTTTGTAGACGCTTGTTGCGCAGTAGGCAATATAAGCTTGATAACTTTGACAATAATTCAACAGAAAAGATTAAATTCTTCCGAGTGATTAATAATGTAGTGTACTCTGTATTGTTGTCATAATCATAAACTTTTTCAGTTGTATACACATACATATAAGTAATAATAATTAAAAAAAAAAAAAAAACTGGTCGTCCATCTCTCTTTTAAAGACCATATTCTCCCAAGAGTACGTAGGAAATTTAATTACTTTTGCTTATTATGAGGAAAGATAAATTAATCAAAGAAGATTTATACTCGTTAAATTTATTCTACGCATATCCTATATCTAAACAATGTAAACTCATAGGCGTCCAGTGGCGTATTTACGATTTTGTTTCGGGAGGGGCTTTGCTAACTTTCGGGGGGGGCTTTGCTGAAAATGTGAAAATTCTCAAGATATTTCATATACTTTACTATAGTAAGTAAGATTTCGGGGGGGGCTTACGCCCGGAAGCCACCCCCCTAAATACGCCACTGGGCGTCACCAAGAAAGGCAAAAGAAGAGGGCAAATCCGTTCACATGGCTTTTTATGTAAAAGTAGACTATTTCCTTAATAACTAAAGTTCTACATCGCTTACCCCAAAGCAGAACAACGGGCGACAGTGCGTCGTTGTCGGAAAACGAAAATTATGGCTGCAGAAAGGTTGGACACGTGTACACGAAATTTATGGCAGCAGAAGAATCGCCCATATGTTGACAAAAGTTACTGCTACAGAAAATCATCTAATTTGCAGAAAATTTTCTGATTTGACACATTGTCGTAGAAAGAATAAAAGTGTTCTGCTTTCGGGTTCGCTATGTACACAAAGTTGGATTAAAATTATTTCACATGATCCATACACCTATGTAAATTTAGTTTTGTTGTACCAAATCCGATTCTGAAACAGGCTATTTTCTGTAACAGTTAACACTTCAGGAAACTTAGCAGAAAGCGCCTCAACAAATAATGTTTTAAACTTCTGTACTCTTTCTTACTGTAGTTCGTACACACCATCCAGTTTCATTCCTAGTGCAGTACAACGATTTACTCTCTTGTCAGATTCAAGCCACTGGCAAATTTGTTGTACCACTAGAAACAAACCTAATTGAACGTCTATTGAGAACATATGAGTGAAAGATGTAATTATAACAGAAAATTTGCAGAATTACATTTACTGATTAAACAAAACAGAGAACGTTGATTTGGTTCCGATGCGACCTTGCTGCAGTGTCCCACGAACTATCCCATCAGAAACTGTAGAAGAGCACCTTCGTCTCAGCGTCACTTCGGATTTTTCTTGAGAGGGAGCCTCAGGTCCGCAACTAAGGTTTGTGTCACCCGGGGCACACACGAAATTTGGCGTCCCCTTTCGCCGAGATTTCTTACCCCTTACCAGCAACAACCAACCAACCTTATCGCACTCGCGCTCATTGTTATCAACACCGTAAACTTCAGCGCTGTTCCGAACTGAACAATATTACACGCAAACAATCACCTCCTTAGATCTAATCCACTTCATAACTTAAAAAACATTTGGCGAAACGATTAGCTTGTTTGGTAAGGTGTGGAACAAGGCTCTGGCAGAGTAGAAGGGAGTGGGGAGAAACCCTGAGAAGATGTATTTGGAGTTTCTACCAAGATACATAAAGTTCGTGGGTCAGACAAGATAAACATGCAATAGTTATTATATATATACTTTTTATTTTATATTAGCTTCTACAGAAAATTCATTATTTCTTATCGGATTGAAATAGTGGAATTTTAGATGAAAAATATTTGGCCTTTCAGACGCTCTCCAACCACGCTCCCGGGACACGTGCCCCCTTTAACCCTCTCCTTGCATGCGGATCTGGGGAGCCTCCCTACCCGGCATCAAAAGACACTCTTTCATTCACCAATATTCGTGACACATCTCAGTTACTGCTGATTTGGGTCTAAGATTTTGTCATGGTGACTAGCATTGTTGAAATCACAATTGGATCTATTCCAACAGCAATAACATTCTAGATCAATCCTGCTGTTTGCAGCTACTGTGGCTTACAATTACTTTCTATCGATATGTATATCTAGTATTGGGTACATTAAGTAAGTGTTCGTACAGTATATCAGGTATTTACTATTTGTGTTGACTTCTACATATGCTATATCAAAGCGGATCCCTACAACTTTAAAAAGGAAGATAAAACATTATATTTAAGTTAATATTGGTTTAAGCAATTTCAATGTTTTACTCCTTCAATTAAACCTCAAATAAAGAGTTCAAAATGCGTTGAATCTTACCTTTTGCCCATAAATACATTTTAAAGAGAGATGGGTGGTCAAGTTTTTAAGAATCATTTACAATAATAATTTACACACACACACACACACACACACACTCACACACACACACACACACACACATATATATATATATATATATATATATATATATATATATATATATATATATATATATATATATATATATATATATATATATATATATATATATATATTATACGAGGTGTGGCAATTAAATAACTAGACTGGTGTCGTAAATGTGATGTATTGCAAAGAAAGTTACAATTGACTGTTATCCCCTTCAATATACTCCCCTCCCCTATCTATACACCGCTGCAAACGTGCCTTCCATTGTTCAAAGCAATGCTGTAGCTCATCAGATATCACACTGTTCAACAACGCTGCCGTTTTTCGTTTCACCTCTTCCACAGACTGAAAATGTGTTCCCTTCAATGCACTTTTCACTTTTGGGAATAGATAAAAGTCACATGGAGCCAGGTTTGGGGAATACGGAGGATGGTCGAGCACAGGAATGCGCTTGGCTGCTAAAAACTGCTTCACAGAAAGGGCATTACGGGCAGGCGCATTGTCTTGGTGGAGGATCCATGAATCGTTCTTTCACAAATCCGGTCTTTTGTTCCTTATTCTTTCCCTCAGCTTGATTAGGACTTCTTTGTAGTAGGTCTGATTTACCCTGATGCACCCATTCAGTCATGATGATACCCCTGATATGAAGAAAAACGATGAGCATTGCCTTCACTTTCGACTTCTCATTCGTGCTTTATCTATTCTTGGCGATGTGGGAATCTTCCAGTTCATGGATTGACGCTTAGTCTCAGGGTCATACTGGAAAATCCATAAAGGGCGGCCGGGTCATTCATCATCTTCAACCTTCTCCCTACCTTCTGAAAATCGTGTGTGCCATTCGAAAACTCACACACGTGGCATAGCATTATCACCATACACATCTTTTAACATTGCACAACATTCCATCGGTGTTTTGTTTAATTTCACCAGAAATTTGATGTTAATGCGCTGCTCAACTTTACTCTTCACCATGATTCCGGCACTACTACAGGACACTGTTCTCTTCATGCAAGCCTGCAAAGAAAAGAAAAGGCTTTCAGAATCATGAAACAAACAGTGGCTGCTCATGATGGCTCAAGATCAACAACAGATCATTAGCTACCTCCCTTCACGATCCTGCGCGACAGGATGGGGAGCAGTCTCGTTATTTAATTGCCACACCTCGTATATATATATATATATATATATATATATATATATATATATAATACATAATACGAACAAATGCCAGAAAGAACATTACATGATTACATGTCTTTTATTGTTTTAGGTTGGGCAAGAACAAAATACTAATCCAATGGAAGAGCGCATCGTTGAATGGGTAGCTAGGAAGTATTTGCCCTTCAACTTTTTTGATGATGATTTCACGCAGGCATTTTTCAAAACGCTGAATCCAACAGTCACTTTTCCAAAGAGACATGCGTTGAGAAATTTAATTCTGGCTCGATTTGACGCTATGAAGAAAGCTGTCATGCTCATGCTTCAAAACAATACATCAAAACTCTCTTTCACAGTGGATGGTTGGACATCACTGGCCGGAAAATCATATTATGGCATTACAACACATTTCATCGACGACAACTGGAACTATCAGTCTTTAGTTATTGATTTTGTTCCTTCGCATGGTCAACATACAGGGAAAGATATTGCTACGTTATTTCATAGGTCTTTGCAGAGTTTTAATCTTCAAGAAAAACTTTTAGGAATTACAGTAGACAACACAGCAGCAAACACAACGTTTATGACGGAGTTATCATATTTGTTGGAAAACTTTGATCGAGAAGATCAACATTTTCGCTGTATGGCGCATATTTTGAACCTTGCTGTTCAGGATTTTCTTCACATTCTCTCTCTGGACGATGATTTTGATGAAGATTGTATCGCTTCCGAAGAAGAAGATGATGAAGACGAACAGAACATGGAAGACAGTAGAACTGCAATCTGTAAAATTAGAACATTATTTTCAAAAATCCGAAGATCTGAGCAGCTTAAAAATAAGTTTCGCAGTTCATGTGAAGCTACAGCAGTGAACCCAATCAATCCAATTATTGATGTGCCAACAAGATGGCATTCCACTCATGACATGATAGGTTTAGCGTTGAAAGTTAGATCTGCATTAAACGTTTTGTGCGATGCTAATTTGGAATTACAAATCTTTAAGATCACGGACTCAGAATGGGAACTCTTAGATAGAGTTTATAGAATTCTGAAAAATTTCACTGTAGTTTCAACAAAATTAGGCGGTGAGACCTATGTGACCATTCCATTGGTTGTTGTCTCTTTTAACTTGCTTCTCGATAAGCTAGAATCTCTTGCAAATGATATGGGAGCAAGAGCTAAAAGGAACGAAATTGAAGAGAAAATTTTGTTGGCAATTCAAGCCGCTCATTCGAAAATGCTTAAACATTACCATCTTACGAACTGGATCTATTGTGCTGTATTGATACTTGATCCAAGATATAAAGTAGAAACATTTGGAATGACCTCATGGGGAAAAGAGATGTTAGAATCATCTCTCAAGAAGTTTGAAACTCTATATCGTCAATATTACGACAACTACACTCGTCAAGTACTCGATTTAGAGTCTTCTCAACAATCTGAAACAAATATTCGAAGCGAATATGATGACGACATAATAGATCTAGATATTCTTTACAAAAAAAAAGATTTGACTTCTCCTAGCTCATCTCAATCAGTAGTAATGGGTGAGAGCTGGAGAAAGGAACTTGACGAATACTTAGCTCTGCCTCGATGCACCGCTGACGAAGATATATTACAATGGTGGAATTGCAATGCAAAACGGTTTCCTGTAATGGCGAAAATGGCTAGAGACTTTTTCAGCATCTCTGCAACATCTGTTCCCGCTGAACGATTATTTTCTCGTGCAGGACTCACCATCACAAAACACCGGACAAGACTAAATGATGAATCAGCACGAAGTCTTCTGTGCATCAATTCTTGGATAACGTGTAACTTAGCAGAAAAAATAAAACAGCATATCAAGATTTATGGATAAAGTAAAATTTACTTTATTACCATTTATAGGTATTATTATACAAGTTGCGAACGATAAGTTCCAGTCAACTACATCACTATAAATTGTACACAATTAAACATTGAATCAATTAAATTGTTCATGGTAGCAACGGTCATGTTAAACATCTTATTATTGTACATACAACATTTATTGAAATTTGTAAAGTTTGTTATAAGTTTAATGATTAGAATGTGGAACTATAAACACTGTACACTAACCATCGCCACAAGTAAAGGAATGTAATAATTGTGAGACATCTATTTAATGTATCCATAAGTATATATATCGTTATTTGTTATTGAAATAACATTATAGTTCGAATTCACTTTTGATGCAATTAAATATCTTAAGAGTTGTTTTCACCACATATAATTTGTTATATAATACTGTCTAGAAGAACGTGTAAAGATTTAAAAACTTGTAAATTATTCTAAAGCAACCACACAACACATTCACACATAAACACATTCAACCGCCTTAACTTTCGAGACATTGGTAGTAGTGTTGGAGATTGTACGTATTATTTGAAGTATTGTTATACATTATTGTGAGTTATATTATTAAGTTATTGTGAATTATGTGTATATTTCAAATGCAGTCGACATGTTTTACATAGACAGTCATGTTCAAAAAAAAACACCTATCTGTCTTTTAAAAAAAACATATTTTAGCAACCTTGCATAGGACACTAATAATTTTATCTTTGAAAAAGAATTTCAATCGGTCAAAGAAAATTCATATTCAGATAAATTCCATAGAAGGCTTTCCAAAGAAAGGTGGGTGACTTTTTTTTTGACAAGTCTGTATATATAAGATACAGTAATATTTCGTTGAACATACGTAGCATCTGTTTCTTAAAATATTAGTAATTCAGATTTGTATAAACGAACGACATTTATTAGTACAGTGTTAAGATTTCTTCTTAACAGAGGTAGTTACAGAGATTAAAAAACCAAAAAACTAAACGTGCATTAATAAAATACAGGGTGTTCCAAAAGTAATTGTGAAATTTGAAACCACAGATTTCTGGTACGAAAACAAGGAAAAATGTTTGTATGACATATACATCGGAAATGGATAGGGGCGGAGCTGGACAGCTCCGAAAGTAGGGGAAAGGAACTTCACACCTGCCTACTGGGATGATGATAAAAGCTAGGAAGGAGGTTCAGAAATACATAAAAATCATATTGGCTTGACATGTTAAAAGCTTGTTACATAACTGAGCCAGAGATTCTCCATACGTCATGTACGGCAGGGATAATGAAACTGCGCAGTGCAAATGGAAATCACACAGAAAAAAAATGTTATGTATGGCACGATTGCACGCACATCTACAAGGGGAGTCAAAGCAAAAATTATTTAACATGATTGCATAGTCTCAGGGGGCAATGGAAAGTTGTATACCAGATAGAAACTTGCAGAGGGAGGGTAGACATAAGAACAAGTATAACTGGTCATGTCATGTAATGAAATAACAGGCAGAATCCACAACGACGTACTTATTTGTAACGTATCTCACACAGAATAGCACTACAAACTACTAGGCCGTACGTGCTAACAATAAACGCACCTACAGATGTTTAAAGTGCTGTCGTCCCACATCTATGCAACGTGCTAATCGTGAGTTTCAAATGCATTCCGTCACTCCCGGTGTGTTGCGTAACTGTTCACATGCATCTTCAATGCGGTTTTGTAAATCGCAAGTTCTATTCCCTAAGTGTGAAGCTGATTTCCCCCCATATACTATTTGAATCTGTCTAGCTCTGCCCCTGTCCACTTTCGGACTATATGACATTTTTTTTCTGTGGTTTCATTTTTCACCATTACTTTTGGGACACCCTGTATATCGATAACATTGAAATAAATTGATTAGCTCTTAGCAGAAGATATTAGGACTTCTGCTGCTTGTCGTTAAAGAAGTAATGTGAAATCAATATTATGTAGAATTATTGCTAATCGTGAAATAATTAATATAAGTTTCTGCACGGAATTCAAACTGAAAGAAGAATTTTGGTAGATTAAGATAAAATACAAAGACTAACATAATTCGTCAGAATAGTTTTCAAAGAATAAATTACAAAAAATATTCGTAAGGTTAGTTTTGAAGGTTATCAAACCAAGAAAAGAAAGTGTTGAATTATAAATAGTAGTTAGTGTGTGTAGTTGAGAAAAAAGTGTTTTCTATTGCTAGATTTTTATTTCGAGGGCGGCAATAACGTCGGAATAAATTGACAAAATCGAATAGTATTTTCTTGCTGTGGAAAGAAGCAACCATGTACAGTACATTATGGAAATCTGCATTCAGCTTCTTCCGAAGTTCTTGAAACACAGTGCCCTCTTAGTAAATGGGCAGAGAAAAAAGAGGTTCAATGGAATCAGAGAAAGCCACTAATAATAGTAGTAAACATATTTTAAATAGATTTTGAAGTTAAAAATGACCTATTTTTGTTTATATAGCTATAAATATTGTTCGTGTGTATTTCTTTTATAACATTTGCTAACACTAAATTATTCTCATGTAAAGCATAGCGTGTCATATCACTGTTTATCAAGAAGGATTCATGTTTTTGTACATATATGCATGCATTTATCTGAAACGCCACCGAGGGGTGACTTTTTCCCTGTCGTACAAACAGGTCTGCAGTATCCATGGCAATTTATTCAAATTAGAGCACTAAATTTTTCAATTTCCTAGGTATTATCCTTTATTCAGTTCTCAGAGTAGGAATTTTATAAGCCGGACTCTTTTTTTTTTCGTGGCCCTTATGGGTGAGGGCCCCGGGGCACTGCCCCAGTTACTCCTGCCTAGTTGCGGTACTGGATATATGCTTATGTAATGCATTACGACCTTATGAATTTGTGTAAGAAACAGAATGTATTGAAAGTGAGACGCGAACTATGCGAAACATCGGACTTTGAATCTAACTTGTTTGGTGATCCAATTCGAGATCACACATAGCAAAGATGAGTACCGTAGCTCCCACAACAAGGTTCAGGAAGTTCGTGCTATAAAGTGTAAATTAAACACCGGGAAGTGAAACAGTAATACATCATTTGATCAATTTGAAACAAAATATATTGTAGTAATAATTCACAATATTCGTTAAGATAATTAACGATAATTGTTTTTAACATAACAGTCAAAGCAAAATGTATTGGATAACAAATGAGAAATTGTAAAATTTCAATTTCGGTACGATTAAATACATTCGTGATTATATGTATTGCATTATCCGTTAGGAGATATTGAATAATTCTGATCCAAAGGAAGGAAATAAACTACTGTATAGTACTGGAGTTAATTTAATAGAGTTGAATTGTATAGGCAGTACTGAGGCTATGTAAGACAAAGTCTATTGCTGAAAGTGAAATATGGGTTACTATTAGGGTTTTATCCCAGGTGTGATATCCCACTGATGATTGAACCTAGAACACAGGCATGGAAAGCACTAGCGCCAGCAAATTAGCTATGAAGAGGTACACAATACCATAATAAAGTCAAGAATGAAGGCAAAAATAAGAAGCGGAAACGACAGACTGTACAATAGTAACACTTTCACATTTTAATTTCATACTATTTATTTCGAGACTTTCGAGACTTTCGAGACGAGACCGAGACTTGGCCCTCGAGACCGAGACCGAGATCGAGACAAGCATCTGTTGACCGAGACGAGACCGAGACCGAGACGGCGATTTTTGACTCGAGACGAGATCGAGACCGAGACCGCTGTTTATCAACCGAGACGAGACCGAGACTGTACAAAGTCTCGTCTCGTCTCGTCTCGATACCATCCCTACCCATCATTTTCAAGGACACACTTTTTCGGGTAAAAAAGCTTGCCCCAGGGTCTCCCGCAGGGTCCCAGATGGGGTCCAACTCAATTTTGGACATTACAAAACATGTTGTAAATCACGATATTCCGCCCGGTGGCACGTATAACTTTGGGATTCATGTAGTTATAACATATCAAATGCAAACACAATTGTCTCGTTCGGATCTCAGAAGAGCCACTGCGTGACCCTCCCTTGGAAATATAATTCTTGTTAATATATTAATATTCAGATATTATTAATCACATTCTCGTATTGACGTTATAGATACTAACTAAATCCAACTTATCTATATAATAGTTATCTGCAAAATACTATCTAACTTCATATATGTATAATTATATTAATATGTTACATTGACTGTTACGTTATTTGAAGATATACAATAGGGCCTATATGTCTTAATATTACATTTTCTTTAACAGCCCGTTTTATCATGTTCTGTATATTAGGTAATGTTTTGGTATATATTTATGTTGTGTTACTGTGAGACGTCACATAATCGATTGTCGTCGTTTGCTTCGATTAGATTAGTCGCCTGTTGTTCTTTCTTATTCTTTCCATCCGGACCAGGTTCCCTTTTCGTTTTTCAAATCACCAACACTTATGGAAACTCTACGTGCCAATTCTATTACATCGTTTAAAAGGAGGGATAACCCTTAACATCATGTGTTAGGTATTTGGCCGAAGGAAACATAAAAATAAAACCACTGGGCTACCAACTTTCAGTTCAGAGGGAAGCAAGGCAACAGAGATGGAGTGGGTCAGTGGGTCAGTGGGTCAGTGGGTCAAGTGGGTCAAGTTTTCTGGGTGGGTCAGTGGGTCGTGAGTCAACAGCATGTGACCCACCACCCACCGTGACCCACTGCGACCCACCACCCACCATGACCCACTGTGACCCACCACCACCGTGACCCACTGTGAACCACCACCCACCATGACCCAATGCGACCCACCACCCACCGTGACCCACTGCGAACTACCGACTCAGTATGATCTACCGACCCTCTCTGCTCACTGCATTGTAGACATTATCTTCTGAAGACTGATAAATTTGTCTCCGTTTTACTTTCAAGACCTTCATTTCCCTTTCTTTTCCATTTGTTTCTGTCTACTTACCTGAGGTGAGTATATCTAACCAAGTGAAAAAAGAACTTCAGGCACTTTTGGATATTGATATTTTTAATAGTAATAGGACTTACACTACTACTTGGCTTTCGAGACCTGTGAGTTTTTAGAGCTAATTACTGGAAAAAATACATTTTTGAATCACTGTAATATATAAATTATTATATAAAAAAACAATGTAACTATGTGTGCCTGATCATCACGGTCAAATTGCAAAGTCAAATGAAATTATTTTTGGTATATAGTTAGGCCTTAATCCAAATTGGGATGTTATATTGCTTTTATTATAATGCATATTATCCTAAGGAGGTAGTGAGGATCCGAATTTTTGCGAAAAAAAAAATTAGTATCTCCCAAGCCGTTAAACTTACGGAGATGAAATTCAGTGTACTAACTCTTTATTGAAAATAAACAGTGTGTGTCCTAGCATTTTTTAAAATTCTCCTTTATGTGGGGGGGGGGGGATTTCTATATATATGGAAAATTGGTAGTGAGTTGGTTTGTAAAAATGATCGAAAACGATCGATGTTATTTAAGAAAAAAAATTAGAAACAAAAAATACAGTGCTAGGCTTCATATATCCATTGCTTTCTGCTATAATAATTGCTGAAGCTTATGTTTATTATTTGGAGCGCTTACAGCACAGGGCAATCAACCCATAAAGTTGTGAGAAAAATAGGCATAAAATTTGTACTGTAAGCTTAATTACACGGAAATTTGAAGTTTGGATTGTACGCATAATTGTATGGAAAATACACTTTTTCTCCCTTTACGTTGGTCTACTTACTTTGATTTGGAACTTTGAAATTTCATCTTTTTTTCCACTGAAAAGTATTGATAATTCAACAAGGAAATAATTATACTATGATAATTTAATTGAAATTCATCGTAATTTGGTTGGCAAACAACAGTGTGGTAATTGAAGTTGGAGAAGGAAGGAAATTATCATTCAACTCTGAACACTTTCCAGGAACCTCGTTCCCTTTCGCTTTCTAGACGGGGGAGGGAACTTGGTAATGGTATCAAACCTTCATGTGTATTTACAAAAATTAAATTTATAAACAAATAAGAAATCATCAGTTTATCAGGCTTTAATTGATAATTTATTCACAAGATTCCCTATCAAAGGCGTGGTAGATGAAGTTTCTGTTCTACATGGGTCGACATTACCAATTCACATGGTCGATATGGAAAAGATGTTGTATGGTGATAGAGAGATGATACTTCTTGCTGAGTATTTCAAACCAAACCAAGAAAAATCGTTATCAGACTTACTTAAGTCTAACAAGTACATTGTCGATGAGAAGTTGCAGAAATCGGGTAGAAATATTATCGATTTCCACGACAGAGTACGAACGGGAATTTCCCCTTATGAATTTACAGATGACTAATATTAGAAATACACTAAGTGCTCAAACATTGTCTAGCTTGTTGCTCATCAATGTTAATGGCCCACCGCTAGACAAGCTCAAAGTAGATGAGGTAGTTATTTCTTGGCTGAAGGATGGACATCATTCCACTGCGGATGATTTACCGCCAAAAAGTTACCAACAGAAAATAAATCCGATTTCAGATTTGTTTTAAGGTGGAAAATTACGTGTTACGGAAAATGTATACTTGTATTACTAATGGCTTATTTGTGTTATTCAACTTTGTACCTAATTTTTAGTAAGTCTCTTCTTTGCTTTAGGTAAACTACTTTGAATAAATATTCATAATAATTGCAATTATGCATATTTGTAACTTAAATTTAACATGGTGTTCTAGTGATTACACAAATTACAATTATGAGCATACTTTATGGAGATGCTCTCACAGAGGGTAACCGAGCACCTTTATACCCTATGAACAACTGATTTTTCAAGTCTTTTGTGAGAAAAATACTGTGAACTGAAAAACATAACCTTTTCCATATTGTACAGGGGTATTTTCGTGCGAATAGAAGTTTCTTGTGGAATGCGTTCAGAAATTAACACTTGCAAGAATACTCTCTTAGTAGAAGTATATTTTAGGCACACACTAATTTCCCTCACCTCGAACTGTTTCAATTTCCTCACTGACAAACACTTTACTATTTTATACCTTAGGTCAGATCCACTGTTATTGTAACAGAGTGGTGCTTGAGCGATTGACTAGAAATTCAAACTCCAATTAGTGACAATTTCACAGTCTTGTTTTATTACAAGTGTAAACTCTTCAGTCAGTTTAAAAGAGGCCGTGGATCTTGTTCAAAGTTGATGACGATGGATTTTGGTGAGTCAGAGTAGGTCAAAGTGGATGAGAGTGGTTCATGGTGGGTGGTGGGTCAGAGTGGGTCACCGTGGGTGGTGGGTCATGGTGAGTCACAGTGGGTCATGGTGGGTGGTGGGTCAGAGTGGGTCACGGTGGGTAGTGGGTCAGTGGATCGTGGGTCACGGTGGGTGGTGGGTCAAGTTTTCATTGACCCACGCCAATTCTGCAAGGCAAAACGTTAGTCTGAAATTCTTACAGCCTTATTGTATAGTACTTCCTATGTTCTATCGTGATTCTCAGCTAAAAATATCATGTCTAAAAGTCTTACTAGTCTATTTTGTAATATTTTCTACTAAGCTGAATATGCCATCTAAAACTCACAACTACTTTATTTCATAGTATTTTCTATATTATATCGTGTTTGTCAGCTGAAAATATCACTCTCCGTATTCTATCTATGTTCTATCGCATTACTTCAAGTATTACTATCCATATTATATCACAATTTGTCCTCTGTTTTATAGATACCTTTAAAAATGGTGCATTTTTTTTGTGAAACTAGCCTTAAGTATGGGCGAAATATTAGAGAGAAAAAAAAAAGAGCCATAAATATTATGTGAAAACAGATTTTTTGTGTCACGGTGCATTAAAATTAAAAGTGGTGACAAGCGGTTGGCCTTAGGAGTAAAGACTCGGAAAAGAATAGGCCAAGAAGTCAAAACCTATCGTGCAATACTATATCTTTCCTTTTGCTCCTGTAATCGTTCCAACATTACACAAGAGAGAGAGAGAGAGAGAGAGAGAGAGAGAGAGAGAGAGAGATTCGGATTACATGATTGGCCAATCTCTGGTCCCTTCGCCCGCCCCAGCCGCTGAGAAAGTGAAAGCTGGTGTTGTTTATAAATACGTATATATTTGTGTTTTTCCTTCAGTGACAACAAGAATTTCCTTTCAATTCTTCCATACAAATGATGCAATGAAAAGTATTTAAAAAATGGTAAAAAAAAAAAAAAAAGTTGCATGGCTATTTATCATCGGTTACTGAAAAAGCTATGAAGGACGAATACTCTTATAAATTATTGGAAAATAGATACTAATTAGTGAGAGTGGGATAACAC
This sequence comes from Thermobia domestica, assembly GCF_964235325.1. Lineage (NCBI taxonomy): Eukaryota > Metazoa > Arthropoda > Insecta > Zygentoma > Lepismatidae > Thermobia > Thermobia domestica. Next base: position 164,659,842 of record NC_137462.1, on the reverse strand, counting down.
ACTTATTTCTTTTAAATATTATTACGAAAGTCTTTATATTTAAAAGAAATGGGATATTGACATTGCTAAATTTCAAAAGCTTTTTAAGATTTGGTAAATTGCTTTGACGTGTCTCACAGCCAGTTTCGGGACAGCATAAATCACGTCCCTTGTCTCTTCTGCCAATTTCCATAAATGCACGTACGGTTATATTCCATGTAGAAGTTGGAAGTCTGGTCACATAGAACGTGTTAACCAACAGAGAAGTTTCAAGTTGAATAGAAACTTAAATAGATAACATTACTAGTGAAAAGTTGACTTATGAGATGATGGAAACCAAATATACGTAAATACTTTCTATCTCAGAAATGGTTTTACCTTTGATTTACGATAAGAGTTAGGAATATTTCGTGATCATGAAAAGAAAAGTTGAATTTAAAGATTTCAACTGATTTACTAGTCTCATTACTCCTATGTAACGAAAGAATGATTTTTAAAATTCATTTGCTTATGTATCAGAACTCTAAGGGCAACAAGACTATGAAAATCAAATTACCGGATCTCTCATGTTTTTATGGGATTTTACTAGAGATTTCGTAGTTTCTCTTCTATCTCAAATCTATTTATCTATCTATCTATAGAATAAAAATGAAAGGGACTATGTTTGTGACTTAATAACTTTTAAACCACTTGACCGATCTTGATCAAATTTTCAACATAGATGAGGTTCGGGCCTGGGATTGTTTCTGTCATTTCCCTTTGACGGTGCAACTTATGAGAGGGGGAGGAAAGATATATAAAATGATGGAAAATGATCGATTTTAGTGTCGAATCCATAGTTTGCGGGGTCGATGCGATGAGATGAACAATGACAATTCTAATGCTGTTTAAATCCAAATTCAACCCCGCAACTTGGGGAGGGAAGGGTAAGATATATATATATATATATATATATATATATATATATATATATATATATATATATATATATGATAAAAGATGGCCGATATTAATATCGAATCTATAGTTTTCAGGGTCTCTGAGACGAACAATGACACTTCCGATGCTGTTTAAATCGAAATTCAAACACCATTAGTAACCCAAAAGGAGGATGGTGACATGTAAATATAATTGAAAATGGCCGATATTAGTGTCGAATTCGTAGTTTTTGGGGTTCCTAGGTTGATTGCTGACAGTTTTAATGCCCTTTATGCCCAAAATGAAACGTATTCTCCCTGTGCGAAGAACGGGCATTCTACTAGTATAAACTAATTTATTGCTGTCAATAACAATTATTTTCGAAAATGACTCTTAAGATTTTCTTCACGTTTCATGAATAATCATAGGAGTATGACAGCATTTGATTACTTCCAAAAAAATCAGCAAGGATATACATATGTAGTTCGGACTATTTAATCAAAAGTTTGTGTAACAGTTTTGTTATTTCACAAACATTTCATTAAATCTTATAAGCTTGAAAAAAAAATCAAGAAAGGATGGTTTAGTGGTTTAGTAGTGAGATTGAGATAACTGATTTTCTTCTTCTTCTTATATATATAAACATTTTCGCGATTTGTTCATATTTCATTTATGACTCTGTATAATACAAAAAATCATTTTTTAAAAAACGAATATGGAATATTTAATGGTGGGCAATATATCTCATTAATTACATTTATTAATTCAAAAGTTCAGAACTTAAAAGTATTTTAATTGAAACTTGATAATATTTTTTAAAGAAATGTACACTTTTAGATAATTTATCATCGAAAAATGCCTGTTTAGAAGTGGTATTTGCGTCACTGTTAGGATATAGTACTTCACTATAAGGATTATGTGAATCACTGTTAGGATTATGTACACTCATGTCCAAAATGATTGTCGCATATCTATAACCGTCTTCTTGTAAGAATATAATTTGATAATGATTGTGAGGGTACTTTTAATACTGATACTATGTGTATAATCGGAAAATGTATATTTGTGGTAAATTTCATAGGAAAAGAATTATAAATATGAAAATTAGAATGTGTAAAACAAAATGTTGCTAAATGGACAAGAAAGTTTTATTTTCGTTTTATTGTACTTATTTATTGCTCTTTTCACATGAAATTTTCCGCATGCATGTCTTTGCCGATTATACACATACTAACATTGTAAGAAATACCGGGCGAATTCGTTATCAAATTATATTTCTACAACAACATATTTATAGACATACGACAATAATTTTGGACATGAGTGTACGTCACTATAAGGATTATGTGCGTGACTGCAAGGATTATGTAAGTCACTTTTAGGATTGTGTACGTCAGTATAAGGATTATGCACGTCACTGTTATGATTATGTACTTTACTTCACTATAAGAACTAAGTGCATCACTGTTAGAACTGTGTGTGTCACTGTTAGGAGTATGTATGTCACTGATAGTGAAAATCAGGCAAGATCATATACACTCTGCTACACTTAATAGTGAATATTTTTCATATAGTGTATAAAAATACATAGGTGGGATAAAAAGTAGTGGGATAAAAACGCCTACTTTTTAAAAATAGAACTATTCGAACATACTTTATTTTCTTATTTGACTTTTCTTTTATACACATTGAATTCTTACCAGACTAGAGAATGGATATGAACATGGAAACATTGAATTTATTTTAAAACGCCCATGCTCTTAAATGAAACTCGAACAATCTTCTGGCCAGCGCATTCGGCTGTACTTCACCATTTATGATATTGTATCGATATCATTAAGAATATCGTTATTGTTTCCCAGGAGCGTCATTTCAGATTTCGTTTGAGGGGGCAAGAGCATCACCAGCATAAGATTCTTACGTTTTGTACTAGTATATTAGTAGACAATCGATTAAAGTATATGTATTCCTCAAACTCTTGGGAGGGGCAATTGACCCATCCTGCCCCCCTAAATGACGCCCCTGTTGTTTCCTTCTATGAATATCACGGTGAAGATAATTTACGGTTTGGATTGTTTATTCGAGTTTTATGCAGGAGCACACCCATCGGGGATCTATCGGGTTCATACCCCTCCCCCCCCCCAAAACTTCGTAATTCAACATACTTTTGTACAGTTTCTCAATAAAACTATGCTTGTTCACCAGGGAAATTATTGATGTAGCATGAAAATTTGTACTTAAGGTTCATCTGTACTCCTTCTCTTATAAAAACAAGCTAGTTCTTTCATTTAAACAAATATATATATATATATATATATATATATATATATATATATATATATATATATATATATATATATATATATATATATATATATATATATATATATATATATATATATATATATATATAGGTGGAAGTATTTTATAATTACTTATCATCTTTTCGCGTGCACAATAATACTCGTTCAATACTACATAGACATAGTAGCTTATAGTATTTGACTCCCTCCCCTAAAGTTTGAACCCCTCCTAACAAAAATTTCTGGGAAGGTTTGGAGTTTCATCATGGAATATTTTACAATGGAGTTTTAAATATTAAAAACTCAATAATAATAATAATAATAATAATAATAATAATAATAATAATAATAATAATAATAATAATAATAATAATAATAATAATAATAATAATAATAATAAAACTAACTAACTAACTCTATGGCCTATGGAACCCGGAGGTTCAGTGCCGCGTTCACAAAAGCTCCCCACTGACTTCTATCCTTAGCTAATTGCATCCAGTTTCTACTTTGTATTTCTATCTCTGCGAGATCCATCTTAATATTGTCCTCCCATCTGCGCCTAGGTCTTCCTAATGGTCGTTTTCCTATGGGTCTACCAGTTAAGACTTTGAAAGCGTTTCTACTTTCTTCCATTCTAGCTACATGACCTGCCCACCTAAGCCTCCTAGACTTGACGACCCTAACAATGTTGGGTAAACCGTATAAACTATGTAGTTCCTCGTTATGAAGCTTCCGCCATTCCCCATTCTCGTTCCTCTTGGGTCCGAATATTCTTCTCAGGATCCTGTTCTCAAATACTTTCAGTCTATGTTCTTCCCTCAGAGTAAGCGACCATGTTTCACAACCATACAGAACAACAGGCATGATTATCGTTTTATATATTTTAAGCTTCAAATTCCTCGACAGAATTCGCGACGACAAGAGATTTTGAACCGAATAGTAACACGAATTTCCTGCTTTTAGTCGACATTTAATTTCTTCGTGAATATGATTTTCGTCTGTTAATATTGATCCTAAATATTGGAAAGTATCCACTTTATCAAAAGCATTATTTAATATTTTAACGCCTCCACAATTTGCCGTATTACAATCCCGACGCACTTCCATGTATTTAGTTTTATCTGTGTTTACTTCTAAACCCATGTCCCTGCAAGCGTTTAATAAGATCTCTGCATTTATTTCTACTGTTCTCCTATCATCCCCTATTAAATTTACATCATCAGCATATGCCATAACCTGGTGAATGCCGTTCAACTCTAGGCCCTGGTTGCTATCTTTGATTTTCCTTATAGCGTATTCCAGCACAAAGTTAAATAATAATGGCGACAACGCATCTCCTTGTTTCAGGCCATTTTCGACGTGGAAGCTCGTGGACAAAAATTTTCCTACCCGGACTTTACTTTGGGATTCACTTAAACATACCTTAATTAATCTAATTAGCTTTCTCGGTATTCCAAGTTCTGTAAGAACGTTGTATAATGTTTCTCTCCTAACCGAGTCGTAAGCCTTTCTAAAATCAATAAATAGTTGATGTACCAGGGTATTGTATTCCCACTTCTTTTCGAGTATTTGGCGAATGGTAAATATTTGGTCGATAGTTGATCGATTTCGTCTAAATCCGCACTGATAATCTTCAATAATTTCATCTGCGTATGGGGTCAATCTTGCTAACAGAATATTTGAAAGGATTTTATAGGATGTTGACAGAAGAGAAATGCCTCGATAATTATTACAGTCAGTTTTGTCGCCTTTCTTGTGAATTGGAACAATGATTGATTCTTTCCACTCTTGTGGCAATTCTTCCTTGTTCCAGATAAGGAGAATGAGTTTGTGTATCTTGTTCCACAATTTTTCGCCTCCAGCTAAAATTAACTCAGCCGGAATTTCATCTACACCCGGAGATTTGTGTTTCTTCAATTTCTTTATAGCGGCTTCCACTTCTATTCGATTGGGTTCTGGAATATACGGTTCTGCGGTGTGTATCTCCTTTTCTCCACGCACATTAGTTTTTGGCTGCGTGTTCAGCAAATCGTCAAAGAAATCTTTCCATCTATTTAAGAGGCTATCCGTATCGGTGAGAACTGTTCCGTCAGATTTCTTTAATATATAAGCACGAGGTTGATAGCCTTTCTTAAATTCGCTGATCCCCTTATACATGTCCCGAATATTTTTATTTTTACTATTATCTTCAAGTTCCTTAATTTTAGCTTTCAAAAAATCCCGTTTCTTTGTTCTAAAAGTTTTGGAAGTTTCCCGCCTGATATCTGCGAAATTTTGTGTAGTTCTTTCATTCGGATTTTGTAGCCACCGTAATTTTGCCTGTTTTCTCTTCTCTGCTAGTTTAATGCATTCTTGGTCGAATGCATCCATCCATGCATGGTTTAATGCATCCATGGTTTGTTCCTACGTATTTCCGCGTGTCCCAATTTTTCTATTGCTGAACTTTTAATGCTATCTCTAATTTCAATCCAAGTATCCTCAACACTAGTGCACTCCGAGTCTTCTAAAACCGCGAATCTATTCGAAACTTCAATCTGGTATTCCTCTCTTACCTGGCTCTCTTCTAATTTCTTTAAATTAAATCTCTCCGTTTTCGGACATTGAATATTACCTTTATTCAACGATAATCTCTCCCGTATTATCGCTACTACCAGGTAGTGATCAGTGTCACAATCAGCCCCTCTAAACGACCGGACGTCAATTATGCTAGATTGTCTTCTTCTATCTACTAAAACGTGATCAATTTGATTATGTGTTTTTTCCGTCTGGTGATGTCCAAGTGTATTTATGAACGTCGCGATGTGGGAATTTTGTACTCTTCACGATTAGGTTTTTGGATGTTGCAAAGTTCACGAGTCTAACACCGTTGTCATTACTTTCCTTATGCAAACTTTCGTCCCCTATAATCGGTTTGAAAATATCCTCTCGTCCTACCTTCGCATTGAAATCCCCTAATAGAATCTTCATATGGTATCGCGGGAGTTGGTCAAATATCCGTTCCACTTCTTCGTAAAAACTATAATAATAATAATAATAATAATAATAATAATAATAATAATAATAATAATAATAATAATAATAATAATAATAATAATAATAATAATAATAATAATAATAAGTAGCAGTGGCATATTGCACACCACGTCAATAATTTTGGTTTGCTTTTTGGTATACTGAACTTCATAACAAGCTATATTTTACCAACCCTAGGCTTAAATATAGCATTTTACTTCAATTTAAATGGAGTATGCTTTAAGATGAAGGAAGGTTTGAAAATAGAAATTATTTAAGTCTTTAAATTTGTCGAGTACAACGTCATTTAGGTTCGTTATAGCCTTGACGGACGGATAAGTAGTTTACATCCTGAACATTATACTAACCCGCTAATCGCAGCAGCATTGCGGGTAGTCTATCAAGCTAGATCCATAATTACTTCCATAAGAATACATGGGGAACCAATTTTTTATTGTCGATATCTTGAAATCAACTGAATACATCACCTCCATCAATGAACTCAATTCCTAATTTTAACCTTGTAAATCATGGCCAAAATTGACGGTGATCTATCAACTAGTTCTTGATATCCTGTGTCTTCCGGACAAATACACGGACAGACAAAGTAAATATATAAAATAAGTTTTAGTTAAACCAAACTCCTTAAAAACCCAAGCACAATAATAATTATTAGATAAAAATCAATATTTACTACTTTTTTTTTTTTTTTTTTTTAGTGAATATCCTAAGTAAACGGTAAAGGATATCTCACATACAGGACAGGACATAATGGATCCCAAAGACTTGGTAAAGTTTCTTCATACTTAGTAAACTTTGGCAAATACAGGAGGTACTATTGTCACTATCATGCTTAGCCACTTTTACTCTTCAGAATTCTCCAGATTCCGCTCTTGACAGACTGAGTGAAGTCCTAAGAACGAGAGAATAATTCCCTCCCTGACCGGAAATCGAACCAGGGGAAGCCCATTTGGTACGTATAATGTATGTTCTGTAGTACTCTGTAAATTCTAATAAGTGTTTAATTCTTAATTTTCAGAAGCCGAGTACCGAAAATTATGACGATAAAGTTCGAAACCGTAAGGAAGATCTGCAAAGACTATGTGGTGGAACTAAATACTTATCAAAGAAAGGTAATGGAAATTGAATATGAAGAAATTGTATCAAGAGTAGAGGAAATACGACAGATGACTGATTTTCGTTATCTGCACTGAGAAAATTTCGTTATCCAGACAGCGGTAAATTAAATAGATATACAGAATTCTTAAGTTTACTACGGAGATCTATACGGAGCATACGCTATCCATATACTACATACGTACTGAATTTTTCCAGCTTAGATGTTACATCATGCCGCTTCAGAATGTCTGACACCTAGCAATCAAACCTATATGTTGCATACGTCAGCTATATGTTATATACGTCTATTTGTATGTGAGATCCTGACCATCCATATACAGTTCTTTCGTACGAAAAGTACGTTTATTCTGAATACTTATATGGAAAGTACGTATAAAACATACGTTTGCTGCAGGATGTTACGTAGGGTTGTGCGTTTAGTCTAAAAATTACACAATTTACGCACGTAACCTACAGTTTTACGTGCGTTACATAGTTTTTTTTTTCCCTCAGTGTAAGTATTATAAATCGTAAATGAAAACAGAAAATAAATGTAGGGACAGCAAAACAAATCTTCTACGGACAAGCAAAGCATATTTTTCAGGTCGCTAAGTAAAGACTTATACTGTAGTTGTGAAATCTTCCCTTTGATTGTTACTATACTGTGCACAGTGTTAACATGAACACTACGAAGATGTAAATAAATATGATTAAGAGACATTGAATATAGGGAAAACTAGCTGAGTGGAACAAAAAATCAACAAGGAAGTTCGGAAGAGCAGGGGGAAATTAGCATTAAAGTTAATTAAAGAGAAAATAAACTGATTAGCGTTTGAATTAAGAAGAAATTGTATTTACAGGGACTTAATAGAATGATGATAGAAAGCAGAGGACGTAGAATAAAACGACTATTATTAATAGACTGTACTCAAAACATACAACTTCTACGTTGGCGTGTAGTATCAGATTAATTTTTCTCTTATAGTACAGATTCGGGGGTACTTCTAAAAGTTCCCGACTTGATAGTGAAATTCGCGCCACTAGTAATAAGCAATTCATGGCATCTATGGTCATTTGTGTAAGAAATAATGTATCAGTTCCATCTCTCTATCTGTGTGAGTTCGTTGGAGGTAGTCATTTGAATCAGTCACGGTACTCCAGTCCTACACGACTGTTGTTCCCAAGGCTACAGAGGAAAGATTGTTCCTTTGTAGAGATTCGGCACCGTCCAAATTATGCACCGCAATCTTGGCTACAACAGTCATGTGAACTAAAGCATTGTCATGCAGTAAGCGAGCTCAATGCACAGCGACCGATTCGACAGCCCTTAACGAACTGACACAGGTAGACAGTTGGAACAGATACAGTATTTCTTCCACAGGTGACAATTGATTTGACTGATTGCATTTAACGTTCTTTTTCATCTGCAAAGTTATGTAAAAATTTAACCAACTCATCAAAGTGGGATCCAACCTACTACTTGGCTTTGATGAAACTTTCATATTATTTCTTCCGGAGATGGCACTATATGCCATGAACGGCTTATTATCAGTGACATCACATTTCAATGCCAGACCAGAAACTTTTTGAAATGCCTTTGTAGAACAATTACTTAATTAACCAAGTGAAGCACTAAGCCATACCTCATATGATATTGCTTTGTGTGCATGATAACCAGGAAACTAGAGGCCAGAAATGTTCTTGGATTGAGCCAAAAATTTAATAATTTAGTCCTACCCTCTGCCAATGCTATGTTATCAGTTATTGTTACTGTTCATCTTCCTAAGTAGCATTGGCCCAGTAGCTTAAATGCGTGCTTTCTGCGACCACCATTCTAGATTCAATTCCGGGACGTGGTGCTTGTTTCGGTGCGTGGCTACAAACCCGAATAATGAGCTCCTTTGCAATTAGATACGCTTAAGTTATGGGCTTTCATCACGTACTGGGAGAAGCTCATGTGGTTATAATCTCACATTAAACTACAGACCCATAACTCATATGGTGTTCATGCTAGAAGGAAAGTAACTCAAAGCAAACTGAAAAACCAAAGCCGAATAGTAGGTTGGATTCCACTTTGTTCAGTAAGTTTCGTTTTATATAGCCTTACAGCTGAAAAGGAACGTTAAATGCAATCAGTCAAATCAACATCTACTTCCATCCTAAGATCTTGATCTCGTATATCGTCCTGTCACCTTCTTCTCTGTAATGTTATTAGTTACTCAATAGTGATGTCTGGAAAATGACAATTTCGACCTATGTAGTCATTCGTGTAAAGATAACTTGCAGTGCAGCCGAAACTTTGGTGCGTAAGTTGCCGCCGACTCTGATATTTATATAGGAAAGAATCAAAGGCAACCAAAAGCGACTTAACACGTTAAGTGCCGCGTGAGACCACGCTGGTCTCACATAAAATATTTCCTTACGGCTATGTGGCACTTAACCTTTAAAGGTTTCAAAATGTGAACGTGGAGAAGATAAAAGACAATTACTTTGATCGAATAAGAATAGTTAAGAAAAAAAATAACAATATTGGAAGTAATTACACGTGTAAAACGATGGGTAAAAGTTGGTTGTACATAGTTAGAGGGGGAAAAATATATTTTGAGAGACGTAATGGAAGGATTGGTGGAAGGAAAAAGAGAGAGAGCAGGAAGAGGAAACTGGCTTCAACTGATGGATGATTAACGTCACCCATCACTGACGATTATATCAAGACAGGCTGGACCGAGGACCGAGTGAGTGTAAATTTGTAGAGTAAGAAGCTTGTCTGCCAGAGACGGCTAAAATGTATCTATTTATGATGACCTTCCAGCAAAAGTCCTCATGTATTTCTTACGCAAGTGACTTATTCCATTAATCTTTTAAATATCTTGAAGTATTGCTAGAGTAGTTCCTTTTCTCTTCACGTACGTCAAACATTACTGTTAATTAAACAAAGTTTTAGACCAGCAAACTTCACAAATAATATGATAAATACATGAAACCAAACTAAATTAATGTGATAACACATTATTATCAATATATACTTGTTCACATTGATTTATTGAATCGAAAGTAAGATCTGAATGCATCACATGATATTTCATTTTGTTATTGGTGTTGTTCGAAATTTCACTTAGGCCTTTGCGCCTGTTTTCTTCTCTCTCTATCTTTTACGTCTTGAAATTTATAAATAATAAAAAAGAAAAATAAAAGAATAGATAAAAGTATATGTATGTACTGTATATATTTTCTAAAACATCCATGGCAATGGCCGAACAAACAGAAAACTAAAGCATTTAAACTAATACGTGACTATATTCTCAACATTCTTGTACCTCATCCTAAAGTGTTTTCATGTATTGATGGGACAGCCTTGCTTGGTTTCTGAGCTTCGTTCGTTCCTATCACACAGATGGGATTTCCCACGCTGAACACTTTTTTTTTTATTTATTTCTTCCTTGTGTATTTCTTGTTTGTATCGTTCAACAACAGGTATCATGGAAAAAGCAATCAAATTAACGATGAAATATGGAGCAAATATATAATTCGGGCATTAAACAAGATACAGGAAGATAAATTGGAACGCAAACTTACGTGATCTTAATTAAACGAGAAACACACGCCTTTTTTTAAAAGGAGAAGAAGGGGGGTTGTTTCTCTCCCTTGGGAACACGTAAAAGTAAGCCGATCAAGTTTTGCACACACATACTACACTACACAGCACAACATATGAGGAACTTCTGCATTCTTCCAGTGTATTAATACTTCCTTTTTCCTAGTAGTTAATGAACATGTACCATGGAAAAAATCCAAATCGAAGGAAAACTCTCTCTCCATATGTGTGTGTGTATGTGTGTGTGCTTCCAGTTAACTTCTACAGAATATTGTTTTCAACTTCTTTTTGAGTTGATCTGTAAGACCATTAGGAGGCTGATCATTCAGCTGGTCATAAAGGATAGGAATTATTTTTTTCTGTCCCAATGTACAGTATCATTTTATTAAGACTACAGAATTGTATAGCCTCGCTTTGACTGTGTTTATTAGAAAGAACGATTTCTGTTTACCGAATAGAAATGTCGCATCTAGCTCGGCCGGGGGGCCAAGGCCCCCTAGTCTTTTGAGCGACACAAACAATTTAAGCTATTATTTATCTACTTTTGAAAGTTTATAGAAAACTCATGATATACCTACGATAATTTGGATTCTGACTGTTCCCCCCTAGGCTTTACATTCTAGATCCGCCACTGCCGAATAAAGACTCATAATTTAAATTGTACTATTTTGACTTCATCATCTAGCAGTCAACCCTCCTGAATAGATTTTTCCTAAGGATTTGTCATCATTCTCACCAGGCGAATATAAGGATAGTATCTTCATTAAACTTTCTACTTTCGAGCGACGATACTAGAGACGGAAGTGTAGTAATCGTGACAAATAAATAGAATTCGAGATTTGAACTGATTTATACATTTCTGACTTCTACATATCGAAAAAGTGAATTTTAGATACCTATCCGCCCATCATAATATGTGTACACTTGTTTAGATAAAGATTTTTTTTTTTTACAAAATTTTCCAAAAGGAGTTTTCGAGTTTTCTTTCTACTCCTAAAATTAAGAGTAGTTTACCAGATGGTAAAAAATTTAAAAAATGTTATTTTGTCGAAATTGTCTCTAATTATTTGATATGTCTTAATAAATGCTTCATTAGCAACCTTATGGTATGGTATAGTCGTAATTCAATAATTATGAAAAACTATGGAACGGATAGTTTGGATATTCTAGAGGTGAATTTTCTCCACCGATGATTTTCGGAAACGCCTATTATGATTTTGTTCGTACGCAATAAGTAAATGTAAATGTTTCCCCTAATAATTGTAAAGTGGCAAAATTCCAACATGAGAAATGGGAGAGACAAATTTTACGGCTGTGGCCAGTACTTTTTATAATATTGACAATATTTGTAAATCCAAGTTCATACTGTAAAACGTTAAAAACTAACTCCGCAGCATCTCAATCCGCATCCGCAGATAGTGATGTAGCAAATATATACAACTTACATATTGTATAATGGTCATGATTTCGAAAACGTTTTGAAACGCATTTTAAATAGTTATCCCTTGTAGTTTTCTAAATCAAACGAAGTAATACATTATATCAGTTTTTTCGTGATCACTACACCAAATAAAATGCAATATAAACTGTGCAGATGTAGGAAATCATATCCACAGATTTATCCGCTATCCGTTTAGAAAGAAATATATATCCACATCCGCGCGGACCTCTACCGTCATACGGATAGTAATGAAATTTCTTGTAAATAGCAACAGCTACGTAGAAGTTTCATTACGGAGTGTTTGAAATGTCTCTCCAAAGTCTAGTTTTCGAGATTTGTGAAAAATGTTTAGAGATTTATCTTTGCACCAAGAACATTATATAATACAATGGTCTTGCAGTTAATATAGATTTCATAGCCAAAATTAAATACGAACTTAATAGATGATTCGAACGAAATATTGCCACGCATTTTGTCTCAGATGTGGAAAGTGTTTGAGAACCATTTTCTCAAAAATGCAATCGAGATTAGTTTTTGTTTTACAATTTTTTATCTAGGTTCATAAGCTCTACTGAATGTACTAATTAGTTCAACTCACCTTCGTGGCTAGCTCATCTACCTTCTTTGTTAGTACTGAAAGGGACGTTAAACTGTAATCAATAAATGTTTAACTACATGGTTTAAAAGATCTGAAGATTCATCGCTGTAGAAACAAAAAAGTGAGCCAATGGAATCTCTCCTGTGCAAAGCTACACCAATCAAGATTGTTATTGGAAACTTTCCTAAGATCTAAAGTTATACTATCTCAACCCTTTTTTTCCTCCGCCTGCCCAAAAGTCTTTTCCCTATACGCTTTCCAGCTAGTTTGAACTTAAATTTAACGATAGATTTATTTTGTTTATTTGAAGTGCAAAGAAACCAATTTTCATTTTGTTTTTAAACACATCTAAACTTTATCCTGAATTTTAACTCCACTGATTATACGTATTATAACCGACTGCAATTACGATTCTTCTTTAAGCACGCATTTGCAATATTATTAACTAAGAAAGTATTAATGGCTTTAAGCTTGTGCGGGAAGTTCGAACAGAAAGCGCTGTTAAAAGTAACAAATTCCATCTTGTGTTTGTTGCTATAAAGATAGCTTGTAAAAACACCTAAAGAATTTTGATTATGTCTAAATACAATTTAGCTACTATTGGTTCTAACCTTGAGTGATTAACAAAAGGAATAATTAACACTTTGGTCGAATTGGATTCTTATCAATTCACTTTGATTGAAGTAACATTATATATCCTTTTTCACGGAGAAAAAGGGCTGCACCGTCCGAAAGACATTTTTGAACATAGCACTTGGGTCTAGGTGTGCTTTTTTCCTTTTATTTCGATTCAAATACGCATTCTAAGCGAGAGTGAAAGGGCTCAAATATATCTTCAAGTATTGTCCATATTCTTCCCATGCGAAGAACGAGAAATTCAACTAGTGATTATTATATTTACCCTGAAGTGACCAGTTATTTCCAGTATTTCCAGATCCTGTGCGGTTTGTGTTTTCTCCTAGATTAAAAGACGCGGGTAGGTAAATCAAATTAACAGGTGAATAGACGAGATACACGATATATACTTACATCTGCTTGTTGGACGTATAAAATGTTCTCATTGTAATGACCTTGCGGATTCTAGATTGAGGGCTCCTGTGCGTAGGTATTTCATTTCATGTAGTAAGTTTTATTATTGGTGCAAATGTTTATTTCTTTTTCTTTAAGTAGTTGTTCAGTGGATGTCCGAAAGAACAACTAGTTTGGGAGTCAGATTGAAAGCAACACACTACATGATGGGACTCCGCCTGTCTCCCGTATGATTAACCTCATAGAAAGAGAAATGTTAAGTGAAAAATATATTGTTATTACGTACTGAGAGCTTTGATATGGAAGCCTTAGGGAGCATTACATATACCAGTATTAATCATGTGGTTGTGTACCTTTTGGAATGCCAAACTGTATTTTATGACACCCTGCGATTTGTAATGCTGTAAGATCCAGCACCTGCTAAGCGGCGATATAAAAATATAACATGCTTTTCCCTTTTCTTATCGTAAGATTTATCAATCCCATGCAAAGTCTCCGTGTGCATCGTCGTAAACTGACTCCCGCAGTCAACATTTAAAGAGTTTTTAGGGCACATCTCGTCAAGACAAGTACGCCGAGTCAAAAGTTGATATACTATGACCAATGGAAGTGAGGATCTCTCAGCTTCTGTTTGTAATGGTTGTTTTATTTTGATCTGAACTTCTGATTTAAGTAGTTGGCAGTCGACAACAACTTGAATCAAAATAAACGTGGGATGCAATAAGAGTGCCTCCTACACTCATTCAGCAATGGGAGGTGTCCAATGCCAAGTGAGGCCTGGAGAGAAACAAGCAACATCCAACCCATCCCAAAAGGAAGAAATAATAAAAGTCAAGCGAATGTTATTTCGGTCTATTACTTCTTTTAGCCGACAACTTCTCTTGGAAATCGATAGGCATGTACTGTGTATACTACCTTCATTCCATCACATGCTTTTTATTTATAATACCTTCACCTGAACGTTTACAAGGTATCATCCGTCAATTTGCGTGTCTAAGTATTTGTGAGTAATATTGTATGCCCTAAAAGTTCTCACACTTCTTTGGGAACGTAGACAGATATACATGTAACTAAGTACGTATACCCATGATCAATCTTTCGTCATAGGAATTAAGTGCGATAAGAATAATGAAATAGTACATATCGAACTAGAAACACTGTAAACCACAAATGGTCAGTTAACATTTTGTTTGCTTGCTCAAGTACAAAGTATTATTACTTATATATATGATATTTTGTCTTTTAAAAAAATAACAAACTAAAACAAATCTAATAAAAAAAAGTCAAAAATAAAATAAAATATTCTCTAAAAAACACGCTGTTTTTTTAAAAATAATAAATTTAAAAAGTAAAAATAATCTTTGTTCGCAAGAAAATTACTTACTTTAAAAATATTTTGTTTACTTAGGACTAAAAAGAAAATCTTGGGGAGCTCTCTCACGTACAATCAATTTATAAATTATTTAATTCTCTTGTAAATCAAGTAATTGTATATGAGAGCGTTCCCACGTTTTTCTTTTCAATCATGCATAAGTAGAATTTTGTAAAAGTATATTTATTCATGATTAAAAAAGAAAGACACGAGAAACGCATTCATATACAATCTCTTGATTTACATGAGAATGAAAGAATTTATAAATTGATTGTATGAGAGCGCTCCCTATGCATTTCTTCTAAGTCATACACAAACAATTTTTTTTAAGTAAGTAATTTGCTTGAAAACAAGATTATTTTTACTTTTTAGTACGTTTATATTTTTTTTTTGAAAAAAGAAACCATGCTTTTTAGAGAATATTTTATTTTTGATTTTTTAGTATGATTTATTTTATTTGTAATGTTTTAAAAAGAAAGCATGCTTTTTAATTCTTTTAAAATTTTATTTTATTTTATTTTTGACTTTTTAAGTAAGATTTGATTTATTTGTATTTTTAAAAAACAAAGCATGCTTTTTAGTTTCCTTTTTAAAATTTATTTTATTTTTGACTTTTTAGTAAGATCTGTTTTAGTTTATTAATTACTTTTTAAAAAAATGAAAGTATGATTTTTAATTTAAAAAAATAATTTTCAAACCTTTATTATGAGAAATCTTGAAAAATCTGAAATTCTGTTTGGATTTGTGAATGCTGACTTCTATGTACTAGATACTCGTGCTTCACTCAACAGTAAAGCTGGATGCATACGAAAAGACAGATATCGATCTTTAAAATCGAGTAATAGATCTAAATTTAAAATATATATAAATACGGTACAGAGTGCCCCGCACTAGCAATACTAGTTATATATCTAAAATAGCTAGTAGCCTTATTGACAGATGCAACTTAATGATTTTTCCCCCTCAAGATTTGTCTTCAGATATCGTTGAAGCTACTCAGGTAAGATTTTGAGATATAGGTTTTCAGTAAGGAGATCTTGATAAAAGTGACGTTTTGACCTTATTCATAAACATTTCTCAAGACAAGCTTTCGATCTCGCTAATTCATACAATACATGAATAGTAAGTAATCTTGACCAAGGGATACGTTTTCGCTAAGAAATTCTGAAAACATGTTTATGAATAGGAGTTGTCTCAAGAGTGAAAGATTAATTTCTACTTAAGACACGTTTTTGAGTGGGCATCCTAAAAGAAGATCACGAATGAAATGTGCAGGCTAAATAATATAAAACGTTGAGAAGAAAGAGTACAAGGAAATGAAACGTCTGGCTCAGAATAGAGAATAGTGGAAAAACTGCGTTAAACAAATCGAGAAATTTCTGAGCTGAGAAGACCCTTAAAATCAACTTTTAATCTATGCCGTCACTCTAACTACCTAATTTCCAAATTTCCATATACCTTTTTGAAGCAGAGAGAAAATGAACTGATCTCCCTATCCCTTAATACTATCTATTATCTGCATATAACTACGTTGAGTAAATGTGGTAGAACCTGTCTTTAGAAAATTATTTACACAAGATATTCTGAATAATGGAAAGTGCATTTTGTAAATTAGTTTGAGGTTCATAAATACTCTCTGAGAGTTCTATTTTGATTTTTTTTTTTAAAAAGTAAGCTCTAACCCACTAACATATTCCTTGTGCACTTGAAGTATTTTGATATGATATTCGTGTGTTGGAATTAACTAGTTACAAAATTACTTGAAGATAACTATATTTTGTCAATGCTGTTACGTTAGTCTATATATGTGTTGTAAGAAGAGTAAATGTTATAGTCTAATCAAACCAATCAGCTTTTTTCATGTATCTGGCATATGTGGATCTATGTCCCCGTGGTTGCCTCAAAGTTTTCAACATTACATTATATATGAGATATTTTATCTATTAACTCAGCCACAAAAGATGGTGCTGTATGAAATCGTAAATTTTGCCTAGTTGCCAACACTGCATTGTTTATGTCATTGGTGAAACGCTTACGGCAGCCTGTATATAGTGTTGTGTTAACTGAAGTTACTTTTTGAAATTTACTTATACTTGAAGATATTTGCGTTTGTCTCAAATATTCACCGAAGTTACTTCTTGAAATTTACTTATACGTGAAGATATTTGGGTTTATATAAAATATTCACCGAAGGTACTTGTTGAAATTTACTTATACTTGAAGATATTTGCTTTTATCTCATATATTATCCTTGTTTAGTCTCACGATGATCACGATTTATTGCCACATATCTGTTATTTCTGTCTATTAGCAGTGATACATTCGAGAAAAGTTAAATCTTCAACGAACTTATTGAATCCACTTTTCAAATTTTGTAAACAGATTTTTCAATTTGGTAACTTTCCTCATAATCAGAATAATATTTTTGATTTCTTAGAAAAATATTCAATTTATACGTTTAACCAACTTACAGAAATAACCAACTTCCACGCGAATAATAACTTGCGTTCGTATGTACTTTCCTAGTTTTCACAGCATTATAACCGATTTCCACAAATTGTGTCAAGCTCCACAAGGATCACCTTAGTTTATATTTGTAGTTAATCTGCTAGATACTTTCTTAATTATAGGTAGATAATTCATTAAATGCAGGGTCTATGTTTTTTTAAAAAATTATAATTTGTTTTTAGTGCTTGATCTTTGGTGTCTTTCTGTTCTGCCTAATGACCCAGGACACCATTCTACGCCTTGGATGGGAACCATTATTGCATCCTCCATACTCCCGTCCCATTATCACCTGTTCCATTCCATCGACAATCAGCTTAGAGAACGCCAATTCAAATCCTTAATAGAAATGCAAAATGCACTTGATACCTTCTTCGCTTCACGGCCCACCAAATTCTACCGCGATGGAATCCATGGCCTTCCAGAACGTTGGTAGAAGGTTGTCGATGATGATGGGGACTACTTTTGATCTTCCAGGCATGTCTTAAGTGACATTTAATGTTTGAAGGTGGTGGGTGAAAAAGCGACAGATCTTTCTTGGTTACCTTTATATTTTAATTTCCTCAACATGTTCCAGATAATTATATGAATTCTTCATCCAGACACGAACACACTTTGTCACTTATTCAAAGGGTTAAGCCTGTGGGGGAAGAGGCACTTGTAAGATATTACTTACAGGTAACAATATTGCAAAGTTAATTAATTGATTGGTATTTAACGTCTCTTTATAGCATCAACGCTATATGAGACTGTTACTACTGTTTATAAAGTGGAATCCAAACCAGTACTTGAGGCAGAATCTAAACCATCCAAGGCAATTATATCTACAGGGGATCCAACCAAAGATTACGTATATTAGCCTCTCGGGCATGAAAGGAATACAATGTTACAAAACGTATGACTATTACCAATACATTGCAGAAGGGATAGAGGAATACAGAATAACTATTACATTTCCTGGATTGGATTTCTAGAATTATAACAGTTTGTGTTCTACTGGCATTAGATATTTGTAATATCCGATCAAAAACTTAAATACAAACGTGTTCACCAAAGGATCCGAGTAGACTCGAATCAGGACATTTGGATTCGATTTCGTATGTAGATGCTGTCGCATACTGCTTGCGTTTAGAACAGTGAAGGTTGTGTACGGTATAAACAGATATGTAAAAATAGATGTCAATTTTATATGTACATAAGTACGATTTTTATTCTGGTTTTGTCATTCTTCGAATTGACAAGACATAAAAAAATGTGAAACCTTTAAGAAATTAAAATTGTGGTTCTTCTTATGATACTTTAATTTGTTATTATAGTGCAAGCTTTGTTCTTGTAAATCTTTATGATGTAGATATTTGAAAATATTTATCTGAAATAAATTATGTAATCATTTTACTCTATGTAATTGTAGTGTTTTTTTTTACATCATACTGGACATTTGCACTAGATTTGTTATACTAAAAATGACTTTTAGAGCTGTTTGATTACATAAAACATTTAGTTCCGATCATGAGTTCAATCTAACAGAACTGGACATTCAATTTATGCACCTCACTCGTGCGCTCAAATTTAATTTAAAGAATCGTAGAATGATATTTGAAAATCAAAGGAAAGTAGGTACTAATAAATTTTCCTCAAATTAGAAAAAAAAAAACTTTTGCGAGAATTAGTCAAAACAGGAATTTCTGTTCTGCCTGAAGATAAGATTATATAAAAGTTGTGTTATAAAGTGCTAGAGGGTCATTAGGCAGAACAGGCAGGAATTTGACGTTTCATTCTGTTGGTCATGTAAAAAAAAAATAACCCTTGTCACTTTCTCAAATTTAGTTTTATCCTTTAATTTAAAAATACAAGGTCTTAAACTAACACCACAAGATGTTCTTTTATTAAGCCACATAATATAGTTACAATATAGGCAAAATCACGGTATTCTATGTAAATTGTCAAAATGCTAAAAGTGTACACCAGTAAAAAGAATTCACTCTTTAGTAAGAAGAAGAAACATGCTTCTTAGGAAAATAAATAACGAAAAAAAACAGCCAATTTCTTAGTATAGTTTAATTCGACATCGTGTTAGGTAGTAAAACACACACATGTACCATGGTGTTTATCTTCTGTAATACATTCATGAAGTTAACATGGCATCTCTTGTTAAACAAGAAATGCCAGCAAAATGTTATTTCAGATATAATTCATTGAAATAAAATAAGAAAAGCCAAATATATCCGAACTCTTTAAGTGAATGTAGATTGCTGTTGCAGTGTCAGTGACTCCATCAGGAGTACAACCAAACATCATGTCCTCATAAAATGACGCCTTGAAGACCGAAGCCACCTTGTGAGGGACATTCGGAAGATATATACCTGACGATGTTAACAATTTACTAGCATAGTTTACTGCAGTGATGGATACTTCGTCTTGAGTCTCGCTTACGAAGTGTGAAAAAGTCGTAGAGTCAAGAACGGAGGACAATTTGCGTCTCCGAAGGCTGATCTCTTCCCCAGATAACACCTTGTCCCACCAAGCAAGCACTGCCGTAGGAAATGGGTGTCCCAGCCACTAAAATCGGAATGTTTACGGAGACAAACTCGAAATGTGACGGTTTAGTGTGGATGATGCACTTTTCTTCCTTTTCGTTTCTTTTTATTAAAACTTTTAGTTTAGTTCAGATGAAGTCATTTATTTTGTTCTAAAAGTGTTTGGCTACGTAAAATAGTTACCAGGACTTGACATTTGTCACCTCCTCTCTCGTCAGGATGTAAATGGACGTTTCGAAACAGCATTGCTAATTCGTGATAGTATGGGTGTCATGAACTGGTGTCTAGTTAGCACTCCAATGCATGTAACTGTTACAAAAGACAACCTTAACACGCGTGCACTTTAGGATTCTTACAGCAATCAACTACACTTCATACAATGATTATGCGTATATGTGAAGAAAGAAACTAAGTACAAAACTAATTGAGAATGCTCCAAGAGCATTGTCAGAACGAATTTAAAAAGAATTAAATTTTTCTTATGAACTTCTACAAGGTTTATACCAATTGTTCTATGTACTTTATTATTAAACTCATTACACAATTCTTATAATACATCTATCCATTTATAATTTCCTTGAGTACTAAATTTCTTCCACATGTTTTGTTTAAGAGCTCTGTTAAAACGTTCTACGAAGATACACGCTCAAAATTGAAAAAAAAAAATCGCAAAATATCATCTCTCTATGACACGGTTCCCGAGATATGGCTCCTTAAATCTCTCGAAATCGGGACTTTTTGGGCCAATATCTCGGAAACGGTAAGAGTAAGTCAGAAAACTCCATAACTTCTTTCAGATAGTTTCTGATGCTCTATCGAATGGGGGGCTCAAAATTGAAAAACCGCAAATAACAGATTCACAAAAACACAGATATAGAGAATTCAGTAACGAACTTTTTAAGTTCGCTGATAATAAGAAATAATAAAAGAATAATGTAAAAAAGAAATGAATATATTGTTTGAGGCACCATGGCTTTCTTCACTTGCAAATTGACTATAATAGCAATATAGAACAGGAATAAAGAGAAGAGAGGGTTCTCGAAGTCATATTTTTTTTTCTTCTCAACACAATGTTGGGTATTTTAATTAACGTTCTTCAAATGAAAGTCAAATCTAAATATTGTGTGTCCATGTAGTAACGAACTAACTGTATGACTTATGGAACCCGGAGGATCAATGCTGCGTTCACAAAAGCTCGCCACTGACTTCTATCCTTAGCCAACTGGATCCATTTTCTACTTTCTATTCCTATTTCTGCGAGATCCATCTTAATATTATCCTCCAATCTGCATCTATGTCTTTCTAATGGTCGTTTTCCATTTAGACTTCCAGTTAAAACTTAGAAAACGTTCCTACTTTCTTCCATTCTGGCTACATGACCTGCCTACCTGAATCTCTTAGACTTGATGACCTTAACAGTGTCCATGTAGTATTTCATCCAAATCGTAGCTTAAGTCCGGCCCTATCATAAGCTGGAAGAACTCTTAGGCCTACTGCCATATTTCACCATATTATTCTTCGAAAACTTCGAATATATAATATATGATTTATGAACGGTTTTATGTATCGTTTTGCTTGACTACAAGACAAGACGAGGCAGAGATCCTCTAATAGAAATAGATCCAGTAACTAAGACAATGTATCACTTTCACAATACATTTTTTTTTTAAAAGATGAGACAGCTTTAACTCTTGTTTCGTAGGAAATTCTTGTTTAGTATTTCCTGATTTATGAATAATGTCAATTTTGTGTGAAGTCCTACTACAAGTTCTTTCAGTATATGGCCCAAAGATGCATGTCAAAGTTTTCAGGTTCTTTCTTTATTGAAATATAAGTTTCTCATTGTCTCCCATCGTTAGCTAAAGTATTCGAAACAGAAAGAGTGGAACAACAAAATTTGATTCCAATTCTTCTAACTATTGTGCTTTAAACTTCATTTACTTGTCTTTCTCACCAAATATATTTACTATTTCAGAAGATGTCGGTAACCGTTTAAGCGTAACGATGAGTAATGAATTAGTACCAGAACCTTCTTATAATGGTCATTTCATTATTGTTAATGAAAATCAGTGAATTTCTCTAATGTCGAAAATCACTTTGCAAAATACATTTTATTACAACACTGTCCGAACATTAACTATCTTCAACAACATATAAACTGTACTCTTTAATTAAGCTATACACCTTAAAATTTAAAAAAAAAAAAAAAAAAAAAACGGCTTCTTCTTCACAACTTACATTACCATAAACTGGTAATCTAAGTTGGGAAGAGGTCATTAGCTCACCTTTGGCGACAAAATATTTTAGTTTGGCGATAGATATTTGACCTTTAAATTGCGAAGAAAAAATGGCAACAAACCACTAACTTCACTACTGGATTCAGACATGAAATTCCACACCTTGTCATAAACCTCCCCTTCTAAACTTGTTTTAAACCCCAATACTAACAATGCGGAAAATGACATATTCATATTTAAGGTTCTGGAAAAAATATGTCACACGAGCTGCCAAGACAACTCCAGCCATAAGGGGCCACGGTGGCTCAGTGGTAGAGCGTTCACCTCTGGTGCTTGGGGTCCCGGCTTCGATCCCAGCCCCCGCCAAGTGAACTTTGTGGTGGACAAACACCGCGTGCGTGGGTTTTCTCGGGGTTCTCCCGTTTCCTCCCACTTTCTTCGTTCCACCATTTCATTCATTACTCATCATCACCGTCTCCTTTAGCCTAACCGGGATAATCGTGGGACGTAAAACTCAAAGATTTCATTTCATTTTCATTTCAACTCCAGCCATGGGCAAAAATGAGTTTTCTGAACGTTAAAACAAATTTGTGGAATCGCTGTAGACATTTATTTTGTCTAGGCCAATAATATTGAAATAAATTTTATTTTCTGTAATTATATACATTTCTTTCTGAAAGGTAACAATCATTCCTAGTACCTTAATGTAAAGAAAATTTTCTCATGATAGATTTTAATGAAGGATTTTAATAACTTCTAGACAAGGAAAATATAAAGTTACTATTAAAAGATACACTGGACTTTTAAATACACTTTACCACATGCTTTATGTAGCTACATGCTTTCACGTTGTTTCCACGTTGTTGTTGCCACGTGCTTTCATGTTGTAGGCTTATGATACCAAATATTTAACAAGGTATTTGCAGCACTTAGATCAATTTGGAATGAAAGAAGGGACTAAATCTTAATTACGAATGATCTTTATCGCCTACTATTAATTCTGGTTTTCTTCATGACTTTTCTGTAGCATTATTGCATAATTTTTTTAACGGGTTTGGAAATCCTTTATCCGAATATGTTCTATGAATATTATAAACTGTAAAATGGTTTTTAAGTATAGCTAAGAATACACTTAATGAGAACACATTTGTGAGACAACATTCGGGGCCAATTTTCATGACGCTCATTGGTATTGTTCATGTTCAACTACTACAGTAGTATACACTGAGAAAAATTCGTTCTCCGTGTAGCTTCACTACACACTTATAGGTATGGAAAATTGCATCAAATTTGAAATTAATAACAAACTGTTGAAAAATAAGAAAAAAATATTTAGTCAATTTTTGTTAGTTTCATGTAAGAAAATGTAGCAGAAGTATTTATGAGTTCGCTCAATTTTATAAGAATCTATATGTTTAAATATGCACACGGTTGAAAGTTATTCCAAATGACCTTCTGTATAGGAACAACCGCACTGAGAAAAACAATTGCAGATGGCGTACTTGAAAAGGTAGGTTACATGCGTAATTCCTGTAGTTTACGGATTTAACGTACAGCAGACGTATAACTGAAAACGAATGTTTAATAATACTTTCCGTATAAGTGTTCCATCTATACGTACCTTTCGTATGAAACAATATAGGCGGTCAGGATCTCACATACAAATGAAAGTATATAACATATAGCTGAGGAATGTAACATAAGTATATACATGTGATATAAGGAAAACTGTTAGATGTCAGACACCCTGCAACGGCATGATGGAACACATAAATGGCAGTACGTATGTAGCATATGAATAACGTATGCTCCATACTGATTTCTGTAGTAAGCAAGAGGATTCCGTATATTTGTATAATATACCGCTATCCGGCAACGGATTTTTTTTTTTCAGTGCGTAACTAATGTTTAATGACACTCACATGTAAGTAAAGGCTCCGAAAGAAGTAATCGACTTGTGAAATTAGGCATACTGCATTTGATAGAACGTGTGAAGAAAGAAGTTAAAGTATAACACCTGAGTACTATATTAAGTAGGGGGACAGGGTTGGAACATAGTAGAAGGAGAGCAAGACTGTGTTATTGAAATGCTGATAAGGAAGCGTAGGAATTATGAAATGTTTTATTAATAGAATAGTCTTACTATTTCAGTGCCGTACTACACTGAAGGGAGATGAAACAAAATGAGTTATATATCTCCGCCACCATCTTGGTAACCGCTATTTTAAATTCAGTCTGAAATTGTAAATAGGCATGTTACATTTATCAATATGGGCTAGAATGTCCCATAAAAAAAATGGAATCTGTGGAACGGTAGAGTTACCGTGTGGTAACCTACCAGGAGCTGAGAGCACAATAATATATAATGTGGATGACAAAAATATCAGCTGAAACAGATTTACAAACTAACAAATGAAACAATCTTAAAGTTGCAGCTATTAGATTAAAACGTTATTTATCATTTTAAAGGGTGTCCAATATACAATGCAACCCGGAGTTTGGGATAATAGAACTTTTGAACCTGAAGTGGTACACAAATAATGGTTATACCAAAACGAAGCGCTGTTCATGCATATATTTTTAAATTAGGAAGCAACGATTGAAGTACACTAGGAACCACACAGAGTTGACAGTTGTAACCGAAGGTATAAATTATTTTTTCCAAAACATGTAAATTAACTCATAACTCATACCTATGGATGTTCTGTCTTAATTTTCAGTTTGTTTAGTTGGAGTAGTTTGGAAACTATGGAGCAGAAAAAAGAATTTTTCATTTCCATCGATAACTAATCGGATGAGGCCTCTGTAAAGGGGAACTAGGGAAATCGTAGTTTTCATCAATTAACACTCTGAATTGGCAACTTTGCTGATGTTTCAGTGCATCAAAAGGTGTGTTAAGGATTTGTCTACATTATGCAATTCCTGAAAACAATGAAAAACAATTTTTGAAATTATCATGATAAATTTTTTACTTACATGCACTCGGCAACACTGCTACAATCACAAATGAGTTACCAGCTTTACAGCGGCTGCTGGGAGTGTCCCCTGGTTTAATTCAAACACTGGTTTACACGTTTCACCAGGTTAGCAGCAATTTTACGAATATTAGAAGTATTAATGTTCTCAATGGCACCGCGAATGTTCGTTTCCAGGTCGTGAATAGCTCGAGAATTGTTCTTGTATACCTCTTGCTTTAAATAGCCCCATAGAAATGAATAGCAGTGTTCGGGTAAACGAAAAAGAGACGCTATTTTATGGCTTGTTGCCTTCCGGATTGATTGTTACCAAGGATTTACTCGTTCCACCCTCCGCCATGGGAGGAGAGATTGCCAGCACACACCTGTAATGTCAGAATGCTATTGCTAAACGGGAGAGACTTAGTGAAAGGGAGTGGAATTCCTTCAGGCGATAGGAGCGCTTCGAGCAGAAGACTAGGTGTCAAGTCAACGTGGTATATCTATAGTAAATGTTAACGACGCATTTCGTGGTACAATTCTGATACGTTTAGATGGTACGAAATTATTGCTAGACGATGGGTAAAGTAAGTGGCGCAGCAAAGCGTAGAAAGAGAAGAAGAGGTGAAGAGAAAACATATGAAGGTTGATTTTTTTTTTTTTACGACTATTCCAGAAAATACGAGGAGTGATTTTTCATTAGCTTCTGGTAAGGAAATAATTACATAGAGGAGCGCGTGACTATGTTAGAAAAAACGGTAAATACTTGATGTCGATGATGATGCACTGTTCTGGCCGAAGAAAGGTATCAAATCAAGAAAAACGTCCTCTTGAACTTTGGTTAAATGCAACTAGGTTTTGTGTCCCACGGTTATGCCGGTAAGGCTAAAGGAGACGGTGACGATGAGTAATGAATGAAATGGTGGAATGAAGAAAGTGGGAGAAAATGGGAGAACCCCGAGGAATCCCACGCACACCGTGTTTGTCCACCACAAAGTACACTTGGCGGGGGCTGTGATCGAACCTGGAACCCCAAGCACCTGAGGTGAACGCTCTACCACTGAGCCACCACGGTCCCACAGTAGAACAATGAATTTTTCATTCTGGCTTCTTTGTAATACTCAATGATATGGGGCTATATTATAGCTACAATACAAGTTTTATATATTGCACAGACTGCAAAATATTTGAAATATTAGGTTGACTACAATTCCTATATTTGATGTTTTATTTGTATCAGTGGCGTATTTAGTGGGAAGGCTTCCGGGCTTAAGCCCCCCCGAAATCTTACTTACTATTGTAAAGTATATGAAATATCTTGCAGAATTTTCCCATTTTCAGGCAAAGCCCCCCCCCCGAAAGTTAGCAAAGCCCTCTCCGAAAGAAAATCGTAAATACGCCACTGATTTGTATAATTTACATTATGTTGTTCATGAAAACATCAAATAAATGCTGAAAACTTCTACCGAGTTTTAAGTTATTTCATCCTGCTTGAAAAGTAATTACTTTTTTTTTAAGAAATCGAAAATTCTTATAATATTTTATTTATTTATTTATTTATTTATACGAATTTCCCAGGATTAAGGTTATCATATTTTCTTCTGTCTGGTGAAAAAAATATAATTTTACAAATAATATACAACTTAAAAACTTTAAATGCTATTAAAATATATACTTCAAAAAGGTACTGCTAAATGATGTGCTTGTATGTCAAAAATAAAAAGGTGATTATATGACCAACATTTTACTTTTTCTGAGGGGGCCCCCTTGCCAATGTCTGCTCCGGGGCCCCACCTGGCCTTGTTACGCTACTGATCACTCCCTGGAACAATATCCAGAATATAACGTACAGCACCTTCTCATTGGATGCCACTTGACGATTTTTCTTTTCTTTCTTCTTCTTCTTCTTCTCTTTCTGAGTGATGAATCTGTGTGTTCCCACTTCATCGACTGCCTTTTTGTTTCTGAGTTGAATAATGGAATATGATTTATCCATTGTCACAACATTTTTCAAGAAATTGCGTCTCTTTTCTGAAATATGTAAAATTTTCAACACTTGATCGAATTCTTGTCTCTTTTTGATAGTCAATAAACATAAGTAGAACTCAGCAAGAAGAAACTTTCTTTAGACCCAGCTCGTTTGTAATTATTCGTTCTACTAATGTCATTGTTAGCCAAACTGTATCACCAATCTCCTGCAAGGTGACATGTCTATCTTCCATGAAGAAATATTCAACACGGATAATGTTAGCGTCACTTGATGCTGTTTTTGGACGTCCAGACCTCGGCTCATCTTTCACACTCATTCACCCTGCTTTGAACTCACGCACCCACTTTTTAACAGTGCTTTCTGCGAGTGCATTATCACAACACACACACCTTCCAATTGGGAATGAATATTGGCTGCACAATTTCAGCTGCGTTGGGTAATTTCCAAATACCCGTTGCTCTTCAACCGAAAATTTAACGTTTCTCGGGTAGTATCAGAAACAGATTCAACTGCTGCCACCTAGAAAACAAAACCTGCACTGCTTAGAAACGAAGGACGAAGGTCTCCAACGCCATAGTTGCTTTCCTAAAATGATGCCTTCGGTGTTCACCTCGTAAAGAACTAAGATTAATGAATATTTGACACTCACTGTCTGCTGTACTTTTATAAAATAGCAAAGCAATACTCAAAAGGCGTTGAAATGGGTCTAGCTGCTGTTCAATTTTGAAAAACTCTTGGCAAATAAAATAGCAAATGCGCCAACCCTTAAACTTCAAGTGTGCGAATGTAGAATATAGTTGTCACGATGAACCATCAAAACCAATTGATGGACATCATTGTGTTTCTGATAGATTTCGCAAAGGTTTTATAAGTTCCGAAAAATGCAATGTCTAGAGGATGAATCGAATCATCACACCTGGGGAATGTTAATTGTTTCTGGAGCTGAACACTAGCCAGAATAGTGGCCTTACCGATTTGATTGCATGATCATGAATTAAGTAGCCATATGATATACTTTCCTTGCATATTTGGACAAAAGTTATCTCGAAGGAATGATTGTAATTCGTCCTAACACATATTGAATATCTTTCTGGCAAATGATTCTATAAGAAAGTAGAAGCAAGATGATGTGTTTACAAAACAAACAGTCAAGCAATCTTCACGTATCAGCAAGAGTGCCACAGGAAAGCGTAATTGAACCTTTTCTCCTTCTGATATATATTAAGTATTCAACATACTATATGTTCAGTATTTAACATAACAAGAAGAAGGTACAGTGTCTGTTCGGAGCTCTGCCAAAAATTTAAAATTTAGTTCTTAAAGACTACTATGCCTTAACCTGCAGTGACAAACTGTATATGATTGTGTATGCTGTATTGCTGTAGAGTTTAATGAAATCCAAACAGAAATTAAGTGAACTGTCGCTGAAAAACCAAAAGTAAAGCAGGAGCTGCTGAAAGATAGTAATATTGAAGACTCAGTAAAACACAACTGAACATCTGAGAGATAATTTCTTGTGTAAGAATTATTTTGGAGTGCTCAATCTATAAACTAAAGCATACAGATTTAAAATGCATGGAAAAAATGTCTAAATTATAAGTGAACTTGTGGTTATTTTCCCATAAGAAATACATTGTTAGTTTTAGGTGAATGATATTATTCAACCTGTGCTTTTAGTAAATTAATGCGAACTGTAAGGGAAGAAGATGAATACCTGTGTTATCAATTGCGTAAAGCTGGCAGGGATTGTTCAGCAAATAAAAAATATAAAGACAAAAGTAAATTTAGGTATTTCTTCAATAAGATTAATATTGAAAAATTTAAGTATGTTATTAGAGTTCTGTGTGCAGATAAAATTAACATGACTATTATTTGTAGTAGCAAATTCGAGTCTCAAAATAAAAATTGTACGCTTAATTTCCATGGGTTAACAACAAAGATGCAGAAGCTTGAATCTCTGAAGTTATGTTATGTACTAGTGACTGAATTTGTTAGAACTTATAATTGGTGCATTAGCGTAACTAGGATATTTTGCTTAGGATGTCCATGGCCCCTTACTTCTGAAAATTGCAAGAACTTTTAGAAGACCTTGTTACCTTGTTATAATAATGTTTGTGTTATCTTCTGAACCTCTCTTCCCAGTCCTCACTATCATCTCTTCAAATTCTTTAGTTTTTTTCTCTCTTTCTCTCTCTTGTTTACTTCAGTGGTTTTTCACATAAGATTACTTTTAATTGTTATCGTTGATTGATTGTTTCATTTTCCTTTTTATTTTCGAAAACACAACTTTTATGTGTTTTAACCCGACACTATCATCTAATAAAGTCAATGAAAATTTATTATATCAGAAATATGTTTTAAATTATAATATTTCCTATGTTCTTTTGCTACTAATTAACTATCTACAAATATATTATAATTATGAAAATTCATAATTTTCTAATACAGTTTTTCACAATTTACTCGTTAAATTCTGAGCGAAAACGAACATAATTATATGTAATGTGCCATTACAGTCAACGTAATGAAGTTTTTGTTTGGAGGGACCCAATACTTTTCGAACGTACCGCGTATTGTAAATTTTCCAACACATAGTCTTTGGCCTATATATTAAATTCATTTGTTCTTTACTCAAACCAAAATTAATGTGAGCGCTTCGGAAGAATTATATTTCGGGGAATAATTTCTTTATTTATATATTATTTCATTATAAACTCTGTATATGGGCATTTCAAATTTATGACTATTGAAATTATATATCTTAATGCGATACAAAACATAGGTCGGCAATTGGACAGAAATTTCCGAGATTGTCCACCAATCTGATATTTGTCAGAATAATTTAGACCCCTTTCGTCCCTATGAGATGCCCATATCCTCCCCAAATCCGGTTTCATCCAGTTTTTACTATTTTCTATTCATTTTATATTTTCCACCGCCAAAATTCTTTGCTCTGATTTGAGAACTATTTTCCACCTCAGTATTCTAGTGCGAATGACTTCGTCTTTGGCTGCTAGCCTTTCCCGCAACAACATACATATCGAAGTGGTGCAGTAAATTTTGTAAATGGACTGGATTTTCCATGAGATAACCAGGTAAAATTAGTTCCGGATAAGAATAAGTAATCCGAAAGCTAATGGAAGTCTTAGAACTTTGAAAGTATATCCAAAAACAGACAAAAAGAGTGAGATATGGATGTGCAAGTCAGGATAGCTATGTTTGATGATGATATTGTACTAAGACAGACCTGAAATACTAGTCATTCAATTTCTGAATTGTGTGATTTTTCAAACAAATGTTTAATGATTTTGAACGTTTAGGATATCCTTTCACCCCTAAAAAATCCTGTTAGGTTACGATAGGGCTGTACTTATAGCTTTGTGTTTGTATGTAGCATATATGATTTTTTTCTACATGGCGGTATTCATAGGTTCTGGTATAGTTATTTTCACTATGTCAGTGTAAATTTTAACAGGGACTCTCATTTACTCCTAAATTGACCAAAGCTTCCTACGAAAATTGGTTGAATGGTTTTATCGTGAGGGTTCTTTTCCCATCAGGAAAGGAACCTATTCTTTCTCTTGTATTAATAGTAATTGAAAAACCATGATTTAGTTGATAGAAGGGCCAGTGGGTTCTGATTATTTCGTTTCCTTTTTTCCAGTTTATAGAACCGGTTTAGGATGGTGAAATTTAGTGATTGTTTGGTTTACGTATAGTTGAAGTTGTGTGATAATATGATTTAACATATGTAGTGATATGTATTAATATTTGTTTTCTTAGTTTATGTAGGATGTCGCATGTATGTGGGTGATTGAGTATGTAGATAGTAGAAGTAATGTGTGAGTGAAAGTATGATTTATTTATGTACGGACAGTGTATTGTCGTGTAATTATTCATTTCTTTTGGTCAGTAAATAGGTAAATTAATTCACCACACAAATTCATACTAATTCCGTACCGTAACTACATAGTATATTGCTTATGGCTAACGATAACAGAATACAAAGAGTATTTAATAGTGCAAAGTTTGTTTCCGTAGTACTAACTATCTCGTGTCGGGCTGAGAACTATTTGCCGCTAGGTTTTTGTTCCTCCGCAAGTTAATTATCTGGTCAACACGAAAATCACCCTTCTTTTGTAATTATTGATGCTTAAATATTAGTTCTGGTCCATATGAATAAATATGTAGACAAATGACATTATAATTCGGTATCTCTGAAAAACACAATGATTTATATAGTTCAGTAATCGAATTATAAATAATAATAAACTTTGCATTTTCCCTTAAACTAAAATTTGACTATATGGCTTTATTTTGTGGTCAGGCTGCGGTTTCAAATTCTATCTCTTCGTTGCTTTCTGTGAACGATTGCATTGTTGACACTAAAATATAATTGCATTCAGTTAAGAAGATAACTAATGATATTGAATTCTCATCGTATATAAAATTAATATGAAGCCGTAAAGTGAAATATACTGTAGTCTGTACAGAAAGAATCTAGTATGTTCGTACCAATTCGCACGTATTGATTAGTGTACTATAGTCGTTTGTTGATTTGAATATATTTAATAAGACTGCTTCGAACAGTCTTGGACGTAATTGTAGAGTATAGGGTGTCTGAAAATAAATCGACGTTATAGAAAAATGAATAAATATATAAATGATTAATAATAATGGTAATGATATATACATACATACATATATATATATATATATATATATATATATATATATATATATATATATATATATATATATATATATATATATATATATATATATATATTGTAGTGAGTGTGAATAAATAATAGGACACCCGTGAATATATGTGCCCAGTTGTAAATTTTGCAACAAGGCATTGATTGTATTTATATAATAAATGTTTAGTACACTAACCATTACTTCAGAATTTTGTGTGAGGATAGTGTGTCATGTATAAATGATAGATTGTATTTTCACTTTGTGGCTTGACATTTAATAGTAAAAGTACATTCTGACTGCTCATCCGGCCTGACGATGCGAATAGTGGTCATGTAGCAAATGATTCCGGATAGTTTCCGATTAATTACAGAACATAAAAGCTGTTTGCAGAATTGGTACAGGTTAAATATATGCGTTCAGCTTACATTGGCGATACTACTCTGCAACTTTGATTTTTTTCCATGTCACCTGATTAAGCTATGTTCATTACTGTTCGCAAAGGTGGCGAAGTGGATAGGGTTGAATAATTAGAAAATTTATTACAGTAGAATCTCGTCATACCGTAGCAGGCCGTCCAAAAACCCTAATCTCCATGAATTTCCATTTCTTCTAGTATATATATATATATATATATATATATATATATATATATATATATATATATATATATATATATATATATATATATATATATATATATATATATATATATGTATATATATATATATATATATATATATATATATATATATATATATATATATATATATATATATAGTGTTTTGAAATTAGTTAACGCCTCAAGATGTAGCGAATCTTGCGGACTGGGAGCAACTAGTAAGGATTTGGCAGACAACTTACTACTGCAAATTTTATTTTATTTATTTTTTTTTAATTTGGTAAATCCCTGTTAGGATTTCTTCTATTTTATTGACTTTATTCTAGTTTCTATACTTTACTCGTAACTCTTCTCAGTCTCTGAGGGGTTGGATAATTCTTTTTGTTTAGAAATTCTAAATTAGAGACTACACCAACCTTCCGGCTGGACCGGCCGTAATCTGAGTGAATTGGTACCGGAAACTATTAATAGTCAATCATTCCACAGGGCTTATTCCTTGTGAGATGGTTGCCTAGAAGACACGGAATCGTACTTAGGCACTCAGAAACCCCACTGGACCACACGTTTAGTAGGCCAGCTGTTTTTGGCATATAAAAGTATATTTGGCTGTGGATTGTCATATGTCTAAATTCGACCACTTATCTTTGTAGTATTTAGTGTACTAGTGTATTTTCCTTTGGCGCGCCGTTTTTTCTCTTCTCTTCTCTATCTATCTCGCTATTCTCTTCTTCAAGATTTTTTTTTTTAAATTTTTCAACCTTACCCCCAAGTTTTGAACTTGACAAATATCAACTGTTTAACCTATATCATTTGAACCTGAATTTCCAACTGAGATGTCGCGAGACACGATTCGTGGAGTTCTGTATTTGTTGATGTTGAATATCAAGGAATCGTTTCCCATCACAATTCGACCCACTGCGATAGCGAGCGATAGTTCAGTATACGATTAAATTTTGCTTTCGTTCCTTTTATCATTATCCGTTTGGAATTCTCCGTTGGACTATCAGTCATTTCTACTTTCGTTTCCATTGGTAACAATAAATGTGAATGTTGTCGTAGTTGTTTGGGCTTAAAAGTAGTATTACCATTTTAGAGTCATATATT
Organism: Thermobia domestica; assembly: GCF_964235325.1. Taxonomy (NCBI): domain Eukaryota; kingdom Metazoa; phylum Arthropoda; class Insecta; order Zygentoma; family Lepismatidae; genus Thermobia; species Thermobia domestica. The sequence goes on along the minus strand of NC_137462.1, from coordinate 164,625,826 downwards.
TATACATATTCTGTGTTTACGTGCCTGCCTCACACATTAAATGTCCACTATTTTATACAGAATACTTGAGAATATGAATTTTATCATTATGTGCGGTCGATTAGTTAAATTTTTGACATAGTCGGATTTTCTCATGTGAAGTGTTGCAACCTGAAAAATTTATTTGTCGGGGTTATTGATTTGAAGATTAAATGATGATTTAGTATATATATGTTGAGATATAAATGCGAATTGAATATAAATATGATATTAAAGTGAAATGTATTAATATAATGTTTAATTAAGTAGATAAATATGTGTAAAGGGTCTTGATACCTTACCCCGAACGGTTGTTGGTTGCAATAGTTTCAAAATATCCGATGAATGTAAAATGTTAGTTTTAAAATAGCGCCTCATGTTAGATAATTTCCTTCAAGTATTGTGATATTATTAAGTAGTATATGTAACTATTAACATCTTTTGTCATTATCCTAACTGCATGTAGCATGGAATTAAGGCAGGTCATCGTAAGCCTAATGTATTATTAAATCTACCCAGAAGTTCGTAAACTTGAAATCCTTCTGATTTCAATTCCATTTCAATTCCATCCCTCATATCCGAATTCTCAAACATTCCATCTCAGTAATCGTGCTCTCGATACAAAAGAAATAATTCCTTTGGACCTGGAAAATTCTCATTTCTCTATACATTGTGCGAGTATAACGACAAATGTGTACACGTTGTGATACAAGGTGAGAGTGATTTAAAGATAGTCAGTGAATGGAATAATAAATGGAATGACCAGATAAGTGACGTAGTCACCGTGATATTAGTGACGAAACTTGGTTCTCTTAATTCCGGAAATGGGAAAAATGTATAGATAAATACTTCTACAGACCGAATATGTGTCGTTAAAAATTCATCAACATGATCTCATGTGTGAATATTTAGATAAAATGAAGTTAAAGGCACGGGCATCAAAAAGGTGCTTTGATAATACGTGTGACTTCACATATCGTCTGAAAGTATGAGCGAGGACTCGTTGGATATTTTTTCTTTCTCTTAGTTTTTTTTTATATGAGATACAGAGTCATTCTAACCACCATTTTAAGTTTTTTTTATTATTTAATATTGTAGAAAGAATTACCTCTTATCAACAAACATTTAAATATTTTTTCTTTTCTTAGTCTATCTGTTACTAAGGAATATATGCATCTATCTACATAGCTGTAATTCAATATTCAATGTGGAATGATACATTTATATGTATACTTAGTTGCATGTTCATAACATTTTGTGTTTAATTTTTTGATAGATGTAATAAATGTCCACAAATTGTAGTTAGATGATGGTTTCTTTAAAACTGATTCACGTATAACAATTTGTCCTTTATGTATGTGTGTGTGCGTGAATGAGTGACAATTTAGTCTTGAGTGGTAGCATTTAATCTTCATTTATGACGATAGTGTTTATAATAAGTGTGTAACAGCATGTTGTATGTATTGGTGTATGACGGAGGTCATGAAAGATAACTAATTCTAAATTAGTCTAAATCGGACCTGGGAGGAAAGCCAAAATAACAGGATAAGCCTGAATAACGACTGTCTTTTCGGGAATCTCAAAACTTCTATTTGTGGAAAATATCTACATCACTTTGACTTTTTTCTTTTCCTTGGCTAATTCAAATGTGTGTTTGATCTCTACCATGGATATTCAGATACTGGACAAAGGTTATTTAACGTTTGGAAATAACAGGCAAACGATTAAATTAAAACTTCTCGTCACCTGGGCTGGGTTAGGGCAACTCCCACTTGTGCAGCTACCTGGATCCAGGTCAGGGTAGTATGAGAGAACATGTGTTTCTTCAGGATGATTTCAGAAATGATCGTCAAGTAATAACATTCGATTATGAATCACCTTTTTAATAACTATTCATGTTCCTTTACTATATTTCCACAGTTATCCAGTTATCTCTAGTTCCTTCTTCCTTTATCCTTTTCCTCTTCCTCTTTTCCTCCTTTCTCCTACCTTCTTCTCACTCTTTCTTTTCCTCTTTCTAATAAAACTGAAGAGGGGTCGTAACTGGGAGTTGTCGCTATAGACATGGTCATTAAATTTTCTTTTGATGTTTTTCTTCTGAAGTCCGATATGAATTAGTTAATCTTAAAACATACATATGAAGCAAAAATTCCAAAATTCATTTATTTTTATTTCATATTTACTAAATTATTAAATTTAAGATTTAGTTCAAGTCAGCGACTTCATTCCCCACTCACGATCTACTTACGTTTTGCTTCACATAAAAGGGGAATACTACTTCGTTCTCAATTTACACTTTGCATCTTATAGGAACTCAAATAAATTTACATGCAATACTATATTATAATTTAATATAGTAATATGTTAAAAATCAGCCATGGGTTAATATTTATTCATTCTTATATTTAACGTAAATTCTAAAATATTTTAATTTTAAATTTTACAATAAATCGTTGCTGTTTACTATTGTTGAAAGTTAATTACTCAACCTGTGCTAGCAAAGAAACACAGCATCTTTTTATACACAATACATTTTTAACTAAAAAAAAAAAAAAACAAATACTGATTTGTAAGGATACCCGAGTTACAGATATATAACTGTCTTACTGTAAGAATTAAAAGAAAAACATCTGCAAATAGACAGAAGAGAAGCTGGTCAACTATATGGGAAGAGAGGGATCGTAGACGGACTTAAAGAACAGCAATTAAATTTATAGTAAAAACATCACATTTATTAAGTACAACCTCTCTAATATTGGTAGTAATTACAAATTTCTATTCGAGAATGCATTAAAAAATCAAATTTACATCTCTGGTATAAATAGTCAAAATGTGTATTATTTCTCTTAAAGATATTAAGTCCCCGTACACTTGAAAAAGATTTAGTCAGATTGACCAAAAAAATAGGTGCTGGTGACCAAATTATTTGGTCAACATAGCGCCAACCAAACGTTTGGTCACCAGCATGAAATAATTTGGTTACGATTTGTTTGGTTGCAAGAACCTAGTATTTGGTTACCAGTAACTAATATATATTTCGTAATTTTGACCAAATATTTTTTTATTTATTTATTGTCCTCCAACGGAGAATATAATCTTCAATTACAGAAGGTACATAATATAGATAGTTCATAGAATAATTAATTTATTATAATTAATAGTAAATATAAGAATACTGACAAAATTCCTGTAGATATCTGACAACGACTATAATAACTATCCTAAGAGTATAAAACCATTAAATGTGAACAGTATTACAAGTAAAGAAACCATTAAAAGTCAAATAATTGCTTTACATATAAGTATGCAATCACATGTATTAACATAAATACTAAACCTGTATTTAGTGAATTTGACCAAAACATTTGGTAGTAATTACGAAATACTGTTGGCATAGGTACTAAACTAAAAATATTACGAGGATTATCGCAAAAGTCATGGAAACTTTTTTCTAACAAAAATAGAAACAAAGCAAGAAATTCTCAAAGTAAGCACATCTATAAATATTACGTGTAAGTTGGAGGAAAATATACATCCCATAATACCTTTTTCTAAGGTTTAAACCATTTTTTAAAGTACAAACAAGAAAACTTTAAACCAATCGTGTGCACTTCATGGTACATTTCCAATTGTCTCAAACCACCTGCCTTTAATAATTCTAATTTGAAAAAGAAGAGAAGATTTGAAATCAAGAGTCCCAGTTTCGATTTCAGATCATCTCTTCTTTTTCACCTCAACCAGAGGATGGGCAACATTGAAATTTTAAAACTTTTTTCACCTTTGGGAGAGCTGTTTTATTCTTTAATAAGGTCTTTTCTTTGTAACTGCATCTAGATATTTTATCATTGGTCTTCCTCTTCCAGGTTTTCCTTCTGCCTTTCGCTCTATCAACACGGCGATCCAGTCGGAGTGCCGAATAAGATGGTCAAGCATGCTGTTTCTTCTTTTTCCTATTATCTTCATGATTTGTCGTCCTTCATTAGCTTCCTTTAATACGTCATCGTTCCTTTTCCTTTCGGTCCATGATACGCACAGCATTCTGTACCAACACCACATTTCAAATGCTTCCAGCTTGGATATTTCAGCTTTTCTCAATGTCCACGTCTCCGATCTGTAAAGCGCCACGCTCCATACCAGGGTCTTAATAAATCGTTTTCGAACGTCCAACGACACATTTCTCGATGTTAGCACTCCTCTTTTCCTATTGAATGCTTGTTTAACCTATGCTATTCTGGAACTTACGTCTTTTTTCACTTCTTCCGTCCGAGGATATTAGACTTCCTAACTAGGGGAACGTTTTAACGTCTTCGATTTTCTCTCCCTCTAGCCATACGTTTGCACTTTCCTGTCCTGCTCTTGTGCACTTTATCACTTTGCGATTTCAGATAGAAACACAAAATTTCTTTCAGGTGCAAACTAAGTAGCAGTTCGGTTGTTACTTCAAGCAGTATGTTCCATCCTTCATAACTTTGCTGTTATATACTTTCTGTAAGGACGTTAAGTCTAAACAAACCAAACGAAACCAAACTGAATCTCATATATGTGTTTGACTGAATACCTGTTGTTTTATGGATTGTGTCCAAAGCTAACTTTGTTTACATGCAGTGATAAAAGTTTGGGAAATTTATCGACTTCAGTTCGAGCTTCCGGTTCAGTTGGAGCTTCCGGTATAAGTAGAGAGATATCAGAGGAGATGGAACCTATTTTTGGGACGCTGGATCGATTTTCGAAAACTGCTTCTCGTTCTCTATTACAATCTTTGTTTTATTGTCATTTATGTTCCAACCGGAAATGTCTGATTTCTACCACTTCCGGTTTAAGTTAAGAGGTTTCGGATAAGATGGAACCTACCCTTGAGACGCAGAATAGATTGTCGAAAACAGCTTCTCGATATATCTGATCGAGTTTGTTCTATAAAATCAAACTGAAATCGCAATACTCTATTTTTACGTCTTCCGGTTTTAGTAGAGTGAAAAGGGTTGCCAAGGTATCTTTCTTTAAGACCCTGAATCCATTATCGAAAACTACGTGTCGCTATCTATTATCGTTTTTATTTTAAGGCAATTTATGTTGAAACAGGAAATGGCCTATATCTACCACTTCCGGTATAAGTAGACATATATAAGAGAAGATGAAACCTATTCTTGAGACGGTGAATCGATTTCGGAAAACAGATTCTCGACATCTCTTACACTCTCTTAGTTTTTTGAGTGATAGAAATAATTGAAGTTATTACTTACATATTTTTGAAAGTTTATAGTAAACATGATATAGCTATCATAATCTTGGTTCTGGTTGCCCCTTAGTTTTTACTTTCTAGACCAGCATCTGAAAATATGAGAAACTACTGCTTCGTTGCGCACTGATTTTCTCAGCACTCGCCACGGATGATTCTGTTGCACCAACATCCCCAGAATTATCCACGTTTTCCTCGACGTTCGATACCATGGCCTCAATCACCAAGTTTAATTTCACTCACTACTATCTCTAGCAGTGGAGCAAATCCGTGGGAAAAATTTCATTTCGTGGGATTTTTTGACTTTAATTTTTCGAAAAGAGATTATGGGAATTTTCCTCAAAATTGCCATGATGTACGAAATTTTTCATGTATAAAATTCCTGCTAACCAAAATTTTCTGGGGCTGAAAATAGACATAATGAATTCTCGATAGGCATGAAATCAATGTTAATTGTCAAAGTTTATTCAGATTTTCTCTTTAAATCTGGAAAGTTCATGTTAATGAAGAAATAGATTATGGAGTGTGTGTGATAAAACAAAGTTATTCAAAACCTAACCTCCGTGGAACGAATGAATGGGAGAAAGTAATATATCAAAGGAGATACTCAACATTCAAAAATTCCACGCAAAATATATGGAGCATGAAGTTTCTTTTTAGCATCATTAGACCCAGTATAAGGTGATGGCTCAAAGGTGTGACAGAGATATTGCATTTCTGACAACAAAATATAGTCTATTTGTTTTCGATTAACGAAATATTTACTACTCACGAACTATATTCTATGCGTGGAAGACCGAATAGTTTTATTTTCATACTAGCAGCGTTCACCCCGCTTCGCTGGGGTCACCCCGGAACGCAATAAACTTTGTTACTTAGATAATTTTTACTTTTTCGCTTTCAAGTGATATGATAAAAACCATAGAAGATTGCAGTAAATGTTAACATTATATCGCCTGTCATTTATGTTAACCCGCCGAGTGACACGGTCATGTGGGTTGCATATAAATACGGTTAGATTTAGCTATGATGAGCTAACAAAGGATTTCTACGTTATGGACACTTGAATGGTCAATTATCTCAAGACACTGGTAATTGAAAATTAAAGTGATATGATAAAAACCATCTAGGGTCCAAATCTTAATAACCCCCCAAAAATGAAAGAAATTGGTTCAGCCGTATTAGCGTGATGAGCTAACAAAGGATTTGTACGTTCTCTTTTATATATATAGATTATTATTATTATTATTATTATTATTATTATTATTATTATTATTATTATTATTATTATTATTATTATTATTATTATTATTATTATTATTATTATTATTATTATCTTGTAGATAGCATAACGTGGAAAATTCAAAAATAAAACTATTTTGACTTTCTACATTGATTTTGTAAGTTTTTAGATTAGTATCTTTTGTTCTTTTAATATTTCAATTCTTTTGAACATGCTGCTCTCATCCGCCGAAGGATCAGTATTACCTATCCCGAACGTTAGCAACAGTGGATACTACTACACATGGATTCATTGGTTACATCTCGCTATAGAGTTCTTGTGATACTTTTGATGGAGTGTTCTTTTACACTACACTTTATTGCTACTCCTATAGCTTGTCATCGTACCGAATTCATACATTCTATCGTGCCATGTCATGGTCTTTGCACACGGTGTTTAATAAGATTTATGTAATAAAATGACGGATTAGTAAAAATAAACGTCATACTACCAGTTTCTCGATATGAAGGACATTTTATTTATAAGAGTATGATAACTACTACGCCTAAACGTAGATTTTGTGTTGCGTTGACGCAAACTGTTATGAATTGAGCTCACGTTGAGGTCTTACATGTGGGCTTTGCTTATCATGAGAAAATCTAGATACACCCTACAGATAGTCTTCCTGAGTAAATGGAGATGTTCTGTATGTGTACAGGTACTTGTGTACATACGTTCATGAAAGATATCCCCAAACTATATGTTGAAATTGCTTTTGTTAGCAAGGTTCATTTAAAATAAGACACTAAACTTACTTCATGAATATGTTTGGCGTTATTTACCTAGAAACTAGCTTACCTTGTGATTTTTTCCCTATTATTCTTGTTTCCTTTGTATTATTACCTTTATTTTTCGTTACAAAAGTGCTTTAAAAATGTGCGTTGCAAAAATTATTCGCCCTGAATGGCTTTTTCTTGACACTTGGTGTTAGATCTTCCAGGAAGATTTTGTTTTAAAAGTACGAACGCAAAAGAACAAAAGGCGTATAAAATGAAAAATTTTACGCGCTGTCACGTTGACAGTTTCATCATAACCTTGTGAAAAGCCGGTCCGTTCATAATTTCTATTTTGTCGCATACGATACGGCGTTTTGTCTTACCTCTTCCAATTACATACATCACAGAAAAAAAAAAAAAAGAGTTTCACAGTTCCACAATAGACATTGTTGATCCTAGTGACCGAGCAGAAAGACTATATGAGTTTTTCTTGTGTGTGCTGTTCAAGGTCCAAAGGTCACAAGATGCTAACAATGAGTAATAAACGTAACTTTTCGTAGAGAAATTTTATTCAGGAAATAGCAACAGGTGGACATGGGTATCCATGGAGATGACAATGTATTTATAGAGAAAGAAATGTTGTTTATGATTGAAGCATCATGTTCAAGGTGGGGACCATATTCATAAAATGTTCACGGATGACGAATAACATTTCAGGTGTTTTAGTTAAATTTTTAAGTTTTCCCTCTCTGCATATTTAGTAAAAAAAAACTGTTTCTTTGTATCCTGCCGCAGTGGCATGGGCGCCCGAAAGAAAGGGAAGGGTGGGGCCCGGACCCCCTGGTTTACGAAAAGTATATGTAATATAGCAAACCACGTATTAAATATCTGAAATAACAGACGCAATACAGCAACCATAGAGATATCCCCGCCCTAGAAAGTTCAATTTGAATGCCCCTGCGCAGTGGTATAAAAGTATTCAAAGGAAACAATGGCTGCATTAATTAAATAAATACTTTGTACTTTGAAATAGATTTTTCGAGTAATCTTCCCAACAGGGAGTTTCATTTAGTTGGTAATCAATATGTAAGGTGAGGTGGCATTGGGACTCTATTTAGTGTTATGCATGCCACAGTATATCAGGAAACCGAGGATTTGGACCTCATTGTGTGATTCCTAGATAGACAATTAAATAATAAAAATTAAGAAAAAGATTTGAAGCATAGAAAAAGATACTAAATAAAGATTTCATCTATCTCTCTTTAACCATAGGTTGGTGGGCAACATGGAAATTTTAAAACTTTTTTCTCCCTTGGGAAAGCTATTTTACTTTGATAAGGTCTCTTCTTTGTAACTGCATCTAGATATTCTTTCTTTGGTCTCCCTATTCTTGATTTTCTTTTTACCTTTCCCTCTATCAACACAGTGATCCAATTGGAGTGCCGAATAAGATGGCCAATCTATTGTTTCTTCTTTTTCCTATTATCTTCATGATCTGTTGTCTTTCACTAGTTTTCTTTAGTACGTCCTTGTTCCTTTTCCTTTTGGTCCATATGCACAGTATTCTGCACCAACACCACAATAAAGATTTAAGAAATAGAAAATTTTGGAAACAATTTTCTTAAGAATTGAACTATGTTTTTCTTTTGATCATGCGTACAAATCAATTGCTTTTTCGATTAAAGCATCGCTTGCTTCTTTCTCTGTCTCTCTAGGATAACTATTTTAAATGTTGTAGTTTTGTCTGTGTTTGAAGCATATTGTTGAGGAGAATCCCCCCTGAAAGTATCCCTTGAATGAATAGTGTTTTCGTATAAACGAGTAGGGCCTAAGCTAGAAGGCCAAATATTCTGTACTGAAATTTAAAAAATCACAACAAAACAAATATGTATGGACAACTCCAAAAGTGCATTACCACATGCAAACTTCCCTTTCCTGCAATAGTAGGCAACCAAAAACACGGTCGTTGGGGTGGCTGAAAATTAGTAGGGCGTTGGACCAAACCTCAATTTTGTTACAAATATATCAGTGTGGCAAACTAAAAATAAGAGAATAAAATAAATTGTTAAGAATGACCTCTGTTGTTGATATATGTCAATATCGATATCGACGATATAGATACATCGACATATCACACAGGCCTAGATCAGAGAAATGATGCAATAATAATAATAATAATAATAATAATAATAATAATAATAATAATAATAATAATAATAATAATAATAATAATCCGAATACGAATATATAAAGGATGCTTGAAACATTCATTAAGTCACTTTGAAAATAAATACGAAACTTGATGGTCAAATAAAGTACTCAACTTCCAGTAGAACTGCTGATCTCCGAGACTCATTTAGGATAATGTCAAACGTTTATCAAGTGCTTTGTTTCCGCGTGGTTCGGTAGCAAATTCGGTAGTGTTTATAGGACTGATCCGAAATACATTCTAATAATCCCAGTAGATAGCGTAGGTCATACCTTCCATTCCAGGCTACTATGCGAACTGAACAAAAAGAAAGAAAGAAAGAGAAAGTGAATGAGTACTAGTTTACTGTTAAATTTCTATTAGGATCACCTTATATTAAAAGTTCAAACTGTATCATAATGAAAACTTACAAATCTTTAAAAAAAATATGGAAATCAAATTTCAAATATGAATAAAACACATTGGATTATAGGATGAAAACAAATTTTGTATCAAATTAATATAAATAAAATTCTGTTTTGAAATAACCAAAGATTGGACCATTTTCTAGTCATCTGCAAAGATATATCTGTTCAAAACATCCAGTGTCGATTTCATCTATTGTGGATATAACGTTGTAATTCGCATAGTTGAAGCCGTTATTTTATGCGAACAAACTATATTTCCTGGCGGGGAATCAAACCGAGATTTTTCACGTGGAAGCCTTGTACCATAACCATTACTCCACCGACAGCTCTACCCAAACTTTGCTTAAGAAATGGTGTGGGGTTTCTTTCTGAGAACGATAACACAAAAAGTGCTACACATCAATGAAATGTTTCGAATGTCCTGATAATTTCCTTGCAATTTTCTCAACCAACATTCGTAAATCGTCTCCATCATGATACAGGTGATTCCTTCTACACTCTTAAGGATTGCTTGTCTAGTATGAAAAGTCGATTCTTTACGATCACTTTGTTAGAAAAAAACAACTTGGTCGTTAACAAGGTTTCAACCTAGATTGGATAACTGTACTGCTAGTAAGTTCGCTATGTTATCCTTACACTATCATGCCACATAAGACTAAAACCCAAGTATTACTAACTTCGTCTTTGAAACGAACCAGCTTCTTCCTGTAAGGTTATTTACACCAAAATGTATCATGCTGGACGCAGTTTTGTCGATCCCAAACGTTTCAGTATTCGCACGCTACACTAGCCAGCTGTTTTAAGTTGGTCATATAAAGTGTACAGAAAAATTCGCTCTAGTATTTAATTTGCCCATTTGATGTCGAGAACAGAACCCAACCAACCCCTGCGGGGATTCTAATCCGTTCCTACTGCTGGTATTATTATTATTATTACTAGTGCTACTACAGCTACTACTACGAATGGTACTACTATTAGTACTTTTACTACTACTACTACTACTACTACTACTACTACTATGGAGGAGGAGGAGGAACGGGCACGTTTTGTTCCACCTTGACCCCATGATATAAATTTTGTGACCAATTTAAAACAGCTGGCTACGATAGCGCGTAAAGCGGCTGGCTAGAGAAGCAGGCCGGTAGCCAGCTCAAAAATAAAAGGGTCCCGGTAGAAGCTGGGGGACTCGATCTAACCACATTATACTTCATTTGCAGGCCTACCGTGAAAATTTTAGGTAGGCCGGCAAAAATTTAGGAGCTGGCCTGGCACCTCTAAACCCTTTCGTTACGGGCCTTTTGAGTAGCGCGCGAAAAAAAGTACTTTCTGGAATATTACTCTCCCGACCGGGTCGTCGGCTACGAGGGGTGACAGCATTTGGCGTTTATTTTCTGCTATATGTAGGTCATGACTCTTGATGTCCTATCTGTATCGGCCAATAAGATCAGAGGATTTTTGAAACGTTTGGGATCCGCAAATATGCGTGTCGGACATAAGTCCTTGACCAGGTAATGGCGACTGCTTAAGAACCAAACGCAGAGTATGAGAATTAAATCTGTCATATCTGTAGTTTGGTGTGGAGAAAAAACTAAATTGTGAACCAAAAGTTTAGGAACAACTGAAGTTATTAATATAAACTACGCTAAATGTTATTGACTTATAGGATCATAAAAAAAATACGAAAGACTTTTTGAAACGAAGAAAAATAACATGTTAACTTTGTAAGCGGAGGCAAAGATAGCTAACGTAAACACAGTGAAGACGAATCATTTATCGCGTAGTGATCGTGGTTCAGTGGTCAAGACACCTGGTTAGTAATCTGGTGATTCTCGGATAGGATCCACGTCAGGAAATATTCTTGTTTTTTTTTTTATTAACTTAAATACTTTTGGTGGCGATTGAATGGCGATGACACGTTTTATTATCTTCAAATATTTGAATACTCAGATGTTTCAATAGTTAAACTATCAAATCTTCAGAAATAATAATAATAATAATAATAATAATAATAATAATAATAATAATAATAATAATAATAATCTCGTAGAAGATTAAAAGTTAGAAGCTAATTATTGCTCAGATTATACAATTATAAGCAGAAACATGACTTTTGGCAAGAATATTTCTATTTTGTTTAATGTTGCCAGCGAGAAGAAGAATTTCTAATCTTGTTTCTAAAACAACACAAACAAAAGTCGAGACTAGAATTAACATTTTACATTCGAGACGGGACAAGGCTAACTCAAATTATCATCTTACTTTGGAGATGAGAATCGAGACAAAACGAAAACTATCGTAAACATTTCTCGTCTTATCTCGATTCTCGAAATAGTGCATGTCCATTCTTTAAGTAACAATTGCTCTGTAGACTGAATATTATACCCAAGTTTGTTACTTCGTATTTCGGAGCTGACTGAATTATGGTCCGTGGAGGTATTTTGTAGCAAAGCTTTTGTAATTAACTTTGCATATTCTAAAAGTTATTTTATTATATGCCTTACTGTTCAGTGATATTCAGTTATTTTTATTACAATTATTTCCCTTAAACGTACAGTAGAACACTTTCCACATGAAATTTTAGTGCTACGCTTTGATTTAAAATTTGAGTAGTTGCAGAGGTGTATCATGGAGGTAAGGGCCTCCCTCCCCGAAATCCCGATATCTCTGTAAGTTTTGCCTAATTTTTAGGTTAACTTTAAAAAATTTAATCCCATTATTATTATTATTATTATTATTATTATTATTATTATTATTATTATTATTATTATTATTATTATTATTATTATTACTGACGTTTTGTGAATTTAAAGGTTCACCCTGTTCTACCAAGCTCCCTGCCAGTGAGCAATGTATTGAACAAACGCCGTGTTTGTGGGTTTTCTCAGAGTTCTGTTTCCTCCCACCTTTTTATTCCACTATTTCTTTCATTCTCATCATCTACGTTTCCTTTAGCGTAGCCGGCATAACCATAGAACGTAAAACTTAAAAACAATTTTTCTTACGGTTCTTGTGAGTTCAGTAGCCCTTCTTTTTACATGAAATTTGTCTGGAAACCTTTCGTTTAAGATTTAGCTAGTTGTAGGGATGTACGCAGAGGGTACGTTCTGATGACTTGGAAACTTCTTTCCAATTCTGACTATATTTAATTTTTGCCTAATGTTAAGGGCGATTTTACAGATTTTAATACAATCTGTCTTCACACGGAATTTGTCTTCTATATAATAATAATAATAATAATAATAATAATAATAATAATAATAATAATAATAATAATAATAATAATAATAATAATAATAATAATATTATCGCTGGCAACTTTAAACAGAATGAAAATATTCTTGCCAAAATTCACGTTTCTACTTATAATGGTATGATCTGAGCGATAATAAGCTTCTTACATTTAATCTTCTATGAGATAATATTTATAATTATTATTATTAGTTTATTATTATTACTATTATTATTTCTGAAGATTTGATAGTTTAAGTATAGAAACATCCGAATATTCTAATATCTCAAGATACTAAAACGTGTGTCATCGGCGATCAATCACCACCAAAAATCCTAAAGTAGAAAAAAATACTCCTGCCGTGGATTCGATAACCTCCAGATTACTGGCAAGGCGCCTTATCACTGAACCACTATCACTATGCAATAAACATTTTGTCTTTACTGTGGTTACGTATCTTTGCCTCCGCTCACAACGTTATATGTTATTTTCCTTCGTTTCAAAACGTCTTTCGTATTTCTTTTGTAATGCTATAAGTCAATAATCTTTGGCATAGTTTATATTAATAACTTGAGATGTACTTAAACCTTCGGCTGACAATTTAGTTTCTTTTCAACACCAAAATACAGATATGACAAATTTAATTCTCATGCTCTGCGTTTAGTTCCTAAGCAGTCGCCGCAGTGGTGGCTAATGTTAGTGTTGCAGCGTTGCGCAACGACCAAAGTATTTCAAGAAAAAAATATTATTAGCAATAGTAGTAAGAACAGAAAAAATACTTTCTAATACTGCCATATATACTTTAAATAACATATTTTTTACTTCTCTAACTGTCCGTTTCGTTAATCCGTTTTAAAAAGCGAAAAATAATCTGTCACAGAGTCTTTAATTTATATTGTGTTGCAGCGAGCATGCAACGACCAGATTCCTTCAGCGCGGGAATTGGAGCAAATGTCAAGTCTCCTTTCCCCTATATCAGAAGTTAAAGGGACTGGTCGTTGCAGTGCTTCTACAACACAACACGGTTTCCAGTGAATGAGAAGGCTCTTCGCGCTAAATAAGCTTTCTGAATTTTATTTCATTAGCAATTAACAAATGGAATTTGTTTTTATGCATTCATATTTTTATATTACGGTACTTATACTGAAGCAAATCAATATAATGACAATTAATAAAAGTGATAGCAGAATTACAAAATAAAAAGAAAATATATAGTAGAGCAGAAATCAAATGAAAGTAGATCCGCATTTACAAGTTAATTCGTAGCTTATATAGATAATGAAAATTTCTTCTACAGTAATTTGTGAACCAAATATTAATAAGTTAATATGCAGAATCCCCCCCCCCTCTGTGGATAGTATTTTAGTATATACATATTTCTTTTATGAAATAAGTATATTTTATACTCTTGATAAAACTGTATGGTGGGGAACGCCACATTGAATTTGGGACTAGTTAGCAATGCTCAGAGGCGTAGCCACGAGGGGGTCCACCGGGTCCGGACCTCCCCAAAATTTCGAAACTCGACTAGCATTTGTAGACTTTCTTAACGAATTATACTTGTTTAACAGAGAAATGATTGATGTAAGCTAAGTATTTTATTTTACGCCTCATCATGTACTCTTTCTTTTCTTATAGAAATAATCGTTCTATCATTTTTTCTAAAAATATAGGTAACGGTAATTAAGAATTACTTATCTTTTCGGGTACAGTAAAAGACAGGTTCGTTATTACGTAGACGTATTGGACCTTCCTCAAATACTTTGGACCCCTCCCAGCTAACATGTTATTCCTATATCTGGCGAGTTTCAAGGTTGCTTTCCAGAACGTTGATAAACATTGTTTTGCCTCATGTGGAAGTATATTGTGTTCATCGTGCATTGCGTAACAACCAAGACGGATGATTTGGAATGTAGTTCTTTTTTTCTTTTACGCACAAGTATGCGTGTGTGTGTGTGTTGATATATGAATAGGGTTGCCAACTCTGTAAAATAAAAAAAAACGACACTTCCTCAAAATTCTCTGTGATATAGGTCTCAGCGTGAAGTATCTCTGTTCGGACCTATCCATGGAAAGGAAATGTACTATCGTGAACGAAAGTGCATTAACACATATATTCTGTATGTCCTTAGAACATTCACTAATAAGCTTAATAGATACATTGTGCTATAAATGAGAAACTGAAATTGATCAATCGGCATTGATCAATTTATTGTATTTACCAGTAACTACCATTCCTTTAAAATTATCGAAACAGATGAACAAAAGTATAATAATCTTTACGTGACAATTTTGGATTTGGAAAATGAAATTCACTCTTTAAACATATAGTCTCTACTTCAACTATAGGAAATTGCTTTAAGAAGTCCTTTTCCACTCTTAATAAATGTATAAAATTCCTTGAAAGTAAATTTCAAATTTTCCCTGATACAGTCCCTGTCATATCTCTAGAATTTTCTAAACAGGTGAACAAAATATATTAATCGTTGATACATGGTGAAAGGTAACAGTTTTGAGTTTACAGAATGACAGTTAACTTTTCAATATCTGTACTTCGAACTAGATACAAATTTGAAAAAAAAAACGGTTATAAAGGGGCTGCTGAGAAGTTTGTACCCGTCAACGGCTTTAATCAAAATAACAGCAATTTTTCCGGCCAGGCCAATAAAAAGCCGGCCAGTTTACAGCCCTATGTATGAATATGTGGCATTCGCAATTTATATACTAGTATCTCTTTTGTATCAGCTGTTTTGGTTATTAGTTATTAATTTTATTGTGTGTGCTTTAATTCTGTACATAACCTACAAATTCTGAATGAATTGCATATCATGACTTCTGTAAATAACTTACAAAAAAATTGCCCAGCTTTCAACTGAGAAAAAACTTACAATTAAGGCTTAGACAAAACAAGCAAAGTGCAATTCAGGAAAGTGTTCGAAAAAAAAAAAACGGTTTAAGTTTACAGGACACCTTATGGCAGTAATGTTGTATGCACTAGGTACATTTCCACAATTTATTTGAAATTTTCCTAGATAAATTGTGAATAAAGCGTGTTCAATGTACATTTTTTTATAACATTAATCTCTGCTACGAACTCTCTTCAGTCTACACTGAAGAGGAATTCGGATCACTGTCAGGGACTGAGTTTGCTAGAATGAATTGTTCACAAAAATCTAGAAAAAATATTTAGTGAATCTACAAAGCTTCTGCAATTAATATTAACTGTACCTATGGCGTCAGTAAAAGAAGAAAAGTTATTTTTCAAATCAAAAAGAATTGACACTTTCAAGAAGTTGAATGTCAAAAGAAAGGTTATCACCATTGGTTATGCTTTCCATCAAAAAAGACGTGACAATAAGAATACTAGAGTTCAACCAGCATGTATTAGGCAGATTTGTTCCAATCAAAGAGAGAAGAATGAACTTACTAATTAAATAAGGTGATTAATCGGATTAAATGTTCTGCATTATTTATTTTTTAAAAACAGATTTTTATTTAATTTAACATGTCACATAGCATTTGCATCTAAATTTATGCTGATTAGTCAATGAGTCCACTTTATATCTTCTGTCTCCGATCGTTCGTACTGCAACACCCGAAACCACAAACCACCGGCCGCCACTGGGTCTAGGACTTATGTCCGGCGCGATAGGACTAAATTAATTTATTCAACGAACTGGAGAGAAATTGGTACCTACTAATAAATGAAATCACATACAATGCAGTAAGTTCGCCCTGCAAGTTCAAAAGTACGCGAATAATAATAATAATAATAATAATAATAATAATAATAATAATAATAATAATAATAATAATATTAATAATAATAATAATAATAATAATAATAATAATAATAATAATAATAATAATAATAATTTGAATTTATTGATAGTAAAGACCACAGCCGAAGCCAAAATGGTCATAATATACAATAATATACAATGAAAGATTACAAAGAAAATACAAATAAAACAAAATAATTCAAGATACATCAAATCATCTCGACCAAATACAAAATAAAAGATTAGCACATGAGCTTGATACAAGCTAAATTGTAAAATAAAGTTACAACATAACCTCAATTAAATAGCTATTGAATTGACCATGATGTATTATTAAGAAGTAAAATATAATGAAAATGATAAAAATGAACAAATTACAAAGAAAATATATAAGAATACACATAAATAGATATAACAAGGTACATAAAACAAAGAGAGTAACAATTCAAATTTTTTATTTATATTATCTGTCTTTAAAATCTTTAAAATATTATCTGTCTTTCAAACACCCATTCATTTAACATCATTGCATTGGTTTATTTCTGGTCTAAGGTTTTGCAATATATTGATCGAATTCAAAAATGTCTGTAGTCTAAGAAAATGAGGTCCCTTCGCGCTCCCATTCAGTTGGAGAGCATGGTAACTACAATTGATGTTTGGAGAAACAACCTGTCGGAGCACGTCATACATACAGCAGAAGAAAAGTACACAGAATGGAACGTGACACTAGGAGCACGATGTAGAAGATGTATGCCTGGAGAAGAAGCAAGTGATGAACTTTTGAAAGTTCTAGATGAAGTTTGAAAACAAATGTATGTTTCCAGACTTCGAGACCTAAACGATAAATTTGGATTCCTCTGTTTCGTCGCCGATTTCGTTCAATAGCAATCAGATGTAAGTGAAGAAAGGCTAAAAGTATGTTGTTCGACTTGGCATTATTTTATCTCAATGCCCTCAAGAATGTGGAATTATACCAGGTGTATAAAGACATCATTTATTCACTAAGGTACGTACAGGAAACTAAGGAAAAGTTGGACTTTTCTCCACAAGGCATCCCGAAATATTTATATCTTCCATAGAGGTTGAAGCCCATTAGAGTTTGAAAACTGCATTTCAAAGTTTGATCACACGACCTATAACTGTCGCATCATGTGAACTGTTCTTCAGTAAAAGGAAACTGATAAAATTGTATTTTTGTTCCTCTATGGGG
This sequence comes from Thermobia domestica, assembly GCF_964235325.1. Lineage (NCBI taxonomy): Eukaryota > Metazoa > Arthropoda > Insecta > Zygentoma > Lepismatidae > Thermobia > Thermobia domestica. The sequence continues at coordinate 164,607,737 of NC_137462.1, read as the reverse complement.
CAGGAAAGACTAAAAATCTGTCTGTTCTTTCCATTAAGCATGAAACAGAATTAACTTTGAATTTTGAAAATATAATTGAAACTTTTGCTACTACCAAACCACGAAAGATTTCGTTCTAAATGTTAACACGTAAAGCTAGCGAGAAAATAAAACAGTACTTCGAAATATCATCTCACTTAACCATATAAACTGAATAGTCTTTTGTGCAGATCATACTGCACACAAACCACATAAAAATACCAAATAAATCAACTTAGCAGAATGCGCGCAATTTGCTTCGGCAAGCTGATCACGAGAAGTTTCACTTGTCCCGGACCCCAGTTGGGCTTACGCTGTCTCTGTTTCGTTCAATCACAAAAATGCACGCATTGGACAGCAATCCTTGTTGGCGGTGTGAATTCTTGAGGCACCCATGAGTCGATCTTTTGAACTTTACCAATTGCTTAAAAACCTCCGAACGACAGTGGTATAGTGTACGCCTATCACCTTTTAAATGGCACGAACACTGTTCCGAGGGCCACTTCCACGGTGTTCCTGAGGAGCCCACCCGAACGTAATATCGGTTGGTGGGTACTGGGATAATTTTACAATGCTGTGTCACCGAAACGAAGTTCAACAAACCAACGGCGAATTATGCGTTCATTTGGCACTGCTGGCTCAAGTGCACTGTTAATGTTTTTCTTTGTATGCTGTGAGGAATGGCACAGTTTGAATTCCTAAAGAAAAAAAACTCACAACAAAGTATTATTAATAGTGAATTTCTATAGGTCCTGTTCAACAACGCACTATTTTCTAATTGCCTGGGTATCCCAGTCTGTTTGCTGGGCGTGTTCTGAGATTGTGTTGTTAGACGTGTGATCTTACTCCATCCCTGTGTTGTGTTGCTAAGGTGAGTCTCTTATCTAACGTCAAAGCGGATTTTTCGTTCACAGCAACTTCATAGAAGCTCGGTCTCTCTCTCCCTTCAATCGAGGCATGAGTATACTCAATATTTCATCTCACTGCCAGTATAATAAGGATATAATAAGGATATATAATAAGGATAAGCTGAAATGAATGCAGCAAGGTTATCGGGAGTATGTAGAATAAGGAAAGTTTGTTTCTTCCATAGTAAACTATTATAAAACAAGCAAAGGAACTTCAACTTTATACAATATATTCTTCCTACAATGTCACCGATCTTATTTACATACTTGCATAATTTGTAGTACTTTCATTGTAGGAGTTAATAAACGCACATACTCTGACACAAAATCAAGGAGAAGAAGAATAAAAAAAGAAAGAATATATACGGTAAAGTGTCCAGATGTATGATATATTCATAAAATATGAAACTGTTTACTAAGTCTGGCAAGTACAAGCAATAACTCTGGTAGTTTTAATAGTTTTACCACGACTTAGGTGATGTCATTGAGAGGCTGAGTTAAGAAAGACAGTGGGTGTCCTCCTCCTACAACTGGAAGCAAATGGATAATTATTACTCTGCCTTAGAAAATTAACGACAATTATCTCCCCAAGTAGTCACACAGTGTTTTACAAACCTGTTTCTATATAGAAAAAGCATGCACCACCATCTGATCAATCGGGTTAGTCAACATGGATGGTTTTCTTTAATTTCACATTGCGTCCGTAATTTTATTATTATTATTATTATTATTATTATTATTATTATTATTATTATTATTATTATTATTATTATTATTATTATTATTATTATTATTATTATTTCACATCACCATGTTTAATGGTGTTTCCTGTGATACAAAAGTTTGAATTATAAGGCACATACCTTTGAGTGTCATGGCATGAAGGAATCAGTGTTATTTAAGTTTTTGAATCTGAGTTTTTTTGTGTTCTGGGTCTTTATGCAATAACGAGATTATGAAGAACCTACTATTAACATGTGCTCCGTAAATGACAACAGCTTGAATCCGGTACATTGGACTAACGCATAGACCATCACGTAAAATCAAACGTTACAGTATAGCTAGTTCTCCATAACACTATCTTGTTCCAAAAGTTAGGTCACTCATCATACGACAATCTCCAGTTTTATTGGTTCCCCACTACACTATCTCTTCCCAAGAGAGTTAGATTACTGAGCAATACCACAGGCCCCAGTTTTATCGGTCCCTACCACACTATATCGCCCCAAGAGAGTTAGATTATGGGCCCTACCACATTCCCCAGTTTTATCGGTTCCTACCACACTATATCGCCCCAAGACAGTTAGATTACTGGGCCATGCCACAGGCCCCAGTTTCATCGGTTCACCACCACACTAACACACCCCAAGAGAGTTAGATTACTCGACCAAACTACAAGCCCCAGTTTTATCGATTCCCCACCACACTATTTCGCCCCAAGAGCGATAGATTACTGGGCTATACCACAGTCCCCATTTTATCTGGTATCGACCACACTATCTCGTCCCAAGATAGTTACATTGCTGGACCATACCACAGGCCCCAGTTTAATTTTTCCTCACCACACTATCTCACTTCAAGAAAGTTAAATTACTAGGTCATACCACAAGCTCCAGTTATATCGGTTCCCCACCACACTATCTCACTCCAAGAAAGTTAGATTACTGGGCCATACCACACGCTCCAGTTTTATCGGTTCCTCACCACAGTATCTCGCTTCATCAGAGTTAGATTACTGGGCAATATCGTAGATCCAACTTACATCAGTTATCCACTACACTATCTCACCCCCAAGAGAGTTAGAGTACTGGGACATACCGTAGACCCAAGTTTTATTCCCATCATACTATCTCGCCCCAAGAGAGTTAGATTACTGGACCATATCGTAGACCCAAGATTGATCGGTTCTCCACCACACTATCTAGCCCCAAGAGAGGTAGACTACTGGACCATACCGTAAACCCAAGTTTTATTGGTTCTCCACCACACTATCTCGCCCCAAGAGAGTTAGATTTCTGGGCCATACCGTAGATCCAAGATTCATCGGTTCTCCGCAACACTATCTAGCCCCAAGAGAGTTAGATTATAAACCATACCACAGGCCCCAGTTTTATATTTTCCACACCACACTAACTTGCCCCAGAAGAGTTAGATTACTAGGCCATACCATAGGCCCCAGTTTTATCGGTTCTCCAGTAGACTATCTCACCCCCAAAAGAGTTAGATTATTGGGTCATACCATAGGCAACAGTTTTATCGGTTCTCTACCACACTATATCGCCCCAAAAAAGTTAGATTAATAGTCCGTACAATAGGCCCCAGTTTTAGCCGTTCTCCACCGAACTATCTTGCCCCAAGAGATTTGGATTACTGGGCCATACTACAGGCCCCAGTTTTATCTCTTCCCTACTACACTATCACGCCCCAAAAGAGTTAGATAACTGGGCCATACCATAGGACCCAGTTTTATTGGTCCCCTATCGCCCCAAGAAAGTTAGGTTAATGGTCCATACAATTGGCTCCAGTTTTAACTGTTCTCCACCAAACTATCTTGCCCCAAGAGATTTGGATTACTGGGCCATACTACAGGCCTCAGTTTTATCGGTTCCCTACCACACTATATTGGCCCAAGAGAGTTAGATTAATGGGCCATACAACAGGCCCCAGTTTTATCGGTTCGCACCACACTATGTCGCTCCAAGAGAGTTAGATTATTTTACCATCAGGCCTCAGTTTTATCGGCTCCCTATCACACTATCTCCCTTCAAGAGAGTTAGATTACGGTGCCATATCACAGATCTCAATTTTATTTAAATTTCGTTCAGTATTTATAAAATCAGCTCATTTTTCATTACTTATTTTGGAAAACTACAACAATTTACTCCCCAGTTATGTCACCAGTATTCATTAGCATGTATAATTAAAAAAAAGAAAATATTAATGTGTAAAATACACACAATTTAAAAGTTAATACGAAACCTGTGAATAATTTATCTATTTTTTAAAGATAATGAATACCACCTTAATCACTATGATTTCCGTAATCCAAACAAGAAACAATTGCCTTCTCCCAATGACACTTTGTGTCTGGGTAGTCCATTTCAATTAGTTTGGCTGAATGACCTTCCTCGTAGAAGCAATCTTCCACCCACATAACTCTCTTAATTTCACTGTAGGCCATAATCTTTCTTACCCGACATTAATAGTATAAGAACTTATATTAATACGGCAACTTCATATTAACTTCAGGGAGCCATTTTTTTAATAGTTGCAACGTTTCTGTATGGAAAACCATGGGAAAGGACCACACTGTTTTTCAATAGCCTACCAAAAAGAGAAACCAAAACTATGTACAATACAATGGTCTTTCATAGTGGAAACATTTCCTGATTTAAAATAACCTGTCTTTCGGATCTCCGGATATCTTGAGAGAGATCATTGGATGCAAGAATATAGGAAAGATAGATGGAGGGAAAGGGCATGCAAGAGCAAAATAATTGAATATGCCATTTGTTAAATTGAAACATTCAACTTTCTTTTTTTATTTTTATTTATATTTTCTTTCTTTCTTTCTTTTTTCTTTTCTTTTCTTTTCTTTTTTTTTTGTTGCCAAAATGAGGTTTTGTAGTCAATATCTATACATTCAAAAGAGGCACGAATTGCATTGAAGAATAATTAAACTTTACAATCACATGGTTTTTTACAAGTATTCAATGACATAATAACACAAATTGAAAATACAAAAAATATTGTGACCAGCAGGAAGTTTATTTTTAATTTATTAAAATAAGCGAAGCAGTATATTTTCTTTCTTCATCACTACAGAGCAAAAATGGTAATAGATAGCAAGAAGCGGTTTCTTGCAATTGATTAAGTGTCCCAGGAATATATTTTTATCTCTTTCCTTATCTTTGTACTGGCCACCTGGAATCTCTAACCAGGTAAAAAAATAGGGTATCCATAGCTGGCGGAGAAAAATAAACAAGTCATTTAGGTTTTTCATCCCCCTTGGTTGAATTTTATTCGCGAACATCTTGCATACGGTTGGATTACTTACCTCATCGAGGTAAAGGAAACAACCGTCGTATTGTTTTGTGCCTCTACGGAGGCGGACACACTAAATTGATCTTATCTTTAGACGACCTTGCTATTCTTTAGGCTTAACGAATTATTTTGATACTCTCCTCTTCGGAGGCAGAGGTAGTTGAACAAACCAGTTGACGACTCAGGCATCTCTACCGACAAACGATTACTTTTTTGTGCTTCCTCTTCGGAGGAAAAGCCATAGTATTATTAAAGTACAACCTTAGAGCAGCGCTCTAAGAACATATCTTTTCCTAAGTACTCCACTACCCTCCTTAGTGGTAAGCTGGCGCCATCTCCCACTTTCGCTATCAAGATGGCTTCTCAGAAGCCCCCAGTCAAGACAGAGAAGAAGACACAATCATCCAAAAATCCTAGTATCAGGGGCAAAATAATAACATCAACGTATAAACCGGAAGATTTTCTTCTGCCTTTAGGCAAGAAGAAGCAATCAACCGCTCCAGCGAAGCAAAAAGTGAAAACGACAACTACACTTAAACAGTCAAGTGATTTGCAGCCATCCACGTCCCATAACACTGACGATATGGATTTCACAGTGGTGGGAACACTCAAGCGACGAAGGTCTTCTTTGGAGAACCTCAACAAGGCAGAAAAACTAATTAATAGCACCCAAGAATATCCACCTCTTCCCACCAGTAATAGGTTCGATATTTTGTCACCTGAACAAGCAGATAATACTAGTACCAGCAACAACAATGCACCGACTAACAAGCTCTCCAGTTTTAGGCCGCCTCCGATTTTCATATACGGAATAACGAACACATATACATTTATAAAGACCTTGTCGCGAGCATTGAAGAAGCCTCCCTCAGCTCAGCCCAATAAGGAGCGCATCCGAATTCAAGCGGCTACCAAAGATGACTATAACGCTATCAAAGCTTATTGTGAGCAAACGAAAACTGAATATGCCACAGGAGTAGTAAAAAATGAAAGGCCCATAAAGGTAGTTGTCCGTAAACTGCCTATTGACACCGAATTAGATGACCTGAAGGAAGAACTTACACGATTAGGCTTCAAACCAATAAGTGTCCACCAAATGTCTCGCAAAAGCAAGACTGATGATAAGAAAATAATGATGCCACTGTTCTTGGTAGCTTTGGAGAGAACTGCAGCTGTTAAAGAAATATATGCAATTAATAACTTGCTGTACTACAAGGTCCAGATCGAACCCTATAAGCCTCCTTTAGTGCTGCAATGTTACAGGTGCCAACGCTTGGGGCATTCTCAAGATACCTGCCAAGCTCACCCGAGGTGTCTCAAATGTGGACAACTGCATTTCACACAGTCTTGCAGTAAACCAGACACATCAACACCCGCCACTTGTGCAAATTGTCAGGGGGATCACCCGGCAAATTACCGTGGTTGCCCGGTATTTAAGTCTTACTCTGAAGCACTAAAATTACCGGCACAGCAGCCGAAGAAACACCCAGAAGCACCCAAGAAAAATTTACAAGAACCAACGACAGAGAAAACCTCCATTCCCACTTCTGTTAATAACCAGCCAATGACTACAGATAATGATCCTGAAGCTCCCATTTCTTCCAGCATCGAGACAAATTCTGCACTCAATCAAAGGAACTCTAAAGAAGATCTGGACTTAAAGTCCGTTCTTTCCTTCCTCAAGGAATTACCTTTCCGTAAAATAATAACTCATATTAAACAAGCAGTCGATTCAGCTTCTAAGGCTGCAGTTGTAATAGAAACAATAGCGGAAATGGTTGACGATGGCTGCTTCTAAATCCAAGGTTCTCCATCACTCCCTTATTCTTGCTACGTGGAATGCAGATGGTCTCGAAGGGCAGAAACACCTACTTATTAGATTTCTCATCCAACATAAAGTTGATATTATGTTTGTACAAGAAACGCATTTTACTGCTCGAATCATTAGCTGGCGCTTACCTAACTACATTGTGTACAGACAAGATAGAGTGGGTAGACAGAAAGGAGGATTATTACTTATCATCAAAAAGTCATTCCCAGTCAGGTTGATTACAATACCACCCCTACTAACTTTGGAGGCCCTTGCTGTTGAGCTAATAACTCCAGGCGTTCCACTAATATTGATCACTGGGTACAGGTCCCCAGCCACACAACTAGAGCCCACAGACTTTGATATCATAGCTAGCTTAGGACCAAAAGTCATCTTGGCTGGAGATCTTAATGCTAAGCATGGCAAATGGCACTCAATTAAACCTAACAACGCAGGGGACGCCTTACACCAATATATCCTAACGTCTAATTTCATTATCAGTGCTACACGAGACCCGACTTATCATCCAAAATTCGGTGGTCAACCCGATGTTCTTGATGTCGCTATTTGCAAAGATGTATCCTTTACTGTACATCCCTATGTCATCTCGGATTTAGACTCTGATCATGATCCTGTCATTTTCCACGTTTCACACCGCAGCCTCGCACATACCAGCCCTCTCATCAAAACAACAGAAACTAATTGGGATGTGTTTAAACAGGAATTAAACAATATGATCGATCTACGAGATAGACCAGCCACTATTGAGGACATCGAACAAGCAGTTTCTCACGTCACCTTAGCACTTCGTACTGCAGAGGCAGCGAGCACCACCATCAAAATCTCTTCAACCCAAACAGGTCAATGTGACAGTTTTCATCTACAACTGTATATCCATCTAAAACGCTGGGCTAGGCGTCGATGGCAGCACACACTACATCCAGCATATAAGACACTATGGAACAAACTGCGTGCAAAGCTCAAGATACTGAGTATGCGACAAAACCAACAATACTGGGAAGACACTTTTCGAAATGTTACAGTAAATGATCGCAAAATCTGGACGTACTCCAAAGCATTCCAACGTACTACAAACGCTTCAAAAGCTAGAGTCATACAAGGACCCCAAGGACTGACTCAAGACCCTCAGTCGCAAGCGGATATTTTCGCCGACTCTTTGGAAAAGCAGTTCCAGCCCAACAGAGCTATTCTCGATCCTTATTTCCAACAGCACATTCGAACCACCTTATATACCATAAGTAAACAAAACCCTACAGATGATCTCACTTTAGTAACACCTCGGGAAATAGAAATACATATCAAACGTCTGCCGGCAAGGACAGCATCTGGGCCTGATGGGATTCGAACTGAGATACTGAAACACCCAACAAGGAAATTACTGGTCTTCTTAACTTATTTATTTAATGCCATCCTTCAACTATGCTACTTCCCAAAGACCTGGAAGGAAGCTCGTATCATTACCATACCCAAACCTGGAAAAAATCCGCTGCTCCCGGAAAACTATAGGCCGATCAGTCTTTTGTCACACTTAAGTAAATTATTTGAGCGTGTGTTACTCTGGAGGCTAAGACAGCATGTAGTCAATAACGATCTCATACCATCCCATCAGTTTGGGTTTCGTGCACAACATAGTACTACTACGCAACTCGTACGCGTAGTAGATCACTTAACAGTGGCTTTCAACAGAAAACAACACACCCTTGGAGTATATCTGGATGTCTCAAAAGCATTTGATAAAGTCTGGTTAGCAGGGCTATCATATAAACTATACACCTAGGGTCTTCCAGATCGTCTTCTGCATTTACTTCGTTCTTACCTCATTGGCAGAGAATTTCATGTGTCTGTTGACGGTGTCAAATCCTCCTCTAGGACTATCAAAGCAGCTCCACACGGCGCTGTACTTTCACCTCTTTTATATACTCTGTATACAGCAGATCTTCCGACCCTACCACATTGCTTTCTCGCAACGTATGCCGATGATACTGCCTTTCTTACGACCAGTAGCTCTCTTGCACAATGCTACATCTATATGCAAAGACAACTAACAAGTTTTCAGGAATGGGCAAGACTTTGGAGGTTTAAAGTAAACACAGACAAAAGTTGTGCTGTCATCCACAGCCGACGACGCATCCGCGTCCCTCGATACCTTATCTATGAGAACGCACATATTCCTCACGCCACCCACGCCAAATACTTGGGAGTGACCTTAGACCGTGGGCTAACTTTCGCCGCACATATCAGCAACATCAAGCAAAGAGCTTTACGAAAAATCTCAGCGTTATATCCCATCTTCCGCTGCAGTTCCATTTCTCATGAGGTCCGTGTTCACATACTTAAGATGATAGTTCTGTCCACCCTCACATATGCATGCCCTGCTTGGCAACACGCTTCATACAGTCTCCTTCGAACACTTGAAAGTGTGCAAACTAGAGCTGGTCGTATAATCACTGGTCACGACAGATATACCCGAAACAGACAAATTCTGGAAGATTTGGAACTTCCTACTGTTAGAGAACTACTGCGACATCTTCACAGTAAGTTCTGGCGTACTTTACCCCGACACATTAATCCAGCAATCGCTAACATCGGCACCGAATTCGCTCTACGAAATGTCTATCGCACGCCACGCATTTAATATCTTTCCAGCGATCGCACTGATATCATCATCTGCTATTCTGCGACAGTTGCCGATGTAGTCTACCACGCCTAACAAAACAATAGTACTACCCAACAAAGCACCTGCACATGTTGCATATATCTTTTATACCATCTAACTCATGGAGTCAGGGGCTTCGGCCCGATACTCTACTCAAAACTTGAAAATTACCGTGACCGTGACCGTGACCGTGATCTTTGTGAGCAAAGCATGCAATCAATTGAATACAGAATCACATCCCACGAAATACTGGAAAAAATTTCATCTTCTAACTGGACAGACAGTTAGTTCATCTTATCCTCTCATACAGGATAATCAATCTCTAGATACAGATCAAGATAAAGCAGACGCTTTAGCCACACATCTTCAGTCAGTATTTACACCTCCACCTTGCACATATCAATTCAGCTCTAGAGTTTCTGAAGAGGCAATTGCACAATTACTTCAACCGTCCATCCAGCACACTTTAGAAGCGGATAATCCTTTGACTCGTGAAATCACCTCAGCGGAGATACAGTCCATCATCAAGCGGAAACGTAGTACTGCCCCAGGCTTTGACCAAATAACTTAAGATTACTTAAGGAATGTTCGTCAATTTTTTCATATTTCTAGCATCGATATATACATTTATGCTTAGAACTGGTTTCTATCCTCTTGAGTGGAAGGTATCTAAAGTCTGTATGTTTCTGAAACCCAACAAACCATCGCATTCCGTACAGTCCTATCGTCCAATCCAGTTAACTTCCACGTTAGGTAAAGTCTTTGAAAAAAATACTCGTATCTCGTTTACACCTATACATTATGGATGTACAACTTCTACCTCTCCATCAAACTGGATTTCGACCTCATTATAGCATAAATGATCAACTACTTCGTCTAACTACCATTATTACCAATCATTGTAATAAGTCTCTTCAGTCATGTCTTGTTTTAATGGATCTGGAAAAAGCTTTTGATCGGATTTGGCATTATGGATTATTTTATAAACTTCTTAAACTGGGTCTTCCTGTTACATACCTCCGAGTCATATTTTCTTTTCTACTCAACCGATAGCCTATGTCAGCATAAACAACTCATTATCAATCCAGTCTTACCAGACACAGGAGTACCTCAAGGCTCTAGTCTATCTCTTTTTTTGTACATATTCTATGCTTCCGATTTACCATCTCCACCACCGAACACTTATCTCTTTCAATATGCTAATGATACAGCTTTTCTTACACTGGGAAACACGATACAGCAGATTAATACAAACTTACAGACAACAATTACTAGCTTTCTGAATTGGTGTAGTAAATGGAGACTTTCAGTTAATGAAGACAAAACACAATCACTTGTTATTTTACCTCTTAAATGCCGCAGCAAATTAGACGAAATTCAAATTTACTACAGATACGTGTGGGAGATCACTTTCTTCAGCCAGCAAAAACTGTCACATACTTAGGAATCATTTTTGACAATAAGTTGCGATGGACATCCCACCTTCAGAAACTTTCTATTAAAGCAAAGAACCGCTTACAACTTCTTCGTCATCTGGTTGGCCAGACCTGGGGTCTAAATTCCAAATTATTTCTTAACACATACAAAGCATTTTTGCGGAATATACTTACATTTGGACACATAGCCCGGTGTTCAGCTCCGAAATTTTTACAATAGGCTTGAAATTCTAGAGAGACATGCCATTCATCTTGCATTTAGGATCAAATTTCCGTATCATAATACTTACTTGTATGACAAAATTACCTTTCCTCCGCTTGTTCAACACATAGCACAATTGCGTCATAAGTTCATAACTACCAGTCTCCATGATCGTAAAGATATCTTTCTTGACACCATATTTACTGATTTACAACAAGAATCTCAATCTAAGTACTGCTATACACCACTCAGAGTTTTGCTTTCCATATACATCCGCACCCTTCCAGCAGATCACCATCATGCCATCTTTTTCCGTCACATACTCATCCGTCAACATCTCCCGCATCTTTTTCCATCATAGCACTTGTCTCTCTACAACACTAATCTGGGCTTACTCCATGTTTTTCATCAGTCCTGAGACGCCCCAGGACAGAAGATTAATCTGCATTTGTTTACTAGCATCTATATGTTGTGTTGTGGCGTTACGAGCACCTCACTCATCATCATTTATCCATTTATGCATTTTCTACGTTATTCATTAGTTTCATTTTTTCCGCACCTTTTTGTTATCTTTTCTATGTGCATCTTTCATTACTAGTTTGTTATTATTGATATATTATTAATGTTATTGTTGTTTAATATCTTTATTTTTTGATTTTTTGTTAGTGTATAATAACAATGATTGTATCACAGCTCCTTAACCAACTATGAGTTTAATAAAGAATAATTGATGCTCCCACACCCCTGGCCAAGAGAGAGGGCGAAACCCTCTAGTGGCCGTTTCTTTACACCCATTGATTCCAAGTTCTTCACCAATCAACAAATGTTTTACTTAAATTGATGTCCATCACCTTCCAACTCAATAAGTAAAGTACTGTTACTACCCACCACTCTAAAGAAAAAAAATCTTTGTAATAAAACAAGAATTTATATAAATCCACTAAAGCTTTCGGTTTCAATATTGATCTATATAGAGCAAAAAAGATAGAAGATAGCGAGAAGCGTTAATTAAAGAAAACTATTTAGCGTTTTAAGAATAGGTACCATCCTCTATTGAAACAGAAATCAACCACTTCAGGTTTTAACGCTGATCACTATATAGTGAAAACGCTAATATATAGTGAGCAGCTGTGTTCTGCATTTATTTAAGCGTCCCGTGAATATATTTCATCTCCACTCTTATCTCTCTCCCTCTACTAAAACCGGAAGTGATAGAAATATATACTTCCAGTGTCAGTATTCGTTGAGGAAATGGCAGGCCATACAAACCAACCTCCTTCATGTTTTGCACACGTGACACTGCTACGTACTAATGTTGTTGTACACAAATATAGTTTGGGTGAAAAAAGTGACAGGGGAGAGAATCCAGTCAACTTTTGCAGAAGAAATTTCACGTAACTAGAATTGGATTAATCAACACAGAATTATTCTTAGATATTTCTAATAGATAAACGGAGATCTCAAATAGATTATGGTATTATTTAGAAAAGATTTCAGAGCAGTTTAAAAAAATGCAAAGATTCGCCCATCTTATAATAAGCTTGGGCTGGGCGAAGTAAATATTGTGCTGAACAGGCCTGTAGCCAGCCCCAAAATGTAGGGGGGGGGCTGAAGTTAGAGGGGGCCCGATCCAACCATATTATAGTTCATTTGCAAATCTACCGTGAAAATTTTATGGGGGCCCGGCCTCCCTAGACCCCCTGGATACAGGCTTGGTTCTGAAATTGTATCCAGAACTAAAGTAGGAAATGGATAGATAGAAGGAAAAAATAGCAAGTGAGAAATCGATTCATATGAAAATTCGAACAAAGGATTCAAAAGACTGAAGAAAGAAAAAAAATCGTACAAATGCTAACAGCGGTACAGCATATCAAACTTTGAATGTATCAAACTACAGAAGAAATAATTGATAAGACTCGCTCGTCTCAATTGGAATAAAGAGGAATTGCTACAAGAGTAAAAATAATCAATCATTGTTCCGGTTCACAAGACAAAAACTGATTGTAATACGTAATTGTTGGGGCATCTCCCTTTGTCAGTATTCTATAAAATCCTCTCAAGCATACTGTTTCCACGATTGATCCCATATGTAGATTAAATTATTGGAAATAATCAGTCGATAACTATCGACTAGATATTTACCATTCGTTAAACTCGAAAAGAAATGGAAATGTAATACTTATTGTATTATGTTATTTACATCAATTATTTATTGATTTCAGAACGGCCTATGACTCTCTTAGAAGCAAAATAGGCTATTTTACAACATTTTTACCGAATTTGAAATACCGAAAACGCTAGTTAGACAAATTAAGATATATTTAAATGAATCCCAAAGTAAAATCCGAGTAAGAAAATACTTGTTCACTAGTTTTCATGTTAAGAATGTCCTAATACGAGAAAATGTATTGTCTCCATTATTATTCAATATTGTTCTAGAATGCGTTATAAAGAAAATCAAGAATAGCAACCAACAGTAGAGCTGAATGACACTCACCAATTTACGATAATGATTATGTAAATCTGAAAGAGGATGATAGGAGAACAATAGAAAGAAATGCAGAGGTTATATTAAACACCTGTAGGAACATGGGTTTAGAAGTAAACGCAGAGAAAACTAAACATGGAAGTTCGCTGTGACCGCAATACTGCAAATAATGAATAAGTTAAAATACCAAATAATACTTGCAGACAAAGTAGACACTTTTAAATATCTAGGATTAGCATTAACAGACCAAAACCATCTACACGACGAAATTAAATGTCGACTGAAACCATGGAATTCTTGTTATTATTCAGTCCAAAATGTTTTGTCTTCGCTAATCATGTCGAATAATCTGAAGCTTAAAATATATAAGACGATAATTGTATCAATAATTAAAACGACACATGACTTAGGGTTATTAAGTCTAGGAAGCTCAGGTGGGCAGGTCATGCAGCCAGAATGGAAGGAAGTAGGATCACTTTGAAAATTTTAACTGGAAACGCAATTGGAGAAACACCATTAGGAAGACCTGGACGCAAATGGAAGAACAATATTAAGATGAATCTCGCAGAAATAGGAATGCAAAGTAGAAACCGGATCCAGTTGGCTAAGAAGTTTGTGGAGGACTTTTCTCAACATGGTAATGAACCTTCAGTTTCCATAGGCCGTAAACTTAGTCTTCTTATATGTCATAAAAAAATAAATAAAAATATAAAAATTACCTATTTTGCAGATTGTATATACCTAGCAGATTGTACCTATTTTGTTTTTCTTCTTAAAGTATGACATACATACTCCTAACAATGATACACATACTCCTAACAAATACACTCATACTCCTTATAATGGGACACATACTTCTAGCAATGAGACATGTACTTCTAACAATGTTGTACGTACTCCTAATAATGGGGCACATACTTCTAGCAATGAGATACATATTTCTAACAATGAGACACATTCTCCTAAGGATGAAACACATACTGTTAATAGTCATTTGTTATGGTTTAATCTCAATTCACCTAACAGCTTGTCAACTACTGATTTCTCCAAGATAAGTATTTCCTCCATTTTAAGAGAGATGGGAATTCCTATCTTGCTTAATTCTATCTGGCCTAAAATGTGACTAGTGAATTATTGTATTACATTAATAACCATCGGCACTATGAAATTGTGAACACATTTGAAAAAAGTGTGCAGTATTTATTAATCTCTATTAGAGATCATACATATGAAAATCAATGATCAAATTTCAATATTGGTAGCTACACAATGAATATGAAAGAGTGATTTCTAGAATAAAAATGAAATTTTAGACTTAATTTCGAGAAAATTGAATTTCACTTTACGGTGTGTTACTCTTATTTTTGGTGAAATAGTTGGAAGTCGAGATACCGCTCTGTAGAATCTCATGAAGTTCTTAGAAGTTTGCATCTACGCATGTTTACGTACTTAGTAGATGAACGGAAAAATAAATAAGCATACATACATCAAAAACAACTTTTTCACTATATATGGACCATGACACTGTAACTCAGTCGAAATATCAAATTCGATTTTGTTCACTATCATCTCTCCTATTCTTCTTCAGAATTAACTAGTAGGAAATTCGCTATATACTGATTGAGATTTAACAAATCTTGTGAGTTATAACGAGGACGATGGACAAACCTTTCAAGACAATGTTTTTCTGCCTTTTAGGACCTGCCAAATCTGTAGCTATATTTTGGGTGCTTATGCATGAAATTTTTACGTGTTTTACTACTAGTTATGCTGTACCAACTTCATCGCCTTAACTTATATTTCACAAAAATCGGAAAAGTTTTACGAATATACCGTGGACGCACACACACATACAAAAGTAAAATATTATATATAACCTCTCCCTCATTATTAATTGATTTTAACTTCAAATAGTAGGAATTCTTCTAAAACTCAGAAAATATACATCGTATTCTATCAACATCGAATATTTTTTTTAACGAAAGCTATCAAGTAACATATTTCCTAGATCGCGATGGAAAGGTAAGGGTAAATTTCTCTCTCATTCTTCACTGATTTTAAATCCAAGCACTAGGCATGATTGGGAAACGAAATATATATATATAATCAAATTACAGCCACATTAAAATAATAGAATGCTTTATTTATGAAAGTTACCTAGAACATATTTCTTAATTAGAGGGAGGATAAATTTGTCCCTGTATTCTCCACTGATTTTAATTCCATGCAGTAGGGTCATTCAGAAGACCCAATGAAAATATGCGCCACATTGCTTCAAAGTGGAATACTTTTTTTTTTTTTTTTTAACGAAAATTACCCTGCAAGATATTGTTAAATGACTGGGATAAGGGTTAGTTAATTCACCCTTTCATTCTTGACAGGCTTTAAAACGAAGCAGTGGGTATTATTTATAATTCTTAAAGGAAATATACATACCTTCTAGTCATTCAGGGGATGACCGACGGTTGGGGAATACCGACATTTCTAAGCTTAAAGCGCTGTCAATTCTACCTGAAAGTGAAAGAGTTGGCGTAATCAGTACTAAGTGAAACTGTGGGGTGTATGGAATGCGTATCTGTACAAGTTTAAAAATGAGTAGAATAAATTGACGAGAATGGTCGAAGTTTATGAGGTAAGGTGTGAGAGATATGTGAGAAGTTAAGGGTCATTGTAAAATTTGAGTCTGTTTTGTTAAGTTCTTGTTTGGAAGTGAAAGTTGTATTGTTCAGTACTCATGGTGGAAAGCATACAGCTGTAAGTTGTGCAATTACAGGTAGTAGGCTCATCAGTGTGCAGTGTTTCTAACTTGCATAAAATATAGTTAAGTGCAACATATGCATTCGGGGTACTTCCGACACTCACATTTGGGGCATTTTCAACAAATGCTTTTTTTTTCCTTTCGTTGTGATTTTTAATAATTATATATCAAAAATACTACATTAGTGTTAACATATAGATAATAGAATATCTGCATACTTTCCCATTGCATGAGATGCTCCTGGAATTTGAACAAAATGTCAGTAGCTACAGAGGCCGTAAAGAATGCAGTGTTACTTGCTACTGCTTCAAGAGCTTTTGAAGTTCCTCGGATATTCAAAGTTAATTGCAAGAAACATTTTGGTGAGCATACATTTGCTGAAGAAGACGAAAACGCACTAGAAGAAAAGTTAATTATATTAGACGCGTATGGGTTCCCCCAAGAACATAAGAAAAATGAAATCTTTAAAGTTTTACGTCCCACGGTTATGCCGGTTAGGCTAAAGGAGACGGTGATGATTAGAGATAAGTGAAATGGTGGAATGAAGAAAGTGGGAGGAAACGGGAGAACCCCGAGAAAACCCACGAGCACGATGTTTTTCCACCACAAAGTCCACACGGCGCGAGCTGGGATCGAAACAGGGATCCCAAGCACCGGAGGTGAACGCTCTACCACTGAGCCACCACGCCCCCCAAGAACATAAGATGTGGTACTGTAAAGCGAAGGACAATAGTGTCAAAATTTTAACATCTGCACAGAAAAATAATAAAATAGAAAAATCAAAAGGTAGTTACACATAAAAGAATGTATAGATACATGAAAATGTTGCAAAACACAGTAACAAAAATGAGAAAACTCAAAAAGAAAATTATTTTGCTATCTGGCGAGGTTCGTTTTCACGGCAAAAACAATTCCGCTGATTGGGTTCAATGTACAAAATATTTTCAGTGGTTTAACGAGGACTGTGTTCTTCCTCTAGACAATCCCTTCTTTGTGTGCCAACAGTGTGAAATCTCAGACATATAAGAGTATAATACTTGCTCTTTCCTGTATATGAAGCTAACACTAATATTTTAACCTACCGGTATAACCATACATTTAATAACATATGATTAACATAAATTAAAAAATACTTTTTCATGAAGTACAGAATTTTTGTGCTCTCTGCACTAGCTCACATTTAACATATTATTTTTTAAAAGAAATTCTTGTTTCATATATTTCTTGTAACTGAACAAATTTTGCTATTCCTCACTTGTAACTCACAAGGAGACTTACGGAAGTGTCACTCTTCACCATTGCATACTTGTAGAACATCGAAAAATAATCGACACATATTTTTTTTTTTTCGGCAATGGTGAAGATTTAAGGGCAGAAACTAGCCTTTGAACGTTAGGGGTGATCTCCAAGCATAGACAGAAAACAATCATTTAATATAGAAAAAAACATATTGCCAGGTTTTTTTTTTAGGACAGCTGATTCAGAATCTGACGTCAACATTACAAAATTCAAAATTGCGGATTCAATATAGTGATTACAATTACAAAATGTCTTCTGGTTTGAAATTCTCTGCACTTAGCCAAGAACAATTGTAGTTGGCAGAGATTACTACGAGAGGGTTGCAGGCCCTCCCTTTCTATTGATTTGAAACCTCTTTATTTTAACGGAATGCGTGATTAAAGTGGGTCTCTGCACCCATCCCTATTCGGGGTGCTTATGTATCTAGTGAGTCCCCTCGCCTCTCACTATGTCAGAACTTCACATATCCTCAATTGTTATAATCATGAATTTATTGAGAAAACGCTTCACAGTAATGATATTCCGTAAAAAAAAGTGTGAGATGCATAAACATTGTTTATATCAAACTCGCCTTATTACAGCAATAACTGTGACAAATCGCAAAATGCAGCACAATCTTCTTCCAAATAACTTTTTGTGTCACACATATCTAATAAGATTTGCAAATCTGGGAGAAGAAAACTGATTATGAATCAGTGATTTGGATCTAGATTATATTATTACGGAGATGTAAATTTATGTCACAATTGTTAGAGGACAATATCAGTAAAATGTGTCAAGAAGTTTTTCCACGGCCTTAAGACAACACATCAAGAGGCTGAATCCTAAGAGTTGTTAGTGCTAAATTGTTTCTATTTTGAGGTACTCTTTTGTTCGTAAAATAGGTTGAAACGTTGATTAATTGTGACCATTCCACGCATCTAATAACAAAATAGATTTTGCATTAGACGCTGGGAGAAAAACTTCTTAAAACCCTGATCTCACAAGACTTGATGTTAATTTTCCCGAATTTGATGCTTTCACAAGAACATTTTCAGATTAAAAGAGGTTGTTTTGGACTATAGGGCCAAATGTTCCATTCTTCTCCTGCAAAATAATTAACAACGGTGATAACAGAATACCATTTCCAGAAATTAAAGGCTTTATGGTGTAGCTGTGAGTCATAGATTTATTGACTGTGCCACACTTTCTACTGTTTGAGTCTCTGTAAATGCTATACTGAGAGGTGCAGAGACTCACTTTAAT
The DNA here is from genome assembly GCF_964235325.1 of Thermobia domestica. Classification (NCBI taxonomy): domain Eukaryota; kingdom Metazoa; phylum Arthropoda; class Insecta; order Zygentoma; family Lepismatidae; genus Thermobia; species Thermobia domestica. Next base: position 164,588,852 of record NC_137462.1, on the reverse strand, counting down.
CAAGCATCCCATTAAAATTAGTTCAGAAAGGAGTTTCAAATTGGTCTGCAACCTCCTCACAGTAAACTCTGCCGACTTTAATTGTTCTTGGTTAAGTGCAGAGAATTTCAAACCAGAAGACATTTTGTAGTTGTAATTGTGTTGAATCCGCCATTTTGAATTTTCTAATTTTGACGTCAGATTCTAAATCAGCTGTCCTGAAACCCCTGGCAGTATATTTTATTCTAAATTAAATGCTTATTTTCGGTGTATGGTTAGAGACCACCCCTAATGTTCAAAGGGTGGTTTTCCCCCTGAAGCCTTCACCATTGCCAGAACAGAAAAGAAAATACGTGTCGATTATTTTTCGATGTTCTACAAATGTGCAAAGTTTCATTCAAATCGGTAAGTGACATTCCCGTTAGTCTCCGTGTCAGTGACATTTTTAAAATATTTTGTGTAGCTGTAAATAAAGACATTCTACATTCCTAAACTTACAGATTCCCGTGTTTGTTTAAAGCACATGAACTACTTTACGAACAGTAACGTGCGTTGAGTAATTATTAGTGACACTATTATAGTGAGTAAGATTTTAATGTTGATGTCGGTATTACCCCAACAACTTGTCGGTCTTCCCCATAGAGTTGGGGAAATTATGACACTTCCTCATTGTTCATTTCAATTATGACTCCACAGCCATACATTGCTTTTGTGTAACATGTATTGTATCTGTCAAGTAGTTGAAATAGTATACTTAACCATGGGCTATAATTCTTTTCTTTAATAATTCGTTACAATCTTGTAATAGTGCAAATGTCCTTAGGATGTCGGTATTGCCCCAAATGACCATATTGCATGAAACTAGAATAATTTTGATGAAAGTACGCGTTTATAGGAAAATTATTTTATCATATTATTTAAATAAGGAAACTTCGAAATTTGAGGCTTACTCCTTGTACCCGCTTATCCTTGAACGATTTCAACCACAGCCTTTGAGATTTTAATAGTGAAAGCTAAAAATATTTATTAATATGTCCAACTGTAATTCTTCCTTACTACTGCACTGATTTAAAATGTGTATTTCTTCTGGCTATATCAAAATATTGCAATATATAGATTGTGAATATAATACCGAAGTATATTTACTTGGTTTTAATTAATGATACCACGAAGGCTAGTTCCGTAAAAGGTTGGAGTACTTAGTTGTGGTCTGTGTGTGTGCAATATTTCAATACCGGGAAACGAAATATTATGATTTCAATTGAATCTCGTATTATGGTTAATAATCTAGTACATAATTTCCCTCTTTAGTACAGAAATTCTATAGTCATTATTTTATGCGAAATGAAAATATCCATCTCGGATACAATGGCGGAAATTCTTATCTTACAGATATCAGTGGTTGATAAGACGTTAGAGACAAGATTCGAGGACACTTGTTATTCTATGCGTTTATCTCAATGAAGCAATCTTATACTTGCATATTTTTGTGTCTGAGTAGTTAACATTTGGTGAGCGCTATATAGGCTTAGGTGCGGAAGAACCCATGTTTGATTTCCGAAGGGAACTCATGTAGTTCGGACCCCACGCTAATCCTTAGATTACCATTTTTTGGTCAGTGTGATGGTTGTTTTATATATACACCCCTCGGACTCTTTTGATGTGCGAAATTCCTCACATCTACACACAGTTTTTGAAACAAAACAATCAAAAACGATGGGACAACATCATGTATTTTTTAGAATTAAAAAAAAATCCGAAGTGTTTAAATTATTATCATGGGACACATGTATTCTGTTGGTAGTCAAAGGGCTAAACTGTAAGTCCATTCCTCATGTAGTCTCAGTGAAAAAAAAAATATTAGATTGAAGATAAACAATTTTATTTTCCTTACGTTACTCATTGACAACTAAGGAGAAAAAAGTTAAGCTGCGCCAGGTTCTTTCTCATTTTAAAAAATCACCGAAACAAGTTTCTTTTTCTTCCCTAAAAGGATAAAAGTCGTGGACGCACTTAGTTGAGTGCTTGTAGGAAAATTGAAAATATGAGCAAAGCAGTTCGTAGATTTTGACTTGCACGAGAAAAGATGGTAATCTCTCTTTTATAAGCTCCAATTTTGTTGCCAGCACAAGTCTTTACATCAAATGATTCTTCTCATTTGGGAAGACATAATCCAGTTCTTTATATCCAGCTGTTGTGGGTTCTTATTCATTCAGTTATTTTTTTGTAATTACAAAGCTTTTGATATAACTGTGGCAAATAAAAATGTTGTTGATTCATTAAAAAGTGGCTAAAGGGAAAAGTGGTAGCCAAAAATGCCAGCTACTGTTCGTGCAGATAAACCGGTCTTCGGTGTTCTTCCACTTTGTATCTCTCCCTATTATTTATATGGAGCGCCTGACATGCGAAAGCGCCCTGCCACCAACCTCTTTCAACTTCCTCCCGAGCTTGTCAAAGGGCTAGTCACGACCGTTTCAAATAGATTCCCGCAGAGGAAACAAGTAAAAAGGAAAAGAGATTCATCAGAGATTAGCTTTTCAAACTTCTTCAAGGAAAAAGCAAAAGCTTATGTTAAATCCACCAATAGATTTTTTTTCTATGTTTTAATTCCGCCGATTCTGCTGTTTTTTTCCTTGTCCATCCTACCAACGTGAATGAATATCAAAAATAATGTGCTACCAGTTAAATTATTGTATCACCAAAAACTCTTTTTTTCTTTTGCACTGATTACGAATCTGAAATTCTAATATATTATTATAATTTAAGTGAAATATATATATTTCCAAACTGCTTTAGTTCTTTTGTAGATTTAAGGCGTGTTTTGAATTATTTATTTCCAGCATAAGCTTACTAGCTTGAATTCTTGATAGCTACTGTCACGTCACGAATGTGGTATTCAAATGCGAAAGAAAACCAGAAATTTTTGGTCTATTTGGTTTGAAATAAAATTATGAGGACATACTCTATTATCTTCCTAACCAGCATTTGTAGGTATGTGACTTCTTTCCCTCTGTGTGTGTGTGTGTGTTTGTGTGTGTCTGTATATGTATGTTTGTCAAATGCTTCCAGATGGGGAATGACTCCCTTTGGAATTTACGAAAAGTGACCTTCAGCAGGTGTCAATAATTCAAACATGTCTTTAATACCTTACTTAAGCCCTTCCCCATCCAATGAGTTTTTTTTTTTTTCAAAATTAAAATTGCCTCTCTCATTAATTATTCATTTCACGGTTATTTTCTTATTATTTAAAAAATGAGATGTAATATAATCTTTAAGTTAACGAATCGCATGACATACCGTCAGTTATACCTTGAGAAAGTGCAAGGAAGTGGGAGCACTCCGAAAATATCCACAGGCACAATGTTCTACCTCATAAATTCATATTGCCAGTGGCCCCCGCGAGACACTTCGCACTAGAGGAAAGCATTCTTTTACTTTGTTAAGGAGTGTGGTTAACCAACATTCCTTTATCTATTTACTCTGTCTGTTTGTGGGTCCGGAATGCTCAAGGTCTATTTGATATGTTATCATCAATTTTGTCAAAGAGTCAAAAGCTGGGTATCAAATTCGTCGATGGAGATGGTTCATTCAGTTGACCCCCCCCCCGCAAGATATGGACAATTAAAAAACAGTTCCTCATGTATTCATATGGAAATAATAATAGATATCATCCTTGCATGTAAGACTGTCCGCAGTACTATTGAGATTAGTATATCAGTATACTGTTCAAGATGCAAAATACTAACCTATCATTGGAATACAATGAAGAAATGAAATTGAATGACTTTCTACTCAACAAATTTAAAGACTTTAATATTTTCTCTTTTTCACTCATTTACCTTAAGGGTACACTTCATTTAATTTGAGGTAAACTGCTCAAAAGGTTAGGCTTGGTAAAGTTGACTTGTTAAGGCATTTGGTTTACCCGAAAAACAAAACAAACTCCTTCACGCGATGAATACTGTGACAATGTTACTTCTTCTGGCAGTTAAGAGTCTTCATCCCGGCGAAATTAAAATACCGCTAATTTTACAGTAATTATGTGATATCTTCAAATAGATAAAAGATAATCGAAATGTGAAACAAGAGCGCCCTAGACAATATTATTTTACATGAGAAACCGTTATCACGACTCACTTATCTGCTTTCGATTTCGAGCCATTTTGAAAATCGGCATTTATTTTCGCGTTTCTAAACAGCTGAAAACGCAAAGCCACTAGGTGATTTGTGATAACGGTACCTCATGCAAAATAATATTGCCTAGGGCGCTCTTGTTCCATATTTCAATTATCTTTTATCTATTTAAAGATATCACATAATTACTGTAAAATTAGCGGTATTTTAATTTCGCCGGGATGAAGACTCTTAAGTGGTTTTCTTCAGTAACTTGTTTTAGTCTTTTTAACCTTGTTTCCCCTGGTTTTATGTATCTTTCCTGTATTTTTACCTTAATAAGCAAATTCGAAGGACACACGAACACAGGCGCTTCGAGCCTAATTAAAAACACTCATGCTGCACAGTGGAGGTCGAAGCCAAGATGGACTTTGTCTCGCAATTTGCAGCATAATGGATAAGAACAATTTAGAAAAAGAGAAAATAAATCACCGAACACATGGTACTTCAGTTTCTGATTTAGCTCTTTGTGACACTTTGAATTCCGGCTGGGCTGAACAGGGACACGAACACAGAAACATCGAAGAAGAAAATTTAAAACACTGAGTATCTTGAGTGGGACTCGAACGTTTAAAAAATGCTTTAGGACCATCAGCCGAATGTCTGACACTTTTCGACTAAATCACCCTGTCAAACCACTGGGTTTATTGCCACTGGTGTGATTAAACCACCATATCCCCTGCTCCTTGTAGATTCAGGCTGTAAGCTAAAAACACCATACTAAAAAAAAAAAAAAAAAAACGAAAGTGGCTTTAATCGGGAGTTCTGTCTATAGATATTATGCTGCAAAACAATCAACTTTGGATTATATTTTACTATCTAAATTCTAAATAGTTCAATTGGCATTCTACGTGTACCTGCGCATCTTACTAGTTCTAGCGATGTGTATTGCCCATCTTAAATGTGAGATGCTGTTCTTATTCAAGAATTCTGTTCTTAAGCTATAGGAGTCTGTTTCCCCTAGAAACCATGATTTCTTGCCTCCCTACATTCTTTACTTGTTATTACTTCTTGCTCGTCATTGTATCTCTTTAATTCTCTATTATTCCTAATTCTCATGCTTTGTTCAGACCTCTAATTTTGGAATCTGAGTACTACAGAGAAAGGGATATAAATAGTAAAATGATCAAATAAATTAGCACAGGAACTTAGAACTGCGTCAGTATGTAACATCGAGCTAACAATGTTACGTTATGAAGAATAGGACCTAACATTAACGTGGCCCCTGAACTACAATCAGGTCTTGAATCTGGTGCGGTTGGTGGGCGTACAGACTATCATGCAAGCAAAGCGGTTAGCGTATATGCCTTTGGCGAGGGAGACTTGGGTTCGATTCCCGTCGGGAGCTCATGGGGTTCAAATGTCACGTTAATCAGTAGGTCTACGTCTCATAATTATAACCTCACTGCTGAACGGGACGTTAAACTCAAAATCAACTCAAGTTAACTATCATGTAAGATCAATCGTCAGAGTGTATGCCGTTTCCCACCACTTAATCTCGCCTCCAAGGGAGCTGGATAACCAGACTGCTCCATTGAATAATGCCATTTCGAATTATAGACAATTGAAGAGCTAGAAAGACTTTAAACTAGATGATGAAATAGCGATAGAAGAAATTAGGTATGCAAGAAATGCGAGTCTCCGCGGGAAACCGACGTCCATAACTCAAGGACAGAATTCTTTACTAAGAACAGTCTTAGATCTAAGATGGGCAATGTTACCTCAGAAAAGTTTTGCCACAGAAGGATTGCAAGAATAGCTTTTGGTTTAGTCCACATTTCTACATGTCGCTTCGTTCCGCCTAACCAATTAGTATCTCACTCAGTTATGATAGATAAATGATAATATTTGTATCCGCCATTCTAGGCTAAATAAGTATCATTTCCTTGCCTAATTCTTGTAAGGACATTACAGTAGTCTTTGAAATCTTTCACTTTTACGTCCCACCATTATAGAGGGTAGGCTAAAGGAGACGGTGATGATGAGAAATGAATGAAATGGTGAAACGAAGGAAGTGGGAGAACCCCGAGAAAACTCCCACACACGGTATTTATCCACCGCAAAACCCACGAAGCCCAGATTGTAGAAATTCTACACCATCATAGAAACAAAAGCGGGCAGTTAGGTAATAAATAGCATTATAATTTCTGAAGCGTTCAAACAAAACTTTCAAATAATGTGTTTAAAAATAATTAAAAACTTTTTCTGAAACTTTTCGTGTATGAGTAAATATAAATAGATAGTGCACCTAACGTTAATGTACTCTAAATGGAAAGCGAAAAAAACTATAAAATATGTTACAGATTAGTTAAGGGGAAACAAAATATCACAACCATTCATCCAGGTTTACAACATATAATCGTGAATGGAGTCTCTTTGCTGTACTACTGGTGTATTAGTTTGCAAATGTATCGCTCGCACTACCCAGAGCAACAGGACCAGAACTACAAAGCAACGAATCCTCTTCCGAAAATGGTAATTTCCCTCGATTCTCACAACTTTTTTCATTAACCTCCATTTTAGGCGAAACGAGGGTCAGGCAATACAAGGAAACCTTTTTGTCTAAAATTGTGGATATAAATCTTAAAATGTATCTGTCATTACTATATAATAATACTAGTTAAGTGAAACAAAGATTAGGGCAAACTATGCAAGATCATATTTCTATAGGATCGGACGTAGAATAATTTCTGTTCGCATGCATTGCCTTTGCCATATCTTTCAGACATTTGATGCTCTTAGCACCATGCAAGAGGGCACAATTCACGAAATTTATTCATTGTTTTTATCATATTTACTCTTTTCTTCCTTCAGAGTTTTGATTCATATCACCACCTACATTCTGTTCATCGGGCATTCGCGTTTGTGCGGTATTTCTAGGAAATTATGCTCTCTTGTGGTTACCTATTGACTTTCGCAGGGATAATGTATTTTTATTTGAAGAGGTGATATTTCTTTCAAAAGTTTTCATATCCTGAGTAATCTATAGGCGTTTTCATTGTGCATTTCATTTTGATATTGAATTGAATATTTGTTTCATTGGGAAGCCACAGTGGCCTAGTTGTAGAGCGCTCGCCTCTGGTGCATGGGGTTCTTGTTCCATCCTCTTGCCAAGTGAACTTTGTGGTAGACAAACATCATGTGTGTTAGTTTTTCGGGTCTCTCCCGTTTCCTCCCACATTCTTTATTCCAACATTATAATCCATCTCATCATCACTGACTCTCTAAGCTTTGGTGCTTAATCTTGGGATGTTAAACCAGAAACACGTACGTTTATTATTTTATATCAACGTACTATACGAAATGTAACTATTGTGGGAAATTTGTACGCTCATAATAAATGTCATCCACTTCTGCTTCATACTGTCACTTATTTGTGTACTGCCGATATGTCATATTATTTAGTTCTTTCACTGAGAGTACCTATGAAAGTACACTTGTACGACTTATGCAGAAGATAGTAGCTGATTCCTAATAGTCTTTCTTCTGCGTAAAAACTTACGTGGAGACCGATGAACATTCTTTGGTAGTGTTGTTGCAGTATGTCTTTTGGTCTTTGGGTATATACAGCAACAAACACATTTACATACAATGTGCTTCTGGTAAAAGGTCGTCTTGCAACGACATTGCTCTGTCCTCCAACAAAAGACATATCCCGTAAAGCAAAAAAAGGACTGGACTGTGTGGTCCATCCGGCAGCGGAATTGAAATATGGCGGATTTTGTTGTTGTTGGAGAGAGACAGAGAAAGCATTCCTGGACGTACACAGGGAAGTGATCGTTCGTCCGTCCGTCCAGACGACGAAATACAATTATTTATTTTAGCTGAGGAACTGTGCTTGCTCGAACCACATTCTTGGAGGCATTCGTGCTTGCTGGCCTTGTTCCTCTTTGACAATGGGACAAGTAGCTTATCTCCAATGGAGCTGGTTTGCATAAGCTGGTTTTAAAGGGGAGGTACAAAATAGCATGTAGTGAAAACTAAAAATAAACAACACAATAGCTAATATATTATTCGAATCGGTTAAAACGAGAAAAAAAAAAGATATGCCTTCAGAGCAAATTTGGAGATTATCATTGCCATTTCGTTTTTGTTGAACAATTTGTTAGCCATTTCAACAAACTATAGTGCAAAACACAAGGACGATCTGTCAGACATACTTTTGTCCATGGAGACATAAAGACTGCTAATGCTTTACGTGAAGATACGGTTATGGACGCTTGTGGTTTCAGAGACTGGGACATAAAGTATATTGAGTTACACTAGTTTAAGTCACATGTAAATTATATATTCTAATTACGAATGTTAAGAGGATTTATAAGACTCTAGAAAAGTCCTTGGTACTTCAATCTTTTTGATAATTGTATGTGTTCTCTCCTTGAATTAATTGATCATTTTTAAAGAACGGGCTTACAAGAAGGTCGAGGTAAGAGATTTTACACATAACTTATCCCAAACAATAAAATAATTCTAAATAGTAATATGAAAACTTAATCTGAAGATTTAGTCACAATAAATGGGAAGACCTTCTCTATTTAGTTGTGAATATTAGGATTTAAATAATATCAGATTTCTTGCCTTGAATAGATGTGGTCTTAAATAAGTGACATGCATAACCAGTCCTTAGAGTGCATTTATGATACAATTGAATTCAGTCATCCATTTTTAGTAATGTTGCAATAAATAATTGGTTTAAGGTATTTTATTGTAATTTAAATACACTAAAGTACTTCCTAACATGTGTTAAATATCAATATTTCACGACAAGGAAAAGTAAAGATCGAGAGCTTACAATGTTGCTGGGTAGAATTTTTAGGGTTATTAGTTGGATAAGGTTAATGGAATAATAAATTAATCCAATCTACATATTCATTTGATTTAACCTCTCTCTCTCTCTCTCTCTCTCTCTCTCTCTCTCACACACACACACACACACACACACACACACACACACACATATATATATATATATATATATATATATATATATATATATATATATATATATATATATATATATATATATATATATATATATATAATCATCATCATCATAGGTATTCTGCCTTTATTGGCAAGTCACTTGCCGCAGCTGAGAAGCTTCCATGCTCCACGGTCCTCCGCTAACTCGTCTTCGCATATGATCTTTCTGTTTTTATATCATCCATTAATTGTAGTCTCCTTCGCCCCCTCTCTCTCTTTCCCGACACCATACCCTCTAGGACGTCCCTCATGATACAATCTCTTCTTAGGCAATGTCCCTACCAGTTTCACTCCCTCTTCCTAATAATATCTAAAAGTGTTCTTTTCTCACCCACCATTTCTAACACTATCTCATTCGTTTTGCTTCTCGACCCAACTAATTCTTTCCATTCCTCTCCACACCCACATTTCGAAGGCTTCCAGTCGATTTTCATCACCTTTACGTAATGTCCACGTTTCCGCCCCATACAGTACAACACTCCACACGAAGCATTTTATGAGTCTTTTTCTCAACTCTTTCTTCAAGGCCCCACAAAACAGACTTTTTTTCCTCCTAAAGGCTTCTTTCGCCATTCCTATCTTATATATATACAGAGGTGCATAGTGACAATTTAGTTTCATTAGAACTAGTATTGCAAAAAGAGTTTTCTCTGGTGATTTTTTTTCAATAAAAACGCGGTATTTGTTCATTCTTTCAGATTTTTTAATAGAATAATTCCTGTGCTGCTTTTCAAATAATGCTTTGCCAAAAGACTATTGGGAGGTTGTTTGAACGAGTGAAAAATACTTCGTCCCAATTACTATAGCAACCACAGTACATTGAAACTTGTCTAGGTTAATCACCACCGGTTCCATTGAAAAGTGACCAATGTAGACAGGTAGCCAACATACAGGAAATCAATATGTTTTGATGCAAAATCTACCGGGTGGGCATTAAGTTCCATCACCTCATTGTAGTACTAAATATTTAGGGATGCTCACGAGACAAGATTTGTGGCTGTCTCGTCTCGAAAATGTGCTGTAGAAGTGATGTCTGGACTCGAAAAATGTATATTTTTCTATTGGAAGAGCCATGTCTCGACTTGAATTTTGTCAGAAAAATCCTGTCTCGGCTCGTCTCGTGCGCATCCCTATAAATATTCTAACTATGTAAACTTTAACTATAGATGTAGACACTACTGATTGAGTTTTATGTGCAATATACACCTGTTGCTTTAATGTCCAAGATGTCTAACACATCAGTTTGGGCTGCATCGTGCTCCAAACATAAAATAATACGTCTCGGATTCTGTGAAACATTCTTCTCTACAGGAGTAAGCCGTCTGAAAGCAAGCCTCACAGCTTCTTTCAATTCATCAGTTGTAGCATAAGGTTGGGCTGCAACAATATTCCTGATGAATCCTCAGAGCGAATTGTAACAGTTCGTTAAGTCCGGGCTTCGAGATAACCAGTCAAGTGAAGCGGGCAATGAAGGTGATTCGCGGCCAATCCAGCGTCCTAGAAACACATCATTGAGATATTCTTGAATTGAAATGCCAAAATGAAGAGGCGCTCCATCTTGCTGAAATCAACATGGTAACTTGACTCCTCGGGTTTTCAAAAGGAGAATGAACCAGTTTCTTAGCATATCAAGATATCGATGTTGGTTAACAGTTCCTTCAAAATTATATGGTCTGTAAATTTCAAAAAATGAAATACCTCAGTTTTACGTCCCATGATTATGCCACCTAGGCTAAAGACGACGGTGGTTAGAAATAAAGGCAATGGTTCAATGAATAAAGTGGGAGGAAATGGGAAAACCCCGAGAAAACTCACGGGTACGGTGTTTGTCCACCGTCCGTAAATTTGTTTGCTGTCCACGCCATCCCATACCATGATATGGGAAGGGTAATTCTCAATCTCTTTATAAAATAAGGATTTTCTTTAAACAGAAGATATTTCTTGTTCAGGAGCTTCTGTATATGGCACATTCATCACTTACAATCACTTTTCCACATTTGAGGATAGTGTCAAACACCTAAAGAAGTGAATTATACGCCTCCTTTCTTCAGTATAAGTCATTGTTAGACAATTCTTGAACAAATTTTGGTTCCCGGCGGAAGCTATGCGATTCGGATCCCACGTTAAGTTGTAGGTCCACGTTTCATATAGCCTCGCAGATGAAAGAGATGTTAAACTGAAAATCAAATAAAATAAAATACATTTCAGTCAACATGGTGTAATTTTAAGTCATGATTCATGTGTTTGCGCAGAGTTGACCGGAATATACCAAGTTCCGCCGACCATTTGCGAGTTGACTTCGTTGGTGATCTTTTTACTGAAGCCGCGACTTTATTACATTGTTTCTGTCTTGTTGATGGTTTACTATTTTGTGGTTTATCCGTAGCATTGCCAATAGAAAACAGTTTATGTTCCCAACGCAAACTGTTCTCATTGGAGGTGGTTCTCATCTGAATCGTGGCTGGAAATCCATACGCACCTGTTCCATTATTTTCCCCGTTGTGGGCCACTTGTGAACCCAAGTATTGTGACGATGCGTTCTTTAATAGCATAGTCACTTGAATCAGCCATTGTTTATACCTGAAATAAGACAGAAATACATTGTAATTCTGCTATATATATTTGTAGTTTACATTACACTGTATATAATTACAGTTTACGTAGTTTGATTATTATATACTTACTGAGCGGGTGAAGGTCAGGGCACCTTCTTGTCCTTAGGACGGGAAACTGCCTTCGAAGACGGATGAACGCATTGGCGTCTCTGGCATGTAAAATTGGGGGGGGGGACATCAAAGGAAATGATCTAGTCTGCTAGTGAGTATCTAAATAAATTAAATTAAAATAACATATTGAATATTTCGTATTTCAAAATATTGGGGGGACGCGTCCCCCCGTCACCCCCGCCAGAGACGCCCATGGATGAACGACAGTATCGTCAACGACATTGAGACGTGAAAAGGAAATGGGAATAATAGCACATTATTTTTTCCTAGAAGAAACGAAAGAGGAGAATAAATATAATGATGGTTCGTCCTGAGTAGTGTTGTAAAATTTCGTGAAATTTTGAACCTGCTGGTAAAAAACCGTTTTTCCGGTTTCTTTTCGGAAAAATTGGGAAAATAACAAAAATCTTTGTATTAGGTTAGTTTTACTAGTAATGGAATCGTTTTTATTTTTTCGAACGTGTGAAAAATGTGAGTTCAGAAATTTCAATATTATGAATATTTAAAAAAAGAAGCATTCGAAAATAAAACTGTAGTAATTATTCTTCAAAATTAATAGTCTGCACTCAATTCCTTTATGTGCTTCCTAGTAGTTTATTCGTGGTTGTGCATTAATTACACAACTTCTACAATTACAAACACATTTACCATCATGAAGCGTGGGACGTAAAACTCAAAGATTTCATTTCATTTCATTTCATCATGAAGCGTTTCTGTTGCATCAAATAGGGCTCTTGAATGAAACTGAGTTCTTAATGTGCTTTTTGATCTGATGAAATTTTGTTAATTTTAACCAAATCACTTCTTAAAAGAAAGAACAGTAGGCAAATTTCACTAATACTCTTGCACTATGACATATAATTACTATTATTCAATTTTCAAATACGGACTTTAATATAAAATTTATGTACAAATTTATAGACGCCAGACCAGACGCTGGCTTCTCATTCATATCCTAGAGAGAGACCGGAAGCAGGTCCTTGCTTTGAGACTGAAAGCTTGGTGCCCGTAAGAATTTTGGTGAAAGTCAGATAGCCAGAACTCCAATATCAATCACAGTAGACTACTAACAAGGAAACCGATTCAAGTGTGACACGAAATTGTGGATGTGTTTATGCCCAAACGAAATGTATTTGTGTACATTAACCCTTAAAGGATCCTGGCTTTTTGGGCTATTTTTTAGACTTTCAGTCAAGCAGCTACTGTATGTCACTATTTATCCTAGGATCATGGTTCATACCTCATTCTCTTCAGAATAAAGCTGGCTTTCAAATGGTACCACTTGCATGCTCATACCATATACCAGAAGCGGAAAAAAATGTCAAAGTGAAAATTTCGGAGGGAATTTTTTTTTCTCGAACTTTGGCCCCCCTGGACCCCCCATGTGTGATCGTAGTCATCTAAAAAAATCTGATAAATAGTACTTGGTATACTGAATGTGTGTGCCAATTTTCAAGTTTCTATCTTGAATAGTAAGGGCGGGAGAATTTTTATCATAAATTCCCACAATGCCCCAAATTACCATAAAACACTATGATCTCAGGGAAAAAAATCCTGAGACATCCCTAATTACCCTAGGAATATAATCCTCCAATCATTCTCTTCAGAATAGAACTGTCTTTCAGGCGGTACCATTCACATGTCTCCATCATGTATCTAAGGCGGGAAATTCCTGAAAAAAGGGATTTTTGGGGCAAAATTTCCCTTTTTTCAACTTTTGCCCCCCTGGATTCCCCCTGTTTTTACGCAGAAGTCGAAAAAAAACTTCTGGTAAATACTACTCGGTGGACTGAATGTTTGTGCAAAATTTCAATCTTCTACGTGAAAAAATAGGCCCGCCAGAAAAAATTTCCCTACCATGCCCCACTTTTACCCTATACAGAAGTATATTTGGATAAAAATTTACTGAGACGGCCCTAATTACCCTAGAATAATAATTCGACCGTCGTTCTCTTCAGAATGGAACTGCCTTTCAGACGGTATGACACACGTGGTCTTATCATGTATGTAAAGCGGGAAAATGACGAAAAACGGAATTTTGGGGGTAAAAAATCCCTTTTTTTACCCCTTTGCCCCTCTGGTCCCCCCCTGTTTTAGCACTGACATCGGAACAAAAAATCTTGTAAATACTACTCGGTGGACTGAATGTTTGTGCAAAATTTCAATCTTCTACGTAGAAAAATAAGCCCGCCAAAAAATATTGAACATAGGCTTAGAAAATGAGAAAAGAAATTTTTGACTTATGACGTCATCACCTGCTATGTCTGCACATAGGACGGTCTGAAACCATACGTAATGTCTTCTACAAGGCCTCTGGACTTGGAAAAAAAAAAAACCGGACGAAAAAGCTCAAATAGAAGAGAAATAACGCAATGTACCATGAAAAACGCGTATGGTACAAATTGTACCATAGGATCCCCAAAGGGTTAAAACCCATTAGAGGGAAAAGCCTTCGATCTCAACCGTTCCGGAGAAATAAAGGAATAAGGGGAAGGCTGGTGCTCCGATATTTTGCGAATTTTTGAATATATAGCGATAGTAAAAGTAAAAGAGGCTTTTGAAAATGAAGAATTCCTTCATCCATAAAACTGTAATAATACGTCGCCTAAGACATGAGGGTTACAAAACCGAAGAGTCTATAAAAATTATAGAGGAAGAATGTTTTGAAGGGGAAAGGCGAAAATATCGAAGTTCCATTGTTGCCTGAAATAGTGGTGTAAGGTGTCTATGTATAGGTTTCTTGGTACGCAGAGTCGAAAAAAAAGCATGGTCAATCCAATGGGACGAAAAATGTAAAAAATGGTGGCCATCCGAACTTTCCAAACATTTATCATTTCTACAATTATTAACCGATCGGAACTCTATGTGACATACAGTATATAATGCGTACAGGTTTTCGTTTTTTAAGTGTAAGATACTATTTTTGTTTATTGATTCATACTTAGTGTTTTAATATATGTCACACAACTACACACTGTCGTACTTATGTTTGCAACAATATGTGTTCATGTTTCATATTATTTGATTTGTTCTTCTATTGCACAAAAAGGTGGCCTTGTATTTTTGTTTACATAATAACGTCTCTGTTCCTTTGACAATATAATTAAAACATTTTCATGTCACCTTTTCTCATTTTCTACGAAGTAAAGACTGGTTAACAAGATATATTAGCAAATAATGTCATACAATTTTGTTCTTCATGTCAATGACGTTTGTTGTTCCTTATAGCTTCTTCTTTTTCTGGCCCCAGGTAAAAACTACGCCACTCACCTCAACATTCAACTCCACTTTTATTCGCTCTGGTGCATCTTTCTTAACGTTTCAATGCAATTTTCAAACATATACACTTGCAACATAGCCGAAAATCCACAAAATATCATAGCAACTTTCTCCTTACCCTTCTATATCTCCGGAACGGTTGATATCGAGGATTTCTTCCTTCTAATGGGTTTAATTGTACACAAAAACACTTCCTTTGCGCATAAACTCGTTCATAATTTCGTGTCACACTTGAATCGGTTTCCTTGTAAGACTTACAAATCTCGATGTCAGGTGTCAGAGTATTCCTTATCGCACTTACCCTCTAACCTCACTCTTTTTCTACTTTTATATTTAATTTTGGTTTCTGCAACATCTCTATTGAAGCGTTTCTTTTTTAAAAATAATTTACTATGAAACACCCCACATTCAAGTTGTCTTGAGTTGTTAATGGCTTCTTGTCGACCTCTCGCATCCCCGATAAGATACAAGAGTATTTTTTTTTATTAGATCCTAGTGTCCGGTATTGGAATATGGTATAAATACTGACTTTTAGTATTAGAAGAGTACAAGCTATCGAAGACATGTGAAGAATGAAGGCCACTGGAGACGACATACCAGCGGATTTGTTCAAGGGAGATTAGGAGACAATACAATGATGGTACTAATTTCACTTAGACCCTATTAACAAGATAAGACTAAGTGGAGAATGCCCAAAAGATTTTCTTGAAGTTACAATGGTCACATTATCTAAGGTGTTAAGCAGGCAAACATGCTGTAATCACAGAACCATTAGCCTTATTTCCTAACAATGGAAAGATTATTGCGCACATACTGATCAGGCAGCTGGAAAGTAAGACAGAGGGGATGTTGAAAGAAAATCCATTTGGATTCCAGAAAGGAAAAAGCAGAAGAGATACTACTGGGTGTAATGGAACATTACAATTTAATGTAATGATATTTTTGATGGGAGGGTCCCAGAAATTTTTGCACCGACTGTACTTCCTATTTAGCAAAAATTTCTTTCGATCCATATAAATTATTTATTTGTTCGTTATTTTATTCCAAATTAACATGGAAGACGGTAAAAAATTGTTTAGGAATTATATTTTGGGGGATTCATATCTTTATTTATATATTAACTAATTATACATCTTATATATGCATATTTTAAATGGACGATTACAAATCTCACGGTGTCAGTGCTATTCGGAAATATAGTCCCACATTGGATGGAAGTTTAGAACAATTAACCAATCTAAATTTTGGCACAATATTTTGGACTCTCCTCACCCCTCTTTTGGTACCAATGTTCATCTAAAGATCCGGTTCAATCCAGATTTTACCATTTTTTATTCGTTTTAAATACTCCACCGCCAAAAAAGCTTTACTTTGATTGGTGCAGTTACCCACGCTACATATTAAGGCGCGATCATCTTCACTCTACATCGACGACTGGAAAAAGAAAGCTGTGTGTTTGATCGGCTAGCAGATATGTAGGAATTTTGACAGTATAACCGAGTAAGACAGGTAAATTGTATATCCAGGTCAAAACTACTCTACCAGGAAGCACAGGAGCTAAAATTTAGACAATCTTAATAGTTAAAACAGATTAACATCTCAGTGAAATGTAGCCGGATACATAGGACGCCATGCCGGATGTAAACATTTAGTGTGGACAGGTTCGACATTACGTGCATTTAATTTGGTGTGCTAAACTCTTCATTTGCTTCGATTTAGAAATTTCAGAACAGTGATTATCTTTTTCACTCCTCCCGATATTATATACAGTTAAGACCTGTCCATGTAGTAACTTATTAATATAGATAGTAAGTGATTTTTCTTACTAATCCACATGGCGGTATTCTGAGTTTCGGAATCTTTGTAACATGCGAATGATCGCTTAGGTTAACTTTAAGGGCTCCTGTTTTCATCCCGAATTGGGATAGCTTCCAGTAGGGATGGGTTAAATATTTAAATCATCTAGGTTTCCTTCCCTTTTAGGGAGGGGAACCTCAAAATTAATAGCTTTAGTATGTTCCCCTTGAACACGTTTTGACCAGTATCTGATAAAATATCATGAGTTAATCAGGACTAATTGGTTCAGTTTTCACCGTCCATTTCCTTTCCCTACATCAGCTAGAGCCGATTTGAACAAAAATGGTAAACTCTGATGAGTTCTATGTGTGTTAAATGGATAATAAGATTGATGGTAGTGATGATTGGTGTGTATTGGCATGATGTGTCTTGTAGTTTAAGTAGTATGTGTATATTTGTAATGTAGTAAACATTTTCTTGTAGTAGTAATTGTGGTAGTTAAGTGATGAAAGAGTGCGTGAGATAATTAAATATGGACAGTGTAGTATTTACTATGCGCTATTTTTTTTATTCCGTCATTAAATGAACTTATAAACAATATTTGAAAGTGAACGTAATATAGTACAATAATCCTAAGTACAAGGTCACATTTCGTGGTTTACAGTTCGAACAAATAGTTACTAGCGCCCTTGTGTCGAAATTCCGTACTATCACTCGTGCATATTTTACCATCAAACCCAGTTAGTGATTTAGGTTTTACAAAATTGACCTTTATTTTCGAATTAAAACCGAGTAAACACGATTTCCGGCCCATATGAACAGATAGTTGGATAATGTGATTTGACACTTTAATATTCTGAAAACTACAACATTCTGTGTAATCCAGTAATGAAAATATTTAAGTAAATAAACTATGCATAGTTTCTTAACCGAAGTCAGCCAATGTGATGCTATTTCCGTTCTGAAATTAAGATAATGAATTCCAATTCTTTTCTTGTAGTTGCAGAATAATTTTTATTGTTGCTGTCAGACTGTTATCACATTCAGCAATATTATCGCGCATATTTTATTTTTTGTGAATATTCCTATATAGAGATTTGTTTTAAAACAGCTGCGAAGTAAGATATAGGATGGTTTGTGTGGCAAAGAAGTCTTGGGTTCGAGTAATGTTTCTTGCGTGTTGGTCGGGACGCGATTTATAGATTTTTTAGAATATATGATGAAATGAATGAATAGTTCGGGCATAGATAGAAGAAACAGGGTGTTTTTTTTTTAATATAGCGTCGTAGTAAATGGAAAAAGATGATGGTATGAATATATGAATATTTACTTGAATATGAATATGAATATTGTAGTAAAAGTGAATAGATGATGGGACACCCGTATATTGTATACATGGGCCCGGTGTATTTTAGCCATATGTTGATATATATATATAGATGAAACGTAAATGTGTGGCGAGAATCGTTTCGAGTTCTGACCTCCACGCCGAGACATCACTCGACAAGGTAGGCGAGTTATATATCAGCATGTATTATTACTTCGCAGTTGAGCATACCATAACAGTAGTATTTATTTATTTCAATCTCGTCTGACAGCAGGGTTGGGATAGCATCATGTAATGGCTAACTAAATGTAATTGTTCATCGATTATGATACCAAATAGTTGGCGTTTTGGGCTGTTGTGAATTGTGTTTACAGTCGGTTATGAAAGAGAAGACCCTATGACTCTGAGATTTTTTTTCCACGTTACCTACCCGGGCTAGCTTACAATGTTCATGGAGGCGACAGCTCTGACAGGGTTACAGAATCGAAACAGTTAGTTATTGAAATTTATTCTACCGTACCCGGGCATCGACCCCTCCCCCCTTGAATATTTTCGTTTTCTTTCTTAGTTTCCAAACTAGATAGTGATGGAAATTAATCGATGCCTCAGAATTTAGCGCATTCTGCGAAGGGGAGCTATCGGTGAAGTTTGGCAATAGAAATCACGGATCCAAAATCCAGTTTATTTAATTTTTTTTTTATTTTGGCAAATCGCTAATTAGGGATATCTTAGCTATTACTCTAGTTTCATTACTATTCTGGAATCTTTTAGTTTCCGAGAGGTCGGATGATATTTTTTCCTTTTTTGAAATTCTAAATTAACGCCTTTTCTAACCTTCCGGAGGATTCCGGGATCTGCAAGGGTGTTGACCGGATACGGTGAGTGGTGGGATTTCCCTAAAGCCTTTGTCTTTCCAAAAATCCCATCGGGACACAGACTTGTCTCATCTTCGCAGACATCTTTTTCGGCTATTTATTTGGTAAGCCGAATCCCTTTTGGCATAAAAGAGAATATTTGGTTATATTATGTTGTATACGGAAATTCGACCACTTATCTTTCGTAGTTGTAGTGTTCTGTCTCCTCTCTTCTACCTATTCTTTCTACTCCTTCTCTAAAGTTTTTTTTTAATTTTCAACCTTCCCCCCCGATTTTGAAAGTATAATATATCAATGAATTAATGTATAATATATATTTTTTTAACCGAAATGACCAGCTGAGACATTTCGAGATGCGATTCGTTTGAGGAAATAGTTAGGGACTGGGTTTACATTATATTTGACCCATCGACGGGGTGAGTAACGATTCGGTACACCGTAATTTTCCACTTTCATTCCTTCACCATTGTCCGTCTGGGATTTTTTTTCATCCAGTGGTCACTTTCCATTTAGTTTATTTGATTTCCGTGAATGTTGTTGTAATATTGGGCCCAAAGTTAAGATAAAAATTGTTTGGTTTCTATATGTTCATGTATCTAAGAATGTTCTGTGTTATGTGCCTGCCTTACAAGTTTTTTTCTTTGATCTACTTTCCAATTGAATATGTGAAAATTTAAAATTAATAAACGCGCGGTATAGATGAAAATAATATTTTATGATGATATGTCGGAAGTTTTGTTTCTTGGTGTAATGTTGCAACCTTCTTGGACAAATTAATGTTGGGGTTATGTAATTAAATATGTGCGCGTGTATTGAAAATATATATATATATATAGAGAGAGAGAGAGACGTCGAAATGTAAATATGTATGAAATATAGAATATTAAAGTGAAATGTAAAATGTTAAATTTATAATATGGATATATGTAAGAGCACCGCATCTGCCCCACACGTTTATTGGTTGCCATGGGTTTTAAGTAGTGTTTTCCGACGAATGGAATGATGTAGCCTAATTTTCTTTTTAAAGAATACCGCCGCGAACTTAAATAATTTTCTTTGTTCCGAATAAATGTAATTAGCAATCAGTAACGTAAATAATTTCAATGGCATGCATTTCAAAATAACGGCAGGTCTAAAACGTAATCCAATCCCTCAACAAATATTATCCTTTAGTGATCAACCAGAAATTTCTTTTTTGGAAAGTGTACCTAGAATTCCCCCTGTTTTCCAATGTGTATCCTATGACTTAACCAGTGTTTACCACGATATAAATCATCATAATCCTCCCAACCATTGAAGATCTTCTCAAATATAAATACTATGAATAAAAGTTATAAGTAATTCACAAATAAAGTGTTATGATGCGTCCAAGTGATGAATGACTAACTAGTGACCTGGAGTTACTAAATAATGAATCCAAAAATGGACTGTACCGAGAGGAGAATTCTCCTCTGACCAAATATCGTCGTTGAAATCCCTAGATGGGTAGAATTTTCAATATGCAAATACAGCTACAAACTGGTAGTTCGTATATACTGGACAAATGGTTATCATAAATCAATATATATGTGTATAAACAAACTAAATTTAAATCGAGCGAAATGTGTTGGACACTACCTTTAGTGCATTAACAGTGATCTCGAATGCTCGAGTTTGATATACGCTACAGGACGTATAAGGATACTTTTTTTTAATGTCTCGACATGAGATAGAGACTCATAAAGATTTTCATTATATGTAAAAGTTTTTTTTTGCTTTCCTCTTTGTTCAATTTTTTAAAAATATAAATATGAATGTCTTCTTCGTTTATGTTGTAAAGTATAAATTTGATTTAGCATGCCTAAAACGTGGTATATGTAATTATATTAATTTTTTTCCCCTTTCTTTCGTCAATGTAATTAAATATATAAAGCTAAATTCCAAGAAATGACTTATGAAGGTATAACTTTATGTATTCCGTTGACACATAACTAAGAAATTGTTCTTTCAATAACTTTTTTTTTATTCTTTATTCTTTTCCTCCATTAATGTAATAAATATTATGTAAAATCGTAGCTAGATGATTTTCTTTAACGATATGTTATATACACTGTCCTGTGTGAGTGAGCGTGTGAATGTATGATAGAATTTAGTTTAAGTTATACTGTCTTGTCGTATTAACGTTTATAGCATATGTGTCATGATTTAATGTGTGTGTTAAGGTAAATAACCGAGGTCATGAAAGACCGCTACTAACAAATTTAAAGTCGGCTCTAGGAGTGAGACGAAAATAACAGGATGAGCCTAAATACGACATCTTTCTTCCAGGAAGTTGAAACTCTTATTGAGACGATACATAAATTTTATATTGAATTTATAAGTTTATTTTTTTTAATTTTTTCTCTTTTCTTGACTAATTCATATGTGTGATCGATCTCAGATCATGGAGTTCAGATATTGGATAGTTATCAATTATTGTTTGAGATTAAATTACAAAGAATTAAATTTTACTTTTCTCATTTCCAGGTCTAGGTCTGGGCAATCCCACGAACGTGGTGCCTGGAGCTAGGTCTGGGTGGTATGAGGGAACATGTGTCTATTCCAAATCACTTCAAAATTGATTCTCCACTAATAGTATTTGTAACGATTTACCGGACAATAACCATTCGAATTCATTACTATATCTCCTAAATCATCCGGTAATCCATTCTCCTTTAAAATCCTCAATCTTTCCTTTTCCTTCTCCTTTTCTTTTTCTTTTCTTATTTCTTTCTACTTCTTTCCCCTCCTTTCCCTTCTCACACTTTTTTTCTTATTCCTAACAAAACTGAAAACTAATTAGGTCGTGACTGGGAGTAGTCGCTATCAGCACGGTCAATAAATTCGATTCGATAAGTTTCTTCGGAAGTCCGATTTGGGATATTTACCTCTAAAATGAACATATACAGAGACTAAGAATAATAATATAATTTATTTCAAAATTTACTTTACTAGAAAATATTTATAGTTTCAGTTAGTAGTAGATATTTCATTATCACTCTTTTGCTAAGTTCAGGCGACTCCTCCTTCAACCACGATGTTAGTTGTCACACGCCCTAAAATAAATATACGTTTTCAGAAGTGGCGAACTGTGACAACAAGTTTAGTTAACGACCTAATATTATATTCGTTTTTCAGAATTGGCGACACGTGACAAGGATTTTTTGTCATGGAAACGGTTGTTTCTATGACAACGGATCTCAGAAATGGCAAATAGTTTATTTTCGGTATTATAACACGACTGATGATTCAAGACAGTCACTATGGAGACAATTGTTTTCCCTGGTAACAAATTTAAAATTATCTATTGAGCATTTATGGAGATCGAGCACATATGGAATTGGCCACAAGAATGCAATTAATAGAAAATCATTATGGAGTTAGACAATTATAGTCGTTCGGCTTTACCGTTATTTTTGCTTCTCTCTGTAGAAAGGGGAAGAAATGGAAGGAACTAAAAAAATTTTCTAAATTAAATAAAAAAAAAATGCTGGAAGTTGGTTCAAGGAGGGAAAAAATGGGAGCCCTTTAATTTATGAATATTATCTGTAGAACAAGTCTACTTTGTTAGTTTGTAAGTGTCATATTGCATGTGTATTTGTATTGTATATGTTGTATGTAAAAAACTATGGCAACCAATAAGAAAGTAATCGTCACGCAAGACGAGGTTGAAGTGTCGTGTACACAATGTACACTAAATGATAAGGAGAAAAAGGCTCGCGTCCCTCGTTGATTAGTGAGGTGTCATGGGTGCGGGCTAAAGTGGATTCATTTTACCTTTATCAATTTAGATGACTCAGTTGAGAATGAAGAAAAGATCCGTACTGGGGAGATAATTAAATATTGTGACGGATGTGAAGGGAAACTCTGCCAGTCTCGGGAAATAAGGAATCCAACCCATTCTAAAGAAATTGAGCACGCAGACTCAGATGGAGAACGTGGGTATAGTACCCCTGAAGACCGAGGCCAAATATCTCTATTAGAGATATCTGACCTCGATGATGATGAAAAGAATAGGGATCACGTTGGTGATTCTCAAAGTAATTTGAATCGCGATCAGACAACAAACCCAAAGGATATTGCACCATCGGGCGGGTCTTATATGTCTGTTTTATTCCAGCAGTTCGCTGAACAAATGAAATCAATGACACAAATGAATCAAAACCTGATACGACAAATGAGTGAAAAATTAGATGCCTCGAACCGAGAAACAGAAGCTCGATTTGAGGTATTAACTCACAAAATAGACAATATATGTGTAGACTTTGCTTCCTCAATAAACAAATTGAGGGAGCAAACGACTACAGAAATCGATCGGGTTAGATGCGAGGCTCAACAAACAGTAGAGCAACTCCAACAGGAAACTGAGGGTAAATTTAGTAAAGTAGACTCAGAGTTAGAGAAGGTAAACACCAGATTTCAAGAAGTAGATCAAAAATTAGAATTACAGCAGGCTGAAATCAATGATTTGAAGTCTACTTTGTCTCACTTATCATTGGAAACTAAAATGGAAGTGACAAATCAAAAAAATACTGCAATTCAGGATGAAATAGATAATATGCAAGAGAAAATAGGGAGGCCGAGTCGGGAGAAGTTAGATGTATCCTACCCTTTCCCCGGTAACGATTCTCCGAATACATTACCTGGGAGAAAAATCACATTTAGTACTGAGAATGAAAATCAAGTGTCAGCTGATGCATGGGGTACTGCAATGCACTATCCTCCGCATCAGTCCAGGTTAAAACCTTGGTTAGAAAGCCATAACATGCCTGCTCAGACAAGTGTTGTGACAACTACTGTTACTAGTGTTAATGCGCCCACTTTGCTGGGAGGTATACCGTCATATAGTGTGTTGCCGGGAAGAGGGGAAGGGTGCCGTGCTGAGTCGTTGCTCACGAACGCGGTTGGTCCGAAGATGAAACCCCACATAGTCGACTCGACTAACAGAGTCCCCTTTAGTTACAGAGGTACATATAGCACTGCTACAACGTCATCAGTGGCGAATCCGGTGACTACTCCGTTTAGCCAAGATAATGCTTTCATTCCTTTAAATTACTCTCCTGCTGACAGTAGTATGAGTTCCAAAGTTTCCCTCCGGGATATTGAACATTTTCCCATTTTCGATGGAAACATTGCGAACTGGTTACCTCGTGTTTTCCTGCGACCTAAAAGGTGAACTAACAATTTCTAGAATCTTAAGCTTTTCAACTGTACCGAGGACAAAAAACGGGAACTTCTATCTCAATACCCAAAGTGAATGTTAACACTGTTCTTATTTAAGTGAATGTTTGAGTGTATAAATGAGTAGTTAGTTCATTATTATTAATACATGTTAATCCTCTCTAACCAAAAATTTTGTTATCCTAACAAATTTTTTTTAATGACGCCGGGGAATTGTAATGGAACATAACAATTTAATGTAATGATATTTTTGATGGGAGGGTCCCAGAAATTTTTGCACCGACTGTACTTCCTATTTAGCAAAAATTTCTTTCGATCCATATAAATTATTTATTTGTTCGTTATTTTATTCCAAATTAACATGGAAGACGGTAAAAAATTGTTTAGGAATTATATTTTGGGGGATTCATATCTTTATTTATATATTAACTAATTATACATCTTATATATGCATATTTTAAATGGACGATTACAAATCTCACGGTGTCAGTGCTATTCGGAAATATAGTCCCACATTGGATGGAAGTTTAGAACAATTAACCAATCTAAATTTTGGCACAATATTTTGGACTCTCCTCACCCCTCTTTTGGTACCAATGTTCATCTAAAGATCCGGTTCAATCCAGATTTTACCATTTTTTATTCGTTTTAAATACTCCACCGCCAAAAAAGCTTTACTTTGATTGGTGCAGTTACCCACGCTACATATTAAGGCGCGATCATCTTTACTCTACATCGACGACTGGAAAAAGAAAGCTGTGTGTTTGATCGGCTAGCAGATATGTAGGAATTTTGACAGTATAACCGAGTAAGACAGGTAAATTGTATATCCAGGTCAAAACTACTCTACCAGGAAGCACAGGAGCTAAAATTTAGACAATCTTAATAGTTAAAACAGATTAACATCTCAGTGAAATGTAGCCGGATACATAGGACGCCATGCCGGATGTAAACATTTAGTGTGGACAGGTTGGACATTACGTGCATTTAATTTGGTGTGCTAAACTCTTCATTTGCTTCGATTTAGAAATTTCAGAACAGTGATTATCCTTTTCACTCCTCCCGATATTATATACAGTTAAGACCTGTCCATGTAGTAACTTATTAATATAGATAGTAAGTGATTTTTCTTACTAATCCACATGGCGGTATTCTGAGTTTCGGAATCTTTGTAACATGCGAATGATCGCTTAGGTTAACTTTAAGGGCTCCTGTTTTCATCCCGAATTGGGATAGCTTCCAGTAGGGATGGGTTAAATATTTAAATCATCTAGGTTTCCTTCCCTTTTAGGGAGGGGAACCTCAAAATTAATAGCTTTAGTATGTTCCCCTTGAACACGTTTTGACCAGTATCTGATAAAATATCATGAGTTAATCAGGACTAATTGGTTCAGTTTTCACCGTCCATTTCCTTTCCCTACATCAGCTAGAGCCGATTTGAACAAAAATGGTAAACTCTGATGAGTTCTATGTGTGTTAAATGGATAATAAGATTGATGGTAGTGATGATTGGTGTGTATTGGCATGATGTGTCTTGTAGTTTAAGTAGTATGTGTATATTTGTAATGTAGTAAACATTTTCTTGTAGTAGTAATTGTGGTAGTTAAGTGATGAAAGAGTGCGTGAGATAATTAAATATGGACAGTGTAGTATTTACTATGCGCTATTTTTTTTATTCCGTCATTAAATGAACTTATAAACAATATTTGAAAGTGAACGTAATATAGTACAATAATCCTAAGTACAAGGTCACATTTCGTGGTTTACAGTTCGAACAAATAGTTACTAGCGCCCTTGTGTCGAAATTACGTACTATCACTCGTGCATATTTTACCATCAAACCCAGTTAGTGATTTAGGTTTTACAAAATTGACCTTTATTTTCGAATTAAAACCGAGTAAACACGATTTCCGGCCCATATGAACAGATAGTTGGATAATGTGATTTGACACTTTAATATTCTGAAAACTACAACATTCTGTGTAATCCAGTAATGAAAATATTTAAGTAAATAAACTATGCATAGTTTCTTAACCGAAGTCAGCCAATGTGATGCTATTTCCGTTCTGAAATTAAGATAATGAATTCCAATTCTTTTCTTGTAGTTGCAGAATAATTTTTATTGTTGCTGTCAGACTGTTATCACATTCAGCAATATTATCGCGCATATTTTATTTTTTGTGAATATTCCTATATAGAGATTTGTTTTAAAACAGCTGCGAAGTAAGATATAGGATGGTTTGTGTGGCAAAGAAGTCTTGGGTTCGAGTAATGTTTCTTGCGTGTTGGTCGGGACGCGATTTATAGATTTTTTAGAATATATGATGAAATGAATGAATAGTTCGGGCATAGATAGAAGAAACAGGGTGTTTTTTTTAATATAGCGTCGTAGTAAATGGAAAAAGATGATGGTATGAATATATGAATATTTACTTGAATATGAATATGAATATTGTAGTAAAAGTGAATAGATGATGGGACACCCGTATATTGTATACATGGGCCCGGTGTATTTTAGCCATATGTTGATATATATATATATAGATGAAACGTAAATGTGTGGCGAGAATCGTTTCGAGTTCTGACCTCCACGCCGAGACATCACTCGACAAGGTAGGCGAGTTATATATCAGCATGTATTATTACTTCGCAGTTGAGCATACCATAACAGTAGTATTTATTTATTTCAATCTCGTCTGACAGCAGGGTAGGGATAGCATCATGTAATGGCTAACTAAATGTAATTGTTCATCGATTATGATACCAAATAGTTGGCGTTTTGGGCTGTTGTGAATTGTGTTTACAGTCGGTTATGAAAGAGAAGACCCTATGACTCTGAGGTTTTTTTTTCCACGTTACCTACCCGGGCTAGCTTACAATGCTCATGGAGGCGACAGCTCTGACAGGGTTACAGAATCGAAACAGTTAGTTATTGAAATTTATTCTACCGTACCCGGGCATCGACCCCTCCCCCTTGAATATTTTCGTTTTCTTTCTTAGTTTCCAAACTAGATAGTGATGGAAATTAATCGATGCCTCAGAATTTAGCGCATTCTGCGAAGGGGAGCTATCGGTGAAGTTTGGCAATAGAAATCACGGATCCAAAATCCAGTTTATTTAATTTTTTTTTATTTTGGCAAATCGCTAATTAGGGATATCTTAGCTATTACTCTAGTTTCATTACTATTCTGGAATCTTTTAGTTTCCGAGAGGTCGGATGATTTTTTTTTCCTTTTTTGAAATTCTAAATTAACGCCTTCTCTAACCTTCCGGAGGATTCCGGGATCTGCAAGGGTGTTGACCGGATACGGTGAGTGGTGGGATTTTCCTAAAGCCTTTGTCTTTCCGAAAATCCCATCGGGGACACAGACTTGTCTCATCTTCGCAGACATCTTTTTCGGCTATTTATTTGGTAAGCCGAATCCCTTTTGGCATAAAAGAGAATATTTGGTTATATTATGTTGTATACGCAAATTCGACCACTTATCTTTCGTAGTTGTAGTGTTCTGTCTCCTCTCTTCTACCTATTCTTTCTACTCCTTCTCTAAAGTTTTTTTTTAATTTTCAACCTTTCCCCCCGATTTTGAAAGTATAATATATCAATGAATTAATGTATAATATATATTTTTTTTAACCAAAATGACCAGCTGAGACATCTCGAGATACTATTCGTTTGAGGAAATAGTTAGGGACTGGGTTTACATTATATTTGACCCATCGACGGGGTGAGTAACGATTCGGTACACCGTAATTTTCCACTTTCATTCCTTCACCATTGTCCGTCTGGGATTTTTTTTCATCCAGTGGTCACTTTCCGTTTAGTTTATTTGATTTCCGTGAATGTTGTTGTAATATTGGGCCCAAAGTTAAGATAAAAATTGTTTGGTTTCTATATGTTCATGTATCTAAGAATGTTCTGTGTTACGTGCCTGCCTTACAAGTTTTTTTTCTTTGATCTACTCTCCAATTGAATATGTGAAAATTTAAAATTAATAGACGCGCGGTATAAATGAAAATAATATTTTATGATGATATGTCGGAAGTTTTGTTTCTTGGTGTAATGTTGCAACCTTCTTGGACAAATTAATGTTGGGGTTATGTAATTAAATATGTGCGCGTGTATTGAAAATATATATATATATATATATATAGAGAGAGAGACGTCGAAATGTAAATATGTATGAAATATAGAATATTAAAGTGAAATGTAAAATGTTAAATTTATAATATGGATATATGTAAGAGCACCGCATCTGCCCCACACGTTTATTGGTTGCCATGGGTTTTAAGTAGTGTTTTCCGACGAATGGAATGATGTAGCCTAATTTTCTTTTTAAAGAATACCGCCGCGAACTTAAATAATTTTCTTTGTTCCGAATAAATGTAATTAGCAATCAGTAACGTAAATAATTTCAATGGCATGCATTTCAAAATAACGGCAGGTCTAAAACGTAATCCAATCCCTCAACAAATATTATCCTTTAGTGATCAACCAGAAATTTCTTTTTTGGAAAGTGTACCTAGAATTCCCCCTGTTTTCCAATGTGTATCCTATGACTTAACCAGTGTTTACCACGATATAAATCATCATAATCCTCCCAACCATTGAAGATCTTCTCAAATATAAATACTATGAATAAAAGTTATAAGTAATTCACAAATAAAGTGTTATGATGCGTCCAAGTGATGAATGACTAACTAGTGACCTGGAGTTACTAAATAATGAATCCAAAAATGGACTGAACCGAGAGGAGAATTCTCCTCTGACCAAATATCGTCGTTGAAATCCCTAGATGGGTAGAACTTTCAATATGCAAATACAGCTACAAACTGGTAGTTCGTATATACTGGACAAATGGTTATCATAAATCAATATATATGTGTATAAACAAACTAAATTTAAATCGAGCGAAATGTGTTGGACACTACCTTTAGTGCATTAACAGTGATCTCGAATGCTCGAGTTTGATATACGCTACAGGACGTATAAGGATACTTTTTTTTTAATGTCTCGACATAAGATAAAGACTCATAAAGATTTTCATTATATGTAAAAGTTTTTTTTTTTTTGCTTTCCTTTTTGTTCAATTTTTTTTAAATATAAATATGAATGTCTTCTTCGTTTATGTTGTAAAGTATAAATTTGATTTAGCATGCCTAAAACGTGGTAACGTGGTAAAACGTAAAATGTAATTATATTAACTTTTTTTCCCTTTCTTTCATTAATGTAATTAAATATATGAAGCTAAATTCCAAGAAATGACTTATAAAGGTATAACTTTATGTATTCCGTTGACACATAACTAAGAAATTGTTCTTTCAATAACTTTTTTTTTATTCTTTATTCTTTTCCTCCATTAATGTAATAAATATTATGTAAAATCGTAGCTAGATGATTTTCTTTAACGATATGTTATATACACTGTCCTGTGTGAGTGAGCGTGTGAATGTATGATAGAATTTAGTTTAAGTTATACTGTCTTGTCGTATTAACGTTTATAGCATATGTGTCATGATTTAATGTGTGTGTTAAGGTAAATAACCGAGGTCATGAAAGACCGCTACTAACAAATTTAAAGTCGGCTCTAGGAGTGAGACGAAAATAACAGGATGAGCCCAAATACGACATCTTTCTTCCAGGAAGTTGAAACTCTTATTGAGACGACACATAAATTTTATATTGAATTTATAAGTTTATTTATTTATTTATTTTTTTTTTTTTTGATTTTTTCTCTTTTCTTGACTAATTCATATGTGTGGTCGATCTCAGATCATGGAGTTCAGATATTGGATAGTTATCAATTATTGTTTGAGATTAAATTACAAAGAATTAAATTTTACTTTTCTCATTTCCAGGTCTAGGTCTGGGCAATCCCACGAACGTGGTGCCTGGAGCTAGGTCTGGGTGGTATGAGGGAACATGTGTCTATTCCAAATCACTTCAAAATTGATTCTCCACTAATAGTATTTGTAACGATTTACCGGACAATAACCATTCGAATTCATTACTATATCTCCTAAATCATCCGGTAATCCATTCTCCTTTAAAATCCTCAATCTTTCCTTTTCCTTCTCCTTTTCTTTTTCTTTTCTTATTTCTTTCTACTTCTTTCCCCTCCTTTCCCTTCTCACACTTTTTTTTCTTATTCCTAACAAAACTGAAAACTAATTAGGTCGTGACTGGGAGTAGTCGCTATCAGCACGGTCAATAAATTCGATTCGATAAGTTTCTTCGGAAGTCCGATTTGGGATATTTACCTCTAAAATGAACATATACAGAGACTAAGAATAATAATATAATTTATTTCAAAATTTACTTTACTAGAAAATATTTATAGTTTCAGTTAGTAGTAGATATTTCATTATCACTCTTTTGCTAAGTTCAGGCGACTCCTCCTTCAACCACGATGTTAGTTGTCACACGCCCTAAAATAAATATACGTTTTCAGAAGTGGCGAACTGTGACAACAAGTTTAGTTAACGACCTAATATTATATTCGTTTTTCATGGGTTGGTGAGAATTGTATTAGAAAGAGTTCTTGACGTAAGAGAAGAGTTGTGTTTGTGCTCCATCGACTCCCAAAATACTTTAGACCGGGTCTGAAAAATCTTTAAAATATCGGATTCAACTGGAGAGACCGACAACTCGTTCGCAACCTGAACATAGGACACCGAGTGAATTTGCGCTTGAATAAAGGAATTTAGAGCTTGGAAGAGAAGTCAGACAAGGATGTAGTACGTCGCCCCAATTATTCAACATATTTACAGTGAATGTTTAATAAAGGAAGCATTAATGGGAATTCAAGATTTCAGGACTAAGGACAGATCATTAACAAGGACAGGCATGCATATGACACGGTTATTATAGCTAGGCCCGAAGAAAAACTACAGGAGATGATGAACAAAATAGTTGACACTAAGAAACAATGTTAAATGAAAATTAATGCCAAAAAATTGAACGTCCCATTTAAACAAACGCTTACGAGTCAGAGTAGAACAAAGACAACTTGAAGAGGTAGATAATTTCAAATATCTGGGAAATATTTTGACGAGAGACGCTTACTGAACCAAAAAGATATGATCAAGAATAGCCATAGCCAAAGAGGCATTCAACAAGAAAAGATCATCCTTAGCTAACAGGCTTAATATTAGACAAACGAAGAAACTGGTGAAATCTACATATGGAATATTGGAATGTATGGTTCAGTGACTCCTTTTTCTTCCTCTACTACTACTCGTTATTATTATTATTATTATTATTATTATTATTATTATTATTATTATTATTATTATTATTATTATTATTATATACTCAACATAACGCAAAAATCGAAAAGAACAATGTCAAAATACAGGCTTTCATACACGTCTAATAACTAGAAAATGTTATGAAAATAATTGATTAGTGCTTTTATATACTAGTCATCCAAATGTGATTTGCTCGGAAAGTATAATTCAATCAGCCTGGAGTACTTGAGAGACATTTCAATTACATGGCTATAAACAATGCCTCTTAAAAACAATTGGGCCAATATCGATCAAATTAACGCAGGATGTTCTGCAAGAGAATACAGTTCTGTTGGTCCTATCGTATATGAACGGAATATTCGGTACCGTACTAAAACCAGTCATTTTAGATCATAATTTCGTTTCTTAAACAAGAAGAGAATGAATTTGGAAGAGAAGAAAGTTCAATGATCGTTGTGTTGTGATCATGAAGAAATATTAGGGAAATCAGAATCGTAATACTGTACATCGTAAAGAAGAAAGTTGTAAAAAAAAAATTAAATATTTGCAGTTGCTGTAAGATGGTAAAGAAAAATAATAGGTAGGCGATTACAGGATAAATGGTGGGCGTGAATGGTATTTGTGAAGAAGATTCATAGTTTAACCAAAGAATTTACAAATTCCTTCTTTATTATATGTTTGTGGTTAACAAGATGGGACGTGCAAATAGTTTGGTGTGAATATTAGCGAGTGAAAAACACTCGCTAATAGCCGCGTTTACACAGCACATAGATACCAACTCTTACACACTTTTTTTTTTTTTTCGGAACGTACATTTAAAAGAACTTTCGACATTAAGTCACGCTTTGCGTGCAACGGAAGGTATCTGTCACGACAGATTTTTGAGGAAAAATCACAGCAATGATTTTTTTTTTTTTTTTTGCACCTGTCAACCACAACTCTCAAAGCCGCTGTCATGTTACTGACAATAGGTACGACCTCCGCCCATTTTCTGAAGTCGTTGTATGTGGCTAGATGGGGGTCATGACATACACTGGCACGTCTTACTACACCTATAACAAAGCATTGACAGCCTTCTCAAGTAAGAATTATATAGAGATAGAGAGGGAGGGGGGAGGATTCACTTTGCGAACACACCGAAACATCACACTGTCTGCCATGTTGGAAGGAACACGTCTTTTCGTTCAATCTGAGCGATTATTCTCTGTTCAACTTTTATTGTTACCTCCTTTCGCACAAGTTGTTATTACTGAACCACAGCATAGTGCATCCCTTCATTATACTGTATTGTTGTTGGGAAAAACGGTAGAATGGAAAATGAACGTTATATGCAGCTATTAGACAGGAAGAACAATGCTTTTACATTTTGCACCATACGTTGGCTTGGCTTTCTCACTTGGGCGTGTTATTGTGTGAAAACGCCTTTTAAAAAAGATGTGAGTCACTATTTTCCCCTTTGTTTACCAAATCATTTTATAACCATAAACAAAGATGTTTCCTGCCACTATCAATAAAAAGGAAAGTATTTCTTTTTAACAGAATTGAAAAGTGTCAGTCTTAGCTCCTCCCCTTGTCTTAGTCGCTTTCTATTTATTTCTTTTCTAAATCTTACCGCAGTATGTAAGCATTAGGAAATGAATTTTAACATATTTTGAGATAACATACAGGGTTACTCATAAAAAATAATGCAAAATTAGATCACAATTATTTTCTACTGAAACGACATAAAAAAAAATTGTCGTAAAGAAGAAAGGAAGGTTGTAAGTTTTATAGTCTGATTTGTAGTTTACGTTAAGTCCACTAGAGGTGCTAGTTGTTGTATAAAAATTGACAATGCAAATGCCAACCACGAAGGTAGAGCATACGTATTGTGTTATGAAATTTGCACGAAGAGAGTCTGTGGTAACAGTACAGAAACACTTTCGAACAAAATACAAGAAATAAGCATCGCATAGAAATTGCATTTCACGCTGGTAGCAGAAGTTTGAATCCACTGGATATTTATGCTCGATTACCCTAACAGCACAAGATGTGCTAGGCATGTGCCATTTAGGTGTCCCAGCTACTTTTTAGGTACCCAACACTTGGCACATATGATATTAATGTGCTAAGTATGTACTTCAGCTACCTACAGTTTTAGCTGCTTGTTACACCTAATTGATATTTGCAACTATGTACCACAAATATAGCATTTATATACTTGGCTCAGTTTCGCACTCTAACATTCATTTCTTTTTGTATCGTCACTTGGGACATATATCTGTCATGCTCTAGGTACGTCCTTTAGGTACATACTGTTTCAGATACCCTAAGAGGACAAGATGTGCTAGGCATGCACTATTTAGGCGTTCTAAATTCTTCTCCCACATTTGATGTATTTGTTGCTTCTTTTTCTAAGCGATTGTGTATTAATACTAGAAGCAACAAACGCATTAACTTTATTAGATGGCAACTATCGCCGATCATTTGAAAGATGAATATGGAAGAACCATGGAATAAAGTAAAGAGACACTCGTCATTTTGTTATAAAATTACATGGCGAGCAGATTTTATCTAATCCCAAACGGTTATCATCGAATATACGCGGTTAAAGGAGCACTCTGATTAGCCAAATTCAAAAGACCTCAACAATTTATTCCTCTAGAAGCGACGTTCTCTTCATCGCTTTCGTGGCCAAGTCGGAAGAGCCCGCCTAATAATCCAAAGGTTGGTGGTTCGCGCCCACCCTAGGGTACATTTTCTTTACTTGTTTAAAGTGTTTTTTAAACTCACTTTAATGTAAACACATATAGGCGATTTAACTTATTTTGGGGAAGTAACTTTGTGGTTCATTGACGCTCACGGCATGGCAAACATACCTCGAACATACTAGGCACGTTCCCCAGGTACATGTCAGGCGTGTGCCTAGGGGCGGACATAGATTGTGACTATCATTTGCCATCCATATGATTTCTCACTCAGAGGTGCATAAGGCACATACTGGACACAATCTCATGTACCTGAGGGAACATGATAGGCATATGCCTGCTACGTAATTGTGCTGTTAGGGTAAAAGTCCTGGTCTACCAGAAACATAGAGGGAAACAGTCAATAAGAGCCGTGTTACTCAGGTTGCTCATATCCAACCCTTGTAATGTTTACAGAAAGTTACAAACTTCCTTTCTTCTTTCCGGCTAATTTTGCTTTTCGTATGCCGTTTCAGTACAAAATAAATACACTTTTTAATTTTGTATCTTTTTTTCTTGAATAACATTGTACACGTAACTTTTGTTTTGAACATTGTGAAACTACGGTATAGAAGGGGGGTATCAAAAACTTCATGTAAGTTAAGAGAAAAATTGAAGAAGGAATGTCGTGGATTGGTCACAAAAAGTGACGCTGCTGTTCGCAAACAATGCATGAGCTCATTCCGCTCATGCATAGATGATGAAGGCAGTGAAATTAGGATACGAAATATTGTCGCACTCTCCATACTCACCATACCTAGCCCCAATTGATTCCCTTCTCTTCCCAGAAATGAAACGTTCACTCAGAGGACGCCATTTTGACAGTAGGAATGACGTTATTTCTGAGGTTGGACTGTGGTTTCAAGCCCAAAGTGCAGACTTTTACAAAATTGGCTAACGGAAAGTGAAGAACCACTGGCAAAAATGTGTCGCTAGGCACAGATACTACGTAGGAAGGACTAATATCATCATAGTGACAGGGTTCTTCAGAGCGGATTTCTTCTAGGTGATTGCACGAAATTTTTGATACCACCTTTTGCAGTGCGTCCCACTAGCTTTCGAACCCGAAAAAAAGTTATAATTTCCGAACAAATGTACATAAGAAAATGAAATTCACAATACACGTACCTTGTTTCATGCTAAACACGAGAAAGGGTTGAACAGAAGCACAAACGTTAAAACAAAGACGATAGGTGGCGCCAGGGGAAGTGCTGCTTGGCGTCGTGCGCGTGCGTTAGTGTGACTCGAGTCGATGCCGTAAAGGACAATCGAAATCATCAATACATCATTTGGTGAACAAGTTCGAAACAACAGGAACGTAGCTTACGGGACATGGAGGCGCGCATCCACGGATGTCCGAGGAGACAGTACAGAATGTGCGGCAACGTCTTTTGCAGTCCCCCAAGAAGAGCCTGCGTCGATTATCACAAGAGGTAGGGATGTCAAAGTCAACTGTGCAAAGAGCCGCCAAAAGAGCCAAGCTGTTTCCATATCGCGTTACAGTCGTCCAGGAGTTGAAGACTACAGATTGGGAAAAGCGCGTGGTGTATTGTCGTTGGTTGCAAGCTTTGTTGCATGACAATCCAGGAATCCTAGACTATACTTGGTTCACAGATGAAGCTTGGTTCCATCTCTCCGGTTATGTGAACTCGCAGAATACTCGGGTGTGGGCCGCCGAAAATCCGCATATGTACCATGAGATACCACTTCATCCCTTGAATGGGAGTTTGGTGTGCAATTTCCCGACAGCGTATCATTGGACCCATCTTCTTTGAAGATACAGTAAACACACAAGTTTACTTACACATCTTCAGTGAATTTGTGAATCAGCTGGATGATCAAGAACTGCGTCGCGGTTATTTTCAACAAGACGGAGCAACATGCCATACTTCCAACGTGGCCATGGCAGAAATTGAGTCCTTTTTTGGTGACAGGATAATCTTCAAAGGATTGTGGCCGCCAAGATCCCCGGATTTGACACCACCTGATTTCTTCTTATGGGGTTTTCTTAAAGGTTGTGTCTACAGAAACAACCCACGATCACTGCAAGAGTTGCGAAACAACATTGAGAATGAGATTCATGAGATCACACCGGAGACTCTACATCGGACCTTTCACAATATGGACCGCCGTGTACAAACATGTCTTGACGTCCAGGGAGGACACCTTCAGCACCTGCTGTGACGGTCATGTATTCAGCATGAAACAAGGTACGTGTATTGTGAATTTCATTTTCTTATGTATATTTGTTCGGAAATTATAACGTTTTTTTTGGGTTCGAAAGCTAGTGGGACGCACTGTACTTCCAAAGTATAGAAATTCAGTATTGAAAGCGGAAGCAACATATGTATCATTTCCGGTTTCCATAGAGGGATAAAATCGAAGATGAAATCTAATCTAACAAGAACCCTGAATATACCTATAACAACAATTTCCTGCTTATCTCTTTCCGTTTTTTACTCTTTGAAAGTCAGTATTAAAAACAGAAATGGTAGTACATATCTACAACTTCTGGTCCTGGTAAAAAAAAAATGAAAATTGAAATGAAATATTTGAGTTTTACGTCCCACGGTTATGCCAGTTAGGCTAAAGGGGACGGTAATGATGAGTAATGAATAAAATGGTGGAATGAAGAAAGGGAGGTAACGGGAGAACCCCGAGAAAACTAGGGATAGTATCGAGACGAGACGAGACGAGACTTTATACAGTCTCGGTCTCGTCTCGGTTGATAAGAAACGGTGTCGGTCTCGATCTCGTCTCGAGTCAAAAATCGACGTCTCGGTCTCGGTCTCGTCTCGGTCAACAGATGCCTGTCTCGATCTCGGTCTCGGTCTCGAAGGCCAAGTCTCGGTCTCGTCTCGAAAGTCTCGAAATATATAGTGTGAAATTAAAATTGTGAAAGTATTATTATCGTACAGTCTGTCGTTTCCACTTCTTATTTTTTGCCTTCATTTTTGACTTAGAATTACGGTATGATGTACCTCTTCGTAGCTAATTTGCTAGCGCTAATGCTTTTCATTTGTGTGTTCCAGGTTCAATCATCAGTGGGTATAACATACCCTGGATAAAACCCTAATAGTAACTCATATTTCACTTTCAGCAATAAACTTTGTCTCAAATAGCTGCAGTACTGCCTATAGGGTATACAATTAAACTCTATTAAATTAACCCCAGTACTATACAGTAGTTTATTTCAGAGATGAAGTGGGTCAGTGGGCCAAGTGGGTCAAGTTTTCTGAGTGGGTCAGTGGGTCGTGGGTCAATAGCATGTGACCCACTGTGACCCACCACCCACCGTGACCCACTGCGACCCACCGCTTACCATGACCCACTGCGACCCACCACCCACCATGACCCACTGCGACCCACCGACTCAGTATGATCTACCGACCCTCTCTGCTCACTGCATTGTAGACAGTAACTTCTGAAGACTGGTAAATTTGTCTCCGTTTTACTTTCAAGACCTTCATTTCCCTTCCTTTTCCACTTGTTTCTGTCTACTTACCTGAGGTGAGTATATCTAACCAAGTGAAAAAAGAACTTCAGGCACTTTTGGATATTGATATTTTTAATAGTAAAAATAGCTATAGGACTTACACTACAACTTGTCTTTCAAGACCTGTGAGTTTTTAGAGCTAACTACTGGAAAAAATACATTTTTGAATCACTGTAATATATAAATTATTATATAAAAAATGAACGTAACTATGTGTGCCTGATCATCACGGTCAAATTGCAAAGTCAAATGAAATTACTTTTGGTATATAGTTAGGCCTTAATCCAAATTGGGATGTTATATTGCTTTTATTATAATGCATAATATCCTAAGGAGGTAGTGAGTATCCGAATTTTTGCCAAAAAAAATGAGTATCTCGCAAGCCGTTAAACTTACGGAGCTGAAATTCAGTGTATTAACTCTTTATTGAAAATAAACAGAATGTGTCCTAGCATTTTTTTAAATTCTCCTTAACGAAAACGATCGATGTTATTTAAGGAAAAAAAATCAGAAACAAAAAATACAGTGCTTGGCTTCATATATCCATTGCTTTCTGCTATAATAATTGCTGAAGCTTATGTTTATTATATGGAGCGCTTACAGCACAGGGCAATCAACCTATAAAGTTGTGAGAAAAATAGACATAAAATTTGTACTGTAAGGTTAATTACACGGAAATTTGAAGTTTTTATTGTACGCATAATTGTATGGAAAATTTTACACTTTTTTCCCTTTACGTTGGTCTACTTACTTTGATTTGGAACTTTGAAATTTCATCCTTTTTTCCACTGAAAAGTATTGATCATTCAACAAGGAAATAATTATACTATGATAATTTAATTGAAATTCATCGTAATTTGGCACATGGCAAACTGCAGTGTGGTAATTGAAGGGGAAGAAGGAGGGAAATTCCCATTCGCCTCTGAACACTTTCCAGGAACCTCGTTCCCTTTCACTTTCTAGACGGGGTAGGGAACTTGGTAATGGTATCAAACCTTCATGTATAATTACAAAAATTAAATTTATAAACAAATAAGAAATCACCAGTTTATCAGGCTTTAATTGATAATTTATTTCACAAGATTCCCTATCAAAGGCGTGGTAGACGAAGTTTCTGTTCTACATGGGTCGACATTGCCAACTGACATGGTCGATATGGAAAAGATGATGTATGGTGATAGAGAGATGATACTTCTTGCTGAGTATTTCAAACCTGACCAAGAAAAATCGTTATCAGACTTAAGTCTAACAAGTAGGTTGTCGATGAGAAGTTGCAGAAATCGGGTAGAAGTATTATCAATTTCCACGACAGAGTGGGAATGGGGATTTTCCCTTATGAATTTACAGATGACTGATGTTAGAAATAGACTAAGCGCTCAAACATTGTCTAACTTGTTGCTCATCAATGTTAATGACCCACCGCTAGACAAGCTCAAAGTAGACGAGCTAGTTATTTCTTGGCTGAAGGATGGACATCATTCCACTGCGGATGATTTACCGCCAAAAAGTTACCAACAGAAAATCCGATTTCAGATTTGTTTTAAGGTGGAAAATTACGAGTTAAGGAAAATGTATACTTGTATTACTAATGGCTTATTTGTGTTATTCAACTTTGTAAATAATTTTTAGTAAGTCTCTTTTTTGCTTTAGGTAAACTACTTTGAATAAATATTCACAATAATTGTGGTATTTTAGTGATTACACAAATTACAATTATGAGCATACTTTATGGAAATGCTCTCACATAGGGTACCCGAGCACCTTTATGCCCTATGAACAACTGAGTCTTTTTCAAGTCTTTTGTGAGAAAAATACTGTGAACTGAGAAAACATAACCTTTTCCATATTGTACAGGGGCATTTTCCTGCGAATAGAAGTTTCTTGTGGAGTGGGTTCAGAAATTAAGACTTGCAAGAATACTCTCTTAGCACAAGTATATTTTAGGCACACACTAATTTCCCCCCACCTCGTACTGTTTCAATTTCCTCACTGACAAATACTTTACCATTTTATATTGTGAAGGTCAGATCCACCGTTATTGTAACAGAGTGGTGCTTGAGCGATTGACTAGAAATTCAAACTCCGATTAGTGACAATTTCACAGTCTTGTTTTATTACAAGTGTAAACTCTTTAGTCAGTTCAGAAGAGGCCGTGGATCGTGTTCAGAGTTGATGACGATGGATTTTGGTGAGTCAGAGTAGGTCAAAGTGGATGAGAGTGGTTCATGGTGGGTCAGAGTAGGTCACGGTGGGTGGTGGGTCAGAGTGGGTCACGGTGGGTGGTGGGTCATGGTGGGTCACAGTGGATCATGGTAGGTGGTGGGTCACGGTGGGTGGTGGGACACTGTGGGTCGTGAGTCAGAGTAGGTCATGGTGGGTGGTGGGTCGTGGGTCACGGTGGGTGGTGGGTCAGTGGGTCGAGGGTCAGGTTTTCATTGACCCACGCCAATTCTGGTTTATTTCATTCTTTTGAATCAGAATTGTTCAATACCTCCTAACGGATAACGCAACACATAGCAGCACGAATATATTTAATCGTACCGAAATTGAAATTTTACAATTTCTCAGTTGTTATCCAATACATTCTGCTTTGACTGTCATTTTAAAAACAGAATATAACATTCATGATCTTAACAAATAGAGTAAATTATTACTACAATATATTTTGTTTCAAATTGATCAAATACTTTACATATCAGTGTTTAATTGACACTTTAAAACAGGAACTTCTTAAACCTTGTGGTAGGAGCTACAGCACTCATCTTTGCTACCTGCGGTCTCGGGATCACCAAACAAGTTACATTCAAAGTCCGATGTTTCGTATAGTTCGCGTCTCACTTTAAGTACATTCTGTTTCTTATACAAGTTCATAAGGTTGTAATGTATTACATAAGCATACAACCAGTGCCGTGACATAGATGAGCTCTCAGCGGCTTATTCCTGAGCTCTCAGCGGTGCATGTGATCTTTATTCGAGAAAACTAATCGTGCGTTCATTACGTTGAAATTTTATATTGATTGAAAATTACTTGCGAAACATGGACATACATATTATATAAGTATATAAGTAATTCGAGCTATATGTATCTATTTTCTCTGTCCTGGCAATACGAGTAATTCTTAACTTTCTAGTTTTCTTTTCTATTAATTTTCGTAGTTTTGCTGCAATATGAAGAGTCAAAAATATTTTTTTCGCTGTATGAATTTCGTTAAATTTTGGATCCGTTTTTACCCTTCCTTACCCAGTAAAAGTTATATATATATATATATATATATATATATATATATATATATATATATATATATATATATATATATATATATATATATATATATATATATATATATATATATATATATATTAACTTTGGAGGTAGACTATAGACTATGCTAAGTCACTTTTTGGTCGAAATTGATTTAACAATACTTTTTTTAAATAGACTATGGTCTTTCTAGTGATGTAATAAGTCTAAAACTTTGTAACTACTTAGTATAGTTTGAAAAACAGTACTATAGATCTTACTTAAGGAACCAGGTTTTCGCTTTTTCTGTGAAATTACGAAATTATAACTTGGTTTAGTTTATATCTGAGGTCCAGATATAATAAAATCATAACCATAATCATATTCACCCATTGTCAACACACTGCTGGATGAAGGTCTTCCCAAGTCTTCTCTACAACTATTTATCTTGAGCAATTCTTTCTCAGGGTACTCCCCAGTTGTTCTTGATTTCGTTAAACCTTCTTGTACAAGAACGTTTTCTAGGCTGTTTTTATCTCGTGGTATCCTGTCTAAAATTGTTTTTGTTCATCGATCATAATTTCTTGCAATATGTCCAGCACATTTTCCAGTCCATATTAAAAATCATTTCATTAGTACCAGTCATTAGTTGCCAAATAATTCATTTCTACTGCATATATTTGTCCTACAAATAGTTCAAATCCGCTACTTTTGGAGCACAGACACGCTAGTTTTTTATCTTCGAATCTGACAACCCTGACTCAATGATTTAAATCAACACAATGTGAGGACTACATTTGGTCTAGTGACTAGCACGCTTGACTCCGTTCGCGTGGTCCCGAATTCGATGTCCGGTGGGAGTATAGTTGAACGACCGAAATGGTTCGGATTCCATTATAATCATTAGCTCCACGTCTCCTTTAGACGCCCTAGCATAATCGAGGGATATTAAACTAAAACAAACCAAACCAAAAATCAACACAACGTGTATTACTAACTGTAAGTCCTTGAATAACTGCATACAGCTATGATATGGATCGAGTTTGAGGTGGTCGGTGGTCAAACTAAAACAAGTGAAATGTAACTAGGGTGTAATTAGAACTTTTAATTAACCATAGTTTTGTGTACATCACGATTAAGGCTTAGGGAACAACTAGAATTGCTGAAAAGTTATCAGTTACATTTAATTTCAGTTACAATTTGCATTTACATATATTGCTGGAACCAAAACTTTGACATTAACATTAACATTATAAAGACTACAAAAAACATCGTCTTTTGAAAACATTCGTGCACCATGAAACAAATTACGAGTAATTTTAAGATATTTTGCAGTTTAGCTACGTTATTTGCACTATATTTAGAATAATATTTAGCAATTTATTTAAGTTGGCAACACTACTTAAAATAATGGAACTGCGACTTGTAATTAAAACCACTAAAAACTATCGTAGTAATGTTATAGAAGTAAACTGAGCAGCAATCATTATAAAAATTTAACACAAATACGTTATTTTAAGCAGTACAACAATCACTATCCATGTGTTTGGTATCTCTGAAACGGTTTGAAATAACAATTGTTGTAAATGACATTATGATCAGTAGAGACCGGTTGTTTAGGCACTAAAAACCTGAAAAATAGGCAGACAAATAGGCACTAAAAATTTTAAAAATAGGCAGTTAAATAGGCACTAAAATGTAACTCAAAATAATGAAGATAAATACTTAATATAATTAAAAAATAGATTCAAGTCATAGATAATGCTCAAAGAATATAGAAACATATTTCTTTGTTAATATCTTCTTTTATTGTATATATAAAAACGAAGCTTGTTACGCATTCCATATATACTGGGAGAACCTGAAAGATGTGCACATACGTCAAGAGGTGATTCATGACATCAAAAGAAGCCAGAAAGTCCCTTTGCATGTTGTCGAATTCCACGTAGTGTAGGAGTGACAGGCGGGCGAAATTTGAATCCAAAATCAAATCCTGACAATTGGAACGAGACATAAAGGTGTGCACATACTTCGGGAGATGATTCATGACATTCAACAGGACTTTTTGTCTTTTTTTCATGTCACGAATCACCTCTCGAAGTATGCGCACATCTTTCGGTTTCATTCCAATTGTCAGGATTCGATTTTCGATTCCAAGTTGGCACTCTGTCACTCGTACATGACACGGAATTAGACAAAATACACGAGGACTGTTTGTCTTCTTTTGATATCACTAATCACTTCCCGAAGTATGTGCACAACTTTAAAGTACACTCTGTATATATATTGCAACGTACCAGGTGCTTGTGTTTACAAACACCCGATATACACATATATGTGTGTGTTATTTATGTTATATAAATTACATTTTTCCCAACGAAGGCTTAATTTGAAGAAAATGCATAGAATAGGCAACATTACGCACTAAACAAATTATTTAGGCAGTAAAGGTCGAAATAGGCAAAATAGGCCAAATAAAATTGCCTCAAATCGAAACTATAACCCCCCATATAAACTTTAAAACGTTATTTTTGATCATATCTTTAATATTAAAGAATAGGTATTTTGCCTAACATCCGATCTCTAATGATCAGTTAAGTCTTTTGGAAGCATCTACATGATGAGACGTGATATGTCAGCACGTTTTCGAAGTGAAGTCTTTAAAAAAAAGTTAAATTTTCATTTCTTGTAACTTTGATCCTTCATTCATTTGAAATACATTATACCATGATCATAGTATTTGACACTAAGATACAAATGATGCGCATTGCACCGTTTATGCCATTTGAGTTACTAGAGATCTCCAAAATGTTGATGTTGGTGATACTGTGTTGTTAAACTGAATAATATATGTGGTATCGTGGTTTTA
The DNA here is from genome assembly GCF_964235325.1 of Thermobia domestica. Lineage (NCBI taxonomy): Eukaryota > Metazoa > Arthropoda > Insecta > Zygentoma > Lepismatidae > Thermobia > Thermobia domestica. The sequence continues at coordinate 164,544,934 of NC_137462.1, read as the reverse complement.
TTTAATATCTAAATTACAGATTCTAGTGCAATTTGAGAAAATACAACTTTATTTTGCGTTGGCAACACTGCTCGTTTATCTAGTGGTATATAAAAGTCCGTCTCGGTCTCGGTCCGTCTCGATAATTCGAGACGAGACCGAGACGATACCGAGACTAGTCTCGGTCTCGGTACCATCCCTAGAGAAAACCCACTATTGCCATTCTTGCTCTATTTTCTAAATCTATTAGTTTTAAACCCATTTAATCCCAAATTATTTTTTGTTTCAGAATTTGTAATCCTTTGGAAACTTATTGATTCTGACCTAATTTAATATATATTGATGATTTTAATGCTAGAACGAGGACTGGTACCAGGTCCTTATTGTAATAAACGAAATAATTATATAACAAAAAATTCACCAACAAAAGGGATAGAAAAATAAATTGTTCCCATTGGGGAACAGTGGGCTTAAATGGGTTTTAAGGGAGAATATTTCACGTCCATTTCTTAAGACATACTCTCCAAAGTTGTCATGCAGCCCACCAATGAAAGATGCAAATTGCGTTGCATATATTTAAGGGATTCATGTTATGTTTGTATGGAATTAGCATCAATTACACGCTTCACTGGGTTGAATTAAAAAAAAAAATAGTAATATGTTCCGTTAGTCAGTCACTTTTTACTATTACTAAAGCGTTTTCTGATATCAGTCATTTTCGGTAATTTCTATATTTCTTCCTCCTCCTTCTCCCTCATGTTGCGTGGCTGAATTTGGATTTAAACGCCATTAGAAGTGTCAGCGACCCCGAAAGTTACGCGGAATACCAGTCATTTTCAATATATATATATATATATATATATATATATATATATATATATATATATATATATATATATATATATATATATATATATATATATATGGTGTTCATTTATTATGTAGCCAAAAAAATCCTCTCACCTAAACAAATAAAAAAGAACATATGGACATAGGGCGAAAACCGCGTTGTTTCAAAGTTATACCATGCCGAAATCGAGGAAAGTGTAACTTTGAGGCTGCCTAGCTCGAAAACTGTAAGACATATTAAAGGCGGTTAAAGAAATATCAGAGGAACTAGTACACTCTCTATCTAAATATCCACGTTTCAGAGTAAGGTCGTACCGGCGCAACGAATTTTATAGAGGGAGCTGGGGCATTGGAACCCTGATTTAAGCACGTATACGAAAAAAAGATGATGTTTTGATAAAAAAAAATGTCTAATTATCGGTTTATTAAGCTGTTATGTCGTGTACATGAGTATTATTACTTTTCAAATTTCACATTATCACTAATTTTAATATCTGCAATTATGCAACCACACATAGCACAGTTTAATATAAAAGAAAAGTGGTTGATAACTTGAAAACCAAGTTCTAACAGTTAACATTATTTGATAACGGTGATCTAAGCAAGATAAATGTCATACGAACAAAAATAATAAACTAAAATAATTGCAGAAATACAGAAATCTGAAATGCTGCGAAAACGAACATCAGCACAAAGGATTCGAAAAAAACTATTAACCGAAGAGCAGGTGTAGCATGGTACATTCACTGACATCTCACTTTTTCTATCCAATAGTAGATACGGTAGATATTGCGAGTAAATGATGATGAAAGAAATGATAGAATAAAAAGTTAGAGGAAACGGGAGATCTCGAGTAAACTCATTAACACGATGTCGTGCACCACGAATTTACGTACTATAACGTATTACAAGAGTATACATATTTGTTCTGAACAACTACACTGAACAAGAGTCCAGACAACAATAATAATTATAACAGATGCTCGGTGTGTCATCCGTCACCTCAATACAATACTCTGCACGAGTTGTCAGTGATTCACGTACACGATTGGAACACATCGGTGTATTACGAAACTTTGCAAATCTATCACTAATTCTTTGGTACAATTCATGTATTTATTTGTTTTGTACAGTATACTTTTGAGGTGTCCCACAAATAAAACCACAAATGATTTAGGTCAGGAGTGCGAGGAGGCTACTGTATGGGTCTTCCTCGTCCTATTCATCCATCTTGGAAGTACTGATCAAGAAATACACGAACGTCTCGCAGAAAATGTGGTAGAGCACCATCGTGTATAAACAAAAATTGAGACTTTCTCGAGAAAGAAACCTTTTCCAACCATTCCGGAAGATTTTATTGAAGAAATTGCAGGTATGTTGAACCTGTGAGATGTTGTGATAAAATGTATGGCCCTAGAAGTGCATTCCCCAATATGTCTGCCCAGATATTAATCGAGAATTGATGTTTTTGTCGGGTAGGTAAATTTGCGTTAGGGTTTTCTTCTGCCAATTGGTGATAGTTGTGGATATTGATAACACCATCTCGCGTGAACCCCTTGTCAGTAAATATGAGTAATGAAGGAAATAGAGAGTTTTCTACACACCGATTAAGATACCACTCGAAAAGGTGTCTTCGCGGACAATGGTCTGTTTCTTCTATTCCACATGCACATGTTGCAAATGGAAAGGATAGTGTTGTTGTTCGCGAAACACTTCCAAACGGTTCCATGTGAAACACTTAGCGTTGCTAGTCTTTTTGTACTTGTGCAAGGATCTTCTTAAATTATCTGAGGAGTTCTCTCTTCTTGATCAGGTGTCAAGACTGTCCGAAGGCGCCCAACTGAATCATATGTAGCATGCACATTCCGTATCGATAGCAGCAAAAGTATTACGGTTGGGAAGAACACGATTTGCAAAATATTCATGATATAGTAGTTGTGCTTCACGTGGGTTCCCATAGCCACGACCCACGACCATACATAAGATACATATGTGCCGTTTCATTAAATGTGTACCGATGACGGATGACACATCGAGCATCTGTTATAATTATTATTGTTATCTGGATTCTTGTTCAGCGTAGTACGCAGAATAAATATGTACACTCTTTTAGTACGTTATAATGCCTAAATTCGTGCTGCACGACATCGTTTTAATGAGTTTGCTCGAGATCTCCCGTTTCCTCTAACTTTTTATTCTATCATTTGTTTCATCATCATTTACTCGCAATATCTACCGTATCTACTATTGGATAGAAAAAGTGAGATGTCAGTGAATGTACTAAGTGAATGCATTCTTAGTGCATTTATTTGACACACCTCGAATTAGTTCCGTCAGATCTTACAGCGTTCTTTTGAAAGTGGTTAAAAGAAGTAAGGAAACGTATTAGAGGGTGTTTTTTCTTGTAGCCTACTATAGAGGAGCCAGCAAGAAAAGGTCTCTGACAGCTCGCAGTGACGGTACCAGTATTCACGTGTCAAGGCTTTTTTTGGGTGCATCTATAATTGCAATTTAATTAATGGTGAAGACAGAGTGACCGTGGCTGGTCTAGTACAAATGTAGAGGCTGCTTTTTTCCCTTGCATGTGGTAAGAAACTTCAGAGACCATTTCCTGTTGGCCTAGCTATAGTTGTAGTTGCTACAGTTGAACGATGGTGTCGCTGAGACTAGGTCAGATGTGGGAAACCTCAGTAGCGTCGTACGGTACAAACCTAAATGCTTACATGTTTAAACTGCAAATAACTGCAAATGAAAGATGTGCCTGTCATTTGACATGAATGTAGTACAGCGGCGGCTGGTACTATATGTTGCATGGTTGTGCAACCGGATATTTTTTAATACTAAAACTATTTTTAAGTATTAAAGTAGTGCATTAGTAAAAAATAAACCTCTGCTCTTGAGCGCAAAACAGTATTGATGCATTTCTGAAAAAAAAGTCAATTAAAAAACGGAAAGAAAGAGAGAGATTTACATTTCCGGTGGCAGCGAACGTTGCCACTGGAAGCAGTAACATTGAGCATATGGCAGCGAGCTCCTATCTCTTAACATGGGGAAGTGGATTTATTCTTGCATCGCTCCTATCTTCCCCTATTGGTCTCATGCGGTTGCCTTTCTTACCGCAACTGGTCAGCTTCTGTAATAGTTACGAATTCCTCCGCTTAGCAGCGCTTGACTCAATTGATAGGGTGAGCGAGATACAGACGCTTGGAAGAAAGAAGTTATTCACAAAACAAACTCGCAAAGAACAAATATAAGTCTGGTGGTAGCAGGGACGGATCCAGGCTGAAAGTTTGGGGGGCGGTCGTTCGAAGTCAATAGATTTTATTTAACATTTATAATATAAAGGTGAAAATTCTTGGGATAAGATTTATTAAAAAAAAAAAATCCTATTCTGGGGGGTCGATCGAGTCTCGAAGAAGAAAATGTCTTACTACTGGTCTAATTCCTAGCTCTGTGTCTTTCGTGCACATGATTCTGTGTTCGATTTCCGGCGGAGAGCATAAATTAATATCAAATCATTCACTTCCAATACTCATCTGTCTTCTTTAGCCTAATTTGCTGGAATGTTAAACTACTTTATTATTATTTTTTTTTCATTTTCGAAGGAAAACAACTTAGATTTCATGCTTCTTTACAGACAAAAATACGTGGTTTCTGAAAATGGACTTTTTGTACTGTATATTTATACAAAGAAATGCTAACAAAATGCATATTGTCGGAGGAGAGAGGTGTTTCTGGACCCGAAAGAAAATAAAGCGAAAAATATTTGCGGTAGCGATGCTTTCTATTCAGAGAAACTTGGCGAGCAGCATTTCAGATTTCAATAAAGTCATAGAAAAATGTGAAACCCAAAAGATGGAAGAGAAGATGGACCTTCCATTCTAAAATAATGCATAGTTTATATAATTAAATACTTTTGTTTAACTGCGTGCATGCAATTTTCTTGCTTTTTTTTCTTCTTTTCGGATTAACGCCATCATCCATGGTTTACAGCACATACTATATATTCGATTTATCTCGTGTTCAATAACATGAGTGTACAGGTTTTGTATATAAATAGTGTATAAACGTACATTGATAGTACATTAAATCAATATTAGAGAAATAATTTAATCAATAACATACAAATAGAGCTTAAAAGACTTTCCTCTTCATATTTCCTGAATATTTTTGGATAAGACTCAAGAATGCTGGGGGAGGGGAACACTTGCGCGTACCTACATACCTTTATATTGCAACATTGCAACCGGTGCTTATACAGACTACGAGCCGCTACTGATGTAGTAAATGAGGAGACAATACAACGGTAGCTTACATTTAAGAACGGCGATGAATTTCTCCAGAGAGAACCATGTACGGGACGTCTGCAAGGTATACGCAATGAGACATTCAAGGTGGCTGCTTAAACTGATAATGACCAAATTTCTGATTCGTTGGAAGAAGCATTCAATCGCAATAAATTAGTACGATGTGTTCTAGGTGGCACAAAGCAGCATGAACAAATGGATGTATCTGTTTGTTGTCTCGTCTGAAGAAGAGTAATTTTGTAATATTTCGTTCTATTGAATGTTATTATTATTATTATCATACGTTATGGCCTATGGAACCTGAAGGTTTAATGTCGAATTCACAAATGCTCTCCCTGACTTCTTAGTCAATTGCATCCAATTTCTATTTTGTATTCCTATTTCTGCAAGATTCATCTTAATATTGTCATCCTATTTCAGCCTAGGTCTTCCAAATGGTCTTATTCGGAATGGGTCTCAAGTTAAAATTTCGAAAACATTTCTTCCTACTTTCTTTCAATCTAGCTACATGACCTGTTCACCCCTGCATGTCCTCACAAAACGATCCTCCATGAAAATCTGGGAAATCAAGTCTCAAAACGCCCCTGGATGGATATATTCCAGGCATTATGTAACAGAACACCCCTTTTGGTTAATCAGATGCACGTGCCAAGGTCACTTCTGAGATTGGATCGCTAGGCAAAGTTAAAAACAAGCGGTTGAACTTATGCTGATATAGCGTCACTCAGTATTCAGCTCAGACAACACTTCGGGCAAGAAACGCGACAAAATGGGCTGTATGGGAATCAGATAAAAGGTAAGCATGCGAACTATTATTTAATAACCTTGTATATTATTATTATTAATATTATATTTTGTTTCCTCTAACCAGTGGCGTATTTATGATTTTGTTTCGGGGGGCTTTGCTAACTTTCGGGGGGCTTTGCCTGAAAATGTGAAAATTCTGCAAGATATTTCATATACTTTACTATAGTAAGTAAGATTTCGGGGGGGATTAAGCCCGGAAACGCACCCTAAATACGCCACTGCCTCTAACAACTCGAACCCTGGCCCTATGCACTAAGGGCGCACGCGCTAGCCACTAGACCAACATTTGAAGCCTGAAACATTTTTGCAACTTCTAGGTGTTTCAGTCAGATATCCATAATCTTTTGATATGTGTGCGGGAGGGGAAGAAGAGGAGAAAGTATACTAAATACTTCTAAAATATTACATTGCGTCTCTTGTAACTGACTCATAGGCAGTGGCGAAGGGTGATAAGAGGCGCTGAGGCCCGGCCCACCCATTTACTTTCAGAATTATAATTTATAATTATTTCATTTTTCTTGCACAGAATGCATGATATTTTCTAAGTTGAAAAAAAATGTTTGATAAAGAAATCGTGATTGGCACCACTGCTGGGAGCCTCACCGAGCAGTGTCTCAGGCGGCAGTAGAACTACCGCCAAGCTACTCAGAAAATCCCGCGAGAGAACGTGTTGGTAATAGCCTGCGAAAGAGACCGGCCTCATCGCTTATCGACTTTCGTTTCTACCTCGTTTTCTCGAGTCCTTCGATTTCGATTCGATATATCAAACAGATAAAGAGCAAGATAACGTGGGCTCCATTCCGTTCCAACTTTGCTTAATTTTGCGGACTCTAACGCAACCCAAAAACTGGAACAAGCAATTCTGAAGGCGCTTCGCCTGTTATCGCAAACTAATGCCCCTTTATTCCGTTGCGTTGGCGCAAACCTGTACGATATCAGACTCGCTGGGCCGTATGCAAAGTCATTTTGACGCGTGATTAGTGCCATCCTAAAGAGTTCGACTAACATAAGGTTCCTGTGTTAGTCAGACCTTTAGTATGACGTTAATCATACTTCAAAAAGACTCTGCATAAGGCGGACTGAGTTCAATAGAAAGAGTGTGTTTTTGAGATATTGTGAGTGATATTTTTTCTTACATTTGCAAAAGTGAATGTGAGAAAATGTCAGTAAGTAGAGAATATGAATATACATAATATAATTCCTATTAAAGAACCTTCTATGTCAGTGGTCTTTTGAAAATTAATGTGTTATTAAGGAACAAAGACTAACGTCTGTATTGAAAATAGAACAGAGGGCAAGTGTTCTGCATGCATTGGTACAAAAAGAAAAAAATATGTGTACTTGTTGAAATAAAGAGCGGCGTATAAAAAATATTTAAATCTGATTCTGTTTTTAAAGGGGAATTAAGTGACACACAAAATATCTTGATTGAATGCTTGTCATGTGTTTTGAACAATATAATTAAAGACAAAATTTTACAAGCAGTTTGTTTCAGTACATGTAGACAACATAATTTTCTTGCGAAGCGCAGATAATGTGATAGTCCATCTTCCCCACCCGATCACGCCAATTAAAACAATTAAATTGCATTATGGCGAATTAAGATAATCTATGAGTCACATACGTCAATTTCATTATGAAAATTGAGATCCGGACCGAATAAACGCTGTCGATGGACTACAATTGCATTAAATTTATGTGAATTCGTCTTCTTATATTTCTCTAGTGAAATATTTATGTCTAATCTGTTTCATTTTACTATTATTATTATTATTATCATCATTATTATTATCATTATTATTATTAGTAGTAGTAGTAGAACATTGGGCCTACTCTCTTGAACTATCACCCTTCGCCATTGTTCATAGGCATTCTGAACATCTATGAATATTTTATTAACTACCATTAAATTTATACTTTTTCTCTAATATTTGTATGGTGTAATAGGTTCGGTTCAAGACTGGTCCATTACGTTTGTAGTCATATTGGTAATTCCGATTAATTTATTCACTAGCACGCACGAAATTAACACTCCGAAAAGATATTTAACAAGATTTTATAGTAGGTTAGTACTAGCAATATTCCTCTATAATCATTGTAGTCTACTTTGTCCCTTCCTTTACACATAGGCATACTACTCCCTTCTGACTATATGGTTAACATACGAGTCTTTGAGACGAGAAGCCTGAGTTCGATTCCCGGCGGGAACTCGGATGGTTTCCATTCCCTAAGAATTTTCTGTTTCGGTCATAATGAGGAAATTAGTGTGAGAGTGTCTTCGTTGAAATGTTTTCTTCCCGCCTTGAAATAGTACTTTCTACTGTCATATTTTAAAACAAAAGTTCCCTTGAATAAGAACTAAACAACAATCCTATGGTCAGTGGAGCAACGAGGATTTTATTTTGGAAAGGGCCAAGACTACCTAGTACAGGGTAGAGGGGGCAAATGACGTGGCCTGTTCGATTCCCGGCAGGAGCTCATGTGGTTCGGATTCCACGTTAATCAGTAGGTCCACGTCTCACAAAGCCTCGCTGCTGAAAGGGACGCTAAACTAAAATCAACTCAACTCAACGCACCATCTAATATGGATAAAATTGAAAGTTTGAATTCTCGTCATTACACGAAATGTAGTTATTCCTATTATAACATGCTAAAGGGCCTTAAAATAAAATAAACAGAATTTCCGCTCTGACTACAAAGAAAAGTATAGTTGACGCACAGATTTATTATTGCACCGAAGTGGCACAGGTGTGGCGATGTGCATTGTTACTGATTGATACTAGGAAGTCTGCGTACTTCGCTACACCAGCTCATGAGAAATTCTACTCGCAAACGGGTAATTTGTAATACGGCAGTAATTTGTAATACAGTACAATTTTCACAGTCTTGCAAGCAGTGGCGGATCGAGGGGGTGCGATCGCCCTCCTCCCCAGAACAGGAAACTTTTCTTTTATTTTATATATAAATAAAACCCATTCCAGAGTTTGGAGCTCTTAAAAATGGCTCTAAGTAGTAGCAGTATTACAATCCACCGTCCCCCCCAGAAGTCCGTCCTGGATCCGCCCCTGCTTGTAAGGATGCCAATGCGACAAAGTGGGTAGAGTTTTCTTTATTTTTTATTTTTTTATTTATTTATTTTTTGCATGATGAAATAGTTTTGAAGGTAACTTCTGAATGGAAGGACAATTTAAGTACAGTTTAAGTAAATTAAAAAGAAGGTAATTTTCTGTACGTTCCATCCATACTAATATTATTCCCAAAATAAATTTTATCAAACGGAAAGAACCTCTGTTGCTGACTGCTTACCACTTCATTTGCCTGAACACACTTAGACGGATGAAGGGACGGATCATAGCACAAAACCAGTAGCAACTCAGAAAAATATTCAGAAAGCAAGAAATATGAAAACATTGCCTTTTGTCTACAGGGTTGTTGGCTAGAGAGGGGAGGCAGTTATTCGAAAAGGACAGCAGTAAACTATAGCAAAATAATTTTTCGCATATGATGTCTCATGCCTTAATGCAGATTAAGAGCACTCTTCACGCACGACTTGTGTATAGATATGTGTGTGTGTGTGTGTGAGAGTTCGTGTATTTTTAAAGACACTGGATAAATGACAAGTAATACCTTTTTTTTTTTAATTTCACCAAAATTTGTCTGTAGCGCTGCTGTATAAGACAAGCCAAGTTCATTTCGGAGGGGGCTTGGGCCCCCCGAACTCATGGCTGGTTGCGCCACTGCTAATGGTGATCCTTATTATAATAGCTAGGGATGCGCTCGAGTCGAGACATGTCTCGAATCTCGACTCGACTCGACTCGAATTCGAGTCGAGATTCGAGTCGAGACACACTTTGTAAAATTCGAGACGAGTCGAGACAAACGTATTTCTCGACTCGAATTTTCGAGTCGAGACACGAGTCGAGTCGAGACGGCTCTTAAAAATCTCGACTCGACTCGAATGTCTCGAAAATCTTTCTATAATTTTTAATATTATTTTGAAGAAAGTATTCACTCAGAAACAGCCTTGAAACCAATTCCAGCTTTTATTCTTTAGAAAGGTACAGAACGCATAAAATTAATAGTTAATCTTTAAAGATCAAGATTTAATTTTCAGCTCAATTCAGTTAATTAGAACTAATAGTTAATGTCGTTGTATTTGGTTGTACTGTAAATATAATGATAATAATAATAATAATAATTGATTATCTAGTTTGTATAAAACTATTATCCGTAGTCTAAATCTAGTTTGTATAAAGCTACTGCGATAGAGTGAACTTCATAAATTCTCTGAATGAGCAGTTGGTAGTCTATAGTAATTTAGCATAGTTATAATTATTGTGTTTTTGTTCCCATGAACGCAATAGGGTTACGTAACTTCTGGATTATTCGGTTGCCCAACTATTCTGAGGCTTTAATATGTTGCAGCATATCACGAGCTACGGATAATATATAATGTAACATTTGTTGTACATCACATATTATGATACGAGACTATTTTACATAGTATATCTTATCTAATATAAATAAAATAAAGAGTTTGTTTGTGTGTTTGTCTGTCTGTCTGTGCGACCTGGGAACCAGACGAGTGAACCGAGAGTTCCCAAAATTTGGTCACGGGTACCTTAGTCCAGGCCCCAGATCAAGACGAAGCGTTTTTTTTAAATTTCGAACCAGGGGGGTCTCGGGGGGGACGTTTACTGGGACCGACCTGGGGACCAGACAAGTTGACCGAGAGTTACCAAATTTTGGTCACGGATACCTTGGTCCAGGTCCCAGTCTAAGGCAAAACGTTTTTGTCAAAATTGGAACCAGGGGGTCTCAGGGGAGCGTTTAGCGAGACATGTAGTAAAAGTAATCCAAATTGATCGACATTAGTGTCAAATCCATAGTTTTCACGGTCGCTGAGATCAATGGTAACACTTCCATCAGCGATGACTTGCAAATTCAGCTACTACTGTATGCGGGCCGGGTGTCAGCGGGTGAGGAATACCGAGACATGTATAAATAGCCCATATTGATTGATACTAGTGTCAAATCCTTAGTTTTCGCGGTCACTGAAATGAATGGTGATACTTCCACAGGTGTTGACTTCCAAATACAGCCCCCATGCGAAGAATGGGTATATTAAGCTAGTATTACAATAAATGGACTGCTTGGATGCCAAGAACTAGTACAGATAGTACCATCCACTTCTATGAATAGGTATTTTTTAAAAGGATTTTTGTAAACACTAAGTTATAAAACAATGAACTACATACAGTAGTTATGGTTTTGGTTCCCAACATAAAAGAAATATGAGATATTGAACTTCAACTTTCACTCCTGGAAAATTTCAATTTTGGAGTTAGGCCACTTGGCATCAAAGCAGTTCACTGTAAGATAAATACATTCCGCACATTAGTAACATAGTTGTTCAGGGGCCTTCGATTTCCATCCTCTCAAATGAAAGCTGAATGATTGCTTGATACATGCTGACTATATAGGAGAAATAGTGTATTAAGTTTTCGAGCTTTGGTGCGTATCCGTATTTACACTCTGATATAACTTTAAGTTCACACTTAAATCGAGCTAATTGTTTAATGCATTTCGAAAGCTTTTGTTTTTATGCAGCTCATTAAGGAAAATCTATTTCATAATCGTAACATTTATGTACTAAGAAACTATGAACGTAAAGTGGACTCGACCTAGCCCCGTGGCCGCTGTGACTGAGTGGCACAGCTCTCACCCTTGGTGTGTGAGGACTCTGATTCTGTGTGTGTGTGTGTGTGTGTGAACTCCGCGGCTAGTGTATGCGTACAGAGTCGGAAGCGGTATGTATTGTTTATACTACTTACAACGTTACCCCCCACATAAAATATAAATTCACCCTTTCTCCCTTCTCTTTTTCGAATACAATGAACCGACTCTTTTGCTGAAGAACGATGCTAAAAGAAAATTGAAACATCTGTGTCTAAACTTTCTTTGAAGCGCAGTCTTTTGTATTTGTAAGGTTTTGCGAGTGTTTTCGAGATAGCCAAATTTTTACCATGGACTCCTGCTGCGAACTGACCGTGAGTAAACACCCGATCTCGCTGTGCTCAATTTCTCTCGCACACGTGAAATTGGTTTGTTGTTTCCAAAACAAATAGGAAGTTACCTTGTGCTTTTGCATTTCTGCACGCACACAGGTACCATTGTTGTTTTAATGATCAGAAGAAATATCAAAACCATCCGATATATATGATACAAAACAGCTAACAGAGGGAGGCAAAGATAAAAGTAGGCCTATACCAAGTTTTCCGCGTGGTACCATTATGGAGAATAAATATTTGATAAAGTCACGTAGATGCGCTTAAACCTATTCCATCTGTCCTTATAATTTTTCTGGTCTCATCAATTTCCCAGGAGAATACGTACAACATATGTCCAAATTCCATATATACTCTTTCTAAACTAATGAGTAAACTCATTAAGAACACCAACTGATATCAATAAACAGGAAAGAAAACAATACTTTATACTTCTATCATTTGGTACACATCTCTATGAAGCACAGCTTGTTTCTTTTCGAAATAGCTCCTTCGTGTCACAGCTGTGGTTAGTTTTATTTTGTGTTAGGATGAAAGAGAGAGATGCAACATTTGCTTCGAGGTGAAGTTATATATATTATTAAGATGAGCGGTGATAAGCGAGGTTTAACAAAGAGTGCCTTTCGGATGCACAATTTAACGGGTAGTTGCAGTCCGTGTTGAGAATCGAACCAAAGCTATGTAAGACATGTTAATATTGAGCTCTTTTGTGGTAAAAGTGAACTTCAGAAACACACAAAAGACTTGAAACATCAAGCTAATGTAAAGCAATTGAAAAATAGCCTACCTATCGCTGCATCTTTTCTGTGGCTAGAAACATGCAGTGTGTAGCAACAAGAATCGTGTTAAGGACTTTTTTTTTCGAACATAACATTCCCTTCCACACCATAAAAGACAATATAATGTTTGTTAAATGAAAGTGCACATAATATTTTTAAATTTTGTTTGTGATCCTATCATGCATAATTATAAATAATGCCTTTCATACTACGAGAATGAGTTCAACTATACGTCATGGCCCCTCTAAAGCGGGGCCGCGGTGGCTCAGTGGTAGATCGTTCACCTCTGGTGCTTGGGGACCCTGGTTCGATCCCAGCTCGTACCAAGTGAACTTTGTGGTGGACAAACACCGTGTGCGTGGGTTTCCTCGGGGTTCTTCCGTTCCTCCCACTTTCTTCATTCCACGATTTCACTAATTTCTCATCATCACCCCTCTCCTTTAGCCTAACCGGCATAACCGTGGGACGTAAAACTCAAAGATTTCACTTCATTTTTTCCCTCGAAAGCGATATCTTTCAAAATTATTTATTGTTAGATATTGTAAATTTACGGTATCTATTTTAGTGGACGGGAAATTTTGCATCTAATCGGATAATTTCATGGCTGCTAACAGGAATTCGCAGTTACGAAATTTGCATCACTGTCTTTTGAAAGAATGCCTAGAAAAAATACTACTAGAAAATAACTGAAAACACAAAATGGATTTGATAGCCAAATTCACGTCATCTTGGTGCGTCATCATTTTTCTTTAAATATTTGTATTTAGTATTAGATTAGAGTTTAGTGTCCCTTTCAGCATCAAGGCTATATGAGACGTGAACTTACAAATTAACGTGGGTTCAGAACCACATAAGTTCCCATCGGAAATCGAACCTAGGTCTCCCGCACCACAGACGCGTACGCTAATCATATGGACAAGGGTGTTCGATATTTAGTAATGTGTACATAAAGTTGTGAAATTGCGCTTGTATAATGGAATGCAATTCCTTCTACTGACATAAACCTTCACAATACTTAGCTGGACAAAGTATCTTTAAAAAGAAAATGTCACTCTTTATGTTTCAGTTCCTGGTTCGACTGAAGGATGGAACAAATTGCAATGAGCGTTTTTGGATCCTACTTTGTGTAGTTGATTCATCATAAACTTGGTATTTGATACGGATATGAACTATTACACTTATTTGGTGTTTTTTTTCTAAATAATAAGTCCTAATACAATTTCATAAAGTTGTAATTCTTCTTTAGTTTGTATCACTTTACACAATGACAAATCCAAAAGGTGTGTTGTATCGGTGCAGTACCAGTTTTTCACGTTTTTCAAAATGTTTCAAAACCCAAAGAATAATCTTTAATTTCTGATACTTTAGTCGTCACAAATTTCAATTTTATAATGTAGTCAATGTTTATAATTACTGGGCAGTTGGGCGTTTAAACTAATGACATCATAATAAAGTCAAAACCCTAATTTTGAGTTGAATTGATTCTGATTTTAACGTCCCGTTCAGCAGCGAGGCTATGTGAGACGTGGACCTACTGATTAACGTGGAATCCGAACCTCATGAACTCCCACCGGGAATCAAGCCCAGGTTTCCCACGCCAAAGGCAAGTATGCTAACCGTTAGCCACGAATGAGCTCCACCATAATTTTAGTGGGCGATAAGAAATATCTCGCCAGTGCTTTTACAATAAATAAAATTTTATAAGTATTAAAGAATAGTGGTAAGAGATTTTATAAAAACAATTAATATGCCTCCCCCAAATGGGTGTATCTTAGAACTAATCTCACCATTATTTTTCTAATTAAATTCTAGCCCGAAATTATGTATCATATTACCCTATTCCCATTTTGAAAACTTGACCTTAATTCAAAATGGCGGATTTCAAGATGGCTGCCATCAAGGTCATATCTACCATACGACTTCCCCCCAGGACTTATATGTATCCACATGGTTTTTCTTCACTTTTCTTCATTAACGCTCCGTTTACAAAGGGTAGTAAGGGACTTCTGTGGTAATCTCTAATAACCACATCACAACTCTTAAAAGTTATTAAAAAAATAGAAAACATGCACCATGGCAAAAATTTGTCATCACAAGTAATGATGCATACATGCCTTCTATCAGCAAAAAAAAAAAAAAAAAAAAAAAGTTTCATTGAAATTGGAGCCGGACATTTGAGTGATGTCCCTTGTGGGATGTGATTGAACGTGACGTCAGAACACATCGCCCCCCTCCCCGGAATTAGGTGACTGAGTGAGCACATGTGGTGCCAGCTCTCTCCAGCGACCTATCAAGGATCATTGCGTGTATGCCAAGACGTGTCGCCGTTTTTATCCATGCCAAAAGTCGACATACTGACAATTAGGTAGGTAGTCATGATGGTCTGGCTGATGTGTGCGTATATTTTAACTCGTACATTTTGTCTCGACTCGAATTTCGAGACGTCTCGACTCGAATTCGAGTCGAGTCGAGACCGAGACTGTCGAGTCGAGACACGAGTCGAGACAGAAACATATTTTCGAGTCGAGACACGAGTCGAGACAACATTTTCTCGAGACGAGTCGAGACAGGCTTAAATCTCGACTCGACTCGACTCGAATGCATCCCTAATAATAGCAAAATGTCAGATGTATCAGTAATGCTCCTAATAGCTTACACTTAGGCTAATAGTTGTCGCTTGTTGCGCCGCCTTCTACCTGATTCTAAGAGATGTCGCCAGTGTTGCAACCAATTTGCAGATGATCAGAAGGCTTATGGGGATTAACTAGTGAAAATATTTGAAGTAAATAAGAAATGCATTTCTCAGCGTTTGTTTCTGTTTTATTCTTTGAGAAACGTCGCATTTGTCAACCTCTGTCTTATGCTTGTAGTAGAAAAAGATTCTGAGCACTACATCTAGACCATTAATATGAAATATAGTTCATACTATGCAACAATAACACGAAAAAAAAAATACACTATACTTCATAAATATATGTCTATTGTAATGCAAAATGTATTGGCTATCTAAGTCAGTGCAGACAGGTTTACAAAGTTGTTCTAATGTAATTACGGCTTTAGTCAGAGACGAAAAAAAAAAAATCTGTTGTCAAACTTCTTCGTTTTCTTGATGAATGCAATGGATTCAAATAGATGGTTGCGTTTTGCAGTACAGAAAGCAATTACTTTGACCAACTCTTCTAATGTGGTCGTTGCATAAAGTCATCAATCCTAGTCTTAAGTGCTGTTAATTATTCAATGAACGACTTCCAAATGGCCATTGTTGGAATGTAATTCTTTGCTGGAGCATCAGTCAAAAGACCAGTTGTCGGTATGTTGCTTTTCCGAAGTCGCTTCTTCTCAGAAAGTAAACATGGCCGCTCTACTCCCAAGAATACAGAAGAGTAATAAATGACGCAACAGCCAAGCAAGTGAAATTGCTCTGTACAGCCGTAATATTTACAACACAACTGTTACGCGATGAGTCCCGTGATTTATTGGACGAAAAAGATGCTGTAGCTTATTCTATGCAGCATATCAACTCAACACACAATCGCATTCTTTTGTGAATACGTCTTTCGAAGACATTATTTCTCTTTTCTTCCCTCCTTAAAACTTAACGAGTAATTCTTCTAAGAACAGAGGCTTGGAAAACTTGTATTTTGAGTGTTTATAGTATCTGTTCTCGGCTCTTATATAATGGCTCGGGAGTTAAGTTCTTCTGCAGAAAGAACAATAAGCGACATCCGTGGCCTGCACGGAGGCGCCACAATGCATTCTATGACCTTAGTGCCTCTAGTAGCATATATAAAAGAAAATGTCCACGAGGACGTAAGGCTATTTCAAAGATATAAATTGTAGGCCTTGGGTTTTTGATGATGGTTTTTATATGTCGAATTCCTTCCGCAGAATCGGCGGTACTTGTAGTATACAAGGAGAGACTCCAGGAGGTGGCGTGTCCAATGAGGCCTTCTGGAAACTCCTGGTTTCTTTCTGTATCCACGTAATACGTGAGATATACGTTGCATCTCTAAAGTTTACATATGAGAGTGTGTGTTTAGGTGTGTGTGTGTGTGATGACCCGAAGGTCGGATTCTCCAACCTCCTGCTGGTTATAAATCGAGGGATAACTAACTGCGATGAACCGAAAGTAAGGACGGCCGCCTATTTTCTACAATCTCTGGCAAGGAATGCCAACTTTGTCACCTTAGGTATCTTATTATGAAACCTTACGCCGCTCTACCTAAGTAAAGAAAGAAAGAAAAAAAAACATCCAGCAAAAACGAGAGGACCAAACGCTGTATGGAATGTAACCTGTATTTTTCTATCAACGTGTTTTACATATTAACCAATGATTTCACTCGAATTGCAAAGGCAAAAATTCATCTCCCCGGAAGACAACATTCTTAACCTTTTATAATTTTTTTTCTATCTTCCATTTTCTGTTTTTCGTCGCTAGAGGCGCTGTTTCCAATTCGTTCACAGAGTTTGAGAAGAGAGAAAGCAAAAAGGTAAGAACGAACAGATGAATAATGATTCGCGCATTCTCCGCCAGGAGAATCCACGAGTTAAGGACTAGTTTATCCAGTTCCAATGCGAATATTACCTTCATTGTTGACATAATCATTAAATCATCACTTCTTTTTTTTTCTTGAGAAAACTATTTCCGATGTCGGTGCCTAATTTTCAATGTAATAACTACCTTAAGAGACGAATTTTCCCGCTTTTGTGCATCTCTGCTACATTACAGAGCTAGACTATTATTATTAACATCATCATAATCATTGCTGCTACTTAGAGCAGTTCGTCTAAGCAAGTTATTTACTGGAAATATGCTGATATCCGTGTCTAATGAACTGAAGAATTGGTGGTCTAGCCTAATTTAAGACCCAGGCGAGAAAATCATCTCATAATATACCAGACGCTGTCACAATCAACTCTTTATAAGGTAGTTTATATGCAAAAACACTGTTACAAAATGCTAAGGCAAAATATGTTGACTGTATCTTAGAAAACTCATAATTTTTTTGTCAACTAAAGATCTTTTTTAAAAAGGGAAGAAAATATTTTATGAAGAAGATATTCTTTATTTTGTTTTCTTCTATTTTTGAATTAATTTTAAATTTGTGATAGCTACCCGTTTAAGTGGCTGTTTCTATCTCGTAATAGGTAACAAAATATTTGAAGCTATTCCCTGTTCGACGTAAGCTCTAAACTGTGATAAACAAAGCCACGTGAAAATAAATCTAGCTGTTTTGCTTTTGGCCTACCGACGATTGTATTCCTCTGCAAAATAGTTCATATGATTTGATTATTGCTTTCACTATGAAGCTCCACATAAAATACTACATTATTATAAATGGACAAAAATATAATGCAGATTATCTAATAATACTGCAATCGAGTGTGGTTAGTGAAACAATAGAAATAAACACTAAGCATGCGCAGTAATTATGGCGCCAATTCAACTGTGAAGGCGTGTTCTGCTTTTAAAGTCTGAAAAATGGCTGGCATGAATCCCGGTTCCGCGAGTGTTGTACTGAAACACCAACAAGGTAAACCTTTATTCACTAAGCAACAATTGTTTACCAGCGAAATTCAATTTTTATTAATCTTTTGAGTTTTTTTCTTTCTTTCTTTTCTGCTGCTGCTGTAATTATCTGAACAACACGAGACAGTATTGTCAAAATGCACGAGTATAATTTGCTCCTCCCTGTGGGAAGTGAGAGTGATACATTACTAGCCAATCGTAATTGTGACAAGCAGAAGGATACAAATATTTTGTTTATCGGAGTTTAGAGCTTACGCTGAACAGGGAATAGGTATGTGTTCTTAGAGAAAGACACCGAAATAATTGTCCCTGTGAGTTTGAGAAGCATATACTTTTTAGTAAAGTATACTAATATACTTAAAAGAAACGTGAAACTCTTATGATTGTGGACAATTTTTCTACCCCCTGCGAAAATCTGAAATAACGCTATTGTTTGAAACATATGCATTTCACTGAGTTCTTTCTCATAAATGACACGAATTCAAAGTAATAGATTTTTTTTTTCGCTTAAACTCGGGTCTGACTGGCATTTTCTCTCGTTACATGATTTTCAATGTGGACGTTAACGCTCCCTAAAGGGTCGCTGTTGTTCTCTTTTCCAAAGGGGTCGCTGGAACAAAACGGGGTGACTGTAGGCCGATAGACTATTTGGGGTGTGTTTGATGAAAGGGTTATAAGAGAAATGTAAGGGAAAAGATGTTAACCTAATAGAAACAAAGTTATAGAAACAAAATTTCTTTATTCTATAATTCTTAATCTCTCTCACACACACTCCATATATATATATATATCAGTCCTATGCATGGGTGGATTGGGCTAAGGTGACGGAAGTCGCGCAGGACAGTTGCATTTACCTAAGGGGACTTAAGTTTTAAAAGGTGAGAGCCTTAGCGAAATTGCTTTCTGGCATTCGGAAACGGCAAAATCATTCCGTAAATATATGGTTACGATAAAACACTAAAACTAAAAGTTATAAATGTAAGGCAAGCAGTAAGTGCTGTACATAATAGTAAAATTTGCCAACTGCTTGGAAGAAATAACAGTTGATAATCAATTAAAAAAAAGAAACATTAATACCTAACTGCACAACAAAAGCATGTATAAACTTCACCATTAAAAAAATAGTATAAATAGGGTTATCATAAACTCTGTTTTGGTAAGGACAGTCTCGGCTAGAAGGCTCTCCTTCTCATGTACCTTCTCATGTACGTGTGCCAGGAGGCGTGTTTATTTAGACACCCAATAAAAGAGGTTTGATTCTTTTTTTTCTTTTCTACAATTGTCCTGAACGCCCTCCTGGCTATTAGATAACAATACATTCTAAAATTATTATATGTAATTCTTTAATTCATTTAAATAACGTTTTATCTTATTTTAATGCACTTAAAATTCAATAAAATTAGTACGTGAGAATGTTACAGTGAGAACTTGGGTGAACTTTAATTACCTTCGTGTATACTCATATGAAAAGTTCTACTTTAATTATTTTTGTGTACATCCATATGAAAATTGCGTTAATTACCCTACCTTTTGTACACCAGGCCCGTAGTCAGCCCAAAAATTTGGGGGCCCGGTCTAAATTTGGGGGGGGGGGCGATCCAATCACATTATACTTCATCATCATATTATAGTTCACTTGTAAGCCTACCGTGAAAATTTTAGGAGGGTCCAGCAAAAATTTAGGGGGGCGGCCCCCTAGTTCGAAAGAATGAGTTATCTAATTGTTATGAGAAAGATAATTGATAACACAGGCCTACAGAAAAAAATTTTTTCTTGGTGCCTAAAATTTTAGAGCTGATTTTAACTATGTGTGGGGCGCTGAATCCAATAATGTAAGCAGTTTTTTTCTATCAGCTCTAC
The DNA here is from genome assembly GCF_964235325.1 of Thermobia domestica. NCBI lineage: Eukaryota > Metazoa > Arthropoda > Insecta > Zygentoma > Lepismatidae > Thermobia > Thermobia domestica. The sequence continues at coordinate 164,524,755 of NC_137462.1, read as the reverse complement.
TTTGGTAGATACAGGCTACTGTACCAGTAGTGTTATTTACGTTACAATGTATGTGGAAGAAATATTACAATCCAAAATAAATATGTAAATTATAAATGATGTAACCACTATTTCTGCATGCTTCTTGCAATAGTATACAAAATAAGCAAAAGAAATACAAATATTCTCGTAATAACAAGTTTGAATATGATCTTATAAACTCTGCAACTCAAATAAATCCTACTGTGCTCTATAGAGATTTCTATTTGGAAGAACGGCGCTCTTTTCTCATTAGTGCTGCTATCTGTCGGTACTAAACGGAAACTAGTCATATAGTAGTTCCAGGAACGTCCACTAGATTACATTGGTATTCTACTTGGCTAGTGGATCGTAGTTGTTGTCTTGCAGGTGGAGTGACATGTTGGAACATGTGAGTTTTGTTCTGAAATCATAACTTGTATCGCGTATACTAAGGCTTTATATTTAACATCCGTGTTAGTGGCCTGAACATAAAATGAGTTCAAGTCGAAGAAGTTGTGTTAACCATCCTGATGTGTTTTGCTACATATGTGGTGAGTACACATTTAAAGACAATAGAAAACATATCAGTGACTTTGTAAAAAAAAGCATATCATGCATATTTTGGTGTACGCCTAGGGGACCAAGATAAAACGTGGGCTCCACATATTGTGTGTAAAATGTGTACTGAACACTTGCGACAGTGGACAACTGGAAAAAGAAAAAGTCTTAAGTTTCGTGTTCCAATGGTTTGGAGGGAACCCACAAACCATGTTGATGACTGTTATTTCTGCCTGGTAAATGTTACGGGTATGAATAGAAATAACCGGAACAAGTGGACATATCCTGATCTGCCTTCAGCAAGACGTCCAGTTGTTCATTCCGATGAAATACCAATCCCAACGTTTCACCACTTGCCAGAGCCTTGTGAGACTGAAAACGAACGTAGTGAACATTCTTGTGACATGGATGATGGAAGTGACAGTGATTATGAGGGAATGTCAACAATTCCTCAACAGATTAATCAAGATGAGCTAAATGATCTAGTTAGGGACCTTAATCTTTCAAAAGAATCGTCTGAATTACTTGCTTCCAGATTGAAGGAGAAAAACGTACTAGAACAAGGAACTAAAATCACATTCTACCGAACAAGGGAAAAGGAGTTTTTACCATTTTTCACTGAAGACACAAATCTCGTATTCTGTCACGATGTTAGAGGTCTCCTAGAACACATGGGTCTTCCAGAATACAATCCAGATGATTGGCGCCTGTTTATTGATAGCTCCAAGCGAAGTTTAAAATGCGTCCTTCTACACAATGGCAATAAATATGGCTCAATTCCAATCGCTCATTCAACACGACTGAAAGAAGAATATGAAGCAATTGCTTTGGTTATGGAAAAAATTAAATATCAGGACCATCAGTGGGTGATTTGTGTGGATTTAAAGATGGCGAACTTTCTTCTTGGACAGCAAAGTGGCTACACAAAATATCCTTGTTTTCTATGTCTGTGGGATAGCAGAGACAAAGCAAACCATTGGTGAAAAAAAGAGTGGCCGCAGAGAGACGACATGGTTGTTGGTAAGAAAAATATTATTAACATGCCTATTGTTGAGTGTGACAAAATCATTTTGCCACCTCTACATCTCAAGCTCGGTTTGATGAAGCAGTTTGTAAAGGCGCTAAATAAGGACGGGCCGTGCTTTGCTTACATGGGAAACAAGCTACCTCAGATCAGCACAGAAAAATTAAAAGCTGGAATATTTGATGGTCCCCAAATAAGACAACTCATGAAAGATCCGGCTTTCGTGGAGTCCATGAATGAGACTGAACGTAGAGCTTGGACCTCATTTGTAGAAGTTATCAAGAATTTTCTTGGCAATAATAAAGCTGATAACTATGTTGAGCTAGTGAACCAGATGCTTAATGTATTCCAAAAACTTGGATGTAATATGAGTATCAAAATTCATTACCTGCACAGCCATTTGGACCGTTTCCCAGACAACGTAGGCAGTCTGAGTGAAGAACAAGGTGAAAGATTTCACCAAGATATTAAAACAATGGAGGACCGCTACCAAGGAAGATGGGATGCCCATATGATGGCAGATTACTGCTGGAACCTAAAAAGAGACTGTGCAAAGAAACATTCAAGGATGTCACGAAAACGAAGCTTCCGAAGTGTTGAATAGATCGTTTTGAACAAATTATTTGATTTTTTATTCATAAAAACTATTATAAAATGTAGTTACAGAGTTATTGTGTACTTGATGTTTGTGTTTATATGGTTTTCATTATTTTCAAAGTGTTCCAAATAACAGATTTAAATGTCATAGTTTTCTTTTCACTTACAGTAAAACAGCACCTATGCAATTTTCAACGTTGTAGCAGGTCAGTCTTGCAATTCCTATATCTCAAAAACTAAAGCTGTTAGGGGAAAACTAACGCCATATTTGGATTCAGCGTCCCAATTCTACTTCAAATCAGCTAAGAAACACCCGGCACCAAAACCAGTGTAAGCCAGTGTAAGATATATATGAGAAAGATAATTGATCAAAAGAATGAGTTATATACTTCTACTAAATTTTATTTTTGTAGTTCATTCTTTGATTCTGTTTAAAGCGCCACATTACTGGAAATTAGTCAACAACAGCGGTCAACGCAGAAGTTCATTCTTTGATTCTGTTTAAAATGCCACATTGTGGGAAATAAGTCAACAACAATGCTGTCAATGCAGCTTGTGCGAATCTTGATTTAAACGTCAGGAGACCTCAGTTTCTCCCCTCAGCTGCCCGCGTTTCCCTTCTGTACTACACAGAGCAGTTTATCACGCTCGCTGCTCTGTTGTGAACATGCTGTGATGATCGAATGCATATACGCAAGGGGTAAAACAAGTTAAGAGTCGAAACGAAACGACAGTATAATGATATTCTAAATACAGAGCGTTCAAAAAGTCTCTATACACCTGAATTGTCACATATTCAAAGCAACGAGAAAATTATTTTACTCAAAATTTATTATATTTTATAGCATAAAAGCACTATGTACAGGGCGTAGCATATACACACACATTTTAACACACAGTTTCACATCAAATCTTGGAAATGTCCCCCATGAGCCTCCAAACACGCTTGCACATGTTTCTTCTTGTTCTCAAATACTCTCACAAGTTGTCCATGTGGAATGCTATGAGCAAAATCTCGAATAGCTGTTTCGAGTTCTTCTAGCGTGTGGGGATTCCCTTTATAAACAGAATTCTTTGCATAACCCCAGAAGTAAAAATACGGAGGAGATAAGTCAGGAGACCGAGGTGACCACAATCCCTTTGAAATTATTCGATCTCCAAAAACCTCTTGCAGTAATCTCATGGATTGGCGAGCTGTATGTGCAGTAGCGCCATCTTGTTGTATCCAAGCATTACGAATTTCGTCTTCCGTTAGTTCTCCCATGAACTGGTGAATAATTTTACAATAACGAGTTGAATCTATTGTTTGTCTGAAAAATATGGTGCCGACTATTCTTCTTCTGGATATTGCAATTCACACCCCTACCTTCTGGTCATGCAAAGGAATTTCATGTATGACATGTGGGTTTTCTGCACACCACAAACGTGAGTTTTGGGCATTGACGTAACCTGATAAATGGAACCAGGCCTCATCAGTAATATATATATATATATATATATATATATATATATATATATATATATATATATATATATATATATATATATATATATATATCCAAAACATCGTCAGACTTGTCCATAACAAATCGTGTAAACCATTCACAATACTGTACTCGTTTTACACTGTTGGGAGGAAGTAACTGCCGCACCGTTCTCACCTTATACGGGATAAGACGCAGTTTCTTACGAACCGCCTTTTGTGCCGTACCAACACATTGCTTCTTCCTGGGCAAGTTTTCGAAGTGGTTTATGGGGGGTACGTTTCATTGCATCCGATATGCGTAGCATTTTTTCTTCATAGAGCACTGACGGTCTACCACTTCGATCATTGTCCATTACCGTTCCAATGTCTCTTAAATTTATCGATCAGTGCCCTTACAGTGTGATGATTCGGAACAGGTGTATCCGGAAACCTAGCTGCAAACTTATCTTTGACAGTCTGTTTATACTCACCTTGTTCACGGAACACATGTTCAACCAGGAATATTCGTTGTTCCAAAGTTAACACCATCGTTTCAGAGACCGCTAACCAGTTGCAACAATCACTTCAACGTCACTTTACCGACTGGAATCTAAGAAAGGAACTTCACGCAAGGCAATAATATAGCAGTGTTGCAAACCTTCGCATAAAATTTTATTTCATGTGACTTTGAATGCGACTTTGACTTGCCACGATTCAGGTGTATAGATACTTTTTGAACGCTCTGTATTATTAAATATTTTAAGAAGCAACAAACAGCGCACGATATTTGGTGGTTCACGTGCTCTTGCGAACTGCACAAGGTGACGCCACTGGTATTGACTCAGTATCATGAGGGGATTATCTGAAATAAGATGTGGAGAACTACCGGGTTCCTGAAAATAGATCTTAGCAGTCGATCATGCTGATCACGCATCACTGAGTTGCAGGAGCGTAATCTATTCGTCCATAGTCCACAGCAACAATTGATCTGTAGTTGATTTCAAGTTTCATTTAGAGCAATTTATATTCTGCCCGCTTATTGCCTCTCAAATGTTAAGATTTTATTCGTCGCTGTTAGGGGAAATAAAAGAGGTTTATTGTTTTGTAATTTAGTAATATATAGTCGTTCTTCCAACTCTTCCCAGAGTTATCTTAAATGAGAATTAACATCTTAGAGATTACACAGTACGTGGATAATGTTTTGTGACATAGAAATATACATTAGATTCCCGTAAAACATTACCGTTCGGTAAAGATACGGTACATAAGCACATGCTTCGTGCATAATGCATAATGAATATTAATTATTATTATCTCTTAACAAAGAAAGTATTCAAACGTCCTATGTAATTTTACGAGGAACAGCAGTTGTCTTGTAGTGTTGCCAGACAAAACAAACAATGGAGAAATAAAGTACGAGATGGAATTTGAAGAATCCTTCAGATAAGAGTAAGATACATATGAAAAGATCATAAACAAGAAAAGGAAAGAAACGGTGTGGAAGTAAATCAAGATGTAAGAATAAACAGACGAAAAATACAGAAAGCAGACTCAGAAGAAGTAGAGCAATTGTTGTAAAGCAAATTAAGAATTAAAAACGTAATGTTACCTTGTTTGCAAAGTGGGGAAATATTTGGCAAAAATATATATACACGCGGTATACGTAAGTTATTAGTAGACTTTTGCCAATATTGTGAACCGATTGCAAATAAATTCTATATTAATTCATAAATGAAAGGCTGGCGGGATAAAAGGGATAAGTCCACTTCTAAAAAATTTTCAGGAGAGCAAACACAATGGTCTGAAACCAAATAACTTTTGTCTTTGATAATTTATTTTTAATTTTTCTTAGTGCTTTAGTAGTTTTAAGTATATAAATTTACAATTTGTTGTAAAAAGTACAGTACAAAAATGCTATTAGGTATGTTTTCTTCCAAAAATAGTCTAAACTACAAGCTTTTGTGGGAAGAAGGGGATTAGTCCGTAGGACTTATCCCCTTTATTCCAATAAGAGAAACTATTTTAAAAATAATATTGTTTCAAATGACGTTTATTTATTTTTTAAAAATGTTATTACAGTTAAATCAACTTTCTACTATATGTTACAAGTTAAGTAGTTATACAAATACGATCAGAGAGTGTTGTCTTCCTGCTTAATTGTGTGGAAGGTTTTCAAAGAAGATCCTAGCTTTAGGTTCACAGAATTTGGCTAAACTCTGTAGGTATTCATATTTTGCTGCACTTATCGGAATGGGCCCTAAAATAAAAACAACGTGATTAGAAACCTAATCGTTTCTTTAATGAAATTTATAAAAGGGTCCAATGAAAATAAACTTACAATCACAGGAGAGGCCTGGTAGAGTGAATTCTTCATTTTGTGCTGGTCGATTGTTCCTTTTCACAATGACTGCTTTTTCCCAGGCTCCGTTGTACGTGGTCCGGTAAAGAATGTCTTCAGTGTTGTTGTCGGTCCTTACCTCTCGTATTGGTCGAATTGGAAACTTCCTTTTTGCATAGAGAAGAGTTAGGTGTTCTGTCCATTTCCGAAAAATGTTTTGCCCAGCAATCTGATCACTGTTTTGTTCATTTTCTGTTATAAGTTGAACTACAAAGGGTGAAGGTTTTCACCGAGCTGAATCAAAGTGTTCGTTCCAAGCTTCCGGTGTCTCAAGGCAAGCTTTTGGGTTTAATAAAGCCATTTGTCTGTCACAGTCTAAGTAGCTGTGGCCACGTATTGGATAAGTGAGAGTAATTTTGGTAAAGCGCTTCTCATGGTGGACCAAATAATGCATAAAACGTAATATGGTGAAATTGTTATTTTGGCCGCCACATGCGTCACAAAAGAAGTGTATTATCTTGACTTCTAGTGGAAGGAGTCGTGTAGAAGAGAGCACACGTCATCGCTTCCTCGTTTTCCCACAGTCTCGGTGTATAAGTAGAAATAACTCGAACCTGATGATAATACTGTGATATTGAAAACATGCAAAGACAGCTGTCTTTTATAATATACATCATTTGTTGACACATTTGGGATTGGTAAGTTTCTGCCATAATAAAAGCAAATAGCTTCTTTTGCTACAGAAGTCCGACTATCACGAACTGATGCACTTTTTCTATTGTAAAAAGTTTGAGCCTTTCTTTTGTGCAGAGCGTTTACTGTCGTTAATCGACCTATTTTGTTTCCTATTTCTTTTATTCTGTCTATGTTTGTGCAGTTCTTTTTACAGTCTCCAAACCTTTAACTGTTGAATTAAATTCGTCACAAGTAGAACAAGTGTCTACTCGTGGATAACCAAAGCTGGTAATAAATTCTGTTACAAAGATTTTTCTGTAGTAGTGGTAGGACACCTTTACTCCTTGATTTTGTTTCTTAAACAATTCAAACATTCTTTTTACATTCAAATCTTGCTGCGGGCAAGTTCGTTTGAAATCTTTCAAACCATAATGATTGTTCCTGGAAGGAAATAATTTAATGTGGTTTCTGATTAAATTTACATCATCATCCTTAATCTTGTGAGGCCTAACATCATGCTTTCCTTGTTTGCTTTTTGCACAAAAGCCAGTAGCTGCAAGACCAGTGCAAACACGCTCTACTCGTTTTTTCCCTATTCCATGAATAGAACAAAAAGCCTTTTTGCAAACGTCATACTCTACTGTCTGGCCTTCATCATTTTTACCATGGACTCTGTATTTAAAAGTGGCCGAATTAGGTCTAGCCTCTTCTTCTGGTTTCCGATTACGTCGACGATGTACAGGAAGAACATATATCATGCCGCTTATGTAAGGGTCTTGCTCGTCTTTATATTCCATGAGATTAAACTGTTGAAGTATAGACGTTTTTACTAAATCTGGTACTACTTCAAAACATTGAAGTCGACATTCACAGTCTTGGCCAAGAACGTGAGTCATTAGATTATTTGTTTTCCATACATCTGACATTCTACCACTTACTTTTCTTTTTTTCGCCCCTGAACTTACAAACTCATCAGCATCATTATCCATTGTTTGTAAATCCTACAGTCTTCTCAACTGTTTGAACACTGAACTTTGATGCACTAAAAACAAGCTAAGTACAAACTGCCACAAACTAACTAAACAGTATTGCGCATTAAACCCACTTGTTCGAGTTTAGCAGCAGGAATTGCAATGAACACACACACTATTGAACACTAACTATCGGACCTTCTTATTCACTCGCGTCTTGTTGAGAGACAGGAGAATATTGTGGGCAAATCTAGAAACAAGTCTAGACGTGCCTATGAGTCATAGTTCACGATGCCACAAGCGCTTAGGCTGATCCCAGTCTTCACGCAATTCTTATGACTCTTTGGACTGATCCCTTTTATTGCTCAAACCGAACTGACTGATCTCCTTTATCCCCGAATTGAGTATGCTTTTTTTTAATTTTAGAAGGACTGGTCCCATTTATCCCACAACCAACAACACCTTTCGAAAGGCATTGGTTCAACATATAGTTGGGCATAAAAACATCCCTTTTGTGAATTGATGGACTTATCCTTTTTATCCCGCCAGCCCTTCAAATGTAAAAACAGTTATTTTAGTATAGTTACTTTCGCTTTTTCTGCTCAACATGTTTTCAATTGTTTATATCTCTGCCGATATTAATATATCAACTAAAACCAAAGCTGGAGGACACAAGTAATCAGTGATCGAACAGGTTACGAACGGTGACTCATTTCCCGGAAGTAATAGGACTCGTGATCCATCACACCCGATGACTCGGTGGCTACGAAACTTCATTACACATATGAAGAAACCCGACTCTGCTAATGTCATTCAAACAAGCATGTTTCTCTCGTCTCTTTTCTTCTAATATATACTCTCTCCCTCTCTATCTCTTTCTTTCTCTCTCTCTCTCTCTTTCTGTCTCTCTCTCTCTCTCTCTCTTTTCTGTGAATATGCACAGACGAGTAAATGCGGGTTCGGTTTGGAATTGGTCATTTATAGACTGTTGAGTTAAGACGTGAGAACGTCTCATCTTCGGCATAGGGGCCCCGGATTTGACTCCTCATAGGAATGCAAGCCACGTGAAGCCTACATCTTAATTAGATGAATCTTGACTGCTTCCGGATCTGTTCAGGTCACCGACTAATACTGGATCTGCGTGGATCACCGGATTACACTGAATCTGAGGAGCGAGACCCAGATCCAGGTCACTCGATAAAAACTGTGACACAAGTGATTCGCAGTGATATTAACAGTGATACTGCTAATGATAGCCAATCACTGATTACTGGATGGTTTTATAAGGTTATTTAGTGTAGCAAACAGAGGTGCTTGAAGATGCTCAATTAGAGAACATTAATAGCACCTGTTGCTAGGCGTTTTCTGAGAGTAAAATACTCTGTAAATAGTGATTGTCACTCTACACTAGGAAGACAACATATGCGAAAAAATAGCTTCAATGTTGGGTGATAGGGCTACTAGATCAGGTGCAATGAAAGTGTGTAAATACTGTAAATTATCAAAGAGTATCTACACTGTTCCAGGAACTGAAAGAAATCAAGCATTACACCCCAGGATAAAAGACAATTTCCTCGTTTGCTAGATTTGCACAAAAATGTTTCTCATCAATACTAAGCAAATCAAGCTCTACCTTCTATTCTTGGGTTTCGAACTTTTACAATGACGTGAAAAATGTAATCCAGGTGCGGGGGGAGGGGGACAGGGCCGCAGGGCCGCAGGGCCTAGGCTCCCCCAGTTTTTTGAGTAGCAAAAATAAATCAAGCCATCGCTCATATATTCATGACATACCTATCATAATCTGGGTTCTGGTTGCTCCCTTCCCCCACTTTTTACCTTCTAGATCCGCTTCTGATGTAATCCTTGATTGCAAAGAAGAAACGAGGATTTTTGTTACTTTAGGAGGTAAGGTTAGAGGAATGAAATAAAGTAAAAATTTCCTTTTGTTTTACGCAGATTATGCTAATATTTTTGCACAGACACCAGTATGTCAAACTGCTATTTTCGTTGCACTTGTAATGAATTGCTACTTCACTTCTTCATGTTTCAACAATTCCATTGTCTTTCTTCAACAACGTGCAATTTATAATTCAAAGATTTTTCTCCTCCTTTCTTTCTTTATTCTTTGCAGCACGTATGTCATGCTCTGTTTCCTGTATACTTTATCTTTAAATGCTTTGTATGGGATTTAGATTTATTGGATATGACATAAAGAAGAAAGAGCGAACAGTGCAAAGGGTGCTTCTTGTATTCCAGCAAACAGGTAAAAACCCACAGATGGAAGAAAAGAGAAAAAGAAGAAAGCTTATTGCATCGGCGATGTTTTCTTCCAGTGGCAGGTCAACAATGTGTTTGGTTGCGAGGTTCAAGTCACGTAAACGAGCTTCTCTTTTGTGATGTATGTATCACAATGAAGTCACCGAACAGCACGTGGGACAATTCCTTATGAAGATGCTTTTTCTCGTGACCGGATGCCACCAACAATTGTAAAGTTAAAAAAAATCGTCCGATTTCTGCGTCATGTCACCTCCTGCTGAGCGGCGTCAAGGCGCGTAGTATCTGCGAGATCTAATATGGTACACAGTGCTGAAATCCAGTTCCTCATGCAAATTTTCATAATGGATGAGTTGTGACGTGAGGGCACACTGAACGAAGTGAGCAGTAGAGGTTTACTAGTTTCTTGGACTTGTGGCATCCCAAGAACAACCTTTGCCCTTTTAGATGATGCAGCCACAAACAAGAATATCCCCAAGACGGAACCCGAAACTAACAAGCGATTGTCGACAAACCAAAAATTATCGTTCATTTTCCTCGACATGAATTTCTTTTCGCTTCTTGCTTTCGACTCTACATTCACTGTTGGAGGTTTCCAGTGACCGACCTCAGCAGAATCGAGTTTCAGAATCCAGTTAGTTACTGCGCGCCTCCTTTTGTAAAAGCTACACAATAAGTCACGACTTTAACCTCGTTTTTCAGCTTTTTATAAAATATTTATTTCCTTTTGAATACAACAATCTTCCTCTCCCTGTGTGAAGCAATTTATAAACTATTCAACACCTCCGAACATGAGAACATTAAAGTGACGAATCTTAATGTAACACAAAATATTGCTCAGTTGGAAGAATAAATAATTTCAACTTCAAGGTTTTACTCGTTAGGTAAGTGAAGCTTGGTGTTCTCAACGTAAGAGAATTTAAGAGTATAGAAAGGTTATTGCGTATTTAAGTGGGCGACTATGATAAATGATTTGGAAAGAGAATTGTCTAATTATTTGAAACTAGATGAAATGTATTTCAAGTGCTAAGTCGAGTGAACTTCGTTTATAACAACGTAAATATAAGTAATCGCTAAAAACGTCTTTATAGTATAAATTTTTCTAAAGCCCAAATTTTTACATATCGTTTTCTTCGAAACTTCACTCTTGTTAACAAATTTTGGGAAAACTTTACAAAACAAGTTCTAGCTGTACATCGATTAGTAGAAGGACCACTTTAAAAGGGTAGAGTAGAGTACAGCAGGGTAGGTTAGAGTAGAGTAGGGTACGGTCAAGTAGGGTCGGGTTAGCTAAGATTTAGGGAAGTTTGGACCCATTTCGTTAAAATTAATCGAATGTAATTTGTCTTATCTGGATAAGGATACTAACTGGTGCGGGCATTCTAAAGTTCATCACATTTCAAAACATCAAACTAGATATTTTCTCCACTTAATAAGATTTCGAAATCAAATTTGGATAGTTCATTAATAAGGGTAACAAATTTCCACGACGCTTCATTCTGATGCACAGAGTGAAGAGTTTGCACTCTATGGTAATGAGATATAATCGCACATACAGTGCCTCAGGAAATGATATATTCCAATTGGCAAGCGTGTTCAATATGCTAATAGGAAATGAACGAAATGTCGGCCTCTATTCTTCAACGACATAATCGATCATATATATTTTATTTCCAAACTGTCTACATAACAACCAATAACGCCACCACATAAAGTTTACTTAAGATAGTTTAAACCATATTGGACTTGTTTGATCAGGATGGTTCGTCACTCTGCAAATATCTTTGATGATTAAGAAAGGATAAGTATGATCGTACTTACTAAAGACACATACAATAAATTTTTAGATTACACATCTTACTCTTAAAGCTTCATCTCCGCATTCTTGAATTTAGGCTGCATAGCTTAGTCTAAACTATTACCCATCAATTCATAGAGGGAAAACGTCATTAAACGCCAGTATAATGTAATAGGTGAAAGTAACGTATGAGGTATTTTCCCATCTAATGGTAACTTTATATGACAGTTTATTTTATTTTATTTTATTTATTTATTTATTGGGTCCAGAGTCCCAAGGGCTAGTAGTTTTATCCAACAGCGATGATAAAGCAGTTCTGTCATAATTATCTTGCATCAAAACTGATATTTTATGTATGGTTTACACAATGTACCTCGAAAGCACACTACGATCAATGCCTTGGTTGACTTATTTGGTTCCTTCCCCTCCTTATAAATTACACAATAAATTAATTTATTATACAAGAAATTTTCCATGTAGGCGTTTCTGCATTACAGATCATATACAGGGTGGTAATACACGTTTATATGGTAGGATCACTCGAAAATTTTATATATTTTAAATACACACACACACACACACACACACATATATATATATATATATATATATATATATATATATATATATATATATATATATATATATATATATATATATATATATATATATATATATATATATATACAGGGTGGTATGTAACTCCACCGACAAACTTTGGGAGGTGATTCCTTATATGAAATGAAAGGAAAAAGTTCTAACAAACATGAGACGAAAAACGTCTCCTTTTAGAGTTATGAGCCGCCGAAAATTCACGTTTCGAAACGCTCTGCCTTAGAAACTACATGCGCTCTATCTAAATATCCATGATCTACCGTGGTCCGTTATCGGCGAAACGAACTATAAAAAGGAATTTGAGGTATAGGGATATTCCTTTAAGTACTAATGGCGCGTTCGTTTCGCTGATAACGGAGGATGTTAAAACATAGATATTTAGATAGATCGCATACTAGTTCCTATGTAATTCCTTAAACCGCTTGGGATAGGTCCTATAGTTTCTAAGGCAGGACATGATTTTTCGAATTTTCGGCGGTTCATAACTCTGAAAGAAGACGTTTTTCGACCTATGTTTATCAGAACTTTTTTCTTTCATTTCATATAAGGAATCACCTCCCAAAGTTTGTCGGTGGAGTTACATACTACCCTGTATATATATATATATATGATTTTCGAGTGATCCTACCATATAAACGTGTGTTAACTCTGTGTAGCAGCGATTGAGTGCTAGGTACTTTCTCGACTAAAATTTAGTTCCTGTAACTACAACAAAGTCTAAAAGCTCGATCAATACAAAGTATACAATTTGCTTCACCTGTATTAAAAGAGAATGCACAACAGCAAAAGCTGCACTTTCAAGTTCAATAAGTAGAATTTAAATTACATTACTCTCAGAGTCTCGGTCAAGCACTAGTTTGATCATGTAGATAGAAAAGTGTCCAGTATATGATAACTAACTAATTTTATGGCCTATGGAACCCGGAGATTTAATGCCGTGTTTACAAAAGCTCTCCACTGACTTCTGTCCTTAGCCAACTGGATCCAGTTTCTACTTTCTATTCCTATTTCTGCGAGATCCATCTTAATATTGTCCTCTCGTCTGCGCCTAGGTCTTCCTAATGGTCGTTTTCCGATTGGACTTCAAGTTAAAACTTTGAAATTGCTCCTAGTTTCTTCCATTCTGGCTACATGACCTACCCACCTAAGGCTCCTAGACTTGATGACCCTAACAATGTTTGGTAAACGGTATAAATAATGTAGTTTGTCGTTAGAAAGTTTCTGTCATTCCCAATATATGAAACTGAAGTATAACTAATATTTTCAATGCAGCTAGCAACTATATTTTCAGGCTTGGGGAGGACTAACCTAACCAAACCACACCTAAATTTTACACTTACTTTTAGACCAGTTTTCTGCATAATTTATGTTGTGAAGAAAAGGTCAGTGGGAGTCCGAACAAATCTTCTTTGGCTGACTGACCTATTATCTATAACTAAAAGTTGTAATGAATCCGTTATCTTTATTTAAGTAATCTCTAGGATTACCATATGTTAGCGTTTATGAGAACATAACCGCGTTTGAGGACGAAAAAAAAAACTTCTCTACGCATATATTTTCCGAAATTCCTTGATTTGTCCGCATTTTCTAAACTGAAGTGTATTGTAAATTCAATTTCAGACGATTTACATGTAAAGATATGTTATGCTATTTGTATTCAAAGAAGGAATTATTAAGAAGATCAGATCTACTGAAAAGTATGAATAGGCAAAGTCAACATAAAGCTGTGTACGTTCTCTTGTTTAATTAATTTTTATACGCGTCAATTTTTATTTTCCATAAAGTTTTAAGAATAAAGTTGAAAGTAAACGATAAAACTTAACATACTTGTGTCAAAGATTAAAGTTTATACCACGAGTTAGCCAGATGAAAGTGTATCCGAAATTTGGCGTTTCAAAATGTGGTAACTCGAAAGGCCGTTATGAAAGTTTAATAGTTAGAAAGGGTTCAAGTATGAATACAAAGCTGAATTCGTCATTATTCTTATAAAGCACTTCCACCCAAATAACAAATGGACTCTTCATTATCAGTCGATTAAGGACGTAAATTTTCTTTATAAACTTCTTGGAATAATGAGAACAACATCTTTCATTGGTTTCTTTCTGTAGCTTTTTCCTTCCACGTAATCTAAAAGTGGGACGGGAAAAAAAAACTCAGAAAAAATAAATAAATCTCAGGACAGAAAGAATAAACTCCATTAAGAAAACGTTAATAGTGACATAATTAATCAGCTGTGCTAAGCGAAACAGTTATCTCGGGATATCATACGTTAAATAGTGATTTAATATAGCTGTATGATTTACTTTCAGCGTGTTCACTTAAATCGAGGTTAAATTTAAGTAATCTACAGATACAATCTACGAAATGATGTGGAAGAAGAAAGAGTACATTCAATGAGGTCGTTCCTCACTTTAATTAATTAATTTACTATATCACGTAAATTAATTAGTTTTTATTTAATTGCATTAAATGTAGTAAATCATGGTTTCAAATGTTTGTCATCTACATTACGAGAATTATTTCTTATGGATGTACTACGTAATTAAAACAGTGCACGAAGTTTGTGTTATGTTAGGAAACTCAGTTACAATATACTCTTTGAACTTTTATCCAACACTTTCAAAGATTATGATACATTTCCACTATTCCTTCATATTTTCTTTTTTCACTGAAGTGGCAATATTCACAATATCGCTCGAATTCAAGAGATAAATTGAAACAGACAAACGAATGAAATTGTATCAATAATCAGAATATCATATAATCTATTTTAATTACCGGGTTCTATCAGCAGCGGAAATCTGTCTTCAGCATTGGTGAAACTGGTAAGATCGTTTCAATAATCCTTTAAAAAAAAAAAAAAAAAAAAAGCAACGTTCAAAATATTTATTAAGTTGAAAATCATTGCCATGAAGGATGAGGGGAGTAGAGTTGTCTTCAGCATTGGGAGGCGGGCAAATTTGAGGCTTATTCTGGGGAGGACATCTCACTTTCCTTTACGGCAATCGGAACATTTCTCCCCCCCCAAAAAAAACATATTTCAATTCGGATTATTGCTGGGACAGAGGCAATATAACATTTCTCCCCCCCCAAAAAAAAACACACTTCAAATCGGATTATTGGTGGGACAGTCCCCTAGTTCGAAGATTGGAGGGGACATGTCCCCCTCATTCCCGGGGATTTGCGCCAGTGGGTTCTAGGTTAGATTCCCGGGAATCAGTGTTTCTCCTAGGTACACTTGTGGATGCTTTCCGCCAGGAATTATCCAACTGCCTACCCCTTTACGGAGCTGAGATAAATTAAATTTCGATTGCTTGTTACTTTTGTGCAAAACACATCTTTAGCAAATAGTGTCCGAGTGGAACACCTCATTTTGAAATTGCCTTCTTTTTGGGTAGAATTTTGTGGTACACTTTCCAACATTAGGGTGGTTTGAATTTCACCATAAACTGTAGGTCCACGTCTTATATAGCCTCTATGATTAAAAGAAAAAGACACTAACCTTCAACTACAGCATTTTAAATTGTGTTTTGGTTGTCATTTTTGCTGCGGGTAGCGTTAATAGCCGGTATGGTAATGTCTTAAACAGTAATTTCCAATGCCTGGCCAATGTGTGACGTAGGAACACACGATTACGATCAGAGGAAGGAGAAGGACACACAGAGTAAAACAGAGAAGGATGAATGGTAGGAGAATGAAATAAACAAGTATTGCCATGTATGCATAGTTATAGATCTATGAGAGGAGTATGTTTGCAAAATTATGGATTATCCCATCTCTCCTGTCACCATTGTTTTTTCTCAATGTCAGGTTACCTGTTTTCTCCTTCCTCTCTGCGTATCATTTGCTGAGAAGGTGAAAATTAACTGTGACGTCATAGAGCATTGTATTGAAAATGACTGATTTAAAATATATGTATGGAGAAGAATGTAGAAAATAGAACTCCAAAGAGGAAGCGTTTGCAAAACTTGGAGAAATACTGGAAGTAGCTTAAAAGAAAAAGAAAATAAACGAATTATTATATTGAGATAAATGTATCCAGTGATGCTGTCCAGCCTGTTCGCACCGGTTTGCTAGAACCGGTTGTTAAAATATTTCGAATTTGCAGAACCGTCTGTTATATCCAGACATAACAGTAAATTTTAGTTTAACTGTCTTCGTTTTTTTAGAAATTCTTATACCTACAGAGTTAAACATATGGTCTATGAGAACAAGGTATAAGCGTTTATTTCTTAATTTCAAATGTGATTCCCGGCGGGAGCTCATGTGGTTCGGATTCCACGTTAATCAGTAGGTCCACGTCTCATATGGCCCCGCTGCTGAAAGGAACGCTAAACTAAAATCAACTCAATCAACTCAATTAATTTCAAATGCTTAGATCTCAAGAATGAGAACTGGGACCATATGAGTCTAGTGGTGAGGGTTATTTATATTTGAAACGCAATATCGATCCATTGCTGGATTAAAGCCTTACAACACTGTTTGACAACCATCTATCTTTGGTAACTCATTTCCAAGATATTCACAGTGCTACGTAATTTCGTCACATCACATTGTATTAGGATGCTGTGTATGTTTCTACTTGTCACTTGGGTATATAGTAAAAAAATTTGCTTTTGTCTATCTTGTATGGTATGTTTCCCAAGAGCTATATCTACCCATATCTATCCATTTGCTTACGCTTAGTCTCTCTCTCTCTCTCTCTCTCTCTCTCTCTCTCTCTATATATATATATATATATATATATATATATATATATATATAGAGAGAGAGAGAGAGAGAGAGAGAGAGAACCTGTTGTTAAAAAATTAGAATATTACCATTGAATGTATCAATGTATCCTGAGGGACGCGACAGAAGGTATTGTAGCAGTTAAGAGAGGAAGATGAACACGAGAACTACAATTAATGGGTGATATTGAACAGTGCTATTCTTACGCTAAAACATAGGGGAGCATATTCAGAAACAGTTTTACGTATGATTAGCATTGTGCCAAGCGTTTTGACTAACGTTTGATTAAGGATTCACATTACATAACTATGCGATCACCGCGGAACCAGAGGGAATCATCTCTATTATACAATATCATATCTATTACACTTACAAGGCTGCTCATTGTGCTACTGAGTAACTACGCATTCATAGGTAACCACATTTTAAAATTACAACTAAAAGTTGCTAATCACAATTTACAAGTGTTGCGAGCAGTAGTTTATAAGTATTGGGTATTTCTATTTTTTTTTTTTTTTTTTTTTTACAGTCACATGTTCTAATTACCACGTTTTCAGTAGTGTTCTATTGTCTGAAAGACGAAAAATAATATTAACGGGGTAATATGTATCACTTATGCTCTGAACGGCATTCGAACCCGTAGACAGGTCAAGTGGTTGTCAGTGCATATATAACCTGTCCATGCATCCGGAACCAGTAACGTGATTGTTTCCATAAGTTTCGCCCCACTTGGGATATTTTCGCATCTCTTTTGGTTGGTAATGACTGATTGATTTTGTTTCAAGGACGCGGCCAACACTACTGCTTACGAAGTGGGTCGAAAAAAATACATACTGCTTAGTTGGGAATAACTTTCAAATGGATTGGCTGAGACATCTCATTTTCGGTAGTGTTATAATTTAGTGTTCTGTTATTACATTGCAGTGCGTGATAAAGAACTGATATTAGTTTATGTGTTTGAAGTGTTGGCCGTTAAAGTCAATAGATTGGCGATTCCGCTGAACTGCTGCACGAACTTCTGGCTACAACATGCGAAGTTCAATATCTACACAGGAGCGTTCGGTGGCTGCTGTCATCATGGAATGTAAGAGGCTTTTGTTCATAAAGAACGTTCTTGACAGTCCCCCATAAGTAAAAATGTAGAGGAGTGAGATCTGGAGGACGTGGAAGACCTAGCCATCGCTCGGGTAGATTTTCATTGAAAAACTCCCTGATAAGATGATCGAAATGGGGGTGGGGCACATTTTGTTGGAGATAAAAACTTCCTGTCCCCATAGAGATCTCTTATGGCAGGCAAAATGGATGTCTACAGGTACTCCTCATCTTTAATTATGCCGTCAAAGAACAACGGCCCAATCAATCCACGATAAGACAACCCACACTACGCGTTCACTGCCTGTAAATTTACAGATTGGTCCACTTGGATTTCTGGATTTACAGTGAGTGGACTAGTAGACACAATTGTGCAGGTTTACTGTGCTATTGAGTTTGAATAGCTGGGCATACGATCATCTGTGCCAACTGCCTTCTTTCTTCAAATGTCAGCCTTGCATCCATGTTGCTTCAGTCACGCTACCTACACAAAAGAAGGAAATGAAACCATTATCAAGATGCAAATAACTGAACATCAAACATTAAACATAATACTACGACAAATGAGACGTTTCTGTAAATCCGTTTGAGTTATTTACAATTAAAAACTGTATACTTTTGTTGAACACTCTATATTTTAATGGCTCCAAATCATACTGAAAGTTGAATCTGGTGCACTTGGCTGGTACATGGAACAAAATTACATCGCACAGGAAAGTACTTCTGGAGCTTGTTTCTGAAGTACACTTTTTTTGTTATTGTTATTAAAGAAGTTTATTAAGGACGGAATATACAGTTATCTATATTATTAAACTGAACCTTCAACTGTATAACATTCATTTAATAAAATATCATACATTAGTAGGTTACAATAAAATAACAATAAAAAAAGGAAAGAGTGAAAAATAAGCTGAAATACCCAACGGAAATTGAATATCCAAATTTCCTTTGATGATAAATATTTAAAGAGAAATCAGCGACGTCCAGATTATCCACATTTTACTTAAATTAACCATTCCAAAATAAAATAAAATTAGTTAAACATACCAATTTATTAACCAATTCTATTTATGTGAAGTATTATCACATATTGGAACATTTTCTCTGTTCAGTTTTGATGTACTAAAATAACTTTAGATCTTTAGAGTAGTGTTTCCAGGTAGAAAACTGTAAACACAATTTTAAAGGGTTTTATTTAATTAGTAACGTTACTGTAAATAATTTAACATTCTTTTACATTTACTTCAAGCAGTATAACATTGAAGTACGGAATGTTTATTTGAAAAATAGCTGATATGTTACTGAAGTCGTGAATAGGAAAAGAGACTGCCGCACAAAATACGATGAAGTTTAAAATGTTTATGATGCCATTTTGTACATTAGAATTTATTTATTCTTGCATAATTACAACCACATATATATTATCCTTTCCACAACATTTTTCTAACTCTTTTTTTTTTTTTAAAGTGCTTATAGTAAAACAAAATAATCCTAAGGTTCTCCTTTCGTTTGTTCGAGGGTCATAACATTAAAAGCATATAAATCATACAGCTATGATTTATTATTTGTGGGCAAAAGTCTACATTAATGTAACTTAAATTTTTAGAAGCCTTGCAAATATTCAGAAGATGTTGTTCTTTGGTGATTAAAAATACTCGAGAATTTTTTTTGTTCTCTTCAGGACTGGATTTTTCAAGACGAAACCAATCGTACCAAACACGAGTACAAATTCTTTATTTATTTTTTTTTAAAAGGAGGAAGCAATTAACTTAGGTCTGCAATTGATTATGCCGTCAAAGACTCAACAGTCTCTAAAATTTCGAAATCACAAAGTATCAATTCTGTACGTATGTATTCTGTGAACAGGAGTGTAACTTTTCTCAACATTTACAAATAAATGTTTATGCATATGATCCTTGAAAGTTTAAATGGGAAATATCTATTATTTGTCAATGAGAACTGTCACAGGTAGGGCTAGTTTCTTAACGTGCTACTCCTAGGAGTGTAAAGTTCTAATTTCATGTTTGACGTATTGTCGAATAGAAGAAGTCCTCAAAATTCATTAAATTTGCATAATTACGAGAATTATTTGATATTTGAGGTAATTTTTCCCCCATTTCTGAACATTTTTCTAATATTTGAGTCTGCACTATGATATTGTTTGCAGAGAAATTGGGAAAGATTTTCGCATTTTAAATAGTTTTTTTTTAACAATATGTCTTACGTCCTTACTATTCACTTAATTTTGAATACTATTATTTGTACTAATTTCACCTAAAAGAGACATAAAACATAATAGAACACTTTCGTTCTATTTTTTTCTTTCTATCTCTTCTTATTGCCCTTAAAACGTTTCAATTCCAATTTAATTTCGGCTTTTTGAATGAACAATGAAGTACGTGGGGTGTTCATTAAAGATTTCTTCTGACCCACTTACCCAAGGGCGCCGATCCTGGGGGGCTGGTCTCCCCAAAGCTCATGTGGGCTCCCTTATTGTATTTAAGAATATACAATATTAGGCATAATTTGAATGCAATTTGTCTTGAAATCCTCATGTATGCCTTCTCCATCTGAATGCCCTCCCCCCCTCCAAATTTACAGAGAAATCGGCACCCTTCACTTACCCTTGATAGATAAATGAAATGTGGTGCTGACATTGGACCTTCTGTACATAGGGACCTCCATGGCCCAAACACTTTTCCCATCGCTTTATGCACTTACGGAAACTTTGTTTGTAGAAGTCCACAGATTGTTCCAGAAGCCATGACTTGACCTCAAAAATCATGTTTCATTGTCTTTGAAATTGCTTTTCCTTCAAAAATATTATCATAGGAAGATGAAACTTAGGGGTGCAGGGTCAGGAAAGTACAGGGAATTTTGAAGTATTTCATACCTGCAAGATTGTGCTTATTTCTGAGCAGCATGAAAATTGTGAACTAGAACGTCGTCTTGACTCGAATTTCATGTCTCTTCGTTTTGATGGTATCAAGTAATTTCTGCAGATTCAAGATAGTCCCTGAAATAGTGGTACTCTTTGCCAGGAAATACATTATCACTACTCCATGCTGGTCTCAAAAAACTGTCAGCATGACCTTGCCCGCTGAGAGTAGGACAGGAGCTTTCTTTGGATTTGGTAAGTATGCCTCCATTGCTTTTCCTGGATATTAGTCTCTGGATCACAGTAATGGATCCACCTTTAATCCTGAGACATTAATTTTACAAAAAAAAAGTTCTTTTGGTTTTCGTGATACAGGACCAAAAGTTCCCGGGAACAAGTGACTCATTCCTGCTTTTGGAAACGTCTTAGTGGCCGAAGACCAAGATACTTTATGCATGTGCAAATGCTCATGAATTATTATTTTTAACAAATCCCATCCTTACGAGCCTTGATATCTTTAGCTAATTGGTGAATGGTTATACGGCGATCCTCCAAGTTGGTGGATCCCACTTGCACAATGGTGTCTTCATCAATGGCTGGCGTTGCCTTGGATGAGAGTCGTTTCTACGGAATCCAACCAAACTTCAATGACAATGGCAGTGCTTCACAATATTGTATGATAGAGATTCTTCTTCACAGCTCTCTTTCATCTCCTAAGATGTTTCCTTTGGTATGCAGCCTCTGACAGAAAGTTGATCATCGCTGGGGATTCAATTGGATGTATCTTTACACTTTCATTCAGTTTAGTGTCTGTAAAACAGAAAAAATTAACAATTAAAAAAAATGAAATTTTCCTTATAACCATAGAGATATGCATCAATACACATGTAAAATTTCAGTATTCTATGTTAACCACAACTTAATCAGGGGGAAATCTTTAATGAACGTCCCACGTAAATGGTTATTCAACTGCCTCATTTACCATAAGTCTGGGCTTACGTTTAATACCTAGGTATTCATATAATCATGGACGTATATGAGTTTGTTTATTTGTTTAAATTTAACGCTCCTAGTCAACATTGAACTAGTATGATATATAATATGGACTATCTAAGCTCTGATAGAAATCGTATCTTTGTTTTTCATTTATCATTTAGTCACGAGCTAGTCTACGTAGAGAAATGATTAATTTTTTGTCCAGGTAGACTATAAAATTTACCTTACGTATAAACAATTAAGTTTTGGTTTCATTACTACAAACAGTCTTACATCTTTAAACCTTTACTCCATAGTTCATTATAACTATTTAATGTAACGAACTGAAAACTCTCCGGGGGCCGCGGTGGCTCAGTGGTAGTTGCTCGGCAGACGCCGTGCCGTTCACCTCGTTGTTCCGGTAGGTGTTCGAGTGGAAGTAGTGAGTGTGTTAACTTGCTTCAACTCAACCTGCATTGTCAAGTGGAGTATTTTCTACTACCAAGTAGTTCGGGCTTTATTTACTCTTTTCATCTTATTGTCTAGTGTGAAGTACAGGTTTACCTACTAAGTGCATTATGTCTGTTATTCGAGTGAATACTTTACGTTTGTCATTTCAAGAAGTTGTGAACAAGCCTAACACATTAGTCTTACATAAATGGATCCGCAATACTTTTCATCTGCTTCCTGATCAAGTTGTCAGTATTGAGTTTGATTATAGTCGCAAACAGTTATATGTTAAGTTAATCTCGAAAGTGCTTTGTGAACAAATTCTGTTTCGAGTGAATGGAAAGGTTAGTTATTCAGATGATCTTGGTACTTATAACATTTTAATCGATTCTGCCAGTTCCAATATTATGACTGTCCGTTTATATTTGGTACCCACCGAGTTGGAAGATCATCATATTTCTCGTGTGCTTTCTCAGTACGTCGAAATTAAGTCAATTGCAGACGAAATGTATTCTACTGGACACATCTATGAAGTAAGAACTGGGAGAAAGATAATACGTATGAGCATTAAGCGCCCCACACCTTCTTATGTGACTATCTGTGGTTTACGTTTGTGGTTAATGTATGGAGGTCAAGTTAAAACCTGCACCATTTGTGATTCACCAAATCATTTTCTGATGGAATGTACAAAGCGCCGTATTCCTCCAACCGTACCAGCTTCAGTATCCAGTGTCTCACCATCAAGAGCCCCGCCCATGCCCGGCAATTTGAATAAAGTGGATACTCTACCGAACGTTCATTCGTTTATTAGTTTTCCTGTGTTAAGTGAGAAACGTCTTCCAACTTTACAGGAGAACCTTCCACCTTCAACTGCAATTTCTGCAAATACTTCTGCTAAGGCACTCAATGAAACTGAATCCACTTGTCCGCTTGATGTTCACCCTAGTTCTACAGCTGCATCTCCCACCAGTTCCCCTGCTATTGCCTCCCAGCAGACCCTTGCTTCCAATACAACGCAGAGTGACTCATCCAGTTCCACTACCAAAGCGCCTAATAGTTCGGATATTCCACAACAGTGTATTACTGTTTCAGCATCTTCCGCATCGGAGATGGATACGCTACCTGAAATCACGGTAAGTACTCCACCGTTAGAGGGCATTGATGACTCTCACCAGGAAGTGAGTGATTCTTTCGATAGAGATTCAGCATCTACAGAAGCATCCCAGTTTCCCTCTCTACCCGAGAAGAGGCGTCGCAAAGGTCGATCTCAGTCTTCCCCTCGTGATGCATCCAGTAGAGCTAATAAACTTCAGAAAACTAAGAGTGTTCCCCCTGTAAACAACAATTGTGTGTCTGGTTTCACGAGGTCACGAGTAGATCCCCATCATAGTGAAGCAAGTGCTAAGGCAAATGATAGTGCTACCTCTTCGGACAAGTGATCATATCACCTTCCAGTATAGAACGGGAATGTGTGCGAGTGTTGCCCCTCGTCTTTATTTTTTCAAGTGTATTATGTCATTTCCTTGTGTCGTGCTTTTTTGGTGTCTTTTTATTTTTCTGTGGCCATTAAATATGTATGCCACGCGTATAGCCACTCTTAATGTCAACGGCATTTCTAGTCTCACCAAGCAAAACGCACTAGCCGATTATATCAACAAATCGTCTCTGGATATAATTTTCCTTCAAGAATGCAATATTCACAATTTCTCCTTTCTTTTTAATCATTTATGGGAAGTCAATCCTTCCGAAACTGGTTCTGGAACAGCTATTATCTATCGCAAAGATGTCTCATTAACCGCCTTCTCAAAATTTCCGTCAGGACGCATTATCGCAGCCAATTATGAAAGCATACACTTTTGTAATTTATATTCACCGTCCGGGAAAAACAAACGTGCTGAGCGAAACTCCTTCTATCTTACCGACGTTGCAATGGAGTTACATTCTGGTGCCAGAGATTTGATTTGTGTAGGAGACTACAATGCAGTGTTAGATCCTATAGATTCAAGTTTTGGCTACAATATTTCTCCTACATTACGTAAATTGATTCAAGACTTTAAGTTAGTTGACGTATGGCGTCATTATAAAGGTAACGCCCCAGGGCACACTTTTTTCGACGAAATGGATCCTCACGTTTGGATAGGATCTATGTCAGTACCACTTTAATTAATTTTGTGCGCTCCATAAACGTTCAACCGGTATGCTTTTCTGATCACTGTGCTGTGGTTTGTACCATTGATCTACCCAGCCGTAAGTACTTAAAGTCATCCTTTGTTTGGTCACTCAATAACAGCATTTTAACTGACGAGGATCTACAGTTTCTAATTACCAATAGGTGGAACTATTTAATGCACTTTAAACCTCACAAGAAAAGTTTGTTTTCATGGTGGTTATATCAACTTAAGCCTTCCTTTCGGTTTATCTGTAAACAGCACACTAAAGACAGATCCTCTCTTCTTAAAGAGCAATATAATTACTACTATAAATTATTATGTGACTACTGTTAGTAAATAAATTTTCTATTGTTTGTTTATGTGTGTATTCGTGTCTACTGTTGTTCTCAGATGTTCGTTTTCTCGGGACCAAGGTGCGTTTGAGTATATCACCAGTTTAACCAGCTACAAGTCTATGTGGCCACCACAGAAGAATAGCTCGCAACCGGGGATGCACTCACTCGCTCCATAGTCATGGGAGAAAGAATCGAACTCAGAAGACCTGCCCTACAAGTGTATTCTCTAAATGAAGTTTGCGCAACGGAAAAAAAATATAAATAAACTCGAAAATTTGGAAAAGTAAATAAAAAAAATCTCAGGATTCGTGACATTCACTGATGGGTTCCCCGTAACGTTTCACTCATATCATTTTCCCTTCGATGATTCATTTATCGGATTGATAGGAAGACGCACTATTTTGATCTCGACTAAATCATGTTTTACTAATAAAATTTCTACTCTACTGTATCTCTGTTATATGGAATAAAACATAATTGTCAACCAGAAGCTTTACTTGTTTCACCGAAGCTTTATACAAACTGTTTATATTTAGTTTAGGGGCACAACAATACATCGCATTACACTTTAAAAGAACCATTTTACCGTGCGTGTCACAATTCGTGACCAGCCATTTTAAAATATTACATGCACACATACTCTCATAGCTTTCAATTTATTTTACATATTCCCAATATTTAATACTTTTATTAATAGTCACTTATTCTCGACTATATCAAGGAAAGTGCCTCTCATTGGCATTCATATCTTTCATTTAAAAAAAATGATCATAAATCTTATGTTTTAGCTGTTCACAGCAGCTACTATTACTAGGCACCCTTTTTCCATATTTATTCATTTCTTGCCTACACATTCTGTTACAAAAATACACATGAAATCACTAAATCCTTAACCTACACTAACCTAAGACACATTCACACTACACACTCACACCAAAAAATTTGTTTTATAACGTAAAAACGCTTTGGTTGGCAGTCCAGGCCACATTTCTTTTAATGGGAATTTGTTACTTAAAAAAAATATATATATGAATGTTCGCACGGTGTAGAAAAACCAATTGCCCCTATCGAAAACTTGTGACAAAACGACCCCTCGTGCTTCTTTTATCAAAGTACAGCTTCGGTTTATTTTCTCATACTTTACGGATACGTTAAGGTTAAAAAAAAACTTTTAAAAAAATAAAATATATTGAATATATGTTCTATATCGGAGAACGTCATTCCTATCCTATTTGTCTAGCTTGGTTCTAATGGACAGCCAAATGATGCATAGCCAAATAAAAAAAAATCACAACAATAATAAAGAATACTGCATATAGCCTTTCACAAGATTTAGGCTTTCTTTGAATAACAGGAATTTAGATGGTCACTCTAAATGAAAATTTTACACTCGCATGTATATTCCGTCAGGATTTTGTTCTACCTTTTATTCCCCCCCCCCTTTATAGATAAGCCTAAGCCGTCACATATTGTCTCAGTAATTGTATAGATCCTACGGGAAAGGAATTTACGAAGACATAGTTATATTATTATGCTTCACTGAACACCATATTCCAACTGTATAACTTGGTGAATTTCGAGGTTAAAAGAAAATATTCATAAATCCAGGCTACCAAGTTACTTCGATTGAAACCACTTTAGAAATAAAGTAAACCTTACTTACAGTTCGGATGAGTTTATATGCAAGAAGAATCCAATGGTTGTCCTTACGAGTACCAGTTCCTGTTAACCATTCTTATTAATTTTTGTGATGAATTTCATGGTTCCAGAAGAAAAACAACTATCACTCACATCCTTTATAATATACAGTCCAACCTGAACCAGTTAATGCCTATTAACTATCACTGTTCTTCCAAAAAATCAGGATCCAATTATGTAGAAATCAGATTCCGTCCATAGTTCATACAGACAACTTACAACATTGGGCTACTTCGCTTCACTAATTCCCCTCGCTACTCGCTCCGTTCCGTTCAAACAAATAACACAAAAATATCGCAAATTTTGCAATCGAACCTTTTTAGATCTTTTAGTAGAAAAAAAAACCGTTCTGGAGCGGCTTCCTTTACCACTTTATGCCGATAATATCTGACGGGCAGTAACTGAGGATTGCTTTCTTAGGCTGACGCCATTACAGTACAACAACAATGTGACGTAACAGTCTGAAGATTGAAGATGAGCTAATTATCAGAGAGTTCAAAGGAAAGCGACCAATTATAAATAATTCTGTAAATCTGTGCTACTGACGTCACACAAGACAAGATTGAAGATGATGCACCAAAACCGTGTGAATCTTGACGATTTTCTATCAAGATGGCTGAAACTCTAAAGAATTTTATGAAGAATAATTTTAGAATAAAATTTTTAAAGAAAATTTTGGGAGAATTTTCAGAATGTTTGGAGATAGGAAAAGCGTTCTACAGATGAATTTAAAAGAAATAAGCAGAATATTATTAAAGAAATATAGGAAATTAAGATAGAAATGAACAAAACATAGACGTTAAATACGAAATAAAATCCTAAACCTATTTTAATGCACGTCCTAACTTAATCCTACCTTCTAATATTACAAGAAAATTAAATGACAACATTACATCCTTACATATCCTATATTATATTTTATTCTACACTATTGTACAGGGCGTTCGAAAATTTTCAACATGATAACTCCATATTGGGAGGTATCACTACTATAAAGAACTTGCTCAAGGAGTAGATGTACTCCCTCGTATTAAGGAAATTAAGACACTCCTACTCACTTTACATCGTAAAAACAATCAAGGTTTTTTCACGAGAGGCAAAACAACGATGCTTCAGCATGAAGTTCCCTCTGTACATACAGTTATCTCTGAAAGGTGCAGAGGTAAACAAAACCTTATTTCCAAGGTCTCCTTTCCTAACGGTGTAGTTCACGAGCATGATCAGGTAATCCCAGCTTTGTACGATGCATACCAGAACTATATTCCTCCGCTCCAACCCAATCTTCTGACCCTTGCTTCGAGCGTCCGACCGGTACTTTCACCCCGGAGGCTCGTAACATATTCAATGCCCCCTTTACAGAAAGAGAAGTCAAGCAAGCTATTTTTGCGGGGAAGTTAAATAAATCTCCGGGACCCGATGGTCTTACACTAGAATTTTACCGCCAATTTCACAGCATTCTTACGCCTTTTCTCACAGAAATGTCTAACGAACTCCGACTCACTCCCACGTTCATCTCTTCCTTTACCGCTGACATTATGGTACTTGTACCTAAACATGCAGGTGCGCATGACTTCGATAATTTTAGACCGATTACCCTACTTAATGTTGACCAGAAAATTTTATCTCGTTGCCTTGCCTCTCGTTTAGAACCGTTTCTAGATCAAGTCTTACACAATGATTAGTATGGCTTAAAACATACAAAACCTATGTTTTTAGCATTAAGTAATATACGAGAAGATATTTATTGGTGTCAGAAAACAAGTTCTCCGCGGGTCGCTTTATTGGCTCTTGATTTTCATAAGGCATTTGACAGATTGTCACATGATTACATGTTTAAGGTACTTGAAAACTATGGTTTCGGAGACAGTTTTCTTAATTTGATTAAATTTCTTTATACTCAACGATATGTAAGATTAAAGGTTAATGGTGCACTTACATATCCTATCAATGTACGTCGAGGTATTGCACAAGGTTGCCCCCTGTCTTCCATTCTATATAGCTTGGTTCTTGTTCCCTTTCTTTTAACACTGGAACAACACATTCAAGGTATACAGATTGGCGCAACATCCTTAAAATTACAAGCATTTATAGACGATATACATTGTTTCATTACCAGTCCACAGGAACTGTCACGTGTTGAAATTCTCATATCGAACTATGAGTGCGTTTCAGGTGCTATTGTCAATAAACAAAAGTCACGCCTGATGTGTATAAACCCAGCTGACCAACACGTGTATTTGTCTACGTTCCCCTTTACTGATCGCATCAAAATCTTAGGCGTAATTTGGCAGCGTCGCATAGTAGATACTATAGACTACAATTTTCATACCACAACCTGTACTTTGGTTGCACTCATACACCAAAGTAAAGTCCGGCAGGTAAGTCTTGCAGGCAGAGTGTACCTTTTAAATGTTTTTATTTTTAGTCGTCTTTGGTTTCTGACTCATTTTCCTTGCCGAAGAAATACCTAAGTTTCATACGAAAACACACAAGGCAACTGCTGTGGCATAATCACTGCCTACGGGTAAGTCACGAGACTGCGTGTTTATCAAAACGTGATGGTGGCCTTGGCCTTAAAGACATTAAACTTCAGAGCTACTCGCTACTGATACATCGCGTCTGCTAAACATTATGCTCCTACTCAGAGTCCTTTTCCAGCAAGGCGTTATGTGTACCACTACGTCATATTGAGTTACAAGCTCCCCTGCATATACAACCTTGGATTTCCCTTGTGCCATACCTCAAGGACGTATTTCTTGATATTAGTTACTCGCTTATCGCACGGAGTCACCTTGAAGATCTTTCTGTTAGACAATTATATAATCGTTATCATGCCACCACAATTTCGGTGCCCGTATTGTAGAACATTACCCAATGACACACTGAAAGAAAATCTGGGAAAACATTCATACCCCGGTATTGTCTTCTGCCATGCAATCTCTTGGCATGTTCATAATATCGGTACAGTGTTGTTCATAATATATATCCTACTAACGGGAGACTTTATGAATTGGGTATCTGTAATATTTCTTTCCGTGGTACTTGTTATGTTCTCGATACTCTCCAACATCGGCTCGAAAGCTGCTCACGAAACACAGCTATATGGTTTCATTATCAAAAAATAATTGCCCGTATCTGCAGAACAACTCCTTCTAATATTCACTGTACGTCATTCATGCTGCTTCCGGATTATCACTTTTATCCCAGCACTAAACATGACGCAATTTTATGGATCACGTCCCACACTATCGATATTCTTTTATGTAATGATTTTAATAGTAATGTGACTTTGTATGTCAACCAACTATTGTTCCGTATGCAAACTCTAGCACTTTCATTCGTAAACAAAAGTTTGCAAATTTTCTAGCAGCAATTTATTGATGTGTCTATTGTACATTTTTTTTGTATAATTGGATGCTCACAGTACAATTTTGTTGTTAATCCTTTCTGATGTAATTGGCTAATAAGAGTACAATAAAGTATTTTTTTAAAAAGTGGCAGAGCGTTCACCTCTGGTACTTGGGGTCCCGGGTTCGATCCCAACACCCGCCAAGTGAACTTTGTTTTGGACAAACACCGTGTGCGTGAGTTTCCTCGGGGTTCTCCCGTTCCCTCCCACTTTCTTCATTCCACCATTTCATTCATTACTCATCATCACCGTCTCCTTTAACCTAACCGGCATAATCGTGGGACGTAAAACTCAAAGATTTCATTTCATTTCATTTTGAAAACTCTCCATCATCTTAATAAAACTTATTATTCTTCCATTTCTATGGAATTTTTGAATTCCCAACTACACTATGCATAGGAATGGGAAGTCGTATAGTAGAACTCTGTTCATTCGGCTCTTGACAGATATCAGAGACAAAATTAAGAGAAAGCGAGATTTTTTTCTGGTACTGATTTAGAATAGAATACAGAGCCTGATAGGCTTCCACATAGACAAAATGCAAAGGACACATACGGCGCAGGAATAACACAGAAACATGGAAATTTTAACTCTTATACAGTAGTATGTGATGTGTTTGCTAGCAAAGTAATTGTGATGAGCGAAGCCTAACGATGTCGAAAGTAAATCGCTTCTGGGACGACTACAATGTATCAGTTTTTCGACACAAACTTCAGTTATTTGCAGCATAGTTAAACAGTGTCACAAACATAGATTTGCTGTTGAATGTTCCACTGTGAAACCCATAATGGGATGATATGCAACATAAATACTGCCGAACAGTGCCTCACAACGTCTGAACCTGACGTCACCGATGTTGTACGAAATTAATGCATTGATAACGTCAGAGAATCACTGGCATAATTTCAAATTTTGCCAGGGAGAGGGGAAGGGGTCAAGACTGTCCACTGACATAAAACCTTTTGCGATTTTTATTGATATATTAGTATACAATTCGCTGAAAAGCATGTGTTTTCCAAACTCAAGAAAAGTAATTAAATTTAATACCTATTTATAAAATAAAATAAATCCAATATCATTTTATTTTTATAGTAAACCTAAATACGGGGTGAGAAGAAATCATATTTTTTCATTGATGTATTTAATGGCTAATTAACAAGTAGCAATTCACATTAACGACTACATATTATAAATATAAAGAAATTTGATGTTTTTTTTTTTTTTTGAGTTTAGCATCTCATGTCAGCACCGAGGCTATGTGAGACGTCGAGGCGTGAATTTTAAGGTACAATACGAATCATCGTAATGTAATCAGTGCTTTTCTACGGATATCGAACCTGGGGCTACGCACACTAAAATGACGTGCACTTGACACTAGGCTAGCAAGAAGGGCCAGAAAACAGTTAAAGAACAAAGTGTTCCGCTAACTTAATCCCGCCAATTTCCGCTAATCTATACTCAAGTCCCAATATACCAGAATTTCAAACGTCAGAGTCGATTACTCGACTAAAATCATAAAAGGAACGTCTGTCAGAATTTGGCCGAATTTTTATTTACTTATAACGTTTCTTTGGATAGTCGTACGTTATAAATGAAAATATATAGTATTATAAATGTAACTATATGCCTAGCTAACTGATGCACTTGAACTACTTTTGAGAAATACGATCTTTTTTAAAAGTAACGTCTAACCTTATGTCTTCTTTCACCTTTTGTGGCGTAAAAAAATTAATTTAAGAGGCACATACTTTTTTGACATTATTTTAACTGATATGAGCTTGTTTTATACAATACTCAATTTCTGCCTGCACCCTTAGTTGGTAACATCCGAAAAATAAGCTATAACAGTAATATCCGCTTCAGAGACGGACATACACAATCGAGACGTTTGAAGCCAAAGTGGTGTAAGTCAGTTTCCAATAAGGTTTAGTTACACCCAGAGAATTCATTGTACGTAACAAAATTCTTTAACTGAATAGTGAAGCACGTCGTAATTCACTTGTGTATGTACCCATGAGTTCAATACAACATGCGTCACCGCTGAGAATCTATTTCTAAGCATATATATTGTAGAATTTTATCAACACATATTTGTATCTCAATAGAATATGCCTTCTGACAATTAGAAATGATCTTATTAAAACACACACACTGCTCCTGCAGGATTCTTTCTTTTCCTTCGTTTACGAGTAGCTGTATCATCAAACCTAAGAGCCGCCAGCAAAACTTTACATCTTTTTAAGAGACATGAATGCACGAAAAGCATGAAGTCCAGTGCAGTCAGTTGAAAAAAGTGACACCAAGTTTTCAAGCACTGACTTAAAAATCTCAGCGTGACATAATTAAAATATATTTCTGGATTGCTGACATGACCTGTTGTGGATAAATGATCTTGTTCAGGAACATACGAATCATCGGATCTGTAATCATAATCAGTTTCTGATTACAGCCATCTGTAATTGTTCTATAGCAATTTGTAGTATAGCCCTACTCCTTTGTGGTATACCTTTTTTAATTGACATCTTAAAATATTGAGTTTCGAAACGAAAGAAAACACACAAATATTATTAGTTGTCAGTATAAAGTAATATGCGTCACTTAGACGGACAAAATATATTACCTTTACAGTAATATCCGCTTGCAAGACGGCGTAGAATAACTTTATACACTTCGAAGTTTGCAACGATGAGCTAGAAACGCGACCCCCTGCACAAAACATAATAGTCAACTCACAACTAAAGCATAGGTGAATTATCAGATCAAACCGTGAATATGCGTACCAACTCTGAACAAAAAAATATCGTGTATCCGCCTGGGAGACGGATATTACCAACTAAGGGTTAAGAGACACAGACTTTTATTTTAACTGATATGAGCTTGTTTTATACAATACTCAATTTCTGCCTGCATTATTTATTCAAGATGTAAAATCATTATTATTTCTAACAATGCACATTTTAGTACAGTATAAGTACTCCATAGAAACGATTCTTAAAATGATTTTGTATTTGTTAATGGTATGAAACTTTCTGAAGAAATACTATTCGAGTTTACTGTCCTAAGTACGTTATCTTCTAAGTTAATGACTCAGGTTGCTGTGTTTTATATCTTAAGCCTTAAGAAAGAAACATGAAACTCTATTTTGATTTTTCGTCTGCTAAATTTAAGTTATGAAAATTCTGTCGTTCATCTTTTGCGTATGGAAATGTCACACTGAAAATAATATGGTGAAATATTCCTTTTAACCAATACTAGCAAGGAAGGGCATTTTGGATATTTCTGGATTTCTCAAAAAGGTAAGGTATAATATACTACTACGTAGGTTTTATACTATATTGTAACAACTTTTTTAAACATTAAATTATATAGAAGTTCATAGTTTAGAAATGAAATAGAATGTTCTAAAGAATAAGTATTCTATAAAATTATTTGTGAATGTACTAGTCGATAGGAGTAAAAATGTTCCATGGCTTAGATCACATACTTTCCAGGCAACAAGTCCTTTTATTAATCATGCAATTCATTCGAAAGTTGGGAAAGAAACTTATTAGGCGAAATCCACTTTTGAAAGTAGTATAGAATTTACTTTTCCGTTTATTATCTTTTGTAAGAAAGAGACACATGATAGTCTTCATTATATATACGTAGAACAACTGCATTGTTATTAGGGGCACGGTGCAGGCCGGTAGCCAGCCCAAAAATGTAGGGGGGGGGGCGATATAGTTAGGGGGGCCCAACCCATCCATATTATAGTTCATCACCATATTCATTTGTAAGCCTGTCATGAAAATTTTAGAAGAGGCCAGCAAAAATTTAGGGGGGCCCGGCTCCCTAGACTCCCCGTGGATACGGGCCTGGCACGGTGGCTCAGTGGTAGAGCACTTACCACTGGTGTGTGGAGTCGATTCCCGGCCAAGTAAGATTGTCGTAGACAAATTGTATCCATGGATTTTTTTACGGGGTACTCCCATTTCCTTCTACTTTCTCATTTCACTAATTCTTCCATCATCATTCACTTGCCTTAATCATCGTCTCCCTTAGGCTAAAGAGCATAACGTGGGACGTTAAACTGAAATGTTTCATTTTAATTCTTGCATTGTTATTAATATTCATAGTAAATAACATGATATATCTACAGCAAGTATGAAAAAAGTCTGTATCAGATGTATATCAGAGTAATATGTCCAGGGAATTTCAGATAGCATCACACAGATCAACAAATCTTTTCTTGATATTCCGATTTATGATACAAGACATGGCTGCCCGTAATGTGGAGCAAAGGGCACTTACCCTCTAGATTTTCAAAAGGTTTTCAGTTCTTGAAAATATGTGTCAAAACACTAATTCCTGTCCACATACTACGAGCTTAATATATTTATATTAAATACTATATAGCACTATTGTTTATTTACTGTAGTTAATAAGAATGTGTGCGTAAGTAACTGTTGTTATATAATGCATTAGATGTATGCATGTATCAGTGTTCAGGAACGCACTCAGAAATATTTGCTGGGAGGGGTCCATTACGCCTATATAATATTGAATCTGTCTTATTATGCAGTCGAAAAGACAATAAGTAATTATTATTACTGCCATCTATGTATATTTTTGAAAAAAATAATGATAGAACTAGATTATTTATATAAGAAAAGAAAGAGTAGAGATGAGATGTAAAATTAAATCTTTAACCTACATCAATCATTTCTCTGTTAATTAAATATGGTCCTGTTGAAAAATTCTACAAATGTTAGTCGAGTTACGAAATTTTGGTAGGCTCCCGACCCTCTGCACTTCCCCGTGGGTGTGCCCCTGTCAATGTGTGTGTATCCGTGACTGTGCCTTCTATGTCGGCCCTTTGATCCTTTTTAAATCAATTTTTGCCTCCCCTTGGAATCGATCTTTTGCGCTCCCTTGGAATTGGTCTTTGCTCCCCTTTAAAAAAAATACTGTGCTCGTCCCTGATGCAAGACGTAAGGTGACTTTCCTACTGTGGCCTACAATCGAAAGAAATCTCTATACAGTAGAAGCAGACTTTTCTCCCATACGGTACCAAACATATTCCGAGTTAAACGATCAACCAAAAGATTATGACGTTAGCTACTCAGTTCTAGGACGCGAAAGATATATTGCCTGTAGATTTATCTGGAACAAGGAATCGCCATTACAACATAATATTATGCTTAATTAATGAAATCGTGAGTGACATTGAATGCTGTTATTAGGTTGGCACGAATGAAAACTCCACTTTTAGGGATGGTACCGAGACCGAGACTAGTCTCGGTCTCGTCTCGGTCTCGTCTCGAATTATCGAGACGAGACCGAGACCGAGACGGCCTTTTATATACCGAGACGAGACCGAGACCGAGACGGAGCTCTATAAATCGAGACGAGACCGAGACGAGACTTAGGTCAGTCTCGAAAGTCTCGGTCTTGTCTCGGATATTGATATAGACAACTATTAAGATTGACCTTTACTCAGAATTTCTTTCGTCGCTGTATTAGGTAATATGGGAACAGTTGACTAATGTTCAGTGGCGTATTTAGGGAATGGCTATCGGACTGAAACCCCTCCCGAATAGATTTGTGATCATTTTTTCGCATTGCACGTACAACACAAATATTTATTACTCGTTCTCAAGCCTCTCCCGAAACAAAATCTACTGCTGATGTGTATAGTCATCTCTGTCTCTCTCTCCCTCTCTCAATATATATATACCAGCAGATCCAGGATATGATCGAGGGAGGGGCTAAACCATAGTTTGACATTTTATCCAGTGTAAAGAAAGAAGTAGGATTGAAGCCCATTTTATACAATATATAGCTGAGCGTCAAG
Source organism: Thermobia domestica (assembly GCF_964235325.1). Classification (NCBI taxonomy): domain Eukaryota; kingdom Metazoa; phylum Arthropoda; class Insecta; order Zygentoma; family Lepismatidae; genus Thermobia; species Thermobia domestica. Next base: position 164,488,868 of record NC_137462.1, on the reverse strand, counting down.
GGGAGGTATAACCCCTTTAACATTCCCCTTGTATCCTCGCCTGTATATCATATCTAATATAAGTAAAAGAAAGAGTTTGTTTGTCTGTGTGTCTGCGTGCCTGTCTTTCTGATTGCCTGTGTGCGGCCTGGGGACCAGACGAGAGTCCAAGAGTTACGAAATTTGGGTGACAAGTATCATGTCCCAGGCCTCAGACCAAGAAGAAGCGTTTTTTAAATTTTGAATCAGGAGGGGTGTTTACCGGGACATGTAAAAGTAGTAGAAAATGACTGATATTAGTGTCGAATACATAGTTTTCTCAGTCGCTGAGATCAATGATGATACTTCCATTAGCGATGACTTTCAAAGTCAGCTACCAGTGCATGCGTGCCGTGGTTCACTTGCGGGGGAGGGGAGTACCGAGACGTAAAAATAATACAAAATGACCGATATTATTGTCAAATAGTTTTTGCGTTTTCTGAGATCAATGGTGAAACTCCGATCGCATTAACCTCCAAATTCACCCCCATTCAGCTGCGGGCCGGAGTTCACAGGAGGGATACCGAGACATGTAAAAATAATCCAAAATGGCCGATATTAGTGTTAAATGTATAGTTTTTGCGGTCGCTGAGATCAATGGTGTCACTTCCATTAGCGATGACTTACAAATTCAGTTGCCAGTGCATGCGGGCTGGGGTTCACCTGCTGCGGAGGGGGTACCGATTCATGTAAAAATAATACAAAATGACCGATATTAGTGTCAAATACATAGTTTTCGCGGTTGCTGAGATAGTGATACTCCCACAGGCCCTGACTTCCAAATACTGGTCCCATGCGAAAAATGGGTATTTCATCAAGTTATATATAATAGTCATAAATATTAATTTTTTTTTAACATGCTGTGTGAAATATGGAAGGGGAAATTCTTCTAGATACTCTGCAATACCACTAGATAAACAAGCAATGTTGCCAACGCAACATAAAGTTATAATTTCTCAAATTGCACTACGTTAGATATTACATATTTCTGTTCAGTTAATTTAGTTTAGTGCGTGGGTTTTCTCGGGGTTCTCCCGTTTCCTCCCACTTTCTTCATTCTACCATTTCATTTATCTCTCATCATCACAGTCTCCTTTAGCCTAACCGGCATAACTGTGGGACGTAAAACTCAATTTCATTTTCAATTTCAATTCAATTTCATTTCATTTTTTAATTGAGTTTAACGCCTCTTTCAGCAGCGAGGTTATATGAGACTGAACCTACTGATTAACGTTGAATCTAAATCACAATAGCTCCCGCCGGGAATCTAACGCCATAGGCTAACTGCTTAGCCACGAAAGAGCTCTACATATTTCTAATTTAGATATTAAATAAAACCATAATACCACATACATTATTCAGTCTAACAAAGTACAATACATATCACTAACATCAACATTTTGGAGATCTCTAATAACTCAAATGGCAGGAACATTATAACATTAGTGTTCAGTAGTTTTAATTACAACAAGTCTCAGTTACATTATTTTAAACAGTGTTGCGAACTTAAATAAATTACTAAATATTATTATAAATATAGTGCAAATAACGTAGCTAAAGTGCAAAATGTTTTAAAATTACTCGTAATTTGTTTTATGGTGCAAGAATGTTTTTAAAACACGATGTTTTTCATAGTCTTTGGGCTACTTATAATGTTAATGTCAAAGTTTTCGTTCCAGCAATACATGTAAAAGCAAATTGTATTTGAAATTAAATGCAATTGATAACTTTTCAGTAGCACTAGTTGTTCTCCCTAAGCCTTAGGCCTGGTGTATTTTTTAGATTAAAACACTGCTTTATTAAAATTTTAATTACACCCTAACTGCATTTCATTTGTTATAGCTTGACCACCGACCACCTCAAACTCGCTCCATACCATATAGCTATATGCAATTATTCAAAGACTTACAGTTAGTAATACACATTGTGTTGATTTTTGGTTTGTTTTGTTTTAGTTTAACGTCTCACAATTATGCTAAGGCGGCTAAAGGAGACGTGGAGTGACTAATCATAGTGGAATCCGACAAACTTCGGTCGTTGAACATTACCGCCACCGGGAATCGCACTCGGGACCATGCGAACCAAAATCAAGCTTACTAGCCATTACAGCAAATGAGGGTTCTTACATTGTGTTGATTTAAATAATTGAGTCAGTGTTGCCAGATCCGAAGATAAAAAAGTAGCGTGTCTGTGCTCCAAAAGTAGAGGATATGAACTATTTGAAGCCCAAATATATAGAAATGAATTATTTGGCAACTAATGACTGGTACTAATGAAATCATGTTTAAAATAGACCGAAAAATGTGATGGACATATTGCAAGACGAAATTATGATCGATAGACGAAAACAATTTTAGATTGGATACCACGTGACAAAAACAGCCTAGGAAATGTCCGCATACAAGAAATTGTGACAAAATCGGGAACCACTGGGGAGTAACCTGGAAAAGAATTACCCAAGATAGATAGTTGTAGAGAAAACTTGGGAAGACTTCATCCAGCAGTGGATTGATAATACTTGATTATGATGATGGTGATGATTTTATATCGAGATCTCAGAGGTAAACTAAGCCAAGTCATAATTTCGTAATTTTACAGGAGAAGCGAAAACCGGTTCCTTAACTAAGATCTATAATACTGTTTTTCAAACTATACTAAGTAGTTACAAAATAGTAAGATGGCTTTAGACTTACATTATTACACCACTAGAAAGAACATTGTCTATTAAAAAAGTATTCTAACTCAATTTAACCAAAAAGTGACTTAACATAGTCTACCACTAATGTTTATATATATATATATATATACTGTATAAATTTACTAGGTAAGTTAGGGTAAAATTGGATCCAAAATTTAAGGAAAATCATACGAAAAATAATATTTTTGACTATTTAATACTTCATGTTGCTGCAAAACTACGAAAATGAATACAAGAGAAAATTAGAATGTTAAGAATCACTTTTTTTAGCGAGAGAGAGAAAATAGATACAGCTAGCTCGAATTACCTATATACTTATATAATATGTATGTTCATGTTTCGCAAGTAATTTTCAATCAATATAAAATTTCAACGTAATGAACGCTGGATTGGTTTTCTCGAATAAAGATCACATGCATCGCTAAGAGCTCAGGAATAAGCTTAATCTATGTTACGGCAGTGGATATACGTATGCGTATGTAATGCATTACAACTTTAGGAACTTGTATAAGAAACAGAATGTACTTAAATTTAGACGCGAACTATGCGAAACATCTGACTTTGAATCTAACTTGTTTCGTGATGCAACCCGAGTCCACACATAGCAAAGATGAGTGCCGTAGCTCCCACCACAAAGTTCAGGAATTTCGTGTTATAAGGTGTCAATTAAACACGTAGATGTGAAACGGTAATAAAGCATTTGATCAATTTTAAACAAAATATATTGTAGTAATAATTTACCCTATTTGTTCAGATAATGAACGTTATATTATGTTTTTAAAATGACAGTCAAAACAGAATGTATTGGATAATAAATGAGAAATTGTAAAATTTCAATTTCGGTACGATTAAATACATTCATGCTGCTGTGTTGCGTTATCCGTTAGAATGTATTGAACAATTCTTATTCTAAGGAAGGAAATAAACTACTGTATAGTACTGAAGTTAATTTAATAGAGTTTAATTGTATAGGCAGTACTAAGGCCATATAAGAAAGTCTTTTGCTGAAAGTGAAATATGGGTTACTATTAGAATTTTATCCCAGATATGATATACCCACTGAGGATTGAAACTGGAACACATGCATGGAAGGCATCAGCACTAGCAAATTAGCTCTGAAGAAGTACAACACACTATAATTCTAAGTCAAGAATAAGGCCAAAAATAAGAAGCAGAAAGGACAGACTTTACAATAATAATAATTTTACAATTTTAATTTCACCTATTTATTTCGAGACGAGACCGAGACGAGACCGAGATTTGGCCCTCGAGACCGAGACCGAGATCGAGACAAGCATTTATTGACCGAGACGAGACCGAGACCGAAACGGCGATTTTTGACTCGAGACGAGACCGAGACAGCTATGTGTAAATCGAGACGAGACCGAGACTGTACAAAGTCTCGTCTCGTCTCGTCTCGATACCATCCCTATCCACTTTGACGTCAGGTGGAAAACTCATCTCAGCAACACAACAGAGGGATAGATTAAGGTCACGCGTCTAATGTCACAAACTTGGTATGTGTTCAGTAAACCAGGCTGCGGTACTCAGTCAAGAGAGAGAGTGCATTGTTGAACGGAGTCATAATACTAAGCACCATGAAGAACACACAATTGCGAGTGATCTTTATTTATGAATTCAAACTAGTAAATTCTTAACAGCAAAGCTGTTCAAAACATAAAGAGTGCATTTGGTTCAGAAAGGTAAATAGTGCACTATTTGCGGTTGCTTAATCAACTTTCGTCCCGGTGACACAGCATTGCAAATTGAACTCCGTGGGAAATGACCAACGTCTCTTAAGAACACAGTAGAAACAAACCCCTGGAAAAATACCGTACAGACAAGTAAGACATACACCATTCCATTGTCGTTCGGTAGATTCGTCCAATCAGTAAGATGGGAAAGTTGGACTTACGGGTGCCGCATGAGTTGATACCGATCGAAAAGGATTGCCATATAAAGGTATGCAGATCTCTGCAGTAGCAACCAAGAAAAATTCCTTCATCGGATGTCATTTCTGATAGCAAATGGGTATGATATGACAATAAAATACTGTCAGGACAGTGGTTGGATCGTGATCAACGCCTAGGGCGGTGTTCGATACGTGCAGAATATTCTGTTTTTGGTATGGTCGTCTATGGTGGGAGTGATCCACTATGTCTCTTTTTTGTTGAGGTGAAACTACCACTGTGTATCATTACAATGCTGAACTCGATGAATTGCACCACCAACCTGTACTGAAACATCAAGCAATTGTTACCAGATATTGTCCTCATGTTGCACGAAAATACACATTAAAATTCACTCAAGTAACGTCGAATTCTTTCCATGAATTGTAATATAAAACCCTTTCTCACCTCTTCCACTGACTATCACCTATCCCGGTATTTCGACCACTTCTTGGGAAGAAGATTTGGTGGTGATCTGATGATTAGGTAGTACAACGTGTAGTTGAGGACTTATTCGCACTGCATCTTCCAGGCTTCTTTCTCCACGTAGTCCAATCATTAGCTGAGCGTTGGGGACAGTGTTTGGTAGCAGACGGTGTCTATTTTGATTAACCAGTTATTGTATCTAAGTAGTTTTATCTTTTTATTTTGAAAATAACGCATCCGGCGTAGATATTTCATTCGCACCAACATAATGCATTACAACAACGTTCCACCTGTAAGAAGTCAGATGCTTGCATTAGGTATCATGTACGATGCTGCTCTCGCACTGGTTGATCCCCCTCCCGTACTACCTAATTTTCCCCCAGTGCGCATTAACTATTTCAAGATTGAGGCAACATTGTCTGATGACTGCATTCATGACGACTGTATCATTAGCTTGATAACTGATCATTAAATGTCAATATATATCTATCAGTCAGTTAATTAGTCAGGTCAAATGAACCGCATGACAATACCATGGTAAATACTATTAAGGGTGTCTAGTGCCTGCACGTTTTGTTTCAAGATACGATGAAGTACGATGAAGTATTCTTGTCTATTCTGTGGAACGAACTGGAATTTTAATGTTTTGATTTTATTGATTGCTTCTTAAACCAATCGAGCTGAGAATTAAATACCCATCAGCCACTGCGAAAGGAGGTAATTTTAAATCAAATCACCAAAACAGCAATTTTCGCATGTCACAAAGTTGAACATAACTTCATGTGATAAGAAGGAAAACTAACAGATGGCAGTACATTGTAATCCACTCTTGAGTGACATGCTTTTTCATTCATATGGGAAAATAGCAGATGACAGAATATGCACTATTTCGTCACTAATACACGGAACGTATACGTGTACGTCGAACCGCTTTTAGAAGCACTATGATGGTTCGTACACGTGTACGTCGAACCGGCTTGAGTGGTTAAAATTTAGTTAAATGTATGAATGTTTAATGATGTGAATTTGCATTTAATCTATATGGAGTATATACAAACAAATGTGAGTTTAATGTTCCAATCAAACAATGACTACTGACCCAATAAAAGTGACACTTGACATTATTGTTAACCTTAGGACTTTCAAGGATCTTATGATATTACATAAACAATTTTCACTATAAGAGGGTGAAGAGTGGGGGAGGGGAAGAGATGTGTATAAATAATCGAAAACGACCTATATTAGTTTCCAATCCATAGTTTTCTGGGGTGACTGAAATGAATACCATTTCTGTGTTAGTTCAGCCCCAATCATCATGAGGGAGAGAAGAGGTGTGGACGAAGAGGGAATCAATTTCGGAGTGAGATATGTATCCTAAGTGGGGAAAGGTACAAATATTTTCCATTAACCTATTTTTCCCGTGCGAAGAACGGCAATTTCAGCTAATATTATTTAAATTAAATTTGAATTATAAGCATTGATGTTATAGTAAGTGAACACACAAATGCCGATTTTTGTAACATGCTATATTTTACTAACCATATCCCAGGAAATTTCCTCATCGCATGACTCTTCTGAAAAGCAGCTCTGCTATTGCGATTTTAGAACTGCTGCGGAGCAGTTATGTTGTTATTTTTGTTATCAGAAATCGACAAAAATTATTTAAAATTAACGAACACTTAGATGTGTATTTACAGAGATTTTACGACTGATTATTTTACAGGTGATTTTCCCGCCAGAACCTAAGTTCGCCAGAAATAGAAAGTTCTATGTTTATTTTCCGTAACTACTAGTTTATTTTCTTATCTTAAAATAAGGAATTCGTAACGTAGTGCAGTAAAGCAGAAGACTCCTGTAATTGCATCTCTTTTATATAGGGAAATCGTTTGATGTGAAATCATAGACGTCAGTGATAAATGAATTGCCACTGAATCTAACAAAATTAACTAGTCCATCTCTTATATAAAAATTAACTTTTCTATATTCAGTACTTTGAGCATCTTATATATATATAAGGTTGGTTGTTATATACACATCTCTGAGGCAGAAAACATAACTCATATATTTGATTGATGATTAGTTTCGGAATTTTGACCCGTCATTTTTAATTTGCTAACGTGTGACTAGAAGTAGGCTTTTACTATCAGAGCCAGGGGATAGAAAACAGGTTGAGCAGAGAAAGAGAAGCAATGCGGTAGACAGAATGGAACGAAACAAGTGTTGCTAGTGTTCGGTTAGTCACGCATCCACGAGTAGTGTATCCACTAAACTGCGTGTACGCCTTGTTCGCCTGTTACCACTGTCTTTATCAACGCCAGGTTTGCTGTCTTCTTATTTTCGGTGAGTGATTTACGGAGAACTTCAGCACTAAACTGTAACGTCATAAAGCATCCAGTTCGAAATAGTGATCACAAAACCTCAATCGTGATGCAATAATACGGAATTGAACCGCATGTATCGAAATGCAATGCAAAGATAATTTCTTATTTTACTATTGTAAATTGAACAACCAAACAACAGTGATCGACTACGATGAAATCGTCATCAGGTCGACCAGAATTAACGCGATTCGAGATCCTCTTTAACTAGGTATGCAAATAAGGGGATGGTTCTTTCAGGACGATTGGTTAAATTATTGGCATTCTCTTCTCTTATCCGGAAGTACGTATCTCTGCTGCTGAAATATGTTTAATGTATTTGTTCTCCCGCTATTAATATTCCTGCACAATTTCTATATAATTTTATTTTAAAAATCTTTGGCTTGGAGGTAAACTATGCCAAGCCACGTTTTTGGCCATAATTGAGTTATCATATTTTTCTTACTTACATTAGTACGAGGAACACTAGGAACGTTTTGAGATGTGGACAACTAGGACGCAGTGAAATGACAATTTTTTTTCCGTCAATAAACAATCGACGCAATTCAACAAAATATTGTCTTGAAAACACTTTTCTCGCTTCTCCTGTGAAATTAATATTTTATGACTTATGCTACTTTACTTCTTAGCCGCAGAAATAACAATAGGAATCAGCAAGTGTTTCGCACTAATATTGTAGTTTATGAGACGTAAAAGCGGCGAAGAAATTCGAAATGTGAATAAAGAAATTTGGTTGAGTTGGACGAAATACAACGAGGAAATGCTGGGAACAGGAGAGAAAACAAAAGCAACATTAGATGTAACTTAAATGAAGAAGCATAATTGGCTAAAATATTTTCCGACAAGAAAAAATGAAATCTTTCAGTTTAACGTCCAACAATTTCCATTACTCTAAGGGACACGATGGTTAAAGAAAGTGAATGATGATGGGAGAAATGGTGGAATGAGAATGTGGAAGGAAACGAGTGTACTTCGTGAAAACCAACGGACACAATGTTCTACAACACAAACTTACTTGGCCGGGAATCTAACCAGGAACCTCATGCACCAGAGGTAAGCCCTCTGCCACTGAACCACTGAGCTCCCCTATTTTCCGAGAAGAAACTGCATCCTAAGTGATGTCATAGAAAGCACGGCAGAAAGGAAAAGAGGGAGAAGGCATAATTAGTATACAGTATTTGTAAAACAACGGTAATATCAATACGAAGAGCTTTGCTGAGAATTTTGGTGTAAGAAAGCATCTCAATTGCGACAAGTGTGAGCCACAACCGATGGGCATTTATCAAAATGATTATTGATAATAATCCACATTACTCGTAAGGCCCAAAGTAGTATAGCTGTAACACTCTTGCTTTTAGTGTGAGCGATCCCAATTTCGATTCCCGGTGGGGACATTCGGTCGAGAAAGTGTAAAGTTTTCTTTTTCAGGCCAGATATCCTGAGTGAGGTTCAGCTGGGTCTTCCTCATTCATACATGGCAAATACTGGGACGATACCTAATATAATGGTCCCAGACCGCTTCCTTTCTCTGACCCGGGTTCGATTCCCGGTGGGAGCTCATGCGGTTCGGATTCCACGTTAATCAGTAGGTCCACGACCCATATAGGCTCGCTGCTGAACGGGACGTAAAACTCAAAATCAACTCAACGCTTCCTTTCTCTCCAATTTCTCGGGTAGTGTGATTGCTGATGGACATCATCCCGGGCTAACATTACTATAGCTGCGTCAAGCCCAGAAACTAAATTCCTAAGACCCAAAATAATGTTAGCTTATTTTCACCTCTCAACCAGTATGTTGTTAACATCCAAATAATTGTATGTTAGAATATTTGAAATAAAAAATAATTCTTCCATACTATCAGTGTTTCACGATAAAAATAATTTTTCAAAGATGAAACGTATACCAATAAATGCATACAATATTATCGAACTGAACAAGTTGATATGTGTCGGTATAGAATCTTGTTCATAGTTTTGGCATGTGTAATGCAATCACAATGAATCTTGCACAGTACAATCCTTAGATTACCCATTTATAAATTTTACCAGCGTGAACAGATCATAATATGCCGTGTACGAGTAGTGTAACTAAACGGAAGTATGGATAGTGATCAGTTGGTGCAATGTCACAGTTCGAGCAACGCTCAAATCTAAAGTTCATGAGCAAAAGGGGGCAATCTGGTTCAGAGACTTTAAAGCCATAATAATAGTTTAGCACAATCGGATTTTTGGCTTTTCCCAAAGCTTACAATGAACGCCAATGATATCTGTTTTGCCACCGTAGCAGAGATCAAAACAAAGGCGACTTCTGTAGTTCGAAGATACCAAAAAAAGACTTCCGTCTGTTTCCAGCAATGACAGGAGCGGTGGAGTAAATGTGTGTGTTCCAAAGAGCTACAACAAAATTTCGGAAACTTTTGACTGGTCCTCGTATATATATATATATATATATATATATATATATATATATCTACAGTGGCGGATCCAGGATATGATAAAGGGAGAGGCTAACGCTAAACCATAGTTTACCGCTTTGTCAAGTGTAAAGCAGAATTGAAGCCCATTTTATACAGTGTATACCTGAGTGTCAAGGGGAGGCTATAGCCCCTATAGCCCCCCTTGGATCCGCCACTGTATATATATATATATATATATATATATATATATATATATTGTAAACCTAAATTGGATGCTGTACGCGAACCATGTCATATATTGAGATAAAACTGATCCTTAATTAGAAATATGACTTTATTAAGGTCTTCATTATGGGACTAACAAGACGACATTATACATGCTATGGTTAATTAGATATAATCTAAAAATTGTCATTAGCAACTATTTTTTTAAAATTCTGTTTAACTAAAATATTGTCCTAATCTAAAACGCATATTCATCGATAGCCCACATCGGGCTGAACAAAATTGTATGATTTAAATTCTCATGCGAAGTCTTCGAAAAATCGAAAAAGAAAACATTTGTGGGCTTAAAAAGTGTTTTGTTCGTTGGTAATGATAAATTATAGTCTTTTATTTTGTTGAAAGAAAATATTTATTTACCTACTTTATATTTAACAAAAATTAATGTTAATTAGCTGATTATAATCTATTATTATTTGTCTTTTCGTAGCAGTGATATACAGTGCTTCTTACTCCTTATTACTGTAATATTTGTTTTAAAAAGTGGTTATTCAAAAAGCATACACTAATTTGTGAACAATTATTTGGATAAACATTTTCCCAATAACAAAATTTTCCCAATAGTATGTGAATAACGAATATTTATATAATTTAAAGTACTAGTACCAAAGTGACGTTCATGTATGTTAATATTAGACCCTATTTGATTTATTATTATTATTATTATTATTATTATTATTATTATTATTATTATTATTATTATTATTATTATTATTATTATTATTATTAAGTATTCTGCCTTTTGTTTCTTCCATGTTTCTTGATCTTCAGCTTCCTCTTTTAACTCCCAGTATTTTCTTCTATTTTTCAAATCATCGATCAGTTGTTCTTCTTCCTATTCCTCGCTTTCCTTCCATCTTTCCTTCTATGGCGGTATGAAGAAGATAATTTCTTCGCAAGATGTGTTCAATCCAATTGGTCTTCCTACGAAGGATGTTGGCTAGAAATGTTCTCTTCTCTCCTATCCGTTTTAAAACATCTTCGTTTGGACTTCTCTCTGTCCATTTTATTTTCTCCATCTTCCTCCAACACCATATTTCGAAGCTCTTTTATATTTCTTCTCTAACTTCCGTAATGTCCAAGTCTCTGATCCACACAGTCCTATGCTCCATATATAGCACTTGACCAACATCTTCCTAAGTCCAATATTGAGCCTGCTAGTTAAGAGTGATCTTTTGTTATTAAATGCTTCTTTGGCTATGGCAATTCTTGACCAAAAAAATACTTCCCAGATACTTGAAATTATCTACCTCTTCAAGTTTTCTTTATTCTACTCTGACCCGTAAGGTCGCTTATACCCTTGTAAAATACAAAAAGGAAATTAAGAGGAAATATCCATGCGAATATAGGTTTACCGACCACCCGCAGTCGTTGTTAGTGAGGGCTTGAGAAAAATTAAATAATAGTAATGAATAAAATTTAAAACAAGGAAAACATGTTCTTTTCTAAAACCAAAAAGAAAAAACATATTCTCTTTGTTTTAAATCATTAATGACCTTTAATATATGATAGGAATATAAAAGAAACGACTGACCTTCATGTAGAAACTAATAAGCAATTTATTTTGCTACGTCATAGGGCGTTAGCTTCTAGGAAGTTCTACGTCATTTTGACGTAACATTAGCCGTTAGGAATTGACACCTACACTATTTAGATAGTCACCGCCTCATCATTTCCATATACAGAAGGAACCAGGTCCACGTCACTAATACGTCATGTAGTGTAGTCTACATGATTCTTCTGAAGAGCTAGACACTTTAATGCGTGTAAAAAATAAATGAAAATAAAAAAATACATAAATGTAGAAGTTAAGGCGGTTATTCAAGCTATTAGAGAAGAAGCACCGTATTTGGCTTAGGCCTTACACTTGAATTACTATGGGTGTTCCATCAAGGCAAGGTCACTTCACGTGGATCTCGTTGCTGGCTTAACGAAGTGGAACTGATCGTCATCAGAAGATATTGATGCTGACGGTAGTAACAAAGATTCATTAAATGTGCTTGCATTAATGTTAGCAAGAGGGCGTATCCACCCTTAGAAATGTGAAATTGCAACTGTTGTCAGCTGTTATCTATTGATGAAGCCAATCAAGTCCCCTCCTGTGGACAACAACAAGTTTTCAGGGATCTGCCGTTCCATCACTTTTCGTGTGGAGATGAGACAGGCTGAAAGCATCGGCGTGAATGCTTTTCTTCACTTCTTTACGAACATCCGTTTCATCATGTCACAATTTACTATACAAACACGATAAACGGATTTGAATATATTGTTGTTCAAATATATATATATATATATATATATATATATATATATATATATATATATATATATATATATGTACCAGTATATTCCGCTGTACTATACTGTGATTGAATCGATTGCATTAGTATAGGTAGATGTACATGTGAGATGCATTCAACATAATCAAATATGAAATAATTCTTATATATATGAAGTCAAGATCTTCAAACAACAATGTAATATGCTTAAAGCTATGACATTATCTTCGTCACAAAATATTACAAAGTGCTGTTTAGATGTCAATCATCTTCGTATATAATTCTTTTCTAATCATATACAACATTTGGTACGCAGTGACTCTTGGATGTGGGAGTTCTTCTTGGAAGGCAATGTTCAGTTGTTTTATTTTGCATACAGACTCTGTTACTTAAATAAAACTAAACACGTTGATTTTAATGATCGCGAAAGGTTATGGCTGACCAAATAGGTTTCATTTTTTTGAGATGTGTGGTCAACAAACAGGGTCCTACTGTAAATCTTTCTGGTTTTCTAGACTGGAGTTAACTACCTCTTAATTTAGACAATTCCCTCAGTTACTGGATCGACATTGAAAAATATATGTGCTCCTAGCAGGAGCTGAATGCGGTATCACATGCATTCAAGAGACACGCATTAATCATTCAGTTACTATACCAGAAGCTTAACCAGCTACGTATGAGTTTATCTTGCTCTAAAACATCGTGGAGAAATCTAAAGAATACCTTAAATCTAATCGAAAAAGAAAACGAAATCTTTCAGTTTAACGTCCCATGATACGATTATTCCTGTTAAGCTAAGGAGCACAGATGGTTCAGGTACGCGAATGATGACATAATAATTGATGGATTAATAATGTAGGAGGAGACGGGAGAATCCCGAGAAAACCCACAAACATGACGTTGTCAACCAAACTTACTTTGCAGGGGATAGGACCAGGAGCCTGACACACCAGAGGTAAGCGCTCTACGACTGAGCCACAGTGCCCCCTTAAATCTAATCGAAACTGAAATATTCTGAGTTAGATTGTGATAATATACAAGTTTTTAGTATTGTCTATATCAGTTTTTTCCATCTGGTTTTCTGTGGCGTTGTATTTACATCCCATAATTTATAAAAGATATAAATAATGTCAAGTATATATGTACTGTATATTGTATGATTACAACATAAAGATTTTTAATTTGATCGTATTAATATTACTACTTACCTGTCAACTACTACTAGTACGCAGATACCAAAATTTAAAGGTATGGAGTCCATATTTCTCCTTAAAAATAAAAAAAAAAGCGGTCCGCAATACTGAAACAATTGAAAATTACTGGTCTAGATCATTTTCAGCTGACTGATGTGAAACGTAGCAATAGGGTTTTACAAACTGGGAAAGGACATAGATAACAGGTGAAGCAAATGAGAGGGGAAATGACGGCGTAGGAGGGATGGAATAGAAAAAGTGTGTGCGGTATTCGGAATAGTTATGGATCCACGAATCTGGAAATCCTTCGGTTATATCATCGATGCTCTAGTTAACTGTCATCATTGGCTTTTATGAACCCAAAGTTTGATTTCTGCTCCTTGTTAAGTCGGTGTGGTTTGATTAGAATGGCAGCAGCAAACGGTGACGTCACAAAGAGTCCAGTTGAAAATGACTGGTGTGTATATATATATTGAATAGGTAAGCACAATAAGCTAACATTTGCTCAGGTAAAGACAGAAAAGAGAATCACATGAATCTTACATTTAAACTGATGCCAAACAACAATACTCTAGGCTTTATATACCATCACATCTCTCAAGTATGTGGGGTTTTAACCTCACCAATATATATTTTTTTAAGGTTTAACAAAAAATGTTATAATTGAGGTTCGACCTATGATAAACAACCACACCACTCTATGCTTTAAATACTTTCTCATCCCCAAATGTGTGATGTTTTAACCTCACCAATAATTTTGGGGGTTTAACAAGAAAATGTTATGCTTGAGGTTAAACTGATACTAAAGAACTGAGCATAAAGATTCACCTGTACATGTTCAGCTTAATGAAATCTGTCGATTGGTGTGTGTCTCATCTTTGGATATTTTTTTACGCTAATAGTATTGCAGAATTTATGTTAGAGATGCATCAGGGAAATTACAGGAAGTTTCGTTTTTGTTAGTTTGTTTACTTTTTAAATAATTTTCTTATTTAATTACTATTTGTGCTTGCACGTAATATATTCTAGTACTAAGTAGATGCTAAGAACATTCAGTTATTATGAATCCTATAACAATGGGACATAACATTGAAGAAAATTTTGCGTGTCCGATTTTCAGTTTGGAACATATTGTCTGTACTGGTTTCCAAATTCAGTGGTAGGCTGCTTACCTTTGGTACATGGGGTCCCTAGTTCGCTCACCGGCCAAGTAAGTTTGTTGTGGACAACATCGTGTTTGTGGCTTTTCTCGAGGTACTCCCGTTCCTTCCCAAATTCTCATTCCACCAATTATTCCTTCATCATTCACTTACCTTAGTCATCCGTCTCCCTTATCATAACAGGCATAAGCGTGGGACGTTAAACTGAAAGATTTAATTTAATTTTTGGTTTTCAAATCGCCATTGATTTTTTCTATTTTCTTAAAGGGTTAGATAGGCAACCCGCAAACTACTTTTGTCGTTTTGGTTGCCTAACTAACTTATTTGTCCCCCTACAAGTACCTAAAAGTTATGCATGTTTAACATTTGTGTCTTTTGGATTGCCTAAATTCAAACTTGCAACCACGAAAACAATACTGAACCTAAAGAATGACAACTTTTTTTTTTAGTTAAATGTCCGACGATTAAGCATGGAGGCTAAGGGAGACGGTGATGAGGATAATGAATGAGCTGGTTGAATTATGAAGAAAGTGGGAGGAAACGAGTAACTGAGAAAACCCACCCACACCGTGTTTGTCCATCACAGCGCCCATTTCACGCGATCTGGGATCGAACCAGGAACCTCACGTCACTGTTATCTACCAGAGGTGAGGACTCTACCATTGAGCCACCATAGTTTCCAAGAAAACGAGAAGAAACAACTAAACCATATTTTTTGTTTTAGTATCAATCAATTTAAGCCCGCATCACGTTCTCAATGTGAACAACACTTTTCTATGGGTTTCAGATATTCTTTCTGTAAAAGCTAATGTGAATTCTGTTTGTAGAATTTATGAAACTAACTGCTATTTTTGGATATTTAGTAAGTCTAACAAGGTTGAAAATTTGTCGTATTCACGTTAACATCTTTTTTTACTGTTAATTGAGGCATTCGGACGAACAACGGGAGAAACATCTTTGAGAAACTACGCGGGAGAGGTAATTTAAAAGGCATCAGCTCATTTTAGACTCATCTATAACTATGTGCTGTGTAAGAGAGACATTTTAAAAGGTTTCAACTCATTTTGAACTCACCTAGAACTATATGTGCTGTGCAGAAGAACCGATTTGAAAGACTTCAGCTCATTTAGCATCGGATTCATCTAGGATTAGGTTGTGCAGAAGAGGTAATTTAGAACGCTCCAGCTCATTTTAGAATCAATTAGAACTGTATGTGTTGCGCAGGAAAGGCAATTTAAAAGGCTTGAGCTCGTTCTGGATTCACTTAGGACTGTATGTGCTGTGCAATTTGAAAAGTTTCAACTTATTATAACTCATGTAGGACTATATCAGGGATGTCCGTAAACAGTTCCTGGTAGAACCGGTTTTCGGTTCTGAACGGACCCGGTTTTAAAAGATCCTAGGTTTTCGGATCCAGGTCAGGAACTGGTTCCCAAAATCCGGTTCCGGAACTGAGTTTTAGGATCCAGGTCTAGAACCGTTCCTAAGATCCGGTTCTGGTACCGGGTTTTCAGATCCAAGTCTGAACCGGTCCCGGAACCGGTTCTGAATACCGGATTTCTAAGAACCGGTTTCTCTCGGAATTGGTTCCACTGAAACCGGAACTTTGTGGCCATCCTCAGTTTGAAGTGCAAGTTGTTGGTATATTGATGAGACTTCTGACGGTTGCTAGGTTTCAGTTGACCCTTCTTTCCATTTGAAATTTCTGAGTTCGTCATCCCCTCTTTCCGGGAGAGGGAGATCCTGCAAAAATTTAAACATTTTCAATATATTTTCCCATGGATATTTGTTATGTTCAATTATTCGTAAGGCTACATAAACGGATTTTCCAGTCGGCCATTTCAGGTGTAATGTAATGTAAATATTTCTGTCCAATGCCCTGTATTACGAATTTGTCGTTATTTTCTCAGATGCAACCGCTAAACCCGAGCTGCTGGCGGGCTGTGAACAGTGTGCTAAATGAAGTGAAAGCGACAGGCAAGCAACGGCCGCTTGTCTCATTTGCCTAAACAAACTGGGTAATTGGCAAACCCATTTGGCTAGAGGCAAACTCAATTGGCTAAACACTGATGGACCAACATTTTTTTCCTGAGGGTTCACAAGCGGGTCTGGACGGGGAGAGCGCAAGCGCGTGGTTCTCTTTGTAGTGCCTTGAAGATTAACTTTATGTGTCCTTTACGGGTCTTTGGAAGGGTTTCCAATTCAGGTCTGGAACCGGTTCCTAAAATCCGGTTTCGAAGCCGGGTTTTTCGGATCTCCAAGGACCGGTTTCGCAGGAACCGGAACTTTGTGGCATCCCTAGACTATATATGGTGATAAGAGAGACAATTTAGAAGGCTTCAACTCATTTTAAACTCGCCTAGGACTGTGTGTGCTATAAAGAAGATGCAATGTAAAGGCTTCAGTTCTTTTGGATTCGTGTAGGGATGTATATGTTGTGCAGGAGAGATACTCTAAAAGGCTTCAGTTTTTTTTTGTCTCGTTTAGTATATATGTGTTGTGCAGAAAAAGTAATCTGAAAGGCTTCACCTCATCTTGTACTCATCCGTATATGATGCTCAGGAAAGATAATTTCAAATGCTTCATTTTGGACTCGTCTGGAACTGTATTTCTTTGCAGAAGAGACAATTTAAAAGGTTTCAGCTTATTTTGTACCCGCCTAGGACTGTAATTCTATGTAGGGGAGGCAATTTAGAAAGTTTAAGCTTATTTTGGATACGCCTAGGATTGCATATGATGTACAGGAGAGACATTTAAAAAGCTTCAGCTCAATTTGGACTAGCTTAGGATTGTGCAGACTGTAAGAGAGAAAATTTAGAAAGCTAGTTATTTTCGACCATCTAGAACTGTATTTGGTGCGTAGAAGAGGCAATTTAAGAGGCTTCAGATCATTTTGCATCCATTTAGGACTGTAATTGCTGAGTAGGAGAGGCAGTTTGAAAGGTGTAAGCTCATTTTGCATCCACTAGGACGGTCTGTGTATGTGGGTTCCGTTGTTCCACTTAACTTCGCACAAACATTATGGTTTCAAAAATTACTGAGAATATCCATTTTTCACCAATATCTCGACGATCCACTAACAATCTCAGCCTTGCTCCACTTGATGCTTATTCTATTGTTCGTCCGAAGGCTTCAATTGTATTATATACTATATTTGAATTGAAAAATTCCCCTCATGTTGTCACATAAAATATATGACTTTAACTCCTAAATTATGTGATTGTCTCAAGTTTTATCTTATACTTAAATTATATGTGTGGTGGAATAAAGTCTAGTTATTGCATTAGTGGAATTTTCTGTCCACGCATTACATTAACCACTTTTATCGTTGAACATTGATAGTTTTACAAACAATTTTTTTTTTGGGGGGGGAGAACTGGAAAACTATTTTGTTTTCTGTCGAATGACTGATTTTCTTTAAATCTTGAAATGTTTTCGTGCTTTTGCTTAAATTATAGTACTTAAGCTTCTTTTGTATTGTAACATGAAAAGAGGGACGAAAAGAATTGTTATTTCTTCGCCTGAGTTTTTTAAATACCCAAACTTTTCCAGAGAAAAAGGCATTAAAAATTAAAAGAAAAGAACAAAACTCATTTTACTTTAACCTCTCCCTCTCTATCTAATATCTGTCTAGAAGCTATAGAGAAGAAAGCCTACGATAAACAGTATTTCGGCTGTTGTGGAATCTGAACAATTTGTACAATGTTCAGGAAAAAAAAATGACTAAAACCTGTGTGGAGTATAAAATGAAAACAAACGTTGGAAAAGAAGAAAAAAAAACTAAGCAGTCCTGTGTCAAATTTTTGAATTACCAGGGCAGACATTAGGGTTAGCAATTAGGAGGGCAGGAGGAGGAAGTTGTCCCCTCACTTTTTTGAAGTGACCCATTAATCTCTATATGGTTTCAATTGGAAATGTAAAGTTTTTGTATGCATTTGGTTCATAGAAATAAATGGTGTGGTGTGTTTAGGGGTGTTGGAGTGTATATACAATTAATTTGGGGAATTCAACATAATTCTAGGTTTTTAGGAGTATTTTGTTTAACTGGAGTGTGGAGTGATTCTGAGTATTGTTGAGTGTTGATGTGTTCGAAGAAAGCGAAAACTGCACCTAATGGCAACAAGCATGTTTCGGGAAGCTGCAAAAGTAAGCATTTCTTTAAATGTTATAGCATATGCTTCTAGTATTTACTGTCTTCCATTTTCTAAGAGAAATAACATTCATTTAATAGCATGTCGAATTAAAAATATAAGTTGTTTATTAATCCTTAGCTTCAACATTTGCAAAACAAGTCTCAATATTCATTCCTATGATTAACATTATCTTTTCTATTTATTTGTTTTGTAAATTTGTTATTAAATACACAGTAAGCTGATTACAGAATTTTCCAGACAGAATTTTAAGATGTTCATGAGCAAGAAATCAAATCTCTTCTTACACGTTCGTCGTTTAAGAGCACAAAGGACTAGTATCTACTTCCATTGCTCTTGTTAATTTACTTAACAAATATATTATTATTATTACTATTATTAAGTATTTTGCCTTTCGGCAGGTCCTAGGACTAATGAGGATTTTTTTAAATTTTAGATTTGGGCCTGGAAATGTTTCTTCCATTCTTCTCGATCTTCAGCTTTCTCTTTTAACTTCCAATATTTTCTCCTATCCTTCAAATAACCGATTAGCTGTGTTCTTCTTCTTCTTCCTATTCCTTGCTTTCCTTCCATCGTTCCCTCTTTGGCGGTGTGAAGAAGGCAATTTCTTCGCAAGATGTGTCCAACATAATTGTCCTTTCTACGAAGGATGGTGGCTAGAAATGTCCTCTTCTCTCCTATCTATGTCTATTTTAAAACATCTTCGTTTGTTACTCTTTCTGTCTATTTTATCTTCTCTATCTTCCTCCAATCCCACATTTCGAAGCTCTCTAAATATTTCTTCTCTAACTTCCTTAATGTCCAAGTCTCTGAACCATACAATCCAATACTCCATATATAGCCCTTGACCAACTTCTTAAGTCCAATATTGAGCCTGCTAATTAAGAGTGATCTTCTCTTGTTGAATGCTTGTTTAGTTATGGCAATTCTTGACCTGATCTCTTTGGTGCAGTAAGCGTCTCTCGTCAAAATACTTCCCAGATACTTGAAATCTACTCTGATCTGTAAGGGTGTGTTTCCACGGGATATTCTCATGACTTTCGCCTTTTCGATGTTGATTTCCATCCCATATAGTTTTCCAGTTTCAACTATTTTGTGAATCATCTCCTGTAGTCCTCCTTCAGTTTTAGCTATTATAACCGTATCATCTGTATACCTGATCTTGTTAATGATCTCCCCTCCAATCTTGAAATCTCCAATCCCCATTAATGCTTCCTTCATTAAACATTCACTGCAATATTGAATAATTGGGGCGACAAACTACATCCTTGTCTGACTCTTCTTCCAATCTCCACACTATTGATTTCTCCTTCATTCAAGTGCAACTTCACTCGCTGTCCTATGTACAGGTTTTGAATGAGTCGTCGATTTCTGCAGTTGACTCCGATTTCTTTAAGTATTTGCAGAAATTTCGTCCAATTGACTCGGTCGAAAGCTTTTCGTCAGTCGATGAAGCACAAACACAACTCTTCCTTTATATCAATAATTCTTTCTGATATAATTCTTATCAATCTAATAGCATCTCTTGTGCCTTTTCCTTTCCGGAATCCAAATTAATCTTCTAACCTCTCATCTACAGTATCTTACTTTCCAGCCGCCTGTTCAGTATGCGTGCAATGATCTTTCCAGTGTGGGAAATCAGGCTAATGGTTCTGTGATCACTGCACTTCTTTGCTTGCTTTTTCTTGGTCAATCCAATCATTGTAACATCAAGAAAATCCTTTGTCCATTCTCCACTCAGGTAGATCTTGTTAATAAGTGAAGTCAGTACTTTCATTGCGTTGTCCCCTAATCCCTTGCGCAAATCTACTGATATGTCGTCGTCTCCAGTGGCCTTTCTCCGTCGCATGTCTTTAATAGCTTGTCCTACTTCACTTTTCAATATACTGGGTCCTTTTTCATCATCATCCACCTCTTCCTCTGCTTTGATCGCAATATCTTTTGGGCTATTCTTCTGATCATACAGATCTTTTATGTATTCTTCCCAAATTCTAAGGATTCCTTGATGGTCAGTGGTTACATTACTTTCTTGATCTTTGATGCCGAACGTTCGTATACTGTAAGCTTTCCCTCCTAATTCTTATACTTTGTGGTACATCAGATCATATCTGCCGCGCCGTTGAAGTTCCATTATTTCTTCACATATTTGTTCATGTACATTTCTTTGGCTTTGTCCGTTTCTCTTCTCAATTCATTATTCAGCCTTCTGTATTGATTGATGACCGCGTTTTTTTTTTTTTTCGTTCTGCGTTCCATCTTCTTAAGCATCTCTTCAGTTATCCATGGTTTTCTCGGTGCTCTTTCCATCCTGCCAATGTTATTGTGAAGTGTGTCAAGTAGAATCTGTTTAACTTTTCCCCAACTATTCTCTATATCAGCATTTGCCAACCGGTGTGCCGCGAATAGGCCGATGGTGTGCCGCGAGGAAATCGAAACAAATGCAAGACAATAAAAATGTAAAGAAAAAAAATAAAAAATGTAAATTTTATATTTGTTTCACATTACTATGAACCTCTACAACAGAAAAAAATTACTGTAATTGGAATATTTTGTTTTACATACATTACTGTGTAGCTGCTAAAGCTGTGTAGCTAATTAAAAAAAAAAATGTTTTCATTGTTATGATCATTATTGTTTCTTTATTGTTGCCAACTGTTTCGTAACTTGAAATTTTAAAATATCATTCAATCCTTTCGACAAAACAAACATGCATACAAATTACCTATATTCGTCTTTTAAAAGTGCAAGAGATTCGTTTGTTCATTCGTTATTTAGTGATCTTCGTTTCTAGTAAAAGATTGGATACAGTTTTTTTTTTTTAAAAAAAAAGTGTATTTGTAAAAACCTGAGTTCTATATTTAATTGCAATTGTTTTCTATTTTAAAAGTAGAATATAAAAAAGATAAGCATAATGATTTACCACGTGGAAAAACCCGTGATCGAGTTTTCTTCTTTGTGAGAAGATTAGTAATCACAGAAAAAAAACAGTGTAATAACTATGAGTATGCCGCCAGAATTCAAGTTACACCCGTAGGGTGCCGCAAGTTGAAAAGTTGGGAATTACTGCTCTATATTGTCAACCATATCGCCCATTCCACAGAATTTTTCTTCAAACTCTTTTTTCACATTGGTATTTTATCTGAAAAAGATAGTATCCTATTAGTTATACAACTTTTCGTCAAACAAAGTGTTAAAAACAGCCAGGAAAACTAACATTGATATACAAATATTCAGATCATGTCTTGTCCCCCATTTTTAAAGTCCAATCGCCGCCACTTGGAGACATTATAGAATAGATGATTCGTTTTCAGTTCTTATGTACTAGAGCTGCCCACGAAACAAGACGAGACTGAACTTTTCCAAAATAAAATATGCGTTTTCCGAGACTAGGCATCATTTTCACGACACTTTTTGGAGACGAGACAGCTTCAATTCTTATCCCGTAGGCAACTCTAGCACACGCGAGTGGAAACAGAAATCTTCCAATAGAAACAGATACATTTTCCGAGACGAGGCATCGCTTTCACGACACTTTTTAGAGACGAGACAGCTTCAATTCTTGTCTTGTAGGCAACTACATGAGTGAAAACAGAGATCTTTCAATAGAAACAGATACATTTTCCGAGACGAGGAATCACTTTCACGACTCTTTTTTAGAGAGGAGACAGCTTCAATTTTTGTCTCGTAGACAGCCTTTATTAGGTAATATTGTTATTAAAGGCATGAAGAGGCGTGAACATAAAATAAAGGTAAGAATAGAAATAACGATAGAAGCATTTGGAAAGAAGAACAAGTCCTATTGTCGGGCTTCAAATAAAGAGTGAAGAAATGTTTCGTGTATAGCAGTGGTTTCCAATCCATGCTCTGCGAACCCCCTGGGAGTCACGAGAGATTGAAAGAGGAAGGGAGGTTTGTGGAAAATTTTCAATAAACTTTAACTTATCATGCTCCTCACACCTGAGTTATTCGTAATATGCAGCAAGCATTTTTTAGATAACTTTTTGTTTGATTCATTAGGGGATGCGGAGAATTAAGTCAGTACAAAGAGTCCACGATATCAGAAAGGTTGGGAAACATTGGTGTGGAGCATTGTAGTCTATGGAGCAGAAACTTTGACACTATGGAAACGGGATGAGAAAAGTATTAGTGTCTTTCAAAATGTAGATGTGGCGAATGGAGAAGAGCAGTTAAATCAAACGGAAATCCAATGAACAGCTATGTCCAATCGTAGGGGAAGAGAAAAAGAGCATTGGAGGTAAGAAAACAGAAATATGATCTGTTTGGGACATTGGTTGAAAGGAAACTGTATCGTAAAGGATGTGACACAAGGTACGGTGGAAAAATTAAAAAAGCAAGAGGCTTGCGAAGGGGGGGGGGGAGGACAAATCGTTTTTATTATCTCAATGTATGTGTGTCTTTATAAGAAAACTATTTATAGATTTTATTTTTGAACTGCTACGAATAACTGGAAGGTCATTTTTACGTCAAAATTGTAGCCGGATGCAGGTAATACTCTATGTATCAGCTATTCTTGAATTTCGTTCTCAATTGGATCCTCTGGGACGTCACAGTTTACTGCTCGAATTTTTAGTAAACCACACAGAGACAGCAAGGATAATTCAGTAAACCTAGCGCTGATAGAAGATCGTGGTGACAGCAAACAAGACCCACTTGATGTTTTGCAAAAACATTACGGGTAGGTTAATGAATAATCATCGGCTGCTAATTCTTGTTTTATTCAATTTCACCTACCTTATTCGCACCCCTTCTTTGCTCAACCTGTTTTTTTTTCTCTCTCTCTCTCTCCCCTGGTTCCCATCGTAAAAATCAGCTTCTACGTCATGCATTGGTGAGTTGGAAATGACTGCGTTAGAATATCTAATATTCTCTACGGGCAATCTTTTCTTGTCTTAATTATTCAAGTGACAAGTAAAATGCTGAACGACTACAGGATACCCTAGGAGCTGCTGTGCTCAGTGGTAGAGCGCACCCCTCCGGTGTGCAGGGTTCCTAGTTCAATTCCAGTTCCTGCCATGTGAGCTTTGTTGTGGACAAACACCGTATGTGTTGGGTTTCTTTTGATTCTTCTCTTTCCTCTTACTTATTTCATTCCACCATATCGTTCGTTTTCATTATTATCGTTTGCTTTAGTCTTTGAGCATAATTGTGGGGTTTAAACTAAAAAAAAAAAAAAAAAA
Organism: Thermobia domestica; assembly: GCF_964235325.1. Classification (NCBI taxonomy): domain Eukaryota; kingdom Metazoa; phylum Arthropoda; class Insecta; order Zygentoma; family Lepismatidae; genus Thermobia; species Thermobia domestica. Next base: position 164,464,720 of record NC_137462.1, on the reverse strand, counting down.
AAAAAATCGAACTAAAATATAGCATACCTGAGTGGGATTTAAACCCATGTTCGAATATTTTCCCTCTTCAAACTATACATAATGTGTCGTAAACATTTTGTTTTGGAGTATCTTTTATTTCTAGACCGATATTTGTTGATTCCTTAGGTTTTCTCGCTATGTTACTTTTTTTTTTATAAATGTTTTAAAAAAAATATTTCAGAAGAATGCGGCTGGTACCACAAATGTTTAGTAGAACTTACAGAGAAGGTTCCTTAATGTACGTTCATGAAGGCACGCATTGTATACGTCATAATTTCACTTTGAGCTCAGCCGCCATTTTGTTTACTCTTGTTTTTAGCAGATGTTGCGGTAGCTATTGTTACCTTTTTCACAAGATCTCTGACAGTAGTTGCTCTTTCAAAACAAACATGCTGTCAAGTTCTTGTGAACATTCTGTACACTACTTCATATTCCTCTGTACACTACTAGAAACAGGACATTGTGTTAACAAAGACCGTGACGTTTACAAGGAAAGCCCCTTCCAAAAGACCAGTTACTGATGTATGTTTTGTACTTTCTTTGTTTATTACGTTTCTGTAAATTAGATCATATTTTATAAACTGCGTAGTTTATAAAATGACGAGGCAATCAAGAACTCGTTTCTTTTTGTTTGTATTTGTTATTTGTCTTTTTTGGTCTTTTTGAAGTTGTGTTCTTGCAAATTTTAGCAAATATTGTTTCAGTGTTAAGTTATCCTTTTAAACTTTCAACAAGAATCCGCTTTGGGAATCTACCAATGCTGTTTTCCTTATTAAAATATGTCAATATACTGTACATCAGGGTTGCATATTTATGAGCATGCTACCTTGGGTATATAATACAGAAACAAATAAAAATAAATATTTCTAAACTGTATAAATAAAAACATATAGATGACTAATTGCAACACTTCCGCTTATAAAAAAAAATGTGAAGTCGTAGATAGATATCCCGTTCTTCCTAGACATCCCGATTGTCAGTTTATTTTGTGCTAATAGCATAAATTATAACTATACTAACTATATGTTTTTTCTTTAATTTTCGAAGATAGAAGATAATAGAATTACTGTAGTACAAGATAATATTATCCAATTTAATGTTTAAGCATCATCAGAATATTAATTACTATTAATAATAACTATGCTACAACATTCAGTTCTGCAAAACATGATATTATTTTGTGTAAGATTAACGTGGTAGGGCCAAATCTTGGGTTTCTCTTTGTTCCTGTTTCTTGGGTCTTTCCCTCTTTCTTTTGCTGATGCTCTTTTATAATTTAATGGCATAATAACAATGAGCTAGACGCGCAAACTCTAAGAGCTGCGTAATTTCAGCTTTTTTTTCTTTCTTTCGATCAGGGACTTCTAAAACCTAATCCCTTTCCACTTGGGTGGTATTTGGGGCTACGAATATTAGAGAGTGCTAATCGTGAATTTTAGCAACATGCCGCAGATAGAGAATATAGTACATTTGTTCTTAGTTTAACGAACCACGTTTATGCTCCGAGGCTAAGGGTCGGACTCTAATAGGTGATGAAGATAATGGATGAAATGAAGAAAGTGGAACGAAACAGGTGAGCTCGGGAGAAACTACTCAAACGGTGTCTGTCCTCCTCAAAACCCACTTGGTGAAACTTGAGATCGAATCAGGGACCTCATTCCGCAGATGTGAACCTTCTACTACTGACGTGAGTCACCACAGGCCCTAATTGATATATTTGATTCCAGTTTGAATAGTGTTTGATCATAGTATAATATCGTTGTACAATGCTAAAAACACGAATTTGCATGGTATTATCCTCAACTGGATAAATGTTTGTCTAGATTTCTGGATAGGGTCACCCGTAATTTTTTCCCCAAAGGGAAGGAAGACTAACACGCAATCGCAATCGCGAATACATACACACACATTTTGATCTACGAGTACACGTAATGCATTATCTTAAAACAAAAATTATTTAAGCACATATCCTTATTTACTATATAAAATATTAAGTACTATAGTGTGTGAGAGCAAATTAGCATGCTTTGAAACAGAGTTTCCATTACCGCCTGCTTTTTTTTCATAACAGATAAAAATTATTATAGGTATTTTGCCGTTATTGATAGGTCACTTCAGCCACCCTGAGGAGCTTCTATGAGCTACAGTTTTCAGCTAACCTTTTCGTATTCACGTAGCAATTTTCTGTTTTAATACCGTCTGTGAGTTGTATCTTCACTCGTAGCCTCTTGCTGTTTCCTGCTATCGTGTCTTCCAGCACGTCCCTCATGATACAGTTCCTTATGGCCAAATTTCCCAACCAGTTTCTCTTCCTTCTTTCAACTACATCTAAAATTGTTCTTTTCACACCTTTTATTTCTAACTTTCTGATTCATTTTCTTTCCGACCCAGCTAATTCTTTCTCCATTCTTCTCCATACTTACATTTCCAAAGCCTCCAGTGTTTTTTCATTGCTTTTGAATAATGTCAATATTTCTGCCCATAGAATATAATACTCCACTTGAAACATTTTATGAGTCTTTTTCTTAACTCTTAATTCAAAGATTTCCCCAAATAGACTTATTCTCGCTAAATATTTCTTTCGCCATTCTTATCCTTGGTTCTATTTCACGTTCACACGCCAGTCATTATTAAATAATAGTACCCAGGTATTAACAATTAGTCACTTATTCTGCTTTCTCCTTTCCTTCTATATTTGACACCGATCACTTCGTTCACACCCACCATACTTTCTGTATTTCTAATGTTTATTTTCATCCCATATGCTTCGCAGCTTTTCCATAAAGCTTTTCCTTTCCATAAACCAGCTTCCCAGCTTTTCTAACATCTTATTAATTTTGATTTCAGATTCCGCAACAAGTGCCGTATCATCTGCTAACCCTATACACATAATTACCTTCTACCTTCTATCGAAATATAGTCTTCATTATGGAGACAATTTTTCACTTGGCTTTTCAGAAATTTCATGCTCCCGATACAGCTTTAAAGAATTAATCAAAATCTCGAATTTTATGCTAAAGGGTAGCTGTGACTGTCTGTTTACATTAATGCAGCGTTTCTCAAATTGTGGTTCTCTAGATTGAACGTTAGTCCAAAAATCTTAGAAGCAATATTATTTAAGTGAAATGTTTATCACAGAATATAATTGAGCATCTGATACAGGTAGAAATTATACAAATAATAGATATACAGTTCAATAATAGATTATACAAATAATAGAAGCACGTAGAGTGGAAAATGTCATTTGTGTGGGTTGGCAACGGTGAGGCGGCAACCGCAGAGTTAGGCTGTAGGTGGCGTTAAGTTAGAGCAAACTCCGTATTGCATGAATAGCAGCAGGACGGCAGTGTACAGCGAACTGAGAAGATGATAATAACGTAAAATGGAGACCTCTCTGTTCGCTAAAGAGGGCTCGGTTACGTGGTGCGAGCGTGACGAAAGTGGCAAGTGTTGGATGCGTCACGAGGAACAGTGCCCAAGGTGATGACGGCCTACAAAACTCACAGCAAAATCACATCGGCGAAGAGGAACAGTGGGGGAAGAAAACACTCAGTGACAGGTTCCGCGGAGCGTTCATGTGAATTGTTACACAGAACCGTCGTGCAACTTCGGTACAAGTGACGTAGGAACTCAAGCAGCATCTCCCACAGCCTGTGACGACAATGACGAATATGCCCATTACATAACATGGGCATATTCGGGATCCGGTTGCATGGGTAAAACTGCCGATAAGGAACCATAACGTTTAATCACGAGGTCAATGATGCCGCGAACATATAACATTGACTGCTGATGAATGGAAATGTCTGATATGGTTGAAAGAGTCATCATTCATTTTATTTGAAACCACGAGTCGTATTTATTCGTGGCGGAGGCCCAAAGAAGCATATGGTCCGCAGGGTCTTCTCCAAACCGTGAAAAAAGTCTGTGGTTCTGTAATGCAATGTCCTGGCTTACAGGGGTCTTGCGCTGATGCTTACTGATTGCGTCACTACCCGTGACTGTGTCGTGTTGCTATCATTTTAGTGGACCATATGCATCCTATGGTTTTAATGTTTTTTTTTTTTTTTTTTCTGAGCAATGTCGTCATATTCTACGATGATAATGCACCATTCCCATTACTGATACTGTTGTACTATGTTGGTTTGAAGAAAATCGGGATTAAGTTGAACACCTCTCCTGGCTCACTCCTTCCAGAATTTGAACATTAATAAACATCTGTATTCCGTTTTGAAAACAGATTTCCGCGTCCATAATTTCTTACGGAACTATTGGAGTACTGTAGGGAGTATTGCAGGGTAAAACGAGGAGAGATGCAGTACTGTTTCATATGAGTAACTGAATAGGAAATAAACGTCCCTACTGTTGTGGAAATTTATCTACATGAAAACTTAACTACAATTTATGCAATTTAAGATGAAAATCAATGGCAGCCATTAGCAAGAGTTTCAGGGGGTATTTTCCAAATAACAGAAGCATTGAATTTTGAGTGATATGCACTGAATTATTCCTGATTCTCCAAATTCTCAAGTTCTCTGCACAAATATGGTTTCTTCCGCAGTCCACACACAGTGTTATACGCACATAGTACAGGTTTCATGCAACCATTTCAATTACATAACACATTGGATTCAAACAGATCTGGAAACTAGGAGAAAATAGTTTTCCCAACATTCACCATAATTGATTATGTATGTCTTGCTTAGTTTCACGCCGTGTAGCGTTTAGCACAAGTTGCTTTGTTTTCGATTGCTTTTATCGTCTATCCTGTCTTGATCCTGGAGGTTGATTGTTAATTTTTATGCTTACAAGTCTTGAAGTCGAATTGAGAACTTGGACTGACTATCTGAACCTTTTAGCTTGGCGAGGAAAAGCTGGAATGGGACTCACCTGGTGGAAGTACTTAATAGGACTTTCTGTGGATGTAAACTACAGGTGAATATTGAGGGGTTTGTTTGTATTTGTGAAAATTGTTTCTGAGAAACAATAGACTTTTGGTGTCAGTAGAGTATCTTTGAGGTTGTAGTTTCACTGTGCCAATGAAGTACTCGATGAAGGTAACTATAGATCTTGTCAAACAATATAGCACATGTTTTGGTGTGGGTAGATGAAAGTAGTGGCAAGCATCAGAAATGGAAAAGAAGGTCTGGAAACCTGAGATGGCATTACCTTTGTGTATCTGTGCGAAAATTATTCTTCACGAGGGGGGACACAACACATTTTGCTTTTTAATTACTTTTCAGTTACGGTGCAAAATCGTGCGCAAGGTATTCACAATACCCTAACGAGTGATCTAGAAAATATTTGTCAAGTAGAAACTAGCGTACGCTCTACTATGATCTATCAAACTTATATTCAATAAAATTTCAAAGTTACTTCACGAGGCAATTTTGCCATGAACGTTAACCAATTCGCTCCATTTTGATTAACTGATCTCTACTGCACTAGCTCGATGGAACGAACGACAATTACATATCCCTGTAGAATGTTTCCTCTATCTGATGTGTACTAGGCAAGTTACGGCATATGCGGCATCTCTCCGTTAGTGGCATCTCTCCTCTTTTACCTTAATTTTCCACCTACTATCATTCACAACCCCTATGACTTAATTCCATTTCGCTTCAGAGCTAATCTGAGGACGAAAGATGATGCAACGCCATATTATCCATTTGCACATTTTTCAGCTTTTCTATTATTTTGACAACTATCTCTAGCTCTACTGATATAAAAATTGTTGATTATTTTTAACTATTTTTTAAAACAAATATGTATTTTCATCTCTTAATCTAATATACAAAATAGAAAGTGACTATTTTTATGACTTCATAATTCTTGAACCATCAGACCGAACTCGATTAAATTTTCAACATAGACGAGACTCGGGCCTGGAATGGTTTTTATTATTTCACTTTTATGGTGCAACTAAGAAGAGATGGTGGGGAGGGGGATATATATATATATATATATATATATATATATATATATATATATATATATATATATATATATATATATATATATATATATATATATATATATATATATATATATATATATATATAAATGATCGAAAATGACCGATATTAATATCGAATCCGTAGTTTTCGGGCTAGCTGAGACAAACAGTGATTTCCGATTACGTTTAAATCCAAATTCAGCTCCCATTAGTACTCCTCAGGGAAATAGTGACATGTACAAATAATTGAAAATGGCCGATATTAATGTCGAATTCATAGTTTTTATGCTCCCTAAATTGATTGGTGGTAGTTTCGGTGCCCTTTAGGTCCAAAATAAAACGTATTCCCCCGTGCGAAGAACGGGTATTCTTTGAGTGGTCTATTATATAAAAATTTGAAGAAAAAAAGATCTTGTTTGTGACCTTATCATCGGAAAACTGCTGAATCGTTTCAAATATTTTTTTGCGTGTTACTTTGATTAAAATGTATATCCTAAAGGAGAAAGGAGTTTCTCACCCACGATTCTGTTACGTTAGAAAAATGAAGCTTAGTATATAAGCTCCCCATTAAAAATAAGGGAATATGTATTCTAGAACTTTTGAGAATTGTCATTTAAAAGGGGGAGGATACATTTTTAATAATTTCTTTCTTAACGTTCAAATCGACGTTGTCTATTATTTGTGATCACATCAAGACAAAACGGTTGACCCATTTGAAATGAATTTTGAAACTTAGTTAGAACCTACCTTAAGTTGGGATATTTTCATGTTACTTTGATTTCAGGGCGTATCCTTAAGGGGGGAAGGTATGGGTTCAAAATCTCTGCGGAAAATAAAATATCTTATGAGTTTTTATCATTATACTTTTGTTAATATGCACACACTAAGGGAAGATCCGAAATATTTACCATATATTCTCCTCGATTGAAAAACGGGCATTTCTACTAGTATCAATATACAACTAAGGGAATTTTAAATAATACTATTTGAAAAAAAATATTTTAAAAGTAAGTAGTTATTCTTGGATTTACAATCAACTACGCTTACAAGCGGTTGTACGTACAAGTTACGTTAGGTAGTTATCATCAACGACCAATAATAATTAGAGATGAACACGAGACGAGTCGAAACAAGATTTTACTGACAAAATTCGAGTCGAGACACGGCTCTTGCAATAGAGAAATATACATTTTTCGAGTCGAGACATCACTTTTAAAGCACATTTTCGAGACGAGACAGCCAAAAATCTTGTCTCGTCCGCATCCCTAATAATAATAATAATAATAATAATAATAATAATAATAATAATAATAATAATAATAATAATAATAATAATAATAATAATAATAATAATAATAATAACAATATGCAAAACTACAGTAATAACATAATAATAATAATAATAATAATAATAATAATAATAATAATAATAATAATAATAATAATAATAATAATAATAATAATAATAGATTTATAACTCATATTCGAAAACTATTGTTAATCGAAAATCATTAAAATATTCAGTTTAGTTGAATCGGAACACATCAGAATGCCACTCTATAAAATATTTGTCAATGTTGAAACTAGTGCTGTCTAAATCGGTTTTTGAAAAAACCGAAAACCGATTTCTGAAAGAAATGAAATTTCATAAAACTGAAATGTCGGTTTTGAAAGCTGCTTTTGCGGTTTCGGTTTTTCAAAACCGCATTTGCGGTTTTCGGTTTTCAGAAAACCAGTTTTATCAAAAACCGAAAACCGCAAATGTTACAAAAATTTGACAGCACTAATATCAAGTAACGACGAGAAAACAGCAAAGAATCTTTCCCCACTTCGGCTCACAGTTGCCAGATGGAGGGAAATTTTCCTCGGCGTAATGAAAGAATGCTCAAAATTTGCAGAGAGGAAAGAAGGTATTTTTTTCTTAAAATGTCTTAAAGTGTAGTGAAATTCTTGTTGAGTATACTTTTACAATTGGCAGAATAAAAGAATAAGTTGCAATTTCTCACAAACAGGCATGGCTAAAGTTACTGGGAAGTAAAAAGATACAGAACAAAACATGACAGGGGCGGATCCAGGGGGGGGCGATCGGGGCGATCGCCCCCCCCAGAAGAGGAAACTTTCTTATTTTATATATATAAATAAAACCCATCCCAAAGTTTGGAGCCCTTAAAAGTAGCAGTATGACAACCCACCGCCCCCCCCAGAAGTCGGTCCTGGATCCGCCCCTGAAACATGATCGCTGTTTCCTTAACGATAAACTATTGCAGGTGTCTAGAACTTGCGATAAGAAACCAGTCAACACATGCAAAACCACAACATTCACATTTATCGGAGTGGCAACAAATCAAGAATAAAATTGTGTATTGCGATCTAGATTTTCTTTCTTTCTTTCTTTTTCTTTTTTCTTTTTTTTTTTTTAGAAAGGGAGGTGGTGCTTTTTGTTAACAAAAGAAAGTAGCAATACAATTTTTGAAACAAGGGGAAAGAGTAATAATAATATAAAAGATCTCAGTCTAAGTGGATGAGATTTCAAATAGAATTTCATGAGTTGCATGTGTAGTGATCTTAAATTGGGATATATCTTATTTTCTATTTAGCTTAGTGTTGCCATATTACCCGATTTTAGCGGGTACCACCCGATTTTCAGGTTCTACATAAACATATCTTAACCAGGAAAAAACATCTGCTTTTTGGGATTGGAGAAAAATCTAAGACGACTTAGTTGATAAATTGTTGGTATATTCAACGTAAACCGCTACACCTCTGACAATCGCGATTGAGTTAAATTTGGACTCGTGCTCAGACTCAGGCTGTGGGCTATCTGAGCAATGCGCGTGTGCGGGGCCATTTGCTAATAAGAGGTCTGTTCTAATGCACAATGGTTTTCTTTGTGTAGTTCATGTGTTTTTAATATAATGTATAGGTTCTATACGAATGAATATTCATTTGTAGATGTTGTGACAAACATACTTGAATTATTCATGCCATTATAAGCTACAAGAATGCCGAACGACAATTTCAAGTGTAACTTGAAAGACTCTTATAGAAGCGAAATTACGTCTGTTAGCCAGGGCAGAACTCAGTTTGAAGCAAAATGTACAGTCTGGAAAACTCAGTTTCGTTTGAAAAGTAGGCTGCAGGGAAGCAAACTGGACCCCACCTGATTTTCATATATTTTGTAAATTAGACCACGAGGACCACGAATCTGAAGGAATTTTGACATTCCGAATTTTGGAACTCGAGATATTCGAACATAAACTGACCAAGGAAGCAAACTGGTTCCCACCTGATTTTTATATATTTTGTAAACTAGACCACGAGAAACATGAATCTGAAGGAGTTTTGACATTCCGATTTCGGAACTCGAGATATTCGAACATAAAGTGACCAAGGAAGCAAACTGGACCCCACCTGATTTTTATATATCTTGTAAACTAGATCACGAGGAACACGAATCTGATGGAGTTTTGACATTCCGACTTCCGGAACTCGAGATATTAAAACTTAAAATTTAATGTAGACTCTATGTATCTATATGAAGAAACACATTATTCTCTATACGAAACATATTATGTCCTGTGAGATATATAAAGATAACCAAGAAAGTTCTGTCGTTTTTTGTGGAGGTCTGTGTACAATTAGCCCTCACACCGTGAGTTGAATGCGAATGGAGATAAGGCGAAGGTCAGTTGTTGGTGCGGGTATATCCAACATTCTACCTGGTTGTGGCAGTTCAGTTACAAACTGAACTTGTGTAAGGACAGAGTGAATATGGAACCTCAACAGAGCGTCATAAGGGCGTGTATGCTGTACGAGTTCAAACTTGGGTCAGACGCCACTGCAGCGGGGCGGAAGATATCTCAGGCCTTTCGTAAGGGTGTCGTGATTACGCAGACAGTGCAAGGGTGGTTTAGCAAGTTTAAGGACGGTGACGAAACACTCACGAAAAACGCACCATGTGCCAGAAGACCAACACATGTACAAAATGAAGATCTTCAGGTAGCAATTGAGGCAAACAGTGGACAGATATGTGAGGAACTGGGGCTAACATTCAATGTGAGTGGAGAAACCATTCGTCAGCACCTCCATCAACTTGGGAAGCACTGCAAGTTGGATCTATGGGTCCTACATGATTTAACTCCGGGCCAGAAGGCTATGCGAGAAGACACCTGTGTTTCTTTGCTGTCTTGTCTGAGGAAGGAGTCATTTCTGGACAGGATGTTGACATGTGACGAGAAGTGGGTCCTGTACGAACCTCCACGGTGTCGTCATCATTAGTTAAAATTCCATGAACTGGTCCCAAAACAGCTGAAACCAGTAATGGAGCAGAAAGTCCTCCTATGCGTTTGGTGGACTGCTCGCGTCATCGGGAACTGCTGGTAAGAGCAGAACATCAATGCAACTGTCTACTGTCAGCAGATGAGCGGTGTTCAAGAAAAATTCAAAACCCTGGAGCCAGCACTTCTCAATCGCTAAGGGGTTCTCCCGTTACGGGACAACGCTAAGTCCCACATGGCTAGAATGACCCGGGACACCATCCTACGCCTTGGATGGGAAACACTATTGCATCCGCCATACTCCTCGGACATTGCACCGTCCGATTATCACCTGTTCCATTCCTTGAACACTCACCTTAGAGGACTCCAGTTCAACTCCGTAGTAGAGGTGCAAAATACACTTGATACCTTCTTCACTTCACGGAAAACAAAGTTCTACCGCGAAGGAATCCATGCCTATCCCGAACGTTGGCAGAAGGTCGTCGATACTAATGGGTACTATTTTTGATCTTCTATGTACATCTTCAGCGACATATCGATGCTCTAAAGTGATAGGTCAAAAAGTGACAGAACTCTCTTCGTTACTTTTATACATACTATATAAAACTACTGTATAAGTTGTAGTATCTCGAGTTCGGGAAGTCGGAATGTCGAAATTCCTTCAGATTATTGCTCATTTTGGTCTAGTTTACAAAATATTTAAAAATCAAATGGAGTCCTTTTCGCTTACGTAGTCAGTTTATGTTCGAATATCTCGAGTTCCGAAATTCGGAATGTCAAAATTCCTTCAGATTCGTGTTCCTCGTGGTCTAATTTACAAAATACATAAAAATCAGGTGGGGTTCAGTTTGCTTCTCTGCAGCAGAAAAGTACATTGGAAGTGTCATCAAAGAAATAACTCAAAAAAAGTGCGACGAATCCCAGGACAGTATTTGTAAGACACAATTTCAAATCAGTACTTACGGTTTAGAACCCCCCACTTTTCTGATTTTAAAATATGGCAACCCTAATTTAGCTGTGACTTGTACAACCATCGAACTATCCCTTTCGCACAGTGCTGCACATATTACCATATAGTCTTGGAGCAAATAAAAGAAGTTAAAACACACATATAAATCAATACAATTGTCTCGATTGGTAGATGCTTTCACAACTGTTAAAAGGTGTAATTAAAAACAGCAAACATTGTTTCTGCTTTGAAAAGGACAAACATGGTTTCACTTATAAAACCGCAAACACGGTTTCGGGCGGCTTTCGCGCTTGAAAAGAGCTTTTGCGGTTTCGGTTTTGAAAACTGCTTTTCCGGTTTCAGTTTCCAAACCCGCATTTGCAGTTTCGGTTTTGAAAACCGCATTTGCGGATTTCAGTTTTCAGAAAACCGGTTTTCTCAAAAACCGAAAACCGCACATGTCACAAAAATTCGACAGCACTAGTTGAAACCTAGTATGAGTTCATATGAAGACTAGTAAATTCCCGACTAGGAAAGGGGCCGCGGTGGCTCAGTGGTAGAGCGTTCACCTTTGGTGCTTGGGGTCCTGGGTTCGATCCAAGCCCTCGCCAAGTGAACTTTGTGGTGGACAAACACCGTGTGCGTTGGTTTTCTCGGGGTTCTCCCGTTTCCTCTTCCCACTTCCTTCATTCCACCATTTCATTCATTACTCATCATCACTATCTCCTTTAGCCTAACCGGCATAAACGTGGGACGTAAAACTCAAAGATTTCATTTTTCCCACGACTAGGAAGTCCCGATAAATATCTTATTTTAACTAAATCATTGGAAATCATTGTATCCGAAAACACCAAATTCTGATACAGTGTAACCGCAGCCTTAATCGTATCAAAATACTTTATAGTGTACTGTACACCATATTATCACCAAGTGGTCAGAACCATAGTAATTATATTGGTTCAGTATACTCTAGAGTCTCGATTTTCCGGCCAACTGTGGCGGAAAGGCAGGCTGGATAACAAGCTAGTCGGATAAGACCGAAGTTCTATAATTATTCATTCATCCCTCATCAACACTATTATTACACTTTTATTCCAAAATCAAGTTTTATTCATATTTTCTGACTTTTTAGTATGGATCAGTACTTTTATGTACGCTTATTATGTATGTTTTAAACATTTATTTAAAAAAAAACTTCAGAAATAAAAATATTGTACACATTAATATATATACTTCTGTATATATAAATAGCCGGATTTAGGAGATTGCAAAGGTGCACATGCACCCCTCTTCATTGTAAATATATACTACCTAAAGTGAAAAGGTAGCAGTGAAAATAGCAACACTTTCCGAAAATTTCTGCTTTCATATTTCCGTTTGGGCTTAAAACAAAGGGAAGTTTTGCAAAATCGATAGTTAATGTCAATTTTCTAAAAGTTGAAAGAAAAGGATTCACCGAGAACAGACACTTAGCATTTCCAGGTCATTTCCTCATTCACACCACAGATGCCGAAAGGTATTTAAAAAATTCCAATTCAATTCAAATGTACTGGTAGTTATTGGTGCACCGCCCTCAGAAAATCCTGGATCCTGGATCCCTGCCTCACTTAAATGTACTATCAGTGGCGTATTTACGATTTTGTTTCGGGAGGGGCTTTGCTAACTTTCGGGGGGGGCTTTGCCTGAAAATGTGAAAATTATACAAGATATTTCATATACTTTACTATAGTAAGTAAGATTTCGGGGGGGGGGGCTTAAGCCTGGAAGCCCCCCTAAATACGCCACTGTGTACTACATATAAAATTATGTGAACTGTGCAATATGAATATATACAATTTAAAAATACACATATACATTTAAAAAATAACGTAACACGCAGGTTTAATTCTTTTAAATAATATATTTAAACTTATTTAACTGTTCGTTGATAAACGATTACACAAATATGAAAACATAGAAGGGTCAAAACTTACATTAAAAAATTGTAAAATTCTTGATAGACCACTGCACTCTTCTGCGACACAATGTCCCTCCACTTAAGCAAGCAGATAGTCCCAATTGACGTTGTTGACTGTTGCTGAATAATGTACTGCAGCAGCAATCCCTCAGTCTCAAGTTGTCTTGAATACTTTCGAACGCGAGATGAGATCTTTCTTGCAATGTCTTTGCAAAGTCGCTTATTTTATTTACTTATTAAAGCGTTAATAGTCGAGTAAACTGGTCAAAAAATTAGTTATCATTTTGTTACTGAGCTTTTCCCTCCCTAACTAGACTGGATTGTCGATAAACTACTTTATATCTCGAAAAAACAACAACACAAAAGATCAATTTGATTTCAAAGAGGACAAAAGTAAGGTGGTCCGTAGAACATTCTGGCTAATAAAAGTGGTCCTCACCAGGGAGTAATCTACACCCCCCCAACACCCCCTAACACCCCTCCAAATTTCTTTACACACACCCCTGGATGGAAAAGGAATACTCCCCCAAATCCAATTATATCAATCAGTATCATATAGGTTATTTATTACATCAAGTTAAAAAAGGTTTAGCGTTTAGGAAAAAGGCAATATTTTTACTTATTTATTTCACTTTAAAATACGAAGCGACTTCTTCTCATAAACGGCTTCGAGAACCACATGATCTCATTGTTTCGGGCAGTGTTTTGATCGAAACCATTGACAAAGCAGACCGCTGATACCTACCCTACTGGGCTCCGCGGTCGTTTCCGAGAAAAGAGATTGATGGACAGATGCAGGTGACTGAAATTGGCAACGTCTTGAGCGGTCATTCATCTACCTCCTCCTCAATAAGGAAAAGTGTGACAATATAGTAATAAGCCTATACCAGATTCAGTTGGTAAGTGCTACTCTGCAACAGGCTCGCAACCAGAGGGGGGCGAGAGAGGGCCTGGCCTCCTAAATTTTTCATGTCTCCTCCAGATCTCAATACAAAATGCACAATTTAGATATTTGTAAGAGAATTTTTAATGACTTGGCCCCTCCTAACATATTCATGGCCCCGCAAAGCTCTGTGGCTGGTTTCGAGCCTGCTCTGCAAATTGTGGTGTATCAACAGACGGACGTTAGAAGGGTGTAGTCAAAACGCTTTTAGAAATGAAGAGATCGATCGAAGTAAGAATTATATATTTTTTAGACTGAGTCTAGTTTTATGCAGGAACGCATTTGGCGCTAGTTTAATTTTTTATAAAGTATGTTTTTATTCACGTAAATTCATGAGCGGAACAGGGCTCATAGCGAGTCACTGTTTTAAAACTAAATTTTACTTTTTTTCAAGTTGGTCACTAAAAGTTACTTTTTAAAAAAAATTGTTACTAAAAGTTACTTCTTTCAGAGGTAAAGTGACTTTTTCGTGTGACTTATGTTTTGCATTGGCAGTTTTCTAAGAAAAATATAAAAACAAATGGAAAAAGGCAAAACCTTGTTACTCATTACTCTTCTGAAAGCTTCAGTACTTGCTGCCACATGTCAAACAGTCTACTATATTCTCACTTCAATTTTTATTCTTTCTAAAGCACAGTGGATGGTTTGTGGATGCTTAAGCTCTCAAGGTGGGGTTGAGAACCCTTCTGTGTCTATTCTTTCTTCTATCATAATAATCTTTTAGTTTTCTCTCGTAATAGTTAACTCTCCGTTCAATGTTGTGTGTGTGTGTTTGTGTGGTTCATCATGTTCGTATTGTGTTATGCTTCTTCTATGTTCTTCTTAAGAGTAGGTGATGAATTTGAATATTTCACGTTTTTGAGAACTCTATATACTAACACATATATATAAAAAATGAAATTGATTCTTGTAAAGGGTAAAGTGTGATAGTATACCACAATAATGGAACGGGTAGTATAGTGGGATTAGAGTTATAGTGTATTGCCTGTCACATGGAGACCATTACCCAAATGATCCATGACATTTCATTCAGATGTGACAGATAGTAAAATAAAAGAGATTGAACAAAAATAATAAGAAGAATACATAATGTAATTAATTAATATTCAGAATAAAAGAAACAATTACACATAAGTCAAATACACAAATAAAACACGAAAAGAAAGAAACATATAGTAACTACAAAAGCATGTAGACTGCTAATAAATAATTTTGACTTGTCATACTATACCATACATTAGTTATACTTTCTTTCTGAGTTTATACTTAATGTCCTGACGACAGCTACTCAGAGACTTCATGTTGAAGCTCTGAATGGAACGAAATGAATCCGAAATAGTGGAAGCCGAATGAATGATCGTTGAAATGATCCCAAAAGAGTGTATCCTTGGTTTATAAAATCTGTCTTTTTATAGTCGTAAATGTTCTTGTTTGTCACAACTAGTTGGCACTATATTTTTGAATCTTAGACCAGTCAAAAAATAGTTTCCTAATAAATATTATTGTTATGTATACAAATATAAAGGTTATTTTTGTTTTTCCGTTCAGTTTTGGAAAATCCGTGTATTTGTCCACCAGAACATCACCAGATATTGTGTTTTTAACTTTTCCTGCAAACAATTGTGAGATCACCGATGCACCTATCGAGGTCAGCTAGGTGTTACGCTATAGCTTGTTATGGGAAAGTTTATTTTCCAGTTCACACAACCTTGGCCTCAGGTTATTCTTATTTTTGGATGCTTTGACTATTCGCACTGAAAAATATTATTTTAATTGTTCATTTTGTTCTATGTTAATAAAAAAAAACTTTATGCACTTTTGATAATTCACTTAATATATTATATGATAATCCCCCTCTGGGAATTAATGAGCGGCTACTGAAAATGTCCGCATCAATAATTAAAAAAACTTTATGCACTGAGAGTTGGTGCGTCGAATCTTGGCGAAGCACTGACGGGAAGATGTGGTCCATGGTGCAGCAGTGGATCAGCGTCTGTCGACACCTGATGAAGGTCACCCAAAAAATACATGTGGTCGGGGTGTCAGGCCGCTGCTGGAACCATCTGGAGCTTCTGCTTTAGGATGAGCTGGTTCATGGCAGAAATCCATACTGTCTCAGTCCACCTTGTGGCTGACTCCGAAAAGAAGGGTCGGGAATGCTGGAAGCTGCTGGAACCATAGTCTCTGGAACGTCTGGAACTGAAAAAGAAACTCTTGGAGATGCCATGCAGCCGGGAACAGGAACAGGTTCTCGCTGCATCGTGACGAGACGGAAACTGGAGATAGCATCGTGCAGGTGAAGGTTGGCTCAGGAACATCTCGAACTCAGTCGTGGAGATGCTGGAAATGGCCATCCGCAGGAAGATGGTGCCGCTTCTGGTAGGCTGGAGAATGAACTGGCATCTGGAAGTGACATCTGTGGGATCTCGAAGCAGGTGCATTTTGAAAAGAAAAGGATTGCATTAGTTGTAGATTTATGTGTTGAAAAAAATGTATTTTTCTTCTCTTTTTGTCGTCGGACTGGAATTAGTCTGAGATATGTATATGTATTGAAAATAAAAATATTTCGGACTGCAAAGTATGGTAAAGCAAACAATAGCCAAAAAAAGTGAATTTATGTTGGTAAAAACCTTTTTTTCTGCAAACATTAGGTAATAGAAAGAGATTGCATAGCAAGTGTGTTTGTTTATTTATGGTTAATGACCCAGAAAGGAAAAGATGACACGCCAACCGTTATGAGATGGAATGTCTTGATAAAAACGGTAGCGGAAAACTTTAGGTTTCGGAAATGAAAGTGTCTTGTGATGTGTATGACAGATCGGTTAGAATTGTGTGCGTGAATATTGTTAGTTATGATTCTTACGTATTCTGATGTGGTGTCTGCAAGTTTCGTTCAAAAAGTCTCGTGCATAAATCGTGTTAGTGAGTAGATGAGTGATTTGTGTTAGTGATGTGACGCATTTTGATCTATGTAATAGATGGAATTTGATGCTTAAGGTAGGTCCTAGAATATTGAAATTTGCTTATATTCTGTCTTGATTATTTGAGCATTAATTGTAAGCCTACCCTCCTACTAAGTAGACTAAATAAAAGCGGCGAAATATTCCCGCGCCCTCAATTCAGGAATATCTGGCCTTGCGCTATGGTACAAGAATGATTAGGTGAACATAAGGTCGAACGTTAGCCTTCCGCCCTCAAAAAAGACCAACATTCGCGGTGAAATATTCCTGCGGCCTCAATTTCAGAAATATCTTACCGTGGGTTATTGTGAAATATTATCCCACCGACAAAAGAGGAAATTCAAATAC
This sequence comes from Thermobia domestica, assembly GCF_964235325.1. Classification (NCBI taxonomy): domain Eukaryota; kingdom Metazoa; phylum Arthropoda; class Insecta; order Zygentoma; family Lepismatidae; genus Thermobia; species Thermobia domestica. The sequence goes on along the minus strand of NC_137462.1, from coordinate 164,447,309 downwards.
AATCGCCCGTGACGTCGAACTCCCCAAAAACGACACATATAGAATGTATGTTTCAACTCGAATTTTGTCAAGCGGAAAAATGAAGTACTGTATGTGGTTTGGAACTGATTATTCTAGGAAAATACCTATTGGGAAATAAATGGGATGAAGTTGAAAATGAATTAATGACCGAATTTGTCTGTAATACGGGAAACAAATGTTGAGAGTATGAAAGATGAATTCGGCTACTGTAGAACGAAAACGAGAGACGTAGGCGGAAGTTTGAGGTAAAAGAAAGAAAAAAATGAAGTTTTATAGGCTTAGCAGGTTGTGTACAAAAGCCATATGAAACAAACACAAAGCTAGATTCAAATCAAAATTTGGACCGAAAATTAAGTAATTCGATGTTGTTGTACAAAATATATCTATTAGCTTTTCACATTATTGCCTATCTACTAAGAAAGAGTAATCTTAATCTAACCCCAAAAGAATAAAGATTAAGACAACACAGAAGGGTTCAAAATTTAATTATTTTTTGAAAACGAAATAGATGCTTGTTCCACATTTCCTTGGAGCAAGATGGCATCGGTGAGGGTTAGGTAGCAAGATTCGGCGCCCTCAACCCGCCGAACAAAAATAATTAAATTCTGAACTAAGACCATCACCAAGAGCCTAAGGGGTATATGACATAATATTAATGTAGGTTAGCATTAAAGAATATCACAAAATAATTGTAATAATAAAAGTACTAAGGGTAAAGTGTGATAGTATACCACAATAATGGAACGGGTAGTATAGTGGGATTAGAGTTATAGTGTATTGCCTGTCACATGGAGACCATTACCCAAATGATCCATGACATTTCATTCAGATGTGACAGATAGTAAAATAAAAGAGATTGAACAAAAATAATAAGAAGAATGCATAATGTAATTAATTAATATTCAGAATAAAAGAAACAATTACACATAAGTCAAATACACAAATAAAACACGAAAAGAAAGAAACATATAGTAACTACAAAAGCATGTAGACTGCTAATAAATAATTTTGACTTGTCATACTATACCATACATTAGTTATACTTTCTTTCTGAGTTTATACTTAATGTCCTGACGACAGCTACTCAGAGACTTCATGTTGAAGCTCTGAATGGAACGAAATGAATCCGAAATAGTGGAAGCCGAATGAATGATCGTTGAAATGATCCCAAAAGAGTGTATCCTTGGTTTATAAAATCTGTCTTTTTATAGTCGTAAATGTTCTTGTTTGTCACAACTAGTTGGCACTATATTTTTGAATCTTAGACCAGTCAAAAAATAGTTTCCTAATAAATATTATTGTTATGTATACAAATATAAAGGTTATTTTTGTTTTTCCGTTCAGTTTTGGAAAATCCGTGTATTTGTCCACCAGAACATCACCAGATATTGTGTTTTTAACTTTTCCTGCAAACAATTGTGAGATCACCGATGCACCTATCGAGGTCAGCTAGGTGTTACGCTATAGCTTGTTATGGGAAAGTTTATTTTCCAGTTCACACAACCTTGGCCTCAGGTTATTCTTATTTTTGGATGCTTTGACTATTCGCACTGAAAAATATTATTTTAATTGTTCATTTTGTTCTATGTTAATAAAAAAAAACTTTATGCACTTTTGATAATTCACTTAATATATTATATGATAATACGAAGTCAAATATAATGTCTGGGATGAAGAAATTCAGAAATAGGCCAGAACTGGTTCCACTTACTCAGAAGCTTTTTACATCTGCTAAGTCTGCTTACCGTAACTACAAAGCATACTTTGCAAACCTAAGAAAGGAGGAAGCTCAAAAAGAAAGTAAAGAAGAAACAAAACAACAAACGAAGAGAGAGGTGATGGAGAAATTGACAAAGGAAAACAGGGGCATGATGAGATTTTGGTCACTTTTTCGTGTGCTTTTGGCCATTTTTGGTCACTTTTCAACTATTTACAAGAGACCAGACCACTATGAGCCCTGAGATTATTAAAATTAGGGTATATTAAAGAAGACAAAACAGAAAGATACAAAATATTTGTAAATTGAAAAAACAGGATTTCTGGAAAACAACTAAATCAATGAATAATTTTCTTATGAAAGATATTCAGAATCAATAACGTAGCCAGAAAGGGGCAGGAACGGAGATTAAGAGATCAAATAACATTACAACAATTAACGTTAACAACAGGGTTAGAATATTAAAATAATGAAATTGTAAGTATGTACAGTATTAATTACTAAACGAATGTGATTTCAGCATGGAACGAGGGAATTTTTCCCAATTAATATTTTGGAAAAAAAATCACCTACTAAAACTTGCTGGGGGTGAAAAAATTGAAATAATAGCAGAATTTTGCAAAATAATTATAATAATTCGTATGTAATCAATTCACATGTAATTACTGGGTAAAATAGTGGAGGTTAATTCCTAATACAGTGAAACTACTCTTAACGGGCATCTCTCAATAGTGGACACCTTCATAAGAGGACAAACTTTCTTATTCTTCCATTTCATAAATATGTGTGGTGTGGGGTTATGAGAGAGAACCCTTCCTTTTAGGGACACCTCTCATTTACGGACACCTCTCAATCGTGTTCCACCGAAGTCCGTTTTGAGAGGTTTCATTGTATTACTTAGTTTAATAATAATAATAAATGCGCAAATGTGTGAACTTACTTTATTGATCCTACCATTGCGAAGAGCTGATAGTATTATTATTATTATTATTATTATTATTATTATTATTATTATTATTATTATTATTATTATTATTATTATTATTATTAGTAGTAGTAGTAGTAGTAATAGCAGTAGTATTGCAATAGTTGCGTAACAAAATATACTGTTTTCTTGTTTCAGTTTGTTTTAAAATTTTATCACTATTCTGAGATCACACCCCTCCTTTTATTTTGAACACCCCCCCAAGTAAAAATTTCTGGCGTACTTACTGGTCCTCACTTGAAAAGAAGAGACCATTTTCCTGTAGTGCACAACAAAGGAAGGTTATTTTGCTGTGAGGTGGTGTCCAAATAAATTGAGACATCAAAGTAAGCCAAATGGCATTTCCTCGAAACGAATCGTTGACATTTCAGAAGAAACAAAACTACACCTGTCACTTTTATTTGGCTGTTGGACGAACAAGTGAGTTGGCATTTGACCTTCCGCTCTAAATCTTGTGGTTTATGCTTTGCAAGACAGAGAGAAATAGTCGAAAAGTTGTACGGAACTCTCATTTATAGTATTAATATCACAACATTTGCTTTTTTCTTTTTACAACAACAACAACAAAAAAAATCATTTGTGTATATGCCATGTAGACTCGAATTTCTTTGTTCTTTATCATCCGTTTGTGGTTTCGTTCAATGCACGGACTCTGCCATGATGGAATCTTAGAAAGAAGAAACAACAAAATGGCTACTTAATCTTTCTATATTTCACGCCTGCACAAGAAGCGGAGTTGGCGACAAACGGTGTGAGCACTGTACAATGGACGACCCACAGCAGTCGACTCCACATAAATAACCCATTTCTATAGAACGTTTTGTTGCAGCGAGAGGCTTGTAGTAAACGAAACAAAAGGAACTTTATGAACAGAGGAAGAAAAATGTGGACAGTACACGAGAAGGCAACCAGCCAGCATCTTGTGTGGCTATGATGACTCCCGGAGGAAAGACAATACGTAAAGGAAACATTTGATAATGTGGGAAGAAAAAGAAGAAGCGAGAAATGGAACAAGAAGTAACAAATTTTCTTTCATTTTTCATTTGACTATTTTCTTATAGCTTCTCTTCTTCCTTTCTTATGCTAAGAAATTATCTTACGCTTGAATAGCAAGTATGTTTTTTTTTTCTTCAGTATTGGATAACGGATGTTGATCGAAGCGAGTAATAAAAAGATCCATAGAGACCTCACGTACGCAATTTGACTATGCTATGTTCGCATGTATTTTCTAATCAGTGGATTCGCCGCATTTAACAGTAGGCTCACGTAAAAACCATTCAAGAAAAAGAGAAGTTGTGATTTACCATTGACGCACCTTTTTTTATTTTGTAAATAAACAGAAGGCTATCTACGTATAAGAATGGACCTCGCAGTACTTTTTATACATAAAATGCAGTTATTGATATGACATAAAAGGTAAATAAATAAGGATAATCTATAATTTCGAGACTTCAAATCCTATTCTGATAATGTACTGCATATCTTCTGGTGGATAAAAGCCCTGTGCAAGTGCTTTCTGGATTATTTCCCACTTCAGCCCATTTTATCACTCGTCCCCACTATGCTACAGAGAAGGAAGCAATGGCATATTATTCATATTTCATGCGAAGGGTCAGATGTCAGATGTTTCACTCCGAGACATGCAAGTTTGTAGAGAAAGTATCATGTCCATGGGTTTTTCTCAGGCTCAGCCCCTGAAACTCTCAATTATTTATTTGTATAAATATATGTTTATAAAATTACCAGTTAACAATATGAGATGAACATAAGTAGCCTTCACCAAAATTATTTCGACCCCTCCTCCCTCTTTCTTAATATTTGGACTACGGGTCTGGTTGCCCCGCTTACCTCCTCTGATTAGTACAGCTCAATGGCAAAAGCTCACTTCTAGTGTGAAGAGTCATTGGTTTGATTTCATACAAGTTTGTGGTGAGACAACATCATCTCCGCGGGTTTTCTTGGAGTTCTCACTTTTCCTCCCTCTTTCATCCACCAAGTCTTCTACCATCATTTATTTTTGTATAATTTGTTTCTTTATCTCTCAGAACATAATCGTTAGGTGTTAGAAAATAATGTTATTTAATTTTGCTGATATAAATCAGAACATTGAACATACACTGACCGCTCACTGAATTGCGACAGCCTGTCTAATACTTAGTTGCTCCACTTTTTGCTCAGAGGCGGCCTGGACACGGTGTGGCATGGATTCTGGTAGTTGCTGATATGTTTTCACAAGGATCTCACACTGTATATTCCTGATGGCATCTCACAATTAGTTCAGATGTCGGGGCAGGAGTCAAAGTGCGAAGCGCTCATTCCACAACACCCTATATAAATGTTCCATAGGATTAAGATCCGGTGAGTTAGGGGGCCAATTTATATGCTACAGTTCCGTAGAATGTTCCTTAAGTCAAGCAAGTACAGTCCTGGAAAATGCCGTCTTCGTGCGGATAGAAGTGTTGTTGTAGGGTGTACGTGATCATTTAACACATACAGGTACATTAGGATGTCTCACTGTGGTCCATGCACACCAATGATCCCAGTCATTACGGACTGAAGCATCTCCAAACCATACAGCCGCTCCCACCTGCCTGTATAGTACGCACTATGCACGAGGAGTCCATAGTTTTGTGCTGTTGGCGTGATACATACACGTCTATCCAAGAGGAGTAGCACAAACCGTGATTTATCGGACTAACACACCCTTTTCCGATTATCTACGGTCCAATTAGCGTGTTCCTTGCCCAAGCGCGACGAAGTCGGCTGTTATGAGTCGTAAGGAGTGGAGCCTCTGATGTGGAACTTCATGCTTGACAGTGTACGCTGTATGGTTGCATGGGATATGGGTGTTGTGCATCCACTATAGTATTGGTCACGTAATTCCCGAACACTGATGGTTCGTTTGGCTGTCACGAGCTGTTTGACGCTACTCTCATCCCACGTTTTTTGAACTTCCGTACACCCCTGCAGTTCTGTCTCTTGAAGACCGTTACCCCATTTTCTTCGCACTACTTGTAAATTTTCTCTACACAGGAACAGGCGCATCCGATAAGTATTACTGTCTGGGTTATTGATGTATCTATTGCTCGGGTACCCACAATCATGCCCCATTGGAATACGGATAAATTCTGCCTACCTCCCATTATAACAGTATGCTGTCTTCCAACATGTAGCTTCAAGTGTGTTTTTTCTCTGCAATACTACCAGTCAGGGTGGTCATGTAGTCAGCTCGACTACTGGCCACACTTCCTTGTGTGGAAGAGTGGTCGCAATTCAGTGAGGTCTCACTGTCAGTGCAATACTAAAGTTTTCGTTTAAGTTCACTCTTTAAGATATGGCTTCTTGACAATATAAAAAATTACTTTGCCTGATGTTGGAAGAATATTAGGATAATTTTAAAACTTTTAATTGATTTGCTTCTAGCACATCGGATGACGCCACAATCTCCAATGTTGTTAGAAGGAAACAAATACATAAAAATAATTCTAAAATAGTAAAAAATAAAATATGAAACGAGGAGAGTATACAGAACTATATCCCTAGGGAATGGGATGTATCGTGTTCACATATTGCTATTCTTGCCACTATTGAAGATCATTACTGTTTGAAAAGGAATCAATTATAAATCGTTTATTTTCCATCAGAAAGCATCGATATTTTGTTTCTGTCCATTGTTGGGAAAGGGAATTGACTTATCTCAACGAAACACTAATCAACAATTTCAGTCACGACAACCTGATGTGTTTCCAGACTATTCTTTCCATTAGCCCTCCTCGCTGGTTTAGTGGCTACGGCGTATGTCTTTAGTACACGTGATACCGGGTTTGATTTCCGGTGAGAGAGTACAAAAATTTAGTTTTACAATCAGCGTCTCCTTTAGCCAAAGAGCATAACCGTAGGACGCTTGACATGTACGAGTGAATATTTGTGTAACGAATACCCAGCTGTTCATCAACTGTACCCAGATGAAGGTGGCTTTTTCTCAACAAGACAGCGCACCGCCATATTACCATCGAGACTTGCGGCAATTCCTGGATGAAACATTTGTTGAGAACGGATAGGCCGATAAGGATGTGTCGAGTATCCATACTAGAGATGCAAAAAAGCCGGCTTTTTTGAATCGATGGTTTTTTTCACATAAAAAGCCGGCTTTTTTGAAAAAAAAACGAGAATTTTGGAAATTTTGGCTTTTTTCATTTTCATGATTTTTCTATCCAAATAGCTTTCTTATAGTATATTCTATAGTTAGATAAGATTTCCACGACCTAAATGCCATATTTAGCTGTGTAATTCACCATCAAGATGGATGGAGCACATATTTTACGAATTAAAGCTAACATGAAGAATGTAGTATTTGAGGGCAATTTTACAGGCTATTTAACTTTATTTTAACTTTTGAGTTATCGATATTTTTTTCCTTCTCTAGATCATTTTAGTTTGTCATCCGTGTTTCATTTCTAAGAGCTTAGTACTCCAGCTTCTAGCACGAAAGTTAAACTTACGTTTTTCTGTATATCCGTCAAAGCATACGTTTTTCAATATTTCCGTCAAACCGTATTTCCACATTTCTGTTATACTGTAGTTGTGCAATGATTTAGCAATAATTTTCCAGATACAACCTTGAACATCATTTTATACTGAGAATCAGTGGCGAATTTAAAAAAGTGTTTTGGGAGGGGTTTTCTTACTACTAATGTTTAGTTTTTCTAAACATTCGTAATTTTTATTTGACGGGAGCTTAAAGTTTATGAGTAAAGGCATAAATAATAGATATTTCGTTCGTTTTAGACATTCCACAACTTTGGAGAACAGGCTTCAGTCCGAAAGACCGATCCTCTAACCTTCGCAAAACCGTCACTGCTGGTAATTAGTAATAATAACGATTTAAAAACAATAAGAAAGGAAGTCAGCCAACTCCTACACTCCTAGTCGGCCAGTACACGCACTATTTCTACATTCTCAGATGGAATGAAGGAAGGCTTTGTCAGAATGGTCGAATGCTGGGTTGAATCCCGGACTTCCCGATAGAAGCGCAAAAGCCAACCACTCAGTCACGTCTGTTGTGCAGTTGTATTTAGCTTAACTTAAATATATTCCGTAGTCTTTTTTTTTTTTTGAAGTTCCGTAATGATATGTTGAATCCCTCTTGTTAAAAATTCAGAAAACTTGAGGACTGGGTAAACCGTGATGGTGGTCAAGGGCGCCCATGTTGTGGTTTCCAAGGAGGGGCAAGTATAAGCGACGTTTCAAAAATAGTTTCAAATTTTGCTGTAACTAATGTAAAAATCCTATTGGATTTTCAATATTCTGAAGTACATTTTCGTCTATGGGGGGCAAGCGCCCTCTTAACCCCCCTGATGGGCGCCCTTGATGGTGGTTATAAAAAACTTGACTGTAGAATTTCAGGAATATACAGAACCCAAAGTTCCAGATGTGCAGCCTTTAATTGTATCATATAAATCTAAGTATTTTTCTTATGATTTATTTTAATTTTATTTTGTTTCAAAAAGAGGGTATGGAATATTTTGAAGTAAAAATACTACATAGAATTTTGCTAGTTATTTGTTTATTTTTTAAAAGAAGTTTTTACTCTTAGGGTTGGCTCGTTTACACCAGCTGTTTTTTTTTAATAACTGGTTTAAACTAAAAAAATTAAAAGAACAAAAATGCGAATCGTGTGAACTTCATGGTGACGTTTCACATGTCAAACCATCTGCGTTAGTCTTATTTCCTTTTCACCTTTTAATCAAGGTGTCCCATGTTCAATTCTCGGTCGAACCACAACCCCACGAAAGTCTTCTCCTTGATAACCTCAGTATTACGTAAGGATGTTAAGCCTAAACATACGAAACGAAACCAAATTATATATATTTCTGCATGCCTGTTGTTTTATAAAGAAGCGAAGTTTGCTTAAATATATTGATTAAAATTGGTAAAATTTATCGATTGCCTACTTAGCTTCCAACATTAGCTTGGATTGGACTTTCAATGATACCTACATACTAAATTTGTAATTTAATACCTCAGTTTTAGCGTACTGATTATAATACGTTGACCTTTAAATTTTACATGCAAATTAAATTTTACAGGATTTTCCCGTTATTGTTTTACATTTAAAAGAATGACGGGATTTTCCCGATGGATAGGGCGGGAGTTTCTCAATTTAAGAAATTTACTGACCGGACTTCTTTAAGCTTATGGGACCTCTTCCAGCATAACCCCGTTGTTGAATAATAACACCAAGGCGAAACAAACTTTTTTCTGTGAATATGTAATATAAATACATAAAGCAAAATATCTAAATCAAAAAATCTGGTGTAAACCCCAAAAAAGCCTGGTTTAAACTGCCCCCCAAAAACGGGTTTTTGGCATTTTCAGAAACAACAATGGTTCTTGCCAACTCTGCTTACTTTTGTATATAGGAGGTTAAAATGTGTTTATTATATACATTGGTTAATCCTTTGGAATTCATAATGTAAAAATGTTGAAGTAAAATTGTTTAAAATATCTTTTCGAAATTCATGGTTTACTTTCGAGGTTTTATATTATTATCGGCATCAACCACTAATTAAATGACTTTCTGTGTTATAGAGAAGCGAAACAAAGTCTGCTTTATCGATTTAAAGCAGAATTTTGAAAAAAGCCCAAAATTTCCGAAGCAAAAAAGCGAAGCAGAAAAAACCGAGTTTTTTTTTTAAAAAGCCGGTTTTTTTCCGAGCCCTTGCATCTCTAATCCATACAGATCTCTAAAACCGATAGTTTTTTTTTTCTGTGGGGAACTCTGAAGAACACTGTCTACACCACAAAAACTATGTACAGTGGATCACTTGAGAGAGGCGATTGAGACTGCCTGTGAATCCATTTCAATGGAAACCATATCACATGTTTGTTGGTCTATTCCACAACGTTGCTGACGATGTATTGCTATCAATGGAGGACATTTTGAACATATTCCACATAAGAACATCATCAGTAATGTTTTGCACATATTTGTGATTTTTTAAAAAAAAGCTACATTTAGTTTATTTTGGTTCGAGTTATTGAAGTTCAAACAGTGTAAACCTCTTTGTGGGACAGGCTGTAATATTTGAATTCCCATTACTAAGTGCAACATTCTACCAAGACTACCTCTGAAACTCAAGTATGTACATTTTACAAAACGAGACGAGAATCAAGACGATTGGTTGGTTGATTTGGAGTTTAACGTTCCCTTCAGCACCGAGGCTTTATGAGATATGGACTCACAGCTTAATATGATATCTGAATTCATGAGCTGCCACCAGGGAGATTCGAAACGAGACGAGAGTTCTATATAATTTATGGGAAGAGGCAAGAAAACTTTATTTCTTGTCTAGTTTTGTAGATAACACTGTAGATACGTAACAACGTTGGAGCTTGTAAGAAAAAAAAAACTCGTATTAGCTAGAATGGTGCTCAAATAGAAAGAATGATAACGTCGCCGAAAATTTCAATGAACTGTGATAATGGACATTGTCTTCCCGTGTTCTACAGCACAAAATACCCCCTGGCGTTGTGTGAGCGCCATCTTGACAAAATTGTGGTCTTGAGAACGACAGGTATTTCAATCAAAACTTGGAGTATCTAATAGCAAACCTAGTTACTGACATCCCTCTCCACATACTGGGCATCTAGAAAAAATAAAGGAAAGGATACCCTGTATATCCTCCTTTGCATTAGAGTACAGAGCTACCTTTTATTTAGAGTGTACAGAGGACAAGAGTATAGAGATAGGTATATAAAGTGAGCTTCCTTACCTAAGGATAACACTTCCTACGAAACGTGAGAGACTAGCAAAAGAAAGCATGCAGACTATTAGACAACTGAAAGATGAATTACAAATGATAAAAGGTAATTATTCAAAGCATCTCCTTAAATCAAGTCCAGGACTATACACACTAAAACTACAAAGAGCAATTGATCTACACGTTGGTAGTTAGGCACAGGCGTCACCACAACTCTTCAATGGGTGTGCATAAAAATAATAAAAACAGAACTTTTTATATGCGTGTACACAAAGGTAGTAGAAGAAGTACTTTTCATATGAGTGTGCACAAAGTTCATTAAAGGCCACCCATCCTCTCACTATAACATTTTCACTTGTTCGTTGAATTCTCACATTGAATTTTATGTGTATTGACAATCAGAATGAGGCTATAATATTATTTCAAAGAATTGTGGAATTGCACAAAAATTTTTAGAGTGCATGACAATTGAAGTAAAAAATAATCAAATAATTTTATTAATGTATGCGCAAACATACGCAGCAGATCCCGTAGCTCCATATATACCTAAGTTTACAACTTTTCAATACATAATATTGAATTAAATGAGTTGATTTTGAGTTAAGTTGTCCGTTTCAGTAGTAAGTTTATATGAGACGTGGACCTACGTGATCCGAACCACATGAGCTCCCACCAGGAATCGAACCCGGGTTTCCCACGCCAAAGGCACGTACGCTGACCGCTTAGCCGCAAAGAAGCTCGTCAGATGTTAAACAGAGAGGGGGAATAGAATCAAGAGTATTAAAGCTATACCAAAAACCAAAGTGCAACTGTAGGATTTTTTATTTTATTTTATTTATTTATTTATTTTTTTTTACAATTTTATATTTTGACAAGTATAGTAGCAAGTCATATCGACATTTTCAAGAATTCTGTGCTAAGATGTAAAAATGTGACATATGAGTAGTTATTGTTCAAATTCAAGTTGGTGTTCTTGAAGTATCAATAAACCCATGTTTGAGTAAAATTGAATCGATAAGTGGAAAAAAGAATGTTTCCATATTATCTTACCTTTCGAAACTTCAGAAAAAAAAAACAGTTACAGAAATACCGGTACTACTGCTTCTGCAAGAAATATTTGTATAGGACATTAGTAGAGCATGTTAAGAGCATTCATTTCCGAAAAATTTTTTGATTCCGTTCAGTACTGTCGTCGCATTTTCGTGAATTTTCTTTGTGGACTGAGTACAACGTCGTTTCAAAGTGGTTTTAAGTTTGGGAAGTAGAGAAAGACTTACCGGATAAAGTTCGTAGAGTAGGATGCATGGGACACAACGGGAGTACGATGTTCTGCCAGATAATTTACAACTTTTTCACTCAGGATTTGATGACAAGGTTCTACACTTATCCCAACGTCTTCAGCAACCTCACAAACAGTTAAACAACAATTTTGATTAATTACAGCGCTCGCAGTCTCATCATGTTGGACATCTGCTGACCTGGAAGGCTGGCCAGTCCTAGGACCTTCGGCAACCGAACTTCTGCCGTCCATAAATTCTTAAACCAATCAATCATAACAGCGTTCGGCTCAAAAAGTCGTCCTGCTATGCTTCATTAAGCATTTGAAAGTTCCCGTGAAAGTTTTCCCACTTTTACGCAAAATTTCATACAGACGCATTGTTTTTCTAACTTCTTCATTGTTATTTTTCACTAATCCGATGAGCAGCTTATGCATTTAATGTATTGTTACTCATCGGAACCCAATAAAAGCGATCTTTTACCAAGATATGTGTCCAAGGTAGCCGGAACACGTCACCTGCAGCTGTTGGACTCTATTTCAAAAGTTCGGTTTTTGAGGACACCTCGTATTATCATTTGTTTTCCACTCACCGTTTCAATTACTTTTTTGTTAATAAAAGAGGATGTGCTGTAACTGCAAAAGAAAATCTTGTGTGGCAGCGTGTATTTGTTGTTGATTGGGCCATAGGAAAGTATTCGGTTGCTACATAACAAGAGCGCAGTCGATCTTCTCTTTGTCGAAGCCAAGGCAACATAACGATGTTGGAAGTCCAGTACAATCTGCACGATCTCATATCTCTTCTATGAGTATCGATAATGTAGTAATGACTCACAAAAAAAAAAAAAAAAAAAGGCGAATGCTTGGTCTATTCTGAAGCGCATGAGTATCGTAAACATGTAAGAGATTAGCGGCCTGCGCTTACTATAGACATTCTACAAGTGTCTTGTAAAAATGAACGTAGAAAGTACAAAGAACTGGACGCTTGAGGTACGTCTACAAGTTCCGATCGTGAATGTACTTTCGTCTGATATCATCAACAAAACTTTCATTCATTAGTTTAGCGAAACCTCGAAGCAAAAAACTCTTACGATCAAACAACATGATTGAGACAAGCAATACAGAGACGTTTTTCTCGTTTCATCTGCATCTTTTTTTTTTTTTTTTTTTTTTTTTTTTTTTTTTTTTTTTTATTGGTGGTTTGATCATGTAGTACTCATGAATTACAAGCTTCTTCTTTAGTAAAAGAGAATGATGCGGCGCTATTACTTTGTATTATTTTTTTTCAACTCAATGTGGAATGCTGTAGAATGGATTGTTCTGATGCTAACTCTTTGAGGTAACGTTATGTGCTCCCATTGAGTTAAAAAAAATGGAATGAAATATTTTAGTTTTACGTCTTATGGTTATGCTGTGAAAGCTAAAGGAGAGTGAATAACGAGAGTGAATTGTTATGAAATTGGTGAAATGAAGGTGTTTTGAGGAAATGAAAGAACATCGAGAAAAGCTCTCAAAATCAATCTCCCTCACCCTTACAGCCCCTCATGTGCCCTCAGCCTCACACAATCTCTTCATCACAGCTCACCATCATTCCTCATCCTCACAGCCTCCAACCTCACTCACCATCATCCTCAAGACCCCACAATATCAATTATCTTCAAAATACGCTATTATCTTCAACCTTAGGGTCAGCTCGTCCGACTATGTGAAATAGGCGACCGCCCATGTGGGGAGGGAAGTTTAGGAGTGCCGCGACGGGGCGATTTTTTTTTTTTTTTTTGCTTTGCAGAGTTTTAATATTAATAGGGTAAACCGGAATAGTTGGAATAGTTATTAAAACGAACTAGGTAAAAGCATTAAAGCAAGCTACCATATGTTGCGATATGATTCACCGTGTATTTAATCGAAATCGAAATGACATTAATTTGTGTTCAGGTCAGAGGAATTGTTGAGAATACTTTCTGTGTAGGTAAAGTAGCACCATGGAAACAGAGGGTGCCTAAATATTTCTCACTTAAGGTATCAAAATACCTAGAGTCGGCCCTGCTCAAGCTCACACATTGATTTTGAGGATGAATAAGATTGAAGGGTAGCCTCATGAGGTTGCCCACCTATGGACAAAATCCTCGGATACGTCCATAAAATCACCGTTTTTTTCATAATTGCGCAGTCTCTCACCAGGGTTTTCACACCAATATTTTTTGTTTAAAAAAAAGAAAGTTGATAGTTAATTACTGGAACGCAGGGAACTTAGAATTAAAATCTATTTCTTTTATAATATGCTATATTTTGATATTCCTGTGTAGTGAGAAATGGCTGAAATGTTATGGCTATGAAATGGCTATATATTTCGGACAGAAATATCATAATGATTTTATGGAATTTAGGGAAAGGGAATAGAATATATTTATTGTATATACGTATCGATTTCTCACCTATCACCAATCATCTAGAAACGTTATAAGCTCAGTATTATCTACAAAATAGTAGTACAAACATCCCATTATATCATTCAGAATTATCATGGACGGTGAACTCTACAGGACTGCTAAATATCATTTTAACTCATTGCAACATGTTACGACAAATATTGTCCTCACACACATGTCGGTTATCTTGATTGTCACATATTTCAAGCTTATCATTGAGATGTCCTTCATTCTCAATTTATTCATCTTTTGTAGTAATTAATTAGACTCTTCCCTATGATTCCTATTCATAACTGAATCCAAATACAATTGAATATTCCCAAGAGGGCCAAAAACTTTAAAAGATAACAAATAATTTTAAAAATTTAAAATTAATAAAACAGAAAAGTTTTTTTTTTAAAAGATAAAAATAATTTATGGTAACGCCAATTATTATAATGTGTAATTAGTAATGCAAATAATGTTTGGAGTATAAATATAACCCTTTCCCAGATGCTTAAAGATATGTACAAAACGAGATGCACTTTGTGGGATTCGAGACGAGACGATACAAATATTTGTTTCGAGCTTGTATAAAAGTAAATAAAAAATATCACTTTTATACTTTTTTATTCTTACTTCTATAACAAACTTGCTTCAAGTTTAATGCAATTTATATTATTCTTTTCGTTGATTGAGAGAATGTACTAAAGAGGTATTGAGTGATATTTTAGGTGAATTCATCCCAACTATTCACAAGCTAACACCTTCCACTGCTTTAATTATATTCATGAGTCTTAATAAAAAGGAAAAAAGTAAGTCATACTCTGAATGCGTTTTTTTTAGTTATATTTAAACGCTAAACGTCATAGTTCATTCAACTTATGTCATGACGTTAGGAAGGAATATTTTATCTATAATCTGTCCTTCTCATTTCAGTTATTATGATACCAAATTATGCAAAACATGAACAGCATGCAACAGCATATAGCTAAAACTTTATTCAATTGGCATACATCATTAAATTAGAAAAAGAAGTGTACGTATCTGAAGAATATATAATGGATGCTACTTAGTTTCGTTTCACATTAAAATTCTTCAGATGTTCTTCACAACTTTGAACTAAAAACTAACCAACCGATACGCCTCTTATCGTACCAAACAAGCCAAAAATAAAATTCCTTGTTCTCCAACGTGTTGAGTACGTGTTGGTGAATCTTACGTAACAACTGCACTTATAAATCCCTTTGATAGACAACTTGTTCTGTTTCTTCCCCCCTTCTCCGTTCATAATTGTCACGTCAAATCAGTGATGAGCTGAGCTAATCAAACTGGATGTGATGGGCGTGGGCCAAAGCAATGGAAAAATGCCTTCAAAATGTGCTCGCGGCTTAAATAAAAGTTAAAAACTTCAAGGCCACAAGGGTAGTTTTTGTTTCACCATTCAGTTTCACAGTGTAAACCACTTTCAAACATACCAGACTCCGTTAATTGATATTTTTTTGTTACTCTCCCCACAGCACAATTTGCATTTTCTACATACCAGTTTACTGACGGCCAATACCCCATCATAACAACAACAACACTTCTTTTTAAACTTTGGACAACAAGAATATTTGATGTCATTTCGAGAAAAACTGGGATGACTTATTTCGTTTTATATGTTGTATTCTGTTGACGGACAGTCCATCAACAATATCAATAATACATACCAAATCATGGTTGCCATGTATTTCAGATTTTATCCATTTATATTAATTGGCTTAGCACTAACAATGTCGCCGTTGACTCTAGTGAAAGCAAAATTCTATACACGAAGTTCATAATTCATTCGCACAGTGGCGTAGATGACAGCAAGTAGTGCTTTTTTTCTGGCAAAATGTTGAATTTGCTAACATGTGTAATAACAAAGCGCAATATGAACATTCTAATTCTAATCTTAAGTATGCAACGTAAAATAAAGGCTTTTGTAGATTTTGTTTATCTCCGTTTATGACTTAAAAAAAAAACTACAGTATAATTGTTGTCTGACTAGGTATCAGGACATTTTCGGTACAACCAGAAAACCAGTTTTTCTGGGAAATTCGCGGTACTGTTCAAAACTATCCCTTAGACAGTGGGACATTTACGGCACACACCGTGGAACGTGAGCCAAAAGCATCCATTTGACACCACTTTAGAATAAATTAGAATGAATATAATAATAAAGGAGCTGGGTATGGAGATGTAACAGCCTAATATTATGTGATTCATTTTGATTGGCTGATTTTGGTAGATTATGGATATATAAGAGGAGATCACGCGGTCACCTAGTGGAAACTATCACAGTAATCGAAACCACTGACAAGAAACCATGCACTTTTCATCAGGGTTTTAAGTACAAACAGTATCGAAATTTCAAGAACGGGAACATAACTTAGAGGAAACAAATATTGTTCCGTTGATCTTCGGTCTCTTACCAGGAAGAGATAGTAAAACTGACGTTTTTCAGTTTGGTAAAGGCTAATATTAATGATTGGAATCCCAAATTAATCAAATTGGATTTCGAGCAAGCGGCAATAACACCTCTAAGAACACTGTTCCAGCAGGAAACGCACATTAGTGGGTGTAATTTTCATTTCAATCACGGAGGAAGGTTAAGCTGGATCGCTAGTCACATTTAGGGTAAAACTTTCTCACTAGATGGCAGAGCACATTGCGACACATGCGATGTTGCCACATGAGTTACGAATAGAAAAGTGTTAGAGACGATCACATTTTATACATGCACACCTCAAGATTATAACAGCTCCAAATAAGAACACGTATCCAGAAACATGTGCAGGATTTTTCCAAAGGTGGGGAAGCGGCAAAAGCCAGACATACATTGATATGCATAACGCTTAATGCAAAACAATTATTATTGAAGCATATTGCATAACTTTGTGGACTACATTAAATAGGCCTATGTTAAATAGCCTATTCTAATGGGTGTAATCAACTTCAATATGCCTTCATGAGTGTTTCTGGATAAAAACGTTTCGAAACAACCAAACACCTTTCGAAAATGCGGGGTAAAGCCATTGTCCTCTTGCCTTCGCTGCCCATGGCCTTATCGTTGACAGAGCATATTGCTTTGCTCAATTGTGACATTCACCTAGGAACCGGTTGTTAAAATTGTATCTCCACTTTCATATCCAATACTTACAGAAACAACAATTTTCTAGTTTTATTTATGATGTCAAAAAGCTTTAAAACTTTTTCTTGTAACATTGAGCGAGTATGAAACACACGATTTTTTTTTTATACACAATCCACTCTACGCTCAATATACGTTTCCCATTATTTACAAAGTATCCCAATGTCTCTGAAGATTTTTTTTTTTTTTTGATTGGCTACGCAACCAGCCATATACCATTTGTTGTACCTCTTCATCAGATTGAAACTTCTTTCTCTTTAGTGTGTTTAAGAGATACAAATATGTGAAAACCACTGAGGCGAGATTCGGTACGCAAGGAGGATGAAACATAGATTTTCAATGATCGCTACCATTGCACAGGCAGTAGTATGAATCTGAGTATTGTTATGTTGTAGAGGAAATTTGTTTTCAGAAGTCCGTGTTACTTCGTATAGTAGGTTTACGATTTTTTGGAGATCAGAATACAAGCTATTATTGACTATGAGTTCCGTACGTTCTAATGCTCCAAAATGACACCCTTTTGGTCCCAGAAGAAAGTACTAACTTCCCTGTAGATGATTGTGTCCGATAATGGATACTGCCTCTATTGCATGCTCGCTTTCTTATTTTCGGAATGGGGGCGTGGTGGCTCGGTGTTAGAGCGTTCACCTCTGGTGCTTGAGGCCCCTGGTTCGATCCCAGCTCGCGACAAGTGCACTTTGTGGTGGACAAACATAGTTTGCGTGGGTTTTCTCGGGGTTCTCTCATTTTCTCCCACTTTCTTCATTCCACCATTTCATTTATTTCTCATAATCACCGTTTCCTTTAGCCTAACCGGCATAATCGTGGGACGTAAAACTTAAAAACTTCATATTTTACTTCCGGAATGTAATAGCGCACCCATATTTCATTCCAAATAACGAATCTCTTCTGAAAGTTTGCGGAGCGGCAAAATCTCGTCACACATAACACATCCTGCTTCAGTTCGTCTATCAGCTGGCATGATACCATCCTGGCGCACACATTCCGAAATCTGAACACAGCGTGGAAAATGATATAGATTGAACCGTGACTTATGCCAATGATTGTAGCTGCTTCATCCAGTCACTCTGCATAGCCCCTTATCACAATTTCAATTTACATAGAGCAAAGATGGTAAGTGATAACAAGCAATTATTTGTTGGTATAGCTTCAGCGTCCCAAGCATAGGTTCTATCTGCGCTCCTTATTCTTATGTTGAAACCGCAAGTAGTACACGTATCACTTACGGCCAGAATATTGGATCAATAAGAGCTAGACATAGAGCACTCACTTCTGGTGGGTGAGATTTTTGGCTGGATCCCAGCTCGTACAAAGTTTGCTTTGTGGTAGACAACAGACAAACCATATGTGTGGGTTTCTTCCGGGTCCCTCCTTTTCTTTCATTCAACTATTTCATTCAATGTCAGCATCATCACCTTTCCTTCGGAACACAATGATAGGACGTTACAAAAAAAAAAAAAAAAAAAAAACATTCATGTCTCTCGGTTATGCCACGTAGGCTAAACGAGACCGTGGTGACAAGAATTAATGAAATGGTAGAATAAGAAAAGTAGGAGCACACGGGAAACCTCGAGAAAACCCTTACACACATGGTGTTTGCGCACTATAAAGCCCACCTGGCAAAGCTGAGATCGAACCAGTGACCCCACATACAAGAAGTCAATCCTCTACCACGGAGCCACTGCAGCTCCAGAGTAGAAAAAGGATTTGCATTTCTACATGAGTGATTGCGTTTCTCAACTGAAGATATACATACTTTCTTTTCATTATAAGAAAAAAATAATCAAGCTTTACGGTTTTAAGATTTTTTAAAATACTAACTAGAAAAGGTCGCCGGATATTACTCTGACATTGTATCGATATTATGCTCAGTCGACGCCTTTTTGCATATGAAACAATTAGGCAACCGGAGAAATCCTCGATCGCAAGCGTGTTCGAATTGTGAGCGTTAAAAGTTCAAAATTGAACAGATTTTGCAGAAAGTTTGAAGAACCATTTCTTGAGATAACGCTTCAGTTTGGCGTCAGGGAGTTCTCCTGGATGCCCAACACAGTAGTAAGATCAAACCTTACGCATTTTGCAAGATAAGGGCAATTATTTCGAAGGGTGTGAAGGGTAATGGCGTTTTACACCTTGCAAATTGCCCCCCCCCCCCATTTGGCATACTGGGTCAATAAGCTAATAAAATGTATTTTATACCCCTCTTCGACTGTATTGTAAAAATGAAATGAAATTTTTGAGTTTTAAGTCCCACGGTTATGCCGGTTACGCTAAAGGAGACGGTGATTATGAGAAATGAATAAAATGGTGGAATGAAGAAAGTGGGAGGAGACGGGAGGACCCCGAGAAAACCCACGCACACGGTGTTTGTCCACCACAAAGTTCACTTGATTGGGATCGAACCCGCGATCCAAGCACCAGAGGTGAACGCTGTACCACTGAGCCACCGCGCCCCCCTCGATTGCATTGTTATTCAAATATCACTTTCTGTGTAGCCTCCTTCAAATTGAACCAAAGCATTTGTCTTGAAAACGCTTTGCAAGGCGTGCAAAATTGAATGAAGAACGTCGTGGTACTCACAATTAAACTTGTGATGATCTAATTGTAGTGTTTTTCCCAGACCCGTATCCATGGGAGGTCTAGAGGGCCGGACTCCCCTTAAATTCTTACTGCCGCCCTTACTGCAAATGAACAATAATATGGTTGGATCGCGCCCATTCCCAACATTTTTGGGCTGGCTACAGGCCAGATTCTTCCCCTTCTGTAGCTAGGAGTGAGACCAATATTTTCTCAAGAAGCTCTGTCACCAATGTGATGTTTTCTCCGGATCAGTTGTTTAGCAAAAAAATTGCACTGGGCCACACTAAAATATAGTATCATATGTGGAAAACGAAAATCATGTTATTGTTAAAATGAAGTTAAATCAAATAAATTATCTAGTAAGGCTGGCATTGAGGGTGAATACGAATATTAGTTTATATCACCGGTATTTTATTTATTAGCTAGACCCTAATCGTGCGGAAATGCGATCCGAACAGCTCGCGCAGCGCCAGACAGGCCTGCCGTGGAACTCCTGAGCGGTACTTCGAACCCTGTCGGCCTATGCTTATGCATGGCAGAATACTTTGTTCTAATACATCATCGCGAGCCATGTACTTAGTTTTCAGCGAATTGGAATGTCGATTGTGGGGAAATATTGGTCAAACTCCAGAAAATATTCTAAGATATTCAATTGACCGAAAAATTTAAAGAAAGAAAAAATAGCGGGAATGTGCGCTCAAAGTTGTGAACCAGGTGACTTTTATTCTCGAGGAAACCGCTGTTTGCATACATCATTGTTAGCCGATTTTTTGTTTTTTTGTCACATTTCTCGCGGAATACCTTAAAATATTGCCTGAAGTTTGGCCACTATTTCCAAATAATCGCCATTAAAATCCGTTGAAAATTATAAAAAATGACTATGGATGAGGTATTGAAACACCATCTTCCATAATGAATACCATCATGTCCATTTGTTCTCTTGTGGTACTCCTGTTTCCTCCCTTCTTCTCATTCCATCAATTCTTCCATCACCAGTCACTTGCCTTAATCGTCGTTTTTCTTAGCCTAAAGAGTATAATTATCGGATGTTAAACTGAAATATTTCATTTTCTCCACAATGCACAGAGGCCGGTTGGGTTGGGAGTCCTGTTCAAGTTAATTCCGCGACAAAGCGTTTCGGAGTCAAATGTCATTGTTTAATGTTTAGCTGGCCACACAGAAAAGTGACATTTGAATGACAATACAGTTGGTGGAAAATACATTTTATTAGCCTATTGACCCGGTGTGCCAAACAGAATGCAATTTGCAAGTTGTAAGACGCCATTACCCTTCAATCCTTCCTTAATAAGTTCCCTTATCTTGCAAAATATGTACGTTTTGACCTCACCATTTTGTCGAGCACCCAAGAAAACACCCCGTACCGAACCTGAAGCGTGTATATCAAAAAGCGTGGTTACTTCAAACCTTTTCCAAAATCTGTTCAATTTTGAACTTTCAACGCTCATAATAATTCGAACAAGCTTGCGCTCGAGGATTTCTCCGGTCGCCTAATTGTTCGATATGTAAAAAGGAGTCAACTGAGCATAGTGTCAGTATGAAGCCAGAGTAACACCCCACGATCTTCCCTAGTAAGCGAAATTAATTAGTAATTTCCACTAATGAGTTCAAGCAACTATTCGTGTATATATTAAAGCTCAAAAACATATATAAATTATTTTCAAGAATATATAATATTTTACCTAAGCAAAATGAGTTTCAGCAAAAATAAAGAAAGAAAGAAAAGGAAAGAAGAAAACAGAAAGAACACACATTACATACTTAAAGTTCAAAATGATCGTCAAAATAAACTACCTTTATATTACATGTGTGCATAATATTTACGTGGAAACAAACACTTAAAAATTGAAAAGCGCTTAGCTGTTTCTTCAAATTATTCTCCCTTTCTCTTCGCTTCCCTTGGCTCTTCGATCTTTTACTTTGAGTTGGATTCTTCTTTTTTCGTATATGATTCCT
The DNA here is from genome assembly GCF_964235325.1 of Thermobia domestica. Lineage (NCBI taxonomy): Eukaryota > Metazoa > Arthropoda > Insecta > Zygentoma > Lepismatidae > Thermobia > Thermobia domestica. Next base: position 164,425,386 of record NC_137462.1, on the reverse strand, counting down.
TCCGTTTCCCCATTTTCCACTTTTATTATTTGTAATAGTTTTGTCGCAATTCACAGGTTCCGCCTCCGGCTAACAAGGAATTGCCCTACAACTGTGACTGCAACAGTAGACATGCAAGTTTGGCAACGAAGCATTATGGCGTCCTGCGCAAGCATGAGATTCAGCCGCTAAAATTATTTCCCAAAACATAGAATTATATTTGGATGGAATGTAAAACATAACACGAAAAATGGTCATATAATATCCATATTCCGTAATGAGACAACTACTTATAAAATAATTTATGCTTGTAAGTAAAAATTTCATAAAATTGAGCACAGGAGTAGCAAAATCTTGCAGCAAGCGCCATCTTGCGTACTCATCTTAAAACTCATCAAGTTTTCCTCTTATATGTTAGTTTTTTAGATAACAGAATACATAATCACAGGAAATAATATCTTATGTTGTAGCTGACGCGTAACTCTATTTTATAATGCAATATTTATAATATGTGCCATTTTTTTACGAGTTGGTTAAGGCAATGAACTAATGCTTATACTGACTTCCAGGTAGTGATCCACCTTAAGGAGTTGTGATTTATAAATCAGTTTCAGAGATTAGGTTGTGCCTCAGAATGCGTTCTGCCCTAGCATTATGTGTTTACCTCTAATGAACTAATTGAACTCTATTAATCATGCAAATAAATTACTAATTCACTGAACATTAATTTTGACTTTGTCTCTTATACTTATTCCGAGCTTGATCTGACCAAAAATCCCTAAATATGTTCATAGCAATGGACAACTGTGTGCAAAATGAATGACTTATGATAAATCACTCTGCAGGCAAGTTGCTCTTTGGATAATTTCGTAATACTTTTTCATATTTAGAAATATCTCAATATGTTGAAAAAGAAGAAAGAAGAATATTATATTTCAACTCTAAGTAAACACTGGCAAATAGTTATTGGAAAACTGTTAATGAATCCTATAAAACAAAATAAAAAATATATAACAAAACAAAAAAAATATAAAGATTTCTAGAAGTTCCCTTTAAATATCATGGACAGGTGTTTGACCAATCTCAGATAGTGATTTGTTTATTTTTTTAAAATTTTGGCCAATCACAAATAAGCATTGTTTACATCTTTCTGATGTGACTACCATGTATTCTAGTAAATGCATTTTTTTCACTTTGCTGTGTAAGTGATCCTTATATTTGGGTTTATATGTTCTTAGTGTTCTAAGAAAGGTTTGTATGAATGTATGGTGAGTTAATAATGGTTTTATATTCTGAAAGAATATTTTTAGTTTGCTTTTAGTATGCAAAAAAAGTCCCGAGTCCCCTGAAAAAGTCATGCTATTATCCCCTAGACAACTTTCTGGATAAACCAATGTTATAAAATTTGGTCTTTGTATAGCAGTTGATAGTGTGTGCTTATCCTCTAACTGAATACCCGAAAATATCTTCTCTAAACTTGAAGAATTAGAAGCTATTTCGAATAGTACCGCAAATATCTCAGTACCACAAATATCGATACTCGAAGTACCACAAATGTCGCAGTACTGCAAGCTTTATTATTACTATGTTTTACCCTAGGATGGCCAAACTTGGTTGGTACAAATTGTACCCGATTTATATTAGTTAATGATATGTAAGTAATGACCGTTAGTTTTCCATTTTTCTTATAGATGACTTTAAATAAATGAAAAATACGTGTATAGCAGTAAAATTATTTTTGTATAGAAAGTGTTATTTTTCGTTATATATATAGGAAGACTCATGCTTTGAAACTGCACTTAGTGTCTTGTTACCAAATTGTATTATTAAAGTGTTGAGCTTGAACTATAAAGAACTTTAAATCTCCGTTACCTGGATTTCAAACGCATTTCCGATAAGAAAAGAAGTTGTGAACTAGATAGGGTAACTTTTTTTTTTTTTTTTTTTTTTTTTGCTTTGCTGGATATTGTAGCTGAACTCAGTGCTTAAAATTAACACAGGTTATTGAGTAACTCATTCACAACCCATCAACGAAATCACATCCAAAGTAAAGAGCGTGTCAATGAAATTGACAAGACTTGTGCTAGAGAAGATCCGAGATGTAGCGGCCTGTGAGAGTCCATTACCATAGCGTATTATGGTCAAACGATTAGATCGTCCCAATTAATAGTGATTTGTGCATTCCATCATGTATTGAGCATTCAAACTCTCCACAAAGCAAGCGTACATACGTTAACACAACGGCATGTCGCGGAGCGAAAGAGCAAAGGCAGAAAGTTCTTTGAGCGCCATCTAAATGCTGACCGGTGGAAATTTATTGTGGTGATGGACGAAGCATGAATTTACCTAAGTAAGTGTGAAAATATTCGAGCCATTAGAGTTTACATATATGAAATACTAATTGTATAGCGACAGCAGTTTTGGTAAAACTAAACCAGCACAAAGCTTCAAGTTACAAGGCCAAAACTAGTGGTGGGCACAAAAGCCGGTTTTTCGGTTTCCGGTTTTTATAAAAACCGAAACAGTTTTTTTAATTTCCAAAGAGCCGGTTTTCACCGAGACCGGCTATCGATTTTCTGCAAAACCGGTGCGGTTTTTAACCGAATACGGTTTAGGTTTTCTTCAAAACCAGTTCCGGTTTTCTCCAAAAATCGGTTCGGTTTCTTTTACCGAAACTGGTTTCAAGTTTTTCAACACTGGTTCTATTTCTGACCACAATAGTGTTTCGTTGGAAATTCTCATAAAAAAAAGTGCAAGCCAAACCGATATGCCTAAAAACCAATATGTTTAAAACGAAAATTGCTTTTCTTGTAAACGGATCCGATTTTCGGAAAACAACGAAACTCTACTCTGGCGAGAAATCGAACCGGGTTTTGGAGATAACCGAAACCAGTTTCGGTGAAAACCGAAATTTCGGTTTTTCTAGAACCGGTTTTGCTCATCTCTAGCCAAGACATTGTTGGCCCTCTACAAACGCATAGCAGAAACAACTGATAATCATGTTATTCCATAGAAAGGATATTTCCATTAAGAGCCTCATGGTTTGTTGTGGTTTTGGACTTCTCAAACGGCACCTTTGAACATGTTGAGTCAGCACTGTAAATGTCCTCTGGAAAAATTGCAAACAGGAGTGGGACAAAATACTCCTAGTTCATTGGTCTATACGTGTGACCGTCATATCAAACATGCTCAATGGCAATAAAGTGGAGTATTTTAGATAAGGAACAACTTCAATTTGTTCCGATTGAAACTGATCCTCTGTTTACACAAAAAATAAGGGGAAATAGATAACGAGATATGTGTGTCGTGTCTATATTAATGTAGCCTTCGTTTTAATAAATGAATAAATAAATAAAATGAAAGCGCTATCTGTGTGCTCAATGAACAGAGGCAATTTTTAGTCTTGCAGAATGCATCTTTCTGAATGATACGTTTTCAAATATTCTAGCACCCATGCAACATTTCCACCATACTTCGCTTGTCCATATAGTATATCATGGTCGAAAGCATTGTTCTAGTAAATCTTATTTTCACAGTAGGTTCTATATCAACATATTTCTCAAATCAAGACCATAGAATGTTAAATCGTGACCACATGAATAAGAACGTACCGATATCGGAATGCAAGTGCGCGATTATTTTAAGTACACTCATGTTGGAATACTCAACAAAAAATATACAGAGCCATACCTCTTCAATTTCTTAAAGTTCGTTGAGCACAGCAATAATATCTCAAAGAAATTATCATATCGTGCTATTCTTTATACATAATTCTCAGTTGTCAAGTTTGACAGCGAAACGTGACAATTATAAAAGAAATACCTATGTAGTTAGTGGACATATGTAAGCCATAATCTTGTGAAAAGCTATCACAGAAATGATGTTGCTGCATTTCTTGATACCTCAATTGAAGAATAGTCATTGAACTTTTGTGTGTGTGTGTGAAAGGGAGCGTTAACGGAATTACGGGTATCACATTTTCCTCTACAATTTAAGCCCTCATCCATCTCTTTCAAATTATCTAGTTAGGAATGCATTTCCAGAAGAGAGAGACAGAAAATGATTTACGTTGCGTCAAGCATTATCGTTTTTTTTCTTTTCTTCTAAATGGAATTAGAGATATTGAGAATGCTTTAGCGCATCATTGGGTGAGTATTTTACGAAGGATCGATATATTTTGTAAACTAATAAATATATTTTAATCTCCTCTATTCTTTATAGAGTATTTAACTTTCTATTGCTTACATGGAAGGCAGGATTATGAAGGGCTCTATGTTTAATTCCATAACATGGCACACATTGACTTTATCTCGGCTTTCCTGCTTCTTTCGTTTGCAGGTTTCCGGTTGATATGAACATAATAAATCTATCAAATTCCATACATATTGGATTACAGATATTGAAGCCAGGTATCCAAGACTATAGGTTTGCACACAAGATGAGACAAAATCAAATGAAATTTTTAAGTTATACGTCCCACGGTTATGCCGGCTAAGCTAAAGGAGACGATGATGACGAGAAATGAATGAAATGGTGGAATGAAGAAAGTGGAAGGAAACGGAAGAACCCCGAGAAAACCCACGCACATGGTGTTTGTCCATCACAAAGTTCACTTGGCGCGAACTGGGATCGAACTCTAGGCACTAGAGGTAAACGTTCTACCACTGAGCCACTGCGGCCCCACCACAATACGAGACGAGATAGAGCACTCTCCGAGACGAAACATAATATTGACAACTTATCGAGACGAGAAAGTCTCAATTCTTGTTTCTTAGTCAATCGTTCAAAGATCTTTTACGTAATAACGGCAATATGCTGTTTAAATTGCTTACACGGGAAGATCTCAGAAGTTGTCGTACAAATCTGATTCCCACATATTACATCTAATAGAGCATCATGAGAAATAAAAATGAGCAAAATTTAAGGTGTTATGGACCAGAAGGATAGGAGCTACGGGGCTACAAAATTTGAATCTCCAAAAAATTGTATCATGGAATTATGTGCATTTAAAGTAAATATCTTGAAAATCGTTAAAACAATCAAAACAAAAGTTGCACAATATAATGTGAAGAAAATTCCCTATCGAAAACCACAAAACGTTTTGCCATAGGTGAAGCGGTGTTGCCAACGTAACATAAAAATATTTTGTTTGAAATAGCACCATATACAAGTGTGAACAGATTTAAAATACACTATTATCACTAAACATAACAGTGAAATGTAGTGGTACAGTGTTACACACATTGGACCTACGTGTGCTGAAAATGAACAATGGACAAGTCTGATATGTGCCAACAGATGGTAATACAGGGTGTTCATAAAGTCTGAACGGATTTAATTTGCTTATAATTTTCATAAAAATGCTCATAATGAAATCAAATAAAGTGCAAACGGTAGCGGAAGGATGAAATTTTTAGTTGGCAACACTGTTAGATAAGTGGCAACTCTGAACACGTTGAGAGAGGGAGGGCAAGGGTCAGTTTCTTACCAAATTCCATCCATTGTTGTTTCAATGTTGACTGTTAAAAGTAAGTTGTAAGCTGTATTGGTGTGTGTGTCTTTTAAAGAAATAAATAAATGAAAAACTCCTCTGAGAAGACTATTTTTTACAGTATCAAAGATGGCGCCGGTGAAAGAGAAAGCGCAATGTGTTCTGTGGTGCGCAGAGCTAAAATCACCAATTCTGGTGTGTCGAAAGTTCACCAAAGAGTTCAAAAACATGTCCGAGGCGGGGTTGGAACCCGCGATTCCTAATATATCGGTTGTCTAGCTTTCTAGATCACACGGCTATCCGGGCCGGCTAAAAGCGAAACGAAGTAGTAATAAAATAGTTATATTTCCAATGTGAATATGGTAATATTACAATGTACAAACCTAATCATGGTATGTAGGAGCGAAAGTAAAAGAAATGTCACTTATCACGAAAGACATAAACCAAGAAAGTGCTCTTCCAAATATTGATAAGATGATAAGATAATCTGGAAAACCAGTTCACAGAAAACACACGTTTCTTTCCTCGCGTGTATCATTTTGTTTTACTGTAAACATACATAATTCCATGATACAATTTTTTGGATATTCAAATTTTGTAGCCCCGTAGCTCCTATCCTTACTGGTCCATAACACCTTAAATTTTGCTCATTTTCATTTCTCATGATGCTCTATTAGATGTGTTATGTGGCAATCAGATTTGAGCGACAGCTTGTGGGACCTTCCCATGTAAGTACTAATTTTAAGCATAGTATTTAGTCTTTGAAATTACTACTTTACATATTTCTCCATTTTACTTTTATTCTTTCTATTCCTCGTAGTGCAACCGTATTGTTATATCGTTGCTGATTAGATCTCTCCAAATTATTAATTTGTATACTCGGTGCATACACATCTCATAACCTCTATATATTTTTATATTTATAGAGCTTCGTCATCCACACATCATTATTATTATCACCATAGATTTTGTCCCGTTGTTGCACTCCAATTTCCGCAACTGAGAAGTTTTCATGCACCATGGTCTTCAGCTAACTTTTTGTCTTCAGGTATGACTTTTTCTGTTTTGATATCGTTTATCAACTGTAGCCCCTTCGTCCCCTCTTTTTTTTTGCCTATCACCACACCCTCTAGTAAGTCTCTCATAATATACTCCTTCTTAGCCAATAGCCCAGCCAGTTTAATCTCAATTACATCTAAAATTATTCTTTTTCTCATCTTTCTTACTATTTATAACATCTTCTCATTCGTTTCCAGTTCCCATTCTTATTCTCCTCACTCTTCTCCACACCCATATTTTGAAAGCTTCGTCATTCTTTTTCCCATTGCTTTTGCGTAATGCCCATGTTTCTGCCACATATAGTACAATAGTCCATTCGAAGCATTTTATGTCTTTTTCTTAATTCTTTACTTAAAGAACCACAAAATAGACATTTCTTCCTTCTAAACGCTTCTTTTCTAATTTCTCTTCTTGCTTTTATTTCACGTTTGCACTTCATGTCATCACTAATAATACTACCCATATAATAATAATAATAATAATAATAATAATAATAATAATAATAATAATAATAATAATAATAATAATAATAATAATAATAATAATAATAATAATAATAATAAACACCTTTACAATGAACCTGTCCACCACACACTTCCTAAATCACAGCTTTTTTATATTATTTAAATACAGATGGACATACTACTAATAAAACTTAATGCTTGTCCAATTCCCTCTATTTAGGGACACTTATGTAATCTTTTTCCTTCAGAACCTCAATTCGGGTTTTGTATCTAAAGGTGCAGACCTAAGGTCCCAGTCACCTATATTATTAAGTAATATTATTAAAAAGCATTTTCTGTCATTATAAATTAAATGTAAGAATTAATGAAAATAATCCGTGATAATGAAAGATGGCGGATGAATTTCGGCTTTGATCCTAATCTCTACCTTACTCAAAACTTTTTTTTTACGATAAACACTCCATAAAGACAAAAATCATTTCCAAAATATGTACTGGTTCTGTTTTGGTTTTATACTTCCCCGAATAGTAACACTTTTGACCAACATATTTCTACATAAAAATATCGCAACGTACACTCATGTCCAAAATGATTGTCGCATATCTGTAACTGTCTTCTTGTAAGAATATAATTCGATAATGATTTTGCAGGGTAATTTTAATACTGATACTATATGTGTAATCGGGAAATGTATATTTGTGGTAAATTTCATAGGAAAAGAATTATAAATACGAAAATTAGAGTGAGTAAAACAAAATGTTGCTAAATGGACAAGAAAGTTTTATTTTCGTTTTATTGTTCTCATTTACTGCTCTTTTGACATGAAATTTGCCACATACATGTCTTTGCCGATTATACACATAGTAACATTATAAGAAATACCGGGAGAATTCGTTATTAAATTATATTCCTACAACAACGTATTTATAGACATGCGACAATAATTTTGGACATGAGAGTACATATTTCAACCCCAACACCATTGCGATACTTCAGTTGTAGAACTTCGCTTCTGGTGGGAAGATGTTGTGGTCATAAGAATCTTTGATAGATCTTAGTGGCATAAACCTTGTTTAGGTTTTATCTTCATTCAACAGATCATTCATCATTATTCACTTGAATTTATCATTTGCCTCCTTTAGCTTACAAAACAGGACGTTAAACAGTAGATTTAGTTTATTTTTCTGTATTGTTTACAGAAAGGTAATAATCATTATAGTTTAGAATGTTAGACAAAGTTACGAACAGACTTAAATTACCTTCAGTGACATATTAATACGAAAAGTTTTACAGAGAAGCTAGAGGAAAGTGGAGTAATGGGACGCACCTATGAAGGACACAAAATTTGTGAAGCTATTTATTGTTACGCATGGAACTTCAATATTTCATCATATACTGTTTAAGGTCCTTTTCTGTCTGTACGAAGACGGAGAAAATTATTGTAAATTATATTAGGACAAAAATAATAATTTAAAAAGCCAAAAGTATTGTGTTGCGTAGAATTACTCAATGTCCGGGTAACACGGTACATAGCAATGAGTAATCCTGCGCAATTAACAAGAGTCATAGAAACAAAGCTATTGTTACAACGGAGATTACTTAAACTAAAACACCACAGCTCTCTGTTTCTTCTAAAATCGTTACAGATCATGCTTAAATTCCGAAGAGTTTTATAAGACAACCTCATCCAGTTCATCATTATCCAGTTCATCATTTATATGTTTGGAATCAGAAAATCTCCTTTCATCTTCCATTTTTTAGACTTCCAAATCATGCCATACATAAGTGTCGGAAGTTGTATAGAACTGCTATGTCATCCGTCCGTCCTTCTACCCACAAGTATCAAGGAAAAACTGTAAGAGACATCGAGAAGCGGATTTTTATAATCGATTCGGCGTACTAAATATAGAATCCATCTTCTCTGTTAACCTTACATTCAAACTGGAATTGCTACTAATCAACCATTTCTGGTTTCAAAATTGATCGCTATAGAACGGCGATCGCCATAGAATAGATAGCGAGAAACGGTATTTTGCAAACAGTTCAGCTTTTCAACACAACATACAAACACCATCAGCAACATTCTACCAAAACCGGAAATGGTTTAAATCTACCATTACTTCCGGTTTCAATATTGACTTCCATAGAAAAAAAGCAGTATAAGAGATAGCAAGTAATGACCTTTTGATATGGATTCAGCGTCTGAGAATCAGGTTATTTCATTTGCCAATAAAAGGGAAATTTTCTTAATATGTCACTTAGATCCCTTTTTTCGCCAAGACTAATTTATTTTGATACTTTTAAAATTTAAATTTGTTTCCAGCTTTTCTACAACCCACAGTAGATAGCCAGACTTCGTGTGGAGCCAGAATTAACCTCACAGCGACTGCGAAGTATTCCCTCTCCCATCAATAATTGAACAGAATCTGATGTATTACAGATATTTAAGACTATACAGGAAATAAAGTTATTTCATTTCACTTTGACGGTACAACATAGGGCGGGGAGATATATATAAAAATACATAAAACTTAATAACGCTTGAACCACGCTACCGATTTCGATCAAATTTGATACATGGATGAGGTTCAAACCTGGGATGGCTTTTATTATTTCACTTTGACGGTGCAACTTAGGGGAGGGGAAGGGGAGATGTTTAAAATGATCGAAAAATGACCGATATTAGTGTCTAATCCATAGTTTTCCGGGTTGCTGAGTTGAACAGTGGCACTTCCAATGACATTTTAATCCAAATTCAGCCCTACAACTTGGGGATGAAAAATATATATAAAGGAGTTGAGTCCTAAAAATATATATAAAGGGTAATCAACGATAGTATATTTAAAAGGCAAGTGGGCTCTAATGAAGCAAATGCTTTCATATTATAGTCTTTGTTAGAAAGTGATTTAAGTGGACACATACATACTTTGTAGATAGTAATTTTTGTTGTTAAAAGCTTAGTCTATGTTTATTGGATTCAGGATATTTGTAGAAGCATTGAGGGTTCGAGCATTCGAGATGACATGAAGGGTTTTGTGGATTTTGTATAGTGCAACTTTTTGTAATTTTATATAGATTTTTTATTTGATTAATTACCCATTTAAGTCTTCTTTCTGTTGAGGGCGGAAATGGTTAGATTTCCGTGCACATGCCTAAAAAGAGAAAAAAGAAGAGGCATAGATTTTTTATCTGGATTGTCAAGTTAATTTTGTAAATTGGTGGTTGATGAAAAATCTTCATGTCTTGAGGTAGAAGTTAAATACAGGTTGTAATAGTGGAAACAGTTTATTTATTTTAATAATTAAGCCAGAGTAATATAAGGTGAGAGAATAATAAATGGCGCAGTCGGTATTTCAAAACTACGTGCAGTATTTTTGATATAGGCCTAAGTACTAATAATGACAATGCTCAAAGAACCATTATATGTAAATTTAAAATGCAACGATCAGATGATAAAATTTCTGCTGAATACAGGGGCCGTTTCAGCAGTTGGGTATACTTCACCGTTACTAAAAGGAGTACTGATAGAGCCGTTTCAAGGACGACTTAATAATGCTGATGGCTCTCCTATTAACACATTAGGTAGATGTACTGTCAAGGTACAGCACCTAGAACACAATGAAAGCTTATCCTTAATAGTCGTTAAGCAAGAAGAGTTCCATCCTATTTTAGGGAGAAGTTGGTTGGATGCTTTGGTTCCACAGTGGAGAAATCAGTTGGCATTAATGTTATATAGTACTGAAGAATTGCAACAGATGGAAGTTGCTGAAAGTCAGTCGGTAAATGTTTTACAGAATCAGATTATGCAACAGTTTAGTGAAGTTTTTAATGGTTCTATTAATGTCCCAATTAAAGATTTTAAAGTGTCTATTCCTTTGCGACAAGGTGTCACGCCTATATTTAGGAAAGCGTATGACATACCATATTCACTACAGGAACAAGTTAAAAAGGAATTACATAATTTATGTAATGCTGGAGTTTTAAAGAAGATTTCACAAGCTGATTGGGCTACTCCAATGGTAATCGTTAAAAAAAAGAATGGAGCTGTAAGGTTATGTTTAGATTTTAAACGCACACTAAATTTAGTGACAGAAAAGGTTAGTTATCCTCTTCCTAAAATACAAGACTTGCTCAATAAATTGTCAGATGCAAAGTGCTTTGTATTATTAGATCTGAAGCAAGCTTACTTACAACTGGAAGTACAGGAAGAGTCACAGAAATATTTGGTAATTAACACACCATGGGGTTTATACTTGCAACATAGGCTACCATTTGGGTTGAATTGTTCAGCACAAATTTTCCAAAAATTTATGGATAATGTCATACAAGGTTTGGATGGAGTAGCTTGTTATCTTGATGATGTACTTATCTGGGGAGTTACAGTAGAACAATGTTATCAAAGAACAGTACAGGTCTTAAATAAATTCAGGAATTACAACATACAGGTAAACAAAGAGAAAAGTGTTTTCTTCGTTGATTCCATAACATATTTAGGATATGATATTTCTCAGAAAGGTATTCTGCCTGCAAAAGACAAGTTACAACCTATACTGGATACGCAATCTCCTAAAAATATAACTCAGTTACAGTCCTTCCTAGGTATGCTAAACTTCTATCATCGACACCTACCTTCATTACCATCATGCATTCCAGAATTATACAAGTTATTAAGAAAAGGTGTTAGCTGGGAATGGACTAGCAAGCAGGAGACAGAGTTTCTTTTAGCAAAACACATGCTGCAAAAGGCCAGAATTTTACATCCTTTCGATGAAACGGCAAACGTGGTATTGATGACAGATGCCTCCCCAGATGGAGTAGGAGCAGTGCTGTACAATGAAGTAGACGGTCAGTTTAAAACAGTAGCTTGTGCCTCAGCAACTCTATCGGAAGCAGAGAAAAAATATTCGCAGTTCGAGAGAGAGGCGTTAGCAGTGGTATTTGCAGTGCGTAAATTCCATAAATTTTTGTTTGGTAGAATCTTCAAGATTATCACGGACTCTCAACCTGTGAAGTGGATTTTCGGATTGAAAGCCCCGCCTGATGGAGCTTCTCCAAGAATGCAAAGATGGTTCTTACTATTAGCTAATTACGATTACGATATTGTGTATAGTAAGTCAGTCAAGGTGGCTGATTTTTTGTCAAGATTTCCCTTGGATGTTTCTACAGAGGAAGATCGAATAGCTCCGGATTACATAAGTGAAATTTCAACTACAATTTTAGATAAAACAGAGATAGAAGAAGAGTCTCAAAAAGATCATATGATAATAAAGATTAAAGAGTGGATGTTACAGGGATGGCCCAAGAGATTGCCACCTTGTTTTGATTATAAGGAATATCAGGAGATGTACAGAAGAAGATTTCAATTGGAATTACATGGAAACTGTTTATTTTGGAAGGGAAGAATAGTGATTCCTCGAAAGTTGAGAGCACTCTATAAGGAAAGATTACACAAAGATCATCTGGGAGAGTATGCCACAGTGAAACTGGCGAATGATGAAGTATGGTGGCCTGATATGAACAATGAATTGCACAATTATGTAAAAAGTTGTGAAATTTGTGCAGCTATGGCTAATAGTTCACCTAGAAATAATTATTGTTCTTGGCCAAATGCGGAAAAACCTTTTGGTAGAATACATGTAGATCATTGTCAGTTGTTTGGGTTCCTTTTTCTAATAATGGTGGATACCTACTCACACTGGGTCAAAGTTTGGAAGGTAGATTCTACGAACACTTACACAACTTTAAATTGTTTAGAAGAGTTATTTGAATTAGTAGGATTTCCTGGAACGATAGTTACTGACAATGGACCGCCTTTTAGAAGTCATGAGTTTCAAGAGTACTGCAGGAAGAGAGGTATAAGATTAGTGTCTACACCACCATATTCCCCAGAGAGTAATGGTAGCGCTGAGAGGGCGGTGCAAACTTTTAAAAAATTAATAAAGAAAAGATATGTTCAGAATGGGTATCATATTAGTGTTCAATGCGTAGTTAGATGGTTAAAAGAAATTAATTATGCTCTTTTACACACACCGTTGAAAATTATCAATGCTTCACCAGCTTCCTTGGTGTTCTCTTTCAAACCACGCTCATGGTATAATGTTACTCCGGCAGTATTCAATAGTCAAGCTGAAACAAAGATTGGTTCGAGACGAGTGGAACTAAATTGGAAGGAAGGCATGTCTGTATGGGTAAAGAATTATAGAGGAGACGTGCCTAAATTTATTAAAGGACGTTTTGTACGGCACTTGGGTAATAACATTTTAGAAGTGCTAGTGAACGGTACCATCCATAAGTGTCATAGACACCAAGTAAGAATTAATGATTTAAATAACAGTGTGGAGAATAAGGAAACAGTCTCAGAGAATAAGAGTGAGATGAAGTTAAAAAGTCCCGAGTATAAAGTTACTGGGAAGTTAGGAGCAGACCGTCGGTTGGAAAACAGTTATTTGAATGGGACCAATGGTGAAAGTGAAACAAGGGGCTGTATACCACAGCAAACAGAGGCTAGTAGTACAGAATACAGGAGAAGATCAGAAAGAATACGTAAACCGCCGGATAGATGGGGATATGAACAATAGTTGAAGGGGAGGAGGATGTTGAGGGCGGAAATGGTTAGATTTCCGTGCACATGCCTAAAAAGAGAAAAAAGAAGAGGCATAGATTTTTTATCTGGATTGTCAAGTTAATTTTGTAAATTGGTGGTTGATGAAAAATCTTCATGTCTTGAGGTAGAAGTTAAATACAGGTTGTAATAGTGGAAACAGTTTATTTATTTTAATAATTAAGCCAGAGTAATATAAGGTGAGAGAATAATACTTTCTATCATAGATCATATATAATATAATAATGAAAAACGCTATCATATGATGCAACAATTCACTTGAAAACAAGAAGAACCTACTTGTATAAAGCAAGAAAGAATAAGAATCTTCTAGAAGACTAGGAAACATGTCTTTAAACGAAAGTAAGGATAATGAAGACCTTACAAACTATTATAACATTACCTAAATATTGGGGGTCATGGTAGCTCAATGGTAAAGTGCTCCTCTCTGGCGCTTGGGGTCCATGGCTTGATTCCAGATGTCTCCAAGTGGTGGTGGACAAATATTATGTGCCTGTGTTTCCTCTGGGTTCTGTTTTCTTCTGGTGTTATCAGCCATCTCATTATCACCGTCTCCCTTAATCTCGGTGCATATGGTTGGAAGTAAAATTAAAAAACAAAACCTACAAAGTAAAAAAAAGAACAAAAAAAACATAAACAATTATTAACACGGATACTGTATAAATAATTTAATTTTAAATCACACAAGAACAGTGAAAAAATCTTGTTTGCAAATCTATATAATTATGCAAATTAAAGCATTGTGCAAATAATAACTGAGCAGTATTTGCTAATGAGACAATTGATTAGGTCAATGTTGAAAAGATATAAGTTCCATTTGAAACACATTGCACATATATTCCTTTTTATTTTTTACCGACTGATTCAATTATATAATCAATGAACATTGTGATTGTACTAAAAATGTATCTGCTGCCATTCCTTGCTATTAAAACACTCATGTTGACAATATGGATTTATATCTGCGACTTTAACAGAACACCTTATAGGTGTTAAATGAAATAAAATGAATAAAAGAAATGAAATATTTCAGTTTTACGTCCCACGATTATGCCGGCTAGGCTAAAGGAGACGGTGATGATAAGAAATGAATGCAATAGTCGAGTGAATAAAGTAGGAATAAACGGGAGAACCCCGTTATCACTTCTGTCATAATGAGTTTCATCTCATATTCACTTTACGAGATGAAACCCGAGGTGAGACAGGCGCATCTTTTTGAGACAAGACGAGACAGTTTCCAGCTTCTTCTAGTCTCATAAGTAACCCTAGAGGCAAGAGCAAGAGACCACATATAACACAAAAGTACATCGAGTCCTTGTCGGTTGTAATGCCCGACAGATAATGAATAAAATATTGTGATTTTACTAAATAATAATCTTTACGCCTCAATTTAAAATTAAGCACCTAAATTAAGTATATTTAGTTTTAAACAACATTTGATATCTTTATTCCTTATGATTTACTACATATTATTATTTGTAGCATAGAATCTCATTCGTTTCTACGTAGTTTTTGGTCATTAGTGTCAATGCATATAGAATATTTTCTTTCAGATAGCAAACTTTTATAATAATGGCTAATGTCCGCTGAGGTAGAATATTCTCCCGAATTCATCTAAGGCGTTTCTTAACCGTACAGCTAACGATTATGTGCCATAAATTCTGTTGCCAAAAGGGGAACGTTATTAC
The DNA here is from genome assembly GCF_964235325.1 of Thermobia domestica. Classification (NCBI taxonomy): domain Eukaryota; kingdom Metazoa; phylum Arthropoda; class Insecta; order Zygentoma; family Lepismatidae; genus Thermobia; species Thermobia domestica. The sequence continues at coordinate 164,410,083 of NC_137462.1, read as the reverse complement.
ATATGTTTTTGCCTCGAGCTTATTGCTTCTAATTGCTGGTCTGTGACATTTATTAATATCTCCAGACCCACCATTGAGATCTTATTTTTCAGTTTCTTCAGCTTCTTTTACAAGTTCACTTACAACGACTCACGTCTTATAGTACTTACTGGAAATCGTGATTTCCATTTCAAAGCGCTTATTTGATATCAGACTAAAGAGTTCCTATATAGATTCAAAATAAAGAAAATACATAAAAATATTTCAATATTTTATCAATCATGAGCAATCTTTATAAAATAGCATAATTGTTTAGCTAATTTTAGATAATTCTACGTTAGTTGCGTTGCTAAATTATTACGTGAGGCTTGTTATCTATTATTTCTTACAGATTAAAGATAAGTTAATAGATCTCGGAAACTTGCGAATTCTCAAACTCGTTATTGCTTGTTATTCAAGGTAAGTAACTTTCCATCAAGCATACTAAATAACCTGCTTTGTATACTCTAAATTTAATTAATATCATTTTCTCATTTATTTATGTATTTGAAAAAGCAAAAAAATAAAATCGAAGTAGTTTCGTAATATTAGTGTTTAAACACGTAAAATTAATTTTTGATATCCATCTCATTGATTTTGTGGTTTCTTGAAGTTGCATTTTAAGGAATGTTCAGCGGCTTTCTTCAAAGAGTTACATTAACAAAAACTGAAAACATCTTTCTTCAGGATTAACTTCTCAAACAAGGTGCCCGAATTCATGAGGTGTGCTCTCGAGTTCGAAATTCATGTTCATATTCCACCTTACCCTCACAAAGCGGTCGTAAGGTTGAGTGATCGCAAAGTTCTACATCATGATGTAAGCATGATATCGAATGAGAGTGATGTCGAAATAATAATGTGATGGTAAGGTCAAGGGAACGTGATGTCAGACTGGTGATGTGGGCATGAGGTCGAATGAGGGTGATGTCAAAATGATTTGCATGTGAAGTCAAATGAGTGTGGTTGTCAAAAAGATTTTACCATAAGTTTTACGTTTTACTGGCATATTTGACTATGTGAAACTATACATGAATACCATATACCGTTTAAATTCTTCCCTTTTCTCTGAAAAAAAACCTGGCAACTGTGAGGCTGAGTGAGCATGATGTTGAGATGATGTAAGTGTGAAATTAGATTGATGGCATGAGCGTGAAGTTGATTTAGTTTAGTCCAACGTTGTCATCTTTATTCTCTATATTATAGGAAATTGGAATGTCTTATTTATTTATTAATTTATTTATCTGTCACCTATAACAGAGCTGTTACTCCTTTTACAATAGGCATTACAATATACAAGGATTAAGTTAACATCAAATAATACGTACAAAATGGTAATATTATTATTAATAATATAATAATTCAAACTAAAATGGGAAGTGAGAAAATATGGGAAATGAAAATGAGAAAGAAAAAAATAAAAAATAAAATAAAAACGAGAAAAGTGGCAATATACTATATATATATATATATATATATATATATATATATATATATATATATATATATATATATATATATATATATAATTGGTAGATATATCACGAGACATGAAAACTAAGTACAAAATTTAAGAAGTTCGTTTTCGTGAGTTTTTGTGTAATATTGTATTAGATTATTTTACAATAGAATGTTTGTCTTGTTTGTAAATTATTTTTTTTTAGTATTAAAATATAGTTGCTGTAAGAGTTTTTCAGTTTCAAGTATGCCATTAACTAATTCGTATAAAGCAAGTAGTGTGTAATTTGTCTTCTGGCACGTAAAGTACTATACTTAAAATTTTGTAATAAACTTCTCTATGATATTTTCTCTTTATATGAGGATTTCTTGTATTTCTTATAGTATAAATATCGGAAAAACTTATGTATTCTCTCAATTTTCTTAATGTAACATTCGTAATAGTATGGATTCCATACTATCGAGACATATATAGCTTGCTTCTAACAAAACTATTAAATAATGTTATTGAAGTTGAGTTGTTTGAAAGTTCTTTAGAATTCCTCAACAAAAAACCAAGTATGCTTCATTAACTCATTTTTCAATATGTTGATGATAAGTAGGTCTGTTGTTTAAAATTATGCCTATACCTTTTATATTAGTTGTTCTCTTAATTAACACCTCATTCATCTTAGGCTTAAAGTTACGAGAAGTATATTGTATAGAGTATGTAATTGCAAAACACTTGCTTACATTAAAGTTAAGTTTGTTATTCAGCGACCATTCATAACATTTATTTAAGTCGTTCTGTAACTAAACAATCTATGGAATGTGTTATTTTCTTATATATTTTAAGATCATCAGCAAATAAAAGGCATTTTTAAAATGTTGACACGTGGAAGATCGTTTATAAATAACATAATAAATAATGGCCCTAAATTTGGTCCTTGTTGTATGCCAGATTTCACTTCAAAGGTACTTGATATTGCCTGTCTATATGTAACAAACTGTTTACGCCCATTTACGTAAGAAGATACAAACATTAATAAACGATAGGATAAACCGAAATTCGGAAACTTCTGAAGAAGAGTGTAAGATCTATTTTATCGAAGGGTTTTGAAAAATCCGTATAAATAACATCCACAGAATGACCGTCATTAAAGAATTAAATATATATTAAGTGAAGGGACTAAGTTTGTAGCCGTACTCCTGTTAGGATAAAATGCATGTTGATGAGTAGAATGAGTAGAATACATGATGCGAAATGGTTTGACGTGTGTAAATATTCGCTTGTATATAATTTGTTCAAATATTTTAATGGTGTAGATATAAGAGATATCAGCCGATAGTTTCTAGTAATTTTACTTATCTTCCAAGTGTCCGAATACATTTGAGCTTTTAATATAAAATTGTGTATGTAACACAGAGGCATACAAAGTAAATCTTCACATCCTTTAAATATATAAGTCGGAATTTCATCATAACCTGTAGATTTATTTGATTTTAACCGTCTTATTGAATACTTATACACATTTTCAGTTATTTTTGTACTAATATCTAAGCAGTAAGACACTTCATTACATGTTTGTTTAGGTATTTCATAACAAGATGGGCTTGAGCAATATACTTTTTTGAATTGGTGTACAAAAGTATCAGCAATTTCTTTATTTGATTGTAAACGTTTCCTTTCATGTATAATTTGATTTATGTTTCTATTGTTTCTTTTCTTATTATTAACAAAGTTCCAGAAAATCTTTGAGCTACCTTGAATGTTCTCTTCGACTTTATGTATATATGATTTGCATGACTAGTAAATTAGTTTTTTCAGGTTCTTACGTAATTCAACAAATTTAATATAATTATAATACGATTTTCTCCTTCTTTTGGTGTAAAATTGTTTCTCCTTTAAGAGGCGTATTATTTCGCGAATAAAACAACATGATAGTATGTAGTAGTTTCTTTTTGAAACATTTTAACCAATTGCCTTATTCAATATAATATAAAAATAATTTAGGGCATCAATCGAATTTTCATATTTGTTCCAAATGTTCATTCTTTATGTCCTTATATAATTTATATAAATGAGCTTTGCAATGATTGTAGACAGTAACGGCGCTACACTTAACATTTGAGATTTTCATAACAATAAGGAATACAGACAATAATGAAGGATGATATAAATCTTCTGTAACTAATGAATTATCACTTCGATAAATTTAAAGTTGTTTAAACTGGTTATTAGTAAGTCTAATGTTCTTCCATTATTGTTCTTTATATTATTGATTGACTGTAAATTAAATAATGCTAAAAAGTTTGCAAGAGCAAAATATATGATCACCTTCGATTAAATCATAAATGTAATCTGATTTTGATGATAAATTGAAATACCCTATAATTATTATATCATGAGTTTGAAACTGTAGTACATCTTCGAAACTTTTTAAATAATTGTTATTTGTGTCAATTTTAGACTGCGATGGAAAGTAAACATGAGCTCATATGAGTAAGTGATCTGTACATGCTCTATATTCATCTCAATTTTTTGTACTTGACATTTATTAGAAATTGCTATTAATGAACCGTCACCCATTCTTTCAAACCTATCTTCTCTAAAAACATTATATCTGATATCAATTATCGTATACATAATTATTTAACCAAGTTTCCGTTAATTCTTTAAAGTCATAGTTAGTTGCAAGGATACTAGTATAAATTGTGCTTAATTTTGGATTTATACCTCTCACATTCTGGTAATAAATTGAAATACACATGTCTGAATTACTCATATTCTTTTATATCAAAGCTTTGATACCATTTAAGGTTCTAAGCGTGTACACTACTATATCATTTGCCCTTTTTCTTAATTTTATATTTCCTGACCAATCGATCCATAAAAATTCAAAATTATTTTCCCATTTAATTTTCCGAGCTTCGCTCAACATAATTTTTCTTTGAATTGAAATACTCTGGTTAACATAAATAGGACCTCCAGAGGAAAACCCAATACAACTCAGATTACGTTTCACTTTTCTTTTATAAAGAAATTTTTCTTTGTAAACTCTTCTAACGAATTTTACAATTATACCCGCGGAACTTTGACCTGGATGTTGTTTTAATCCATGGCATGCGTCAACCATGTTATCTTCAAGGCTTATACCAAGTGCGCAGCCAAAAATTTTTATGGAGTACATAATGTCCTCATTTGGTATTTCAGGAATTCCGTGAAGTTCTAGGGTATTTCGCCTACTATATTGGTCCAGAACATGTACTTGAAGCTTATGTATCTGACTTTGTAATTTCACATGTTCTCTTTTCAGGTTGTCAATTCTTTCTGTGCATTCTTGTAATATTTCACTTTGGATTTTTAAAAGTTTAGAATTGTCGCTCAATATTTCGTGTCATAAGTTCAAGGATTTTCCTATTTCTCCCTCAGTTTGCTTATTTAATTTTCTAACATTATTTAATTCTTCCCTAATAGATAACAACAGTTTATACACCTCACCTAAAGGACACTGTGGAGATGGGTCAATAGATTTTTCACTACCCATACTACGTCGTCACACTTTTTCACAATTAGTACACTGCCAAGTTTGATCACTAGAACGATGGAACTTTATATCTTTCTTCGTGATAAAGAGTCCAAGAGTCCACTTACAGTAATCTGGTTTCGTTTATTTAGAATTTAACCTTTCGATGGACAAATAATAGTTGTGGTTACTCTATTCATATTCCACTGGAATCTCCGCGTAGCTAAGGGAGGTGAACGAGATAGAACCTGCCTTCAACTAGAGCAAGAGACCAAAAGTTATAATAATAATAATAATAATAATAATAATAATAATAATAATAATAATAATAATAATAATAATAATAATAATAATACGAAGGATTGTGTTTAAACTGATACTGCCTCTGTCAAAACAGAATGTATGATATGATAACTCTCAGCAAGGAGCACTTATTAAAAATTTCTAGGCAAGCTTTTTCAGTGAGTAATGGCACGATTCATCCATTTGGGTATAGATTTACTTTAAAGCAATCACCATATAATAATTATAACTAAATTATGTTTATGGACATAATCGTCTTCTACTGTAGGTCTTTAAAAATATTGTTTTTTAAACGAAATTTCCATTTTTAAATAAATAAAAAGTATACATACATATATAAACTACCTGTTAAAGTTATATACGGCCTACTATTTCTTGGCGATAATAACCAAATAATGTACTTACGCATCTGACATACTGTATTTTAGTGCACATTAAATCCAATATACATTTCCAAAAAAGATGTCCATATTAAAGCTAATGGAATATTTATTCTATGTTTTATTTGTAATGTCACCGCACTATGATCTTATTTCTTTCTTTCTTTATATTTCTTTCTTGATTTTTTATGAAACTAAAAAGTGTCATTCTTAATACATAATTGTAAGCCCAAGATAATAACGTTAGTATATCCATTTCAAGAAACAAACACAAAAAATAGAAAGAAATAAAAAAAGAACTTCCAAATGATTATTGCAGTTGCAAAGAGAAAGTAAGATAAATTTTCAAGTTTATTACCGTACTAATTAAGTTTATTCGTGGAGAAATATACTTTATTTAACAAAATACAGAAAATACAGAACATACACTTTCGCTTAAATGATATTATTGCACGCAATGAGTGAACAGCATTAAGATTGTGGTTGAGCTCGCATCCACTTTACAAAAAAAGAAGAAAAAAGAAGCAAAATGAACAAACCTGACGCAGACCCATGAGAAAACAACTTTATATATATATATATATATATATATATATATATATATATATATATATATATATATATAACCGTTTCCTTCCTTACTTTAACAGGTCAACTCTTTTAGTCCTGTGTGGGCAATTTTTTGTGACTAAACTCTTGTTAGAATCGACTCTATATTTACAAAAGCATTAAGGCAATCAGAGTAAGTAGCTGCCATTAATAAATTGGACGAGGCTTTCATAAAAATATCTTAAAAACGTTAGCATAGAATGCCTTCGAGTAGGTACAGGGTTATTAATGTGTATATATATGTGTGTGGAGCTGTTACAAAACAAAGAAAGAAAAAAAAATGAACTTTCAAACCAAGAAGAATGAGAAAACACATATAACGTTATCGACATAGCATGCCATGGCAGTTGCATTCGTGCACCATATCCCATTTCCCCCTGGCGGAAATAGAGAGAAATAGGAAAACAAAAATTGAACAACGCCACATTAATGTATCTTTCGGTCACCCGGGGGCTCTGCCAGCTGCCAAGCAACAATTGAGTCTTAAATGTGATGTCTCATGCTTACGTCTTTTTACCAACTTGTAATAACTTGCCCATAACCTGAGGACACATACTAAGTGTCAGCTCCATTATGTCCGTAGTTTGTAGCAATCAACGGAAGCAAAATAACATGCACATAATTCAATTACGCGCAGAATAGCCTCAAGTGCTCCATAGTGACGGTTTCGTGTTTTCTGGTCATGTTTGCATGCTTTCAGACTGAAAATGATAAATACAATATAAAAGGAAAAATCATCTCTTTTTAAGTTGGTATGATTTATGGAACAGCAAACAACGTGAGATGAGACCTTGTTTCCAGTGCTTTTATGTGAGCTTTGCTTGTTCGTTATAGAATATAAATTCATAATTTTAAAACACAACTTGAGTATGAATTGCTTAACATAGTTTCAAATATAAACGAAACGGTTATGCTTATTGAAAGTCTTGGAGCTTCAAGCATGTACATTTCCTTTTCATACATCTAGTAGCAATAATCCACGTCCGTTCGCACGGGGAGAGTAAGGCTTAATGAATTATAGATTATATCCTTACGTGTGTGGCTGTTCGAGCACACTTCTGGCGTTATCGACAGATTTCTGCCAGGTGAAGCGGACTTAAGATAGCGGCGTCGCGCGAGTACGATTCGGCCCCCACCATTTCTTTGTTAGAAATTTATTTCAATTATCACGAAACTCAGAAATGCATGTTTATTTTAAATCTAAATGAGAAATCGAAGTACTAAATTTCATACTTCTAAACTTCCGAGATTTGGACATCCTTTTATAATAATTGCAACCCATATCTCACTCCAATAACGAAAGATTCCAATATGTCCATACTTCGCAAACACTTTATTCTTAGACTTCGCGACAAGAAATCTAAAACGTTGCCTTTTTGTTTAAAATAATTAGACATGCGTTTCAGGATTTTTTAAATATTTGACCTACATAACTGAATACCCACCACTTTTGCTCTTAAAAATTTTTCTTCCCTTATTGGTTATTTTTTAAATTCTGAAACATGCTTTTAATTATTTTAAATTAAAAGATCAGAATATCAAATTTCATGTCCATGAACTTTAGATATTCTGAGATAAGGCCATCTTAATGGACTAGTCGGGTATCTCCTGATCATGATGAAACTAAATCTCCACAAATAATGTTTTTACATTATATTATCAGATGTGTCACGGCGAATTACAGTTTAAAATTAAAATAAACCACGTTTTGAATCAAGGGCGTCATTCGAGGAGGGTACGGGACAATTGTACCCCTTGAGTTGGAGATACATATGCTTTTTAACCGACTTAAGAAAAAGAAGTTTCACTGTTTGCCCCGGATTTGTATTATGTTTGTACGTATGTATTACTGTACATGATTATTTAATGAACCGTTGGTGATATTTTGAAGCGGCTTTCACTAATCGAATAAAATATTCCCAAGGAAGGTTCATACAGATAAAAAAAATTCTGAGGTAAGTATTAATTAATTTTTAAAAAATCAACTTACAGTACCGGAGAATAAAACATAACCTAAAATATTCTGCAACCAGAAATATAAGAAAGTAAGGTGAGTTGCATACAACCAAGGGGCACTTTTCAGCCAGTGTTCTCCAAATGATAACAATGTTTAGATCTTTGGTGATGACAACTTTCGCCAGAATATCATGCACTTTTTCTATGGTTGATCGTCCATTGCAAGAACCATCTTGGAGATCGAAATTTCCAGAACGAAAGCGATTGTTTTATTGACTTTTGTGTCTATGTTTCCTGGGTTTGAAGTGCCTAAATACCCGCATTCTACCAAAAGCAAACATATATGGAGTAACGATGGTCATTGAGGCCTACATCTGGTCTCAAAAGTTGAACGTTTTATCTCAGGCCATGTGAGTTCGTGACGGACAACATTGAGAGAAAGAGAAAGAAAAGGATGAGAGATTCAAATATAAAGACAAAGAGAGACACATTCAAATATGCAAGCTTAGAATGATCGGATATTATTCATATTCTAAGGAAAATTGTGAATTTCTGTATGATAATAAGAATAATATGTTCTTAGTAAATAAAACTTGTAAACCTCACACCCGCAGTTGTCGAATTAACGTGGAGAACTATTTTTTTCTCACGTATTAAATGATTGTGCAGTGAGAGAAATATTTTAACATATGGAGAATGAAGAATTATAAAAAAAATCACAGCTTTCGGAAACGGGTTACGAATCAAGAACGTTTCAGTTATGATGCCACGACGTTAATACTGGCCCATAAAGAAGGCTGCTTGATAAACCATTTTTTTTTTTTTTGCATATCTCGAGAATGACAACATTTTCTAGGTATGAAAACTGGCAATATTCTGTTATTGTGTCTATATTTCCTGTCTGAAGTGCCTAAATATCCGTAGGCTAATAACACCGAAGCTTTAAGAAGTCACGAGGTTCATTTGGTAGAACGCTTACATCTGCCTTCAAAAGTCGAGGGTTTGATCCCAGATCATGAGAGTTCATGACGGACGACATTAAGAGAGGGAAAGAAAGGAGAGAGATTGAAAATAGGGACCGAGGGGGATACATTCACGTATGCAGAGTTAAAATTGGAGAAACAGAAACACAGAGCGTAGTTCTGTATACATATATGCTTTATTAGTTTCCTCCTATTGCTACTGCTATTGCATACTCTACAAACTAATTTTTTCCTATAAAGGTAATCGAGGATTTGATCAAGATGGCTATATGTATTCATGTGTCATTTTGTTCATTCAAAATTACGATCAACTGTGTCACAACTTCCATTTTACCCAGTGTAAAGCAGCCAAAGAAGGAAGGGGATTATAGCCTCTATGCTCCCTGGTTTTTAGCCTTTGATCAATTTTTAGACCCGTCTACAATATATGACTTATAAAGCAATTACGTTGTCCGAGGAGAGAGGAGAAAAGCATGCTCTTTGAAGTGTTTTATTTACAAGTAGTATGTGCATCATTTACTTGACTCTTAGAAGAATGTGTGTGTCATTGTTAGGAGTATGTGTGTCACCAATAAAGAGAAAACAGACAACAATAGATACAATCTGCTAGTTAACAGCTTATTCTTTTATATTTATGGATACAGTACACAATCTGTCACAGAATAAAAACCATCAATTATATTAGTAAGGAACGACAGGTTTTTTTTTTTTTAGCTCTTCAAACATTCATTTTTTTTTTATTTTTCTCGAAAAGTACTTCCTCAAGCATATCATTTAGTTCAGTTCGATCTCATACATGTCTGGTCTTTACACAATGTTAAAGATAAACAAAAATTAAAGAGCTACTTTCTGGTTAAGCGTTTAGTGTATCCGTGTTCCCGGCGGGAGCTCATGTGGTTTGAATCCCACATTAAACTGTAGTTCCTTGTCTTATATAGCCTCGCTGCTGAAAGGAATGCTACACTCAAAATCAAATCAAATTTAAAGTTTATAACACGTAGACTGACATGTGTATGGAATTGCATACAGACGGATCTCTCCCCTGCAGCCTTCGTGTATGAATTTCCACACACAAACAACATGTATCATTTTTGTGGCGTTTATTTTATAAGTGTTTACGCAGCCCACGTCGCGGTTGATTTAATTTGTCTTAAATTAAATTTAGCGTCCCGTTCAGCAGCGCGGTTATATGCGACAGTTTAACGTGGGATCCGAACCACATGAGCTGCCGCCGGGAAACGAACCTGGGTCACCACGGCACGTGTATACAATACCATACATAGAGGAAAATATACATTTATGAGCCTAGAACAAGAGCTAAAACAAACCATTCGCTGGGAACTGTTGTTGGTGAAGTACAGTACAGGTGACAAAGATCAATATATATATTAAATATGTTGGTAGCCCACGCGTTAAGAGTTTATGATAATTTAGGGCTATTATCTCGTTAACCATACTATGTACTGTCGTCTTCCAAGTGTCGCAATAAAAACGTTGTGATAGTTTATTTCAGTATTAGTTTTATCTACATAGGTAGGGGTGGTTATCGTCGAGCGGAGTTAATTTTCTTAGAACCTACGCATGAGGAATTATACTCACCCATATACATTTGTTCAGTTCAATGAGATATATTGGACCGAGAAATTTCTCGCTCTTCGTACGCTTTCTTATTTCCGTTATAAGCCAACCATGTTATAGAATATATATATTTTAAGTGAAGTCTAAATCAGCGATCCTTATATGAGGAAAATGCAGTACTTTTATACTTGTGGTCATTTTCGATGTTACGAAATATCTGACTGTGACTGTTAAAGTGACGTAAATACAAGATATACCTGTATTCTTCAAGGAAATTGAGTTAAATTTAGCATGTTGAAAAAAAAAAGTAATGGTACTTGAAGTCATATGTCATGTAAGGAATGGTTTGCTCATTACTACAGAAAAGACTGAGTGATCGAATTCCCAGAAACAATTCGTTCACAGCACGTGGGCACTGTTATTTGTTGGTCACGACAAGACTCATGGAGACGTCCATCAACAGGGCATTTTTTTTCTCTCTTTCTCCCTCTCATCCTACGCAGGAACGCTCAAGTGCCTCGTCAGCACAATGTTATCTCTCCTTCAAACACTATAACTCATGTGGAGAGAGATTACGAAATGTCGCCCAGAAACTAACAGCAACGAGATGTTTCCTGGTCAAATAAAGAAATGGGAAAGAATATCACATCACGATTGGGATATTCTTTTCTTCAAAAGTGCTGATTCTGCAATTACTTAAATACAATATATTAAAAAAGAATATAATGTGAGAAATTATATTTGTGAATGTCTTTTGATTAAATCGCAATAAACACGCAATTCCAAATATGATTATCTTGTTTTATTAAAGAATTCCAACTATGTAGGTTTAAAGTTTACTGTTAGTGGTAGAGCGTTCGACTTTGGTGCATGGAATCCTTGGTTCGATCCCAGCTCGCACCAAGTGAGCGTTGTGGTCGACAAACACCATATGTGTGAATTTTCTCGGGGTTCTTCCATTTACTCCTACTTTCTTCATTCCACCATCTCATCCATTTGTCATCATCACCGTCTTCTTTAGGCTAGTCGGCATAGCCGTGGGACGTAGAACTTAAATATTTCATTTCATTTTTTTTAAAAAAAAAGTTTACTATCACTACTAAGCAATGTAAGAATAAATCATCAAGCCTGACATAATTCAGTTTTTCGAAATACATTATCTGCTTACAATATTAGTTGAAGCGAGCGAAATCGAAGCTTCTACTATTCGATTCAGATTGCATTTGTGTCTATCCGTCTGGTCCACGATAACTCTCGTAAAACTTACCCGATTTTAACGAAATTTGGTATGTGTCTTTATTCAATATGCAGAAATAACCCAATTATTTGGGGGTTACAATCCATCAAGTATAAGGAGGGGGGTTAAAAGGAATAAATAAATCTACCCTATGTTGTAAATTTGCACATGTACCATATACACAAGACAATTTTTCAATATAAACCACGTAAAATTATTCGATTATGACTTAACTTAGTGTACTTTTTGTGGCGTTGTGAATATCCTCCCAGCTTGCGGTTAAAATCTGCCTAGAATGAAAGAGTGAATTCGTTCGCTCTCTCTCAATTTCAAAAATATGTTCTATGACAATTTTCATTTTTTAAAAAATGTTCGATTTTAGCGAAATGTATGATACATTTACTTTGGTCCTTCCTAATAACCTCGTGCAGAAGTTAAAACCATAAAGAATAAAGAATAAAGAATAAAGAAGTGGACTTACCCACTCAGCGTTCTCCCTACTCCCCGAAAATTTCTAAAGTTCATTCGGATTTGATAAGATATAATATTTTTGGCTCTTTTCCGAAATTCCCAGTGCTTGGGATTACAACCAGTTAAGAATGAACTGCGAATTCAGCACCCCCTTATCTAAGACAGATTACCCTTACCCACGAATTTGAAAAATAGATATGTTCCACTATAATTTCCGTTTCAACCGTGTAGTATACCGTAATTTTCTTTAAAGCTGCTCTACCATCCATTTTGGATGGAGCTGAAATCAATAATGGATTAAGTAATGGTATTAACTCCTTTCTCCCCGATTTTTTCTGGGTTCCATTATAACTTATATAAAACCTCATTCAGTTTTGACACAATATTATGTATATTTTCTTTGACTCTTCCGTAATTTCCAGTGCATGGGATTAAAATCAGTCAACAAAGAACGATGAATTTAGCTCCCTAATGTATTAATGATTACTTCCCACTTCCCGATTGCAAAATTATGATTCATCTGTCGTAATAATTTTAAATTTCATGGAATATAGCCTACACTTTTCAAAGCTGCAATCATTCCCAATACTTGAACTTAAAATCGATCGAGAACAAGAGAGTGAAACTCTCCCCCAAACCTGGTAATGAGTTATTGTGGTATTTAGTTCAATTATTTCACCAACGCTGTTAACAACTGTAGGATGATCCTTGGTACTTCTGAACGTACTGCAAGACGACTCTGCATGCCATCCTAAACATCCTCGATGGGATTGAAGTCGGGAGGGCAGGTAGGCTAGTACATTCGTTGAAAAATCTCTCGTTCCAAGTGCTCCGCTACTAGATTGTTGGATGCGGTCGAGCATTATCATCTATAAAGAAGTTGGGGCCAACTTCATCTTTGAAAAGACGATCACGGAGAATGAGTACAGTATCAAAATAATGCACAAAAATTGGGAGATTCGTATGCCCGTGCACCTTCATGACCCTCACCCCAAATAAGAACGTCAGACCATCAAAATGATCATGTTTGACATTATTCCTTGGTTCATTGCGTGTTCTCACCTCTCGCTAGATGAGCGTGCATCCAGAGTTACTACTCAGACTGACTCTGGTCTCAGTGCCAGACTCTAATGTAATAAACTGGTATTGGTATGGTATAAACTGTAATGTAATAAATGTAATAAACTACAGATATAGTGCTTTGCGAACGTGTGATTCTTGCTTTCCTACTGGTAATCTCACCCATTTTATTTGCACCACCTGCCTGTAGTACATTTGTAAATACATACTACCCACTATATCAACCAGGCATTATTATGAAGATTGAACAACGTCATATCAGCCGATCCACACCAATTACATGTTGTCTCTGACACAAATCACGTAGTACTAAAACTATATTTCGCTCTGTTTTACTAGTTACACTGATCCCACTCACAGCTCTCCATACCCTCCATCTGCTCAACTGTCATGAGATACACTTTGCTAATCTTATATCGAAACCTCTACCAGAAGCATAGGAATAATGTAATCTCAGAACAGACTTCACCAACAGGTTTTTGTGTCAATTTACGTTCAAATTGATGCATCACATGACTCCCTTTTCATTTAAACCAATCACACCAGCTTCAATATGTCCTTTTTCAAGATGGCGGATATTATTTTTATTACTTTTAACAGATCATATCTACCATCTTGTACCCATATATGCTCATTTCGTGTCGTTATACTGACCAGTTTTAAAGGTAAACGTGCATTTCCTCACCATGTCCTTTATGTACTGACCGTTCTACTTTTTGTCTTGTCCCTAGTGTCCCAACGTCTTGGACACTGCAGCTACAATTTTGGCTGTGCGAGTTTCCCGAGGAATTTTTTTTAAACACAGAGTTTCATGAACATCGGGCTCTGATTGCTTTCAGGGTTCCTTGTGAGTCAACGAAATTCTAAGCTTAATGAAAATATTGATTAAGAATTAAGTAACCAAAACTTGGCAGCTCAAGTGTATACTTTATAAAAGAACAACGCGATTTAATTAAGTGTGCATTCTGAGTGGAGGTTGCTTGCTGGAGGTCACAGCTGTCAGGAAAATTTGAAAAAAAAAAAAAAGACTTTAGCAAATGAAAAATAAGTGATTTTTTAAGCCTCAAGCTTCTGTTTTAAAAACTAAAGGAGAAAGCTGAGTAATGAAAGTGGATGTTTTTGAATTGGTGCAATGAGAATGTGGGAGAAAATAGGAAACTCTGAGAAAATAGATGGACATGATGTTATTCATCGCAACTTACATGACCTGAGATCGAACTACGGACTCTAGCACTATAGAAGTGAGCGTTCTAATACTGAATATCCTCCGTGTAGATCTGTAGAGACTTCACAATACCGGTACCTTAGTTTTGGCGTTTATTGATTAGGTTGATCATGATGATGATGATGATGATGATGATGATGATGATTATTATTATTATTATTATTATTATTATTATTATTATTATTATTATTATTATTATTATTATTATTATTATTATTATTATTATTATTATTATTATTATTGGAATTTAGTTTGCACATTATTATACAGAACCTTCAAAATTAGAAGAAACTTCACAACACTGGCAGACACAGAAATAGAAACGCTGCATGTATATAGGGTTTAAATTGTCTTACGTTCCTTATCAGTTAGGCAGATATGATTCATTTTTCAGTAGAAACACATGGGATGTTCAGAGCACAAAGGAATCAACTTGAATTTAGCCAAGTTTGGAGAAAAATATACGTAAGTTTGCACGAAACGCTCAGTGCATGGCAAAGTTAACACTATTTTTTTTTTTTTTTTTTAACATTATGAGAGTCACTGACAATATCTGGACATGGATCTTTTAAGCTCTCAAAATATTTTCAGACAGAGATCTTAAAGATGAAGTATGTCTAAACTGATCAGAAGGTGGCATATTCAATTATATATATAAGTGTTGTCCAGTTCCAAGACGGCTCTTGTTCATTTACAGAAAATCGCAGAAAACCGCGAAAAACTCTAGGATCTATGCATTTTTATAGAACTGGAAATATTTGAAGATATTTAAGGTCTTCCCACTAACACGCTGAAGTATTATCAGTTCTACAAAACATGCAGATTCTACATTTTTTCTAAGTTTTCTGGATCTTTTTTTTTTTTTTAAAAAAATGGACAAGAGCCGTTTTGGAACGTGACGACTCATATTACCTTTTAACGGGAAAGGACAACTGGTCCATCCCTACCCCTACCCCCATTAACTACATAAAGAGTCCCCACATTTTGCTTTGAAAATGCGATGACCTTCCCTGGGAATGAACCAGGGATCTCTTCAACTAGAGGTGTACGCTCTGCCCCTAAGCCACCGTATCTCCCCACAATCTATATATATATAAAAGATCTATATATATAAAAGAGAACGTACAAATCCTT
Organism: Thermobia domestica; assembly: GCF_964235325.1. Taxonomy (NCBI): domain Eukaryota; kingdom Metazoa; phylum Arthropoda; class Insecta; order Zygentoma; family Lepismatidae; genus Thermobia; species Thermobia domestica. The sequence continues at coordinate 164,394,148 of NC_137462.1, read as the reverse complement.
TGTCCGCTCATCACGCTAATACGGCTGAACCAATTTCTTTTATTTTTTGGGGGTTATTAGGATTTGGACCCTAGATGGTTTTTATCATATCACTTTAATTTTCAATTACCAGTGTCTTGAGATAATTGACCATTCAGGTGTCCATTACGTACAAATCCTTTGTTAGTTCATCATAGGTATAAAAATAAACGTATGTATATGCAACCCGCATGACCGTGTCACTCGGCGGGTTAACATAAATGACAGGCGTTATAATGGTTTTTATCATATCACTTGAAAGCGAAAAAGTAAAAATTATCTAAGTAACAAAGTTTATTGCGTTCGGGGGTGACCGCAGCGAAGCGGGGCGGGTTAACATAAATGACAGGCGATATAATGTTAACATTTACTGCAATCTTCTATGGTTTTTATCATATCACTTGAAAGCGAAAAAGTAAAAATTATCTAAGTAACAAAGTTTATTGCGTTCCGGGGTGACCGCAGCGAAGCGGGGTGAACGCTGCTAGTAAATAAATAAATAAATAAATTGTTTAGTATTTTTGGAGAATGAAGTAACGAAATCAGTATTTTGAAATATAAATTAGAGCTTTGACTCACTCAAAGTTGCGTATCTTAATAACAAAAGTAATTAAGAAATTTACAAATGAGTATATATACGTGAAAAACAAAACAACAATAAAAAAAACGTTTTCCAAGTAAATAAAGAAATTAAATCCTATTTTTATTTTCTCCTTTTGTAGCATCAAAAAAATTAAATCCTTGGAGGCAAACTAGCAAACGAGTTTGTAAATTAACTCTATACGAGAAAAGAACTACATCGCCCATGATAAAAATGTTAATTCCTCCCCTTACATGTCCAATCTTCGTTCAAAATAAATTATTTCCAACTATTAATCTTCGGGTCAAAAACTTCCTGCTTTCCAAATCTCGTAGAACTTTTTTTTTCTATTTTTAGCTCAATATCAAAAGGAACAAGAGCGCCGTTGTTATCTCTGTATCCCGTCGGCCTTTGTTGATGGGACGTGGGCTGGTATTGACAACACTGCCCTTCTTGCTGCTTTCAACAATGTTTCACGTCTCAAGGACAAAAGTAATAATGTCTACATAAAACAACAATTCAGTTCAATAAATCGGATCAAATTTGTGATTATACGTACAGAAAGGATAAGACATACATGTCGTGTATAAATCTTAGCATTGTCCTTGGCTAGTATAAGAATGATAACATCAAAATAAAGTTGGAAGTAGTAAATCTATATATAGACTATTCTGAACAGGTAATATTTTTGTAGGTTTTCTATCAATGTGCTAGTCTAAGAAGGATATTTTAATCTATTCGTATCTTATATGTATATCTGACCTGCAATTATGCACAGTAGCCAGCCAAAGAATATACTTATAGATACTCATAGATAGAACCTTAACATTCGGCGGTATAAACAGTGCAATGCACCAGCAATTTGATGCTCATTTTACTTACAAGTAGTATGTGTATCACTGCCAGATTTATGTTCGTCACTGTTAGGAGTATATGTGTCATTGTTATGACTACATGTGTCACTATTTGAAGTATTGTGTCACTTTTAGGATTATATGTGTTACTGTTAGGACTGTATGTATCACTATTAGGAGTATTGTATCACTGTTAGGACAATATGTGTCATTGTTAAGCCTTGTGTCACTTTTAGGACTATATGTGTCACCATTAGGACGTGTGTCATTGTTAGGACTTTATTTGTCACTGTTAGAACTGTGTGTTACGGTTAGGAGTATATGTATCATTGTTAGTACTTGAGTGTTCCTGTGTCACTGTTAGTAGTATTGCTTCACTGTTAGAACTATGTGTCACTATTAGGAGTATGTGTGTCACTGTTAGGTCATTATGTGTCACTGTTAGGACAATATGCGTTACTTTTACTACTTGTGCCACTGTTAAGACTATATTTGTCTCTTTTAGAACTAGTGTGTTCTTGTTAAGAATATGTGTCACTGTTAGTAGTATGTGCGTCATTCTTAAGACTATGTGTCACCATTAAGAGTATGTGTGTCACTGTTAGGTCATTATATGTTATCTCACTGTTATGTCACTGTTAAAACTGTTTGTCACTGTTAGGACTTTATTGGTCACCCTTAGGATTTGTGCCACTGTTAGAATTATATTTGCCACTGTTAAAACTGTGTGTCACTGATAGGAATATATGTATCACTGTTAGTACTTGTGTGTCCTTCTTAGTACTACATGTGTCACTGTTAAAACCATATATGTCACTGTTATAAATATATATATATTTTACTGTTAGAACTGTGTGTGTGTGTGACTGTTAGGAGACATTTTGTGTGATCTATCAATCTATAAATTCCCTCAATATTATAGTTAAAAACAAAAATTTAAATTTAAAAGTTTATCGTAATTTTATACTGTATCTCATTAACCATATTGACTACTGTGGTCTTTCTAGATTCATAATAAGAATTTTGATCAGTGTATACTGTAGTATTAACCCGTAAGTAGTCGCGCCATTTTTTGTAATGTAAGTACTCGCGTGGGGGTGCCACAGACCCCCATATTTTTTGTTGTTTTTCTAGCTGTTAATTAAAATATTGCGGTGAGAATTGCTAGAGACATTCCTTATAACTTTTCTTTTCGGGCCTTGATAGAATGTTTGTTCTATTTTAGGAAGGTAGTGTAAATGGCAGCAGTATAACGAACTCCATTTTCAAGAAAATCACTAAGGAAACTTGCTAGGGGTCCAGGAGACCCCCGCGCGAGCACTTACGGGTTAATGTCATCTTAATAGGTGAAGTGATTGTCATGCAGCATCAAATTATTAAGCTTACGAAAAATACATTTTTTTTTTAAAAAAAACTACGCATCAAGGTTAACACTCACTCACTAAATACTGCTAAGCTCAATGTAATCTATTGATTAGTATAATTTTATGTCTCATCGGCAGACAAGTTTTATTTTCCGTTAAATGCTAGTAATATTGTAAAATTACTGAATACTTTAACTTCCATGTTTTCTGTTTTGTGTGGGCCATTTATCTTGATACTCCCTTGTACTGGTAATTTTTAAACTAATAGATAAAAAACATTTAAATTTTGTAACATACAAATATCGACAAGGAATCATTGTTCAACATATTCTGTCATGCTACCAGGTTAAAAGTATTAACATAAAATTACATTTTTCTCGAATGGCACAATGTCAGGTTATTTACATGTTTAAACGAAAACTTAAAGTTGCAATATCCGAATTGTTATTCAGAATTGCAAACAAGGAACGCTACAATATCACAAACATCCAAATTGTGGTGGCCTCTATAGCAGTAATAATCTAAGTGAGACAGACGGAGGAAAGCACATCCAAAGCATTTTAATATCGAATACTATGATCTAGGGGTAAAAGTGATGGGAAACGTGGGAGGATGTCGTTCCCCCACTTCCAAAAATATCTATGGCGTCCCTCCACTTCCTAAAAATTACAAGGGCAAAAAGACTCACTGAGAATTGCGTGATGTTATCCGTCTCCTTACCTTTTCAGACCCAGTTTTACCCCTTCTATGATCATGTTAACTTATGACGGATTTCGAATCAGAAACAAAAATACACGGGATTAAAAATTTGACTTTTTTCAAAAGCCTTTATTTCGAAGAAACTGCATATAGATGGCTTTTAATAATTGTGAAGATCACAATGCCGCTTACAACAACTTGATATCTCAAATCATTCTAAAGATTTGGTAAATACTAGTACAGTTTTCAAGAATGCTCAAAATTATGTAATACCCTAAAATTGTCGTAATTAAATCTACCAAAATATATTATTGTAACGTTATAAGCAAAGCAAATAATAATAAAAAAAAACTATTATAGAAAGGTCCCATAAATAATTTCATTTTAAGCAAGATATCAAATTTACCCATTTTTCTTATCCACAGAATGATTTGAGATATCGAATTGCTCTAAATTACATTATGATCTTTATGTCTATTGAAAACAATCTACTTAATTGGATATGATACTTTTTTTAAAAAAAAAAACACCCTTTCAAAATAAAGTCCTTTGGAAAAAAATCAAATTTTCAATTTCTTCTAACTTTGTTTCTACTTGTTAAAAATAAATCACATAATAGACATAATAATACGACACACAATTATCAATCAATATAGCAGTATGATAATTATGATAACATTCTGATTTTCATAGTTGCTTAGTATAAGATAACTAGATTTAGATTTAAAAAAAAGCGATACTCGTAAAACTAGCATAATTTGACAGAGCACCAGGTATAGTTATTGTTTATGAAATTATTTATGCCAGTAAGGAAGAAGTTTCTAGCTTTTCAAACATTGAAATCTTTCAGTTTAACATCCCACAATTACCTGTTAGGCTAAGAGAGACGATGATGATTAAGGCAAATGAATGATGATGGAAGGATTGGTGGAACAAGAAAGTGGGAGGAAACGATAGTACCTCGAGAAAACTCACGGACATGATGTTGTCCACCACAACTTACTTGGCGGGGGATCGAACAAGGGACCAGAGGTAAGCGCTCTACCACTGAGCCATCATACCCACTCCAGCTTTACAAAATAACCAATTTTTATATAGCTTATTCTGATTTTTATATTATCTTTCAACATTTAACTTTAAATAGAATCAATTATCCAGGGGCATCATTTCAGTCTTCGCTTGAGGGGGCAAGCGCACCATGGACGTAGGACTTTCACGTTTTGTACTAGTATATTAGTAGGCAATCGTTTAAAGTATATGTATTTCTCAAACTCTTGGGGGGGGGGGAGTGCCCCCTACTGCCCCCTAAATGACGCCCCTGCAATTATCTCTTAAAATCATACTTTTTCTGTGACTGAATTCCATGTAAAGGATTCACTCCTATCTTTCCTTGAAAACACTGTTACAGTCCATATAAGAAATTACTAGTTTATAATGCAACTTCGAACGAAAAATAGGACGATTAAAAAATCAAAGACAATTTGAGTCCCGTTTGCTTTTCTTTCTGAACTATCTGGGGAAAAGGGACAATCCAACTAAAAACGAGAGGTCTGGTCAGTCGCTCTAGTGAATCAAATATATCGTATGTTCTCTCTTTCTATTTTCCTCTACATCAGTAGAAATAAACGTTTCTGACAAACAGACTACAGAAACAATTTTCAAAAATAAGCCGATCTATTGACACTGTTAGGCTACTGACTTTTTTTTCAGAGTTTTAACATCTATGCATCAAGGCTAAGATAGATGCTAATGATGGTAATAAAGGAAATTGTGGAGTGAAGGAAGTGAGGGGCAAACTCCAAGAAAAATCGATACATACAGTGTTTATCTACCGTAAGGCCCACTGGAGGCAAGCTGGGATCTAACCAGAGACCGTACGTACCAAAAGTGACGGCCCTTCCACTATATTATTGAGCCTCAAATAAGGTAATGTGCTGTGCGTTCAACATAAGAGTATAAATAACAAATATTTTTTTAAAAAATATTTCTTAAGTAAAGCCGAACAATTTCAACAATCTAGATATATTAAAATAGCTTGCGAAAAAAAAAAGAAAATATATTTGCACTTTAACAACTATTTTAAGGAGGAACATTAATATTTTCTTATTCATGTTGAAGTTAATTAAAGCAGGTAGCATACTTATTTAAAGCATCATTGCGTTTCTGAATCTCACAATAGAAACACTATCATCATTAAGGATCAAAGTAGAGGTCTTTCACAAATAATACCGTCATGAATTCCTTTACTTGATCCCATCTTGATCCTTTGACAATAGGATATGAATCGTCGTTCTATCATGCGATGTTTCCATTTCGTTGGCTGTTGATTGCCTGAGATACTAAAGTACTTTATATCTTCTTGAAAAAACCAAAGTTACATTAAGTCATGCTAGAGATAGACTCTCTCTATATGTATACACCCCACCTTGCGCTGCTTTGCAGACAGCCAGAGGAGGTAATTTCAGAGGGCGGGTTGGGTGGATCCTGGGAAGTTAGGGGCAAGGTCGACGAAACTGGAGGGGTGGGTGGAGTGAGGTGACGCGACTGGGTCCCAAAATTAATTGTTGGTTCGGCAGCGGGCTGGGCGTTGATCGAAACGCCCTGCTCACTAAAGCCTCCAACACATTGCTTCGTATTGATCAGCTGAAGGCTGTTGCCGCCAACAGCACTCATTTCATCTTCCGACCAAAATGATAGAGAATCGTAATGGAGTGTAAGTGGTCCCTGTCGAGAGAAAGCCTTGTTACTGACGTAGCTATTTTCATAACAACGTTCTTGAAACACAAATTAATTGAGAGTTACGCTAATCAAGGAGAAAATATATATTACTTACATTTTTGTTTTTTTATTTTTAATAACCTCACTATAAATAACTCAGCAATTAGAGCATCGTTTGTAATTACAATTAAATTTTTGAAACACTCTCTCAAGCATACTCATATGTGTAATTTCTTATTAGTATTAATCGTTAATACAAATTATTAAAATTTAAAGTTCAACAGAATAAATGTTTTCGATTTTTCTAAGTCCTGCATCTCGAATCAAAGTTCCTTTGTCTCTCACGTTTTTTTATTTTTATTTTTATTTTTTCCTGTTTCTTTTTAATGTTTTCGGTATATTTATTTTTTATTGTATGCATGTTCTGACTGCAAAAGAAATGAATTTTTTTAAGTTTTACCTCCCACGTATATGCCGACTAGGCTAAAGGAGACGGTAATGATGAGAAATGAATGAAATGGTGGAACGAAGAAAGTGGAGGAAAATGGGAGAACCCCGAGGAAACTTATGCACACGATGTTTGTCCACCATAAAGCTCACTTGGCGCGAGCCTGGATTGAACGAAGACCTCCATGCACCCGAGGTGAACACTCTACCATTGAGCCACCGTGGCCAAAGGGCCTGACTGCGAAAGAAATGTATCGAAAACGGAAAGTGGGAAAAGAAAAGAACTTCAAAAGAATCATTTTTCAAAAATGTAAAATATTTTCAATGAGATATAGTAAAGGAAAAAATCTCGAAAACACACATTTTCAAAATGGAATTTATTACAGGATTGGTGAAATGAAAAAGTAATGAATGTTTCAGGTAACCACAAACATTCGGGGAATCTCACACAGTAAATATTTAGTCATGAGCCTGGATACATCGATTACAATGCTGTTTGAACCTTATACACTCTTATGGAAAAAGGTCTTGATCTGTGAGAGCCACGAATTCAGCACCTTATCGTCCGGTCCAAAGGGTCAATCTTTCGTATCTTTTCTGAGAAGCACAAACAAATGAAAATCACAGCGCAATACATTTGGACTATAGGACGGATGTTCGAATATCTCCTAGCGAAATCTCAGACCTATGTGATCGGGTATTGAATCTTTCACGAATGTTGAAAGACGTTAGTGTCTTCCGAAGTAGACTGCCTTATCACAGCAGTTTACTTGCTTTTTTCTTTTTTCTTTTCTTTCTTTCTTTTTCTTTTTGTTTACTTTATTTGAAACACCAATGAGCCTTCATTGATTCAATACACTTATATCAGTGCCCCATTAGACGGCAAGGAAGTGATTAGAAAGGCCTTCTGCCCTATCGTTCTTGGTGCTTCATGACGGCGTCATGCCCACGAGTAGTGTTCTTTTTTAAATGTTTAGTGTTTCAAATGATTAACCGCTTCTTTCAAACAGATTTTCCTCCAAAACGTTTATCTCACTAAGCATTCTGTTAGTAACTGTTTATTAATTTAAGAGAATTTCACCCTCCCCTCCATAAAGAGGTCGCTTTATAGCAGGAACTATTCTTTCTCTCCAGTCAGTGATGTTGCTAAAGGCGTATTTGTTGGACATTTCCACAAATTACCACTATTAATAATAATAATAATAATAATAATAATAATAATAATAATAATAATAATAATAATAATAATAATTCTGTATCTTTCATTAAAACTATTGTACTCCCACAATTATAATACCCAAGGTTTCTAAGTTTAACTAAGAGGTTGATATTTTGTTTCTAAACCAACTTTGTTAAGAGTGGATGACACATCAATATATCTTAGAGTGAAATCTAATTTTGATTTAAATGAAGAAGTGTTTTCTGTCAATCTAAAACAAACAGAAATAAGCAAAGTACAAGATGTTACACTTCCTTATAAGAAGAAAGAGGATGGTCAGGCATGTTCTACTTACAATATGTGTAATATTAAAATGAATAATTTATCTTAAGTGAATCATAACTTACTAAAAACAGAAGAAGAGAAGCATCGTGTTGTAACATGTAAATACGGAAGAGCCATGTGTAATATACCTGTATGTCATATAGAATAGCGGACAAAATGATGGATTGGAAATATTCAAAGAATCCCATATGTGGAGTAGCAAAGCACTTTTTCTTTCTTTTTTATTCGTCTCTGACAAGGCATCTTTCCGAAGAAATCTATCTGTAGTGTCGTTCGCATTGCAATATCTGTTCGCCTCACATGACTTTGAGAAATGGCCCTTCTTATAACGTGCATACTTTTGACCGACAGCAACATGAAACTACACTACGAATGGAAAGTTCGTTTCTTTTGTCTTTTTGAAAGCCAAAAGAAAAGAAAAAAAGAATTTAACATGCTGCGTCACATTTGCTCTATTACTTTTAAACGAAATTGGCTTTCCGAAGAATTGATGTTACTTGAACTGTAACAAGATGCGATGCATAACTTATAGTTGTTACAGAAATTGCCTCAGAGCAATTCACTGTCATTCAAATGTAAAAGCAAACCTTAACGCTGGTTGATTTGTTTGTTTGTTGAAGGGCCAAATTTTCTTTCAGGAAAGCTGTATCGTATGAATACATATGGAGTAGTTAACGAAACATTATATTTTTCCACAATATGTAACAGTATCGTAGTAATATTTGTACAGAACAAACTGCGAAACATTTAGTAAAAAGTTTGGAGAAGGAGGCCCGCATTCAATTCTATCAATAAACGGTAAGAATCTCAGTCTGTAGCTAATAACGCTAATCATAAAAATAAAGTCACCTTAGATGTCCCTACCTACACTAATCCTAACAATGAACAGTCTCCTGAGATGTCCCTATCTACGCTAATCCTAACAATGAAGAGTCACGTCAAGTGTCCCTACCTGCGGTAATCCTAACAATCAAAGTCACCTCAGATGTCCCTACCTACGCTAATCCTAACAATGAACAGTCTCCTCATATGTCCTTACCTGCGGTAATCCTAACAATTAAAGTCACCTCAGATGTCCCTACCTACGCTAATCCTAACAATGAACAGTCTCCTTATATGTTCCTACCTACGTTAATCCTAACAATGAACAAGTCACTTCAGAAGTCTCTACCTACGAGAATCCTAACAATGAACACTCAGCTCAGATGTCCCTCGCTTGCTTGCTTCTGCTAACAGATATCGCTAATTGCGCTATCGGGTATTAAACTGTGCAAACCATTTCCTAATTTAAAACTATCATGTGAAGATTTAATTACAACTTTAAACTAACATTGTTTCAATTTAATTATGCAAACATGGGACAAGGGGCATAACCATATTTAAATTTGACAATAATAGACCCATTTGTGCCATCCTACATTGAGCCATCTAATAACTTACTTGATTGTATTTGGTAGAAATAGTTTAGTTATTTCAGCCACATTCATTTTGTTCACGGATACAGGAAAAAAATAATATTTAATGTATCCTTTGGTCAAGCATCTATTTTGACGTGTCACTCTTTGATGATCCATTAAGGTGTTTGATATACCAAAACTCATTTATATATTTACGCTATTTGTGTGTCCGTCCGGGACACAAAAAAATTTATCAAAAAGTACTTGATCACCAACAAATTTGATCAGAATGTAGGAGTGTCGAAAGTTAGGATTCAAGTTCGTTTCTGGATCCTGTATTTAAACCAGAACTGGAAGAAATCAACCATTTTACAGTTTTCACGTTGATCACTAGGGGACAAGAACGGTAATAGGTAGCAAGAAATGGTTTTCCGCGGATCGATTAAGTCTCAAGAATATATTTTATCTTCAGTGTTAACTTCCTACTAAAACCGTGAATAACAGAAATGCACAACAACGTCTGGTTTCAATATTTTCAATATTTATCTACAGAGTAAAAATAATCGGATAACGAGAGGATAGGTGCTGATTGCCACGGGTGCTGACTGCAGTTGTTTCAGTTTGCGTTCTACGAGGCAGGTTACGAACAAATTATAAGCCTATAACTTTTGAATCACTTGTCGAATTTGCTTTTTGCTTTGGTTCTGCGAACTGTTCTCTTGACGGATGCAACACAATTGCACATATAAAATGTTCATGGTGCAAGGCAGTATTTTACCTGCGTCGTTTCTTCATAAAACAGAAGAACAACAGTGATCAATTTTAATCTCTAACCTATGATTATTTTCAACAATGTAATGACTAATTGTATCTAACAAACCTCGTTAGTTATTGCAGTTATTGCGAAACACTTTTTTTTCTGTTACTTCCGATAGCTTTCAATTCGTATGTCAATATTCGTTACTAATTATGTTGTACTTAACGCGTATAAATGCGTATATCCTCATTTTCTCATATAAACTTCCAAGTTGAATATCTCGAACCGTTTGGTCGAAACAATTTGCACAGCTGTACACAGTTCATGCTGACATAGGGAGTTAAAGTGAGAATACATAAATCGTACCAATTTTGTACGCACCGCTCCCTGACAAAACTGAAAGTACACTCATGTCCAAAATTATTGTCACATATCTATAACTGTCTTGTAAGAATATAATTTGATAGTTTTGCAAAGTACTTTTAATACTTATATTATATGTATAATCAAAAAATTTATATCTGCGATAAATTTCATAGGAAAAGAATTATAAATACGAAAATCATAATGAGTAAAATAAAATGTAACTAAATGGACGAGAAAATTTTATTTTCGTTTTATTGTTCTTATTTACTGCTCTTTTGACATGAAATTTACCACATACATACTTGTCTTTGCCGATTATACACATACTAACATTATAAGAAATACCGGGCGAATTCGTTATCAAATTATATTACTAGAACAACATATTTATAATAATGTGACAATAATTTTGGACATGAGTGTACATACAGAGACCTGTTTACCTTTGTTAGGTTTTGGTCTGAACAACACGATCCTAAGGATCATCTAGTTTCTTTCATGCTTCTTGGCGTCCGGTAATGTTACGTCTAGCAACTTTCTCTCAGACTCGTGGCAGTCAGCACGCCATCGTGGCAGTCAGCACCTTGCTATTGGCAATCTGCGCCAGTCGTGGCAATCAGCACCAATAATTGGCTGTGGCAGTCAGCACCCGTGGCAGTCAGCACCCCACCTAACGAGAAGCGATTTTCCGGAATCGGTTTAGTGTTCTAAGAATGCACTACCTTTTCTCTTACTATAGTATTAAAACTGAAAGTGATAAAATCAACAACTTGCAGTTTGAATGTTGATCACCTGATTTTTGTCATCAAATGTGCGTCCAATCTCATCTCTACTAAAACCGGAAATGACATAAATCAATCCCTTAACGTTGATCGTTATAGAGGAAAAATGGTAACAGATAGGGAAAAGTGGTTTTCTGCAATCAATTAAGCGTCCTAAGGATATATTCAATCCCCATTTTAGTCTTCCTATTAACACTGAAAGTGGCAGAAAATCACAACATCCAGATTTATCGTTGAACACTATAGAGTATAAAGGGTAATTGAACAGAGAAGTAGTTCTCAGCACTCAATTAAGCATCCCAAGATACATTTTCATCCTCAGTTCTATACTAAAACCACAAGTGGTAAAAATTCACTTCAACTTTTGGTTTCAATAAGATTCTACATAGAGCAAAAACGAAGAGAGATAGCGGGAAACGGTTTCTCTAACATCGATTTAGCGTGCTAAGAATAAGTACAATTTTTTCCTTAGCCTGCATAGGGATGCGCGCGAAAAGTGATGTCTTGACTCTAAAAATGTATATTTCTTTATTGGAAGAGTGTCTCGACTCGAATTTTGTTAGGAAAATTCTGTCTCGTCTCGTCTCGTGCGCATCCCTTTAACCTCCTATTCAAACCGGAAATGGCAGATATCAACCACTTCCTGTTCAACGTTGATGGCTATTGAATAAAACCGCAATAGATAGCGAGTGGCTGTCTTTTGTAATCAACTAAGCATCCCCAGAAAATATTCAATTTCCATCCTAACCTCTCTACCAAAGTTGGAAGTGCCAGAAATCAACAACTTATGGTTTAAGAGATCGTTATACAGTAAAAATAATAATAGATAGTGAGAAGAGATTTTCTGCAATGCCTGCCTTTAACCTCTTTAAAACAGAACGTTGTACAGAATTTTAAAATTGAAGCAAAACTAGATATTGAATTCTTTGTAATTAGGAACGCCGGTAGTGACTTTTTCCAAGGGGAGCAAAAGACAAGCATAATCGCGAATATACACGAACTTTGATGCACGCCTGGTCATAATAGATCTTATAAAACAACAATTGTTACCAAAATATCCTTTTTAACTATAGTTAATAAGCTATAATACTATAGTATATGAATATTATAGTACTATAGTATAGGGGTAGGGGTATACTATAGTATAGTACTGTACTATAGTATAGGAGAACCAATTAGTTTCCCAAAAAACTGAACATCTTTCGAAAATCCAGGAAGGGCAACGGGTAGCCGTGCTTGCAGTTTTACTTACCAGGTGTACTACTATTAATGGGGATAGATAGATGTAATAGTGCATCTTACTCATTTCTAGGTAAAATAATGTGCTTCCTGCTAGATAAAACAAAAGGCTATACTACACCAGAGCTGCGATGCTACTGCCGTGCCGTCCAAGACAACTATCCCTATTTGGATAATAAAAAAAATGTAACTGGTCAACTAAAAATATAACAATGATAGGATTGTGAAATTCGATCTATTAATTCTTCAAAATACTTTTAAGATAACGCGAAAGAAAAGATATTTCTATTTAATGAAAGTAAAAGTTATATCAATCAGAGTAGGCCTATCGCCTATACTCTACCTGTAGGCAACGTACTTTCCATAATCTTCTATTACCGATTGGGATTCCTCTAGAGACGATTTCATTTCAACTGTGCCCCTCCTGGCGCTGCTGTCGATGTATGTTTTCCCGTATTTCCCTCGAAAGAGGAGGGACAAGTTGCTGCGAACGAGATCTTTGAATTGATGGATGCGGAAGCGTTGCCACAATGAATTATTTCACGGACTTTGCTGTACTCTGTCTTGTTAGCTACTCTAAGTAGCCTACGATCTTCACTCGTCAAGACAAAACAAATGAATGACAAATTTGCAACACAGCTGAAGTCATTCATTTCTTTTCCCTAAGCAAAGGGAAGGTTTCATCCACCAGAGGGTGGCAAGGGGGAGGGCGAAGTATAGTTTGCATAGTTTCCGAGGGCACAGGTGGAATACCTAGGTAGACAGGCTCTACCTGCCCCTTGGCAGGAGTCCGGTTTCTATTGAAAACTGGAAAATACCTCGCATTCCTTGCTTTCCTATACTCAAACTGCTTTTAGCCACACTTATCATCTTTGTATATATGTGTGAGAAAGACGTGTAGTTTACAGACCGATGACGGCCGTCTGGTGCAGTATGACGAGGCCGACAGGGCGACCGTACCACAGCAGGGGCATGACCCATATGGTCTAGTTCAGCCCTTATTGCACCATGACAAGCTTCAAAGTCATGGGGCCAAATACACTTCTAAAGAATAGTAATATCGAGAAAACCAAAGTTAACTTAGAACTGTGGGCATGCATATAGCTAGGGAGTGGCCAAGGAGGCTTAGAACTACCTGCAGCCGCCTTTAGGCCCTGTGGAACTTTCAGTTGCTTCTTATGGTAAATTTATGTTAAAAAGAAAAGCATCAAGTATGTAAGCTGAAAAGGATCTACGTCTCTGGTACATGTTCCATAAATAGTAAATAAACAGTCTTGTGGTGTTCCTTGATGTCTCGCGTTGCTCCCTTAGTATCAATTTAGTTTGCCTCTTCTAAGAATCGACCTGCTTACTTGATTTGTACGAAATTTAAGTGCTTCATTATTTCAAATTGGCGTTACTCTTTCCAATTGCGTTTATCGTATCATATTTATCATTCTCATTTTCTTCTATGTATATAGAATATTACTGTTGTTGGTCTTTTATGTTTGTGTCGCGCCTACTTTGATATAGGCCTATACTTTGTCTCACAAAGATGTCAGTTTGTTTGAAAAGTTATAAAGTATTCTCAGATTACTACGAACGTGGCTACAAACGCCATCCAGTCCATAAATTGTTTTCCTATGTCGCATGTACATTTGTCAACTATGCGATGAACGTAACTTCTGGTTGACATTGTAAATCTTCCTGCTAAGAGACAATCCTGGAAAGCAGAAATAATGGAAAAAATCCAGGACGTTAATCATCCATCATGTAATTCAACATGGTGCCTATTACTTCTACTAATGTTCCAATGAACTTTTCGAAATATATGAAGGATGCTATTAGATAACCGATGGTCATCAAAAGAAGAATAACTAATGTTTATTTACTGACATCCACCGCGACAAAATAATATAATGTTACTTCTCTACATTTTTTTTCTGTAACTTCTTCGAGTTTGTTTCTAACATACTGTACATTACGATTATATATACAGGGTATAACAAAAGTCTCTTCCCATAGGAAACTTTGTTATAAGTGCAAATACGAAAAAATATAAAGGGAGCAAAGTCACTGGAAATTATAGGATTTCAATCTAAAGTGTTGGAAGTTTTCAAATTGGACCAGTAGTTTTTTTTTTTTTTTTTTTTTTTTTGTAACTGGTAGTCGCTCTAATGGTAATTGAAAAAGTAACATTGCCAGTCATATGTTACAATAGAAGCATTAGTTCACGCAAATTGAACGAAAAGCAAGTAAAAAATTATGCTGTAGGGAAGAAACAAGAATATTACAAATCTCAGTTGCAATCATCATGGGGGTGCGGAACGGGTGGGAGTGGGAAGGAACCGGTGAAATTCATAACTATTTGAAAATTGATTCGGAAAAAGTATCCATGGTATGGAAAGCAAGGCATCTATTACTAGGTATTACTGCAGCTATTACTTGCTACGTACTACTATTAATAGTATTACTTTAACTAATATCATGTACTTTAACGTTGATCATTTGTAGGAGAATGAATATCAGGCACGTGTCTGGAGAAATAACACCTGAAACCAATCTGAAGACCTGCTTCAGTAGTGCCCAGAAGTGTTGCGTATGGAAGCGTGTATATTGTGTGCATGAGGTACAGATGGTGATCAGAAAAATGGAAACACCTGTAGTTGGCATCACGTCAGATGTATGGGTTGGCAGTGGTGTCGTGGCGCCCGCAGCGCCGGACTGCTGGTGGTGGTGTGTTAGGTCGGTCTCCATACTACGTCAGGCGCAGTGGAACAGCAGTGTCCAGTGGCTGCAGCAGACGGAGGTAGTGTAAAATGGGAGACCTCTCAGATTTTCAAAGAGGGCAAATTGTTGGTGTGCGGTTATGTGGAGTGAGTGTGACGGCAGTGGCTACTGTGTTAGGTATGTCGCGTGGAATAGTGTCGAAGGTGATGACGGCCTACACAACACACGGGAAAACCACATCGGGGAAGCGGAACAGTGGGCGGAAGAAAATCATGAGTGACAGGTCACGCCGGGTATTAAAGCGCATTGTCACGCAGAACCGTCGTGCCACTGCGGAGCAAGTGACGGAGGAACTCAATCAGCACATCCCCCACCCTGTTTCGGCAATTACAGTCCGCCGCGAATTACATGACATGAACTTACGGGGTCGTGTTGCACGGGCCAAACCGCTCATCAGGGACCATAACGCTTTCGCACGCCGCAAATGGTGCCGCGACCATGCAACTTGGACCGTTGAGGAGTAGAAACGTGTGATATGGTCGGATAAGTCAACTTTCACCCTATTCCCAACCACGGGCCGTGTTTATGTGTGGAGAACGCCCAAAGAAGCTTATGATCAGCAGTGTCTCCGCCCAACTGTGAAACATTGCGGCGGCTCGGTGATGCGTGGGCCGCCATATCATGGTTTTCATTGGTTCCTGTGGTCACACTTATCGAACGAATCACTGCCAACGATTATGTCGCAATTTTAGGAGACCGCTTGCATCCTATGGTCCGGATGTTGTTCCCGGACAATGACACCATCTTCCAGGATGATAATAGACTCATTCACACAGCTGGCGTTGTTGCAGCGTGGTTTGAGGAACATCGGGAAGAAGTTCAACAACTCCCCTGGCCCGCTCAATCCCCAAATCTCAACATAATTGAACATCTGTGGTCCGTCTTGGAAACACGACTCCGGCGACGATTTCCACCTCCATCGTCTCTCACAGAACTGGCCGATGCCCTGCACGAGGAATGGTGTAAAATTTTACTTGCTACCATTCACGACCTCTATGCCTCCATCCCACGTCGCATCAAGGCTGTTCTGAAGGCGAAAGGTGGCCCAACACCATATTAATCTGTAAGTCGCAATTTCGTTCAGGTGTTTCCATTTTTCTGATCACCATCTGTACGTAAATTTATTTTCAGTAACATTCCTTAGTTTTGCTTTTTGAACGATTTGCACAATCAGCTTTCAATTTGTTACGAATTTTATCTTCCCTACGTCCGCCCGCCCCTGAACCCCACGATGATAATAATTACAACATTTGTAGTATTCTGGTTTCTCTCTATGGTATAATTGTTGATTCTTTTCCTCTCAGTTATAGCGTAAACCAATGCTTCTATTCTAACACTATGACTGGCACCGTGAGTACTCTGTCACTAAGTAGCAACGTATACGATAAGAAGTTACTTCGCTGAAGTATTTTTAATTATATTGTGTTGCAAGAACTCTATTTCTGGGATGAATATAAGTAATTGCAAAGAAATTTAGGGCGGTTAATTCAAATCTGAAATCAGAATTTCGCTGTCAGGAATAGTTGTTCTGTAGTTCCACTAATTATACTGTAATTTGAATATATAAATAGGTAGTAAGGAATTTACAGCAGTAAATTGAAATCATAAATTTGATTTTTTCTTTCAGGAACATTCTTCCAGTAACTCGAGTATCCATATTGTCTTAATATGCAAATATGAATGGATAATAAGGAATTTACAGCGATAAATTTAAATCTCAAATCAGAATTTTTCCTGTCAGGATTTGCAGTGATTTTCAGTAATTCCAGTCGTTGTAATTTGAACGTATGGATAATATGTCGCATGATTTTTTTGGAGCAAATATAGTGAATTTATGGAAAGAGTGTGTTTGAAGTTACAAAGAGAAAGCATCGACTGCTACGGAGCATGGGAACGTTGCAATAAAGCAATACAAATCTTCTTTGGACGTAGAAAAGACTCCAAATAAAAGAAATTTGAGTCAGATTATCAAAGCTTACAAAGATTTGTAATTCAACATGCCCTTGAAATTACGTTTGAGACATTCAAATCTGGACTTCTTTCCAGAAAACTATAGTGGTGTAACATACAATCATGGCGGACATAACTATAGCCGAGAAACAGTATAAAGAGAAATTTATGCCCACGATGTTTGCAGAATATTGCTGAACTATATATAATTCGGAACAAGAGGGGTACTCAGTACAAAAGGAAGAAGTAACGCGTTGTTTTCAAATTTTGTCAACTCTTTCTTGAGGGGAAAGAATTAATATTTGGCCTCCCTGGAAAGATATTAATTTGGCCAATTATAGGGAAATATGGAATTTCCCCTTCCCGCGCAATTTAAAATTTTCATTAATACTTTTATTACTTCTGGGTGCCACAGTTGTCTTTTACTAAAATAGGGCCCAGGTTCCATTTACGCTTTATCTTAGGGAATTATATTTAGTTCAGACTAGCATCAATTAGCCGCTTCGCTGGGATAAATAAAGAAAAAATAGTAATATGTTCCGTTAGTTAGTCACTTTTTACTATTACTGAGGCGTTCCACAGTGGTCGGAAACCTGGAAAAAGCGGACAAACATAGTTTATTCCGAAACAATGGAAGTCGACTTACGTCTCTCTATCATTCTATACGTAATTATCCTTTCTAAATCGATTGCAACTACTATGAAGGTGATTCGGAAAACCCCTGCTGCAATATGTGCAGTTATATATACGGGGTGGTCCAAAAGTATGGAAACCCCTTGCTTAATACAGCAAAATATACCCAAAAAAACAATGTTGAGGATTAATAAAAGTGAGGAGAAATCGGGGAGGACACAGAACAATGAAAGCCACCATCTTGAAATCCATCATCGTGAATCATACATACAGTTTATAAATTGTATTGACGCCTTATGTGAACTGGACATCGCTAGCCAGCACAAGTTATAACAGGTGTTAATATGCATCCAAGAAGCGGTTACAAGTTCAATGTGTTCTCCCTACTAATTGTATGTGCAGCTAATAAAAAGACGGTGTAAAACAAATGTGTGTTTGGCCTTAGTATACAAAATTAAAGTTCGCAGTTTTGTATTCGCACAATCTTCGAAGAAACACTAATACTTACTGGAATGTAATTTAGTTCAGGATTACGTTGTTTCGGTAAGATTAAAAGATTCAGTATAGAATATTCTTATATACTACAGCACTGACGAGTAATATACAGCAGCTCCACATGAATGATAGTTTATCGCTGCAATATGTATGAGGTTTTCACTACAACTTTGACTTAGGGATAAAGGGTAATCCAAATTGCGTACAAGACAATATGCCTTTTCCATTTGTAAGGCTCAAATAGAGGATCTCGATTGTGACCACAACAACATTACTCATCACGCATTTCTAGTTATATGGGGCTGAATCCTTCAGCTGCACTTGGCTGCAGCTACTTCTAATGCTCAACCTTTGTACTACTCATGGTCAACTCAATAAACCTTATTTTGAAGATAAGCAAGGATAAGCTTAGAATGCAGAGCTACTAACATAAGCGTATATGTAACTTTTCGGTAACACTAACAAATCTATCATATAAATGATATGACAATGGATAGCAAATAAAACTCTTCACTAAACACACAGTATCTGAGTCCAATGTACTATTCAACCGCTTTCATGGACCTCAAAAATGATATAAATGGTTAAAACATATCATATTGTTTGGTTAATTTTTACTGATTTTTCGGCTCTTTTATTTGTTCATGTTTACATGCATTTTATGAACAGCGAAAATATTGTCATGTCCTGAAACTCGGGTTTTGAAGCAGGAGAGATAGTTATAATCAAATATCAATGCCGATTTCATAGGCGGCGAAGTTGACAAAATCGATTTTTGACCGCTTTTTCTCAGTTTCCGACCATTATGCGCTCTCTGATATAGGTCATTTTCGATCATTTTATATATCTCTCCCCGGGGCTGAATTTGGATTTAAACGGGATCGAAAGTGTCCCGGTTAATCTCAGCGACCCCGAAAACTATATATCCTCCCCTCCCCTAAGTTGTGCCATCAAAGGGAAATGATGAAAACTGTCCCAGACCAGAACATTATCTATATTGAAAATTTGATCTAGATCGGTCGGGTGATTAAGAAGTTATTAAGTCATAAACATAGTCACTTTCATTTTTATTTATATATTTTATCAGGCAGCAGCATCTTTTATTATTTTCAGTTCTTTTAGAAATTGCATGTTAGGTATATTCTACGCTTAGAAAGCTAAATTGAAGGTAAAATATTTGACACAACTTAAATTCTTAATAAATACATATTATTTCTCTGTTTCTTTTGGTGTTGAATCCAGTGCTAGTAATCATTTTCAGCAATTGAATTCACCAAATCGGAATGTTTCCTTGTTGGTAACATAATGCTATCGATAATTCCATATCATAGATAATATTGAACTATTAACAAATTAAATATATTTAAAGTAGTTAGTACCTAAAACGTAAGTGTTTGAAAAATTGTAATCTTCGAGAAAATATAGTTAATGGTTTATGACACAAACATCTTTTTAAAATATTTCTAAAAACGTTGAATTATTTGAAAGCGTGCTGATTATAGTTACAGTAAATAATTTCGAAAGGAAGAATCATTAATATAATTTCCTGATTTTACTATGACATTTTCTATAAAATAGTTTAGAGTTTTATTCCTAGATGTAAGAATTTCCCAATATAATATCATAATTTACCTTTTGGCACTCTAGACTTCCTACTCGTGCTCCATTAGTTGTGAATCAAACTTTGGTTGTAATTACTTCAATTTGCCAGATAACTAAGGTAACCGAAAAATATAATTCCATTGAGTTTCACCTGTTTACTTTCTCCAACGATTAGCAACAGTAAGATTAAGAAAGTTATTAATTAAAGTTGTTAAAAACCAACATTTTTCAACTTCGTATAACAAACATTCAACAACTCCATTATTCTCCTCCCATAACGTGTTTTCATTTGCTTGTTCCAGCGGCTTGGAAGGTGAGCTCTAAATAATATCGCCACACTTTTAACGTAGCCAGCAGGCTTCTCTCACGGTCAATCTACGGAAATTTATTTAAAAACGTCAGCATATAACTGGTATGAATGTAAGCAGGTGTAGGCTTTCAACTGTATAAATTAATGTCCGTGCTCCGTGGTTCTTGCGAATTACACTGTTAAGACATAGAATCTCTGCTGAACATAGAATTTCTTCATGATCAGCATAACAAACATCTGGTATACGTTTCATTTTTGTTACGTGTGGGCTAGTCCTGTACCCATTCCGGATTTTCTTTCTTTTTTTCCTTTTTTTTAAAATAAAAATCCTTTTCTTCCCTTTGCCGAAAGGAAGAGAAAAAAGAGCTTCGATTTCGCTCTTTGCAGATGTTCCTACTAAATTATTTATAATAAATATTTTCAAGAAATTCGAATACATCTTCTTCAGCTAAATGTTTCTCACACAGACTTCAAATTCCTCCTGGCGAAAATGTAATATGCAAACATGCCATGCCATGCCACTTGTGAAGTATTAAGAAATAACATCATCAGTATATATTCTAGATTGGTTTTAATGCAGTTGTCAGGACACGAGTCTATGCATATGTAAATTACCCACATAGTCTGTTATTCATTATACGTTTTACTTTTTTTAAAAAAAAATGCTGCACTTTGCACGTAATTTGTTTCTAATATCAGACACGATTTGCATAGCAAACTGATTTAACTCCTTCTAAATTTTTTGTTTTAATGAAATATTAAAGTGCCTTCATACTTAAAAATAGTAATTTTATTCACGTTATGTTTCTTTAACCACAGAAAATTCTTTGTATAATCAGTTGTACTTTGCTATATAAAAGATAAACAATGCTAATCAGTTCACTAAGTTTTAATGTATAATAGCTATGCAGTTAAAACTCATACTTATATAATAGACTAGCCTTTGCCTAGTTGAGGGCTCCTCCCCCCAGACCCACACGTTTGCTCGCTCTACGGGCTTGCATCTCTTATGTATCAACCTTTGTATGAAAAGTAAATTTCGTGCATTTGCTCTTAATATTTCCTGAATTCGGACCAGCTGGGGTCTTTGCTCCAGGCCCCCGCGGTTTGCTTTGTCTACGGTCTCGTACTTCTTAAACTCACAATTCTACCGAATTTCAAGTTCCTTTCCCTATTTCAACTATCTAAAATATAAGATTTTGATTCTCAAGAAAACTCCAATTTAAATAACACAGGAATATCTTCATCCCTCTTGAGACCCCTTGAAAATTAAAAATATTCAGTTTTGGCAATTTTCCTGTGAATTAGTCCCAGAATTCTACAATCATGCCAAACTTGATCATTCTAATCGTGCCAGATGTGCCTAAACAGTTTGGAGTGTAGAAGATGTCCCATATAAATAACATGGGGAAGAATTTTCCATTGCCCATAAAATCCCACTAAAGTTGGAAATTTTACATTTGGTGATTTACTTAGGTAACGCTAACGAAAACGAACAATCATACCGAATTTCAAGTTTTTATTCCAATTCCAAGTACCCAAAACATGAAATTCTAAGTAAAAAAGGACAATTTAAATAATATGGGGAATGTCTTCATCCCTCCTTCACACTCCTTAAAAATTAAAAATATTCACTTCTGGCAATTTTCGTGTCGGTTTGTCCCGAAAAGCTACAATCATGCCAAATTTCAACTTTCCACGTAAACCCTGATATACCCGTTATTTTATGTTATTTCATGTAGTTTTATACCTAGTTAAGGATATAATTAGGATTTTTCTGTAAAAGACATAAATAATTCTAAATTCAAATTATATCTTGAGCTATATCAAGGTATTCTAAATATATTTATTCACATGTGTATCAATAACTACTTTCTTAGTTATATTTTGGTATCCGTAATTAATTTGCTGCAAATAAAATAGGACGAGAAGATGTTTTTGATACTCTTGAAAATGTACTGTTATAAAATACACCTCTAAAATTGAACATGTCCACTCTTACTGATATAAACTTATATTTTGTTCAAGATATTGAAAAAATTAGCTTAATGTCCCACGGTTATACCCTTCAGGATAAAAGAGACGGGAAATTATAGAAAGTGAATGAGTGTGAAGTTACATTTTCCTGTTCTTCCACCGGGAATCAAACCCGGGGGAAATGCACATGAAAGGCGCACATGTTAGCCATTAAACCAGCGGGAATGGCCTGAGATACAATAGGTGGCCTATTCAGTTGTTTAGGAATTTCATGTTGTTAAATGGACACTAAAGCCACCGGAAGTGTAGTCCCTGTTAACTATTTAACTCTTCACTTTCATGTAAGTGAAACACATATGATTTGGAATCATGGATACCTATCCATTTTAGAGCAATAGTTCCCAACCTGGTAAATGGGGTGGAGGGCAAGAAGAGCGAGCAAACTACTTAGTAACAAAAATCTATATATTAAAATGCTAGAAAAGTTTATATGTTTGTCGACGTCTATATGTTTGTCTCCAATCCTTTCGACAATGAGATTTTAAAAACCACAAGTGCTAGAAACTTGCCGTTTTCACTGGTCGGTTCTAAATTTTACGTAGATTGTCCAGTTCTAATTGAATATTAAAAAAAAAAAAAAAAAACATGGCCGGTACTTCTTTATTACATTTTTAAGGGTACACTGGAACTGTTAATTTTTTTTTAAAAAAAGTACAGCATTATATCATACGAGTTATACATTCCAACACCACATATTTGTATACAAGGATTGCATATCTCTCAGGCGTTTGTTTCATTGTCAAATGATAATGAAAAACGGATAACCATTTCTCCAGTCTAAGATGAATCGTTATTGTTTGGAGTGTTTTGCCCAATGAACACCACATATCAGTGACATTATAATTGTGCATTTAAAGTGTTTGCTT
This sequence comes from Thermobia domestica, assembly GCF_964235325.1. Classification (NCBI taxonomy): domain Eukaryota; kingdom Metazoa; phylum Arthropoda; class Insecta; order Zygentoma; family Lepismatidae; genus Thermobia; species Thermobia domestica. The sequence goes on along the minus strand of NC_137462.1, from coordinate 164,370,761 downwards.
ATTACATATTGCATGCAAGAAGAAAAACACTGATCATAAATGAATTAGAAACTCCAAACGGAAGAGACTAGAATCTTGGAAACGGTGCGAGATATTGAAAAAATAATCGAAAAAATCTCCCCTTTATGATACCCCTTGCCGAGTTTTATCAAGACATCTTTCACTTGTGTCTGTAAAGGGACATGTACTGATGTTGAGAGGAATGACAAGGAGATTCATGCTCATATGTGAATGATGCGCAGTGTACAGAGCGCTGATTCAGCTAGTAAATCATAAAATTACGAAGAAAGCACCATTTTTAATTAGCAAACTACACAAAGGCTACACGTTAGATTTAATCTTTCCAATTCCTATACAAAATTTCCACGTTACTGGAAACTAAATAATTGCACAAATTAAAATTCTTTACAAAAATAATTTAAAAATTAGTTCAAACTGTTATTTCAGTGTACAACATGTACTTCAGAAACGTACTTTATCAAGTAATTTCTTCTTCTTCTTCTTCTTCTTCTTCTTCTTCTTATTATTATTATTATTATTATTATTATTATTATTATTATTATTATTATTATTATTATTATTATTATTGTCAATTTGATAATTCAACTGCATTTGAAATTGCAGAAGCGGTCAGACAAAAAGCACGTATGACCAACGAGCGGGAAGGAAGGAGGTCATAAAGCACGTAGAATTCACAAAGGGGGGGGGGGCAGGTAAGCAAGGTTGAGAACCTCTAGTTTAGAGCTAAGTATATGTGTTCCTCTACATTCTGGTATTTTGTTTCAAAAAATCTTCAATTTAATTTATTGATATCAGGAGTTATACACGTAAATATATCTAACAAAGAGCAAAGCACTTTCGAGGAGTTAATTAGGAGTAGCAGCTATCTTATTCGACCAGCCATTTCGAACTGAACAATAGGAGCAGGTGTGTACCCAGGAATTTTCGTTGGAGAGATCGAAAGTCGAAAGATTGGAGGGGTCTGGACCGAGTGGACCCTTAATCAATGTATTCCTGGTGCATACGAAACATAAATATGCTATTTATGGACAGTGTAAAACCACAAAAAAGTTTGTTTCCGTGAAAAAAGATGGTGTTGTTTCCGCCCTATCTTTTGAATGTAAGTAAACAGTACAAGAAATGGCAAGTATCTTCTATGAACATTGAATTATGTTCTTCGCTCTCAGTCTATTTGAAGACAATGACTGTGCTCAACAATTATTCCGTGCTCGTGGGTTTTCTCGGGGTTCTCCCGTGTCCTCCCACTTTATTCATTCCACAATTTCACTCATCTCTCGTCATCACCGTCTCCTTTAGTCTAACCGGCATAAGCGTGGGACGTAAAACTTAAAGATTTCATTTCATTTTTTTTCATTTATTCCGTGCAGTTTTTCGAAGTTTTGGCTTATTTATTGTTGAGTTCAACAAATTGTTGCAAAAGAATACAATGCTTTTCCCGTTATCCTTTGTTCTAGGACACTGAAATTCTAATATTTAATACAGTGTGAAATAATCTAGGGATCCCAAAGTGACAAATTTTCGACATTTTTAAATTGAAAAGAATTTACAATCACAGACATAGCTGAGAGAAAGACGTTGGGCAAAGAAAGGGAATGGATGAGGTAGAGGAATGGAATAATCAAATGTTTTGGCAGTGTACGTGTGATTACAAATACAGATAGTATTACTTGCAAAATCATCAACTTTGTTATCAATGTTCTTGTTTCTCTTTCACACCATTGCTGTTTCTCGAGTCAACTCCTTCTCTTCTCCGTATGGTTCACTAACTCTTAGAATTAATATGTATGCAAAATGAATACATGGACTCTCGAATTTATTGCAGAGGTTGTAACGGCAGGACGAACGTTTCATTGGTTTCTTCTTATCAAATAGGTTTCTGGCAACGTGTAGAATTTTTTGGCACTTCTATTTCAGTATTCTGCGCAGTGTTGCCACTATACGAATTTATTCAAAAAAATAATTCATTTTTTACACACAGCCTTTTCCGCAGATCAAAGCAGAAAAGCACATGAGGGTTTTCAATTAGTTAGCACTTGTTTTACGATACAGTGATGTTTATCTTCTATTTTCAGTGTTACCAAGCTGTGAATTAAGTAATCGCAGTGTTGCCAGCAATTTGTTTTATGTATGTTTTTTCCTAACGATAGGTGATTTTCACTACTTTTGGCAACACTGCTTTCTTCAGAGACCTCATATGAGTCTCGATGTTACGGAATATGAAAGCATTATTTCTGACAAATCCAACAAGGTATCAGTTGTTACCCTGCTACAATATCTCGAGTTACACATAAGCATTCATTGCAACATAATTTACATATGCGAAAATAACCTTATAATATCACGATTTCACGTATTATTTTTTTCTTAGTATTTGCTCTCTAGAATTTTGCGATACTTGCAGGATATATTGGCAATAATACAGTGCACAATTTCCAGTATTTTCTCCAGCGTGAAAGCAGTGTTGCCAGCCATTGGGTTTTTTACAATATTTTTTCGTAAAAATAGGTGAATTTTCCCTACTTTTGGCAACACTGCTATTCTGAGGGAATTTATATGAGTCCTGGTGTTACGGAATATGAAAGCGTTTTCTTCAGCAAATTTAACGAGGTATAAATCACTGCTACCATTATGGACCAAGTTACACTTCTTTAAGCAAAACTACCCAATTTTCACCAAAAAAACCTAAAAAGGGCTAAAAAAAAGAGAAGCATCAAAGTTGTGACCCGTTAGTTGGAAATGACTCTTATAGACAGAAACATATTTACACATTATACGTACAGAAATGTTACGTAAAATACATAGATTGATTAGAAATTAATGTGATTTAATCAACTTGAATTAAATAAATATTTCCTGTTTTTTATACGTACTTTTTTAAATGATTCACGGTGTAAAGTCTATGTAAAAATATACACTAAAATCATAATTAGATAAAACACTTTGGTCAGATGTATGTAAGATATAGTAAAATACAACTTATTTCAGAATTCAAGACGAGCTGCCCCTTCTTTTTAATTAAACAAAGGATTACAAAAAATACAGCACATACTAGGTATATTTTTTTAGTACTTACACTAAAACTACACAGGAAATCAAGTTAAATACAGTATTTCTTTGAGTCTTCTTCACTGAAAAGGCTCAGTGAATCTGCGACTGTTTAAGGCTAAAGCGGTAGGCAAAGCGGAGTGTAAAGTTAGAGAGTATAATGGGAGCTAATTATTGTGTTCAATAAAGAAAAACTCCACATTATATGTCGCAAAAGCAAAACGACCTCATACCTTCGCGCACGAAATTGCGACAAAAGAAAAACTACGTCTAGGTTGATGCTAGTGGTCCACTACTTCCACGCTTAATTGCATGCATAGAGAGCATGCCCGCGACCGTTCGGTCTCTTTAATGGACAGGTAGCGCTTCCATCGCATCCTGCCCGTAGTTGCTCGATACTGGATTTGTATCCTCGTATACGTAGTGCACCGCCAGGATTTGTCCTCTACTTCTGACTCGTCTAAGCGATGTAACCCCTATTTTCTGAGGGAGTGGGATACGCCCACTGCGCGGCCAGACCGAAGTTCTGAGTACCTACCATTTAATCTACTGGTGGAGGCAGACTGCTAGCGAGCCAGTCCTATTACGCTCTGCAGACGTGGCCCCCGAGCGTTATAAGGCAAGCTCACCTCCCGCGCATGCTCACCGTTACTCAGATTCCTAGTATTGGCTCCCATGAGCTACGGAATCCAACGGTATGACCACAGCCCGGCAGAGTCCAACCCAAATCCGGGGCCCCAGGCGATGCCCGAGGGGGCTTGTTCAATCCCGGCCCTGCCTACCTCTATCGTTCGATTGGCAACCGCCTTGTCGTGTGGCGGTATGACGAACACGTCGAGATGCTCCCTATCTCATCCCGGACCCAATGGTACGTGTTAAGTCACCACTTGAGTTTGGTGCCGGCCCATATCCTACAGAGTTTCCTCCCTTCCGCGGGATCAGAGCCGTTTTCCAGATTCCTGGGATTGGCCCCTCTCCACCTGCGTTCAGTCCCCCAGCAGGCAGGAACCCGACACTTCCCTCCCCGGTAGGGTCGTCCAAGCAATACTTGACTTCCTATAATTACGGCAGAGGTACACCGTACATTACCAGAGTCAATTATTGATGTAGACCATTTGCTCAAGCCAATCATTGTCATTTGGGAGCAGTGTCTCCCCTGGCAGGCCCGTCCAAACAATATGGGGCTACCTCTAAATACGGTAGAAGTACACCGTACATTGCCAGACCCAATGGCTGATGTAGACTGTCTATCTTTAAAGACAATGTCCTTTGGAAGTGGCGGTTTCCCTGGTAGGGTCGTGGTAGCTCCTGCACCCAGCGTACTGGGAATATCCTTGGAGAACTCGGACGAAGGAGCCTCACTTCCTCAGTGCTCCTGTGATACTAGTGTGCATTAGGATACTAGTTATCCCATCCCGGACCCAAGAGTACGCACTACACGCTCTTTGAGGGCAGTATCTACATCATCCTCCCGGTAGGGCGCTGGCTCCGCCCACATTTTGGACACACCAACTACCCACTCTTTCATATGTCTTGGGGTACGACGTGGGACCGGCCACGTAAAAAATGTCACTCGGTAAAGGATCTCTTGACAGTATAGAGAATGAAAATGTCTTATTCAAGGTGTGCGCCACGATTATCAAAGCGTCCGGTGTGCACTTGGTCTATTACTGGGGGCGATGTACGCACATATTGTGCACACATAACGTATTATTCAAGAGACCATTGAACAGTGCTGGTTCCAGAATAAAACATCTGACTATAGAGCTTGGTCCTTAAAGTGTTAATTGACGTATACAACTAAATAAATATGTCATAATGACATAATTCATTAACTCCTTCAAAGATGGTATCCTTATTCCTAGTTCTCAACTAAACCGATACTCCAGTTTTTCCACTTCCAGCTTTCCATAGCTGGAGCTGGTGATATGACCTTATAATCAGCTCTCTTGGAAGCTGGATAGTGTGGTGGGAAAAGGTCTATAATCGAATGAGGGTTGATTTTGCCTAATTGTGCCAGCAACTGGATCAAATTTAAGACTAGTGCTAGTTAATACCCTATGCTAATGTTAGACCCTCACTGTTGCATAAGGAAGGTAAAAATAAATACTGAAAACTCAAACTGCAGTTTTTATATACTCATTCGCACTACCGTACAAGAGAAAAACTGGCCGCCTGTTACCTGCTCTACTGGCTTAGGAATCCCTCCTAGTAGCATTGGCAGAACATTCAGACAGGACGTTGTTATTTTGTGCCCAGCAGTAACTAATTTTTAAAAAAAATACATTGATAAATTGTATATCATAAGACAATATAAATAAACTACCCGACTTCCACGTCTTTAAAAGAAAAAAAAAACTTGATTAATTACAACTATGATGAGCTTGAACATTCCTAATAATATTTAATAATAATAATAATAATAATAATAATAATAATAATAATAATAATAATAATAATAATAATAATAATAATAATACTCTGTATTATTTTTAAGGTAAAACTATACATTGTAAAAGTGATGTAATTATGTTTCAAAGGAGATACACATTACCCTTGGTTAAGAGATCGTCATAGTCTGAGAAATTCGGTGTTTTATATTGGACGTCCATTCACAGTGACAGACATATGCATATAAAGGATACCAGTGAAGAAACAGTAACCAAGGAAGAATCATAACAACGGAATTCCAGAGGTTTTGGGGGATTACAAACCAGTAATTGTTTCATAACTTACCAGGAATAGTCCCAATATGATAAACTCAGTCAAACGATATCATATCAAATGCTACAGAAAGAACTGTACAGGTTATGAATTATCAGTGGAGTAGCTCCAGTGTCACTAAGTAACAATCATCCATGATCAAAATATCATTGGCATTGAACCAATAATGGAGAATATATCTAAGAATGCAAATTTCCTTTATTTTCCAATGAGGGGAGCAATGATATCTAGGATCTATCATGAGAGACGATGAAAGATTGGATAAAGGAATAAAAAGTATAATCTCTGCTAGAGGAAGATCATTTCACTCTAGAAAAACGGGCTAACTAAATATTAAAGAAGATAAAGGTATCAGTGTATAAATCAAATATAGGATGGGCAAAATATATGAAAACACCCTAACTGACGAGGGGTAAAATATATCGTGAAACAATACATCGCAGCAAGCGTTAATCCGAACACGAGAAACCGTGAATCTGTCGGTTCCTAACGCTTTCGATTTCCTGCTGATGAATAACGTATTCACTGCCGTCAAGGCTTACCTTTCCCCTACTTTGGACCCACTTTTAATTAAGAGCATATCTGAGAATTCTGTTGGGAACATGTCTGGGAATTATGCCTTGTAGGGAATCCTTTGCTCACACATTGCACATTGCTAATACATTCATTTTTGGATGGCTTATGTGTGATTTTCTTTACGCTGATAAAGACTGCCAGTCTATGGTTTCTCGTGTTCAAAATAACGCGTGATGCAATATTGATTTCCCACGCATTTGGACGGCTCTAGCTCTGAAACTGAGCACTTTTCTCCACATATCTATATGAACCTTTTTTCCTTATTTTTATGTTAGGGATCATCTACAGTCTGTCGGTTTAGTGCATTAATATTCTAGAAAGATTGTCATTGCTTGATCACTATAATGTGCTGTAGGACAGAACAAAATAAGGATTTGATGGGAAAGTGAAAGATATAAAAACAAGTTTAATTCTACTGACATCACTTCTGTCCCTCCCAATTAAATGAAAGGCCAAAATAAGAGTTCTGAAACTACGTAATTTGGCAACATTTTCTTTTAGCACTTCCCAGGCTTATTGGAAATGGTTCTGATTTCCTGTACAGAGAAGTCTTATGCAACCCACAATACAGTAGTGGTTAGCAGGTTGCATATACAAGACATTTTAACATTCTTAGGTACTTAAAAAAAAAGAATGCAAATGTTCTATTTATAACGTCTATATGAAATACATTCCTAAAATTTATCTTAGATGCCACTCCACATATATAACCGTGAATCAAAACCTAGAACTATGTGAATGGAAAGTTTTTTCTTTGAAGGCATACTTAAAGAATTTCGTAAAAGAATTTACATTCCCACACATATTTATAGTTTTACATTTATTAAAACAATGCCAATTTACTAATAATTATATCTTGTGGGATTGACTTAATTGAGCACATATTCTTCAGACAGGGATGGGAGGGAACAAAATGATCAGACGCTTCATAAAAGCCCCATCATATAATTTCTTTAATATGAATGTGAGCATGCAAAATTATATAGGAAATTGTGCTTCGCCTTCAGGTGGACAGTTGTGACGGGTGGATGAAAACACTTCTACAGGGTGGATGAAAACTAACTAGATATTAAAACACTGTCGAAAATCTGTAATATTGATCCTTATTTATTATAGGAACATGTAAATATCCTTCTTTATATAGGAAAGCAAAAGAATGAGATAAATCTCAACATAGACACCTGTTTTGTTAACAAGTTTTTCAAACAACAAGGGATACAGTTGATACTTTTCTGAAGGGCGTTAATTGAGATGTTGGAAATAACCTTTTGATTCTGTGCCTCCAATTTCTCAACTTTGCGAGGTTTGGACTTGTACTTGTTTATGTAGTTCCAAAATGGAAAAGTCGCATGATTGCATGTAGTGAGTTTTGAACTTCTTATTGCTTATTGGTGAGGTCCAGCGCAGCGATCTGAGCTCGCTCATAAACAGATAAGCAGTCCATCATGTACATTGCGTGACTGCTTTCACTGGTCAACGATTGAACCAAGTAAGGGAGGCAATGTGAAATCTTAGTAAATACCTTATATCATGACACTGTTTTCAAGATGAAATCAGTAATATTACAATTTTATAAAGTATTAAAATACGTAGTTACTCTTCACCCACTCGATATTTCTCCACATTAGTATGGGATCTCTCTCCGTTGTATCTTTAAGTGTTTGTCTTTTTCAAAATTTTTATTATGTTTAAGGAAATATTATATGCTTTATCCAGTATTTTTAAAGTTTTCGAGTATTCAATATTCTTTTTAGAACTAAATAATAATAATAATAATAATAATAATAATAATAATAATAATAATAATAAAACAAAGAATTAGGTGTTCGTCAGGAGTCAGTATGGAGACACGGTGATTCAATGGTACAGCGTTTACTTCTGGGGTTAGTTTTTCCACTCGTTACTATATAAATTTGTGTTGGACAAAATCTTTTTCAGTGGTTTTCCTTGCTTTTAACCTCATCGTCAGGCCACCATTTTCCCTGTAATCATTCATTTCTATTAATCATCCAACTTCTTTAGCCTTTAGGGTATAATGTGAGGCATCGAACTCAAGTTCCTTCTGAAAGTAAACTATTAAGAGAATAGAACTTCAAAGAATCATCAGTGGCGTCTTTCACTAATCCAGCTCTCTTGAAGGCGAAATATTATAGTGGGGAACGGCCTATATTCTGAAGATTAATCTTTAATGCACTGTATTAAGTTCCGATTGCGCTTGAAAGGCGAAAAAGCACAGAGACTCAAACACAAAAACTCAACTCGAAGAGTCTTAAAATAACAGAACTAACTTTGTATTTAGACAATTGTAATCGTATCTTTCAAATCACTTTTAAATCGGTAGCATTTACTTTTTTTAAAAAAATAGGTTTCAACTTGCATATAAATAAATAAACAATTGGGTTTTCCTCAGTCCTACCAGGCAAATGCTGCTACTATAAATAGGCCCTGGCCGATACCTTCCCAAACCCTTTCCATTATTATTATTGTTGTTAAATATTCAGTATAAAATGACCTCTGAGTTGTATCTGGTGATTGTTAAATAAATAAATGGCTGCAGGGAAGCAAACTGGTTCACACTGGTTTTTCATGAATCTAGTAAATTGAACCACGAGAAACATGAATCTGAAGGAATTTTGACGATTCGAATTTCGGAACTCGAGATATTCGAATTTGAAATCACCAGGGAAGCAAACTGGTTCACACTGGTTTTTCATGAATCTAGTAAATTAGACCACGAGAAACATGAATTTGAAGGAATTTTGACGATTCGAATTTCGGAACTCGAGATATTCGAATTTGAAGTCACCAGGGATGCAAACTGGTTCACACTGGTTTTTCATGAATCTAGTAAATTAGACCACGAGAAACATGAATTTGAAGGAATTTTGACGATTCGAATTTCGGAACTCGAGATATTCGAATTTGAAGTCACCAGGGAAGCAAACTGGTTCACACTGGTTTTTCATGAATCTAGTAAATTAGACCACGAGAAACATGAATTTGAAGGAATTTTGACGATTCGAATTTCGGAACTCGAGATATTCGAATTTAAAGTCACCAGGGAAGCAAACTGGTTCACACTGTTTGTTTCATGAATCTAGTAAATTAGACCACGAGAAACATGAATCTGAAGGAATTTGACGATTCGAATTTCGGAACTCGAGATATTCGAATTTAAAGTCACCAGGGTAGCAAACTGGTTCACACTGTTTTTTTATTTGTTTTTTCTTCTTGATTATCGTAAATTACACTACGATGAATATTGATTCCAATACTCTCTGTCGATAAGACTTTTGAAGTTGAATACTTGCAAATTTGAAATTTAATATGACATAATGGAGATGATTTTCAGCATAATATTTGAAAGAAGTTCTTTTCCTGTTTCTGATTCATAAAATGTTTCACTGTTCGTATGCAGAGTAACTGGAAATTCGTTGTATTAATTAGAGGGTGTATTCTACAACTAATTTGGAACATTTTTGCCTACATGGACCGAGGGTCGCAAGTGAATTAATTTTGAGGTTTTTTTTTTTAACATTTGGGGATTTTTTTTCAATTTTCGGACCTATAACTAGAGGCTGCTAGTTGTGAACAAAGTGCCTCTTTATGTCTTTTTAAATTGACACATTTTGAGTAGTCGTCGATTGAAATTATACTGTGAACAAACAACATATCTGAAAGTACCATAACTCCTCGGGAGGCTCAAAGTTATTATTATTATTATTGCTATTGTTGTTGTTGTTGTATATCACTACCAGAGTACTGTATTATTGCTTTTGATTTAGATTTTTTGAACAACTACAGGCATTCTAGGATTAGCAATTTGTGACTCAATCGTGTATTTATTCTACTTTCGGGCATGTTGTTTGTTTAGGGTATGGGTATTAACTTTCGTTGAGTCAACAGTTTTTAATGCAAGACATTCAGTCACTTTGTAAACTAATGATAATTTTGCGGTTCTTGATAGGTTGCTTCACATGTTCCTACATATAGATTTGAAAATTACGAATGGCACTTGTTTAAATGCTCATACATCCTCTCTGTATTCTAAATTTATGCATTTTAATTAGATGAATGGCATGCAGGTACAACATAGATATAATATACAGAATAACAAATTACACTATATAGGCTAGGTTTAATGTATAGTAAGTACCAGTCTCAAAATGTTTACAACTCAAGAAAATGAGGATTCAAATCTTCTCGAATCTTGATTAGAGGTTCAATATGTGCGTCAAGAACCCAAATTCTTAAGGGCTCATGTTCATTGTTAACATCAAGTGTATATCAGTTCCCGCACCTCAATAATTATTCTACTTTTTCTTGAATAGTTTGACATTGATCAATTGCTGGTAATCCTGTTCTTCTACTCGGACTATAACAGTGTATTGGTCTGCAAAGTGCTCTTGCCAGAATGGCCATATGGATATTTGCTCCCCAGCATTCTCGAGCTATATCTCCTTCATTCATATTTTCGTTAGTAACTACCTCAGAGCTATGATATATATAGTTTAGGAGATCTCCTTCGTTGTCAATAAAGAATTGGACGCGTTGAAGTTTATCTTGAGGATCTGCTCGAGGAGTGAGTATCCAGTTTCGATTTTCCCACATATATTTGACGGTGTAGAGTCGTAAAAAATAGGCGTAAAACTCATGACCAAAGAGAGCAAAGCTAATTGCGTTGAACAAACAGTTACCCAAACCATTTATATGTGGAATTGTGAAATCACTAAGTAAGAAAGCCAACTGAGGGTGTCGCTGCATATGATGTGTATCTCTTGAGGGATGATTTGGTGGAATTTGCCAGCCGCAGATCTGTTCTTGATGTTGAACAGTTTGGAAAACTTCACTAACCCAATGAAGAGTTGGGAGAAAAGCATTGAGATCTTCAGCTGCGTGATGAAAGCGTATCCATGTGAGAGCATCACGAGATCGGGTGTTCAGCTCTTCCAGAAACTGACCTAATGGCTGGGAAGATGAATGTTGATCTGGCTTGGCTAGTGTTTCAGAGAATGTCACCTCCTTACGTTGTACTTGCGTTCCTAGTGACTCTAAATGAGCTTCAGAAAGATCCATCTCAAGTAAGGAAGGGTTGTGTCGACGAGGCTCCTCGACCAAATAGACATCAATTTCTTCTTCTACATCTTTAGGGTGTTCATATCGCACTCCACCAATGCCAGGGTAAACGTTCCGAATGTCGATCAAGAACTGTTGAAACATTCGCCGCCAATCTTTTAATGTATAGCCTTTATGATTGTATTTGAAAGGCCTGAGAATATTCTGGAAGTACACAAATTGATCGCAATACGTGGATGCGAATTCGATGAGCTCTCCTTCTTTATTTCTGTATACGCGGACACATTTGATGTGAGGTCTCATTTCCCCCCACATATTTTCGCAGTGATTTGTTGTTACTTTTACAAGGTCGGACTTATATAAATCCCCTTCCCTCGTGATTTTTACATTAAGTTTTGTAAAGCACTGTGAATGATTTACTCTTTTGTGGTTAACATTGCAATTTTTGGATATATTATTATATCCAGACCAATGATCTGTTGTCACTGTTGATCCTTCTTCAATATTATCACGGATTATTTGCTCCAGGATTTCTGCATTTCTCGTTTCTGTAATTTCCACGAAGCAGTATCCAGTGTCTTTTTCAACAGCACCAACGGCCCACAGAGAATCTCCTCTCAGTTTCCGGCCTTGATGATTTTTACGAGTATACAGATTACATTCATCCATCTCGATTTCTCCGGTGAGTTTTCGCCGCTTACCGACAGCATAATGACATATTTCTCAGAACACTTTTGTCCACTCTGAAATAACACGTGGGGTAACGTTAGTTCTTTCAAAAGCATCCATTCGTCGTGATTCGTCTCCTTGTAGCCAAATGTAAATGAGATGAAGGATCTCCGTAAATTTCAAATGGGTGTTCTCAAAAACTGTGTTGTAAAGAGGGGAGTATCGCTGTCCACATGGTGGTTTGCACTTTCGCTTGAGACGCTTACATTCTGAACAATTTCGTGATCTGCATCCTTGGTTCGAGCAGCGAAAGCCCCAACCCAATTTCAGATCTTTCTGATTTATGACCCGTAAGTGACTGTGGCACACAAAGCAGGTGAACTCCTCCCTGTACTCATCTTCTGGACAATGAACTAACTGGTATTTCTGCAGAAATTTAATTGCGAACTCTTCAGAATTGAATATGCTAAGAAAGTTGTCCTTTGTCAAGTTTACCAGTTCGGGCCATATGCCCTCGTCGTTCTTTTCTGTTATAATCATTGGCTTTCGCCACTGCTTCATCTGTTCTTTTTTGTTTAACATAGTATGAGTTTGTTGGAAAACCAAACTGCTGCCTGAAATCAATCACCAAAAATTGGCATGCACTCTCAACAACAAGAACAGAGACAAGATTTAAACAACAGAAATTATATACTACCGGGATACGTAAATATAACAGTTTGTTTTAAAGTAATTCACATAAACTTCACAATTCATGCAATTTGTATTTAAATATTAATTTCCAGGAAATAACTAATTATTACAAAATAACCTGTAAGTTAGTTACAAATTACATCAAACATGAAGCTAAAACTTTATGTACCGGAAACATTATTTCTTTTCTGCCATCTATACGGCATCATATATAAAATGCTCCTATAGTTAATATTTTTCACTAGCTTCTTGAACTCCACATAACATAAGAGTAAAACAAATTATTTTCATATACAGTGAAATTTGTATTAATCAAAACTTAAATAAGGCGAAAATTTATCTATATCGGAAACCTTTTAAAGTCCCAATGGTTAATTTTATTTCTTCCTAAATTTGTGCAAAACGGAAATCTGACCCAAACGTAAGAAAATGTTGAATCCAATACATTCAGTTTCATACAAGTTTTACTGTAATAATAATTATAATAATAATAAGAAGAAGAAGAAGAAGGAGGAGGAGGAGGAGGAGGAGGAGGAGGAGGAGGAAGAGAACTTTTACTCCAATATATCCAAAGCAGATGAACATGATTACTTCTGATTGATCGTCACTCGTTTTATTCACTTGTAAATATTTCGATCTTTTTAAGTATATTATGCTTAGGTAGTGCCATTTCCTATTTTCTACGTTTCTACTTATGTTGCTTCAGCGTGCCGCTCAGTCAATAAAATATAAAGGAGTACTTTAAATATAGTAGGCTAGTAGAAAAATATATAGTAGGCTACGTGCCAAAAACTAAAAAGTAGAATATTCGATAAACAAGAGTTATTTGTTATATACACTACTATTTATCAATAAATCAAACAAACTATTACGATTCGGAAAGTCCTAATTACTACATACGAAAGGAAAAGGGAAACAAATTTTCATGTATCGGAGTCCACAGAAAGGTTCATATCAAAATTATGCAGGAAACCGTCGCAACGGCATCCATATTTCAAAATCAAGTATCTTCAGTTTCAAAAGTGTGATCGTCAAATTTATTTCGAATCAATGTTTCTCACAGTTTAATTTACGATAATTGTCAATAACCGGTGTGAATCAGCTTGCTTCCCTGGTGACTTTAAATTCGAATATCTCGAGTTCCGAAATTCGAATCGTCAAAATTCCTTCAAATTCATGTTTCTCGTAGTCTAATTTACTAGATTCATGAAAAACCAGTGTGAACCAGTTTGCTTCCCTGGTGACTTCAAATTCGAATATCTCGAGTTCCGAAATTCGAATCGTCAAAATTCCTTCAGATTCATGTTTCTCGTGGTCTAATTTACTAGATTCATGAAAAACCAGTGTGAACCAGTTTGCTTCCCTGGTGACTTCGAATTCGAATATCTCGAGTTCCGAAATTCGAATCGTCAAAATTCCTTCAGATTCATGTTTCTCGTGGTCCAATTTACTAGATTCATGAAAAACCAGTGTGAACCAGTTTGCTTCCCTGGTGACTTTAAATTCGAATATCTCGAGTTCCGAAATTCGAATCGTCACAATTCCTTCAAATTCATGTTTCTCGTGGTCTAATTTACTAGATTCATGAGAAAACAGTGTGAACCAGTTTGCTTCCCTGGTGACTTCAAATTCGAATATCTCGAGTTCCGAAATTCGAATCGTCACAATTCCTTCAAATTCATGTTTCTCGTGGTCTAATTTACTAGATTCATGAAAAACCAGTGTGAACCAGTTTGCTTCCCTGGTGACTTCAAATTCGAATATCTCGAGTTCCGAAATTCGAATCGTCAAAATTCCTTCAGATTCATGTTTCTCGTGGTCCAATTTACTAGATTCATGAAAAACCAGTGTGAACCAGTTTGCTTCCCTGCAGCCTAAATAAATAAATAAATATTAGTTTGCTTCACTAATTAATTTTAGGCAAAAGGAACAAAAAGTGATAGGAAGAAAATTCGAATTCACAAAGCTCTCCTGTCGAACCTTATAAAAGTTCTTATGTTTAAGATTTGATTTTGATAAGTTGGGTGTCGTGGCCTATAAGTATGTGTGTATATATAAACAGGAGTAACAGACGAATTCGCGGAATACACAGGTGAATAAACATTAAAAAATGAGGATCCGCGTTGGGTCAGTATCAGATCGTTTACCTCTGGCGCATGGGGTCCATGTTTCGATCACAGCTCGCTCCAAGTGAACTTTCAGGATGTCTACTACAATTCCAAAATGAAATTTCGTGACTTTTTCGTGAACTTTTCTTTAGTAAATCATAAAATTTCGTAACATTCAGAAACTAATTGCAGTACCTACTCTTTGGCACTTATTTTTATCTTATCTCTACTTTCAAAGCCTGTTCCTTGCAGTAATGAAAACTTGATGTCTTCTCAACAGTTAAATAAACTTGTTAGATGAGTAGGTGGTTTTGGCGATGCGATGCGATTTGCGTCGTCACTGCTCAATGATGCCAGCTGAGGGACAATCTCGAGAGCGAATTTGGGTGCGAATTAGCCCGAATTTTCATGTATGTGATAGAACCGTGCTTTGCTTGCGGTTTGGTAGCGTCTAAAACCGACCACAGACATTTTTGGCAGTGAATCTTGACGTTTTATAGAATGAAATTTTCCAGTTGCTATTTATATTAGTACAGATAAAATAATCGTGACCCCAAAACTAAATTTCCTGACTTTCATGACCGTTTTCTGATTTCATGACTTTTTCGTGACTTTCGTGACCGATGGACACCCTGACTTTGTGGTTTACAAACACCGTGTGTGTATGAGTTTTTTCGGAGTTCTCCCGTTTCCTCCTACTTTCATTCCATCATATAATACATTTCTCATCATTGCTCCTTTATAATCGCATAATGTGGGACGTAAAACTCAATTATTTCATTTTATTTAATTGCTTGTTTTCGAATCGCTTGTGCGGTACCTTTGGGAGCAGATGTTTGTGTACAACACCAGTGCCCTGCTTGCGGAAGTTTAGTGGATAAGAAAGGTATACATGGCCTATCATGTGTTCACAGTGCTGGCAGATACTCTCGATGCTCCACTGTTAACGATCTCATTATGAGAGCCCTCATCTCTGGAACGCCTTCCGTGAGAGAGCCAATGGGGTGTAGTTGCTCTGATGGCAAGAGAACTGACGGAATGTCTTTGGTGCCTTGGAAACGAGGGAAGGCTTTAATATGGGATTTAACTTGTACCGATACCCTAGCCCCCTGTAATCTTCCTTCATCTTCCACAAAAGATGGGAAGGTTGCAACTCTCAGGGAATATGAAAAGAGACGAAAATATAACATCCTCTTGGACAAATACCACTTCGTCACCATAGCCATTGAAACTTGTTGCTCCTGGTCATTATTGTTTCAGCATATATCTATTTTTGCCAATATGTTTATTTTCACTTATACCTGTAAGTACCTCATGAAAGTTATTTATATGTGTGTAATGAATATCTGGTATAATAAAAAAAGATTGTTTAAAAATGACTTTTTAGGTGTGTAGGAGCAATGAAATGTGAAAATCCGTAAAAAATCTCAATTTTAATCAAGATCGTAAGACTTGTTTTCTTTATTGTGCATCAAAGTTTACGAACAGAAATTTTCCGAACTGATAATATACTGCAAAGAGGGAGGAACAGTAACTTTTTATTGAAAAATGGGAATCAAAATACAAGAAGTATGTAAAGTTGTGCAGGAAACTATAATTAAACTCAATAATGTTGTAACTGTTATGTTTATGAATTCAAATTTTATTTTAGCCAATGAGGAGGAAAGTTCAAAGTTTCGTTTCGATCACATCACTCAATGACACTAGCACTAGTGATTACGTGACTTAAGTTGTCGTCCACACAGGAAAAGGCACAGTATCTGCTGTGCCTCTCGAAATTAAAAATTTTGCATTACGGTACGGAGAAAACTCCAAATAATGATGGGTAACTACTCCAGCAAAAGATAGTATGAAATGTTCCAGCTACAGAAATGTGCGCTAGACTTGCTACGCAGTGCAAGGTCATGAACGAGTCACAACGTGATTCAGATAATGCTGGGACTATTTAACGTCAATGAAATCGCTTATTCTTGGAACTGGGAACGCCGAAGTCAACGTTAAAGAAAATTATATGCAAAAATGTAAAGGCGCGCCATACAAGTTAAAATCTGTACAGGATTTGATAGACGAAAAGTGTGATATGAGAATGGAATTTTGTTGGGTAATGCTTATTCGTTTACTAAATGATGGTGATCTTCTGCCTTGAATTCTGTTCTTAAATAAGTCTCCGTAAGTTTCGGAAAAATTAACTGGGAACAACAGTCAGATTTATGGGTTTGAAAATCCAAATGATTTCGGGATGCATGCAATGTGTGTATGTATCTGTCAAATTCAATGTATGGGTTTTGGCATCAAGAATGTCATCACGATCCATTTTTCGATAAATGGGGAAAGTTATCTGAACATGCAACATACATTTCTTGTGCTAGAACTTGAGAGGATAGGCATAGTTAATAAGGTCCAAGTACAGCAAGATGACGCGTCGTCATGTTCGGAAGAGATGACTTAGTCAGAGGACCAGTTTTGTCACCTTATGATTACTGGCTGTGAGGATATGTATGTAGAGACCGAAATATATATACAGAAAACCCGCAAATCTGGGTGACCTGAAGGACACGGTAAGTGACGTGATTCTGTATATCCCGGACGTGTAACGTCAGCAAGTAATTCGCTGTTTCAGTAAAAGATTGCAACAGTGTTTGAACGTGAATCAAGTACAATTTGAAGTTTAGCAGTGAATCTTACCAAGCAGAAAATTTTCGAATCTTTTTGTAAGTATGCACAAAATTTTGTCCTAATAAACTTTAATTGTTTTCAAGTTTCACAGTTTTTAATTTCTTGCAGAATTTTGTGGACTCCCTGTAATCTATATTTAGAATAATTAATTAGTGTAAATTATAATAGAAAAATAATATTGAAAAATAGGTATTCTTCATGAGACACGAGACAAAAATTTTTAAGATCTTCCCATTGATCTAATGGCTAGCTGGTGTGCCTTTGGTGCACGTGATTCTGGGTTCGATTCGAGGTGGAAGAGCTCAAAAACTTAATTTCACTATAATTCACTTTCATCAATTATCCGTCTCTTTTAGGTAAACAACGTAATCGTGGGACACGAAACTAAAGAAAAAAATCATATTCAAGAATTGTTAAGATGATAAAAAATATATCACTCGTGGTCAATCATTAGAAGGTCAATAATATGCCGTTTATTAAGGTGAGATTGAAACTAAAACACCTCATGAAGCCTTTCATTATCACACTAGCAAGAGGACTGTACACATTATAGTTAATGAGATATAACAATCTAATAAAGTTATCCTAACGCTTAAACTTCAATTTTAAGTAACATTCAACTAACGTTGTCAGGGCTCAATGTATTTTTTGTAAATATCCCTGTTTCAGAGGGAAAAATCAACTTTATATAATAAAATTTAATTCTAAATTGTATTTGATAACATTGCTATATGGGATTCCTTCAAGGTTTTCTTGCTCCTTCCCACATTCTGTTTACACTAATGTTTCTATAATCATTAACTTTCCTTAATCTTACTGTACATCTTACTTTAGCCTAGAGAAAATAAAATGTGGACGTTAAAAAGTCAATCAAAATAGGCTGTAAAAGAACAAGCAGTGCACTAAATGAACAATTAATGCATATTACATACGTCAAATAACAAACTCCGTAGCCGCACTGGAATCCGGCGTATTCCGGAGCTCCGTAGCGTATTCTTGAAGTCAAACAATATTCGATCTGGTCAGAGGAAAGATGGGTGACCACTCGTAATTGACCAATGGTGTTGGCATTGTGGCGTCCAGCGTGAGGACAAATGGGGAGCTACTTGAAAGAAAGAAGTAGCAAATTCTGGTCTAGAAAGCCAATATTAACGGCGAGAGAAACCCCAAATACACGAATGCCGCTAGGCAGCTGGCATGCCTGGCATTCAAAAGGTAGTTCAGTTCAGATAACTTCAGTTCATATACTTACATCGTCGTTCTATAGAACAAATTTCATCCATTATTATTTCGTCTGAAATATCATGTTAATCTGAATATCATAGATAAAGGTCAAGAAAAATAAGCATGGTAAAATAAGTAAATGCATAAACAAAATTGAGTAAAAAAAGCCAAAATTTTAGACTTGGTGCGAGATACTTGTGTTCAATTCTTGGTTGAATAGCTTCCTGTGGCTTCGAACTGAAGATACAACTTCCGTGATGAAAACAGACATTTAATTTTAAGTAAGAAAACCAAAAAAATTTAATTTCTTGAGCACTATGTAGTGTGCGTCGAAAAGAAACTATGATTTAAAATGGGCATTTTAATATATTTCCAATAATGCCTTCTATATTAATGAAACATACGATAAAAACAATTTTATCACATATTTGGTTATTTTTATGTATATTATAATTACGTGGTATTACATAATGCTTTCATTTTGATCGGGATAGTCTCGGTTTGAAGACTCTTGTCCTAGTCCTCCAGTGGTTCACATCTTGTCCTGGTTTTCAGTCATAGAAATCTTTTCACTCCTTCTTTTGTGTGTCCTGTCCTCAGTGAAGTATTCTTAAGTATTATTTTTGGTACTTCATACATTTGCATTAATAACTACATATCTAATCGGGGGCCGCGGTGGCTCAGTGGTAGAGCGTTCACCTCTGGTGCTAGGGGTCTCGAGTTCAAACCCTGCTCCCGCCAAGTGAACTTTGTGGTGGACAAACACCGTGTGCGTGGGTTTTCTCGGGGTTCTCCCGTTTCCTCCCACTTTCTTCATTCCACCATTTCATTCATTACTCATTATCACCGTCTCCTTTAGCCTAACCGGCATAACCGTGGGACGTAAAACTCAAAATTTCATTTTCATTTTACATATCTAATCTTCATTTATGATATGGCTCAGTTATAGAGCGATCACCTCTGGTGCTTGGGGTCCCAGGTTCTATCCCAACCCCCGCCAAGTGAACTTTGTGGTGGGCAAACACCATGTGCGTGGGTTTTCTCCGGGTTCTCCCGTTTCCTCCCACTTTCTTCATTCCACCATTTTATTCATTACTCATCATCGCCGTCTCCTTTAGCCTAACTGGCAGAACCCTGGGACGTAAAATTCAAAGATTTTTTTAAAGTTTTTTCATTTATGATACGAGCTCCTTCGAGGTTTAGCGTGGGAGAATCGGGTTCGATTCCCGGCGGAAGCTCATATAGTTCGGATTCCATGTTAATCAGTAGGTCCCGTCTCATACAGCCTCGTTGCTGAAAGGGACGTTAATCTCCAAATCAACTCAACTCATTTATAATACGCTTGCATATTAATAGAGCTCGCAGAACTGGACATACAATTTATAGAATCTTTGGATCTAAGATGGCTGTCTAAGCACAATTACCAACACATTCAACGGAAATTAAACGGAATTGATTCCTGTATTAGTTATGAACGTACTTCCTACCGCGATGTAAGGAATGAAAACAAACAAACTTTCATCAAAGTATCCGAAGGTTTGGAGTAACGGAAACGTGATAACCCATACAAAGTTACAAACTTTAGGCTAAAGAAAACTGTGATAAATATAAATCAAAGACGTTGAAATAAACAGCAAAATTATAATTGAATAATTGGTCACAACAAACCATTCATATTATGATCAAAGCTAAAAACGCACAAACTTGCGTCCGAAATCTCTGTCTCACTAAAATAAAAACATAATTCCGTAAAATTTCTACTATTTCTAATTTTGTTCATATAAAAGAATTTTCACAAATGAATAAATTTCTTTGGAATACTGGAAGGTGCAATTAAATTGCTTCAAATATCTGTGTCTCGTTCAAGGCAAATTAAGATATACAATGAATTACATTTAAAAGTATACATTTAGAACTCTTTTCCTTATTATATACGCAAAAAATTATCCGTGTATGCAAGTGCATACTCTGTATTTGATGCCACTTCAATAAAGGTACCACTTCAATTATGTGGTTGGAATCTTCGGTCTAAACGGCAGAAACTAGTTGTGATGAAAGCAAATTTTCTTTCCATACATCACAAATTTAAAAAGCATCTCGTCAACCATAACACTTCATTAGGTATTACACAAGGAATTTTATTTTTTGTAGATTGAGATAATCGGCCCAAACCATTCACAAATCCGTATATTCCTTGTGTAAACGTTTCTGCAATATTTTCTTCTTGGTTTTGTACCTAGCATCCGTCTCCAACATACCTCCTCCCTGAAACACAAATAAGTCGTGGACTGTGAGAACCCGAAAAACACAAAAAGATAAGTAACGCAAGGTTTTTGAAGGTCATACACCTTTTAAAAGCAGATTCATTGTTGCAAATAGTATTGCAGAAACAAGTTCATTTCAATAGGCCCGCTTCTTTCTTTTCGTTTTTCTACCTTTGAGAGCATTCATTTCCTTGTGAAAAGAAAAGAGCATAATAAGAAAAAGAGAAGAATGCAATCAAGATAAAACCCTGAGAAACAACGATAATAATAATAGAAAGAATGTAAGTTGCATCGGAAATACCACGGAACGAAAGAAAGAAAAAAATATATATTGCATTACGTGACTCTCAAGCGAATCTTTTATAAACATTTGAGTTCGATGACGTCTTCAAGTGAAAGAATAAAAAAATCCGAAGAATCCCGTTATCATGTAATATTTGTCCTTTTCCGGCAATCACACAGCTAAACAAGCGCCGAATTATGATCATAGCAAAATTTCAGCAGCGCAGAATAAGCGCATCGAGTCAGAATACCAAGAAAATGTCAATTGAAACCGGTAGCAGAGAACATTGCGCCATCTGTGTCGCGGACGTGATAACCTCTCTTCTGAGTTCCTCGGCCGGGGGCGGGGTAACCAGCTGTTTTTATTTGGTTGGTGTGTATGCCCAAAGGGAACTAACTGTCCCAATTTGGAACGCGTTTCTCACCACAACGTCCTTCACAAGGCAAGTTGCCAGTTGCTCAGCTGGTAGGAAAGGGGGATAGAGGGGTACTGAATCCTCGCCAATTGAAGCCAGTAATCAACACTGGACCCCCTAGAGGACTTAATAAATAATTTAGATACTACACTGGTTGATTTTTAACGAGGTTGTGATAAGTAAAAGTTAGTAAAAAAGAATACTTTGAGTTGGTCAATTAAAACACGAAACCACAAGTTTTTTTCTTATATACTTAAGCCAAGCTGTAGGATGTTGATAATCGCTGACATTAAGTATAAACTAATCACCTTTGAATTGTGCACTATATTAATTGGTAGCATAACGCACCACCGTAAAATCAACAATGAATGTTAAAAGTAAGCGAAATACAAGAGACGAACTATTCATTTATTTAACATGGGAAAGGAAGTGGAAAGAAGTCAGCTAACTCGATGGAATTCAGGAAAACCCTGGTAAAATCCTTAATCTAGATGATAAGCAGGCGGATTAGAACCAGATATTTTCAGACTGCGAACCAAAAACACCTAATCACTAACCTAGATGTGAAGTGGGCAAGCTTAACAGTAGCCATGGATTTTGCAGATATTTCATAAAGTCCGCTATAGACAGTCCATGTTTCGATCGAACTTATGACATGGCATACTACTTCCAACTCTCTTTTGTCACATACAAAATACTAATACAATTTTGAGAAGTGACTATACCCCATCGAATAGGAGTGCGGAGAACGTTGACCGCATTACGATGGCTTGATGGTTTAAATTATACCTCTAGGTCTTATATAGCCTCGGTACTGAATAGGGACACAAAGCCTTCAACTTCAACTAAGAAATAAAATAGAATTTGGGTGCTTATGACCACTCAACAGGATGATTTCATAGTTCATACAGCAAAATTTGTTGTTGCAATCACAATAAGTATAAGAATTCTGTTTTTACGACGTCTCGTGCAAATACATGACAGGTCAGGACCAACATAAATACACTGCTTTTAAATATTGTGAAAGGAAATGTGCAGAACAAAATCCTATCTACTTAAGTAACCTTGTACTAAGAAATGTTTCTAGAAACGACTACACCAATATATTCCCTCCACAAACAAATACTGCAATAGCGTACATTATTATAGACAATACAATGTTTCAGTTTTTGGTGCACAAACAGCCCTTTAGTTTATCTTTAAGCTATCACAATCAAAATATTTTCTGTTTAAATACAAGTTTTCTTAACTGTTGCATTTGGGCACACAAACTGGAGTCCGTGAACTAAATTTGTTGTTGCGTCTCATCTTTTATACTTACTAAAATATAACTCCAATCTTGTGTCACATAAATATGTGTACTGTAGCTTCTTTTGTACACACCATACTTGAATATGAAAAATGGCAAAAAAAGAAAAAGAAGAAGAAAAGAAAGAACTTCTTTC
Source organism: Thermobia domestica (assembly GCF_964235325.1). Lineage (NCBI taxonomy): Eukaryota > Metazoa > Arthropoda > Insecta > Zygentoma > Lepismatidae > Thermobia > Thermobia domestica. The sequence goes on along the minus strand of NC_137462.1, from coordinate 164,347,542 downwards.
CTCTCTGTTAAAGAACACAAAAAGTTCCGCACCAAAAATCACTCACAGTGTTTTACATTTGCATTACCTGAGGAAGAACTGGATGTATTTTATTTTATTGAATCAAATGTCCCATATTATACCAAAGTGACATGCCGCTTACTATCATACACGAAGAAATTAGAGTGGGTTGAACAGTTTGATGCCATAACTAGATGAGAAAATGGACCGACTATAGTAACCTTAACAGTGAGATAAAAATCCTCAGATGTATGCTTTGAGAAATTTTGTTCCCTTACATGTGTGCCTTCTTTTCTTTCTCAGCTTTTCGATTTCAGATTCATTTCGCTTCAGTAATGAAAGAGGATGCAAAATTTCAAGTCGACATAGACGCCCAAATATTTTAGTTTGGTTATAGGTGTTTGATCTTTCTGCAATGTGTGATAGAAAAAATAGCGAAGATCTGGATTTTCATACCTGAATTTTCGTGCTTTGTGATAAGATTTTAGTTTATGTCCTTCAGTTTTGACAATGACAATTCTAAATGTTCTAATATTTACACCGCCTCCGAAATAAATATTCAATTTCTACTTTCAGTTACATATAAGCTTATATCAGTAAAAATGAAATGAAATGAAATATTTAGTTTTACTTCCCATAATGCCGGTTTGGTTAAGGGAGACGGTGATGATGAGAAATGAATGAAATGGTGGAATGAAGAAAGTGGGAGGAAACGGGAGAATCCCGAGAAAGCCTACGAGCACGGTGTTTGTCCACCACAAAGTCCACGGCGTGAGCTTATATCAGTAAAGTTTCCAAGGATTTTTAGAAGATATGCACTTCGGGTTGCCAAATTTTAGTTTTATACTCTTCAAATTTTGTGTGTTTGCGGGTGTATGTGTGTGCGTAGAACAATAGGGAAAAGGGAGCAAGTGATTGAAACAAAATTAGACTTTTTTCTTTAAAACTTGTTTCGTAGAATGTTCAAGGATTAACAAATGCAACTAAATATCAATACATGAAAAACATCGAGTAAACAAAACACTCGAGTAAACATGATTATTAATTAACCATCATCAGAGCTCTGATGCTAAGGATGGGATTTTTTTTAACTCTTCAATAGCACCCTAAAAAGCTAAATTTCTTGGCTTAATCTCGAGAAAGGCTTTTAAATATACTAGTCTGTTTTCGATTGAATTATATAGTATTCCGTTGCTGTAATTTAAAATGATTGAGAAACAGATTAAGAAGATTCATAGTAAACTAGCTGAAATACTATAGATTAAAATAGATTAGCACTCTTTTTCGCACGAGAAGAATTGGTCCACAAAAAATATTTGAAACCCTTGTGCTTCTCTCTCCTTCTCCTCTCCCTTCCACATATTTAGGATGTATATTTGAATCGAAACTAAATATTGAAATCCCAGTTCTATCCAAATGATAAACTATATGCAGAAAGTAGCTTCGAGCGTACAGTCGTTATTCTTTGTAAAAAACTAAAAAAAAAAAAAACTTTTCCCTCTCTTAGGGTACGTATTTTAATCAAAGTGTAGCATAAAAAAATTAGGTCGACTAAAGTGGCAATTATTTTCAAAACTGATTTTAAATGACCCAACCGTTCTTTATTTTTGACATTTTATGAATAGAAAATAGGAAATTAAAATACTATACAAATTGCGTCTCTTCTCTCTTTAGAAGCGCGGAATGTTTGAAAATGTTTGGGCATGTTCGAACATGTATTTTTAATGAGAAGTTTAAACGAGTGTACCAAGTTTCATTTGCCTAAGTTGAAGGGATTCTGATATAATCTATTTTGAACATACATTTTAAATACCATCTCCCTCCCCCCCTTAGGAAACATGTTTTAATGAAAGTTACATGATTAAACACCCGACCCTAGCCAATAATTTACTATGCTGCATTCAAACAGAGGCACAGTGGGGATTTGAAATTAATTGTTTCGTTTATCACGCTACGGTTATCCCTTTTAGGCTAAAGAGACGTATTATTAATAAAAGTGAAATATTGTGAAATTAAACTTTTTTTTTTTTTTGCTTTCCCACTGGGAATCAAACCTGGAATCACGTGCACCAAAAGGCACACGTATTAGCCACCAGATCAACGTCGAGGAATCAATTTGTCTAGCGGACAAACAAACAGATGTAGCCTACATTTAACTAAGAGAATATTGCTATGATTCCCACCATTACGTATATTAATGTAGTTAAACAAAAAGGAAATAGAACTTACCTTTGTCAATCATATTCAACCAGATGAACGAACTGATTAACTTAAATTTTCACTTCTACATAAAACAAGTTTTCGATAAACACCATATATACCCACTTAATGATTAACAAACATAAACATCATTTCCAAAGTATCATCACAGAATCAGAATGGAAACAATGAAACTGATTTAGATATTCATTGTTGCTTACTGTGAAATTTGTTTTGGATTTATAACAATTAATTGCTAAATTAAATGCTCTTCAAATTTTTGATGTCATTTTTAAAATCTAGGTAGAAATAACACGTTATGCTCTGTAGACAAAAGAGACAGATGATTAATGAAAGTAAATATTATGTCAGAATTAGCAGAACAAGAACTCGGGTGACAATTGAAGAGGCCCGGAAATTCACAGACATTATGTTGTCCACCACATGACCTGGGCTCGAACCAGAGACCAGTTGTACCAGAGATGAATTCTCTATCGGTGAAGTACCGTGACTATAAGAATTTTAGGTACTTAATTTACTCTATTTTTTCTCTATCCCCTCCCAAATTTAGTGTGTATCATGACCTTCTGCATATATAGCTTATTTTCTAAATTTCTGATACTTGTTTATTATACGAGGGCATTTCAAAAAAAGTTTGCTCATGTGCGAGAAATGAAAAAATGAAATGAAATCTTTTAAGTTTTATATATGCCGGTTACGCTAAAGGAGACGGTGAAGATGAGAAATGAATGACATGGTGGAATGAAGAAAGTGGGATAGGCACATAGCCAAGGGGGGGTCCGGACCCCCCCCCCCCTTCGAGACCAGAAATGAAAAAATTAGGGAAGAATGAAACAAAATGAAATGAGAAAAAGAAGGATCGCGTTAAAAAAAAATTAAAAATCTGGAAGCCTTTGGTTACTCTTTCTTACGAGGAAATTTGTATTACTTGCAATACATGGTTGCGAGGTGAGCGAGTCAAGGAATTTGAAATTTCTAGAAAAGTTGCGAAATCCTCAGAATTTCTGCTACTAGTCAGGGAGATTTCAAGCTTCCGAAAGCATAGTGCCATTGTGTAACAGTAGACTTTTTTTTATCATAATTTTTCGTCATCGCATCCTTACAATATCAAACATGTTATTTCAGAAACAATTTTCTACTACTCCTTTAACCTGTCATTTGAAAAAGACAGTAGTTGACGGAATAATAAAAACAAAAATATATGTGGAAAGAAAGTTCTGTTAACATTTCATTCAACAGAAAAAGGAACGCAGATATTGCAAAATATTTTACAAGACATTATTGAATATGTACTTTTTCTAATAGTGAAAAAAATGAAATTTTGAGTTTTACGTCCCACGGTTATGCCGGTTAGGCTAAAGGAGACGGTGATAATGAGTAATGAATGAAATGGTGGAATGAAGAAAGTGGGAGGAAACGGGAGAACCCCGAGAAAACCCACGCACACGGTGTTTGTCCACCACAAAGTTCACTTGGCGGGAGCAGGGTTTGAACCCGAGACCCCTAGCACCAGAGGTGAACGCTCTACCACTGAGCCACCGCGGCCCCTTTTTCTAATAGTGAATATGTACTTTTTATAATAATTGAGGTCATAATGAAAGGAAAATTGTTATATTTGAATAAACAGAGAAAGGATGTAAATATTGTATATTTTTTTTCAATACTTTTTTTTTAAAAATTTTACTTGAGATTTCTTCATAGTTTATTAAAATACTTACCAACATATCCTCAATATATGTTGATAGTAAAGTAGTTTAGATTGATCGAGCTTCTGCGCCTTCAGAATTTCATGTCACGCTCCCCCCCCCCTCCCCGTTACGAAATCCTGGCTAAATGAACCAATATATGTTCCAGTAAAATTGTTTAGAATGATCGAGCCCCTGGTGTGATGACCATATTTCATGTCACGGACCCCTCCCCTTCACGAAATCCTGGCTACGTGCCTGAGTGGGAGGAAACGGGAGAACCCCGAGAAAATCCACGAGCACGGTGTTTATCCACCACAAAGTCCATAGGGCACGAGTTGGGATCGAACCAAGGACCTCAATCACCAGAGGTGAACGCTCTACTACTGAGTCACCGCCCCCCCGAGAAATGGCCAGGGCGGTGTCAGTCCTGTAGCGCTGTGTATGTGTGTGTGTGTGTGTGTGTAGTAGTAGTAGTAGTAGTAGTAGTAGTAGTAGTAGTTCAGTAGACAGTGGAAGGAGAAGGTTGTGTTGCAGTTCATTTGTCGTCCGCTATAACAATTGAAAATGAACGTTACAATAGAAAAAACCCGCTAAATGTGAAGTGCGTGCGATAATACGATTTCTGAATGCGTACTGCGATTCATCACGAACTGTGTGGTGTTTACGGAGCAAAGCGGTGAATGAAGGTGTCGTACGTTAATGGTGTTGCATGTTTAAAGATGGACGAATGTACTGCATTATGCCGTACGTGAATGCATGATGGAGCAAGAAGTGGGCGCCCTCAGCAATGAACTCATGCAGTCCAGAGTTGGTGCTTAGCGAGTGCCACGTCTTCAGGCACGTGAAACAATGGCTTGCTTCTCACCACTTCGACAATGACAATGCGCTTTTCAATTCTGTTAGGGGGTGGATTCATTCTCAGTTTTTTTTTTTTTTTTTTAACAGAAGGATTTTCAAACCTTGTAAAATATTATGACACGTGTTTCAATTTGAGTGGTGAATATATTGAAAAGTAGCGTAATGTTGTATTTCTCTAATCTGTATAGTAAACTTTCTGTATCTGAGTAAAACGGCGTTTTTTAAAGCTTTCTTTTTTAAATTGCTCTCATAAATTTTCAGTGGCTCTCAAATTAAGAAAAACAAGGAAGAGAAAGTGATGAGGGGCTTGGCGAAGAGACTGGTGATCCAAATTAGCACCATTATGCTGCAAATGAGAGCTTAATACAACAGCATTTATCTTCTGGCCTTGAAGCTCCCTGATTCGAATCTCCGAAGGTCATGTGAGATGTGTGGCCAACATCATGTCAGTTAGTTTCCTCTTACATCTTTCTATATTTACTGATTTGTTTTGTTTGGAGTTGCTAACACTGAGCAATTTGAGACGTGGATCTACATCTTAACTTAAAAGATCTAAATCAAGTGTGCTTCCACCGAGGAAGGAACCTCAATGCCCAAGGACGAAGGAGTGTAAGCTAACTATATAGTTATGAGTGAAATACAATCTTCATTTTATTAGCAGTTCTTTGATTCTCATTTATTTACTGTATATGATCAGCTGCATGCTATAACCACTAATATTAAACCGAAGATTTCATTAAAAGGAACTTAACTTTTTTTTAAAAAAAAAAAAAATTATTAATTTCTTGAGATTTTGCAAGCAAGTATAGAATTGTTGAAGATACATGAACCAGGCTCATAGCTAGAAGACTAGGACAAGGGGAATATTTTTCTTTTTTCTTTTCTTTTCTTTTCTTTTCTTTTTTTTTTTTTTTAGCAGAAACTGACTGAGTTCACCATCTTTTGTTAGTACATACAGTGGCTGATCTAAAAGGTAAAAACTGGGGGCCTACCAGAACCCAGACTATGGCAGGTATATCATGAGTTTACTATAAGCTTTCAAAAATATATATAAATAATCGTTCAATTTTTTTGTCACTCAAAAAACTGGGGGGCTTAGGCCCCCGGCCCTGGGCTAGATCCGCCACTGAGTACATTAATGTTATTATTATTAAACTTGCTGAAATACCTGTTCTTCATACGGATAGAATAAGTGTACGGAAAATATTTGAACCCTTTCTCTCCCTAAGGATACGCATGAGGGATCAATTTTGATTTAAACGGCATTGGGAATTTTCACTATTCTTCTCAGAGACCTCAAAGATTATGGATTGGACACTAATATTGCAAGTTTTTAACTATTTTTACATGTCATCTCTTCTCTCCTGCCTTGGCGAAAATTTGCTATAAAAATATTATAGAAAACAGAAGTCCAAGAATAAAAAATATTGTACACATTGTAAGATAAGTTTTGAGATGTCTAACTTAATTGCAGGAAACATCAAATGGCGTACATTATACACACATACAGGGTGGCCACAAAGTTCCGTTACTCCTTGGCAAGTGCTAATGTAAGGTTTTGCATTGTTTCAGATTGTGTGAACGATGATTGCTATTTCCAGTTACAGTATTAAAGAGCAAGTGAAAGGACCATCCACACTTTTATGAAGAGTTGAAACATAATCCCTCGCATGTGATAGTATGAGCAGGCATGGTCAGCAAACACGTGTTTGGGCCATTTTTTTCGACGGTGTTGTGAATCACCATCGATACCTGGACATGTTACAGAACTGGTTTGTTCTCTCTTGGAGGAGCACGAGAACAAAGAGACATATTGGTTTCAGCATGATGGAGCACCTGCCCATTATGCTCTAGCCATACGCAAATATCTTACGAAAGCCTTTCCTGTGCGTTGGATTGGTCATGGTAATCTGGATCTGCTCAAACCACTTCCCTGGCCCGCAGGAAGCCCAGACCTCACCATCTGTAATAATGCGGTATGGGGTTCATAAAGGGCATCGTTGCACAAAACCGTTACGATACTACTGCCGAACTGACAGAAGCCGTGAAACAAGTTTTCACTCAAGTTACACCTGCAATGCTCCGAAAAATGTGGCAAAGAACCTAGCGGCGTGTTACCCTTTGTCATGAGAATGACGGTCGACAAACTGATCTTCTGGACACTTAATGTTTCCTATCTCAACAAAAATTCTCGAAAACATTGTTGTTCATGCCATTAAGTTCTTTCCGTGTAGTTATTTACGTACGTTTAGTGTTTATGTTACTTATTTTCAGGGGTAAGGGTTATTGTGGCCACCCTGTAAATCTTAAAGTAAACAAACATTGACGTAAAACGCAGAGCTAATTCTAATTCTTAAATAAAGGATTTAAACTTGTTTTGCTGTTCATTGATAAATGAGTACACTAATGTGAAAAGATATTCCTAAAAGAGTCAAAATCTGCAGGTTTCGAAAAAGTCCTTGACAGATGACTGCTTTTCCTGTCGAAAAAGTCCTTGACAGATGACTGCTTTTCCTGTCGAAAAAGTCCTTGACAGATGACTGCTTTTCCTGTCGAAAAAGTCCTTGACAGATGACTGCTTTTCCTGTCAAAACAGTCCTTGACAGATGACTGCTTTTTCTGTCGAAAAAGTCCTTGACAGATGACTGCTTTTTCTGTCGAAAAAGTCCTTGACAGATGACTGTTTTTCCTGTCGAAAAAGTCCTTGAAAGATGATTGCTTTTCCTGAGCAAAGTTATTACTTCATAAGTGTATACTATTACAAGTCGGATAGGTCGTTCATGAGAATTATTCCTAATCTTATTTTCGGCAAAGTATTTTCTATCTTATCTGTTTTGGAACTAGGGCGGAAAGTATGGATGCCGGATAGTCACGAGTCGGGTAATCGAAAGTCTACTGTATGTATGCAAACAAATGAAAGTTTCAGGGCGGCTGAGGCCTCTGGCCACCTGTACGAACTTGACATGAACATACCATAATAATGTTATTGTAATATGGTTTTACTGAATTTACATTAGTCCATCTTTTGTAGTGGCTGAAGTAGTATTGAATAGTTAAAGCTCATGTTATGTAAATGAAAACACAAATACATAATATATAGAATGCTTTTCCAACAATATAATCTTTCGAGAAACATAATATTATTGTCATTATTTTCTTTTTTCTTCAAGTATTTACATCCAATAGGCGTAGTGCATATTATGTATATTTCTGAGGAAAAAAACTGAAACAATAGATGTGTGTGAGAAACAAAGGTATCAACTATCAAGAAATGTAAATAACTTAATAAAATCATAATTCTTCTTCTTCTTCCTCTTGATGCAAGGTGTTTTAATGAGTACAGATCACCATTCACTCAACATATAATCGCTAAGGTTTTAAAAGAACCCAATTTTATGATGATCGTCCGATCAAGTTATGTATGCAGCATGCGTGTGTTGAGGAATATCAACAGAACAGGCAGGAAGTCAACATACAATTTCTAAGCTGTTTGTAATTGATAGTTATGTCTTGTGAAAGTCTTCGAGAACAATCAATATATCAACATTCAACTGCAGCTAATTGAACACACAATGCTTTATGCTTGTATATGTACCGAAAATTGTCTGTTTCGATTCTGTGACTATCAGTTCCATTGTCCAATTTTATGCAGAATCCTCTTTTAATCTCTTCCTTGTTCATCGTGACCGAAACAATAACCCTTCGTAGAATTAGTAATAAGGAAGTCAAAGATGGAATATTACAATGGAAGTCTAAAGTACCTTATGAAAGAAAGAAGATATTTTATTGATAGCTTCGGACACTCTAAAACTTTCATGCATATTTCGTGTTTTAGAAGACAATGATAGAATGATAGTATATTGGCATACACTTAATGCTAATTACTAGGCGGGAACGCATGGGAACTCAGTTCTTAGAAACATTTTTCATTTTTAATTTTCAAATGATGGAATGATAATATGTATAGGCAAATTAATATACAGTAGAACTTATCTTCAACGGACCCTTTATTGAGCGGAAACTCGTGTTAATCGGGAATATTTCAAAATCCCATAAATTTACTGGCCAAAATCATGTTAAACTCCCTTCATTAATCGGAAAATGTATTATGCGGACAACGGAAACCAAAGTAAGTCTCTTAACGGAAAATTTCAAGTTTCGGAGTGCAGCATTTAGAAAGGTTTTAGACATCCTATGTGAGGTTAGATATATATATATATATATATATTTTCAGCAAAACAGACAGCAATGTGCAAACCGAAGCAGACAAAACGGATATACACGCCAATGAGAATTATATGGAAAGTCTGAAAGGAGAAGAGGAGGTGTAGGAAGAAGAGAAATAAGACATTGAGTTAGATGGAGAGTGTAGACTAAAGATGTATCAAGATACTGACAAAAGTTTAAAGGAACTGCAACATTTGCCTTACACCGAAATGACATTGATATGTTTAGAATGGTGTCTCAGGTTAAAGTCTCTGCGGAAAGTTGAGCAGAAAAGTATCGATGTATACAGAAAATTGTCCTCGACTATTGGAAAAATTAAGTTAATGTATGTATAGTACTTTTTTCTGTTCATTGTACATTTTGCGTGTAGTAGAAATAAATACTGTAAATTAACTAAGGTACGTACAGTATCTTATTTTATTTCAGTCCATTATATGCATGCATTTTTTTTTAAATAGGTCTACCTTCGTTAACCGAAAATCTATTTTTAACGGAAATTTTTGCGAGTCCTATTAAAGACAGGTTTTACTGTACTTCATTTCTGTGAGTTCACAAACCAAGTGTTAAAACAAAATAATTATTTCAGATTCTGCTTGGGGATTGGGGGAGGCAAGGCTCTCCGCTATAAATCAAATTTCACGTTTTTCATTAATATAGGATATCTATATCTATATATCTATCTATCTATCTATCTATCTATCTATCTATCTATCTATCTATCTATCTATATATATATATATATATATATATATATATATATATATATATATATATATATATATATATATATATATATATATATTATAGTATTGATTAAAAAGTAAATGTTACTCAAATTAAAGGGGTAATTGCTCCTTGAAGCCTCAAATGGTGCCCTGTGTTGAAATAAGTTATTTGCAAAACTAATTTAAAGAATAACAAGCTAGTGCTTACATTGTATTTGTAATTATGTAATTAAATAATAATAAATGTTAAAATTCAATTAAATTTATAATCTCACGAAATTTACGAAGATTACAAAATACAAAGTAATTGGGAATATTTAAAACATCTTACAATAACATATAGGCCCCCTATATATGCTGAAATTCTCGGCATATGCACGGCAAAAACAGTGTTTTGGAAAATATTTGAAAGTTAGTTTTTTTATATGCTGAGAAAAATATAGAATTTTCCAGCTTTCTCCTTTAAAAATAAAGTTTTCTAAAAGAATGGGAAGGATGTCCATTTATTTTTAATGTGGAGTTTGTGTGTAAAGTTTTCATTTCCCTAACGTAAGAGGTAATAGGTTTGTGAGATACTCTATCTTTTCCATCTTAAACCCTTTCGTGCTCCTTTAGGAAACGCATTTTAATAAAAATAACAGAACAAAAACTCGGCTCGAGCCAAGTGCTACATTCGTTTCAAATGGTACAGCTTTTTTCCCCGTAATGATGAGACGGGTAATGTCGAATTGAATGAGAAAAGAATATAGAAATTTCCCCTTCCTTACCTTAGCAACAGAATTTTCAAAAACGCTGTCCAATTTACTTTTAATGAAAAATGTATATACCAAGTTTCATCTTCCTAATTTGCGGGCTTACTGAGATTCTCCAATTTTTTTTATATATAAAGTACAATTTGAAACCACTCTCCTCTCTTAGGATGCGAATTTTAATTAAAATAGCATAATAAACTCTCAGTTCAAGGTATGTACTAACTATATCCACAATTTCATTTCAAACCCTTCAGCCATTTTGCCTGTAATACAATCACAAATAAATCACTGTCATTTCTACTTATAGAGGTTTTCTGCAAATTTTGTGCCTAGTAATTATGTATTTGGGTGTTTAACAAAAATACAACTCAATTAATAATGTAAAATCAAATTTTGGAGGTGAAACGTAAATAATTTGGTTGCTAATAACTTGTTGGGACATTGGTATTCTATATTATTACTAAGTTTCCTCGTGTCTAAGGAGTTATTAGATTTGGACAGAGAACTCTATTTGGTACGGAAGGAATAAATAAGAATGGAATTTGTTGAAATTTGTGTACTAAAGTAGATAAATTGGATTCAAATGCATTTGCTCGAAACAAACTGATTGTCACGTGAATCCTTGAAGTTAGGGAGATGAAACTCGGCATATTATCTCAATAAAAATAAGCGGACGCTTGTCCCAGGGATTTGGAAAATTCCCATTTTAAGGGGAAAATTCCCATTTTTTATTTATTTCCTCCGCATTGGAAGCGACATTGTTATTTGTGATCGCATCACGGAAAGACGGCTGAAAACTTCGGAATGAACTTTGGAACATGCTTAATACATATCTCTAGCTAGGTTTCGTCGTAGTCGTCGATTAGAATTTATCATCCCTTTCAACATCGAGGCTATATGAGACTTGGATCTACAACTTAACGTGGGATTCGAAACACATGAATTCTCACCAGGAATTCTCACCACCTCTGGTCTCATCAAAGACGCGTATGTTGACCAGACAGCCAAGAGAGAGCTCTATAACAAGGCTTTAATTATAACTTTGATTACAGGGCATATCGTGAGGAAAGTATGGGATCCAGAATCAATGCGAAAAATGTATCTTATGAGCCCCTTAAGTTAGGAAGATGAAATTCGGTATATAAACTTCTCAGCACAAATAAGCAGATAGCTGATCCACTATTTCCCAAAATTCCGGTTTTAAAGAAAAAGAGCAATTTCTATATCATGCTGCCTGTCCTCAATGTTCTTCCGCCACTCGTGCGTTGATACGAATAGGATTGATTGCTTGTCGTCTTGAAGCGATACCTTTAAATTATTATTTTATCCGCTAGAAGGTGCTGGTCCTATCTGTCTTGGACCGAAGCACAGAGGATATTGTGAAAGCAAGAGAGGTATTCTTAAAGTTGTATTTTGAGGGATTTCCATAATAAATTAATTATGGTTTAGTTATATGTTTACCAGCGATAAACGCGGTAACATCGAAAAATCTCCACTGTTGTGATCGTATCACGAGAAAATGAGTTAACCGGTTGAAATGAATTTTGGAACATAGTACTTTACCTCAAGAATTTTATCATGTCACATTGATTAACAGACGTATTCTGAGGGGTTGGAGGGGTTCTATATGTAATTAACAGTGGCTGATCTAGAAGGTAAAAACTGGGGGGGGGGAAGCCAGAACCCAGACTACGATAGGTTTGATGAGTTTCTATAAACATTCAAAAATATATAAATATTACCCTAAATCATTTCTTCACTCAAAAAACTGGGGGGCCTAAGCCTCCCGGCCCCAAGCTAGATCGCCGCTGGTAATTAAAAATATTTCTGTTCATTTAGCACTGATTGCAATTAAAACTTTTGACTTCTTGTAATAATTGAAATGATACCAAGCAAATACCAGATCATGAAAGCAACAATTAACCAAACTGTCACTAATAACTGAGTCTAGAATCTACACAACTACATTTAAATTAAATTAACGATCCTCTTTTTTCAATTTAATCCCAAGAACTTGATACACAAATTAAATTTGAAATGAAATTGGTACCCATAACAGAGAAAGACAGTCAGTCATTTGAAAATTACATTAGGAATGTTAGTATTATCGTTATTACTACTTTTTTTTTTAACTATTCCCATTGTTGTTACTAATATTAAATCTTATTATTGACATCAGCACTTAATGAGCGCTTTTGTGAGAGGTCTGCCTCGTATTACGTTGCCCACTACACTTTGAAAGCGAATTTAAGAACAGAGTTGCCGGGGGTGGTCTGTGAGTGCCACCCAAGATGCTGCAAAGAAACGAAACACTAGAGGTATTTTCGTAATCAACTTAGTGTAAAGCGGGCGCTGACAGTTTGTGAAGGCTGCATTTCTTCTGCTTATGACCAACCAACCGCATTGAACTAATGGGCCAGCCGCCTTGAATTTTGACCCAGGTGAAAGACTGTAGTGCTTTCAATAGGAGCCTCACCGGCGCCAGCGATTGTACTCATCATCAAGTATGGCATTAAAAGGACGTACGTTTGTGGTCATTGTACATGTATACAATGAGATGAGTAACGGTTGATAGTATCAAGATTAAAGAGAAAGAGAAGAAAAAGAGAGAGTGAGACTGGCGTCAGAGTGTTTTACCTACCCGTCACTAGATGGCAGGAGGAGATCATTTCGATCATATGTCTCGACCTTTCTCTCTCTCTTTTACCTATACTACTATATTCAGTGCCGTCTTAACAGCATTATGCACTGGCTGGGTAAACTAAGTGTGTCAATACGACTAAATTTTATATGTAATATATGCAATTCTGTTCGTTCCCCCTTCCCAGCAAGTGACCATAGGTTGCTTGCGTTAAGTTGTCTCTGACTGTACTGTTACATATCACTACACAAGGGAACGGGAGGACAAAGTTACATTATGTCTTCCGTTGAATAAGGAGGTACTATACCTTCTTAAACCTGTTAACTTATTTTTTTTTTCATTTATGTTATCGAAGTTTAGTTCTGAAAACCCATGTTCGCTTTCGATTTACAAAAGATTTCTATCAATTTGGCGTGGCCACGATGGCCCAGTGGTACAGCATTCAACTCTGATGTATGAGGTCCTTGGTTCGATCCTAGCTTGCGCCAAATGAGCTTTCTGATGGACAAACACCGTATGCGTGGGTTTCCTCGGGGTTCTCCCTTTTCCTCGCACTTTCTTCATTTCATCATTTCATTCATTTCTCATCATCACCGTCTCCTTTAGCCCAGCCGGCATAGCCGTGAGGAAATATTTCGTTCTCATTAAAAAGGTGCCGGTACGTTGCATATGCGTGACTTCCTTTATGCTGGTAAGGACCACCATCCACAGTCTCTCAAATTCGAAATAGGGCCTCTTGAAATTTGGCCCACTTTCTTCATTTCATCATTTCATTCATTTCTCATCATCACCGTCTCCTTTAGCCTAGCCGACATAACCATGATACGTAAAGCTTAAAAAGTTTTCCAGCAATTTGGCGCATGATTCGTTATTTCTTCTCAATTATAAATAGCAACTACGAACTTATCACAGAATCCCTTAATATTGGAGACATGAAATTTGATATTTAGATTTTTTTTTTCAGTTGAAGCAATTAAACACTTGTTCATAAATGTTAATGCTACGTATTTTCTGAAATTACGGTAGAAGGAGAAAAAGTTCGGGGCTTATACTTATTATAATGAGATATCCTTGTCTCGGAATCTCGTAAGGTTAAAGAATGAGGTTTGGTATTTGGACTTCCCTTTAAAATATTAAGGACATGTTTTTAGCGTCCTTAGATATTTGATCTAGAATGAAAGAAAAAGAAAGGTTGGTGGTTCACTGAAATGTCTATATGAAGCGATCGAATTTCGTCCGATACTTTCAGTTTAAAAGAATTCTATATGAAAGGTACAAAAGGAAAAATCAAAATATTGCCTGTAGTAGCGTCTGAGAGTCTTTGTTAGTTTATAGATACGATAGATTCTTAATATAATTTCGAGGCATGGGCTGGTTATACATTAAAATAGCGACTTAAAAACGGCAATATATAAACTGTGACTGTCAAAAATAGCAAGTGTGCATTATAGCGTCAGATTTTCAGGACTGACTGGCAACAGAGAGACAACATATGAGCTCCATCGCTCTCACCTTCGGAGCGGGAGATGTGGGTTTGATTCTTGGTGAGAGTTTATGCGATTTTGATTCTCGGTTAAACTGTAGATCCACATCTCATATACACTGAGTACTAAACCAAACCAAAGTGAAGACAAATTTACGGCAATGAACAATACCATCGGCACAAAGCACGGCATGAGCGCCCAGGACCTCTTTGTCAGCTTTAGACCAAACAAGTTCTGCCGCCGTCATACCGTTTATCAAGAGTTAAAAAAAATATTATTTTCGGTACAATTTTTACTATTTAATGCATGCAGTATTGATGCTCAGATGTAAGACCTAGACTTAGCAAGTTCTTCAAACTGAGGGAACTCTTCTCTCAAAAGCATTAGAAAACCTGACAGTGAACTATACAAGCCACATACTTGTCCTACATTAATATTTACACTTTGAAGTTTAGCGTTAACCGCTTGAAAAATTTTTCGGATAGTTTCCCAAGAAACTGCCATAAATGCAGGGATGAATACTGGGATTTTTCATTAACGATGCGGCCTCATCTCATGTTTAGCGCTTTTGCATTTCGTCGTTGCGCATTAATTATAAAGATTGAATAACTCCTGGCTAATCTTCTTCCAAACCGTGACATTCATCATGACTGGAACACAATCATATCTTGCCCAGACTATCGATTTTCAATTCACGGTTTTGACTAAGAAGTTTCCATTGGTCCGTAGAGGATGTGAGAATTGTTGGAGCAATCCCAAAAAGAAAGATATCGCATTTGTTCAATTCTCAACAACACGTGAACCCACTATAACTTCGGCAGTGCATTTCGTTCCAACATGGCGAAGCCGCATTCCGTTTCTCACATGACTTGCGGGAATATCTCAGTCATGTGTATCCAGAGTAATGGATAAGTTGAACTGGTCTCGTAAGATGGCCTGCTCGTTCACCGAACCGAAACCCACTACACTTTTTCTGTGAGGGCATATGAAATCCCTGGTCTACGAAACACCTCTACTGTCTAAAGGAGAGCTCGTTTGAAGAATTGTTGTCGCTAAGCATAGCATTAGGGAGACATCAAATTTGTTAATACGTATTGGAGACCCAATGCATCGCCGTTGCAATGTCTGTATTGACATCAGAGAATGGCGTTTTGTGCAGCTTCTCTACCGGTATGTATAAAGCTATTTCTTGCATGTGTAGTGATGGTTTAATTTCAATGCTATTTTGTTGTTTATTGTTTTATTGATATAATCAAGCACAGTTGATACAACGATCCCCAACTGCTCTGTAGATAGACTTTCCATTAACGCATTCCGTCAGAGCTTCCGTTTTGCGTATTTTGGACGAACTGTTAGTCCGAGCATGTCTGGGAATCGCTTATGCCTTCTGCGGAATGGCTTGCACACCCATCACACATTGCTGACATTTGCGTTTTAATAGCTTATGTGCGACTTCATCTAAGTATATGATTATAGGTGCCAGATCCACTATACCTCGTGTTCGAAATAAAACGTGCAACATTTTATAACGTTTTAATGCTTGTCCTAGCTACAGGTAGGTTTCTTACTGCACTCATTGTGTTATAGTCGTCTGACCTTTCTCAGCACCAATACTACTACAAATAAGGTTATGTCCTACCGTTGGCTTTGAACCTCTTGTAACCCCTAGGAATCGAACCCAGCATTCCTTGATTATAAGGTGAAACTTGATATTAGTAATCCATTGTGGGCACTATGAATGCACCCTTAAACATTGAGTTTCCAATTTACTTGCAATTTGTCTTCGCTCTTCCTTCATTTTAAATTTCATTTTATCCATTACATCCAGTCCATGCTGTAGTTATGCAACCATGCACAGCACACAAAAACTCCTTTGCCATCTTGATTCTGTTCAAAATATCGACGGTCTGTCAACTACTTTATGTTACTTACTGGAACAGCGTTCCATCTATAATGAATTGGAACAATCTTTCCTAACGGAATATCCAGGACCCCCACTTTCTGTGCGGGACTCTCTTGCGCCGCCACTAAGCGATTCAGAATCAAGCATTTTTGGATAAATCAAATTACAAGTCTAAGATAATTTTGGAGATATTTGCCCCTAAAGTTCATTTTTCCCCGGTTTCGGACAGCTCTAGCTCTGAAACTATGCACTTTTGACACAGGTCAATATGAACCTTTTTCCCTTATTTTAATGTGAGTAATCACCTGTCTCAGTTTGTCGGTCTAACTCATTAACACCCGATAAAATTAACTTTCCAACTTACTATCCATACATTTACCAATGCTACTCCGAACCAAGCAATTTTTTATAAATGATAACATAATTCACTCACAACGTGGAGTACAGCAAGGCGACCCACTTAAACTAGCACTGTTCACCCTAACCAGCCATCACGTTATTAAGGATACTAATACAGATTTAAATGCCTGGTACTTAGATGACAGTACGATAGCTGGAAATATCGACGTAGTACTACGCGCTTTCAATAAAATTCGTGTAGAAGCTTCATCTATTGGATTGTTTCTTAACTCTGCCAAATGTGAAGTGAGTTTTCTGAGCGCCAGAGATTATGAAGTCCATGATCTTTATGAAAGATTTAACGAAGCAGCACCTGGTATCAAACTCTTATCTTCTACCAATTCGGAACTCTTAGACGCTGCCATCTCTGCCGAATCAAGGAGCAAAATTTTATTGGACAATATATCAAAATTAGAATTCTTCTTTTCTGAATTATCCAAAATCTCTTCACACTCCGCTTGTTATATATACTACGAGCTTCACTCTCACTTCCAAGATTACTATATTTCGTCCGTTGCTCCCCTTCTTGGCAGGATGATAAATTATTTGACAAATTCGACCACACTCTAGAACAGAACTGGAATCCATTCTAAACTGTTCTTTGAAAGACAGTTCATGGTTACAAGCTTCCTTACCAGTTGAGAATGGAGGTCTTGGGATTCGTCGAGCCATGGATATCGCCATACCTTCTTTCCTCGCTTCATTCTATGGCTCACGAGAACTAATTGTATCTCTTCTTCAAGAGGAGATTGACTTAGAATCGATTATACAAGAATGCATCGATAAATGGACTAGTCTAGTTGGAATGGATCCCCCACCTAACGACAAAAGACATGTTCAGTCTGTTTGGGATGAACCTATAGTCAAGCTTCGTTTATCTCCACTCCTATCATCAACTAATAGCCCAGATGACAAAGCCAGGCTGTTAGCTGTCTCCTCCTCCAAAAACGGAACATGGCTTCAAGCCCTACCTTCTCACACACTTGACTTATTTCTTTCTAATGAGAGCTTTCGTATTGCTACAGCTCGGTGCTAATATTTGTGAGCCTCATTAGTATCCTGCTTGCAACGCATATGTTGATAATAAAGGATTACATGGTCTTTCGTGTAAAAAAAGTACGTGAAGACAATCTCGACATCATAATGTGAACGACATCATTTGTAGAGCCCTCGTATCAGCCAGAGTTCCTTCTATAAAAGAACCAAATGGTTGTTGCCGCTCTGACGGTAAAAGGCCTGATGGCATGACCTTGGTACCGTGGGAAAACGGAAAAGCACTAGTCTGGGATTTCACATGTTCCGATATGTTTGCTTCTTCCAACATACCCCATTCTTCAATTCAGGCAGGTGTCGTCGCCGCTCACAGAGAATCAGACAAAAGACTAAAATACACAAACCTCTTGAACAAATATTGGTTTGTAACAGTAGCAATATAAACCAGTGGGTCTTAGGGTCACGAAGGATCTAATTTCATTAATGAAGTTGGTCATCGAATAGCGATAAAAACTGGTGATCTCCGAGCTACTGCATTCCTTTTCCAACGTATCAGCATCGCCATCCAGAGCGGGAGTGTGTCATCGATCTAAGGTACATTACCTCCAGGTAAAGAATTGGACGAGATTTTTCTTCTATAACTCGCAATAAGACGGAAGTACAGACATCCTAGGAGGCTGACAACCACTTTGACGATGTTCATGAAGAATGTGTTGAATCCATTTTCGATAAATATAATGTGGCTAAAGATATCATATAGAAAGCAAAACTGGAAGGTTATACGCCAAATGTCAGACTATGACCTTGGCGAATTTAGAAGCTCGAAAGGAAATAAATTCAGTCCTTGACAATGTCGGCATTAGTCAGAGATAAAAGCAAAAATTATGAAAGTAACTTAACAAAGATCATAGTATATGATCCAAATATATGCATTAACGTAATAATACTTTTGTATGTTTCCTAAATTCCATTCCATTGTCCTTACTGTAATCTTTTCTGTATATTTGTTACCACAAAATTTACATAATATTGTAGAGTTATTAATGAAATTTGTAACAACTGTAATTTGCAAATTAAGCGATTTCAAAGCAATTTCGTTTTCGTATTTTGCCATAATCTATCAGGGTATGATGCTCACTTATTTGTAAAAGAATTGGGATATACGCCAGGGGAAAATTAATGTCATACCACAATCTGAAGAAAAATATTTATATTCACATAACGAAAATCGATAACTTAGCTATTATTAGCTGATAAATTTAATAATTAAACTCAAGAAGAGAATATACTAATCATCCTTAAATTGTCGTTAAAAGTGTATGAATATTTGTTACAATTTTGTTTATTATTTTCTCAGATATAAAATGTTTTTTAAAAATTATTGTAAATCATTGTTAATAAAATTAAAAGTTTCTATTCTTGAACTCACTACATATACATATATATATAAGCCTATGTATGTATATTATGTTTTATTTCTAAAAATAAAGGTGCCGTTACGCTGGACCTCAGATTCATAATGGTTAAAAAGTTGTATACATTTCAGGTTATTATTATTATTACTATTAATAATAATAACGTCCAGTGGTGTATCCCTGCAGTCTTGTAACTAAAAACTCTTACGTATATATATATATATATATATATATATATATATATATATATATAAGGATGCTTTAAAAATGTCTGACATCTTAATTTTACAATACAATAAACGTAATGATAATCAATATTTCTTAGTGATTTTTTATTCGTTTTTTCTCTTTTTGAACGGGTGAATGTAAACATCAAAAGTTCCACAAATACTGAATTTCGAAATAACACACATACAATACATTGTTTACATAATATTTTTCAGAATACTAATCATGATACCAAAATGTTCTACAACATCTACTAAATTAGTGGATAAACTTTGCGAAAAAAAACTACGGGATGTTTTCACTTTATCCTCTTCCTAATAATGGATAAAACAATTAATTGGATACACTAAAATAGGAATTGAGCAAAGGCTCCGGTGTGGGCAAAGTACACTGGTGGAGTCTCAACAGAATTTTTGTGCTGGCTTTGAGTTTAGTCGAACTTCAGCGACAGACAGATTTGTTGGGATTATTTCGTTGTGGGCGGTCAGCATTTTGAGAAATGAAAATCTGGTCGGTTCAAACAGAGACTTATATTACCGTGCGAAAAAGGGATGATAAAAGGTAGGGACGAGAACGTGCAAACGATCGAGAGACAGAAAGTCAAATATATCTAGTCCCTGAATTCAATTATCTTACTTCAAGAAGTAACAAAGATTCTCAACTCTTTCTCTAGAAAGAAAAGAAGGAAAAGGAAAACAATAAAAACTATGATTTTCAATAAAACTATGTATTTACTATTTGGTATTTTCGAAGTTCCTTTTTAAGACAAAAGAGGAAATATTCCGTTCTCATTAAAAAGGTGCCGGTACGTTGCATATGCGTGATTTCCTTTATGCTGGTAAGGATCACCATCCACAGTCTCTCAAATTCGAAATAGGGCCTCTTGAAATTTGGCTTTTTCGCGATTTTGGACAGTCCTAGCTATGAAACTGTGCACTTTTCGCCATAGGTCCATATGAACTTTTTCTCTTATTTTGATTTGAGGAATCACCTCTTAAAGTTTGTCGGTATAGTTCAAAACACCCTGTATATACCTAGATATATATATATATATATATATATATATATATATATATATATATATATATATATATATATATATACTTCGCCCCGAAATCTCAGGCTACGGCTCTGTAAGTCGTATTTTTTAATCACTCATAATATGAGAAATGACCTTTTATTAGCCCATCAAACATTCAACTTACTCCACTCACACTGACACATGGGAGACAAGACACAGCAACTATTATTGAACAATACTTTCCAGTAACTAAAGGGGCTCATAGACGATCCATGGTTTGTGCAAACATTGTGTTTGCGCAAACACTCGGCCATACACGATTCAACTGTTTGCACAAACTTCAGTTCAATTTTGAGTTTGATCGCGTAAATATGTCCACTGAAGCAGCTTGTTTAGCTATAGTAATGGCTTGTGCATGGAAGGGGAAAAACCCGCGAAACCAAAAAGGAAAACAGGGTGTGGATGAGAGAGCGGTTCAAGGAACGGTCTAGTTTAGTCATCAAAATTTAATTGCCGAGATTGAGATAAGTTCGACTGTGGTTTTATTTACGGATAGATTCAACTATATTTGGTGAAATATTGGAAATGGTTACACCTCTTATTCGAGAACAGGGTACAAATATGAGAGATTCGATATCTCGCGAGCAGAGGTTCTTTGACACTTTGCGTTATCTTGCCTGCGGAAACACGTACGAGGACTTAAATTTGAAACAGCCATTGCACTTCAGACGCTTGCACAAATTATTATACAAACATGTGAGGCCGCATTTTTCAGATTCCTCTTTTTATAATCTTCACTGTTTACCTTCCACAGTTCAGGTAAATTTCGATAAAGTTCAATAAATTCTCGCCAGAATTCTTGAATCCTGTTCATTGACGCCACAGCGCGAGAAATAAGCGTTTCTACATTAGGTTTCCTACTTAGAAATAAACTTCGTGTTTGCACAAACATGCCCATACACAGTCCACGTGATTGTGCAAACATAATGTTCGTATAAACAATTTTCGAACGAGTTCGATGTGGAAAATGTTTGCACAAACGTTTGCGCAAACAGTTCATATAGCTCCATGCACGGTCAAACTGTTTGCACAAACAGCCTTGTTTGCACAAACCGTGGACCGTGTATGGACGCTATAACAGTAGAATAGTACAATGTGATATCAATTTAATAATGCTTGCAAGGACAGTTTAAGTTTCAATAATTCAACAAATTACACGCTTCTGATATGGACCAACACCGGCAGGAGTAAGAAACGCAGCCAAGCTAGTGTTACGTTTCAAAAGCAAGTTCTACTACAATCACCGACCTGGCTCAGCACAATTCTAAACAACAACGTTGGTAACAAAACCAATGAATTAGTAAACTAATTCCTAGCCCTGCTAACTTCTCTCTCTTTTATTTTTCAAGAAAATAATAAATTAACGATATTTCAGTTTTCTCCAAAACTGTTTCTCCACAACGGCTCAGTGGCAGAGCGCAGCGCTTGTCTGTGGTGCAAATGGGTCCCTGGTTCGACCTCCGGACAAGTAAGCTTATGGTGGACAACATCGTGTTCGTGGGTTTTCTCGGAGTACTCCCGTTGCCTCACACGTTGTCATTCCACTAATTCTTCCGTCATTCACTTGCTTTAATCATCCGTCTCCCTTAGCCTAAAGGACATAATCACGGGAAGTTAAACTCAAAGATTTCGTTTTATTTTTTTTTCGTTTAGTCCAATGTTTAGTATGTAAACCATAGGTGAATGTGACACCCAGGTTCGATCCTTGCTACGGATAGAATTTTTTGGTATTAATCCAGCATCGAGAAGACAGACTTGAATTAAGAGGTTGCAAATTCCAGTCTAGAAAGCATTTATTTAAAATGATGGTGGAACATTTATCATCCACCATCGGTTGACAACACATCATTCATTAAAAGCTGTTTGGCAGGTCATAGCCCATATTAGGCTGCAATTTCATAAAGGATTAGGTTGTTTTAATATCTATAGTATAGGGTAATATATTGCCAAGCCAAGAACAAAAAAATGGTATATTTCGTGTATACATATAATATAATATACACATGCATATACATATGTATATGTATATTATATACATATACTTATAATATGGTATTGGACAAGATCTCATCATCATTTGCCTTTTTCATAAAAGAAAATAGAAAAAAGTTGGTTACTTCGTATGGAATTTGGTTTGTTAGTTAGTTAAACATTTAGATAAATAGGTACTTATATAGGTTGATAATTAGTTAATTTGTTTGTTTGTTAAAGATATATTTAGTTTGTAAGTTAGTTAGGTAGTTTGTTAGACAGTTAGTTAATTATATATACAGGGTGTTTCAAATCAACACCGACACCGTTTGGAAGTTGATTGCTCACAACAAAATAAGACAAAAAGTATAGACCATCCTCGGTGTACAAATGCTTCCTTTCAAAGTTATAGGCTGCCGAAAACATTCAAAAATGAACTTTAAAGGTCCATAGCTGCAAAACTATGGAATCTACCGTAGTCGGGTCAAGACTTCACTTTGGATATGCTCTATCCAAAAATACATGTTTCAAAATCCTTCGGTACACACGCAACAACTTTTATAGAGGCTAATGGCATATAATATGAAGTACTCACCAACTACCTCTGTAAAAAACTGTTGCAAAAGTACCGCAGGATTCTGGAACATAGATATTTGGATAGGGCACATACTAGTTCTTAAGTGAAGTCTTGACCCGACTAGGGTAGATCTCATAGTATTGAAGCCATGGACCTTTAAAGTTCATTTTTTTTTCATGTTTTCGGCAGCCTATAACTGCGAATGGAAGCATTTGTACACCTAGGTTGGTCTATACTTTTTATTCTTATCTTGGTGTCAGGAATCAGCTTCCAAACGATGTCGGTGTTGTTTTGAAACACCCTGTATAAATAGTTCGTTAGTTTGTTAGGTAATCTGCTAGTTTGTTTTAGCATCCCTTTTCAGCAACGAGGCTATACGAGATAAGGGCTAACAGTTTAAGGAAGAACCCAAACCATCCTAATTTATTTAAATTTTCCTTGCTACTCCAGTGGGAATCGAAAACTGGTCCACGTGTACTAAAAACCCACCCACTAGCCACTAGATCAGCGAGGAAGGCAGAGAAAAAGAAGAAAAGCAGAAAAGAATGACAAGAAGGAAGAGAAGAAGGAGAAAATCGAAGTACAATTTTCGATGGTTATAAATCTATCTATATAAATTAAGGTTTATACCAATGTGTAAAATAAACTTTCATTTTATGTTCTCAAGATTCTACGTTGTCAATAGTTGCCAAGTACAACTTTCTTCGTGCGTTTGTCATGTATGGGTTTCTCTTCTTCTCTCTTTCTATTTCCTTCAACAGTGACTGGTTGCTATTACACATTTCTCTCTCTCTCTTTCTCTCTCTAGAAAGTCGATTTCTTGGAAATGACAAAGTAAAACTAGATTTTATAGTGAGGAGTAAAAAAACTGAAGAAAATAAAAAAACAGAAACATCAGTGAACAAAAGAGTGCAAGGAGAAAAAATCGACGAAAAAAATCAAACGGAATTAATTTTCATTAAGTGTATAGTTTCAGTCTTTTCTGCCTCTCTATTTTCTTTTCCTTCTCATTCTACACATCGTTCTATTTGACATTAGGAACATACATACACACACGTAAATGACCAAGCAATATTTATCTTCATTTCTCCTTCTGATTCTTTCTGTTGCTCTTTCATTTTTTTAATTCTTCATGTGTCTGTGTATTGTGTTTGTAGGAATTTGTCAAAAAGCGAAGAGGAAATTTCCATGCAGAATCTAGGTGAAGGGTTTACCGTTTTTCTATCTAACCAGCAATGGTGACCTACTGAGAGGGAAAATTCCAAAACAGAATAATAGGCACAAGTTAAACTGATAACTAAGGTCAACATATTTGCTTACCTCTTTTTCCTGACGTTGCAAGAACGTTGTCGCTACAATACAAAATTGTTTTCTAAACAAAATTGCTTAATTAAAGAACCCCTTGTTCTTCAATCTAAGTTTTTCTCGCATTTTGCATTCATATGTCTATTTTCGTTTATTTTTTTTACTTCATACAAGAAATGTATGGTTTTTTAAAATTAGTAGATTGGGATATTTTCACGCAAGTAGCCAAAACATTTCAAAAGCAACAGCAGAAAAAACTAGCTTTTGTGATAAACATACAATTTCTCATGACATTATAGGAAATTATTATGAATAGTCATGTTTTGAGGTAAATTATGTCTTGTAAGTAGTCATTTAATAGTATATGTACGTTATTTCAAACCAAAAAAGCAAGAAATTTTTATTTTTCAATATTCGAGAGAAAGATCTTGCCTGCCAAAACATATTAAATTAAAATACGTTTAATAATTTACCTACCTACGTAACTAACTAGCTCTATGGCCTATGGAACCCGGAGGTTCAATGCGCGTTCACAAAAGCTCTCCATAGACTTCTGTCCTTAGCCAATTGGATCCAATTTCTACTTCGTAGATATTTTTATTTTTGAAAGATCCATATTAATATTGTCCTCCCATCTGCATCTAGGGATGTTTCCCGATTGGATTTCCAGTCAAAACTTTGAAAGCGTTCCTATTTTCTTCTATTCTCGCTACACCTACCTGTCCACCGGAGCCTCCTAGACTTGATCACCCTGACAATGTTTGGTAAATGTTATAAATTATGCAGTTTTTCGTTATGAAGTTTCTGCTATTCCCCATTCCCGTTTCTTTTGGGTTCAAATATTCGTCTCAGGATTTTATTCTTAAATACTATCATTCTGCATACTTCCCATAAAGTAAGCGACCATGTTTCGCAACCATACATCACAACAGGCATAATTTTTGTTTTTATATATTTTAAGCTTCAAGTTCCTCGACAGAATTCGGAACGATAAAAGATTTTTAACTGAATAATCATGTATGTTGTGCTGTAATAATAACTTACCTAGAGTTCGAAAGTGATCAGTAGTTTGTTTCGACTAGTGTGTTGTGCAGATAAAGCACTATCAAGTAATGTACGTATTACTTGTAGATGGAATATGGACATATTCTTATGCTTCTTTCTTTAAAGGCAAATGCTTTCTACAATGATTAACCGCGTTTCTATATTATCTGAACACTATTCTCGATTTGATGTCAGTGTTTGTATTGTATTGAAGGATTATCCTTATTGTTTCGTGTTAGATCTTAGTGTCTATCTAACTGAAATACTACTACTACTACTACTACTACTACTACTACTACTACTACTACTACTACTACTACTACTACTACTAATAATAATAATAATAATAATAATAATAATAATAATAATAATAATAATAATAATAATAATAGTAGTAGTAGTAGTAGTAGTAGTAGTAGTAAAGATTCGGTATTACTTAGACTTAAAAGACTTAAAATTCAATTTAACTTTGGTGTCCGATTCAATACTATTGACAACGAAATTTTTGATGTGTTAATCTTCATATTAATTTTGATTCCATCATGTAAGATCAAGAAACCTATATTTGATGTAACTTTCCTGCTTCGGGCTTTTACTTCTTCCATGTAAAAAGCTTTGAAATGAAGGGATATTAACCACGCGTATATGACACGCACAAGGTAATTATAGGATGCATGGAGGCACGTTCCACGCACACAGAAAAGAAATACCTGTTTGTACGAGCACTAATTGTTTTTACGTGGACATTCATCCTCTAAGGCAATGAGTGGTGTAATAAAAACTAATAATATATAATTACAAAACTGAAGACATGTTGTATAGGATAAATAAAATCAAATGAAGAATTTGTACTGTGGAATTTTTGTAGGAATATAAAATTAAACCACTTAAACTTTTGATTTAATATGTTTAGTAAGATAATAATAGATACAACCAAAGAAAATTAAGATAAAAGTACTTATTATTAGCTTTTATATATAAAGAAGTATAAATGAGGCCTCCACGCTAGTCTGATGGCTAGCACGCGCATCTGAATCACGGATTCGATTCCCGGTGGGAGAACATTGAACTCACTACTGTGGTTCGAATTCCTTTTTTAAACTATAGATCTACGTCTCATTGTAGCTTCGGTCTTGAGGAGAAGATAACTCAATTAGTTGAATGTTTATTTAAGAATCTGAATAACTAACTGACTCTATGGACTATGGAACCCGAAGGTTCAATATCGCGTTCACAAAATCTCTGAATTGACTTCTGTCCTTAGTCAAGTGGATCCAGTTGCTACTTTGTATTTCTATTTCTGCGAGATCCATCTTAATATTGTCCTCCCATCTGCTCCTAGGTCTTTCTAATGATACAGTACCAATGAAACAGCAGAAATTAAGAGATCTCTTTTAACAAAAAAAGGAAAATCAGGTTACTGAAGTTATCAGTTCAAATAACAATGCAAAAGACACATGCATACTACGATAAAGAAATAGAAAAAGGACTTACGGAATCTTTTAAAATATCTGTCAATGAAGAAGTATAGAGCAAATTTAATTGAATAAAACAGAGAAAAAAATAATGAAGAATTGTCCGAGAAACAAAAATATTGATGGTAATAAGTAAAATATCAATTGATAAAGTCGAAGTCAACGAGAATAATTTATCGTGGAAGGAGTAAAGAACAAGATGATAAATGATGATTTCTCTTTAATGGTATTGTATTTTAACGTCTCTTTCGGACAACATGGCTGTATGAAATATGGATCTACAATTAAATGTGGAATTCTAATCACATGGGTGCTCGCATCGGAAATCGAACCGGAACCTTCCCGCATGAGCAAATTATAACTGGTAAAATGATATTCGTTTGCAACTACCGTATACATGATGTAGGAGCACACTTTTACAATACGAGAAAATAACACAGAGAAGCACGTTGACCAAAGGAGAAGAGGAAATGAAACAGGAGAATAGAGCAAACTTAATGTTAGCAGTGTACAAGCTAGTATACCTCTAAGACCATTAGCTAAGCTTTGACTTTTTTGTTTCCCTGTTCACACTTTTCTCGCTCAACACCAATTTTCTTGCCTGTTCCTTCTCCTCTCCGTGTGATTTGCTGAGAAGTGGAACAGTAAGTTGTGACGCAATAGAAGATACAATTGGAAAGAATTGGAAATCTTGAATATGGTGTGCTATTGATAAGTGAGATATAGATGAAAAGCAATACCGCGTAGACAATTGCGGGAAGTGACTTTAGCTGTTGCAAGAATCCTTATGATCTTTTACAATTTTGAAATAAGTATACATATATATAATGATTAAGAAATAAACGGCTATTGAAAATTGTGCAGACAACATTTTAAAAGTATATATGTATATAAATGGATTTTCATGGAATTCTTGAAGTTTCATAATTACAGTAGGCAATTCGCTGTTTTTATCTTATTAACAAAAGTTTAGAAACTACTCTAAAAGGAGGTGCTTTTATTTCTACTTGTTTATTTATTGTGGTGTAAAATTAATAAATAAAACTAGCTTTAAAAACATTAAGTGCTGTACCTGAGTTTGAGAGCTAACGTTTCTTAACTTACTTATTAGCTTACATTTCGCTTCTACCATTTTCCCTGTTTTTTAAAAAAGACTTTTCCTAAACTGTAGTTAATAAGACAGTAACACTGAATTACTCTACACAAAAATCTCCTTTTTAGTGTATTGTTCTTAAAAGTGCTTTGTAAGTTATTATTTTGTGTTTTTAAAAAGTACTAGTTCCTTATTGAATATTTTAATTGCGTTGTGGAAAGCAATAATCTATTTTGTCTCATTTGGAAAATAATAATAATAATAATAATAATAAAAAACGCAACAAACTTGCCTATCAAACTTTTTGTAAATGTTCAAACTCATTGATGTAATAGTCAACAGAACACTTAGTCTCTGCAACTAACCAAACATCTATGTATTTTTGGTTGTATAATCAGCAGGCGTTTAACGTTCCACGAATATGCCCTTTCGGCTAAGGGGGACAATAGTTGAGGCCATGCAAGTGAATAATGATGGAAGAATTGGTGAAGTAAAACTCTGGAAAGAAACGGGAGTATCCCGAGAAAACCCACGAGCATGATGTTGTCCACGACAAACCTACTGGGATCGAATCAGGGACACTTCGCATCAGAGGTAAGAGAACTACCACGAACAAGGGAAGTTCGGGAGAAAGCACTGGCCTGCAGATAAACTAAGCATGCCATTTGAAAGACCAATTCATGCTGATTACAACAAGCTTATAAAATTTTTGTAGGTTGAGAACTGTTCGAGAGATTCAACTTGGAAATTTATATTTAAAAAGGAGTATTTGCGCATTTAAATGAGTTAAGTGTAACATTAGTAGGAACGAATAATGACATTGAGTTAAAATCTATCGGAAGTAACAGAAAAAAAACTGTTTTGCAATAACTAATGGGTTTGTTAATAAAAATTAGTCATTATGCTGTTCACAATAATTATAGGTTAGAGCTGAAAATTGATCACTATTGTTCTTCTGTTCTATGAAGAAATGAGGCACGCAAAATACTTCCTTGCACCATGAACATATTATATGTGCAATTGCGTTGCATCCATTAAGGGAATAGGTCGCATAACCAAAGCGTAATTCGACAGGTGATTCAAAAGGTATATAATTTGTTCGGTAACCTGTCTTGAAGCAAACTGAAACAATCCAATGTACCGCTATGAATGAAACTGACTCATTAGCATGGACACGAACTTTATTTGACTTTTTCGTTGGTACATCATAACGTCCGCATGAAGAAGTTTCATACTATGTACAAATCTCCTGCCATTATCTTTGACTGGTCGGAATCAAAACACATTAAATGGTTGTACAAATCGTGTGCTGTTCTTTGTTATATTCGCAACCAGTCTGTCTTTGCCATCCGTTATCCAACTTGTAATGGACAATTTGTCTGTCAATGGACCCTAGTGATCAAGCAGTAGTAAGTTCAATCCAATGCAATAATTTTGTACTTAACGCTTTTAAATGCGCATTTACTCATTGTTTCATATAAATTTCCAAATTGAATCTCTCGAACAGTTTTCAACCGCACATAAATTTTATTAGCTTGTTGTAATCAGCATGAATTGGTGTTTCACATGGCATGCTTAGTTTCTCTGTAGGAGACGTCTGTGAAGTTGTCCCGCTCACCTAACGAATTTTTCTTTTTCTTATCTACATCGTTAGTTTATCGTTAGTTTACGTTAGTTTTGCTACAATTATCGTTAGTTTCGAAAAAATAAAATTTTTATTCAACAAACAAATGGGCAGGACAACTTCACGGTTCCCCGCCCACAAACGAATTTCAAAAGTATTTCATATCACGTCGTTAGTTTATCGTTAGTTTACGTTAGTTTTGCTAAAACTATCGTTAGTTTCGCAAAAATTACGATTTTATTCAAGAAATAATGTTTCCTGCCAACTGTGAATTAGCCCGCCCATATTGAATTCTCTTAAACTTCCAACTCATATTGTTAGTTTATCATTAAGGTTTGTTTTACAAAAATAACGATTTTATTCGAGAAATAAAGATTTCCGCCAAATGTAAACCCTAACAGCACAATTATATAGCAGGCATATGCCTATCATGTTCCGCCAGGTACACTGGAATGTGTCCAGTATGTCCCTAAGGA
Organism: Thermobia domestica; assembly: GCF_964235325.1. Classification (NCBI taxonomy): domain Eukaryota; kingdom Metazoa; phylum Arthropoda; class Insecta; order Zygentoma; family Lepismatidae; genus Thermobia; species Thermobia domestica. The sequence goes on along the minus strand of NC_137462.1, from coordinate 164,317,363 downwards.
AAGTAAAACTAACGTAAACTAACGATAAACTAAGGATCTGAAATGGAAATTTATGATAATTCTTTATGGGCGGGAAACTTTACATTTGGCGGGATATCTTATTTCTCGAATAAAATTGTTATTTTTGCAAAACAAACGTTAATTTTAACAAAACTAACGATAAACTCACAATATGAGTTGGAATTTTATGAGAATTCAATATGGGCGGGCTAATTCACAGTTGGCGGGAAACTTTATTTCTAGAATAAAATCGTTATTTTTGCGAAACTAACGATAGTTTTAGCAAAACTAACGTAAACTAACGATAAACTAACGATATGAGTTGGAATTTTATGAGAATTCAATATGGCGGGCTAACTCACAGTTGGCGGGAAACTTTATTTCTAGAATAAAATCGTTATTTTTGCGAAACTAACGATAGTTTTAGCATAACTAACGTAAACTAACGATAAACTAACGATGTGATATGAAATACTTTTGAAATCCGTTTGTGAGCGGGGAACCGTGAAGTTGGCCTGCCCATTTATTTGTGGAATAAAAATTTTATTTTTTCAAAACTAACGATAATTTTAGCAAAACTAACGTAAACTAACGATGTAGATAAGAAAACGAAACATTCGTTAAGTGGGCGGGACAACTTCACAGACGTCTGTAGGAGAGTGCTTTCTTCCTAACTTCCTTTGTAAGCCACCGTGCACCCAATATTTTTATTGATTTTACAGTAAAACGATAATCTATATACAAACACTTCTCGTCTCGTTTTCGAGACGAGGCACACTAGTCTCTAAATATTAATCGCGATCTTTCTCTGAATATTTTCCGTTCTGACATGTTTTTCGTTGCTAAAAGTGCAATTCCTTCATGTTTTATAATGTGGTCAGAAACTGTTACTTTTCTTCAGAAACCTTCTTCTCCTCAGCTACTCTATAGAATCTCACATCATGTTGGTACCTATTATGGCTTGTTATTTTACACCTTCTTGTTCCTTCACCAAATGATCTTACAGTGATATCCATTTTTCACGTTCCTTTGTAGTGTGGAAGTTCTAGCACATCTTATAAGTTTTATTTTGATATTGTTGATCTTTTCATATTAAACCTTCTACACATCGTTTAAATCTGCGTCTTTTTTTTTTTTTTTTTTAACAAAAATATCAAAATAGTTAAATATTAACAGTATTGTATATAAGTAGTTTAAGCCTAAACCACTAAATCATGTAATGACATATGACGAAGGTTTAATTTCAGACCTTCATTATTTCTTGTCTAATCTATTTACAAGAAGAAATTAAATATTTAGAATGTCATTATGTATTCAAATGACGTTAAATTATATAGGAAACAGATACGATTATAATGTATTAAATAACAAGATCTAAGTTTAAATCATATGTACTTAATTGAAATATATTGTGTAATGAGTTTCTTATCTTTAACGTTTATAAAATGCTCTTTTATTTTATTCACAACCACTTCGTCAACTTTTAGCTTTTATGAATTATATAACACGATAACAATGTGTCAGATTTAAGACATGGTTGAACTAGAATTGCCCAGAGAACTCGTGAAATTTCTAGTCTTGCCTCGAAAAGGAAACGAAAATTTTCGTGCTTTTCATCTCTTCCTGAATTTAAAAGTGTACTTCTCATCTCATGGGAAATGCTACCTAAAAAAAATAAAAAGGTAAAGTTATTTATTTAGTATAAAACTTTAGTTTAAAACATTCAATGCAATTAAAAAAAGGACACGTAACAAATTTGACAGTTCGAGAAATACTGATAGCTAGTTCATGCACAAAATGGGCACCACGCCAGGATTTTGTTCCATAACTCATGAACTAATTGCTCAATTTTGATGTTTTAAAAACAGTTGGAAAGTAAATATTATAAGAACGTTTCTGAAAATGTTCTTACTTTTCTAGAAATTTCAAAATGAATTCCAAATGAGATTTTCAAAAAGTGTACTTCTCATCAAAAGTAATTTTGTAATCATAGTATAATTATCATTAATAACAAGTCCACTTCCTCCTGTGTAATTTGACGTTTGCAAAATGAAAATTGAAATTCATGAATATTTATGGATTCGTTAAAGTTATGAGAGGAGAAGTGCAAGCGTAGGGAATTCCCGCGCCGCCATTTTGAAACTCAAGCTGGCGTGTGATAGATGAAGACTTCTAGTCTGTTGCAGTGATTAGTTTAAAGTACCGATGCTGAAATATTCCGCTTTCATCTCATTAGTTCGATACTATTGTCATATTTTGCGTATCTTTACTGATCTTAAAAAATAGCACTGTGTTAATAATAACATTGTAAAAGTAGTAGCAGAGCGTGCATGACTTCGTGCTTCCATACAAGGACTACCACGAATTGTAACACTAAATTCATAAAGACATGATCTCTGGCAGTTACTACTAGAAGTAGCCGTCTCTCCACATATAGGTCAAAGGGGCATTAATTCAAGAGATATTCACGCGAAATCAAAAACATCAACATGTCCGATCACTAGAAAATGTGTACTAACCTGCAACGTGATCTGAGCTGCTCTAATATTGGAATTAAACTTTCTTAATGGAACATGCATTATTGTCAGGAATCTTCTTCGAGAGATTGTGGCATGTACTGCTTAATTTACATTTACATTGGCCAGATTTTATCTTCTCCAAGTGGAGATATAAATATAGAAATAAGGTAAGATATTTATTAGTTTAGAAATTACAATACGTTCATAAAGATATACCTAGTACATATTAATATTTACAAAAACTTCTATTTCACTCGTACTCTATATTTATTTTATTTACATTATCTACTTGTAAAACCTTATACTCAAACACAACGGTAGAAGGCATGGTGGCTCTGTGGAAAACTAGAACTTCTGTTGCGAGTGGTTCCTGGATCGATTCCAGGCTATATAAATTAATGATGGACAGTAATGTGTCTATGGGTTTTCTCAATGTTCTCACGTTTCTTTCCGTGTTCTCATTCCTTTAATTTCTTTCATTAATTGCCCGTCTCATTTAGCATATAGAGAATAATTGCGGGACGTAAAACTGAAAGATTTCTTATCATTTTTGGACAACGTAGGACCATAGTTTCAGAAAACATTGTTAAGAGCTTTTCTTTAAAAAAAAAAAACATTGTGTCAGAAAATTTTAGTAATTAATTTAAACAAACAGTATATCTAGTCCATCTTGCACAATTTTTTTCCCCAGAAAACCCTTAATGAAAACATCACTCCCTACCCTACTTGGTATGTCACTTCATCAACTATTCCTGTATGGTATTTCGTAACGTAAAAAAGAAGAATTACAAAAAAATAGAATGTCTAGTGATGTCTTGTAGGACGTGAAAAAGAGTTCTGAATTATGATAGGCCATATTTCCAAGTCTTTTGGTACATGAAAAGAAAAAAAGAAATAAAAAGAAAGATACGTAAAGGTATTCTTTATGTACACGCTTAGTTACAAGAAGAGAAAATTGTCAACGACTTATCAGATAATACGTCTGCTAAATAAATAAACATTGCCATTTGCCGTTTTATCTCTCTCTCTTTCTCTCTTTTCCTCCCTCTCCCCTCCCACAGAGCTCCCCCACACAGGAGTTTATTATTAAAGAATCTGTGAAGAATCTTACTTTTTATGTTTCTCCCTGCTTCCCCCGTAACCCTCTGCCTGTTACTTGCCGGTCCTTGTTGTTGTTGTAAGATGTTAGTAGTTGTGTTGTGAGCTTTTGGGATGTCGTGGGAAATGGTACAGAGGCCACCGCACGCTTCCTGCTTTTCTTCTTCCACCAGCGACGAAGTGTCGCCGTTTCTCCATATAAGGGGCCCATCTTTCAGTTGCCTATTCAACTTTCCCCTAGTTGTCTCGTACTCTAAGAGAAAGCAACAGAATGGATGGAGTATTGAGCAACAGGAGACTTCATTGCATTGTTGTGATTGCGATGATTCACGATTTATATATATATATATATATATATATATATATATATATATATATATATATATATATATATATATATATATATATATATAATGTATGTAGGTGACTTGTTGTGCTGAACATCACATGCTACATACGTTATATATATTACAGCAAATACATATCGGCTCGACTATAAGAAGAAAACGGTGCTATAGTAAGCACTTTTGAATTCGCGCATCCATTAAAATTGCCTACATTTTCATAGGCTTATGAAAGTCAACAACAACAAAGACTTTCTTAGGATTCCTCACTAAACTCAGTAGAGTTGCTTACCAGATTTTCCAGATAGAAAAATGGAAAATTTTACAATTTTTAAGGGGGATGGACGAAGACGAAGGTATACATATAATGCTCAAAATTTACGTATATTAAACACATATTGTAGGATCCAGGATTTTCTGACGTGGCGTGCAGTAATAACTACCAATATATTTGAATTACATTTGAATTTTTTACATGCCTATAGGCATTTGCAGTGTGAATGAGGAATTCTCCTGGAAATGCTAAGTGTCTGGTCTTGGTGAATACTTTTCCTTCAACCTTCTAAAAATAGACTTAAACTATTGGTTTTGCAAAAGCCCGCTTTATTTTAAGCCCAAACAGAAACATAACAGCAAAAAGTTTCGGAAAGTTTTGCTATTTTCACTGCTAGCTTCTCACTTTAAATAGTGTATATTTACAACGAAGGGGTGCATGTGCATCGGTGCACTCCCACCGTAAATCAGGGGTGAATCTAGGGCCGACTTCTGGGGGGGCGATGGGTTGTTAATATTGCTACTTAGAGCTACTTTTAAGAGCTTCAAACTCTGGGATGGGTTTTATTTATATATATAAAATAAGAAACTTTCCTCTTCTGGGGGGGAAGGAAGCGATTTACCCCATCTCCCCCTAGATCCGCCACTGCAAGCTCACATGCTTAGTTTCATATAGTAACGTAGAATAACTTTATTTGGAAACTTAGGCAGTTCCATTAAAAGTAATTTCAACACATAAAACACACGAAAAAGCATGTTTCTTTTCTCAGAGGGAGCTCGCGTGCTCATGAAGCTGTAGGCCCTCGTTTCATATACCCTCAGTGCTAATAGGGACACCATAAACTCGAATCCAACCAACAAAGTATGTTACAAAAATCTTTATTGTCTCTTATTAAAAATTTTACTTCTCTTAAAATTCTACTTCATTGTTTTTATACGTTCGATAAATTCTTGCAGGACATAACAAAATTAACAACCATTTTGAGTTCTTGTTTTTTGTTAGATCATAGCAGCTTGTTTCTGAAGTCAGTGTACCTCGGTCGATCAAAACTGCGAATGGTCGACACGCTGTTGAAACACGAAGCGTAAGACGTTAAATAATAAAGTATTTTTAAGCATAAAGCATATGAAACATGAACCTACAGATTAGGGTTTAATCCAAACCATCAATGCTCTTCCAGCGGGAATCGAACACAGGACTCGGTGCACCAAAAGTGCTCTCGATAACCACTAGATCTGCAGAAAGGAGTTGAATGACGAAAGAACAGTGTTTATTATTAACCATTTTTACATTTAAACTGGAAATTGTTAAGTATCAGACTTCGCAACTACGGGAGTGGGAGACAGGACCTAAAGATGCCAAGCAGAGACCTCTCAAAGCGAAGCCAAATTGAAATGAAATAAAATATTTAGTTTATTATCACTCTTTACTAAAGGAGAATGATGCTTAGTGACATGGATGAATGTTTTTCGAAGATTTAATAGAATGGCAGTATAGAAGGAAACGAGAGAACACCGAGAAAACCCACGGACAGGTGTTGTTTACTTAAAATTCACATGAATTGAGTTCAAACCAGGATCCTCTCCGCTTTACCATTTATTTTTAAAACTCTTGTTCACTTTTATTATCTTTTTCTTATATTTTTCATCCCTATTAGGCTCGACAGGGATATGAACACAGAAACATCGAGGACATTACCAACCTCCGTGCTATTCAGAGGAACTCGAACCCTTAATGGGTCTCACTTCACGGTCGTCAGCCTAACACCTCGACTACACCAAACCGGCTGCCACTAAACTAACTAATTTTATGGCGTACGGAACCCGGAGGTTCAATGCCGAATTCACAAATGCTCCTTCATTAACTCTTGTCCTTAGCCAACTGGATCCAGTTTCTATTTTCTATTCCTATTTCTGCGAGACCTATTTTAATATTGTCCTCTCATCTGCGCCTAAGTCTTCCTAATGGTCGTTTTCCGATTGGACTTCCAGTTAAAACTTTGAAAGCGTTCCTACTTTCTTCCATTCTGGCTACATGACCTGTCCACCTTAGCCGCCTAGACTTAATGGCCCTTACCAGTGGCGTATTTAGGGGGGCTTCCGGGCTTAAGCCCCGCGAAATCTTACTTACTATAGTAAAGTATATGAAATATCTTGCAGAATTTTCACATTTTCATACAAAGCCCCCCCCCCGAAAGTTAGCAAAGCCCTCCCCGAAACAAAATCGTAAATACGCCACTGGCCCTTACAATGATTGGTAAACGATATAAATTATGCTGTTTCTCTTATGAAGTTTTCGCCACTCTCCACTCCCGTTCCTCTTGGGTTTGAATATTTGTCTCAAGATCTTGTTCTTAAATACTTTCGCTTTACGTTCTTCTCTCAGAGTAAGCGATCATGTTTCGCAACCATACACCACAACAGGCATGATTATCATTTTATATATTTTAAGCTTCAAATCCCTGGACAGAATTTGCGATGACAAAAGATTTTGAACTGAATGATAACACGAATTCCCTTTTAGTCGACATCACTGAGTCATCGTATCCCCATTATAGTCAAATGTGGAAGAAGAAGGAGACAGGTTAAGAAATTGCGGATAATTGTATAAATTTACAATAGTTTCGCCACTGAGTGAGAGAATACTGCAGCTTACTTCAACGTAAAGGTTGTAGAACAGCTAAACAATAACTAGACACAAGTAATTTAAAGCAACATGACAAAAAGATTTCTTTTTCACAATGTAAAATATTGAGGTGGTGCCGAAACTATCTCGTAGTTTCTAATTACATGTAATATTTCCTTTGTATTTATAGTTACTCTGGAATTGCTTGGGATGCTTTTAGTAGAGAATAGGTAGACGGGGCGTAGGCCTAAAGGTGCCGACTTACTCGTAAAGAAAATATGACTAAAAGACGTGTTAACAGACGAAGGACATTGTTACCCATTCATACTTTAAGCTTCATTGGTCTTCTTTTCTTTCTTTCTCTCAGTAGAAAAATGTATCTGCCAGAAAAGCTCATTTTGAAAACGCAAAGGAAAACGAGACGAGAAACCTGTCAGAATTTGTCGTAGGCGTCTGGTATAATTTGTGTAGCAGTAGCCCGCGCCGTTAACTTGTGTGCACCTGCTCCTGGAAGACAAGAAATGATTCGTGTATTCTGTCGCCACTTGGATATTAACGGCCAGGAACGTAGGGAGGAAGCTTGATTTATCCTACAAACGAACAATTCGATAAAGAACCAAGCCCTTATACTACAAAAAAAAAAAAAAAAAAAAAGTCAAATACTTTTTTCTTTGTATGCAGTGAGAATATAGTAGTATGTCTTCAGTCATAGAGTCTCGACCAAGTAAGCTGCTGAAAACTTCTCATAAACCACATTGTAAAGACGCACAAATTGCCTGTAACATTCAGTTGCAGCCGCCTAAAGAATTATATCCGCGGCAGGAAATCGTAAGTTAAAATCATAAGTGCCCTGAATGATGCTTAAAACTTGGATAATATTCTCTACCTCTTTTTTCTTTTCTTTTTTTTCATAAATAATATTGACCGACATCCATTACACTAGGTATACGATTGGTTAATTTTATCTATTTATTATTCCACTATTTATTACAGGGTCCACTACTGTCTGCGGGACTGAGTATAAGAAAACGATAAAATAATATGTCTTCATCTTTATTGGTTAATTTTCTCATTCAGACATTTACACTTCATTTCCCTTTGGTGAGGATTTGAATGGTGAAGTTTCTTTCTCTATAGTTCAGTTCCAAATGAATAACACCTCCATTTCTTTTCTTCTCACTTGAATGGTGGAACAAGTTTATTATGGAGGTCTCGAAAAACGTTCATTATTAACCGCTCTTTAACAAGGTTCTCTCTCTCTGAGACGTACGTACAGTGCATACGCTCAGTGACCTTCGACCAGGGTAGATCACTGAAGACTTAAATATAATTTCATTATTCGCAATTACTTGAATAGGAAATACGTACACATATTTCACTCTTCTTGTCCATAGGGGGTATTTTATGCGTTAAGCACAGCTGCTTTTAGAAGAATATATATGTATGTATGTACAACTCGTAAAGTGAAACGAAATAATTAAGTACAGCTCTACTAATGACATGACCGACACGAAGATACGTTCCGGCACGATAAATTTTAAGTACTAGAAGTAAAAATCAGTGCCCCAATAATAATAATAAAAATAATTGAAGGAGTTTATCTGGCAGCAGATTGAGCAACCACATGCTTAAATATACCTAGGTATATACATAAAATATCATGCAGTAATATAACCATGCAAATCACGAAACAAATGCAAATACACAAACTATAATGGTTCAAACAAATGAAATAACAACTATTAAGGAACTTAAGAAATTCCTGATGAACAATTTAAAAAAAAATGGATTGAGAAATATATAAAATTATAAACAAGGGGTTTAGAAAAAGAGTTTGGGCAATCAAAAAGAACAAAATTACTGCCAATAATAATAATAATGATAATAATAATAATAATAATAATAATAATAATAATAATAATAATAATAATAATAATAATAATAATAATAATAATAATAATAATTTTCTATACAATGATAAAGTCGGTTTATAAAGACACTATTTGTAAGAAGAACCGCAGTAGCACAGTCGGTAAAAATATCAAACTGCAATCTGAATGGCTCAGATTCGATGCTCGTTAGGGGGATTTTTTTCGTTTTACCTTTGTGAAATGTGGCTCACCTAGCCTTTTCAAAGGAACAACCTGGGGAAGCAAAAGGGAATGGAGTGTCATTCTGACTATTTCATCTCTATGTGTGCCGAAGTTAAGAAAGTGTGGAGCCTTCGCTTTGACACACAGCCATTGGGTCTGTTCCGAAAGGGGAGCAACCTACAGCCCAACATCATTCATTTGTTTTCTATTTGTAATAGAAACCTGTGATTTGTGAGCAGTGTTCAACAAGTCTCAGCTTTATTTAGCCTATACTAGGTGGCGCCAAGTGTCAGAAGAGAGTGCTACTTCTGTAATGTGAATTGGGGCGACAAAATCACTGGTGCCAAAACCTGTAACTTATATATATATATATATATATATATATATATATATATATATATATATATATATATATATATATATATATATATATATATATATATATATATATATATATATATATATATATATATATATATATATATATATATATATATATATATATATATATATATATATATATATATATATATAAACAATAGAGACAAAAGGGACTCGTTTTACTTTGCAATTTCCTATTCCCTACACTCATCTTCTTTTCAATACGAAACTGTAAATATGAAACTGTTAATTTCAATTCGGTCATACTTATCAAGTAATCATGTTGAATAGCTATTTCTCCTAATTGAAAGGAATAAATAAAAACGATTTACGATAAGTAAAACAGGTAACATATTTTCAGTTAGAATGTTGAGTGTTTCCTATACAGCACCGTAATTTGGAACTTTTCTGCATTATTATTTGGGCCCCTAGAAAAATATTAAGTTCGGTCCCTATTGAAGTATGAAAATTGAATCCACCTAGAATTTAAAACTTCAATAAACGTTTTCATTATTTCTATGGACTCCAGTTTTCATTTTATTGAAATAGGATCTAGAATATATTGGATAGGATGAAGAATATATACTTCATCTTGCGAAATATGTTTTATTTAGATGATGCGGCATTTTATTTTATGTTATTTTTGAACTGGTATGGTGGGAACATTGCATACTTCACAACTTAAATTGAGGGAACAATATTTGATACAACTTAAAGCCTTAAGAAATATATATTGTTTTGGGCGCACTAACAGCAGATTATTTACTGAAATTTGTTCAAATCACATTTTTTATTTCATTTAAGAATTTTTTTAGTGTGTGATTTAATTTGATTTGATTTTTAGTTTGATTTGAGTTGATTTTTAGCGAGGCTATATAAGACGTGGATCTACAGTTTAACATGGGTTCCGAACCACATGAACTCCCATCGGTAATTGAACACGTGTCTACCACGCTTTTTTCTTGGATGTGATGGAACTATTTTAAGCTTACATACACATTCATATTCGTATCATATCAGCAGAGCCGTAGCCTAAGGGGGTGGTGAGCGAGGCGATCTTCTCGGGCGCTGATAGCAAGGGGGCGTCGAACGTGGAAGAAGAAAGAAAAAGTGTCGGAAATGAGTAAACAACGCCCGAGTATTGGCGCCCTATTAAATCAATATTATCGGTTTGCAAAGATATATTAAAAATTTTCTTGCTCGCTACGCTCGCAATCCAGACGTTTCAATAAGAGTCAGCTTAAAGCTATTATATATGATTTCTTAAGGACGATGTGATATATAATACATGCTGCCAGGTAATGACTTACAGTGAACACATTAGCGTTTTCAAAATCAGGAACAGTCAAAATGTGAAATACGTGTTCGGCGTTTTGGTGACGATTTTTGTTAGTTAATTACGCTTTTCTACCCAATCGGAGTAATCACGAAGATGAGAGTGAAGATATGAAAAATGAGAAGAGTGAAAAGAGACACATAAGCTGCTCTTAATTAATTAATTCGTTAAGAATTCATTCATTCATTCGTTAAGAAATTAAATAATCACTATAATTTCACACATGTAGTAGCCAAACTATATTTTGTATTTTAAGTGCAAACATTAAACATACCCTTCACTTCCATTGATCAATATTAAGAAATTCACTAAGAAGGTTTCTTCTGAACTTCTGTTACATTTCACAATATATATTTTTATCGTAAAAGAATATGAAATTAAAATGCTATTTGTGTGGCCACATACAGAATAAAATTTCAAAAGTTTACAATTATTACTAGAAATTGATGTTGTGACCCATTTCGTACATTATAAAAGTAGATATTTTCTAATGTACCGAAATTTCATTTCTTATCGACACTATGAAACGTTGTTAATGGTTGTAAATTTCCATAACTATTCTCCAAGTGGATTTGTATAGTACAATCAAACGTAGTTTTATCAAATTTAATTTTTAAAAAAAGTCCAAAATAAGCCTCTTGAAAACAGCTCTTTCACATAATAATCACTTTTGTTTGTTCCAATGGTGTGTCCAAGCAGCCTCATAAAAATTCAGCGTAACATAACAACAGAAGCTGCTTCTCTTATTTGTAAAAAAAAAAAAAAAAAAAAAAAAAAAAAAAAAAAAAAAAGTTGAGAGTAGGGGTGCAGAATTCTACTTTGCCCCGTGGCTCAGTGTTAGAGCGTTCACCTCTGGTGCTTGGGGTCCCGGGTTCAATCCCAGACCCCTCCACGTGAACTTTGTGGTGGACAAACATCGTGTGCGTGGGTTTCCTCGGGGTTCTCCCGTTTCCTCCCACTTTCTTCATTCCATCATTTCATTCATTACTCATCATCACCGTCTCCTTTCGCCTAACGGGCATAACGTAAAACTCAAAGATTTCATTTTTTTCTACTTTGCCCCGGGCACCGAAATATCTAGCTACGGCTCTGTAGATCACGTAGACTGAAAGTTTCATCGTGAAGTGGGCTATCGAACGGCAGAGACTGGAACAGTCAAATGAAAGGATCTGCTTCACGCTATTTGAATGCTCCTATTAATGTTCCCTACGAAACGAGACGAGACGAGAAATAAGGTTTTCCCGTCTAGTCTTGATTCCCGAAATTTTTTTCTCGTATTGTTTCTTTAATTTATGTTCAAAATCTATATTCTGATTTTTTTTCTTAATATCATGTACAAGTTAACACAATCCTTTCCCGTCATGAGAAATCCACGAATGGTGTGTTATAACAAAATTTAAACTATTATTATTATTATAATAATCACGCAAGTGTAATGTTAGTATATCCGTCCGTTACTCCACACAATAACCTTTGAACGAAAGTGAACTTTTGAATTCTGATTTTTTGCAATAAAAAGCTAGAACTACTATCTCGGCCAAGTTCATTAACGGAGTCAACTCTTTAGTAACATTTTCACGGGTAACAGTGATTTTAACGGGGGCTACAAATACTATATTTCCTACAATTGAAACTCTTTGGTGTTGGAGACCGGCGTGGTTTCGATTCCCGGCGGGGGCTCATGTGGTTCGGATCCCACGTTAAGCTGTAGATCCATGTCTCATAGGTAGCCTCGCTGCTTACACGGGACGCTAAACTCAAATCAAATCCAAATCTACTATTGAAGTAAAAGTGTATAATTGTAAAATCCTAAAAGTTCCAAATTTTGCCGTTAAAATGGCAGTCGACATATCCAGCCGTTAACATCACCGGTCGAAATTGAAACTTCATGTGATCCACTTTATTGTATTCGGGAGAGTTTATTGGAGTATATTGTGTAAATGATATGCGTGTCTTTGATCCTTGATAAATGCTCTTGATTGTGTTCGTATACGATCACTTTATCAATTTATAATTTTTATATACTCATGTAACACTAAAACAGTGTTTTTGTAGACCTACGACTTGGCTGAACTAACGTTGTATACACGAGACTTGCAAAATTTCTCGTCTCGCGGACAACACTCGAACAACTTCATTCTCAAGTCATTTTATCTGAAAGGTTTTGGAAGTGGACGGTTTCTTACTGGGTATTTAAGTTTTCTTATCTCTTCCTTTCTTTCTCTTCGATCTGTTTTTTTTTTTTAAATCAATGCACAATTTATGTTTCTTGACGTATGGATTTTAGAATCAGCTCTTCACTAACCACCTTAGCACAACAAGCACTTTCCCGATAACGGAAAAAACAACAAAATTTGAGCATTATAATTGATTTTACACTTATTGATGAGTACCTCATAACTACCTCCCATGTATTATATTAAGTAAGATGTAAAGATAATCTCCTCGTGCAAAGACTTAAATGCAAAATATGTGAGTAATGACATAGAAATTTTGGAGGTATTAGGGGATTGTTTCGAATACCTTGATTGGTAGGGCCGTAACTTGTGAGGGGCAGGGGGCAACTGCCCCCCCCCCAGGGAAGCTCCCCACCGTTCGGGGAGGGCCCATTTTAAGACAAAATTTTCTTACTTCGTATAAGATACAAACATGAAATTATAAATGAAGCATCGGCCCATTTCAGTAAGAAAATGTCTACTATTAGGGTCCCTAGAAATAATATTTATTCGTATGGCTTTGAGATTTGTCAATATTGTCCCGTTAATTAGTCTTGCATGAAACGGGCCCAGGAGCGCAACTACTGGTACCGCAGACCTTACTGTGCAGGAGGGCCCAGACGCTCCCGGAAGTCCATAAAGAGTAAGAGAAAGATGGAAATAGGGGGCCCAAGAATTAGCAAACAACTTTTCTAGGGGCCCAAATACGCGTATTAATGCTTGCCCCCCAAGAAAAAAATCTAAGTTACGAAGCTGTTGATTGGCTAATCATTTGTTTCAGCGTTCTTCATCGACCATTCCATTCTCGAATGGAGAATGGATTGGTTAGTCGTACAACCTCTTCCATTTCCCCTGTTTGTACTCAAATAAGTATGCCATCTGTTTGTGTTTTTTTTTTCTGGGCAGTAAATTACAAAAGAACGTGGTTATCAAAGCAAATCCTGAAGCAATCTTGTTCATGTTTGTGAACTTCAGAATTGTCTTCTTCGTGGATACAGATTTTTTTAAATAATGTATATCCACTTATAAAATCAATTTCGACGAAAATTCTCTTTATGTCTTTCTCAAAAATCAATGTCAGAAAAAAAAACTCAAAAAGTTTGGGCAAAGGACCCTGACAAAGACCAGCGAATTTAACAGAGACTTCTCCTGGATTAGGCGAAATAGGAATAGGCCGAACAGAATTTTTATTTTGCTACATCTACGATGAAATAACGATGCCAGAAAATTCATACGTAAACAAAACAAAAGAATTTTCGTTACGTAGTACAGAAAATGTCATTCGTTTTTCGTTTATTGGTATAAATGTGAAATATACAGCGTAAAGCTTTGGATATACCAAAAATAACAACTAATACACACTCTTATTGTGAGTTATTGGATATTTATGACACCCTAGGAAGGCAATGATATTGGTGTTGAAATGAGACCTTAACAATAGTAGACAATTGAGTCGTTTTAACACCATCATGTTTGCAGTGTATTGTAGGTAATATTCTCACTGGTTTTATTGATTTATTTATTTATACATATTCCTGGGCATCATCAGCATCTATGACCTTAAGCGCATCATGCGTGGAGAATGACGTCCCTCAGCGAACAAACTATCCATGAAGTCGGGAAGGAAGGAAACGGCCTCAGACCTGTAATTTAGATACCATCTTGCAGTTCCCTGTTTTGATAGAAGAAAACCCAAGGAAAAATTCACTCAAGATGGTTGGCCTGAAAATATCTTACGTCTTTTCGAACGTGCCTCCACCGGGAATCGAACCCGGGATCACTCGCACCAAAGGCGGGAACGTTATCGACTACTCTCTACGGGGTCACTACAAGTTGTTACATAAATATATCACAATATTTTGGTTTCAGATTCCTTGTATCAAAATAAGAAAACAAATTCATGTGGACTTGTGCTCAAAAGTGGATAGTTTCCGAGTTATAGGGCGCCCGAAACGTGAAATAAGTGAACTTTAAAAGTTCATAGCTCCATTATTATGGGTCCTATCGTAATCGAGATAAGACATCACTGAGAAAACTGGTATGCGAACTATTCAAATATCCATGTTTAAGAATGCTCCAATACTTGCACACCAATTTTTAGAGAGGTCGGTGGAGAGTGATCAAGTACTTCCAACAGTCTCTCTAAAAATAATTTTGCAAGTAGCGGCTATAAGTGTTGTTTCATAAGGGTCATTGTAAAATAATAATAATAATAATAGTAGTAATATGTATATATGATATATATAGTAAAATAATATATGATATAGACAATAGTACTCGAATCTGTAATTGAGGAGCAATACTGAGAAAAAATGTATTTAAAACTGTATAACGGAGGTTCTGAAAGATTGATATTTGGATAGTTCACTTACTAGTTCCTCAGTAATGTCTTGATCCAACTACCATAGATCGCATAGTAGTGGAACTATGAACTTTTAAAGTTCACTTATTTCACGTTTTCGGCACCCTATAACTCAATAACTATCCACTTTTGAGCATAGGTCCATATGAACTTTTTTTTCTTATTTTGATGTGTAACGACCTGTATACCCATTGCTTTTATTTGTCTTAAAACTTTTAGTGAATAAAGCGAAGAGTAATTTGAGCATTCTAAAGAGAATTAATTCCAGAATTTTTATTTGAAGGATACAATATTACATGAGTATAGCGTTTTAAATAATTTAAGCAAGAGTTGTACGCGCAATAAGTCACTGATCTACTTAGCTCAAAAAATTCCTTAAGCTTTGTGCAATAGTAAAGCTGCGGTTCGTTCAAATCAATTACAGTATTTTCATGCTTGCCTAATCTAATCCTTTCTTTTGAGTTTACTGTGGGTACAAAATATTCGTTATGCTAATATATACGGATTCTCTAACGCACGTGTACAAACAGAGCTGCCTTGTAGAACTAAAGTTACTCTCAATACTAAATTAGTACCTCTATGTATATATTTGAACACTATAGGATATCATAAAAATTTGCAATGTAAATACTACTTTGTTGACAATGTATTGAGCATGGGCGTCGCTATAGACAGGTCAAAAAGTGAGCCAACTCCCTGATTAAGTTGTTACTTACAACATGACAGGACCACAATCCATCTTGTGATCATAAAAAAAAAAAATAATAAAAAGTGTCAGAGCTATAACCGTTATTGTTTATTTCGTTGCGGTTAAGCAGATCAATAGCTTACTACTGTTTTCTTCTTTGCTCTCCTTATTACGTAATTATATCGATTTTGTTAAGGTTTTAACGAATTTTTATCCCTATTAATGTCGTTGTTATTATTTTAAAACGGTCCGTACTTTTATTGTTATTTTAACATACGTTTTAGTAGGTTTCTCGGATATTATTTAATTTTTTAAAATAATATCTGATATTTATTTGTTTGAACTTCACAACTGATGAGTTACAAATTAAATATTATCCTTTAATGGAACATATTGTTTCAAATTTGGATTTTGAAAATTTCAATAATTACACAAGAATTAAAGTTTAAACCTAAAATACTGTTAAATTTCTTTGAACGTTGATATATTATTTTTATTATTCTATTGTTCGCTTGTTTCTGTTGTACTAGAGAAGAAACACTTCCAGTTCCCTTCGGGGCGGCAACGTACCAAGAACTGACGAAACGTTGCCACGTTGGACCGCAATGGATATACGTTGGAAAAGCAATGTATATATAAAGCATAAGAATTTATATTAGAACAATGAATTTGAATATTTGAACATCTAGTTTCGGTTATTGTCAGTTAGAAAGATTTAAATACAGATCAGTTAAATTGGACAAGTAGAAATAATTAATGACTGTAATACCAAAAATCACTCAACTGTTTCTCCGACTGATTACGACTAACCATAAGACTAAACGTGCTACGAAGAAACGCACGAAAATGTTAAACTACAGCAAGCGTAACGCACAACCTTGAAACTTCATTTGCGCTTGATCAAATTTATTGTAACAGTGTTCAAACTATGTTTTTGTTTGTATTGCAATAGATGAGTCTTCCAGTGCTAAATTTCCATATGAACCTATTTACAGATTAAGACAAATGTCCATTTTCATTTCTTAGAAAAACAAATCGATGTCCATCACCATGTTTATACTACTTATTTTAAATAAAAAAAATTTCATCCAGCTCTTGTGCTGATGAGAAGGATTTTAAAATACTGACTGCATTTTCTTTCTGTATTGCTAGGCTTATTCGTTGTAGTAAGTAGTGTTTGCTTCTTGGGTCGCCTGACTTCTTAATTAAAGTTGATCCTAATTCATTCAAAAATTCACTGGCTTCTTTGCTTAAAAAAAAAAAGTTTCTGTAGCAAAGGCAACAAAAAGATGATCTTTCTGTCTGGAGTACTTTGTATGTTTACGTTTAACGGCTGCTTCTGCTGCATTTCCTGCTTCCTCACAAGTGTTATGTATGAAGGAGCGAAAGTATCAACACATGTTACATCCCATACAAGACTCTGGCCCATTTTCCAAGGGATTAAAGTTACTCCGTCCGGTCTTTTACCATCATTTCGATACAATCTTTGTGGCTCAATGATGCTATGAACATCGATGCTGGCGAGTGCTCGTTTGATTATTTGATTTAATTCCGTGTGGCGTGTGATTCTACCACCACTCTAATGCAGCTCAAAGCATGTAAACCTTTCTCGTCCACTCGACCTTGGCACGCACATGTGAATGGGTGGCAAACATTTAGTCCCAAGCATAATGCTACACAGATTTTGAAAATATTATCGTCTAAAAAGTTCCGATTTTCTTTGAAGGTGTAGCTTGTAACCAGACGCCAGACTCTTTATTCTGAAGTGCTTGTAGGCGAGCAATGTCAAAAGTATTTTGTAAAATTACCTCCTTCCCAGCTATCTCGTTTAGTAGGATTTCATCCCATTTTCTTTGTGATTCCTTGGCTTCCGGAATGGTATTATAGATTCCTTTCCATAATTCCAATGCTTCCGACAGATTAGGGATTTCCACTTCGTCAAGTGACATTTTCAAAATGTTGGAGACTAGTGGCAATACCCCACAGCAAGAAGACAGAAACGCAGGAAGGCTCAAATCGAATGCTCTTCGAATATTTAATATAAGTTTACCACCGAATCGTATTGGTAAACTTGCCTGAGCCCATTAGAAAGAAGGCTATATGTGATGGCAGTCCTTTTAATCTATGTGTTATCATTTTTAAACTGTTCAAATGGTTTTCAAAATAACTTTCATAGCTATCTTCAAGTAGCGGTGTTCTATTTATTTTAAAGTGGCTGTTTAAATTTTAACATCTTTGTTTAGGTTTTTAAAAAAATTAGATTTTAACGTAACTTAATTGTTTACATTTTAAAGTGTTTCTTAATTAGATTTGATTCTAACATAACTGTTTACATTTTAATTATGATTATTTTGACGTCAATACTTCGATTTTAATGCAATTGTTCCATTGGAGTAGGGTTACGCACGAAACGAGACATAATTTTCGTGCTGAGACTCTCCAATAAAAATAGAACTCTCTCGAATAGAAACATACATTTTTCGAGACGAAACCTCAACTTTTATCTCGTTCGCTTCACTATGGGACACAGCTCTTGAGACACAGAAGGACACATAGCATGTACTAATTTGATATTTATAACATTTTGTACTGGTTTGGATGGAAGTACTTCCCTCGGATAAAAACTTGAAAAGTGGTTCGGAAATCTCTGTAAACAGAATCTTCTCTTATATTGCCTCACAAGGAACCCCTTGAGTACGAGGTTGCAAGTGCAACCTCTAGTAAGACTCATTTGAAAGTGTTGTGTGAACAATGACGACAGAAAAAAAATATTAACTGCTAATAACTTACCATGTGCGTCAGGAGGGCGACAGAAAATATGTTTCAGGGAGGTGCAGAGATCAACCTTCTACAGGGTGTGATTGAAAAGTACCGGAACTTTTCCCGCCGCGCGGCTCCCTGGCGTTCGAAAAATGTGAGGGGTGAGGGAAAATGTGCGCGGGACCTTCCTCTTTCAAGCGGAACTTGGCCCTGTGCTCTGCGAGCAGCGGTAGAAAAAGCATCGCTGTCCGTGCGAACGTCGTTTTGGTCGTCGGTCACGTTTTTTGAGCCCCGAAAATGGAGTCAAAGATTGACCAACGCTACGCCATCAAGTTCACCGAGGGGTCGTACTCGTAGCACCATGTTTCATCACCACTGATCACACTGTCTAATAACTCTTCGTCGGCTTCCACACAATCCAGCACTTCACGACTCATTTTCACTCGCAGTTCTTTTTCTCCTCGGTCAACACCTTGGGGACCAGTTTGGCGCACACCTTCCACATGTTCAATTCTTCAGTCACAATTTTTTGCACTGCATAGTATGTCAAATTAAGTTCTTCGCTGATCTCCCGGAGGGTTGTCCGATGGTCCAGGTTCAGGTATTCGCGAACTCGGTCGACGTTTTCATTGGTTTTCGACGTCGACGGCCTCCCAGAGCGTGGTTCGTCATCGGCGTCCTCCCGGCCTTCCCTGAAGGCCTTGTGCCACTCAAAGATCCGAGTACGGGACATCACATCTTCCCCAAAGGCTTCCTTGAGCAGGTCCTGGGTCTCGGTGAACGTATTTTTTTAGTTTGACACAAAACTTGATGGCGTAGCGTTGGTCAATCTTTGACTCCATTTTCGGGGCTCAAAAAACGTGACCGACGACCAAAACGACGTTCGCACGGACAGCGATGCTTTTTCTACCGCTGCTCGCAGAGCACAGGGCCAAGTTCCGCTTGAAAGAGGAAGGTCCCGCGCACATTTTCCCTCACCCCTCACATTTTTCGAACGCCAGGGAGCCGCGCGGCGGGAAAAGTTCCGGTACTTTTCAATCACACCCTGTAGAAGGTTGATCTCTGCACCTCTCTGAAACATATTTTCTGAAACGTATGTATTCCTGAAACGTATGTATTCCACTTCACAAAATGGACATCAAAAACATTCACGAAGTGTTCAAAACAAACCATTAACTTGCACCATGAACACCGAATGAAAAATGATGAGCCACAGTAATCACAAACGTTCGCACCATCAAGATCGAAGGCTAACTCCTTGGGAGTTACAAACTGTTCAGGACGTTCAGATAGGTATCCACTCTTAAAGAATGCATATAGAATCATATTGGTAAAGCGGGTGCCATCACATTCTATCAGTTCTCATCCCCCCATTATACCTTCGATCCTTAATTTCATATATTATAAGAATAATTTTATATATTATTAAGAAAAGGAAAAGAAAGTGGTTGAGCCATTGGCTAAGAAGCAACTGTATCATGAGGGATGTGCTAGAGGATATGGTGACAGGAAAAAGATAGAGACGAAGAAGACTACAATTAATCTACGATATCAAAACGGAAATCGTATGTGAAGGCGAAGAAGTTAGTGGAAGACCGAAAAGCATGGAAGTTTCTCAATTGTGGCATGTGACCTACAAATACTGGCGAAATACGTATGATGATGATGATGATACAATAATTGTACAGAAAAGCAATCAAAAGAAGAAAAAATATACTTAAAAAGTCAGCAGAAGAAATGCAAAAAGTAGAGAAGATACCAAATACATCTAATACAAACTCTCTCTCTCTCTCTCACACACACACAGAGAAAGAAAGAGAGAAGAACATTATTGAAGAATAACAAGTAAATGTAAATAAATTGAAATACAATTCAGAAGAACCAAGGTTGGAAGAAGAGCCCACCCTGTTACACAAGCAAAATTTCAACGTATATCCAAGAAACAAAAAAAAAAAAAAAAAAAAAAAAAAAAAGTAGAAGGAACATTCGCTTGTGTACTAGAAAGAATTAACCAAGACGACCAATTAAAATATTTCTGGGGGCATTTGCACAAGCAAGATCAAATTTGACAACCTGTCAAGAAATCGATCTTCTAACAGTCCAGTGCTGCTAAGGTCATGTAAGATTATTTTCAAGTGATCCAAAACAAGTGAGAAAATTTATCTCGAATGGAACAAAGTTTATCCATACTCCCAATACGGACATAAGGCTTTCCAGTGTAGAAGCAAACCAATCTGTTACAGGTATAGAGAAATACATCCATCTCCTCATAACAAACTTCTAAACAATTCATTTTGTGTAACCTGAAAAGTTGGACACCATACTGGTGCGAACACCTGCCCCAAACGTCCATTCAAGAGCTCATTTACAGTAGCATCAATACTATTGATAAACTCTGAATTCCTTCATAGAAAAGAAGAAAGAACGACCATTTAAAGAGTCAAAACTCAGTGCTCGTATCCAGAGAAAGAATAAATGAGGAAATAATGTGCAACTTCAGGAGAAGTAGCAGTTTTAAAATCCCGCACTAGAAGTTACACTAAGCAAGATTTGATTTGAGTTTAGCCCCCTTTCAGCAGCAAGGCTATTGGAGACGTGGACCAACAGCTTTTACGTGAGATCCGAACCACATGACTCCCACCGGGAATTCTCCCACGCCAAATGCGCATACGCTGTCCACATAGCCATGAGGGATCTCTTCACTAAGCAAAAGAAGAAGAAGAAGAAGAAGAAGAAGAAAAAGACTCAGGAACATTAACAAAACTAACAGTTACAACCGGAAGATACGCAAAATATTGACATAGCCATAGTTCCAAACATCTCGACTAGACGATAGATATTGTCAAATCTACAAAGTTGTAATCCCATGTAGCTCTCGCCATTGGTGCGAAAGATTCCGGGTTCTGTTCCAGGTAAGGGACACTCGGTCGAAGTTTAACAGTTTTTTTTTAGGCCAGCTATCCTGAGTGAGGTTTCTTCTGGGTCTTCTACACTTACAGGCAAATGTCAATATATTTCCTGACATACAGGTTCCAGGCCGCTTCCTAGCTTCCCTCATTTCCGAGTTGTGTGCTCGTCGAGGGATACATCCCCCATACGTAACGAGCTTAATGCCATAGAATCGAATGATATTATGTAGTGAATGTTTACTACATCATATCAACATCAGCAGGCCTGAGCAGCGTTGTTCACCACTTCAAGACGAACTTTCAGCTTATAAACAGCCAAAGATATGGACCACATCACCGGTCGTTTTCATTATCAATCCTCAATTTTCAACAAGAAATGAAACTATGATACCATTAATGTATAGCCTTAAGAACTCCTGAAAAATGGCTAGTATTTCCAAGAAAATAAGAACAAGAAAACCAGTAAATATTCGAAACTAGCAACGGCCGTTTTCAGGACCATCTATGAGATGGAGGGAGGAAGAATCATTGCAAGACTAGAAGAAATATAGAACACACA
The DNA here is from genome assembly GCF_964235325.1 of Thermobia domestica. Lineage (NCBI taxonomy): Eukaryota > Metazoa > Arthropoda > Insecta > Zygentoma > Lepismatidae > Thermobia > Thermobia domestica. Next base: position 164,295,199 of record NC_137462.1, on the reverse strand, counting down.
CACACACAAAAAAGAGCAAAATCTGAAAGATACTGCAAGCTCAACACAAAGCAAGAATAAATTTTATTTCATCACCATTCCAAGGCAGAAGCAAGCATATAAGAAATTCACCAGTAGTCAAATGCAAATAAAGAAATGAAGACAATGTGCCTGCTTCCAGCTGTTCAAACTGGGACTCCAGGCCATGCCCTAGTTATTTGTGGTTCTAGACTTCTACAAAGGCAATCCAAAATGGAAAGCTATGGACAAAATAGCTTAACTCCTAAGTTCTGTTATATAAGAAAGATAAATTAGTATGAATCAATCCACCGACCCGCATGTGTGTCTTGCACCTATCTCTACCATCGCGTCTTAATTTTGCTTTTCCTATTACAGCCGTTTCGTTCTTATAGAATTAACATACTATATGCCTATTTGCCTCTGTAGTCTATATTTAAGCTTTGTTAGTGTTTTGAATATTTTATTTCTTTTATATTATCGAAGGCAGTTTTAAAAAATATTTATAAAGCTCCTATTAATACATACTTTTTTTGTCTCCAAGACAGAGGCAATTATAATTATTCGTAAGGTCAATATCGCTTTCAGTGCTTCCTTTCGTCTTTTAATCATAAACTGAATCTCTTAGGACTCTTTTTAAACGTTTTCCTTTCAGCCTCTAATAAATTATTCTGCATAGTATTTTGGAAGCATTAGTGTATTAGCTGGCTCTTGCAAGTTTAGTATTTCTTCTCTTTGATAACTTTGTTCACAGTACTCTGTTCTCATAATCGTTAATTCTGGATTTCTAGATCGTTTCTCTCAATTCAACATTTCAAGATGTGGGTGAACATCGAACATCTTTTGCTTTCGAACTTCAGATAACATTTGTCAAAAACACACATAACAAACTGCTTATAATTGAGCAGCCGGAATAATAATAAAATGTTTCGTTATTTATAAAGCACTAACATTATTATGTAAATTGTAATGTCTTTGTATGGAAATGTATATCCTTGTTTCCAAAAGTAACACAAAAACCCTGCTGCATATTGAAACATTTAGAGATATTCAATGAATGCCATTCCTCGGACCTTCTTTAATATCAGTCAATCATATTAAATCAATCATATTAAATGGATATTCCATAATAAGAACTAAGATGGACATTAAATAGATCTTTGCCTAAAACATGTATGGACATACCTTATGCAATGGTCATTTCGTGATCTATTTTTCAATAAACATACAAGAAACTTAATGAATGCTACAAGGATGGATATTACAAGTATTTCGGTTTTGAATGATTTTTACAGTGCCTGGGCTACAAAAAATGTAGATCTACACTTTGATGAGAGATTCAAATTTTTACGCATTCTCATTTGGGGTATCGGGGGCGCAGTGGCTCAGTGGTAGAGCGTTCACCTCTGGTGCTTGGGGTCCCGGCTTCGATCCCAGCCCCCGCCAAGTGAACTTTGTGGTGGACAAACACCGTGCTCGTGGGTTTTCTCGGGGTTCTCCCGTTTCCTCCCACTTTCTTCATTCCACCATTTCACTCATCTCTCATCATCACCGTCTCCTTTAGCCTAACCGGCATAACCGTGGGACGTAAAACTCAAAGATTTCATTTTTTTTCATTTGGGGTATCAAACCTAGTTCTTCTTAAATAAATGTGACAATGTTAATCATTCTGTCTTGAGGAAATTCCTAATGAACGAGTGGTATGGTCAAGATTGAGAATTATTTCAATTTATAAATTAAAAAAAAATGACTAGTAACCCTGTATCTTAAGTCTTAAATTAGTCTGTTTCAAGAGTATATAAAAATTTAAGAAAAAGAAGTTTATGGGCAATAGTACAAGGTTATTCTGTGATGCTACCTTCTCTTGAAAGAGCGGATATAGAAAGAATCTCTTGAGATGAAAGGTATTTGCCCATCCCCTTTCCCTTTCCAGATGAGATCGAGAGGAGAGCAACCAACGCCCTTCCTGTCCTTCTAGCCCAACTAACCCACCCCCATCATCATCTTGAGAAGACGCTTTCGTTGTGTATGTTTTGCCTTCCCACGCACGCAACGTATTAGCAAAGCAACCACCGAGTACTTGGACAACCAACCAACCGTCCGCCGTCCTCATTGACACCTGAAGCACGTCGCGTTTCTCTTGGTAACATTGATTTAAACGAAGGTGGAGGGGACGAAGACAAATGGAGAAAAGTGGGCGTGGGCACGTGCTCTGGTCTATGGGACATGCACGGTAAAAGGGGGAGAGAAGGATCACACAAGGCGCAATTGGAAGTACCAGTTTGTGTTGGCAGATGTGACAGCGTTTTATCAATGATTTCCGGTCAGACTTTCATTTACTTCTGCTTTTATTTTATCTCCTCAGAATGTAAGTAATATGTTATTCAACGACTGATTCAGCTTCATTACAAGGTCTAAGTATCAGTTGCAGAAAACTTCAATGTCTAATAATATACTAGCCCTTTTTCTTTCTTTTGTTAAACATATCTTTCAGTGTAACTATCCAGAGACATGGGACGACATCACCGGTCGTTTACAGGACCCAATCCTCAATTTTTAACAAGAAATCAGACTATGATACATAAGCGTCGACTACGTAGGTGCTCCGTTACTCAAGCATCCATTGGAGGCATTTAATTGGTGTTGAGTACTCGCTGAATTTCTGCGTTGGAATTAACTTTGAAATTACACTTTCATGCAGTGAATTATAAAAAGAATCTATAGTGCATATGATCCCAGATTAATTTTAGAGAGAGATGCATACATGTTGAATAATCATTTAACAATACCTATTTCAGACTCTTCAGGTTTACGTTATATCGAGGATTGAGCTATATAACATTATAACGATAATATTAATCCTTGGGTGTAATTTTGTATAATTATATTTCTTTAAAGAATTTGATGTTTGATGTTGTTAATTTATATTTTAAGAAAATGTAAAATGCTTTACGTAATTTACAAACCAGTTAAATCATTTTCTATTTTCACTCAAATTATCCTAAAATGTTCTAAAGGTTTGATTCTAATCATTATTATCTTAATTTTCAATATTTTCTATCTCCTTATTTTAAGCAATATTGCAGAACACGTTTGGAATTCACAAACAAAATCTTAATGGTTACTAATTTTGTTCAATATGAAGTTTAGGAAATGGTGCTTTTTTTTAAAAAGCCTTTGCAAGTTAAAAATATCTTAAAGGTTCATTTTATTTCAGCAACTCTTGATAGTCTTCCTCGCCTCTTAGGAGGAAGAATTTGGGAACCACTGCTCTATTGGATCTACTTCAACAAAGATAATAAAAACAATATTTGAAGTTTATGCCGACGCATGAGCACCCGTTGAGAAACTTAATGTCAGCGCCTATGCTATAATAACATTGATGCATTGCCTCAACAACATCTGGATAGTATCTCCAACTCCATGGTGCCTCTATTGGCCACATAGGTGGCCATTTTGCTTTAAGCTTCCAAGTTTCGGGCTCTATTCTCTAAATTGGAATCGCGCCCACTTAACTCACACGAGCGCTGTTCCACTATCCTTAGTGAGGCTAGCATTTGGGCTCGGGCTTACTACAGTGAGTGGGACTCGTGCTCATTCACTTTCATGCTTACTTCCCTTAACTGCGCTTACGCTTACTAGAACTGCGCTCATTGCTCTCAGTGAGGCTTGGGTTCGGGTTCACTCGGATTCAGCTTAGTTATTGAACGCGAGTCCCGGACTTCGGAGTATGGATATCTCTGGTTGGCCATAGTACATTTAACAGACAACTGACTTTGTGATGCAGGATTACTACTTCAAAGGAACCTTAACATATTAGAATCCTTCCACATGTCAATCAACTTGACATTATTTAATTGTTAACTAAAAGTATTACATGAAAATTAATTTTATTGAAATCTCGTTAAATTTCCAGTTTCAATATATCAGAGTTATTCTAAGATTATTGACCCTAACAGTATGATTACTCTTCATTGACTAATGTAGTAGGTACTTAACGGAAACACTTCATTCATTATATATGAAACAGCGGTAATTCAATGGCAGAACACTCATCTATCGTGTGTGGGGTCTTCGATCCTGGCTCGTGCCACGTGAAAATTGTTTTCAACCGTATGCGTGGATATTCTCGGCGTTCTATCGTTTCCTCCCACTTTCTTCAGTTCAATATTGCATACCTTACTATTATCACTGTCTTCGTTAACCTTGGTGAATAAACGTGAGACGTCATTTGATTTAATTTTTTCCATACATTGTTTTTTTACAATTAAATTACAACATACAACTGGAAAATATGGTTATAAAAATTTCTGAAGGACAACATCTGATATAAAACTATCAACTATTATTTTTATGTATATCACCTGTATCCCTCACGTTACAATTAATTGTAAATTGATAATGATTAAATGACAACATAATTTTCAGTTATTCATTGTAATTTTATATTGCACTATAGTAAATACAACATGATAGATGAATTTGTTAGATTAGGATGATGACTGATTCATTACCTGTAAAAATATGAGATGATGCATGCTCATGATTACGATACTGGAGCCGATCTGGAGACTAATAAGGAAAGCAGTGAATACGCAGCAACTACCAATAATAACAGAAGAAGCCAATGATGATTTTGATGAATCAACTAGTCTTTAGGTTCAAGAAGCGAAAGAAAATTTATACCAATATAGAATACATAGAAGGAAATATTTATGAATCGTTTTTCTTTTTTTTTTTCATAATAGTAATAGGCCAAGTGATGTATAAATGTTTGAATTAGAGTTTAGCGTCCTTTTTCGTCACCGAGGCTGTATGTAGATCTACAATTTAAAGTGAAATCTGAACCACAAGGCTCACTCACTGAGAATCGAACTTAGGACTTCGTACACCAAAGACGCGTGCCAGTCTCTAGACTATGCTAAAAAAAAAAAGATTGTAGTTCGATAACCACGATAAAAAGATAGCTCTGCATTACCTTGAAGATAATGTTTAAAATATTAGCTTATAAGCGTTGTTAAATTAAAATATTTAATGGAACATATAGCAAATCGAATGTAATGAATTCTGTATTTTAAGCTTATGCTCTGTAAACGAAAGAAACTAAGTGATAAATTTAAGTAGAACATAGAGAAAACATGGTGAGATGGGAAACTGAAAACATGCAAAAGAACTCGTAGAAATTTCATGACATAACCTAAAAATCGTACTAGAGACTTTTTCCGCCCGAGATAAGAGCTGCCTCATATCAGTGATCTGCCGAACTCCCTTACCGAAAACATGTTGTTCGATTGATTTATTACACTGAGAAAAATCCGTTCTCCGGACAGTGGTATATTGTTCGAATATACTTAATCCTCTTGCTTACTACAGAAATCAGTACGGAGCATACGTTATCCGTATGCTAGATAGGAATTTCCCTTACATGTTACATCATGCCGTTGCAGGATATCTGATATCTAACAGTCTTCCTTATATTATATACATATATGCATGTTACGTTCGTCAGCTAAATGTTATATACGTCCATTTGTACGTGAGATCCTGACCGCCTATATTGTGTCATACGGAAAGTACATACAGATGGAACACTTATATAGAAAATATTATAAAGCGTGCATTTTCAGTTATACGTTTGCTGTACGTTAAGTCCAAAAATTGCAGTATTTACAAATGTAACATACGATTTTGCGTACGCTACATATATTGTTTTCTCAGTGTAGTTTTTGTTTTCAAATCAGAAAGTTAATTGCCAGATCAGGAATTTGTAGCTTATCTTTGCGTTTGCCTTTATCCTAAAACGTAATCTTCCATTCATTTTCCGAAAACTGTAATAGGAGGGAGCCTTCTTCTAATTAACAAGATAGGTTCAGTAACCCAAACTTTAGCAATTAAAGCAATTGAAATTTATTTTCAGTGGTGTGTAGCAGAATATTATACATATGTATATAGTTTGATTTATTTAGGTTTACATCCCACTTTAAGGCCCTATAAGGTAATGCAACTTCTAGCAGGAAGCAAATTGAACTGGCTACTGTGCTAGTTATGAGCAGTATATCTTAAGTTACCTCTCATTGCTATCAAACTTACTCCAAGGCCTAGTGTGTTATAAATTTGAGAGATAAAGGAAGTCCTTCATGATCAATATATTCAGAGAAAGAAAAAGACGATGCAACGGATTCTGATTTATTGTTAGCATTAATGTGTCCTTATGCAGTATTCGAGATCTGTCTTACCATAATTCAATGATGTAAAGGGTGATGGTTTCTTTGTCACACACTGCGTATCAGGACAAAATAAGATCCACACCATTTTCCTTGTTCTCAAAAAGATATGGTTTGCTGACTGTGCATAAGTCATACATAGCGAAAATAATACATAAATAACTAAATAAATCACTATTTGAAAATGATTTGAATACTTTGTTAGAAAGGACCTTTTGGTCCTTGTTTAGATATCCCAAAATATTGTGAAGTATCCTATTAATAAACAAAAAATGTCTAGAATATTTTCTAACAGCTGTTAATAAAAACTTTCCTAAGAGTATTCAAAATGTACCTACACTTTAGATGTGTCAAACGGGCATAGGGCATAGAAATGTTTTCTTTAAACATTATTAATACACTTAGCACATTATGATTTAAACATTTACAACTCTTTTTACCCCATATTCAAAATATACTAATTACACATCAGAAGTTGAACACTCTAAGGGCAGTGTTTGTTAAGTATTATTAGGATGACCTCTGGAACACTTCAAGACATTTTTGAAATGTTAAACAAGGACCGATAGTACTTTCCAAAAAATGTCAGAGCAGTGATTTATTTTGCAGTGTACATTTTCTAAATCTGTTCTATTCGGTTTAGTCTGTTTCTTGTTTCATGTGTTTAGGACAATTAGGTTCTGATCTATGAACCGTATAAATTAACTCTATGAAATCTACTTTTTCTTAAAAGGCTTACTGCTTACGCCCTTACCTTGTATAATGGGTTTAGTAACCAAGAGGTTAAAGAAAGCTTTTTCGTAGTTCAAAGTAAACTCTTGTTCCAGATTTAGTAGTATGATAGCTAGCTACATTTTTCCTGTTATGCATGAAGTTTAAAAAGGGACCAAATCATGCTTCATTTTTTAACCTTTATTCTCAGAGATTGGATAAAATATATTTACGGGCTGAATCCAGTCAGCGAGCAACCATTTGGCCATCACTGATGTAAAGAAGTATTGTATGCAGAAGTTTTTCAAGGGGAGGTTCACGCTCCCACAATTCATATAATTTCAGATGTTTAAATATATATATACATATATATTGTCGTATTGTCGCTAACACTCTCGCCTTTGGTGCGAGCGGTTCCGGGTTCGATTCCCGGTGGGCAAACTCGGTCGAAAAAGTGTAAGCTTTTTGAGGTCAGACATGTTGAGTGAGGTTTTCCTCATTCACACCTAATCCTTATATATATATATATATATATATATATATATATATATATGATAAATGCTTATTTTTGGATAATACCTTGCTCAGGAGAATATCTTGCATATGCCATTGATGTATCATAAAGGATAGTACTTGCCTTTTACATCTTGTGAAAGGGTAATTAGCAAATATGGAACGAATTAAGAGAGGATATAGTGAATTAGAATAGCTAAATAACAAACATTTTGATTCTTGAATTATACAACAAATCAGCAACCAATACCACCAATGTTATTACCTTTTACATTGACGTAAATTGCTATTCTTCATGGAAGACCACAAAGTCCTTTTATTCAGTATTCAAAACGTTAAAAGAGTTAGTTGTTCCTTTAAATGCGGCCGATTTTCAGAGTATAGGCGGAAGAAACAATGAATTGAAATTCACATGAAAGCAGAACCCAAACGTAAGACAAGAAGAGAAATGAATATCAAAGGTATACGATGACTATTGGTATGGACCTAAAGTACACAGCGTTTTCAGAAATTTAAACTATGGATAAAGCACGTATCCTGAATAACAAATGCTCAGCCCTCTCTTTACGTTCATTGTCCATGCTGGATAGCAAAGAGAAAAAAGTTGAAGTTCCCATTGAAATATTGCAAGTCAGAAGAAATAAGACATTATGCGATGTAAATGCAAAGACAGATTGAGAAGATTGGTAAAGAATATTAAAAGGAAAGAAGAAGAAGAAGAAGAAAAAGAAGAAGAAGAAGAAAGGAATGAATGAGTGAAGTAAATGTGGGTTGACGGAATCTGCCCACGCATTCGTTCACTGGGTGGCAGTTGTTGGATGCCCTAGGGCAAAGGGTGAACAGAAAACTTCTTTATATATATATTTCTTTTTTCTTTTTTTGAATTGACGCTGATTTACGAATCGGTCCGTGGCTTCCTCAAACCTGTCCAACGCTAGCACACGCCCAACCAGAGAAGGTTGCCTTCTTTTCCACGCTGCTTGATATAACATCCTACACGCGCCCAAATATTACAAAGAAAAACGTTTAAAGAAATCACTCACTTTACATATGATGGATAAGTTCCTTTGCCAAAGGTCCCGGGTTTGATTCATAACCTGACACTTTAAATTTGTAAGTCTTCTCTATAGAATGTATATCGATAAACCTGAGTACGAAAGCTTAAGAAGAGATATTATACTAGCCATCTTCCATTTCTGGAATAATTCAATTTTTCTAATCATTATTGACAATATTACATCAGCCCTTTAACTCTTTTAGAGATGACATTAAGATAAAGTGTAAGCTATACATATATTGAATTCTAATTATAATGTATGGAGGAAGTGAATTTTCGTAATGGGAACGCAATATATTCATGTGTGTGATTAGATATGGTTTACATCCTTGAAAATAAATCTATGCGTTTTGTCCTTCAAAGAGCAACTCCATTACAGAAGGTGAGCATTTCTTTTTTCATGAACAGACCTCAGATTGTGTTGATATGTGAACTTTCTCTTCTGTATACTCAGAAAGAATAGAACACAGCAATATTTCTTTTGCCCCTTTTTTGACCGAAAAAAAATGAAATGAAATATTTCAGTTTAACATCCCACAATTATGCCCTTTAGACTAAGGGAGACGATGATTAAGGCATGCGAATGATATGGAAAAAAATGGTGGAATGAGAAAGTGGGAGGAAACGAAAGTGTCTCGAGAAAATCCACTGACACGATGTTCTCCGTCACAAACTTACTTGGCCACGGACCGAACTCGGAACCCCAGACATCAGAGGTAAGCGTTCTACCACTCAGCCACCGTGCTTCCCTTTTGTGACTGATTGGTTAATGCACGTGTTTTCTGAAGGCGTCATCCTGAGTTTCGGATGTAAACCTTCTTCAAACAGTACACTTATGTATTCTCCATAGCTGCCCACGAGACAAGAAATAAGGTTTCTTCATCTCGTCTCGTTTCTCGAAGAACTCTTTCTCGTCTCGTTCTAATTCTCGTAAGTCTCGTCTCGAAATTTTCTCGACTCATTTAGCAAATTTATGTTCAAAATTTATGATCTGATTTGTTTTTCTTAATTTCATTTAAAAAATTACCAGAATCTTCCGCGTCACGAGAGGTTCACGAAGGGCGTGATATAAAATATTTAAGCCATTTTTATTATTGGAGTATATTGTGTAGTGATCTGCGTATCTTTAAGCGTTAGTATCTTCTCTTCATTGTATTCGCACTTTATCAATCTATAGTTTTTATATTATGAATCACGTAACACTAAAACAATGTTTAAACCTTTTTGAGGTAAATTTTATACTTTCACTTAAACAGCTACTGCTTCCTTATTATTTATTATAGGATCATGGTTCATACCTCGTTTTCTTCACAATAGATCATACTTTCCAACGGTATTTCTCTCTTGTCCGTATTATACATAAGTAACGGAAAAATTTAAAAAAAAAAAACGGGCGATCTTTTGAAAACAATTTTTTTTTTAATTTTGTGCCCCTCTGGCTCGAGCCTGGTTTCACGTAGGGATCTGAATTTTAAAAAATACGCTGCTATCTACATAATACGTGTGCAAAATTTCATTTTTATATCTTGAAAACTGAGGTTGGGAGAAATTTTTGAAAGTCTGAAAGTGACCCATGTTTTTCATATATGTATATACATAATGTATAAATAATATTTCTAAAATGTACTACGTCATTCCGTTTTGACCTAGAGTCATGATTTAAACGCTATTTTTTCAGTATAAAAAGTCCTTTCCAATGGTACCACTCACATGTTTGTATCATACATCTGAGTCGGAAAATTAGGGGGAAACCCGGAATTGTTTTTAAATCCCACCAAAACACTTTGCCCCTCTGGCAATGACGCCGATTTTCCTGTAGCAATAAAAATACATATAAAAATATATATTCATAAAAAATACGTGAGGGCCCATATGAGCTTTGTGGGTGCCGGGGCCCCATCGGTCCCCCAGGATCGGCGCCCTTGCTCTCTGCCCCAAGCTTAAGTTGACGTAGGGATCTGAATTTTTTCTAAAAATACGTTGTTATGTACATAATACGTGTACAAAATTTCAATCTTGTATCTTGAAAACAAAGGGCGGAAAAATTGTTGAAAGTTTGAATTTAGGTTCTCTCTCTATATATACACACACTATATACATATTATACAAATTTACTGTATCATTACTATTTTGCCTAGAGTTATGGTTTAAACGACATTTTCTTCAGTATAACAAGCCCTTTTCAGCGGTACTACTCACATGTCCGTATCATATACCTGAACCGGAAAAATCGGGAAAAAACGGAAATTTTTCTGGAAAAATCACCCCCTCGGACCACTTGCACCCCTCGGGCCTAGCGCCAGTTTCACGTAGGGATCACAGAAAAATTGTAAAAATGTACAAATGTATTCACAATCCGTATGCAAAGTTTCATCTAATATCATGAAAACTAAAGGCGTGAAAATGTTTTGAAATGGGCCTTAAGAAATAATAAAAAAAGTCATGCCCCTGCGCCCTCACTTGGCGCCGCTAAGCTGAGCATCCGGTCCCGAAAAGCATTTGGGTTGTTCTTTGGTCCATCTTTTACTTGACTAATAAAAAACTCCGCCTTAAGTGCCTGTTATAGAACCTAAATAAGCGATCAAAGACGATACTACGCCATGGTAACAAAACTTACCAAAAATTCTAAAAGGGTGAAGGCCTAAGACTTGGTGGTGAACTAATGTTGAGCCTTGAATTGATATGTTTCTTATCTCGTCTCAAATTTAAAAAGTATTTCTCTTCTCGATACTCCCGTCGTGAGTAATACTAATCTTCGATTGGTTAAACTACAACCAATCAACCAACTGATCATGCTTCATCTCTCAACTTATTAGTAGTGAGCAGGGTACTTGTAAATTATTTCCCTTCTGTATTTAAGATAAATAAGGGTGACACAAATTAATATATACACTCTACCTTAGGGACGTAAGCCTTAACAATAAAGGTTGGTACCATACCACTTTCACCTCGGTGTGAAAGATTTTCTCGACTGCACATTCTCTGAGAGACAGATAGGACAAAGGGGAAGTGTTGAGAACTATCCACCTCGACCTCCGGGTTTAAGTCCCGCATACTTCTTTATTTAGGGAACTGTAAAGAACACACACTGTACTATACCACAAGCCCACAAACACTGGAATATCTGAGAAAGCAAATTGAGTAGGGTATCGTGTTATACCATAAGAAGCAATAAAATCTGTTTCACCCTGCTCAATGTCATTGATACAATGTATTGCAGCGGAAGATGGCCAATTTGAATCTTTATGTTTGTAAAGTACACAGCACTTAAACAAATGTCTATGTATCTGCTGTAGTAATTAGTGAAATATGTTGTTTCAAACAGTGCATACATTGGTTTGAGTCACCCTGTAGTTTAGCATTAATACAATCTCCATATTTATATTTGATCAAAAGTGGTCTGAGACAAAAATAAGAAATAAAATCTCTTTACTAGCCAGGACTATTATGACCGAAAAATTATTATTATTTTTCTAACTTTTCAATTTTTTTTATTATGTTTCTTAAATAAGCAATGGCATTCAAGAAATTCTGAATAATTTAAAGAAAATTCGTTATATTACTGTAATTTTAAATTAGTCGTAAGCTTGATACTATAGTTCTATGTAGATGAACTCAGCAATCAACTAACTCAAATAGTTTATTATAACTCTATCGACATATTACATTATGCAGAGTGTATCAAAAATTTAGGACCATAGGCCAACTCTATTATAAGATATCCAAAAGAAATGGAACGAGTGGAAAATCGTCGAAAATAGGTGGTTTTTGATCTAAAATGGAGGAAACTTTCAAAATTGAACCACCGTTTGGGCTACACATTGCTAAGGCGTCCTATGTCAAAATTAAAAAGCAACATTGCCAGTTCAACAGGCAGTTCATTTCGACCCTCGCCATATCAATAATACAGCATTGTTGAGAAACGGAATCAAACTGTTCTATGTTCCCTCACACAACAATGTTCTCGTATCCTGTGTCATTCTTGCATGCCTCAACGTTTCGTTCGAACAGCCTGCGGAACTGGAAATCCCAATCGCTGGCGTGATTTAAAAAAAATCACAGTTTAGTTTTAAAGTCAGGTATTTGAAACAAATTTTCTCTGTTCCATTTTTTTTCGTATTTTTTCCCATCATAGAGTTGACCTAGTGGCAGGACTTTTGATACACTCAGTACTTAAAAATTAGCATTTTGTTTTGTTACTTCTTTTCTTTGGGCATGTATCAGAGTATGTATGGCAATCATTCTCAATTTAGATGTTGTGCCATAGATTTCGAAAATCGCAAGACAAAATAACTATCAGTATGAACTCTTATATCTCGTCTTATGACTTTAATGATGTCGCATCATGGTATCACATCTTTCAGGATTTTTTTTATCTTTATACCCTTCAGTCGTTAACTTATCCATCTTTTGTACTACACACACTATTCATCAAGGTACAGGAATTCTACGACTATCATGCTAAGAAAAAATACCACAATTATTTAGTATATATTAGCGTTTAACGAACAAATAACAAGAGATCATACATATACCAATCAATGGATCGCATTCAGCTTAACAATGTGATATGGGTGAGTATAAAACATCATATGTAGTTTTCAGGAAAATGGAGAATAAATATGTAATTCTTGTAATCCTAAAAAAAACGAATGCTGTACTAGGACCATGCCACTTCATTGAGATGAAACTGATACTGATATATATCTTTATTAAATTCTTTATTATTGATACTATCAAAAGACGACTGTACATAATATGGTGCGAAAGAAATATAGCTTAAATTTTTCATTAAGTCTTAAATTGTGATTTCTGTTTAACAAAAAATATTGTGCAAATATAAGACAGTCAATAGGTCGAATCGAACTGAAAAAGATAACATGCTTGAGGATCAATTCCAATGTATAGTTTTTGAGAAAATTCAAAGAAAAAACAAAACAATCATGTCGCTAAAATGTATGTCAGTCGTTGCTAATAACATTTGGCTGCTTTCGTTTCAACTGACTTAAAAAAAGAGGTTATCACGTTCACATGTATGTATGTAATATTGAAAATGCATAATATTCGTGTATGTTAGTCTATATTGTCATTTCTAAACAAATATATGTATATATGTTTGTTCACATATTTCTCAGAAACTATCAACCATATTATGATAATTCTTTTTGTAATAGTTTTAGGTCTCCCAACTTAAGAAATAGTGAAAGTTTCATTAAAATCGATTCAACAGTTTAAAAGATATGAACTGTTTACTGTTACCAGTAAGGTAATATATTTTGTGCTCTTAGCAAACAGAAGTTAGATACTTAATGGTAAAATAAGTAATTGATGAGAACTTAAATAAAAAAATAGACTTAGACCTACTTTTTATACTATAGTTATGAACTGGACAACCAAGTTTATTGTGCCCCATACTTCGACAATTGACTAAGTCGCTCAAACATTTGCTTCTGATTTTCAGCTGCAAGTGCTTTGCATTGCCTTACACGCTGCTTATTGAGTCTCGTTTCCCTCTCTACAGTACCTTCACTTTTGTGAGTCTTTCTTTTGCTTGGATGAAATTACTGTTTATGTGTGCTGTATATGTAGCAAACTACGCTGTTAATTAGCGGTGTGTCGTTCATTTTTTTCCGAATGGTAACACAAATACCACCTGTAATCAAGTCTGAGACAATCGGGATAAATAATGCGTTTTAATTTAGGTGATCAATGCCAAGGACTTTTAAATGTATTAATTAAATTTTATAGTAGATGCGGTAAAATAAACTATATTAAACGTGTTAAATAAAAAAAAAATGAAGATTCATTTAGAAAATCAAGATATTGTTCTTTAATCTTCGATTATGTGTAAGATTACTCAAAAAGAAATAGTCTACCAAAGACAGCACACGAAACTAAACTCTAATATTGACTATTTGTAGTTAAGAAAAGCTTCATATCCTTTTGAGATAGGCAACCAATAATACTTTGCTATCGATGCAGGTTGCATAGAAGGTAGGTAATGTAATGGATTTTACCTAGGTAAATGATACATACGTTTAAGTTATCGTTACCCGTGAAGATGATAACGGGTTCTAACATTGACGATCTCGGCCGAGATAGTCGCTCCAATTGTTTATTACAAAGTAACAATAATAAAAAGAAAAAGAAGAAGAAGAAAATGATAGTATTTTTTAAAATTCTCAAAAATGCTTTTGTTCAACAGTTTACCATTTGCAGAAATGGATGGATCGATATACTAGGAGTACAATCTTTATAAGTCTCACTGTGTGTTCCTAATAACATTCACATATACTTCAGACAAAGGTGGATAGTTGCTGCTGAGTAGTGATCACGCGCTGTTGGATAAAAACGACGCGCTATTACAGCGCTATCTGAAAACTGGGAACTCGAATTTAATGTATATATGATTGCATATATACTTCGGTAGTAGTTGTATCTCGCGGTCGCGATAATTCAAATTTGGAGCGTAATAATTAGTTTTGGTATTAAATTATTAACTGCAAAAAATCTAGAATTACGATAATCGACATATTCCTATAAATTACAAATAAATAAATAAATAAAAATTAAGAATCAAAAAATATATTTAAAAAAAATACAATATTACATCCAAAGCTATACACTTTTAATTACTATTGTTCACTTTACTGTTGTTAGGGAGCGCGATGGCTTAGTTGAAAAGTGCTTACTTCTGGTGCGTGGGATCCGTGGTTCGAATCCCGGCGAAGTAAATTTGTGGTGAACAACATCGTGTCCGTGGGTTTTCTCGGGGTATCTCCGTTTTCTCCCACATTTCCATTCCACTAATAATTCCACCACCATTCACTTGCTTTAATCATCAGTCTTCCTTGGACTAAAAGGCATAGTCATGAGACGTTAAAGGTTTCATTGCATTCCATTTTTACTGTTGTACACTACGATCGAGAGTATGCTTTCAGCTTTATGACTTATGATTTCTATCTGTATAATGGGCTGTTGTTTTAAGCGTTCCTTTGTGCTTAATTATTAATCTAATCTTCCCGGCAAAGTTAATACTTTATCTCGTAGACGTAATATATCTAGTAAAATATATAATACAAAAAAAAAGTGTCTCACCGAGAAGACGGCGTAACCTTCTGTTGAAAACCGAAGGAGAAAAGACATCTGCAAGAAGAGTTTCTGTTTGGAAGTTGTATGCATTGGATATACTTATCACGAAAGTATCAAAGTTTCATATCTTAATAGTTGAGGTGGTTTAGGGATAAAGCTGTGAGGTCGAAAGTTCATCTATGTGGGTTTCATCGATGTAAATTTGCATAGAATAAGTATGTTTTACAAGGTATCTTCTGGTTCGTTTCCATTTAAGTATTTATGTTTTTCCTATCTCCTTCATAAATCTATAACGTAGGTTGGATTGAAATATAAATAAACAAATAAAAAATTTAATAGCGTTTTAGACGTATCACGTGAGGCTTAAATGTGACTTCTTTCGGTTTTAAAACATGTCTTAATTTTCATAATTTATGGGCGTGAATTCGATGTACAAAATGTGATAACGATTCTGCTTGAAAAGCTTCTGAGAATTTCAATAAATAAAACACGTTCATAAATTAGTAAAATAAATTAGTAAACTCAATGATGCTACAGCTTATGGAGAGATATCGTCAACTAGTAAGAACATACTAGACTGAGTAATGTGTGGTTACGTCATTCGTTCTTAACTACATTGTTTTGGTAAAATAGCTCTCCATGTGCTTCATAATGCTAGCTGGACATCAAAATTTCTGCTTCATAGAATAGAAGCCGTTAACACTCACTTGGGAGGTAAGTGCGATTAATATTCAGCTATATAGAAATGCAAAGAAAGCCTGTTTTTTAAAAAGAAAATAATGAAAATTTTCACTTTTTAGCCTTTTATTGATTTTTTTTATTTATTCACAAAGTTCTATACAGCACTAGGCCAATTAGCTGAAAATGTACAACAACAACAGACAGAAAGAAAACAACAACAACAACATAAAAGAATAAAATACAAAAAATGTTTCAACTCTCAATATACAAAGTTCTCATCCACTGAGTTCTAAAATTTCTCTTAGAGGTAAAAATGTTACATCCTGTTGACAATGTATTATAATCGTGCGCTAGCTTGTAAAACAAGGAGCGCTTTACAATCGGTGTCTCATAAGTTAGCAATTTGAGAGAGCGAGTTCGCCGCTGAGGAAAACGGAAGTTAATTTGTGATTGTAAAAATCCAGAATCGATTTGGCCATTGCTGATCTTATACAGGTAAAGTAAGTCAGCTTCGCGGCGTCGTTTGTCACGACAATGTAAGTTCATTAAAGACATTAGTTCCTGTTTCGAGTATTTAGGTAACTCGGGAACTCTGATTATAACTATAGCAAGAAAGAAGTTTAATACATAGTCAATGCGAGATAGATTAGTAGGTACTCCCATGTTCCATACAGGTTAACAATATTCAATGACTGGAAAATAAAAGCCTTATATAGCATTGTAAGGGCAGGAAGACTTTGTATTTCCGGAAGTCTATAGAGTAGACCAAATAGTTTCATAGCTCTGGATGAGACCCAACTGATATGACCCGCGAAGAAGAGTTTTTCATCAAAGACAACACCTAGATCTTTTTGAATTGAAACGCGTTTGATAGGTACATTGTTAACATTATATAAATGTCGAAGCACATTCTTTTTTAAGGAAATAGAGATTGTAGTACATTTATTAGGATTGAGAGACATATTCAAGGTAGAGCACCAATTACATAACATATTTATGTCAGCTTGCAGTGAAGAAGCATCGTTTACAGTGTTAACGACTCTGAAGAGTTTACAGTCATCAGCGAAAAGTAATATAGTTGATGATGATGTCGAGAAGATGCTAGATAAATCGTCTATATGCCATCTTTATTTGGCTGTAATGAGTTCTATAATGCTACAGAAAGTTCCCTTACAATATTCAAAACTTGTGAGCCCTATCTTCAGTCCGAGTCTGGTTATTTTAGTTGGTTTCCAAACTGGCATTGCACTGACTGGTAGTCAGAAGAACGACATATCACTGGTATCGTTTTGGTTGCCTAACCTCTTTAATGGACGTGAATGTTATACGCCTTATTACATGTATTTTACGGGTTGCCTAAT
This sequence comes from Thermobia domestica, assembly GCF_964235325.1. Taxonomy (NCBI): domain Eukaryota; kingdom Metazoa; phylum Arthropoda; class Insecta; order Zygentoma; family Lepismatidae; genus Thermobia; species Thermobia domestica. The sequence goes on along the minus strand of NC_137462.1, from coordinate 164,277,563 downwards.
TCAAACTGGTAATCAAGAAAAAGTACCATAAACCAAAAAAAAAAAAAAAAGATAAAAAACTTTTGCTTTGTACTAAATCTCTACGGTTTTTCTTTAAAAGATCCCAAGTGTTAAAAGGATTAAAAGTTCGCTTACACTTTTGTCTCCGTTAGAGAAAAACATTGAACTTCAGATATTCTTCTACCTAATGTGTGTTCAGTTCTCAAAATAAAAACGATAAACAGCCGTTTGGGTACAATGTTAGTTTAACACGATAGTAAAAGATGGTTATTCACAGTTTTTTTCCTTTAATGCAGAGATGCAAATAAGTAGCAAAATTTTACTAGCCCAAGAAAAAAAGCTTCTAGCCCACATCCTACTATAGAAATCATTTACTACCTTCGGTATGATATTAAATACTCGCCCGCACCGATGAATCACTCGGCCCGGGAAAGTGGTTGAATGGTTATTTACATCCCTGCTTTAATATTTTATCGCGTCAATAAGTGTGAAATAGAAAATTTGGGGGTAGAATTTTTAACTTTCTCCACCTCAAATTTTAATAACGACAATAAATTTTATACAAATATATATATTAAGAAAAGATATATCCAATCATTGGCTAATATATTGCCATAGGATCGTTGATACATTAATATCTAGTGGACTATAAAGAATACGTTTGATATCAAAATAATAATTCTTAATAATTACATAATATTTTTAATATCCTTTATATTTAGAATCAGCCTTATTGTTTGCTTTTCACATTGCTGTAACTGACAACGATAGAATGATAGCACAATTCTTTGTAATTTTACTGAAACATTGAAAGTATTTTGATATCATGACTCACGCATTATTTTCTTTCTCGGGACACGAGTAACTTATGTTTGTTTCTTGGCTAAAGTGAGATTGCCTATTCTCTCTGGTTGTGTATGGGATGTGAAGATGTTAAACGACGCTAGTGATCAGTAAATTGTAAAGTAGATTATATGAAACATACATTATGAAATTACGATAGACTTCTAAACTTCAAGAATAGAGAAAAATAAGTCTCGTAGTGTAAGGTTTCAACAGAACTCTTTGTTGTATATTGGAGGTATAACTGACGAAGAACTAAAGTGATCATAGAGCTTTTATTTAGGTGATGTGTACCAGCACATAGTTTTGTATATACAGAAGTTCGCTAGCTTTTAATTTAAGTGTCTCGTCATGTTCATTCGTGCGCTGGGTATAAATAGAGAAAACTCTGTGTAACTACTTTCAATAAATATGGATGTACATACAAATATGGAATATACCTCCGTTATCCCACATAACTACAGGATGTCGCGTATTGCATTGTATTTATCAGTTTCAGAAGACAGTTAAAGGAGGCGAAAATTTGTAAGAACTTGGTTTAGCTATGACACAAAATATTGCATATTCTTATTTAATACACTACGTATTATAGAAACTTGAACGTGTCTTGAAAGCAATTCCTACTACATATTTTCTACCGCTTAGATGAACTGTTCGAGACAGTTCGAAAGGGAAATACGAAGTATAGCAAGTATCATGTCCAGTGATATCGCGGATGTTTCACGACGGATTGATTATCTTCAACTCTTCGATATCTGCAAACCATAACCAAAGGTTTCCTCCTTCAAATACACTCAGAGGAAGTATGAAATATCTGATTTAATAACTTTAGGCACAACAATTGATGGACACAATTCAGTTCCAACAAGACACTGCAGCAGTACGCGTAGAGTACTTCTACTCCGAAAGTTGTTTTACAGTCGTTTGATCTCCTGTTTCGGTGGTTTAACCTGGCCATTCTCCTACCCGGATTTAACAGCTTCTGTCCACTTCCTTTGTGGATACACCATCGAGGTATTGAAGGTATTAATCTGTAGTAAAGTTTTTATAATACCAAGATACATAGTGGTATGGGTCATAGATGCCTTCCCTTACAGTGCATTCATGCTAACGGAGTACTTTTAGTGGACATGGTTTTGAGAACACGCTGAAATTTGTATACTGGGAATGTGTAAAATTTCATTTCATAACATAGTAAGGATGTTACAATATTTGTCCCTCCTTTCAGACTTCCAAACTATACTAATCGTAAGTGTGAGAAATTTTATGGAACAACTGTCTTCGTCTGTCTGTCTGTCGACAGTTATAAGAGTAAGAGCAGTTATGAGATTCATCTATCACCTCTGGTTTCAAAATTTGAACCACATTATATGAAAGTCTATCGTCGTTTCATAATGTGAAACCATATTAATTCCTAATTGTCTTCTGAAATTGGAAGATATACACACCATCATAAATTATATTGTCGTCATTTATAATATTCATTTTCTTTAGACATGCGAAGAAAGAAAGACATAACGAAAGGAAGAAAGGTAGAGAGAGAGAGAGAGAGAGAGAGAGGAAATATGAAAAGTCAGAGTACTCTGGAGCTCCTTCGTGGCTAAGCGGTTAGCATACGCGCCTATGGCGTGGGAGACCCGGGTTCGATTCCCGGCGAGAGCTCATGTGGTTCGGATTCCACGTTAATCAGTAGGTCCACGTCTCATATAGCCTCGCTGCTGAACGGGACGTTAAAATCAACTCAACCATCAACTCAGAGTACTCTGTTCTGTGTGGAATATGGATCTGCGTGTACATTTAATTTTTAAATGAAAAGAAAAAGCTTAAGTTGCTTAAAGAGATTTAGAATGAACGCAATTTACGAAGATCGTCGCGTCGCAGTTCCAGCCAGACACGTATCTTGGAAGCTTCATTGGACTCCTCCCTGTAATCGTCGCGAACCGCGTAGGATTCTGGTTCAACCTCCGCAAGTTGGAAGAAGTAAGATTACTTCTTGGACGTTGCAATTGATTATGCTAGCGATGGCTAAGAAGTGAAAAAAACGAAAGAAAGAAAGAAAAAAGGAGGTGTATTTTCAGACTTGTAAGTAAGTACATACGAGAAGTCGACCGGTCCTCTTAAAAGAGTTTCAAGGTCAACCCGTCAACCCTTTGGCTAAGGTACGAGATATACAAAAGAGCCCACTACTTGGAATAGATCATCCCGCCCAGTCCGGCCTACGGTACATCCACGCGACTCTTGGCTGGAGGTGGAATTGCACGCGCTCCAAGGAATCTGCCTATATAGCTTCGAGAGCAAGACTTACTGATGATGATGAAGTTTTCCGCAGCGATAACAACTTTAACACGTAAATGGAGATTCGTGCGGGACAAGGGGGAGCGACTTTTGCTACAAGTTTTCACTGAAGTACGAGGGGAAAAGGGTTATGTATACTTACCAAACAAACAAGAAAAAAGCGCCTAAAATTTTTTAAGGACTGTAATTTCTATGATATTTACACAAGTAAAACTCTTTTAATAAAAGAGCAATATTTAAAAGGAAACTTGTATTACAACCTTGTCTCAGGAAAATAAAGAAGAAGGCCAATCATGTGCCTACTAACTAAATACTTGAGCTGCAACGGCATTGAAGGTATAAAAAGGAAAACAGATATCTTTGTCATACTACAGTGGAACTTGTGAAGCCTTACAAAATTACTATGTAATACATTGTGCAAATTTAGCAGCAAATTAACCTGTATTTGCGCATTTTCTTTTCAATGGGTCGATTTTAACTTTTTTCCTTTGTATATGTACTTGAATCTGATTGAGACAAAAATTATTATTATCTTTGAACTTAAGGCAACATGTCCATTCGTCCTGATTTGGAAAAACTTTGAACAAAACTTTACATTTCTACGTATTTTTCCGTTCTAAATTTCTTGAATTTAAAACAAATCTTTACGTCAAGTATAATTGAATGTTATACATATATGACCAGTTAAAAGGTTGACATGGTCAATCTTTCTAACAGTAAGGCATCAGGCTGGTGATCACAATATCTGTATGTCGGGGTTTGAATCTCACCCACTACTATCTTTATATCATGTATTTCATTACCAATAAGATTATCACCTCCTTTTCATCGCCTCCTTATAGCCTAAAGAGCACAATCATGGAATGTAAAATCAAACATAAATAAATAATATGTTCAATTAATATATTATGGTATATTAGGAGTAGAATCACTTTGGATGGGAAGAGAAATTGCTAAGCAAAATGACAGAAATTACAGATATAATTGGAAAAATAAAGATATTGAAATGACAATGAACCGGACTTCAAATAATAATAATAATAATAATAATAATAATAATAATAATAATAATAATAATAATAATAATAATAATAATAATAATAATAATAATAATATAGTTTGATAACGACAATTCCTGAATGAATGTCAGAAGCTAAGCAGCGATATATATAGAAAACGTTCTTGTATAAGATGGTGTGACAGAATGGTAAGACGTATTAAAAAAAATGAAGGAGTATTGACGTAAAATGGACACGTATCTCAGAAGATACAAGTAGATGATCGTATAGAAGAATTGGAGATAATTTCCTTCAGTAATAGATTGTTTTTTTATCCATTAGTTGAAGTTTAACAACCATTTTCAGCAGCGAGGTTGTAGACCTACAGTTTAAGGAGCGATCCGAACCACCGTAATACATTCGAATTTCAATGCTCTTCCATCAGGAATTGAATCACGTTCACGCTAGCCACCAGACCTACTAAGCCCACTAGCAGGGAGGGCTCAGTAATGGATTAAGCATGGTTGATGATGGTAATATACCTATAATAACTCTATCAAAATAAAGCCTTTTATCACAATAAGAGGTCACATAGAGTTTTTGCCAAAGGAATATTAATTAACGTGAACAAATGAATATCTGATTAGTAATCTCTTTTATGAGTGGTATCATTTGTCCTAACTGTTAATTTATCAATTCACTACAGATCACAAATTTCTCGGCTTTTCAAGTGTATTTTGAACGATAGAGGAAAGCTACTGGACATCCTACCTCTCCTGTACTATCTTGATAAGTTTGTCAAGTAATCTTAGATAAATGGTCTAAAGTACCATTGGGCAGAGCACACAGAGAATACATATATATATATATTTATAGTATCACTTTAGAATGCTTTATTTTAGACAATTTAACACAAACATAAACCTAAAGTATGAGTTTCGTGTTACAGAAACTATGACTGGATTCCAAACTATTAGATTCAACATCAAAGCCGGAAGTGGTAGATGTTTCAATCAACAGGAATAAACACAGAGATCGAACCTATTTTTGTAAAGTTGTGGCCATATATAATGTTTATTTATTTCGTGTTTTTTGTTATCGCTTTCGCTCTATGGGAACCCAATACTGAAACTAGAAGCTGTTACCATTAACCTATCGCATCCAGTTTCAATTGAGTTTTTTTAAATGTATATACTTGTATGATATTTGTAGCTTATTTTGCAAATCGTATCGGGGGTTAAATATCGTATACTAGTTAGCCGATAAACATGAAATGGAAGATTGTTAGTGGTTGTCAGGTTCAGTAGGTAGTGGCATGTGATCAAATATTACGAAGCAGTGAATATATTGTTGTGTTAGAACAATAGATGATGAGAATAATGTTGATTGTCGATATAGAATCGAAGAGTAAAATGTAGAGAATAGTGTAATAATTCAAGTGGTATTTGGTATACATGTTGGTAAATGAAGAATAAAGAAAAGAGAAAGACGAAAGAATATCAAGTTGAGAGTAAGGTAGACATGGTTGTATAAATATCAGTGTTGATAAAATAGTTGATAAAATTACAATAACTTTTTATTCGAATAAAGGTTTGTTATTGTTGTTCAAAAAAGTTGTTTATTTTAATAAGGAATAATAATTTGAATTACTGTTCAAATATTGGAAACTAATATTCGGACATTCCAGTAATGACAGAAGAAAATATTTAAATAATGTTTACAATATTAAGGTTCACATATGAGCCTGCAGAATAGCAATGACATATCTGCGAAGATGTCTATTTTTACTCTTTTATATCAGCATATATTCTATGAACTCTTCTCTATAATCACTGAAAGTGTTACTGGTTCATACATCGCGGATACGAATGGAATTTCAATTCGAATACGAACAGTACTAGCTGAAAGTCTTGATTTATTGATTACAAGTAGTGTATAATTTATGGCATTAAGATTTCTGTAAAGTAATACATTAATATACTAATAAAAATAATTTATCTTGATTTTATAATTAATTATTTCGGAAATGAAAGGGAATTACGAACAGAATTTCAAACGTGGAGCTAACATAGCGAGAAAAGTTGCAAAATTTTAAGCGTATTTATCTCGAAAGATGTTGTTTTTCTAAAGACATCATTAGTGCCGTCTTAACAGCATTATTGGCTCATGGGTGATCTAATGAGTTATGGCCCCTACGATAGGCACTCACAAGAATAAAACCTAAATAAGCCTACTAAACATATGTAAGGGGTCACTGTGGCAGAGATGACTTCATTACTAACCCAGAGGTACTAAAGTCAGAAGTAAATTGTAATCTTCGGGCACACGGTGGCTCAGTGGTAGAGCGCTTACTTCCTGTGTGTTCGATCCCCGGGCAAGTAAGTTTGTGGTGGACAACACCGTGTCCATGGGTTTCCTCAGGATGCTCCCATTTCCCCTCACATTGAAATTCCACCAATTCTTCCATATCATTCACTTGACTTAATCATCTGTCTCCTCCTTTAGCCTAAAGAACATAATTGACAGATGTTAAACTGAAAGATTTCATTTCATATTTCATTCCAAATTACAATCTTCATCTGTAACACAAGAACATAGTTTAGTATAGTCTAGATTACTGTGTAGAAGTACTTATTTATGGCAAGTCGCTTGATACACACAGATTAGCATGGATGCATTTAAACATTATGCATAGAAGCCAACTTTGCTCGTGGATGCCAATAAAAATGAACGTAATGTTTCTTCCTTTTTACACGAAAAGACAATTTACTAACAAGAAAGAAATAATAATAAAAGGTGGAAGATGAATGAAGACCGAAATCTATTGAATAGTAGGATCGTTTTGCACACACAAACTGGTAGGTATAACATTTGATGTTCTTTTATTCATTACTCTTCACGGTCAACGAAGCAAGCATTGTAAGAGGCAAAGAAACAGTGGATCATTCCGTCGCTTTGGCTAAAAAGGAACGACACCATTGACAGCATCAGAAGATTAGTCATGCAAATCGGCCTAGCACCATGGAAGAAACCGTTCAACAACCGTTAAAGTGGAAACTCGAAGGATGAAAAGACATCAAAAGACTTTCTTTTGTGCTTAAATGAATGCGGGTCAAAAAGAAATAAACAACCATAAGGAAAAGTTTGAAATGGTTCATAAAACAATTTTGAAACAAGATTCTTTTTTTTTTATCTGAGCACACATATACATTTCTTAAAACTTGTATAGAAATCCAATATCTATCAGCAACCAATAGTAAACTAAAATTAATCACTGAAAAAAAAAATGTTCAATAACTCTGAAAGTTAGACTGCAACGTCATACCCTGATTACAAAAATTACTAGTAACTCTGAAAACACTAATTGAAAAATATTTAAAATTAAAGTACCAATGATAATTTCAGCCCAAGAGATGACTTGTTATTGTTAGCCTCGAGCAAGAACCATAAAAATCCTATAGATTTTCTCGAGATTTACGAGTGACGTGTGTGAAGTTGGCCCCTCACTTTCAAATTTCGACTCGAAACCAAAATCAATTCTTTCTTTGTTTTTTGTTGGTTACTGCTTGATTTGAAGAAAAATCATTTGTTTTGATTAACATAAAAAGAAATATAAAAAACAAAATTGGGGAGAACTTCAGACTAGCTTCATCACTTTCAAATTTCCACTCAACACCAAAATCAATCGTTTGGTTTTCGTTTGTTATTGATTGTTTTAAAGAAAAAAGTGTTTAGTTTGAAGAATAATTTTTTGTTTTGAAAATAGAGGAAAATATACAAAATAAAGTTGGGGGCTGGCCTATCCTCTTTCAAATTTCGATTCTAAGCCGAAGCTAATCTTTTGTTATTTTACTGTTTAGAAGAAAAATCGTTTGTTTTAAAAAACGTAAAGAAATATTTAAAAACTAAAGTTGGAATGTGGCTAACTTCATCTTGCTCTCTCAAATTTCAATTTTGCTTCAAAATCCAAGCCAATCATTTCTTCTTTATTTGTTATTGATTCTTTTGAAGAAAAAATAGTTTGTTCCGAGAATTATAAAGATATATTTACACTCTCACCGGCTCCCCATTTTCAAATTTCGATCCAAATCCGAAGCCAATCATTTGCTTTTCGTTCGTTATTGATTATTGTGATGAAAAATGTCTTTGTTTCGAAAATCATCAAGAGATATCTACAAAAGAATGTTGGGATGTGGTCAAATTTATCCTAGTCCCTCCACTAACAAATTTCGATTGAAAATTAAAATCAATCGTTTGATATTCATTTATTGTTGATTATTTTGAAGAATGAATTGTTTGTTTCAAAAAACATGAAGAGTGTTTACAAAAGAAATGAGTGATGCAACTTCATACTGACTCCATTTTCAAATTTCGATTCAAAACTGAAGCTAATAGTTTGTTTGTGTTTCCAATTCAAGGATGTGCGAACTCCCGAGCTTATGAGGTCAGTGAGCACAAGCTCAAGCAAGCACAATCCCAGTGAGATTAACGAACGCGAGATCAAGATTGCGCGAGCCCGAGCTCGATGAAGTGCAAATCTGAGCAAGTGTTAACCTCAGCGAAATGAGTCAGCGCGAAAGCCATTGAGGATAACGAGCTGAGTCAGCGTGAGTTCAGGGAAACTTCGATTACAACCTGACCACCTCTGATCAAATGTGTCAGTTTCAGACAAGAGTGCTCTGAGGCAGGTTTTAGAACGCAGGTTGCGCCCACGAGATTATTTGAGTGACATAATTTTTCATTGAAAATGATACAATCAGACTGAAAAATGGTAAATTTGAGGGGGGAGGTATATCTGGAGCCAGAATTGTAAATTTAGGTGAGTATGATAAATTTTGGAGTGAGAAGGCTAATTCTGGGGAGGAAATGGTAAATTTGGAAAGAGAATGGTAATCTTGCGGATGAAATGGTAAATGTTTGGAGGAGAATTGTAAATTTGGGGGAGAAAATTATATCTCGAACAAAGTAATAAATTTGAAAGGAGGAAGATACATTTGGAACAGAATGATAAATTTGGGGGAAGAGGACGATAAATTTTAGTAGGTATTGTAAATTTTGGAGGAGAATGGGAATTTTGGGGAGCAAATAGTAAATTTGGGGGAGCAAATTATATCTGGGACAGAGTGGTAAATTTGAGGGGAGGAAGGTGCATTTGGGGGTAGAATGGTAAATTTAGGGGAAGAGAACGATAAATTTTAGTGAGTATTGTAAGTTTTGGAGTGGGATTGTAATTTTGGGCAAAAATGTTAAATTTGGGGAACAAAGGGTAAATTCGGGGGAGAAAATTATATCTGAGAGAGAGTGGTAAGTTTGAGGAGAGGAAGGTACATTTGGGGCAGAATGATAAATTTGGGGGAAGAGGACGATAAATTTTAGTGAGTATTATAAATTTTGGGGGTAGAACGGTAATTTTGGGGAGGGAATAGTAAATTTGGGAAACAAATGGTAAATTCGGGAGAAGAATAGTAAATTTTGGAATGAGAGTGGTAATTTTGGGAGAATGGGCAGCTCTAACTTTAGGCACTCAACGCTTTATAATTTACTATCAAACGGGAAAAGGTTTAATGATTCATTAAATAGTCAAATTTAACCACCGTGTTGGTAAATTAAACAGAACCTACTAGAACGCACGAAGTTGTACGTGGGATAAAACAGGAAACAACTACAACGAAACGGTTCTCTATTGCTGAAGCGTATAAGTCGCTTTAACTTAACTAACCCCTTTAACAGAGAACCTATTGTCCCATATCTCTTATTATGGTTATTATAGTGATCATCAGAACACGCTCTATTGTCGCCATGGGTGGCAGAAACAACGTAACCTTTGAGTAAACCCTTCATCTTTGTAGTTGCGAGACAGACATGAGGCAAAGCCTGCAATGAATTAAACGTTTAACTCTCTTGACATTGAACTTTTGTGTGTGTGTGTGTGTGTGTGTGTGTGTGTGTGTTAGTTTCAAAAAGAGAGTTTTTTTTCTGGTACAAGAAGGAGGAGGTGTGACGTCCAGAAAAGAATTCTTTAGCTCTTTTCTGTTTCTTCAGCAAGTCACCTATCACTGCAGGAACAAAAGTACTGGGTACTTTCAGAGGGGCGTGCATTAATTACAAAAGGTGGTTTTACTCTTTTAGAAAAAAGGACAGCAACACTTCTCCACCCTAACATTTTAAGTTTTTCTCAGGCTTCGAACAGAAGGTGAGGCAGAGGGTTTTTTGCTAAATTGCTGGCTCCACCTCAACTCTTGGATGATTAGTTTTTGGAAAACCACACCCCCAAGGTTACTCATACGGAGCAGACTATGGGAACACATTTCTTACAATGTCGTTTTCAAATGTGATTTGTGGAAGTATCCAGCTGTATTGAAAGGCTAATAATGACAATCTTTTTTTTTCAGTGTCACAAAATATGTTAGTTTTTAATTTTCAAATCACGTGACAATAGTAGATGCTGATTTCGTTTTTTACTCGCTTTGAATCAACGGTCCAATTTAGGTTTTATCAATAAGCCGCGTAAGTTACAGCTCCACATCCGAAATTGGATTGAAATTTAATCTTTAGTTTATTTTTCTATAATGATACCACATTGACTGAAATAAGACAGGAGCTATTGGTGAGAAAAATGGTGAAATGAAACAATGTCAGAAAACGGAAATATCCCTAAAATATCCTCGTACCATAAATCCACATTATCGGGGATCTTCATAGATCTTCGACATTAAATATTATCATTACATCATTGAATCACTGTGTTCCTCACACATTCTATTATTTCTGTAATTATTTGTTAATTTTACTGAAGCCGGTTACTGAAGTCCCATAATAAAGCTCTCTGAAAGGCGGTGATAAACAAGTGGGGAATGTCCTATTTAGTGAAGATGATCTTCCATATGCTCAGTGCATCCACCAGCTGTAACGCATTCAAGCCTGGTCTGAATCTCACGCTAATAGGCCCTGTCCTTCATAACCTCGAAGTTAAACAAAAACGAAAAATCTCATTTTCATTATTTTTGTACTAAAGTAACAATTCAAATTTAAGCATTATCTATGATGTAATATACGAAGGTAGATTTCTCATCAATAATCAATAGTTTGAGAATATTTTTTTTAAATACATTAGATTATGATTTCTTTTACGCGTTCAATCAATATAAAAATATCACTGTGGTACTATTATCTGAAATATTAAAAAAAGTATGATATTATAATCATGCGTTTTTATTTGCTTATCAATAAAGACGAATGGTCAAAATATATTAGAATTATTTGGGCTAGAACTGTTTAAAAATGTGACCAACCTATTTTTTTAAAAATTAAACTTCTTATTTATTGAACACTTCGTAAACCAATCTACTGAAAATGGGTTTAACCTGTATTAAGTGAAAAATAAAAAATGTTGAATATAGGAAATCTTCATGCTCTCCACTGAGTAAATATTGAGAATTTTAAGCATTACTCAATTGGAACAGGAATTTGGGACATAACACATAGAGAAATAAGAAACCGACCTTTCATTTGTTGAGTCATCCATATGATAAGCAATAAATTTTGTTCAATTTTCAGTGAATTATCGATTGGACACCTCAAAACCCAATGAGTTGAAAACTACTGTAATAGTTTTGTGTAAAGTCATCTCTAATATATACTTCCACTCTTATTTATGAGAGCTCTCACATGGCTGAGCGGTTGGCGTACGCGCCTTTGGCGTAGAGACTCAGCTTTGATTCCCTTTTGAAGCTCGTGTAGTTCGGATCCCATGTTAAACTGTAGATCCATTACTTATACAGCCTCGTTGCTGAAAGGGACACTAAACTGAGAACAGATCAAATAACAGATCCTTCTTATTTATGAAACAAAATTCTAAGCACCACTTCATACGAATTTGCACCAGAGCACAGTTAAATAAGTCAATACAAAACCACTAATAAAAATTATAGTAATAATAGAAAACCACCTAATATATTCAAGCTAATGAGTGGAAACTGATATACTTTCATTTTTAAAGAAAAAACTATTTTAGAAAAAGATAATCTATATTATATAATATCACAATTAGGACTCAAAATTAGCGCGTTTCTAGTAACTAAAAACTGAAAATTATTACTACTGTAGTATCACAATCATTACTGATAGTAATACTAATACATGAATAATATTAGTCAGTAATACTAATACATGAATAATATTAATCAGAATCCCACCACAGTTCCTACGTAACAATGAGATTACCATACATTTATGTTTTTTCCAGTCAGCGCTCATCTGGTAGGAAACTGTAGTTCCGAAGCGTAGATACGAAGTCTTATATAGCCTTCGGTACTGAAACCAGACATTACACTCAACAAAACAACCATCAAACCTTCACCAAAGTGTCGAAGTACGTAACTAAGTAATTAGAGCATTTGAGAGCGTTTACGCACAAGATACCAACGCTGTAAAAAGTAATAAATAAATAAATAAAATAAAATATATAGAAAAGAGGTCAATGCATCCTCTTAATTATTGTATGATATGGTGCAATTAGTGCACAAGGAAATTATGTCCACGAGCATAAAAGGTCCATGTCCAGATATTGTAAATAAGTCCTATGATTTAAAAAAAGTGTTAGTTTTTCCATGTACTTAAGAGCACCAAATAAACTTTATGTCTTTTTTTCTACAGCAAGTCCAATTACTAAAAGAGTATCACAAGTTTAATAATTGGATTTGTGCTCTAAACACTCTATACCTTAGATATTTGACGCTATTTGAGAGTTATTATGTTATCAATGTATATTTCTTTAACATTAGAAGGAAAACACAGTGGTTTTGTGGTAGAACTCCAAAGATGGAGTGGTCAGTGGGCCGTGGGCCAAGTGGATCAATATTTGTGAGTGGGTCAACAGAACTTGACCCATTGCGATCCACCACCCACTGTGACCCATTCTTATCCAAAGACCCACTGAAACCCACCGATCCACTTTGCTCAGTGCATTCTAGACAGCATCTTCTGAACACTGGTGAATTTGTCTACGTTTTATTTTCAAAGCCTCCATCTTTGTTCCTTTTTCCATTTGTTTCTACTTCTTACCTGAGATGAGTATGTAGATAGAGTCTTCATACTCTTATGACACATTTGTTTATGGCGGGACTTTTCTGTTAGATATCAAACAAAAGGATAAGTCGCGAGAATTCAAAACATATTTTATAGGTATTTTATTACATATAACAAAGGAAATAAAATAATAAATTCTCTATTTAATAAACAAGTAAACTCAGTAGTTTTCAAGTACTTGCAGAATGAACAATGTTTTGTTCAAAACACTCCCTCTTCTGTAATGAAAACGTACAAGGAGCTCAATTTTTAAATTAAATGAAATTAAATCTTTGAGTTTTCGTCCCACGATTATGCCGGCTAGGCTAAGGCAGACGGTGATGATGAAAACATGAATGAAATGGTGACATGAAGAAAGTGGGAGGAAACTGAAGAATCCGGAGGAAACCCACGGTGTTTGTCCATCACAAGCTTTACTTATCGCGAGGTGTGATCGAACCAGGAACCCCATGTGCCAGAGGTGAACGTCCTACCACTGAGCCACCGCGGCCCCCCAGGAGCTCAATTTTGAATAGAAGTGCTGAGTACAATTGCATATATTTCTAGATCCGATAATTAACTCCTTTGTGGCTATATGATTCGCGTACTCGTCATTGGACGGGAAACCCGCGTTCCAGTTCAGGAGGGAGGTCATGTAGTTCGGATCGCTGTTTAGGCTGTAGGTCCACATCTCATAGAGCCTTGTTGTTGAAGGAGACGATAAACTTAAATCCATCCATCCAACCATAGATATGCTAGTAGGGCCACTAAGTAATCATGTAATAGTGGCTCTGAATCCTAACATTTTAGATAGATTCTCAGCTAGAGGAAAATTTAGCAGTTGGTATAGTAAGTTTTAGTTGTAATTTACATTGGTAGAAAAAAAAATAACGTTCTGTTCTTCTTCCTCCTGATGCGTGTCTGCTTTTACATAGTAGTTCAGATTCAGGAGAGCAGTGCGTACGCCACTGCAAAGGAGAGAAAATGGTTCCTGATTCTCTTATCACAAGCCCATGCCATTTCATTTTTAATCTCATTGTTTTTCCTCCTTCAGTTTGTTTATTCATTTCTTAGCACAAAATTATATATAACATTTTTTGTTTAATTAGTTGGCAGAATTTCTGCACTGCAGTCTGCATTGTTTACAAAGGGTGCAAATCTTTGTGAAAATCAGAATATATCGCTGCGTTTAAGAAACGTCACTGGATCGAAACTTGCAACACACTTGCTAACGAAGCACATCCTACGAAATATTGTTGCAAATTCCATCAACTAACTGATAGAGTTTATCGTACGCCTTACTCCATTGTCCATAATCATCAAGCTGTCCTTACGAATATAGACAAGGCGAATATATTTGCTTCTTATTTTCAAGGCATTTTTACACCATTATCCGGTTGGTATACACCAGACCGTCTACAATCAGCTATCAACCGACATACCGATGCAGCTTCTGCTTCCTTTCGATCATCTACTGAACATACTTTAGGACCAAATAATCCTCTAACCATGGCAATCCACCCCGGAACTATTAGTAATGCACTTACAGGCGAAAGGAATATTGCACCAGGCTTTGACTCTGTTACATATGTTCTCGTCAGACAGGCGTATCATTGTTTTTTTCTCTTTCTTAGCAGCATCTATAACTTTATTCTACGAACTGGTTTTTTCCTCTTGACTGGAAGTACTTCAAAGTTCTTCTTTTCCTTAAACCAGAGAAACCTCCATCAGAGATCACATCGTACCGTCCTATTCACCTTACAAGTTGTCTCTGCAAAATCTTAGAACGAATCCTTGTACGTCGCATGCACTAGCATCTCACCTCACATAACCTTCTTCCAATTCACCAAGCAGAATTTAGACCACACTTTAGCACTCTAGATCAATTATTTAATCTCACCACAGCCATTTATAATCAGTTTAATATAAGCTTTCCTTCTTGCCTTGTAACGTTTGATCTAGAAAAAAGTTTTTGACAAGATTTGTCACCCTGGATTACTATAAAAACTTCATAACTCCCTTCTACCAACCTCGTACATCCGATTTATACACTCCTTCTTAATAGGGCGACTAGCTTATATCTCAATCAATGGAACGCTACCTCATACAATCTTCTTACAATCTGGCGTACCGCAAGGTTGGTTATCTTCTTGTCCAGGGGCTACTCTGGACAGTGATGAAGACGAGTGAAGCCTTGTTAGTATAATGAGTTCACAGTCAAACAAACAATGTGTGCGAAACGTGATGGGGAAGATTGTCGGAAGAGTAGGCAGAAGTGACAAAATGATCGTGATGGTCAGGTGAAAGAGTTTGCAGATAAAAGGAGATGAGCAGAGATAGAGGGTAAGTGACGAAGTTATATCCCAGTTGCGGTCGATGTTCATTGTGTCCAGAAGTAGAGGATGTCTTTGTTGAAATCGGGTGGTAATGAATTTGAGCCGTAGCTTTTCTATGTGATGAAGTATGGTAGGAAAAGTTATGCGGTCATACAACTCCTGCGTTGGACTCGGAAGCTTGATTCGGTAAGTTAAGCGGAAAGCATGGCGTATGAGTACTTTTAATTTGTCATAGGAAAAGGCAAAGCACTAACCCAGGCAGGGTGGCCATACGCCAAGATGGGGCGCAAAAATACCTTATTGGTATTCAGGACTGTAGTCGGTTGTAATCCCCATGTGATACCAATAAGACGTTTAAGTAGATTTAGACGATGGTAGGCTTTGTGAATGATTTCTTTCAAATATGGCCGCCAAGTTAGATAATGATCGATAGTGAGAGCTAGGTAAATAACCTGTTTGGTGACTTGAATTCGTGTGCCGTCGACACTGATGTTAAGAAGATTCGGATTTTTCTGTACTCGAGAGCGCTTGCGAGGTAGAATAAAGACTATTGCTTGCGTGTTAATGGAGTTGATGTGGGGTCGCCACTTATTGCACCAGCAAAGAAAGGAGTCAATCGCTATGCTGAGAGAAGAATTAATCTGTTGAATGGTCCTAGCTGTGTAGAGAAAAGCAGTGTCATCGGCATATTGAAAAGTGTGCACATTTAGAGGAAACGTCGACATGTCAGCTACGAACAAAATATATAGAAAAAGCGAAAGAGCTGAACCTTGAGGTACATCAGAGTGAATAAAAATCGGATGAGATAAAGAGCTATTGATGGTTATGTAATAGAGGCGGTTAGAAAGAAAATGAAAGATGTAACGAATATAAGATAGTGGAAGCCGGAAGCGGTGAAATTTAAACATGAGAGCTAATTGTCATACTTTATCAAAAGCTTTTTCGAGATCGAAAAGAATGAGACAAGACTGACGTACAGTATTATAATAATTCGTAATGAAATTTAAGAGTCTGAGCAACTGGTCATTGATGCTAAAATTAGGTCGAAAACCAGCCTGATGCACAGGTAACAGATTATGGATAGTGAGATGAAGATGAATTCTGATGACAATGATGCGTTCCAGGATTTTACTAAATACGGAGGTTAGTTGGATCGGTCGGTAAGATGCAATAGAATCTGGAGGTTTGTTAGGCTTTAGAAACATGAGGGTATAGGAGGTTTTCCAGTCTGGGGGAAAGTAGCCGGTACGAAGAATTAACTTATACGCATATATACGAAAGAAGGAGACGAAGGCAGTAAGGTGCTTCTTTGACGTGGCGGTACGTTATCCGATCCAGACCAGGAGCTGTATTGTTTTTGCGATTCACAACAGACTCACTGAGATTGCGTTTCTCTTGGTTGTAGATATGGTGCTGATAAGTTTAAGATGTCAGTAGGATGCCTTCGGGGAAAGTCTGGGGAAAAGAGTGTGAAGGTAGTTTGAAGATGGTCGGCAAAAGCGTTTGCTTTCTCTTCGTCTGTATGTAGCGGACAGTCATTAATTAGCAATGGATAAGGCGTCCGGGTAAGCTTGCCGGTCAGGATATTAAAGCGTTTCCAGTACTTAGTTGGATGGGAAGTTTCTGCTAAGGTGTTGCAAGTCTTTATCCAGTTATGGAGTTTATATGCCTTGACACTTTTTCGGACTGTGCTCTTGAGCTTGCGATGATGTCGAAGAGCTTCTAAGTTTCCAGTGCGCTGAAACCCACGGAAGAATTCACGGGAGCGGTGTATGAGGTAAGAAGCTTGGTGGTAAGCGAGGTTGATACCTGGATATTGCAGTGGTTGGTATGTGTAGGTCAGATGCATGACGGATAGAGTTGGTGATGTCGAAAATACGATTATATAGATTTTCTTCTGTAGCAGACGGCTCAATATGGGAAAAGTTGGTGGTGATGGTTGAACGATAATCGCCTCATTTTGCTTGATCGAAGCGTGGAATACGACGAGGTTCTGGTAATACTCCAGAAGCAGGAGCCTGTGGTTGATCAATGTGAAGCTTGATGGGAAGATGATCACTACCAGTGGAATCTAGTACCTCAAGAGTGCATCGTTGTGAAAGATTGATAACGGAAATCACTACGACTGGTGTGGTTACAGTGATACGTCTAGTGAGCTTGGGGATATGAAAAATATGGCATGTGATATGAGTTGTGATAAAGTCAAAGAAACGTTGTTTTTGATTGTCCGGACGGGTGTAAATATTGATGTCGGCCATGATGATGTAGTATGTAAAGGTATTGGATATACCTAGGTATTTTGAAAGACTGAATAGGAAATTGGGTGTCCAGGACGTACATAGATGGTGGCTATTGTGAGGTAAAGAGAGTGAAAGTACAGGGTAATAATGAGATACTCTGGCAGATTAGGCAAGGTGGGATGATACTGGAAATGACTGATTGAAGGATAGAAGCCAATGGCCACACCCCACTTGCTCGGCGTGCTGCTACCGTAGAATCACAACGAAGAAATGTATATCGAGGTACTTTGAACGACATAGATAGGGTAAGATGGTTTCATTGTTGAGGAAGGTTTGGATGGTTTCTTGTAAGAGAAGCTGCTCAAAAAGGGTATATTGAGAGGCGAGTGACTGGATATTAACAAATAAAATTTAATAGCGAAATACCCCTAATTACGGTGCAGCAGAAAGGTTGGATGTTTGGGGTGATGCATGTTCTGGGGTAACATGAAAGTATACGTGTGGGCCAGAGTATGTAGCTTGAAAGGAACATTTAAAGATCAGGTTAAAGAAACGAGCAGAGTGGTTAAACACGCACAGAATGTGTTGGCGAAGAAAGGGATGGATATTTTTCATAGCGATAGTGAAAAATGATAGTAGTTGTTGGATAGTAATAGCTTCGTCGACAGTTGATGGTGGTAGAGCTTGCTGAGTTGGTGGTAAAACAGGTCTTAACGGAACAGCTCCGGACTTAGAAGCACAGCTGTAGGCCGTGCTTTGCAGCGATAACTATAAGTAGGGTGCTGCTCCGGACATGTAGAACATTGAGGTGGCTTGGTATCGTGGGCACCACTACAATATCGACACTTGCTAGGTTGTATACGTTTCGAAGTCGGATGAGAATTGTAAGCTTGACAGCGCTCACATCTCAATAGTAAAGGTGGTGGTGATTTGGACGGCTCGACTCTATGCTTCTTTTTATAAATGAGGGCGCCATAAGTTAACAGATCATCAATGGTAGTTTCGGAATTCGTTAAAACTCGTACCATGTACGTGGCTCCATGATCGCTTTTAATGCGAATACACTTAAGTATGGAGTGACCCTCGAGAGTGAATTCTTCCTAAACCTCGTCGTCTGTTAGGGAAGGATCAACCCGCCTAGTAACAACTGAGAGGGCCGGTGGTTTTCGTAGTGGGAGCGCATGTTTAAACGCCTTGGAGTCAAGTCGCTTCATTTGAGCAAGTTGCATTTGTTACGGTGATTAAGAATGGTGAATCATAAGACTTGAAGATTATCCCGTTTCATGTACGAACAATTTGGGCGACTGAAGAGCCTGGTAGTTATTTGATGAGCTGTTGGAAAGCCAATTTGGTGTTCTCAAATTTTGTATCGAAATTAGTAAGTAAGAATGAATGAAGACGAGATTTGTTAGAATCCTGTAGAGACGGTAATTCATTACTGTCGTCGAGGTTCATAAATGAAACAGACTGTTCTGATTCATTCACGGTGTGATGACGCTTAATAGGTGGCTGAGTTGAGGGAGCGTTTGTCCGGTATGCGTAATCGGGGTCTAGCAGTAGTTTTGCTTTGAGAAGCAGACTTGTGCCTTCGGTTAGTCCCCTGACCCACTGACGGGAGTTCAGAGGTAGTCCCGGATGGCCACCTGATGCCATCCAGATGGATGCAGAAGACTACGACGGAAGTTAAGATAATGACGAGGGAATGAAGTTCAAAAAACGTCCTTGATCGGGAGAAACCCTCTGAATTCTCTTCTCAATACTTCACCCAAAATTCAGGTCTACCTGATCTGCGTCCACAGAACAGTAACAACCAGAATATAGAGTTGGCACCTATAAATTGATGCCTCGCTGGAAAAGCCAAGGACGGATTAGTATCACAAAAGCGCTTTTAACAAGAGTTTCATTCCCATCCAATGGATGGGCGGGCCGTAGAAGGCAACACCTTCTCTGTGGCCAGAGATATTTTCAACTTTTTTGAATTAGATGACATGAAGAATGATTTCAGGCTACAAAATAATGTGGATTGAAGTAAGCAACTAATAGCAAATCAAGTTGACGAGGATGTGTAAGAGGTGGCTATTGTTTTAAAATGTTTCTTGGGTACATGTGAGGAGGTTATGAGCAATATATATGTGGATTTCGGTGGTAGATACGGCGGTTAGGATTATACTGATCTATGGCTTCGGTGCATTCGTATATTGCTAACAGATGATCCAGTGGTGGGTAGGCATAGCGTGGTACAGCAGGAGCTTGGTCTAACAGCTCATGGACAATGGGATGTGCCAATTGGATTTGTGTCGCTATGTAGCGTTGGCGTAGATGGTAAAGGTGTGGCAAAATAGTTGGAAGTTGCACACGACGATATATTTCAGCAGTGGGAGTATCGAAAGCGAGAGAGTAGGCCAGACGTAAGGCATGTCTTTCGATAACTTTCAGACGTTCATAGTAAGTTGGTGCTGCTGATAACCAGGCAAGATGTCCATACGTGAGTGCTGGGCGTACGAAGACTTTATACGTTAGCAGTATAAGTTTTGTATTAAGACCCCACGTGGTGCCTTTAAGGTTTCCTAAAAGGTTCAAACGGCGCCGGATATTAGCTTCCAATTGTTTTAGATAAGGCTTCCAAGTAAGATGTTTGTCGAATATTACTCCCAGATATTTAAGACTGTTTTGAATTGGGATTGGAGAGTCAAAAAGGGTTAAATGTAGGCGTTCCGGATTGCGACTGTTACAGTATTTATTGCGTTTGAGCCCAAAGAGACTCATTTGAGTCTTAGTCGAATTCAGCTTGAGCTTCCATTTCAGGCACCATGTAACTAGTTTGTCCAAAGCTGGTTGTAGGAGTTGATTAATGCGATCCACAGAAGATCCCAATGCGACATAAGCGGTATCATCAGCAAATTGTAAGGCATATAGTAGGGGCTGAGGTTGAGGCATGTCGGCTACATAAAGAATATATAATAGAGGAGATAAAACAGATCCTTGGGGCACACCGGCGCGGAGTTGAAAGATGCGTGACTTTGCCCTGTTGATCTGAACGAAAGCCTGGCGCTGATGTAGAAAATTGGCTATTAATCGGACATAGCTGTGAGGAAGCAGACGTTTGAGTTTGTAAATTAACCCCTCATGCCAAACAGTATCAAACGCTCTTTCAATATCAAAGGAGATCAAAACAGATGGTAAACGCTTATTAAAATGGTTGACAAGTAGTGTAGAAAGTTTGAGTAATTGATCAGCAGTGCTATAGAGTGGACGTAATCCAGCTTGAATAGTTGGTACACAAAAGCGCCTGAGCTCCAACCTATAACTTTGGATTTCAAACCTTTGATTTACGGTTATTTGTGATTTCACGTTTAACAAAGACAAATGTAAATTATGTGTACTTTAAATACATTATTTAAAAAGAACTTTTTCATAAAGTTTTTTTTTAAATTATTGTTCAAAGCCTTTGTATTTTAATACTCCTTTTCCAAAATCAATGCAAATGAATTGTGCTGCCATCTTTAAGTTTTTTTTAACTATACGTTTGTGGACGTTTATATGTTTGTGGCCAACCCTTTCGACAATGAGATCTCGGAAACTACAGGCTCTAGAAAGATGACGTTTTTACTGATCGATTGCAAATTTTATGTAGATTGTCCAGTTCTAATTGGATATTTAAAAAAAAAAACTTGTCGTTATTGTTCTATTCAACATTTTAGGAACCGTTTTGAACCTATAAGACTAGCATTGTCGCAGGCCGAAACTACAGCCTTAGGCAACCAGTACAGAAGTTACGTATGCCAGGTTGACGGACATTGCAGGTGCTTTGCTTTAATGTGAATAGCAAAACCTATTACATGCTGGTAAACTTCAAAAGCCTCAAGAGACGCAATGAGGCGTACTCGGACGGATATGGATTTATTAGAAAAATATTTCCACTTGATATCGTGTTACTTCTACAAATTTGCTACAAACTCACTCCAACATCTATACATAGCAGTTCACTTCCCTTCTGAGTTTTCTATCCTTTACTTGTGTGAGTAAGGAGACATGCACACTGGGAAGGAGATACATGATCATAACAGAATGATGCGCTGAGTACACAGCACAGGTTCAACTAGTATATGATGATTAAATTGAAATTCATCGTGATATGGTCCATGACAATATTTTACCATTTTATATCGTAAGGATCAGATCCACCGGTATTGTAACTATTGACCGGTATTGCTATCGGTAGTGATAACTCCGATTAGCAATTGTAACAATTAACTTCGGTTAGTAATAAACTCACAGACTTATTTTATTATAAGTGTAAACTCTTTAGTCAGTTAAGAGGAGGGTCAAAGTTGATGACGTTCGGTTTTTGGTGGGTCAGAATGGGTCACGATGGGTCGTGGGTCCAGTGGGTCGTTCGTTGCGGTGCGTGGTGAATCGGTGAGTCGTGGGTCAAGGTTTCATTGACCAACGACATTTCTGGAGCGCTTACCTCTGGTGCGAGGTGTCCCTGGTTCGATTCCAGGTCAGATGAAATTGTCGTAGATAACATAGTACCCGTGGGTTTTCTCCGAGCTCTCTCGTTTCCTCCCATTTGTCGTTCCACCAACTATTCCATAATCCTTCACTTCCATTAATCATCCGTCTCCTTAGTCTAAAGGAAATAAACGTGGGACATGAAACTAGAAATGTCATTTACTTTAGATATAAGAGTCAAACCCACAAAGTAAGAACATCTTTAACATTCTTAAAGAAAATTTAAATATTTAAATATCGAGAAATATCGAGTATAAAAGTACGGAGGAATATGTAGTATATTGAACGAGAGGCACACTGAATCAATAGCAGAGAATCTATCTCTGAAGAGGGTGCTCCTAGATTCGATCCCAAGTAATTTAAGTTTTTGATGAACAACATTGCATCTTTGGGTTTCTCGAGGTTTTCTCGTTTCCTCCCACATTCACATTCCATTAACTATTTCACAATAATTTACTTTTATTAATCATCTATTTGTTTAGGCTACAGAGCATAATCGTGGGTCGAATATCTGAAACTTTTCATTTTGTAATATATTATGTACAAGCAACGCCTTCAACACTATTCTTCTCGATTCTGGAGTTAGCTGACATGTTTGTTCCTCTCACCAGAAGAATAAGGCTAACACAAAGAATTCAGATCTCGGTAAGGTATGCAACCTGGACGACAGGATACATAGTTCGGTTGCCTGTCTCATAGACACTATAGATTCTCATTGACACTGTACGTTGATTCTCTAAATTTTGACCCTTTGATCAACAATCGAGTCAAGAATCGAGAAAAGGATTTCGTACGCGATTAGATATGATAAAGGTGTATCTGTGTGTAAAATTTTGTGGCTAGAGGCAACTCCCTTATATGCGAAAATCTGATTACAGAGACAAAGGCTGGCTGACACACCCACAACGCGTTCTTATATATATATATATATATATATATATATATATATATATATATATAGATAGATAGATAGATAGATAGATAGATAGATAGATAGATAGATAAAGATATAGATATATAGATATAGATATAGATATAGATATATAGATATAGATATAGATATAGATAGATAGAAAGAAAGAAAGATAGATAGATAGACATAAATATAGATATTAGCAGCTCGGGTGAACACAATTGTAAGCACCTCTTCCGGTAAAACTGAGCTATTAAGTGAAGTGGGTTGTGATCGAACCATTTTACAGTATGTACGGAAGTTTAAATGCAGATGGCGAGCATGTGTGATATGTGACATTGAATTGAATTGTATGGGAATGTTGAACCTTTCTTTCCAGGATACTCGAAAGTTAGAAAATGAGGCATACTATTATGTTTTTCCCGAGTCGGTCAATATATATATATATATATATATAACGTAATGGCAACCCAGTATGAAAATTAGTTGTTTTTGATCTATTATAATTAGTTGTAAACTATCAATGAATCATGTTATATAAGTGGGTACCATAAAAATCTAGGATTAACTTTGAAAAATACATAGTTTATACGCCATCAAATATTGAAACGTTAGCAAAATTTTAAGTAGTCAAGACATAATGTGTTTAATATAAAAAGAAGTAAAATAACTTGTTCTTACGTAAATATACAATTTGATTACGCAGAAAACATTTCAATTTCAGAAAATATATTTTACAAGAACTGTCCCATATTTTACATGTAATGTGTTTCTTTTAATTTCGCTTGCACTAAACTGGAAATATAAATAAAATTTTAAAGAAGAAACGTTGTCTACTTTTTAGTACTTTATATCACAAATAGATCTTGTAACACATCAAACGAGAGGATTTTCCAGACAAGAAAATTTTGGACAATTTAAGTACCTTACCTTGTGTTATCACAAATCTTGTATAATATAAATTAGGTTAATATATATATATATATATATATATATATATATATATATATATATATATATATATATATATATATGTGTGTGTGTGTGTGTGTGTGTGTGCAGCATAATATTTTCTTAATACTTTATAAAAATGTGATGCTGTCTTGAGTATTAGTATAGATGCAAGTTGGTAGCCAATGTTTGTGTTCCCTTGTTTTTGACTTTAAAAACTACTTTATATCACATATTTGAGTAATTTAAAACATAAGAAAACCTGTTTCTCGTGCAACAAATCCATGGCATGTGACATCTTATTGCTTGTCAGCCCACACAGTGGCAAACCAGTCCTAAATAATTCTGGTTATATCATTTACGCTTATTCTTTCTTTCTCTCTCTCTCTAGTTTTTTTCCTACGATTTGACTTTGAAAGAAAAATTCTTTATATATATATATATATATATATATATATATATATATATATATATATATATATATATATATATATATATATATATATAAATTTCTGTTTAAGTTTACCACGCGTTGTCTGCCTAACGCGTTAACATGATTATGTTCCAAGGGTTTGATTACAAATAAACTTGTTCTGGAGTTGAATTACTAGGCATATCTGTCAGTTCATTTCCTGTTGTCTCCAAATGAAAATTCAATATTTTTCACTGCTTATAGTATGTACATCACATTAGTTTGTAATGTACATGAACATATGGCATGCTATCTTTCTTTCTTCTTATGAAAATTAATAATCAAGCGCATTTTTTTCAAGCTTTAATATCAGATACGCCACCACGAAACAAAGTTGGTTTACCCAACTGAACCTCTCAATGTCTGACATATATGTCGATTTAATGAGGTAACACTATCTTTGATGAGCTTACTTTCTGTTGCACTTTTAATATCATGTTCACGTATTGACTTAATCATTTTAGCTATAACATAATGAAGAATTCAGCTTTCGAAGATGTTGACTAGATAGTAATTCGATACTATGGTAATGTGATAATAGTAATGCACTAAAAGTTGTGGAAAAATATACTCCGAAGAAAAATTTCACAATTATACTAGAATATTATTAAAAATACTTTAAACTTGAACTATTTAGAACTGAATATCTTCAGCAACAACATATTTCTAACCTTGAATGGGCTGGATGACATGAATTCGTTGTTA
Source organism: Thermobia domestica (assembly GCF_964235325.1). Taxonomy (NCBI): domain Eukaryota; kingdom Metazoa; phylum Arthropoda; class Insecta; order Zygentoma; family Lepismatidae; genus Thermobia; species Thermobia domestica. The sequence continues at coordinate 164,252,229 of NC_137462.1, read as the reverse complement.
TAAATTACCTTTACATAGTATTCTAAGGAATGAAATTACTTTCTTTTGGAATATTATGACAACTATTTAGTGTCATCTATACTTTTATATTCAATATATTGGGCCTTATTCAGAGCCATTTCGACGACTGATTAGCTTCATACTAAAGGCATGACTACTGCAGCAAACACATGTTAGTCGAACTCTTAAGTATGACACTAATCACTCGTCAGAACGACTTTGCATAAGGCCCATTAAGTTTGTTGGATGATTAATCGCATTAATGTGCTCAATTAAGGAACAAACATGCATGATTTTGAAGTACTGGTTATCAAAATGGTTTTATCCTCTGTACAACATGGTGAAGGAAATCAGGTTGCAGACTGTTACAGTTAAATTATCAGGAATAACAAAGACCAAGTTTAGAAGACTGGTTTCAGATGGGATCGAAACAAGGCGAAAATTGCAATCAGTAAGAAACAGACCAGAAGAATATGAAGAAACGTTTACTAATAAGAATTTATTAGTTTTGATTGGTTTTGATTTGGACAGAAGAAACTCTGATATATCAGTATCAATCTCATCTACTGCACATGTATATCAAGAATCAGCTTATATTACAAAACGCAGAGATAATCTGAAACAATGGTTTCTCAAAGCATTGTGTCAATATTATTTGTAACTTATGTAGATTGTTTTTTGAAACAAAAATCGTTGTTTCAACGTTCTATACTAAAAGAGACGGATATTGAATGCAAATGAATGTTGAAATCTTGTGGAATAAAAAAAAGAAGAAGTGGAGAGGAGGATTCGAGAAAATGAAGGAAAACGACTTTATTCACTATTAGAATCGCATAGTTGAGTCGAATCAGAATTGTTTCGAACAAAATTTCATAGGGAAAATTTCAGAAGAGTTCTCGTCTTTTTACTTTGACATACACAATTAATAGCAATTCTTTCACACTATGCAGTACAGTTTACCTGATAATCTTGAAATAGTTGCGAAATGCGACAGTAATATTTAGGTAAGGTTCGTTGACCGCACATTTCCGAAATCTACTTTAAATTACTTGTATTAATACTAAGACACCTCAATTAAAAATTTAGTTAAAACATAGACTATAACGAAAATGCTTTGGACGTACAGCTAATTGTAGATACCTATATTCTAATAGCATGATTGGGATAATTATAAGACAAAAACAACATGTTCAAAACCCTTAACACTCCATTTCATAGTCTGTCCTATATTCTACCATATTACTCAACTGAAAATAGCATGTCTAAAACACCTACCACTCTAATTATAGTACGTTCTATGTTTAGCTGGAAAAATAGCGCTGTCTGGAAATGCAACCACTCTTTTTAATAACATTTCCTATTTCCTACCACTCTTTTCAGCTGAGAATAAGACGTCTAAAGCACTTACCACTCTATACCATAGTAATTTCTATGTTCTGTCGTATTTCTGAACAGAAAATATCATGTCTGTACACGAAATTTCATAGTATGTTCTATGTTCTATTACATTTTTTTATCTAAAAATATTATGTCTAAAACACTTATTCTATTTCATAGTACAGTACATACTATGTTCTATCTTTTATCACAAATCTCAGCTGAAAATAGCATGTCTGAAAGTATTACCACGCTTCTAAGTAATACTTCATATCGCTTATCGTCGTTTCCTACCGGAAATAACATGTAGGCTATAAAACATATAGCACTTACTAGTCTATTTCATAGCACTTTGTACGTTCTGTCATATTTATCAGTTAAGACTAACAAGTCTGAAGGACTTACTACTCTACATAATAGTACCATCTATATTCTATATTATTTATTAGCCAATAATATCATGGCTAGAATTCTTACCAATACCTTTAGAAGTACCTCCTAATTCTATCTAGTGATGAGCGCAAGAGTCTTGGTCTTGCAGTTTTTGCAAGAGTCTTGCATGCAAGACCAAGACCAAGACCAGAAATCCCGATGCAAGAGCAAAACCAAGACCAAGACCAAGATTCTTGCGCAAGAGTCTTCCACAAGTACTGGCACTACTTGGATTTTTTTTATATAATGTAAAAAAGAAGGAGATGGATTTCTTGGCTTCAGTAAAAATGCTGTTATATATATATATATATATATATATATATATATATATATATATATATATATATATATATATATATATATATATGTGTGTGTGTGTGTAAAAAATTAAAAATATAAGTGCTGTCTTTGTGACTTCATCACTCTTGAATCAGCCAATCGATCTCAATCAAATTTTCAACATAGATAAGGTTCTGACCTGCAGTGTTTTTAATTTTTATCAAATCACTTTGACGGTAAAACTTAGGGTAGGAGATGGGGATTGTAAATGTACAGAAATAAATAAAATTTAATAACTTATGAACCACCCAACCGATCTCGATGTCATTTTCAACATAGATGAGAATCGGACTTGGGGTGGTTTCTTTCATATCACTTTGACGGTGCAGTTTAGGGGAGGGGAATGAAAGATATTTAAAAATGATCGAAAATGACCGATATTAAAATGGGGTCTATAGTTTTAGGGGTCGCTGAGATAAACAGTGACACTTCCGATGCTGTTTGAATCCACGTTCAGTCCCGTAGCTTGGGGGAGGGAAGAGAAGATAAACGATCGAAAATGACAAATATTATTGTCGAATCCATAATTTTCCAGTTCGCTGAGTTCAATACTGACACTTCCGATACCGTTTACGACCAAATTCAGCCTCGTAACTGGGGGAGAGGGAGATACATAATAATGATCAAAAATGACCAAATATTAGTGTCGAATCCATAGTTTTCGGCGTCGCTAAGGTGAACAGTGATACTTCCGATCCCGTTTAAATGCAAATTCCCCACCGCAACTTGAGGGAGGAACAAGATATATAAAATTATTAAAAATTACCATTATCAATGTCGAACTCATGGTTTTCGAGGTCATTGAGATGAACAATGACACTTTGGATGCCGTACCTCGCAAAATGGAGGTGAAGGAGATATATAAGTTTATTGAAAATGACCGATATTAGTGCCGAATCCTTAGTAATTGGGCTCTCTGAGACGAACAGTGACACTTCTGATGCCGTTAAAATTCAAATTCAGTTCCGCAACTTGGGGAGGAAGAGGGGAGAGAAATGTAAAAATAATCGAAAATGACCGATATCAGAGAGCGCTTTACTAATAGTAAAAAGTGACTGACTAACGAAATATATTATTATTATGATTTTAAAGTTTAACCCAACGAAGTGGGTAATTGATGCTAGTAATCCATATTCAGTGAGAACTTCAAATAACTTGGAGTTTGATGCCGTTAGTATTTCTAATACAGGTCAAAAGTATTTACATAGATTGAATTTACACAAAAGACATGGACAGTTGAATCGTTTTCAGTTTTCATTCAAATTATTCTAAAATATTAAGAGGTTTCATTATAATAATTATTATTTTAATTTTCTCTCTCTTTTTTTAGTCAATATTGCTAAATATATCATCATCTTCATAATAGCTATTCTAGCATTATTGGCAGGTTACTTGCTGCAATTGAGAAGCTTCGATGATCCTCAGTTAGTCTCTTCGTCTTGACGTAGCAATTTTCTGTTTTAATACTTTCCTTCAACTAGTCTCCTTAGCTCCCTCTCTCTCTTTTCTTCCACAATACCTTCCAGCACGTCCCTCATAATACAGTTCCTCCTCAGCCAGTATCCTAACCAGTTCCTCTTCCTCCTCTTAACAATATCTAAAATTCATCTTTCTTTCCCTACTGCTAATTTTTTTTAACACCTTCTCATTCGTTGTCCGTTTAACTCAGCTAATTCTCTCCTTTTTTCTTCATGCCCATGTATCGAAAGCCTTCGAATTTTTCATCACATTTGCCCCATGTCAATGTTTCTGCCCCATAGAGTACATATTGGAATCTGTAAAACAAAATCTCAATATTTAATTGAAAGTTTGATCAATACAAGGATTAGCTAATCGTGGTTGAAAAGAAAACTCTGACGCCTTTCAAGTGTAAAAATAATTTTGCAATTCATGGTATTTCAATAATCTGTGATGTCTTGATTTTCTTTCATGCGTCTCAGGGGTAACCTCCCCAGTTTGCGAACCAGTGGAGTGTTGGATCTGTTAAAAATATAAACAGGTTACGAAACGTTGAGATTTAGGCATATCTTACAAGTAGTGAAGCGTGGTCACCCATCAAAAAAGGAAAGGTCATCACCTATGTTGTACACTATCATGATACCCAAAGTTAAACTATATTACATTTAGAAACATTCATTATATTTCCGTTACTATTGGCACATTATAGAGTTTATTATCCCTTATATCCATAGTAAAATTTACCTATCAAAAGCTTGAGATTTCTTAAATGCAAGACTCGCAAGACTCTTACATGCAAGACCAAGACCAAGACTAAGACTGGGTGTGCAAGACCAAGACCAAGAGTTCCGGTGCAAGACCAAGACCAAGACTGGATGTGCAAGACCAAGATCAAGACTGAATGTGAAAGACCAAGACCATCCCTGTCTTTGTCTTGGTCTTTCATTTGCTCATCACTAATTCTATCACATTTTTCAGCTGAAAATGACAAATCAACAACTGTTACCACTCGACTTCATAGAATTTCCCATGTCCTATTGCAACGTGTTCTCCAAATTTTTAGATTGTCTTTTACATTTTTTTAAATGTAAAACGTAAAATGACGTGAAAAATATTTGCGATAATACTTAATACCTTTGGGTCAAACATTATAGTTTTTTTAAAATGATTATTTCTACTCTATGCACTATTGTACAAAGTATATGTAGATTTCATCAACTACATAAAATTTATATCTAGCAAATTGTTAAATCCTTCAACGAAGAGATTGAATTTCATAAATTTTACTTATAGTCGATACTGGAAAGGAGAAAAAGGCCTATTTCCACCAATTTTGTTGCTAGTGGCAACTGTGCTATGCTGTAATACTCCTTCCTCGCACAGGGAGAATAGTTTATGCAATATATTGTATTTCAAGGTAAAAAAATGAGTGAAATATAAAAATAACAAAGAGCAACGCCTTTGGCATTGCCCCTGTCAGTAACAGTGAACTGAATAAATAAAAAAGAGCAATGCCTTCGTCGTGTAGGAGTGTCAATTTGAGTCTAATACATAAATAACGAATAGCAACGCCTTCGGAGTTGTACCTGGCACTTCCCGGACGAGCTACCATGTCTCATCTTGTCTAAACTTTGGCTCAATTGTCAAATGGATAGTCACTAATCAGCTTACCGATCCAGAAAACTATGAATTCGATACTAATATCGTTCATTTTAGACATGTTAACCCCCCACTTCCTTCGTGATGAAGGAAACTAAACTTGGAGTTTAATCGCATTAGGGGTGTCACTATTCAGCTTATTGACCCCGAAATTTATGAATTTGATAGTAATATTTATCATTTTGGACATGTTATTTGTCAAACTTCCCCAACTTTCCATGACAATAGGAACTACAATTGGACTTGAACGGCGTCGGCAGTGTTACTATTCAACTCAATAGCCCCAAAAGTTTTGAATTTGACTGTAATATTTGGCGTTTCGGGTATTTATAGGTAACGTATCCTTTTATGCATATATTTTGAGCCCCCGTAATTTTCCCACCAACTCGAAATTTTAAAAGGGGAGTGCTTTGTAGGTTATCAAATCTGGTTAAGATCTATCTACAAAATTTAGTGGCTCTAGGATACTCCTTTCTACGTGAAAAGCTGATGACATACAGCATACGCATTACTTTATTACTAGGAATGCAATGGATATACCCGATTGCAATGAAATGAGCTGAGCGAGCTTAAACTACGTAATCAGGAAGCGTTTTTCGGTGATTATTCCTCGATGGTACATCGGATTTTTGATTTCGACCTATGTTGTCACTCACAAGTAAACCTTACGTTTGGGTGAATCGAGTTGCTGACAGAGACACATATGAGAAAGTAGTACTAAATGTGGTCAGTATTTCAGTGAAGTTATAGGTGCGAAGCTCCAGGGGTTTAGGAGATATAGCTACCAGAACATTACATGGAAGTACAGAATAGTCTTCATACAGTTGGAGCTAAAAGCTCTATAAGACCTCTTGTAACGACAAAAGATGAATAACAAATATATGGGTACATATTAGGACTAGGGTGAAATCATATAGTAAGGGTATACCTGACGGCGGCCATCTTGAAATCCGCCATTTTGAATTAAGGTTAAGTTTTTAAAATAGGAATAGGGTCATGTGATACATGATTTAAGACTCGAATTTAATCAGAAGAACAACGGTGACGTTAATTTTGATTTACGCGCAATTGGTAAAAAGTTACAGGGAAATTAAATATTGTTGCAGCATATGTATTAGTCCTTTACCCCACCTTGTAAATTTTGTGTTAATGATAATAATTAAATAAAAAGCAGGTGGATAAATATTAGGTCTATGGTAAGAGTTGCCTTGATGGCGGCCATGTTCAAATCCGCCATTTTGAATCAGACAAAAGTTTTAAACAAAACGCATAACAGTGACATCTTATTAATAGCAAATTTGCCATAAATCCAACGGTATACCCATTTTTGCTTTATCATTATTCAGCACAAAATTAAATGGGAATAGAGTAATGCAATAGATGACTTCGGGCTAGAAGTTAATCAAAAATAGAATGTTGGCGTTACAATGTTAGTTGTTTGATGCTGTACTTGCACGCCATTTCGTTGTTTTTCTTGTATCCTGTTCACATCTATTTCTCGTTCGCTATTTAAAACTTTGTCTGATTCAAAATGGCGGATTTGAACATGGCCGCCATCAAGGCAGCTCTTACCATAGACCTAATATTTATCCACCTGCTTTTTATTTAATTATTATCATTAACAAAAAATTTACAAGGTGGGGTAAAGGACTAATACATATGCTGCAACAATATTTAATTTCCCTATAACTTTTTACCAATTGCCCGTAAATCAAAATTAACGTCACCATTGTTCTTCTGATTAAATTTGCGCCTTAAATCATGTATCACATGACCCTATTCCTATTTTAAAAACTTAATCTTAATTCAAAATGGCGGATTTCAAGATGGCCGCCGTCAGATATACCCTTACTATATGACTTCTCCCTAGTCCTAATATGTATCCATATATTTGCTATTCACCTTTTGTCGCTACAAGAGGTCTTATAGAGCTTTTACCTCCAACTGTATGAAGACTATTCTGTACTTCCATGTGATGTTCTGGTAGCTGTATCTCCTAAACCCCTGGAGCTTCGCACCTATAACTTCACTGAAATACTGACCACATTTAGTACTACTTTCTCATATGTGTCTCCGTCAGCAACTCGATTCACCCAAACGTAAGGTTTACTTGTCAGCACGACATACTCTATCAGCGTGCTAAGTTTGGTTGAGATAGGCCAAACGGTCTAGGAGGAAGCGTTTTTCGGTGATTATTCCTCGATGGAACATCGGATTTTTTATTTCGACCTATGTTGTCACTCAGCACGACATACTCTATCAGCGTGCTAAGTTTGGTTGAGATCGGCCAAACGGTCTAGGAGGAAGCGTTTTTCGGTGATTATTCCTCGATGGTACATCGGATTTTTGATTTCGACCTATGTTGTCACTCAGCACGACATACTCTATCAGCGTGCTAAGTTTGGTTGAGATCGGCCAAACGGTCTAGGAGGAGTTCGCGGACAACCAAACGGCTAACCCGAGTATAAGAGCTTCGCTTCGCTCAGCTCAATTATTATTATTATTATTATTATTATTATTATTATTATTATTATTATTATTATTATTATTATTATTATTATTATTATTATTATTATTATTATTAAAGACTGTAAGTGTAAAAATTTACACCGTTAACTATCAGATTGTAAGTATTATTAGTCTTCTGCTGAGACTAACGCACTTACTACTTGTAATAGAACAAATAAGTATTTCAAATAGTTAAAAATTAGAACAACTATCTTAATAGTAGTAACTTTGTCCAGCACCATAACTTAGATTTTCTCTAGTGGGGGCTTCAAGCATTAATTTTGGGCCCCCAAGCACGGCAAGGTCTGCGGGGCCGTTAGTTACATCCCTGGGCCCGTTCAACATATTACAAATTGATTAACGGAACAATATTGACAAATCTCAAAGCTATACGAATCAATATTATTTCTAGGGCCCCTAATAATAGACATTTTTTACTGAAACGAGCCCACGAGTCATTTTTATTTTGCGTGCTGTTTTGTTTATGTTATGTAGTTAACCTGTTTGATGCTTCATTTATATTCATGTTCATGCTTCATTTTATTTCATGTTCGTATCGTATATGGATTAAGAAAATTTTGTCTTCAAGTGGGCTTCCCTCGAACGGCGGAGAGCTATCTCTGGGGGACAGTTTCCCTCCTGCCCACCACAAGTTACGGCCCTGACTTCGTCATTTACCACTACGCAGGATGTTTATGGAAGAAATGATCAGAAAAATCATGCTTCGAAAATAAATAAATAAATAAATAAACATCCTCTTAATAATCAGGAAAATCTGGCAGGAAAGAAAATAACTGAATCACGACTCTTCTACTGTATGTGTATTCACATCAAGCAAGAGGTTTAAAAAATAAACATATATAATGTTTTTGTAATGACAATGGAACATCAGATTTATGTCGAGGGCGAAAGATTAACCTCAACAGCAAGATTATAGAAAGAAGTTACAACAGGAGTGTGTAACCGTCAAATATGACTAATCACAGGCAGACTGAAAATAAATTTTTACTTCATATCTTGCTTTAACATGATTTTTTTAAAACCACATCTTATACAGCATTCTTTTCCCCAGTAACAAAAGACTAAAATCAAGTAGCTTGTTTTTATACTGGGTAACAATGGCTGTTGTTTCGACACTATGTTCACTTTCTGGGATCATCAATAATAGTCATTATGATTTGGTAACTCCCAATGTGTAAAAACGTCACAATTTATTGTAACTTTTATCATGTCTGTGTGTTTTGTATGTGTTTATGTAGATGATATCAAATATTCCCATTGAAGGAAGATATTCATATTGTAAACCATAGAAACTATAATCAATGTACTAAGGTAAGCTAGCTACTTGTTTTTACGATGTAGTTTCATTTTGTTTCTTTTAGATTTTCAAGGACTTATGTTGTTCATTTCTTCAAAGTACCCTAACCTTTCTTCAAACGATCTCTCCTGCATATTCTGACATGACTTTTATAAGAATGGATTATTAAACGAAGAGTATAAGCTCGGTGATTTATCGCTGTACAAACAAAAGCATTACCAGTGAGTGATTCCGTTCTTTGCCTACTCAACCGAATCAGGCTTAAATCAGATAGTAGCACTGTTGATCTACCGAGAACAGTGCTCCGCGAAACAGCTACTGATTTGTTCTCATATCGATGAATAAGAACCTGCCAATTGGTACCGATTGGTTGTCATCGGAGACATGATAAGTTGCATCAAACAAATGTCCCTAAAAAACAAAATCTTTGACTTTTACGTCCTACGGTTATGCCGGCTAAGCTAAAAGAGACGGTGATGATGAGAAATGAATGCAATGGTGAAATGTATAAAATGGGAGGAAACGCGAGAACCCCGAGAAAACCCGTGCACACTGTGTTTATCCATCACAAGATCCACTTGCAGCGAGCTGAGATCAAACAAGGGACAGTACGCACCAGAAGTGAATGCTCTACCACTGAGCCACTACAGTCTCTGGTGTTCCAAGTATTGCATCACTTGAATGAAGATGATTTCGAAGCGTGAAGTGTAGTGTGGGGTGATACTGTGTGCAACACAAAAAGCAATTTTTGTAGTAAAAATTTTGCTCTCGGATATTATTAATGTTTAGGTGGAGGAGGAATTAAATTGCCAGATCTTGCATAATAAAACACATATTGTTTTAATGATGACAATGTAAAGGACAACTTGATGGTCTTGTTTACTATTTAATACACGGATTATCGGACCAATCATCGCCGACAAAAATCTCACAACTAACTGTGAGTCTTATTCAAAAAATCTTGGTCACCTACTCTTTTAGATCATACTATGGCAACCATACATAGGAAACTCTAATCCTTTCGCTCTAAATAAAGACCATATTCCGGCAGAGAACAATTGCATTTGTTTGATTTGATTGCGATTCGTGTTTTTTTTTTTTCGAAGAGAGGTGTGCGGCCAGATTTTTTAATAATACTGTACCTATCTGTCATGTCATTAGTACTTAATGAGAAGGGATAGTTTCCAACTATTTTTCAGCACAATGGGCTCTGCACTACATTTTCCAGGTACAACATTGGTTGGATTTTCACTTTCCTATATCATGGGTTGGAAGATGGAATACAGTGGAATGCCACCATGATGATCTTACCTGTCGACTCTGTACCAGAGGTGACTCAAGCTGACAAATCTCAATGGAGATTGCACTTGTGATCACAATCCTAGATTAGGCACGCACTTACTCGTGCTCAGGTTCACCACTTCCAATACGGTTCGCAGTTACTAACCTCATTAGGGAACGGTTTGGCTCGGCCTTACTACTCTCAATGAGCTAGTACCCATTTACGTCGTTGGAGTTCTCTCTGGCTTAGGGTAGTAACAATTGATCCCTTCGGTCCCTATGTCCACATTTGTGGATACAAAGTGATAAATTCTTAATGATCGTTTCGTTAAATCTGCTTGATTGATTCCCGTCGTACACACGCGTGGACGTCTTAACACCAAATATATTTTTCCCCGGTAAGTTCGAGTGCAAGTGACAGCCGCTCTTCAATTGTTTGAGATGGCATGTGCTGGTGGAATACAGGCTTTTGTAAGTCGGAAAAGTAAGTATTATTTTCGCCCTCATATATTATTGTTACCAGGAATATCTTTTTTTGGTGATAAACACTTAAAGTTTCAGAGACTTGGTTATTATTAGCTTTGCTTTATCGATTGATGACACAAATATTGCAAGCATATAGGCAATGGTTTCGTTCTTTAGATTCTTAGGAAAGCTAACCACAGAAGATGTTCTAAATTTGCTTCAGATATCGACAATCCATGATCCAGATTTTATGGTTGATGACTCCATTAACTCTAACAGTGAAGATAGCGATGGCGGTGTTGCAAGAGACAAAAATGGTAAGCAATAAATTATTTTACTCGTTATCTATTTTAAAGAACTGCTGCACGAAGTCATTTGGTCAGTCACAGCCGTTGTTTATTGTGTCACAACAATGTAATAATATGTCAGAAGAAACGTGTGGCATAGCAAAAAACGAAATAAAATATATCACAATTGTTCAATTATATTTAAATATACAATTACATGTTGTCGAACCAATGTCCACAAGTACGGACAATAGTGTTCTTTTTTGTAAAACAATAAAAAATTCAAATTCTGAAAAATAAATTTAAAAAAATATGATTTTAAATGATGCAGCATACAAAAATTGTAAGATGGTTTTAAAAGGTTGGTAGTCTGGGACCGAAGGGGTTAATGGGGCTCGCGTTCACACGGGTTGCGCTCACTAATCTCAACGGGACTTTGCACTCTCTCGGACTCACTATCCTCAATAGTGCTCAGAGTCATTCGGTTTCACGTTCAATTACTGAGCCCGAGCCCGGTTGAACATAAGTTACTGACTCGCGTGTATCCATACTTCTGCCCTGGCCTTTTACCTGTAAAGCCAAGCACAATTAGAGGTATATGAGATGAAGATTCTCAGCATGGAACATAGTAACAAAAAATCTTTATATCTTTTCTATCAGTAACACTGGAGATTCTGCAGAAAGTCTAAAGTGAATAGTTAGAACGCCCATACTAGAGTATCCAACACATATAACTTCGTCATTAGTTGATAAATCTATTTTGTTAGACGTTATATACTTCTTAATAGCAACCAAAACACTATATCCTTTCTTATCATTTCAATCCTGTCTATATATCTTATATTTACACCAAAAAGTTCATAATCATATATTATCATACAGCCACGTTTCAGTGTAAAAGATAATATTGTTAGTCACTGTTATTCAGAGAAAGTAATTAGCCTTTGTGTTCAATCCACGTACAGTGTGGTAATAAATTGAAATTATAAATACCCATAGTCTACATCAGTTTGAAGTATCATTATTTGACGTTTATATAATAATCTCTATCTCCAGCTCTCTTCTTTACTTTAATAGTACTTGCATTGTCTACCCATAGATATGCAAACCCATTTTCTTTATTAATTCTCTTCGCATCACCAAATATCATTTGCTAAAAGATGTTAAAACTTTGAGTTATACAGGGTGATAATGAACTATACCGAAAAACTGTAAAAGGTAATTCTTCAAATCAAAATTAGTCAAAAAGTTCCTATGGACCTATGCAGAAAAGCGCATAGTTTCAGAGCTAGGGATGTCCAAAATCTCGAAAAAGCCAAATTTCAAGAGACCCTATTTTGAATTCGAGAAATCGTGAAGTGGATGTCCTTATCAGCATAAAGGAAGTCACGCATATACAATCCAAAAATGAATATTTCATTAATGTTCAATGTGTGTGCAGAGTATTCCTTGCAGGATGGTATTCCCAGACTTGTCATCAACCGAATTTTGAAATATGCTCTAACTTTATGATTTGTCCAAAGTAGGCAAACGATGAGCCTTGATAGCAGTAAACATGGAATTCTTTGGCGCGATGTTGGAAGTGTTAAGAATCGTCAACAGCATGGTTCCTCGTACTCGGGAAAAAGCATGCTGCTATGTTTTCTTTCACGCTTAGAAGTGAAGAAAACGTGAAATATACCGTGACGAAATACATCGCATCACACGTAATTCCAAACACACACACATATATATATACTTAACCCATTTTTCGCCGCTATTGTTTCCAATGTACAGAATTTGAAGATTTTGCATATTATGGGTTATCAACCTCCTATATATACATTTAAAAATTATTTTGTCCTATCTCGATATCTTCACTGATTTTTAAGCTGTTGCGTTTTCGCAACGTTAGCGGGAAAGTAGTACTTAATGAAAGAATTATAAAATATGTTTTTTCTTTACTTTTCTTTACTTTTCCTCACAATACTAGAAAAAAACTTTTATTCTAACCATTCTACACCTAATACGACACCAAAGGTATATCTGAAAACTCTATTGAGAGCATATTTAAGAATTATACCCCATACAGAATATCTTGCACACCCATTGAAAATTGATGTAATATGCATTCTTGGATTGTGTATGCGTGACTCCCTTTACGCTGATAAGGACCATCATCCACAGTTTCTGGAATACGAAATAGGGCCTGTTGAAATATAATCTTTTAGCGATTTTGGACAGCCTTAGCTCTGAAACTATGCACTTTTCGCAATAAATCCATATGAACTTTTTCTCTTATTTTGATGTGAGGAATCAACTCTTACAGTTTGTCGGTATAGTTCATTAACACCCTGTATATATTGAGTAGTTTACATCCCATGGTATTTAGGTTTATCTTCCCTTCATGTTTCGGGAGTAATGAATCTGTGTCTAGTCTTTTCACAAACTTTGCAATGATTTCATCTTTAAATTGTGATGTGATTTTTTTTTTTAACCTATGACATCCATTTATTGGCTCGTTTGAAAATTTTACACCTGATACACTACCTACATACATTACAATACTATAAACATTTTCATTGCTTTTCTCGGGAAACTTGTATGTTTCAATACTATTACGGCGTCCTTATTTTTCAAGTTATCCAATTGGAGACAAGTTACATTCACATTTTCTCCCATAAGCTGTTCAATATATATATTGACTATATTGAAAAGTATTTAGAAGGCAAAGGGTACACGCAGAATGGCGTTGGTTTTCCTACGTGCTTATACATACAGAAAACAAATAAATAAATAAATAAATAAAAGTACAGTAATAATAATAATATTGAAAATAATTAGTATAATGATATTTTATGTTGGTACCAATTAAAACTAATGTTTATGATGTACTTAACTGTGAGGTAAGTAAAAAAAAAAAAAGGAAGAAGACGTCTGCTGTATTTTTGCTTTCTGCCTTTCCCTTCTACTTTCAAATGGAGCTTTCGATATTGAAAACGCTTTGTATGCATGACCATAGACTATGTTTTCGTGTCTAATAGTGCTCTCGCTGACCTTTGGCCAATTGAAATTGCACAGGGGGAGCACCACACATTGCAAATATATTGTTCATTCTAATACACGCGAACAAAAATAAATATACTGGATATATATATATATATATATATATATATATATATATATATATATATATATATATATATATATATATATATATATAAGAGAGAGAGAGAGAGGAAAAAACTTGTTATTTGTGCATTAGGTACAAGTTTAAAAACAACCTTCAGTCGTTTAATCTTTTATTTAAGAAATATATATGTATTATACGAATGTTGTGTGTTACCGTACTCTATGGATGGTGAATGTAATGTAATGTAAGTTATACCAGATATATTTTCTCATGCTCAAAAAATTCACATGCGCGATTTGTATTATTGTGCAACAAACGCTACGATTAAAACTTAAAAAGGCAGACAAGTTATATAGAGTCCCTCTTCTTACTGCCCGCCTTACCTCGAGGCTAATGGGTGATCTTAAGCTATATATTACAAAGCACCGTTTGCGACTAACAGGCTTTGTTCTTTTGCCTGGTGGTGGTTGTGGTAGTGCTGGATGATAGTTCATAAGGGTCTATCGCGCGCTCTGGGTTTCCCAAAGTATTCAGCGGAAGAAAAATTGATAACCTGGTGCGAAAAGGGTCAAATCGTGTTGACCTTAAATTGTCATCTTCGGTTATGTCCAGCCCCTACTCAAGAAATGAATGCTTTTAAAACCGTTCGTTTATATAAAAGCGGTGGGAAGGGGAGGAGAGGGCAACCTCTCTTCATAAGGACGAATGCAAGCAAACATATACACACGGGTGTTCACCAACAGTAAATAAAATTATGAGATCTTCCAAATTATAGGATCAGAATTTATTTACGACTACATTTCTATTGGAAGTACATTATGCTGTGTATATACAATCAAGTTTGCACTCTCTCTTTCTCTCGAAACATCACACATATAACCTATTCAATGAGTAGCTAAGTCGCAAAACCTGATGTATCCAATCATAATTTACTCCTTTGCAACAAATAAACAAAAACAAAAATAAAAAAGGAAACGTATATGTTCTTTACTCTTTATTAAAACGTAAATAGTTAAAAAAAAAAAAAAGAAAATGAAGCAAGATTTACCTTCTATAAAAATTAAAAGACTTACCAAATAGTAGCAACTTGTTTCACAAATGCAATAGTAAGGAATTTATTAGAAACTAAATGATTTAAATCAGTAGTTGCCTAAAGTTGTTACTGAATTCGGTGTATTTTTAATTAAGAAAGCATTAAATTAGAAATAGTTTATCTAGATCTGACTAATTTGGGGGAGAAAAACGTAGTATGAATTAAGGATCTGAATTAAGGTCTGAATTAATATATATACTCTTGCGGTTAAGATCTTTAAGCAAAAAAGAAATATACTGTATATTTAATTAATAGGTACAACAATAATTCATGATATATTGAATTCCCAAGTTCGTCATTTGCACAATACAATTGTGAGAATACAATTTTGGGCTTTAAGAGTTCATTTATTAAACGCTTAATACCAAGACATTCTCTAATAATAATAATCTTAACAAATTTAAGGCTCTGTTATAATTTAGGATACACACAATTCTATTCTTTCAATTTATAGTTCTTTCACAATTCTTTATTAGCTTCTAACAGTTACCCTTTCAGTTATCTTCAAAATTCGTTAATCAATTCATTTACGCCTAATTTATGTAGTTGCTGCAAAACGATCGGTTATTTTGTGATATTTAGTAGCAATTATTACTGGTTAAATAAATCATCAATTATCAAATGTGTTTCCTTAAAGAATATTTAGGTTGTCTGTTAATTTTGCTTCAGAGCTATTTTTATATGATGAATTCCGTGAAAGATATTACATCGAAGTTCAGCAATTAATTCTTTATACAATGAAAGTACCTAAAATAAAGCTAAGGGAAGATTTACTGAAAACAGCATACGCTAATCATGTATTTTTAGCAGTGTTATCAAAATAGACTTGTAGCTGGATTTCTGTTTTGATATTGGTAATTACACTTTTCTAACAAGATAAAATATGATAAACGAAATGGGTTTTTGAATTTTTAGTTAAGATCTAATATTATTGGTATTTTTAATTAATAAAAATAAGATCTAATATCTAAAATTAATTTCATTTTTAATTAACGAAAATTATTGTAGGATTATTCTCGTTGGAATAGGTTAGTTTGTTAATGATTAATTAGTTGGTTGACCTAGAGTTTAGCGTTCCACCTAGCATCGAGGCTATATGATACGTGAACTTATAGCTAACGTAGGAACTCATCCACATGAGCTCCCATCGAGATCCAAACCTAGGAGTCCCGCGCAAAAGGGGCATAGGCTAACTACTCATATATAGCTACGAGTAGTTCAAAATTTTTAATTAGGTTGGTTACAATATAGACACAACATGTAAACGTTAAAATTGTTTTTGAAACTGAATGTTTCAACATTGAAGTCGCTGTTAGATTATGGTTGGTTTACTTTTGTTTTTATTGTAAATTGTTCCACAAATGAATCCACATTCTGGAGGATATTTGCTTGTAAATTTACTGGGTGGTAATTAATTGTCTGTTGGGTTATGTTATTCCTATTTACTGCTCCGATTACCGTTACAAGGAAAAGAAATTATGTATGTATATGCGTTGTGGCTGAGATGTCACTAATGTTGACATCTTCATTGTTCCTCAGTCAATCACGCTTTGGACAAGCATAGAAGATTAACAAGAATCAGAAAGTTTCTGGGGATCAAGAGACCGATACTCTCTTATGAGCTGGAAACATGAGAGAAAGAAACACGACAGAGACTCTATAGAGAATAGCCTTTACAGAAACTAGTCTAAGGAGTTACTATCATGTTAATATAGTTGTACTTCTTACAAAGCCATCATGAAATATTAAAATTAACTTTATTCTATATATTTACTTTCCTATACAGTATTTCACATATTTTAATATTCACAGATTACTCTATAGTTCTGTTCATAGAGCTTCTTTTATTCTAAACATTTATATTTCAGAGCTCCCTCGTGGCTAAGCGGTTAGCGTACGCGACTTTGGCGTGGGAGACCCGGGTTCGATTCCCGGCGGGAGCTCATGTGGTTCGGATTCCACGTTAATCAGTAGGTTCACGTCTCATATAGCCTCGCTGCTGAAAGGGACGCTAAACTAAAATCAACTAAACTCAATTTATATTCCATCTCTTCTCTTAACTTAAATATATTTCAAATAACCAGTAACAAGGACACATACTATTCGTCATAATCTCTTATTTACCTACGTACATTACAAACCTTGAAAAAACTTTCTGCCTAGCACATCATAACGCCTATCTTACCTTCTACTATACTTTTCATTATCTCCCGAATAAGAAAATCTCTCCTCCAGTAATGTTTCAACAAGTTTATTCTTTTCTTTTGATATTTTTTCAATTCAATAAAGCTTTTCTTAATTTGGTTTTCAGAAGCTACAATTTCTCTTCTGTATATTGTCATCATGATCTTAGATATTCTTCCATTATTGAGAAGTCATTTGCCGTAAATGAAAAGCTTCCATGCTTCACGGTCTTCCGGTAACCTCTTCATGTACAATTTTTCTGTTTTAATATCGTTCAGAGCTCTTATTCTTTCCGAGACGAGACATCACTTCCACTTCTACATCTTTTCGATGTGAGGCATTCTCAACTTTTTTCTCTCTTAGGTAAACTTCTTAACTATATGACATGTTTCCAAGATGATGAATATTTACACTAAAAGGTTTGAGTTTCGTTTTTTTCTTATCTCATGTAAATTTTAGTACTTGATATTTCGGAGCTATCTTGGTTATGGGCAGGGCCGTAGTGAAAAAGGCTGCAAGACACGAGGGCCATAAAAGGATTATGCTTCCTTTTATTCTTTGGAAGCGAGAATCTTGTTCTATAGTTTATGATGAACACAAGTGTTGTTTACAAAACATCTTACTGTTGAATTTTGAGAAAATAAGGCAGAATTTAATAAAGAACAACTTTTTCTGAAAATGGTAGTTAAATACTAGGGCTTAAAAGTTTGTTGCCAAGGATGTCAATTTTTAGTTGCTATGGTTCATATGAAAATTACTCTGATTGCCGTTGGTTCATTTGCCAATAAGGTCTTTATATTTGTTGTATGTTATTATTATTATATCTCATATGTAATACTGACACGGTGGCTCAATAGTAGAGCGCTTACTTTTGGTGCATGGGGTCCCTGTTTCGATTGTCGCCCAAGTAAGTTTGTAGTGAACAACATTGTGTTCATGGGTTTCCTTGGGGTAGTACGGTTTCTTCCCACTTTCTCATTCCACCATCTTTCACTTGCGTTAATCATTCATCTACCTTAACCTAAAGAGCATAGTCATGGGACGTTAAATTGAAATACTTAATTTCATTTTCGCATGTAATACTATTCGCTAGAAATAGTTTAGAACAGTGTTTCTCAAAGTGTGGGTCACGACCCATTGGTGGGTCGTGGACCTGTTTTTCGGTGGGTCGCGGCAGAAACATATGTTGTAAAGTAAGTACTATTCAGGAAATGGAAATTGGAAGTGTTTGTTAATGAGGTGAAGAATAAGTGGTTACTCAGAGCCTTGTCCTGTTCTACAATCAATAGAGATGCTGGGTTTGGATGGAAAGAGAATGGGTAAGTCAAAATCTGTTAAGGGGTAGGACAATGCGTTGGGAATAGTGTTAGCTCTGTATTACCTTTATATGGAAAAATTAGAAATATGATTTACAAAATTTAATTGGTTTGAAATACACCACCATTGCGTAGAACGACAATGCGTATTTGAATAAAAATAGGTGGGACACAAAATACTTTTTAATATTTAGTGTGGGTCGCGGTAACAATAAGTTTGAGAACCACTGGTTTAGAATACACAAGGCTGTTTGACACAGATTTTTGCTTACTGATATTTGATAAGCAAATTCGTATAAACGATAGCTTGGATGAAGTCATAAGCATAAATTATTCCAGAAAGAAAAATGGCATGGCAACTTTCTTCAAGATGTATTTAGAATAAAATTTTGCAATGCATCGCACTGCAATTCGAGAGATATAATCTGTTAACTTTAAAGCTTACCAATTTGGGAATTAAAAAAAAAAAAAGATTTCATCATTAGATGACTAAACTTAGTGATGAAGTGCATCTTTCAAACTCCGTAATTTCTCCCTCAAGCAACGAGGCACTACAAGGTACACTTATTTCGCGATAAGTAAGAGGAATATGAAAGTTGAACGAACTTGATGACAATAAATTACCTATACGTGTATTGCGTTATGCGACTAATTGTCAACGATTTCTATAGTATGTACTTTCTAGACTCAAAACATAAGAGTTGAAAGTGACCTTGTCAGAATAGTTGCAGAAACAAATTCATATGTCCATGTCATGCCCTCTTATCATAGTAATAATAATAACAAAAGCAGTCGCAGGAAAAGAACAAAAGAGAGAAAGGTCAAACAGTTTGCCTAAGTTACGTGTAAGAAAAAAGAAAGAAAAGGTATGGATCACTTTCTACCAGAGCGATGGGTGGGCCTGATTTATCCCAGCATGACTCACTGATGGAGCACTTTGTATGAACGACGTGTGTAGATGCTCTTTATATATATATATATATATATATATATATATATATATATATATATATATATAGGTCTATATATATATATATATATATATATATATATATATATATATTACCCGCCCAACATATATGTACGTATGTAGTCCACAAGTTGCTTCAAACTGCAATCAACACAGGCGGGGGAAAAAGTCTTAGCAATAAACGGTGTGTGAGGCCCTGGCACCATTTTGGAATTTTAATACCATTTTGGGTTTTATTGGCAATCTTCTGCTGTAGTCAGTAGCATAAGATTAACGGATTTTTATTGGGTTTCTTAGACGTAATACTATTAAGCATTGGTCGAAACCCCCATACATTGGATTAGATTTATTTGCAGAAAGTGAGACTTGTCGTATTATGAAATATAGAAAATGGACTGCAACTCATAAAGTGAAAACTGAAAAAATAAAGTAACTTATACGTGGTTTTAAAATTTGTGCCATTTTTCTATTTTGTACTTACACCTACATTCTGTTTGTAATATACATACTTATACTAGCTGAATGCCCGTTCTTCGCATGAGAAGAATAAGATTTACGAAAAATATCTGAAAGCTATATATATATATTTTTCTGATTTCAAACACTTGTCAAGACGAGTTTTATC
Source organism: Thermobia domestica (assembly GCF_964235325.1). NCBI lineage: Eukaryota > Metazoa > Arthropoda > Insecta > Zygentoma > Lepismatidae > Thermobia > Thermobia domestica. The sequence goes on along the minus strand of NC_137462.1, from coordinate 164,231,805 downwards.
TCGCTGAAATCATGCTTACAACTGCTCCTAAATTGCTCCTAATTGGCTTTTTACTACGTCAAAATAGGGTCAAGAAGTTTTCTCAGATGGGGCAATAGTTGATTCACACAAATCGTTACACAAATTTATAGTTAATTTCCGTTATCCCTAAATATGTATTTTCAAAGGCGTCCATTTCGTCAAAGATATGATGTAAAATCGCCTGATGAATACACTCGAGATCAAAGATTTTCTTCCTTTTGTGAAAATTGTTACTTAAAATTTATATTTCTGAAACTGAATTTTCCAAAAATCAACTTTAAGTCTTTTTTCCGGGTGTCGTTGATTAGCCAAATTATTTTATTGTATGAAATATTCATAGTATGTACGTCAAAATATGTAGTCTACAAACTTCATGGATGTATGCTGAACAACTTCGTGAAAGGTTGAAAAGAAATTCGTAATAAAACTTTCAATAAATCTATGCACGCCTCGGAGTACAATTACCCAAAGCTCTGTCTTAGATTTAAATTAAAAACATATTTAAAATAATAGAAAATTATATACTAAGTAAACCACTTTAATTGCCTCAAATAAATTATTTTGCACTAACGAGACTAAAATCAATATAGCATGTCTATTCATATTAGTAGTCAATTATGACACGTATTACGAAGTTCTCTTATTACACATAAAAATATGATTCTATTACAAGCAAACTATCATCTTTTAAAAGAAATTAAAACTTTAAACAAAAACATGTTTTTATGTTTTTGTTAATGTTGCTTTATCTAAAGTTTAGAAATTCTCCTGTTTTTCTTTATAACACTGATCCTCTAGCCTGAGAGAATCAATTAACAGAAGTCTTCAGATGAATTTTCTTTGTTTGACGAGATGAGTACAGACAGCCTTGATCCTGACGCCTCCATTACTCCTTCAATCAATCAATCAATCAATTCTCTTTTAAAAATAATACACTGTTCCTACCAGAATTTGTAATACACATTAACATACATAACATCCTTCAGTTTATTGAATGAATATGTTCCTAGTTATTGCCTTATTTTATTATATAAAATACTAGTATATAGATATTTTACAGTTGGTAGTTTCCTACTAAATTATCATTAAAATCTATGGTGATGTTTTCCTTTTCCACGAATTCTCTGTTTATCACACACATACACTAACACCCCCATATCTATCTATCTATCTATCTATCTATCTATCTATCTATCTATCTATCTATCTATCTATCTATCTATCTATCTATCTATCTAACTATGTATATTATGAGTAAAAATTAATCCTTAAGAATCAGAAGAAAAAATATACACTGAAAGGAAAATTTATTTAACAAGATAAATTGCTCCTTTAATATGAGAATGAGATGAAGATTACAGCACTTGGAGAGTTTTATGGATAATTTTTCAGGGAGAAAGAAAACAATGATTTTTTTAAATGATACTATATGTTTCTAAATATTGTTAAGCAACATAGGTTGTTTTATGAGTTCCACAGAACTAGAGAGAGCTATAGTAATAAGATTCATGGCATTAGTAAAGTACTTAATTGTATGAAGTACTAAATATGCATATTAGGATCGTCCTTACTATTTGACTTGCGAGTGTGTGTGTGTGTGTTTTTTTTTTTTTTTAAGTTTCACCGTCTAAAATTGTTCCATGTCAGACCAAAGTAACCCATGAGAAAGATTAGCAAGTTTGTTATTCTATCAAAATTGCTCCATAGAATACTGGTATTTCTGCCATGTAGGGCTAAAGTTGTTTAGTTACGTTCATGCGAATATACCACCAGTTAGAGTTGGCTTCTCTCTCTCTCTATTCTCTTGCGAGCGATAATAACTGAAAATTTTTGGGTGTGCGATACGTTGGATATTGTTAATGGAGGTAGAACATCATCTATTGCTGTATAGTATCATCATGACGATCATTTAAAGTCTGTCATTTGGATTCCGATTAAAATTCTATGACAAGGGTTCCTATGGCATGTCGTTTCGGGATATCTTTTCACCACAAACTCACATCTGACCTTATTTTCAACTTATTTTTAATTCCTTCTTAATGTTTGTTTGTTAATTTACAATTGTCTTTCCAAACTTATAAAGTACCTTTAACACGTATTTTGTAAATGCATTACAAAATCTTCAGATTACTTGGAGCATCATTACCTTTTACCTGCCAATGACCCCAATTGGGAACATGCTTTTAGAAATCCTGTTGAGAGGTTGTAAACTAACGATATGGACGAGAGTTGGCCTTTTTCATAGTATAATGAAAGTTATTTTAGCTGAAATATTTTGTTGTTGAAAAATTTTTAAAAAGATATTTTGAAAAAAAAATCCTTTTATTATCTATTTACTTCCTTCCAAATTCTGCAGATAAACGGTTTATTCTATTGAGAGATTTTTTTTAGTACATTAGTGTTTTCTATACTTTGCGTTTGCGTAGAAAATTGCTAAAAAAAATAAATTTGCATAGCATTTTCGGTAGCAAAAGGAAATAATAATAATAATAATAATAATAATAATAATAATAATAATAATAATAATAATAATAATAATAATAATAATAATAATAATAATAATAATAATATCTACGTCTCATATATCCTCGGCACTGAAAAGAAACGCTGAAGTTCAACTAACAAACAAGAACAAAATTATCGCGCCGTATTTGATAAATTAATGGAACATGGTGCGCCCTTCCGTGTTCCATTATCCCCAGTTGTCACTAATCTCATCAAGCATATTTGTTTTTTAAGTGTATTAATATAGCACTCCACTGAGTTAATGAATTTACTTATCTTTTGAACGCAAATGGTCACTAGTCATTTAAATACGTACATACATAATTACAGTTTTGTTATATTCAGAACTCGCGTATATAATATTGTAAATATGGGATTGCTACTTTGTCCATAAACGAATGAAGAAATTCCGGAATAGGAAGTTACCTTAACAATAACTGTATAGCTGTTAAAACGAAACAAAGAGGGAGAGTAGAGAGAGAAGCGTGAAGAATGAAACGCAAAATAATGATCGTTAGTACGATGCTAAGTGGGAGTGGAAAAAGCCATCATGTCCACTTTCTTTAGATGGCATAGTGAGAAAACCAGAAAGCGTATACTTACCGATAATGGTCAAACGTATAGGTTGCATTGAGGTGTGAATTACGATCTAGACTAAGGCCCTGGCTCCAAAGAGCACGTATCTATGGACTAGGCTATGATGATGAATAGTTAAAGCTTTCAAATATGCTGTAGACGCTACCGCATTCATCAAATGTGCCTTGTCTTTTTTTGTTCTTATGTGAAAAAAAGAAAGGAAAAAAAGATTCCTGCTGAACGATACAAAAGCTGTCGTGCGTTGAACGTATTATCCTTGTTGGTAACTGTTGCAAATGATCGAGGGAGAGCTTCCTCCCGTAATTCATGAAAGTACAGAAGACTGGAGCCTTGGTTGGCGCATGGTTCATGTTCTTGCTTGTCGACTTGCAGCGTTGCGATGCGATGCGTCAGGAGATAATCCAGCAACAGTATAAACCTTCTCGTTGGGTCTGTGGCAGCTGGCGGGTGTCATAATGGGTGAATGGATTTAATGAAGGAAATGGCGCTCATTCAATTAGTATCTCTGCTGGCTCCCATCTCGTATGGACAACGGATATTCTTAAAAGGATCGAAGGTCACTGATGTCCTTTGTGTATGATTCGTCATGGACCCTCCTTGATGTTGCTACTTCTTAGATACTATGAGATGTTATCTCGTTGCTGCCGTGTTCAACCATTCAGCTCTTTGCATCACAGAACTCCTGCAGCTTATTGACCATACATGTACATAATAACTGTTACTTTCCTTCATGCTGTAAAAGTGACATAACATAAAAAATTTTGTTGGTTTAAAGATGTTCAGATTTCAGGAATTACCAAGAGCCAAAGCAACTATCCAAGCTTAAATACATATTTACTTTGGACATTGTCTTACGTAAATACAATCCAAGCGTTATTTACGTTACTCTTTGTTCATCCGTGAAGAAGAAATCTCTTAACCAAGAACAAACAAGATTGTCTTAGGTTAAGCCTAGAGAACTTGAAAAGATGTCAAATTTAATTGAACTAAAAATATAACAAAATAATAATAATAATAATAATAATAATAATAATAATAATAATAATAATAATAATAATAATAATAATAATAATAATAATATATACTTCTCGTTCTTTATTCGAGTTGGGGGCCGCGGTGGCTCAGTGGTAGAGCGTTCACCTCTGGTGCTAGGGGTCTCGGGTTCAAACCCTGCTCCCTCGAAGTGAACTTTGTGGTGGACAAACACCGTGTGCGTGGGTTTTCTCGGGGTTCTCCCGTTTCCTCCCACTTTCTTCATTCCACCATTTCATTCATCTCTCATCATCACCGTCTCCTTTAGCCTAACCGGCATAACCGTGGGACGTAAAATTCAAAAATTTCATTTCATTTCTTTAATCGAGTTTTCTTTTTAAAAAATCAATGACAAGGATATTCTGTCGTCGTATGTGATTTATAAAACTTCTCCGATTTAGACTAAATTTGGCATGGTGCCAGACGCGCATCCAGAAATTTGTGTTAGGGTGTTTGATATTTGAGGAAGTCCGCCAGTAGTAGTTACTTCCTTTTATGCAGTATTGAACTGGTAATATTATAGACCCGATAAAAAGATAAGTAATTTTAAGGTATTGATGCCTGTAGTCTCAGAAAAAAAAATAAGAAAATTAGATTCTTTTTATAAGAAATTTAAGAGTACAGATGTACTTCAAAATCAAGCCTTTAAGGTCTCCTAGAGCAACCATAGTTTTCTTAAGATAGTATAGAAATGTATGTCGAATAGGAGCACTTCCGTGGGTGCGACTCTGCATGGTGGGGGTAAACCTTGACGAGCTTAGTATGTGTATGAAACGTTATAGTATGCAGATTTCTTGTTCCTGAGTTACGGAAAATCAAATTTCTGGTTTAAAACTAAGTCAATTTTTTTTCATATATATATAAAACTGAAAAAGGGCCGTTGCCATAGAAACCACCGTTTCCATAACAACAAATCCTGTCACGTTTTCCAATCTAAAACTGATAAAGGGCAAGAAGGAAGAAAAGAAAGAAATCTCTGTAACAAATGAGATGCATGGAATAAGTCGTGAGTGGGAACCCTTCACCCCTGGTGGGATATTCATGAAGCTATCAGCTTATGTTTAATTATATTGGAATATAATATCCATTTCTTAATTTCGAACATACTAGGTTCGATCGAAATGGAAAACTTTTTATCGGACTTCTAAAGAAAATAAAAATAAATACATGACCGTGTTTATTACATATAGAATTCCCAGTCACGACCCCCTTTTCAGCTTTATTAAAAATAGAAGAAGATGAAGAAAGGAAAAGGAAGATAGAAGAGGAAAGAGGTAAAGTAAGAAAGGTGATAAAGAGGAAACTGTTACTGGATATTTTGAGAAATATGGTAAAGGGAAAGTGAATAATTATCGAATTGGGATCATTTCCAATAGCGATTGGGTGAATGTTTGGTATTAAGGTGATCAAAGGTAGACACATGTTAACCCATACATCCCAGACCTAGATCCATTTAACCCCAACTACCGAATTATCCCAATCTAGCTCTGAGATAGATGAGAAAGTTTAATTTAACCGTTTATTCACTATTTCCAGAAGTTCTAGACTAATATCCAATATTTGAAAAACAAACAACGAAGTTGATGGCATGTTAGAATCGACCACAGGAAAAAAAAATCAGAGTATCACATATTTGTCGAAGATTTTGACTTTCACAGTTCTCCCATGATGATCATTTGTTCAGGCTATTTCGGTCCTTTTTACTTCCTTCATAGAGCCAACTTAAATTAAGTTAGTATTGACATTCAATGACTTTAATTGCCAACTACCATTAATTATAATAAGTCACACATATATGTCAAAATAATTTGGTGCACTTAATACTAAACCTACATTTCACTCACACACACATTCATACAGGACAATATATACTTCAGGTTGTATTTAGTTGAATTAAACTAACCTAACTACATTTCTATAGACATTTATTACATTTCAATAAAAGAAAACTTAGTTTGACATAACAGGAAAAATTTAATACATGAAAAGAATGTTTCATAAGCATGCACAGAAATCTGCTACTTTCAACAAGATCAAATAACACATTTCTCTTTCTAGAGATATTAAAAGTTGGATTACATAAAAAAAATCGACAAAAGACGAAAGACAAAAATAAAGGGAAAAAAAATTCAAAGGTCAATATATTTAAGAGTCAGTGCAATGAATACATATCATTGCGGAAAAAAGAAAGAAAAAAATATAATTGGTTAATCATTCTTTAAAAAAAACACTTTAGTAGTATTTTATTGAGTCTCTGTCCCAAGAGGAGACATTTCGACAATTTTATGAGTCTTTGTTCTCACGTCGATAATAACTCCTTTTTCAACTCTCTTTATTCACTATGATTTGTGTCCATGAGAGTATTTAATCGTTTTTGTTTTAACTATAGACAAATAGTTGCTTCATATTACATATATATTTTTTATTTCGTCACTTGACGCACTTGATATAAAATTTCAAAGTTTATCAAGATTTAAAATATCGAGTCCAGTCCCAAACATTGGGAACATATTTCCATATTCCTGTATTCACATCACTAAATTATTGACCAAATTTCAGTTCATTGAATTTAAGATCACTAATTTTTTTTTTTTTTTAGTATAGATCGTGGAGTCAAAGGTTTCTAGTCACTGAATAGTAAGGTTTCCGATCGTAGGGGAAGGATTTGTTTCATAGTTTACTGATCGAAGATTCGTTGGTGGGGCACACTGTTTCGTAGCTTACTAATTTCACTATGATCTCGCAAAATAAATTTGGATAAGGATTAGGGTTATTTTTACTTTTCTTACGACCTGCTACTTGTTTTATTTACATGCAGTATTTAACATGATATTCAACTTTAATAGTCACAAACATCAATAACAACTCAACAAAATGTCATTTATTACAATTTACGCGGTAATACTATATATCACAAATAGTTGGTCAATATCGGGTGTCAAAAGTCTATGGCAACCTAACACAACCAGGGTAAATACCGAGCCCTTCACATACATACTCGCATATATATATATTCATATTACTCAATATAATAAATTTCACTTTAATATCCATCGTAGTATTTAGTCGACATTTAAATTCTACATAACCTTTTTATATTCGACAAGTATTCATATTTTATTGGCTCAAAATAAACAAAAACCCTGACTATCAAAATTCACTTTTTTCCCTCATAAGGTTGCAACATTGTACTTTATATGTAAACCCGATAATCAATAATCATTCTCAATTTACTAAAGATCCGCGTATAAAGAAATAGTTGGTGTTATTTAATAAGTTGACATAAGAGGTGGAAATACAACAAATAGAGCAGGCACGTAACCCTTCAAACTATGTAAGTACATATATATAGATGTATATACAGAGAAAGAAAAAATCAAGGTTATTTGAAACTAGTGGGCCCAAGCTACTAATACATACACACTATATGACCAATCAATAGAAAGAAAAACCAGAAATCAGTCGTCAATGGGTATAATTTGTACGATCAATGAATAACAAATAAGTTTCTAGGAATCTGAAAGCATAGTGTACCTTCTCGTCAGTTTCTCCCGTGGTGGATTGAATATTGCGAAAATGGTCCTGAGTTGTGCTGCAATACCTCCACGAATTGCATCCCTCGATGTCTCAGTTAGTACATACGATCGAAATAAGTGATATGAATATTGTATGTTTTCATGAGTTTCAGAAACCGGGGGGGGGGAGGTTGAAAAATTAAAAAAAATAACTCTAGAGGAGAAGTAGAAGAAGAATAGGTAAAGAGAGAGAAGACAGAACACTACAACTACGAAAGATAAGTGGTCGAATTTACGTATACAACATACTATAACCAAATATTCTCTTTTATGCCAAAAAGGGTTCGGCTTACCAAATAAATAGCCGATAAAAGATCTCTGCAAAAATGAGACAAGTCTGTGTCCCCGATGGGATTTTCGGAAAGACAAAGGCTTTAGGGAAATCCCACCACTCACCGTATCCGGTCAACACCCTTGCAGATTCCGGAATCCTCCGGAAGGTTAGAGACGGCGTTAATTTAGAATTTCAAGAAGAAAAAAATCATCCGACCTCTTGGAAACTAGAAGATTCCAGAATAGTAATGAAATTAGAGTAATAGCTAAGATATTCCTAATGAGAATTTGCCAAAATAAAAAAAATTAAATAAACTGAATTTTGGATCGGTGATTCCTATTGCCAAACTTCACCGATAGCTCCCCTTCGCAGAATGCGCTAAATTCTGAGGCATCGATTAATTTCCATCACTATCTAGTTTGAAAACTGAGAAAAGAAAACGAAAATATTCAAGGGGGGAGGGGTCGATGCCCGGGTACGGTAATGACATAAATATTAATTTAGTAGCAGTTGATTTAATCGGATAGTCCGAACTGAGTTATATGAGCACTGCATAATAAATACATAAGGTAAGCAACGAAAAAAAAAACCTCGGAGAGGCAATGAATGTTAAAGGTACAAATGACCGAACCTGTACTTTTCGAAGATCACAGAATATAGCAGTTAGTTTTCTTAATTATCATTTCTGTCAACCTTTAGGAGTAATTCCCACATGATGCTACCCTATCTATTGAAAGGCTTAAGATCCGGGGCTGTTATTATGAGGTACTTAAGTGCGAAGTAACACACAATTCCCAACTACAATTTACTATCCAAGTAGCAAACTCGGTTGGATGAATGTACTGGTGTAGAAGTCAAAACGCGAGAGATTTTTTTTTAGTAAACATATTCATATTTTCACTATATAACATACACTAGGCCTATCCATTTAAATATAGGGGTCATATCATCTCATTCACTTCACATTATAATCGTATTATTATTATATCGTTACATTTAATTATTATTTACTCATTTCCACACGAAGAAATATTTTACAGACACCCTATTTCATACATTTTACACGCAGGCCATACACATATTTATATTACACACTAATAAATATATAATTATCACAATCTATCACGCTCAAACTACTACACGATAACATTCATCGAACCACGTACTCTTTGTTTCGAAGCACCCAAATTGTATTTACTTCGCAGTAAAAAAAAATCATACGTGTATTCACTGAAAGTTAAATTGTCAACGATTAATTTATTTCTGATTTGTTGATAAAACTAAAGCAACAATGGAATTTTTCTACAGCCACGGGAAAAGAGAATTTAATACTACATTTTGAAACAAACAGTAACAGCATATGGGCTTTACTTCTATTAAGAAAATAGGTATTCTTTATTTGAGTGGATATTTCAATTACTACTGGACCTAGCAAGCTGAAATTTTCAGTACAGTAAGATCTCATGCTATCTTATATGAAGGTATACTCATCTGAACCGAAAACCATATCCACGGGATGTAATTTAGAAATAAATGGCCAAAATCAAACAATCTAGATCACTAAGTCATGCGATGTCGTAATGTCAACAAACAACTGATTACCGAAAACGGGCACTATGGCGCTGTAGTGGAGGCATAATTTACCGTGTACTGAAATATAGCCTTACACTTGCTAATCAAATCTATAATATTTACTCTGGTTTAGTATACTTCGAGTTAGACAAATGGTATTAAACTACTGCATATTTATACACTGTCCATACGGTAAAATCACGCACTCATACAGAACTACGAACTACACACCACTATAAATACTACACGTAAATACTACTAACTAAACAAACACCATTTAATTACATGCATATTGAAGAAAAGTACTCCTTTTTGGTATATAGAGTTGGCTCTATTAAATTTAGGGGGGCAAAATGAGGAGGGTAACCCTAGGTCCAACTGACCTGACCAATTGTTTACAAAATTATTACTAGAGATTGATGCCCTGAGGGCACCTTAACGAGATTTATGGAGGGACCCTTCCCCTGAAAGGGGAAAAGGCCCTAAAACAAGCAATAACTAACCCATTCCCCCGCTAGAACTGGTTCAATTTGGAAAAGGGGATAGGAGCCCTTTTACGCTAGCTTAAGCTGCCATTATGATTATTAACATTACAACTATCAAACCTACTACGTACATGCACTTACTGTAAAATAAAAGAAAATCACATCTACCTAATACACGAACAACATGCACTAAACAGGTCGTAATTTCCCTAATCCCTAATTGAATTTGAAATAAAAAAGAAAGTAAAGTCACTATTTCACTCTGTCTATTCTAGCTGGGCAGCAAACATGGCTTCCTAGTAAACAGAAATCCGGAATTTGTTATTTCTCCTTGGTTTTGCAGTTCTTTCAGCTAAAGTATATGTTTACAGGCTCCTATATAATCTTATGGCGTTTACTACGGCATTTAATCTGATTTTTAATGGATTTTCACTAAAAATTTAAGTCCTTACCAGCAAATATAGAGTAGATGCTGTTCACGGCTGTGCTCGTAGAATCGTCTTTTATTATTATGATAACATTGCGCCGAAAAAGCCAGAGGTAGGAGAATTCCTCCAATCAGAACGAAAACTTTAGCCGCGGAAATTACAAAACAAATAGAAATTTGGCAAATCCAGATATAACCGGATCTGAAAGTGACTATGGACTAGTGAGAGGGGGTGAGGGAAAGATTAGGTACCTGACTAAATTCTACATTGGTCTGAAATTAAGAAAATTTATATCCAATGACGGAACTATGTTTCGGTATGACGTCAGAATGGTAAACCTTGAAACTATTCAACTTATATATGCGAAAATGGGATTTACACTTAATCAAAATATAAATAAAATATATTATTCAGTGGGAATATGGTTACTAATGAAACCTTTCGATTCATTATATTTAATTCGAAGTAAAGAGAGTAAATAAATTGTGTAACTAAACCGAAATTGAATAAAAAAAATTACTAGGTACAGGGTGCGTAAAAAAAAGTTGCCATTACTTTCAACTGTAATGGTACATTATATATATATATATATATATATCTATATATATATATCTATATATATCTATATATATATATATATATATATATATATATATATATATATATATATATATATATATATATATATATATATATATATATTAGAGTGGTCCTTAATTTTTGATTTCCTAATTTCTTCGGACTCACCCACTACAATGTTTCCATATGGGACTAAATTAAGGAAGGAGAAAAATTATCTTCATTGAATAATATTAAATGGTGCCCCAAGCGACCTAAAATTTTGAATCCGATTACAGTACATAATATATGGGAAAAATCTGGAATAAAATCTTGTAAGTTAGAAACGGCTTAAGGGAACGTAAAAATACCCTGGATAATGGAACTAGAGGAAGAAATTCATCTAATGTTGTATAGTATTGTCACAGCGGCCATCTTGAAGTCCGCCATCTTGGATTCAGATCAAAATTTTCAAATAGGAAGAGGGTCATGTGACATATCGTTTTAAGGTGGCATTTCACCAGAAACAAATCTGGCACTATTTTAAAGATAGCCTTAGTCGTCTAAGAATTATTATCTGTGAAAATATTTCTCTTTTTCACAAGTAATAACTCTTACACAACTAAATGTAAAGACATGAGTTTGGCTCGAAAAGAACAAGAGGGATATGCGCGGCTTCATTAGAAACAGGAACGCAAAAAAAAATAAATAAATAACTTCTGAAAATGATTTGTATGAATTTTACACCAAAATACACGGAGGTAAGCATTTCAAGAAATGAAGAGGAAAACCCAGTTGAGTATGTAAGATAAAATGTAAATATGTGCCTATGTGCGCCCGGACCCTGCAAGAGATATAAAAGGGGAAAAACTAATTTTAAAACTCCAAGACAGGTTGCTGCTCTTGATCGATACAATTCCACTGATAGAACGAGAATACATATTCTGACAGCGACAGCAGAAACATTAGGCCATAATGTAAAGGAACTAGTAATAAATATGCATCGATGCTGAGAGAAAATCCGTAGCGAAGTTGCATAAGACCACAAAAACAATTTCGGAGTGCATCAAGTGCGTTAGTTGTGCAATGACACAGAAAACTACTGCCGAATTTGACTGGTAGAGAGACTATCGACGGGTTATCAATATTTATTACAGGAGATGCTCATGAGAGGCTAATTGGTGTTCTCAGTTTGTCATCATGAAGAGGAGAACGAACATATTATTTCTACTACAGTTCATTAGCTTGAAGAATGGAACTTGGTAAAGTTCATGCAGGCAGTTTGTTGTCACACTATTCCCTGCAATATGTGTCATGTGAACGGTGCTTTCATTCTGCAAGAGCAGATGCTCCAAAATGATATTCTATACCTTCCTTGTAGACACTACATTTATGAATTGGTTTTAAAATGTGTATTTGACAAGTGTTGTGTTTCGTTTCCATCTGGACCGGACGTTCCCCTATTTAAGCATTTTCAGAACGATTGGTCTAAAATAGATTGTACTAACTTTATTCCAGAATTGATGATGATAATGACGTAAGGAACAACATTTCAGATGTAAGAAATGAAGTATTGAATTTTGCTATCAAACTTGTAGAAGCAGGACACCGCAGAGAAGATTACAGTAAATTTTTAGAACTGACATTCTTGGATGGCATACCTCCTCGAAGAGTTTTCTTTCGTTTGCCTGGAGCAATTCACCATGCAAGGTAGATGGGAAAAGCAATATAGTGTTTAAAAATATTTCTCTTTCGCCAACATTTTCGTTTAACGAAGCAAATAGAAACGGGTCTTCGGAGAGCATGATTTTTTCTGATACGACTATATGTCCAAGCTTGATTTAAATGTGATCAAGTATCCCATTAATCATCACAAGACCTGCAATTTTTGAAAGCTTTGTACAGTTTATAGATAATGAATTATCTGAAGTGGCTCTTTCTAAATTTTCTCGGCATCTCTGGTACTTGAAGGAGGAATACGTAGCATTGGAGTTTTTTGATGATGAAGTTAACATAGTGGAAAAACAAAAATTGGTTGAAAGAATTAAAACTGTAAGGAGAAACCGTGAACCAGCAAAGAGCCTTGACGCAAGGATAATACCATAAAAATTCTTGCGAAAAGAGATATCAGTGATTTTGATACAACAAACATTTTTTTCTCGTGAAATTTAAAATACCCAAAGGGTTTCTTGAGTGTGATCCGATTTCATGGTCAGATAACAATGATTATCTTCAAGGAAAGACAATAGTTAAATTCATCTCCGTAATAAACGATGCAGCAGAAAGCGGAGTGAAACTAACAGAAGATTACAACATCGTTTTTACGAGAAATGAGTATCAGAAACAGTTTCTTTTGCACATAGTGAATTCTCATAGATAATCTTTTCCTAGACGTGACAAAAGTGAACTGTGTAGTATATAAGATTGAAAACCTATTGAAAACTTACCCCAAAGCTACAGTACTACATAAATAAGGGATATTTCAATTTCTTCCATGTTATATTTTTTCTTTTTCCTCATAATGGTCTATGAATCATCTTAATGGAAAAACTTATTGGTAGTTCATGGGGAAACAAAGATTTAACTTTCTCTAGCAGTTTGTTTCCAGTTTATGTAAAATACTTCCAAAATTCTTACAAATCTGTGGTCCATAACTACAATAAAATAACATTACATCGAAGCATTTCGTATTTCACACGTAATAACTCTTACAAGATTATTGGTAGCTTGAAAATTATACGAGATTTGTGCTTCTGAGAAAACGCCACCTCAAAATAATATGTAACATGACTCTCTTCCTATTTGAAAATTTTGACCTGAATTCAAGATGGCGGACTTCAAGATGGCTTCCATAATATTGCTATACAAAATTAGGTAGTTCATTTCCTCTAGTTCCATTATCCAAGATATCTTTCCATTCCCTTAAGCCGTTTGTAAATTACAAGAGTTTATTCCAGCTTTTCCCCATATACTATGTATTGTAAACGCATTCAAAATTTTAGGTCGTTTGGGGCACCATTTAAAATTATTCAATGGATCTAATTTTTCTCCTGGCTTAATTTTGTCCCATATGGAACCATTTTAGGGGGTGAGTCCAAGGAAATTCCTAAATTTATTTTTCCCCATATAAATAAGGACCACCCTAATATATATATATATATATATATATATATATATATATATATATATTGCTATTTAGAAGTTTGATCTAATCTTGACCAAACCTGCTATGGTAATAGACTTTGACAAAATTAGTAAGAATATGAAATATAATCATGTACAGGTCTTTGGTTCCCTACCTATGGCCATTAAAATTGGGTTATAATGAAAATATGTTAAAATCAATGAAAATTATTTTTTTTCTTTCTTTAATAACAAGGGACCTTACTAGTTGTTTCGGATTTGTATGATCTAAAAACTTTAAAAATATTTATTTATTTCGGAAAAACATGCAAATGCCTAATTACAGTTTTCGATCATTGTATGATAGCACACTTTAAAATACAAATATAATAACATACGATAACAAAATACGTTTCACATTTTAAAATATATACGTACATATAGCAGAATATACATACCTTTTATTTAGAATAAAATTTTGTTTATAATTAAAAATGTCTATTTTTGGGTGCCCTTGTGAAACCTTATTATACAATAAACACATTCTTCTAATAGGCGATACATCCAACGCATTAGTCCTTTGGGCTGAGAGATGTACGTAGTATGCCATTATGGGGTCCGTCGTTGCTCTATGTGGGACGTAATCACGTATGCATGTATTTATTCCCTAAAGATGGCAAAATATAACGTAATGATCCGCAAACGTCAAATCTATATTTAACAAAATTTCCTAAGAATAGTAATTGATTAGGAAATTTACTAAAGGTATTTTCCTATAGAAATATATTCCAACTCTGAAGCATGGGCTACAACATATTGCTTATCACTATATGGAGAAACGATGAGTTGTGCCCTCCTCGTTGATAGGGTATATTTGAGCAGGAAATTAAACCTATTTAAAACAAAAACAAAAATATGCGTTTTTACCACTTCGGGCCCAAATATGACTAACGCTAAAATATGATTCAAATATCCATTAAAATGACAAAACCTACACAGAAAAAATGTAGGTGGCATACTTAAAAAGATAGGTTAAATGCGTAATTCCTGTAGTTTTTGGACTTAACGTACAGCAGACGTATAACTTAAAACGCATGTTTTATAGTACTTTCCGTACAAATGTTCCATCTATACATACTTTCCGTATGAAACAATATAGGTGGTCAGGATTGCACATACAAATGGACGTATATAACATATAACTGAGGAATTTAACATAAGTATATGCATGTGATATACTGAAAACTGTTAGATGTCAGACATCCTGCAACAGCATGATGTAACACGGATACTAATTCCTGTAGTAAGCAAGAGAATTAAATATATTTGTACAATATACTGCTGTCCGGAGAACGAATTTTTCTCATTGCATATCCCGTGTTCATAAGAGTTATAAATGTATTTATATTTAATTATACATCTAAAAAGATACTCAGGAAAAATATGACATGTCACAGAAATCCGAGCTTTACTAGTTAGTAATAATAGGAGTTGTTAATTGAGATAATCTTTCTGCTGTCAACACTAAAGGAAGGAAATATAAAATTCTTAAGTTTATTCGTCCAGGTACCTTGAACAATATGGGCTTTAGGCAACTGTACTTCCATATCTCTGGAGGAATGAACAGGCAGGCATGCAAAAATCACACGATATGTAAAGGCCATGAAACGTGTATATACGTAGAAATCTCAAATCTAATTTTTTTCACTATCACACAACATAATATGTGTTTCTCTTCTATTGATACTTGCAAGTGAAATGGATTATGCGCTCTTCTTCCGGCAACGTCATTAATGATAAAACTTAATTCAACTCGGATCTCTTTCAATCATAGCTTTACTTTGAATTTCGCTCACATAATTGTATCACCAAATGTATTTTGAAAGTTGACAACACGTTTTGGATTAACGCTTTTCTCTTCAGAAAATTTACTATTCTTGCTGAGGTACCCTGTACTTTATACGTGTGTGTTCTTTAAACGACCTGGTACTTTTAGCTACGTTAATACCATTACTCTACTTAAAACACCACGTAATTACAGGAAACAAACCTCCAATTTCAAGAAAGTATTGGCATAAATACATAAGTTAAAAGCCGATCTATTGATCTCTATGTATGAATTATTCCGAGTAAATGAACATGTTCAACCATTTTGTCTGTGTGAGGTATAGTGGATTCAACATACATTTTTAACGTTGGTGCAGACGAATGTTATGCACTTTTTATTTTTGTGAACTAATACAACCCGGTATGCAATCTGGCAATTCATAAAGCTGCTACATAGTAAATGGGAGGTCCAAAAAGCAACCTTTTATTACACTCAGTAGCCTCGTGGGAGCTTTGGTAATTGAGTGGTCTGCTGAGCTTTCACTCACCACCGTGTTATTAGACCATTAGTTTCGCTTGATAGAACCTCTTATACTATATACATTGTTGATGATCTTCTCAGCTTTAATAATTTTCTGGTTCTGAATCCATCAATTAGATCTTTTTCATTGTGTTTTTACGAATAAGAGAGATAGAAAAAAAATCAAACAGCTATGGTAAGAACAGTTCAAGGACCTGTCTTTGAACTAAATTCACTTCTCTAATTGTAACACTGTGAATGAGTTTTCAGTAGATTATCTAGTTTATCCTAACGTGCGGTTATCTATAATCATTATGTCAGCATTACATTGGGTGTATATATGTATAATGATTTGATAGTTTCGCAATATTCTAGCGAGTTGATTAAGTGACCTCATAGTGCCTTCATAAATTGTCATATAATTTTGATTATTATTATTATTATTATTATTATTATTATTAATAATAATAATAATAATAATAATAATAATAATAATAGGTATAGCTTTAGTACTACCAACGCCTCTTAGGCAAAAATATTAATTTGGTGGTAAATCTTCTACAATAAGTTAGGAGCCAGGGTACGTTGTGCGATCTTGGAATCCATCTCTCTTGAAGGCGAGATAATGTGGTGGGAAACAGCCTGTATGTAATACAAGGATTGGTTTTGCATAATGATCGGGTTCAGAGCCCACGTTAATATGTTCTATCCTTCATAACCGCGTTGTTCAATAAGGATGCGAAATAACAAAAGACTATAAAAATAATAATACAACACTATAATAAAATATAACGCAATTGCCAACTAAGCAGATTAAAGCACTTGTCAGAAATTTAAAATATTCAAATGTCCAAGATTCTACTAATTGATCCTTTTATAAAATAAGATTCAATCCAAAACCGTCAATTTCTTACAATACCATTTTCAGAATAATACAATTAAAATTTCAATTAAAAAGAACTAGTCAATCTAATCACACCCAACAGGAAAAAAATATATATATCACTTTGTTGTCATATGTGAGTGTCATGTACTGAAAATTGTATCATCACTAAGAATTGAACGGAGGCTTATGAGCAATTCGGGTAACTAGGCTATTTTACAAATAATTCAATATTTTCAGTCCATACCAATGAATATAGGCGACTAGTGTATGAGTGGTTTTCTGTGATAATCAGAAAGATTGGTTAATTGAATTTTAACATGTCTTTACAGCTTCAAGGCTAAATGGGATGGAACTTACTGATGAGGGGAAATGCGAACCACTGCTCGTATTTTTATCCCAGAGAGATACCTCCATTTTGACCCTGTGTACTAAACACTTGGCCATAAAGAGACGCTATACAAAAGCTAAGAAATTCGAACTCCACCCTATCCCTTACATGAGTAGTCATAGTGACTCTATGGAGCTTGCTGAATTCGAGAAACTTGTATATATAATATATTATGAAGCAAATTTGTCTCTTTAGTTTATAGTAAACAAAAACAGTGAGTGAATTACATAGGTGAGGAGGGCTTTTTTGTAGTACGTAAGTATAGCAACCAAGAAAACTTGAATGACTTTTAAAGAATACGTAACAGAATCTTATGAACGCATGTATGTTGAATAACTAGCTGCACCCGCAGAAGAGGTGAATGCATAAAATCGTTTGCAAGCTGCACGCCAGGGTCACACATACATACATACCTCTCTTATATTTCAAGCATGTGTGTCGCAAATCACAATGTGTCAGAGACGCTGTTGGAGTCATTGCAAACATCAAATTCTTAAGTCATGGAGGTAATACTAAAAAGGTTTTTGACTCTTAACTCTCTTTAAGCGGGAAAATGTTTCGTTGATGGGCTTGGCCAGTGCACTGCATATTTCTTTCACAATGATCTACTGTGGCGAATTCCGGATGAAAGTATTAGATATATTTTCTTTTTAGTCGATACATAAAGTCGCTAAAGAAATCTTCCATGATGAGAAAGGCGATAACGAAATAATATTTAGAATGAGACAAGTTTCGGCAATTTATAGAGGTGAAAAGGCAACTAGTCTTTCTGATATAGATCTTTCAAACTGTAAACGTCTATTATATTTACCCTATGTCATCATTACGATGGTATTTGCAAATAAAAATATATCTACTTTAAGCGGCAAGTGTTTTTATTTATTTTTTGGTATTCTTTTCATACTTGTCTTACCTCGGCATTTTTGTTCCTTTTATTTAACCTATTAAAAAAGACAAATTTAGTCTTAAATTACAGTCATCCTAGTGTTATTCTTTACTTTAATAAATATCTTTTTATAATATTAAAGTTTTTTTTAAATGCATTAAAGAAGGTTAAAAAACTTTATACTTACCACATATATTTGAAAATCACTACAATGATAGTTTTGGTAATTAAACACAACTTATCGTAATACAAGCTAAAACGTAGAGGAAGAACATAATCAGTTAATTAATAGTTCAACCATCCTTATTGAATCGAGTGGCACTTGGGGCCTCGAAGGTCTCAATTTCATCAAAGAAGTAGGCCAACTATTGCACAGATTACTAGTGACAGTCGGGCTACTCCTTTTCTTATACGACGTTTCAGCATAGCAGTTCAGCGAGGCAATGTCGTTTCCATTTCAGGTACATTACCTCCTGGCAAATTATTAGAAGAGGTTAATATTATAACTAATTATGCAGAGTCAATTGCTGTTTTGCATATACTATAGACTTCAGTACATTAATAAAACAAAAATCATAATGTTTTAAAAGCGAAATTGAAAGTAAAAGATTAAACTTTAAAAAATAATAATTAAAAATCAAGATTATTAATTATTATGGTCGCTAAGAAATCAACATGGTAATGACGCTATTGTTTGTAAAGAGAAGAAAATACATATGATTATTGTAAGAAAGGCTACACATATGTATAAGTGTTTATTACGAACTAAGATTATTATTGTAATGTTGTAATCGTTTTATTTTTAAATTTTAATCCTAAATGTCTTCTATTTCATACTAATTTTCAATCCTCGATGCAAATTATCTCGTACAATTACGGTTCACTTGAACAAGCAGTACTAAATGATCTACTCACAAGGCAGGGTACCCAGGTGTAACACATCGATTGTGACAAGATTGCACAGACATAAAGAACATTGAAAAAGAAGCGACACATATTTTTTTTATATCGGCCAACAAGCGCATTGAAAGGGTCAAATAGGGGCATAAAAATGGGGTCAAAATGAAATTATATGGAATATGGCGAGAACGAGAAGAGATATCGGAAAAGTTTAAATGTACAAAATATTACCCATAGTCGACGCAATTCAATGAGGTAGAACGCACCCATGAGAAGAGAGCAGAATATCCGGAAATGGACCAATCACGTGTACAACATTGTCACAATGTCTTACGGAAATGAGCAAAAAGGGTGATAAGGAGTAGGAAGAAAGAAGAAACGAAAACAGAAAATACGTGTTTTTGCTTTGGGTGCATATATCACCCATATGCGAAAAAAAAACGCAGATTTCTCTCAATGCCCGAAAATAGGATAACACGCAGAAAGGATGCAAACACCGTTCGTATAGGCACTCAGCGAGACAGTACTGCGCAGTGGATTGCATATATCGGGTAATGGAAACAAATATTCATAGCACAGTAGAATGTAATAGCAGGTGGTCCACATACGTAAGATAAACAGCAACATTAATATCAGTACCAACATAAGTATCAACATTATATTACTACGAAAATACGCGTACAACATGACAGTAATAGTAACAATTTTGTTTTTGTGTTACTACTGCCTACACACATTTTCGTTTGCAACATCCATCTCATCGTTGTTCTCATTACGCGATATATGCAACCAACCGCGCATCGCCGTCTGGCTGGCTGTCTGTATGAATGGCATTTGCATCCTTCCTGTGTGTTATCCTATCTTCGGGCATTTAGATAAATCTGCATCTCTTTCGCATACGGGCAACATATGCACCCAAAGCAAAAACACCTATTTTCTGTTTTCGTTTCTTCTTTCTTCCTGCTCCTTATCACCCTTTTCGCTAATTTCCGTAACACATTGTGACAATGTTGTACACGTGATTGGTCCATTTCCGGATGTTCTGCTCTCTTCTCATGGGTGCGTTCTACCTCATTGAATTGCGTCGACTATGGGAAGTATTTCGTACATTTAAACTTTTCCGATATCTCTTCTCGTTCTCGCCATATTCAACATAATCTCATTTTGACCCATTTTTATGCCCCTATTTGACCCTTTCAATGTGCTTGTTGGCCGATATATATAAAAAAAATACGTGTCGCTTCTTTTTCGATGTTCTTTATGTCTGTGCAATTTTATCACAATCGATGTGTTACACCTGGGTACCCTGCTTAGTCAGATAAGAAGAAATGTGTGTGTGAACGCGCTTAACGTAGATTTTCAGTGGTGTTGCTCACGAGAAGAGACGAAAAATAAGATATTCTTGTCTTATCTCGACTTTCAACAAATCCTTTTCGTCTCTTCGAAGTGCTTTACTCGTCTCCTTCTGAAAATGTCTAGTCTCGTTTTGTAAATGTAGGCTCTATACACGAAATTCATGTCTTTACCAGAATCTTTCCGTACCCACGAATGGTATGATATAACAATCGTATTTGTTATTGGCGTATAATGTGTAATGCTTTGAGTATCTCTAGCCTTGATAAGTGCTCTTCATTCTATTTGTACCACTTTATCAATTTGTATTTTCTACACTAAAAATCATGTAAAAGCAAAAAAGAATGTCTGAAATCTAAGAACTAGTGATCCTCACGAATCTTGTCTCATAGAGTAAGCTAAGTACAAGAGAAACCTAAGGATTTACCCACAGTCAATTCTACTGAAACGAATAAATTGGGTAAACACAAAAGCACTTTCTACTTTGTTCATTGAACAGTGATACCCTTAGTACAAAAATTCTGAACGAGAAATATGGATTTTATTAACTTATATTGATTTCATGTGAGGAACAGGAGGGCAACTTGAATAGATAATACAAGGTTCAACTTGATTAAAACATAAAAGAGAACGAGAAGAAAGGGAAAAGAAGATCAATGCTTCAACGATATGTAAAAATATATGAGATAATTTTTTCTTTCGAATTCGATAATTTTTCGAAGAAATTCTCGGAAATAAAATTAAATTCATTTACCAAGGAAATGAATCCAGAAAGACGTATGTAAATACTGAAAGAGCATTAGTTTCACTCACATATTCAACAAAAGTTACACTTCAAACATTGAACAGAATGTAAGTATTCTGACAGAATAAATGATGAAGTTGAGGAAGAACAGTTTCGGTATAGCAGGGTTACATGAAATGTTTTCTTTTTTTAAAAAAATAATCAGCACAACGTTAGCATAGAAAAGACAAAGAAATCTATGAAAATACACTCGTGTTGACCTAGAAATAGTCTTTTCACCGACTGAACTAAGAAATTATGAAATGGAAGGATACACACACACACACACACACACATATATATATATATATATATATATATATATATATATATATACATATATATATATATATATATATATATATATATATATATAGTGAAACCTCTCTAAAGCGGATAGCCGTGGGGAATCCAAAATTGTCCGCTATAGAGAGGTTTCGATATTTTCCTACGTAAATTAGTAAATAAGGTGATATGTAATTACAAACTATTGAAGGTAATTTATCAAACCGTTCTATGACTGTGGGCATGTCGACATCTGCGGATTCTCCACAAATCGCTTTGAAAGAAATTTTGTGTCTAATCCGAAACTTCTCTAACCACTCGTTCGAGACCTTGAAATCTGAAACATTCATTTCTGTTGCTACCTCCTTAGCATCGACCCTAACACAGGATATTTTTTTCATTCCACACTCTATAAAAACATTCACTTGCACATCAACTTTGTTCAAAGCAATGAGACACTATTTTCATTGTCATTTTCACACCACAACTTTATTAACTTGTCTTGGTTTTATATTCTCTGAGGTGCTTGTGTTTTACCGATACAAAAATTTTCAGCTATCCTTCGCACACCTCAGTATTTTTCGAAAATTCAATCAATTCAATTTTCACATTAGCGCTTCTCGTGGCATTTCGAAGCTCACAACAACTCACACCTTATTGCTTATTCGATGTAGAATGACTTAAAAGAATTTCCGTCTACAAATAGAGGTACTAAGACAATATGAGAATACGCGGACAAAAAATACCAAACATGTCTTCTGATTGATTCCAGCGGAACAGTAGAATGGCTCAAATGTCATCCCAAATGGCAGGCAACTGTCAATCACTTTTGATTCTAAAACAAGTTGGGTGGGAGTGGAATGCAAGCAAAGGATATGTTGTTAAACAAAGACGCTTCATCTGAGTTTCTGAACAGCCAGTTGACGAGGAAAAATGTTATTACAATGCTTCCTTGGTGATACATGTATGCATTTCTGAAAATGTACGTTTTCTGTACTTTTCAACTTGTTTCTAGAGAAAGTGTTCGTAATATGGAGGTAAATAATACCTATAAGAGACAGAAAAGACTGTCCCTGTCCGTACAAGAGAGTGTCCGCTTAAGAGAGGTTTGTCAACATGTTTTTTTCCTATTACAGTGTTTGGGGATTACAAAATATGTCCGTTATGAGAGGTGTCCGCTTTACAGAGGTGTCCGTTAGTAGAGGTTTCACTGTATATATATATATATTAAATTTACAATATGTGTGAATCAGAAAGCAAGGTTTGAAAGAAAAGAAAAAAATGACAGCATAAAGTGTTATTGCCAGCTGCAGTTCAGTAATTATTTTTATCGTTTCCTTTTTTTTTAAAAAAAAAACATCAATTTATTATTATTTTATTGATAAATCACATTGCTCAACATATGCGGGGATGAGTTACACCTGTGGCAGTATTTTTGCTGGAACATTGTTGCCAGAATACGCTATTTTATTTTAAAAGTATGTTCTTTTTCAGAATACGCAAAAAATAGATTTTACAACTGTCAAACAACATAAAATTTTCTGCCACATCCGATAAATATTGATGCATACTAAACATTTACATTAAGAATTACTGCGATTCTTTTTTCTGTTTCTCGCAATTTATTATAAGCTATTTGCAAATATTTTGAATTATACTTCTGGTCATTTAAACAATTACTAAAATGCAACGTTACTATATTTTCATTGGTTTTATTCTCAAAATATTTCCATAGACAACGCTAACTTTTGTTACAAAAATCATGTCTCTATCATTCTTACTTCAAAAAAAAAAAAAAAAAAAAGTCGATTAAAATTTGTGTTGCATTTCTTTCGGGATACTCTGTAGAAATAATACATAGTCTCTGAGCAAAGCACAATATTTTGATTAAAATTTTGTAACAGTTTCATGAACTAACTAAATCGTTGGCTTCATCAGACACATTTTAAGAACTATGTACAGTGAAACCTGTCTATGTTGGCCACTATCGGTTCCGTTGAAAAGTGGCCAACTTAGACAGGTGGCCAACTTACAGAAAATATCTGTGATTGGTGTATTTTTTGAATAGGATTTCTAGTATTACTTGATTGAGAAATTTTAATAAGTAATGGCACGACAGCTACTTTTAAATAATGTATATAAAGTAATCATAACAATACAGTGCTGTATTTCTTTTATTCTTTTTAGCACATACGAACATTATAATTTTGTAGTTAACTACCCGTATCTCTTGTTAATGAGTTACAAGTGTTTACTCCGTTGCAAAAAATGTTTTGAGAAAATTCTAAGGAAATTCACATCTCAAAACCTCCGCTATCTTTTGACAAGCTGTCAGGTGCCAATAGTTGACAATTGAGATGGTTAGCTGTAACTTTGAGAATTTTCCGGAATTACTAAAGCTCCCCACTGATGAAAGGATCTGATATAGCTAATGGTTCTACTAAAACAGAGAGGGTAAACAAATAAGTACAACCATTTCCTAATTTCCTGTACATACTTTTTCTTATTCACATCTTTCTTCCCCACAGTGCTGGCAATTGACCTCCAAGAACAAATCGTGGGAATCCATTCTTCTTTGTCTCCAGTCACAAATACAGAACATCTGTCTCTCATATGGGAATACGATAGAATTAAGAACAAAACGGTATTTTGCTTGGCCAAGATTTACAGATAAATTTATCATTATCATCATAGAGTAAACATTGCCAACTTCCAAGATAGACAGGTGGCCAACATACAGAGTAATAAGTAACGAATGTCTTACGGGAAAATGCAGGTTCAAGACGAACCAGGTCAAGATGAGCAGGTGGCCAACTTACAGAGGTGGCCAAGTTGACAGGCTTTACTGTATTAGTTACAAGTATTATCGCATTCGGATGAAGCCAAAAGTTTAGTTAGCTTACGAAGCTATTAGACAGAGATTTTTTAATTAAAACATTGTGCTTTTCTCACAGACTGTGTATTATTTCTATTAAGAAAACTTTATTTCTCAGCTCGTTTCGTGTTACGAGATAGTATTTGCAGAATGTTATTTCATAAACTATCTACGGTTTCCAGAATTTTTTGTTAATTACCAGTGTACGAAAAGTTGCGTTAACAACTATTAGCTCATTAAATACCATTGTAGACTTAAAATACAAAAAATAAAAGACAATATTTTAATTTTATCAAAATCTTTATATTTAAATCAGGCATGTGGATTTCTTAGTTTTTTTTTCATCCGCTTATTAAATTGTCCAAACAAGTCAAAAAAAAAATAGCGTTATGTCTACATATATAACTTATGTTATTTGTCTCTATTGTATAAATTCCATGTCACGTAAAACTGTGTAGGCAACAAATTATAACAAATATAAAAACTTCCTAGTTACTAATCCTAATAAATAAACGTATTTCTCTCAAACTAACCTTTTTCTGCACACGTCAAAATTTTAAATTCAAAACAGCACAGGTACTACTTTTCAGTACTACCTTTTCCATAATATATAAACTAGGAACTTATTAATTTTATTCAATTCGGTCTCTAATATCGTCACCCGTAACTAACAAAACAACACCTTCACCTTTCAAAAAAAAAAAAAAAAAAATCTGCAACCCTAATTTTAAACTCAATCTATCCGCTAATAAAAAATAACACTTTCAATTACCAGCTACCCTAATTCTCTGTTGCACTAAATAAGTAATAAATACAGTGAACTTCACGTCTAGTCTCATTCATCAATCTATAAAGACGAGCCATTTCCATGTTCATAATAGATAAACCATGCATCTACATCATCAACAGCAAGTTGGTAAAAAAAAAAAAGTTCCTTCGTGTACACAAATTTACTACACCATATTCTCTACATTTCCTAAATGTTCAATAAGAAACTATTAAAACCAAATATAAAAAACACTTTTATATCAAGCAATACATTCCTACAAAAAATTAAAATTATCAATACAAAATTAATGAAGTACACGTGTCTTTATAGCATTAAATATTATAATGTTCTACTATTCTATATAAATATTATAAAGCTCTACCTTCATCCCTATAACAGTGCCATTAACGCATGTCGTCACCTTTCCTTGCTAGTCTAATACGTAGAACAGGTGTCTTTGGGAGCTCCTTCGTAGCTAAGTGGTGAGAGACCCGGGTTCGATTCCCGGCGAGACCTCATGTGGTTCGGATTCCACATTAATCAGTAGGTCCTGTCTCATATAGTCTCTCCGCTGAAAGGAACGCTAAATTCGAAATCAACTCAACTCAACGTGTCTTTGGAGCATGGGTTTCATACTTGGTAGAAGAGGACTACAATGGTTCATATTCCACTTCAAAATGTAGCCGTCATCCTATACAGTCCCAGTGCTGACCATGAACGTAAATTAAAATCAATCAGTAAGTCTATCAATCGATTTTGCCAATAAAGATGAAGTGTGTAATTAAATCAAACTGTAAGTATGACTCGTACGCCACGGTAAGTAATAGGAAATTGTGACATCACTATTATACTTTGTAATTTTATTGTATTATTTAATATCTGATTTTTTGTATGATTATTGAAGTCTAGCGTAACAAGTTTTTTTTTTTTTTTTTTTTTTTGTTTTAGCATCGGCACTATACGACACATGGGGAAGTAAAGTAAAGACGTAAAGTTTAAAATGAAATATTGTAGAGGATATCAGGCTTAGCGCCTACTTTGAATTCTCCCTGTAATGTTGTTATTGTTCTTAAAACAAGAAATTGTATTTATTAAATAATAAAGAAGAGACTTCCCCATGTTGTCACCTCATCCCAATACAAATTCATGTTTACCATTCTCTTCCTAGTTTCCGTAACTTCATCATCTTGCTGTACTGTACTGTGGGGTTACAACCACAGTTATTTGTCTTAATTATCAGTTTTTACTAAAAGAATGTGGGTATAGCACTTCGCATGGCAAGAGAGACAGTATGTGGGGATCTGAGCAGTACAGCGCTGAAGTGATTAATTGGGGATGAATGAAATGAAATGCATGTTTTCTAATAGAAATCACAGAAACGCAAAGGTTAGGAAAGGAAAGGGTCTTACTGTACCTCAGCCATTTCGATGTGATGAGCCTCTTCAAATATCGGGTGAAGTCTTATCCTCCAATCCGTTGAGTGTTTCCGTCTGGTATCGATCCCGGACCTCACGTTCGAGAGTGAAGAACCTCTCGACCTCAGGGCAACGGCTTCCAGATGTCTTGGCCTCTTCGGAATGACACCTCTGTCATGCAGTTGATGGTGAGGGCCCAGGCGTGCCGACCGTCTCTCAATTGCTGCTAGGACGACTCTTCTGAATAGGGGTCCAAAGTGTGTTTCTGGCGGCTTCTGTCACACTTCTCACACCGAGGGTCCCGTGTCCCCTGGTTTTGTTCTACTTCCCTGCTTTCGCTTCTTCCTGGTGCTCCGCACGTGGGTGACTAGCTCATTAAAATTATCTTAGTCAATATGGAAGTTTGTTAATTGCTGAAACGGCGTGGCTGAGTTTGTTTTGATGAAGTTACGGAAACTAGGAAGAGAATGGTAAGCATGAATTTGTATTGGGATGAGGTGACAACATAGGGAAGTCTCTTCTTTATTATTTAATAATTACAATTTCTTGTTTGAAAAACAATAACTACATACAGGGAGAATTCAAAGTAGGCTCTAAGCCTGATATCCTATACAATATCACTTCGACGGTGTAACTTAAGGGAGGGGAAGGGTGAGAGACATTTAAAAATGATCGATATTAGTGTCGAATATATAGTATTTCGGTCACTGAGATGAACAGTGACACTTCCGATGCTATTTAAATTCAAATTTAGCCCCACAGCTTGGGAGAGGAAAAGGGGTAGATATATAAACATGATCTAAAATGACAGATATTAGTGCGGAATCTATAGATTTCTAGGTCGTTGAGATGAACAGTAACACTTCTTATGCCTTTTAAATCCAAATTGGGCCCTGCAGCTTGGGGGAGTGAAGATAAATACAAAAGATAGAAATGGCCAATATCAGTGTTGAATTCATAGTTTTTGGAGTCGCTGAGATGAACATAATACTTCCGATGCCGTGCCCCGCAACATGGGGTTGAAAGGGGGATATATAAAAATAATCAAAAATAACGAATTTCAAAGAGCGCTTTAGTAATAGTAAAAAGTAAGTGACTAATGGAACATAGTACTATTTTTTTCTTAACTTAATCCAGCGAAACGGGTAATTAATGCTAGTTTAAAAATAAACACAACATTAAAAATATATCAAAGGAATATCTCGACAAGGAAGGTAAAAATTTCCCAGGGAAATATATCCCTTTTCAGACTGCCACTTATGTGAGATGATTCTATGATGTAACATTAAATATTATGTGGTCATCCATTGAAATTATTTTAAAGAAACTGAAATTTGAAATGGGTATTATTTCCCTTTCTAGGGGAATTTTTACACACATTGTCGGAATTATTAATTTGATGTATCTTTTCACATTATGTGATCATCCGTTGAAAGATTAATATAAACAGGAGTCCAAGGAGTGCATTATTTCCCAAGGGAATGTTTACCTCCTTAGTCACGAAGCTCGTTTGATGTATGTTTTAATATTATGTGTTCATCCGTTGAAACATTTCAAATAAACGTACATCCGAAGGGGGGGTATTATTTTCCTAGGGATACTTTTTTTTTACCTCCCTTGTCGGGGTGTTCAATTGATGCACTGCATCACTTAATATAGTTTGACTATCCATAGAAATTATTTCAAATAAACGGGAATCCGAAGGGGATTATTATTTCATTAGGGAATTTTTACCTACCTTCTCAAGAAGTAAATTTGATGCATTTGATATTACGTTATTATCCTTTGAAACATTTCAAATAAATGGAAATCAAAGCAGGTTATTATTTTCGTAGGCTTTTAATACTTTCCTTGAAGAGATGTTCCTTTGATGTATCATTTGATATTAGTGATTATCCGTTGAAACATTGTAAATAAACGTAAATTTCAAGGTGATATTATTTCCCTTGAGAATTGTTAGTCCCTTGACGGCATCATCATTTGATGTGTATTTATATATTGTTTGATTATCAGTTGAGATATATCAAATTATCATTATTCCGTAGTAAGTAATGATAAGATTTCTTAGGAATCTTTAACCTGGAATCATTCCCTAGTGAATTTATCCCTTCCTGATAATAATTCTCTACTGCACCGGGACAAGGTGCACAAAAACGCAACCGCTAGCCACTAGGTCAAAGGGAAAGGCTTTCTATTATTTATTTATTTATTTTGGGCAGAGATGTCTTGTCAATCCTCTGTGGTCTCATTCTTCAAAATTCTTTTACTGATATGTCCCATATTCAAAATATCAATACTATTTTAAACTTACTCAGTTTCGATTTCCAATATCTACTTTCCCTGAATACGAACTAGATTAAAATGTATTTTTTCTTGTAAAAATTGTAGTGTTTTTTATATATAATACTTGAGTTGCTAAGCGATTTAAAAATACACACATCAACTATATTTTCATGATCCAGGGGAGTCATTTGGGGCTCCAGGAGGCAGTTGCTCCTCCCTACGTTTGAGATTTATATAATCAACCTGATAATAATATATCAATCAAAAACGCAAACTTCTACTTATAGAGAAAATCTTGCTACTCCACCAAACACAATATAAAGTGACGCTACTACCTTGATTCCCCGCCCTAAAATTTCAATGACGCATTTCTTTGCGTCGTGACGCAATTTGTGTGGATACTCCTGACACATAATAAGTAAAAAGAAATGTCTCACCGTGTGTCTGTATCTTATAATGTCACAAAATGCACTACAAGAGCAGAAAGATCAGGGCTATTGCCCATTTTAGGCCAGAAGAGTTCTATGTTCATCCCGAAGATCAAATCAGAGACCACATATCACGTATAGTCAATCATTTGGCCTATACGGAGTAGGGATTTCAATCTTACACAAATAATACATGGTCTATCGCTAAACGTTGGAATATCGAATATTTTCGTTCCATTCGACTCCTAATAGTTACTCAGTAGTAGAGTTAACTGAACGCACCCATGTAATGATTCTGATTCGTTTGTAACTCTATATTAGAGTGGATAAGACGCTAAGTGTAGGATGAGGCCGTTATGAATGAATGATGATGCAACTTGAGCTTCAACCCGAGCGGAAGTGACGCAGTGAAGAGTACGCTTTTAAGAGCTGGTCCTGCCCACGCTTTTGGCTGCAGTTCAAGCACCTGTGTCAGTGGGGCACGTGGTCAGGACGGTATCAAGGCTCTTTGAGACACGCACGCACATACACATGCCACCAATCAATGGAAAGCTAAACACAAGAAACGTGAGTCACATAGGACAAAACGTGTTAAGGTTCCCCATCAATCATGCTGTAATATTTTCAATTTGGATTTATGCTCGCTCAACTAACTGGCTTCTTTTCTTCACGATTAAATATGCATTGCACCAGAATGCAATAGACGGCTGTTAGAAATAAAGTGAGCGCGGAGTAAAAGGAAACCATTTATGACCCTGACACAGACTCTGAAAATTATTATCACTTTTATTCGATCTTTTATTCCGAAACAATGTTAGCGTTTCAGATTATGCTAATGTATTGATACGTTAACAATGTAAATCTGCTACATTATTTTAAAGTCATTTACAGTGGAATCCAATGGTGGAACCTTATTGGAATGCAGTGGGACACCTTTGTGACTATGCTCTCCCAACTTACTTAGTGGCTAGAGCGGGGTCTCGGGATCTGGTGTATGGGGTCTCAGGTTCTATTCCCGGTGGGAGTTTGAAGTTTTTGAACGCATTAGGGTGGTTTGTATTGCACCTTTAACCGTAGATGCATGCCTATATCCTTGGTGACGCTTAAAAGGGATGCAAAATTTCAATAACCAATCACTGTATGGGTTCTCTCTTACTTCTATAAATAGAATCAAAGAAAAATTATTAGTATTCCTCCACAATTCGAAACAATGTAAGAAATCAAAACAATCGAAGTGGGGGAGGAGAGAAGTGTGAAAAAAATTCTTCGGACTGAAATGTTCAGTACTCAATTATGGAAGTTTAGAGATACCGCTAATCACTAGTTCAGCCATTAATTACACGCGTTTATACTCTGCTAAACCTTGTAGTTATCTTTCAAAGTAATACTTTGACACACATGAATACATACAACAAGCAAGAACAAAAAATGTAGATTCAGTGAGAAGATATAGGGAGAGACAAGGAAATCATATTTACTAAAATTACATTAGAAGCTTCGAATATATTTCTTGTTACATAGAGTCAGGGTCACACCGGCTCTGCCCAAATGACTCCGAGTCATGGGTTTGTCAGGGTCACTCCGACTCTGCTCAAGTGACTCCAAGTCATGTGTCTGTCGAATCATCGGGTCACAGATCTGTCGGGATCACCGGTGGTGGGTCATGGGTCTGATTTCTCCGGATCTTCTGGGTCGCACGTTACGAAGTTTATGGCTAGGGTTCCCGAACATCTTGATTTGGGCAAGATTAACTAGGAATTCTATATCTTGTCCGGGAGGAATTTATTTGTTCACCGAAACGTTAAAATCCCGGAATTCAGTTTTTCGTTTCCTGAATGATGAATACACGGTACGTTGGTCACAAATAAATAAATAAATGAAATGCAAGGTTGCAACTATTGCAATCACAATATTATCGCAATTGCAGGTCTCAAGGGGAATACTGATTTAAAAGTTCAGCTGGTGTAACAATGAGATCTTCTCAGCAGTAGTGGTTATAAGTAAGAAAAACATCTTGGTGTTCTGTCTTTAACGTGTGTGTTCGAGTTTCTTTTCTTCTTTCCACTAAAAATCTTTAGAAACAAGACATTCTTCAAATGTTGAACTTGATTTGGTATTTTTTGTAGGACCAAGGTTTTGTTATTTTTTTTCTATTCCAGTAAATAGCTTTTTTTTTGTTTTTTGTTTTAATGGAATATGCCATAACTAAAGCATTTTTGTTTTGTTTATGAAGATGATAACGATTATTTTTTTCTTAAAAGTAATCTCATGCAGTTATATGCTGTAAAATCGAAATTACAAGTCTGGAAATTATAAAAGTATAAATATACATCCATAGCAATAAAAGCACGTAATTACAGGGTGACGCACGAAAAACCAGCCCGGCACGCCACGAACATATACCCCCCCCCCAAAAAAAAAATACAAAGCGCAAAGGTTTGGTTAGTGAAATGCATTTACTTTACTTACTTACTTTATTTGCTAAAGTGATCTTGTGATATTGTCTTGTCTTTTACAGTAGATGCTGGAAATGACCGCCTTATCTTTCAATGCATTTTTGTTAACATGTTATACACTTTGCGCAACTCTGGTGCATCAATTGCCAAAATCTCATTACGAATACTGTCCTTCAAGTCTTCTAATCTTTTTGGATTATCTGCGAACACTTTTCCCTTTAGATTACCCCACAGATAAAATTCACAAGTGATCAGGTCCGGCGAACGCGGGGGCCACAATCCTTTGCTGACAGTCCTTTCTTCTGTGAATCTTTCATGATTTCGTAGTAGTCACTCGCGTGAAGTGTGACCAGTTTGCCCCATCCTGTTGAAACAAGGTATAGGAATCTTCATGGGGCGTCAACTGCGCCTAAAATTCCTCTCTAACATTCGGATATACACATCATTGTTTACTGTTGTTTCAAAAAATATGGGACCTACAATCCCACTTGCTGACACAGCACACCAGAGTCCTATTTTCTGATAGTCAAGAGGTTCTTCATGAATCTTATGGGGATTGGTTGTTGACCAGTATCTGCTGTTTAGGGTGTTTACATGTAATGTCAGATGGAACCATACTTCATCACTCATAAAATACAGCATTGGGTCCAACATTCCATTATGAAACATTTCAAGTAGCCACGTGCAGTAATTCACACGTTTTTGCTTATCTCCCTCCTTCAGTTCTTGGACACATGTCACTTTGTACGGCTTCATTCGCAGATCTATTAAGACACGTAGAAAAGACCTACGCGAAATGTTCACTTGTTGCGACAATTTCCATGTCGACTTCTTTGGACACTGGATCATTCGTGCTTGAACATTCGCGATCACAGCAGGTTTACCAACAGGTGGATCTCGATTCTTTTTTTGGTTCCACACTGCACCTGTAGTACACCACTTGTTCACCAAATCCTGTATATTTCTCTTTGCCGGTACGGAAACGCCAGGAAAATTCCTTGCAAAAATGTTCTGCTTTCCTTAAATAAATTGGTAGACACGTATGCCTCCACTATTGCGATTCTTTCTTGTAGAGAATACATCTCGCTGAGATTTACTTCATACGTCTTAACAAAGTCTTCTCGGCTTCCGTACTGAAAATGACAATACACTACAGACGTTGTTACAACAACAGACGATATATATATGCGCAGTCTGTGGCGGTTTTTTGTGCGCCACCCGCTATTCATGTTTATCAAACTAACTTTGCAACTTAAGTTGTGATATGAAGTTCTATTCAGCAATTTGTTTATCTATTTTTACAATTCTGTCTTGCAACAGGTATGTTTCAGTCTTCTTAAATCATCCCCAGATGAATGAGTATGCCCAGACCTATCACCAACTATTTGTCCTGAAATATGTAAACCCTATTCATGACCCTTTTCATCGCTGCGTACACACATTTGACCTGACACTACGAGAAAATCCATCATTGTTTTTGTTATTTCATTAAGTATACTCATTGTACTACTTCACGTATATTTTCATCATTGTCTTTCATCATAACGTCTTAGTTATATGTAGTTCTTTTATAGTAAAATTATACTTCAAATGATGAACTTATATTTGCGTAACAATCATAGTTGGAAAAATAATGAAAATTTTAAATGATACGAAAATAATTCTATATAATTCTATAAGAATGATTTATTAAATTAAAAGTTATTGCTATGGAAAAGTAAAGGTTATAATTAAAATTATTTCCAAAATTATCTACTAAATTTCACATTAATATTCACTACTCAAGGAGATTTTCATCATACGTATAGTAGTGAAAATTGTTATTTTAAATTTTAATTTATTAAAGTTCTGAACGTGGAAAACTATTATTGTGAAAAGTTGCTCTCTACATATAGTATTAAAATATCAGTAATGGAACACGTCATTGGATCACTTGGATCGATCACAACTTTTGTCCGAGTCATCCGGGACGCATTTTTGCCGATCCCAAACGTTTTAGTATTCGCGTGCTACCCTGTATTATTTTCGCGCGCTACCCTAACCAGCTGTTTTAAGTTGGCCATGTAAAGTGTACAGAAAAATTTGCTCAAATATTTAATTTGCCCATTTGATGTCGAGAACAGAACCCAACCAACCCCTGCGGGGCTTCTAACCCGTTTCTACTGCTTTTATTATTATTATTATTATTATTATTATTATTATTATTATTATTATTATTATTATTATTATTATTATTATTATTATTATTATTGCGAATACTTCTTTTACTGTAGATTCGTATAGTAAAACTGCACGCTTATTTTAATGAAAAAAGTCTCATAAAAATTTTAAAAATAAAGAAATTTCCCTTGGGCCTGGGTTTGAACCCACCCCAAAACCGACTTCCATTACTAGCACGCTCAGCTACGAGGACCGACAGCATCTGGCGTTTGCTTCTGCTATATATATGTATGTCAATGACTCTTGATGTCCTATCTGTATCGGCCAATAAGATCAGAGGATACCTGAAACGTTTGGGATCCGCAAATATGCATCCGGGACTGGGTCTCGCTTCTACAACCCAGATAGATCCGGTGAACTGGAAAGATCCGGTAACCTGAACAGACTCGGAGACCCATAAGCGGCCAAATTATAAACTCAGCAGAGGCAGTGAAGAATTTTATTGTGGATTAATGCTGTTCATTACTCGAGTTCGAATATTCATTTGTATGATTGCCAGTGTGACATTTCTTAATGAAGATACCGTGGTATAAATATATCAAATGTAATTTCCTATATAATATGTTTATATCTCTTCCCACTCTGAACACAAACTATACAGAAAGATTTAACAAAACAGTGATTGGGATCAACGGCATCTTCCATATGATAAATGACAACTTTAACACGTTCGCTCGATCGTCTTAGAAAGAACATTAATGTATTTTTTCATGTGATTCTCAAGCAACTACACTCCATTAAACCCTGCAGTTATCTTTCAGTGCAATACTTTGACACACACACACGCACACACAGATGCACACAACACACAATAAGCGAGAAAAATGGATTTAGTCAGAAGACAGACATAGAACTAAATCGTGTTTGTTAGGATTATGGTACATTTAATGTTGTCCATGACTCGAGAACTATCTTTTTAAATTTGAGACCAAACGAGAAGCATAATATTTCCCTAATCTCGTTTTCCGACGAGAAATTTCTCTAGTATGATCTGCAACATTATCTCACCCAAGTCTTGGATCTCAAACAATTTTTTTAGTGTTACATGGTTCGTAGTAACAAAAACTATAAACAGATAAAGTGATTATACGAACACAGTGAAAAGTATTTATGAACGTTTAAAGATACGCAAGGCATTATACAATACATTTCAATAGCAAATATGTTTAAATTTTGTTATATTACACTCTTCGTGAACCAGAATTCTGTTGACTTCTGGATATATATATTTTTTTAAATCAGGTCATGAATTTTGTAAATGAATTTACAAAACAATAACACATTACCTTTCCGATAATTGAGACGAGACGAGACGAGACAGAAAGAATTACTCGAGAATCGAGACGAAACTAGACTTCTACAAAATTTACAAGAACGATACGAGGAAACCCTTAAGTTTCGTCTCGTCTCGAGGGCAACACTAAATATATTAACTATATTAATACTAATTACACTAATTACAATAACACTAATTACATACTCTTATGTTATGATGTTTCATTGTCTCCATGTCAGACTAGGTCTGAGCGGTTCACCGGATCTCTTCGGCTGTGTTCGGGTGAGATTAAGTGATTCCTGGGCAGATAACACTGACAATCAGTCTATCCGGATGACTCTTGGTCGTATGATCAGACTGGATCATTCTGGGTTATAAACCTGTCGAAGTACTGAGTCTGGTAGATCATTGGTTTAACTGCCACTGGATGTTTTCGGTTCATGGATCTACGAACTTCTACACTGCAAAAAGTAAAGAAACTTCTTTTACACACAGTAGAATACTTTACACATTACCAATACTCTGTTAATACCTCCAGGTTACACATATTTTTATTCACCCCTTTTGGATACTGTGTTGTCCAAGTATGTTCCAGATGTATGTACAGAATGTATAAAATGTATGTCATCACTTTGTTTTCGAACTGTTTACCGAGAAAAAAAGGTTTTAAGTATGTCATAGTAGAGGTTTTTGAGAATTAACTCTTTTGGACACCGAAGCACGCTTTATAAACACTATTTCATCAATTTCCTCCCTCAACATCTGTACTAAAATTGTTTAAACGGGGGGGGGGGCTCAGTGGTAGAGCGTTCACCTCTGGTGCTTGGGGTCTCGGGTTCAAACCCTGCTCCCGCCAAGTGAACTTTGTGGTGGACAAACACTGTGTGCGTGGGTTTTCTCGGGGTTCTCCCGTTTCCTCCCACTTTCTTTATTCCACCATTTCATTCATCTCTCATCATCACCGTCTCCTTTAGCCTAACCGACATAAGCGTGGGACGTAAAACTCAAAGATTTCATTTCATTTTCATTTCAACATAGACTATATTTGTACACATTCAATAAAACTATATACTTGTTGAACAGGGACAATAAAACATACTTGTCTGTACTCTTTCTCTTGTAAAAAATCAATCTAGGTCATGATTTATTTTCTGAAAATATAGATGGAAGTATTTTACAATTACTTATCTTCTTTTTGCGTGCAGAATAATAACCGTTCCATATTACACAGGCGTAACGGCTTGTAGTGTTGGACCCAGAGTCGGATCCAGGACGGACTTCTGGGGGTGGGTCTTCAGGGCCAGGGGGACTTCAGTGGTTGTAATACTGGAACTTAGAGTTACTTTTAAGAGCACCAAATTATGGGATGGGTTTTATTTAAATATAAAATAAGAAAATTTTCTTTCTGGAGGGGTGTGATTGCCCCAATCGCCCCCTATCCGCCCCTGGTTGGACCCTCGTACTCCGCCAAAACTTTTCTGGCTGTGCACCTGACACACACAAAAACAGTTGACTCATTTTTTGAACGAAAGAGTAAAACAAGCTTGTAAGTAGAAGAAACTACTACTGTCATAAAAGTTCCCCCTACTGTAAATAAAAACTGTTCAAAAGTATTTTCTCTGCTTTATGTATAAAACTTACCTCACATTGGATTTACTTCAAAAAGCTGTAATGTTAACATTTTCTTGAAAAGTGATCCAATTCAATTAGAATTTATTGTTATGATCATTTACAACATTATTTAATACTAGTTGAAATACCCGTTCTTCGCATGGGGAGGATAAGGATTATGCTAAATATCTGAAAGTAAAGAAATGAGTGAAATGCAATATCTTTAATAAATTACTCTTTAATAAATTACTTTAATTAAATTACTCTTATAATAAATTACTCTGTGTTTGAAGAAGGTCTTGTTTGCTTCATAGTTCATTCCAAAGGATGTTTTATTTTTAATTTTGTTAAATTTTCAGCTCTTTGTTTATTGAATTTTTGCAATTGCCTTTGTTACAGCCACATTAATGTTTAAAAAATTTGAAACACGGCCTCAATCTTATAGATACATTATTGTCGAAGAAAGAAGGAAATGTTAAAAATACAAATAATACACTGGGAAAAAAATTGTAGGTGGCGTACTTAAAACGATAGGTTACATGCGTAATTTCTGTAGTTTTTGGACTTAACTTACAGCAGACGTATAACTGAAAACGCATGTTTTATAATACTTTCTGTATAAGTGTTCCATCTATACGTAGTTTCCGTATGAAACAATGTAAGCGGTCAGGATCTCACATACAAATGGACGTATATAACATATAGATGACGACGGTAACAAAAGTATATGCATGTGATATACGGAAAACTGTTAGATGTCAGACATCCTGCAACGGCATGATGTAATACGTAAGGGCAGTGCCTATGTAGCATACGGATAACGTATGCTCCGTACTGATTTCTATAGTAAGCAAGAGGATACCGTATATTTGTACCGCTGTCCGGAGAAAGGATTTTTCTCTGTGTATGTATGAAATGTAAGTTATATGTAGAAATAACAAAACTCAAATAATAGCTGAGAAAATTAAGGAAATATATCCATAATCGTTATCAAATTAGAGGAAGGAGATGCTCATATCAAAGTTGAAACTTCGTTTCCCCTTATATTTATAGTAGATTAGATTTTACAGAGTCCAAATAAGGTGATTTATCTCTAGTACAGTCTGAATATCCTGAAAATCTCAACGTATTTACCCATCGCTGTTATATAGGACAACAATATAAATATTGTAGATTAAAATTGTAATAGATAGAAGTGGTTTTTGGCACTCGATTGAGTGTTCCAAGAATAGATTTCATCTCAACTCTTAACTCTCCACTAAAATTGGAAGTGATAAAAATGCACTACAACTTTGAGGTTTAGTATTTATCTCCGTAGTGCAAAAGCGATAAGAGATAGCAAGACGCATTGTTTCCTTTTAAGCAATTTTGCGTTCTAATAATAGGAATCATCTTCAGTCTTAACAAACTATCCAAACCTGAAGTGACATAAATCTACTACCATTTTCGATTTCAATAGTAATTTAGGAAATACTTCATACAAACCAAACTTCTCCACGTGGTATATACTTAACACTGGCACTTCTTGTGTTCCTGAAACCAGTTTTTGAGTTTTACCATGTTGGCTTCGATCATAATTTTCAAAATTACAATGCGACGTTGGATGTTTAGGTTATGCAATTTGGTCGGATTCGATTGTATATACAAATACATGTATTATAGGGAGCTGGCCTTAATGCGAGGCTGAGGAATTCAGATTTGATTGACAGGTGCCCTACCCCCGTCACCAAGAAATGGTCACTTGACGGTCGTGGGTAGGGTTGCCAATGCGTTGTCAAAAAATTCACCTAATACTCACTTAATTCAAAGAGTTTATGCAAAATATGCAATCCCTATCGAAAGTTTTTTTTTTCTTTTTTTTTAACTCGTCATTTGCAAATTTGCATAAGTAGTTACCATACTTGGGTACATTTTGCATATTACTCATCTTGTATATTTCATAACCACACGCGTGGCGGAGCGGTCTAGCATTACTTCTCTAGCTTCGCTGTGTATAGTTTGCCCTCTCTTACGATGTGAAGCCATTGTCAAATGAATAATAAGCAACAAAACCGCAACAACAGCACTCAACAAATAACCAACTCACACCAACTCTTCAGAATGACATTCACATGACAATTTTCTACCCCTGGCAACGGTGACATATAGAAGGAGGGTAAGGGAGTGTCGCAGGAGTCAAGCAGAAAAAATGTTGAAATTCTTCCCCCTCTGCCTCAGCCCCCGCGGGTAAACAAGCTAGCTCCCTATAATAGTCGTCGGATAACATACAGACTGAAGTTATGTAGTCAGCTATGCCGCATTAGCATTATGGTTCTTTGTGGCCATCTTCTTCAGTGTTTGGTGACCCCTCTTACTTATAGTTGGTTTCTGTCGCTATTCCTCTTCTCTGATGATGTTTTGGCATGAGTTAGTACGTTGTCATCACCTTTGGTTACTGTTGCTGTCAATACATCTAACGCATCGGAAGCGGCAGTATAACATTTCAGATTTTATTGAGAAGGGAACTCTCAAATATAGATAGAAATTCACGTTTGTCACTAGTATATTATTAGAACATTGATTAAAATGTATAGAGTCTATACACTTCATACCCTCTCTCTCTCTCTCTTGAAGCCCAAATGACACCACTGATTGGTAGTCTTGGATACACATGCTAAACAATCGCACACAAATAGTGTCACCCTCATTGAAAATATCAGAGATATCTTATTTTACTCAATTAACGCGTAGCCTATTCCATGTAAAAATAAAATAAAATGAAATTTTGTCAAAAGCTTACAAATAGAATCTTTCAGTTTAACTTCCCACGATCAGTTCCGCAACCAGATGCCGGGGGCTAGGGGGTCCTCGCCCCCCTAAATTTTTCGTGTCCCCTCCAGATCTTAACACAAAATGCTATTATTAATTCAAAAACACAATTTAGCTACTTGTAAGAGAATTTTTAATGACCTGCCCCCCTAACATATTCATGGCCAACCTAAC
Organism: Thermobia domestica; assembly: GCF_964235325.1. Lineage (NCBI taxonomy): Eukaryota > Metazoa > Arthropoda > Insecta > Zygentoma > Lepismatidae > Thermobia > Thermobia domestica. Next base: position 164,191,491 of record NC_137462.1, on the reverse strand, counting down.
CTCTGTGGCTGGTTGCGGGCCTGCCCACGCTTATGACTATTAGACTACAAGAGACGGATGATTAAGACGAGTGAATGATGATGGAAGAATTGATGGAATGAGAATGAGGAAGGAAGCAGAATGACCCCTAGAAAAGCCACGGACACAATATTGTCCATCACAAACTTACTTGGCTGTCGATCAAACCGGGAATCCCATGCATCAGAGGTAAGCGCTCTACCACTGAGCCACCGAGGCTAAGAAAGACAGTCTTGATGATAACTAATGAATAGTAAAATGAAGAAAGTGAGACGAAGCGGGAGAATCCCGAGAAAATCCACGCACACGCTGTTTGTTTACAACAAAGCCCACTTGGCACCAGAGGTGAGGCCTCTAACACTGAGCTCGAGGTGCCCACCATTACACACACGAATTCATACTACAGCTGAGGGTGCGGTGGCTCTGTGATAGAGCGGTTACCTCCGGTCCTTAGGGTCCCTAGTTCGATCCCAGCTAGCGCCGTGTAGACTTTGTGGTGGACAAACACCGCGCTCGTGGGTTTTCTTGGGGTTCTCCCGTTTCCTCCCACTTTCTTCATTTCATTCATTTTTCATTATCACCTTTAGCCTAACCGGCTTAAACATGGGACGTAAAACTTAAAGATTTCATTTCATTTTTTCCATACTACAGCTTCTTTCGTAGTACTTCCTTCCGCCATAACAAAACTTTTGCTTATCAGAGTTTGCATAAAATGTAGAAGTATAACTCGAATTTCTACTTCATTTGATAGATTAAATACATTATCCATCCTTTCGATATTTTGGCTTTTCTTTTATTACGTCTTCTATTACACGGCCCTATTGATTCTTTGTAAATTAGCAACGAAGCTGAATTAGATCGTCTATTACATAAATTACAATATTACAATTACAGGAATTAACATATAAATACTTGTGCATGAAATGACTTAAGCTACATCATCACTAATAAAATGATCGTTGTTACAAGCATTAAAATTAAAGAACTTTCTACCGTGTAATGGATGTCCAATAAAACATTTTCTAGTCTTATTTGATGAATACCTCTTCTATAACTTTAGGACATTTCATGAAAGGTGGGGAAATATCTTTGTTTCATAAATGAATTATGGTATAGAATAACAGCCGCCATTAAAATGCTTTATTTCCACTCTATCCTATTCATATGATGCTTTCCCTCAACATTAGTTATTATTTCTTTCTCCGCGTTTTCCTTTTCATTTCATCATCCTATTATCTTCAGTTTGTTTTCTTCTAATTTTGATTTTTCTTTTCTTGCCATTAGCAATAACACGTCATTATATATTTTGTACTTTATATATATATATACGTAGATATATACGTGAACAGTTATACGTTTGTAAAATATGGCGTATTTTTACCCTGTAGTAATCCCTGAAGGTATTGTATTCTCTTTATATCCTACTTTGAATTCATGAGCACTAGCTAACCAACACTGAAAGATTTTGTTGTTATGCTTGCTAAGATGCATATGTTTGTGAACTATGACCTTCTTTAGCTTTCTCTTTGCATACTTGGCTAGTTTTCTGTCATTCAACTTATATATATATATACACACTGACGCTTGGATGAAATTCAGAAAAAGGAGCTGAAATTATAATTGCACATATCTTTCAAATGTGTGTGTCTGCAAGTGTGTATGTGTGTAAACCACCAACCAAAGAAACCACTCGACAACTCGCAACGTTATCTTCTTTACTGCTAATACAATTTTTTTTCTCTCGTCATGTGTGCCTCAGAGGCAGCAAATAAATGAAGTGTCAGACACGTTCACTGCTTTGAATTTAAGATATAGTGTTACAGTTAGTTATACGAATATAATGTTCGTTGGTGGATAGGCTATAGTCGTATGTTATTCCTTCATTCGAAAGGAATATTATGAAATATCGTTAACTATAATACATATATACTATAAGTAACTAGTGAAGGAGTATCATTAAAGTGTGATAAAGAAGTAAGAAACTTGGTCCATTTATTATTATATTACTTCTGAAAATAGTAATTACTTTTAATGGAAATATAAGAGTTCGGCCTCTCCCCGCTGGCCTAGTGACCAGCACACGTGCCTTTGATATACGAGGTTCTAGGTTAGATTCCCGATAAGAAAGCATTAAAAAGTGAACGCTTTATGGTGGTTCGGATTCCACCTTAAACTGTAGGTCAACGTCTCATACCTAGGTATAGTCTTGGTGCTGGGAGAGTCACTGTCAACCCAAAACATCAACCAATATGTGTTTGGAAGGATGACTGAGAAGAGATATTTGTTATTCCTTTTACTTTTAATACAGTATAAGAACATGATTTTTGAACAAAAATAGTAAGTCATGATATTTCTTTTATCCGGTGATTCTTGTACATATTTGGCTTTTCTACGAAAGAACTTCTGCCAAAAAAATATTCCGCTTTAAGATATTTGCCATAGGGAAGATTGCAATTTTCTCTGTTTCTGAATTAAGACGGTAAAATAAACCTTCAAACACTATAACGCCAAACACTGTTGGCTTCAAAGGCAACTGTATTGTACATTTCAGGAAGAAACACTAGGATTACCGAATAGCATTAAAACTTCTCTAGATAAGGTTTTTTGATATTGATATGTCCTTGCTGGATAATCTATTCAAAATTTTCTGTGGGAAAGATGTTCCATAGCGTATGTAAGACTGGAATACTGTTAAACCTCGGTAAGATCCGAAATCTGAAGATCCAAAAATTTTAAACACTCTCTTCTAAGTTAAACTGTCTATCGTCTGTGAAGTCCCAGAAATCTTACTTTCAACATATCACTAAAACTGTAACTCAGAAGCAAAGACAATTTTAACTTCCCTTCGTTGAAGCAAAGCCAATTTCAACTAAAAAAAAATCCTCAAACATTGTACAGGTTTTCGAAAATCTCGAATTTTAGATTATTTTTATAGGAAGACCAATTGGATTGGACACATCTTGCGAAGAAATGTCTTATTACCATAGAAAAAAAGATGAAAGGGAATGGAGCAGTAGAAAGAAGAAGAAACATATTGATCGATTATTTGAAAAATAGGAGAAACTCTTGGAAATTAAAGACTGAAGCTGAGGATCGAGAAAAGCGGAAGGAACACGGAGAAAAATGCATAATCCAGTCGGCATGTAAATGCTGTTTTTACCAGGTTACGCGCGTCACAACATTAAGGAATGTTGTTTCATCCGTAATACGATCTACACCACCGTCCAGCGAAAATTTTGAACTGTGGGACTACCATTTCAAATCTAGAATTAACGCCATACCCATTCCGACGGTGGTAACTTACGTATATAATATTGTTACCACCTTCTTACGACAGCCCCCTCTTGGTTCTTTTTAAATCTGTGACTCCCTACCTTACGAGAGTAATAGTTTTTAACACGAAATCAATCGTGTGAATAGAATTATCCAATCACAGCGAGTCTAGTTCGACGCCGAACTCCAGACTTGGCATGGTGTTCCCACCTGCTGTACTTTTATACATGAAATTACGTTACTTAAGGAGCGCCCCCGCGTAAATACGATGTATCCACACTGAAATCCTAGTCCTTTTTTTCTCAGTGAACATTTCCAGACTTTAACCTAAAAGAGAAAAAAAAAAATCTCGTATTAGTTCTCGGAGTTGTCGGCAGGCAGAATACTATTAACAATAATAATATTCAGAGCCGTAGCTAGGGATTTCGGCGCCCCCTACACTCACCTTACCAAGTTTTCCTTTTTTCTTTTCTTTTCGTATGATAGAAACAGCTTTTGTTGTTACGCTACGCTGAATTTTTATCAAGCTGCTTGGACAGACCGTTGCAACAGCCAAAAGCGATAAACCCTGTAGCCTATGGAACCCGGAGGTTCAATGCTGTGTTCACAAAAGCTCTCCATTGGCTTCTATCCTTAGACAATTGGACCCAGTTTCTACTTTGTATTCCTATTTTTGCGAGATCCATCTTAATATTGTCTTTCCATTTGTGTCTAGGTCTTCCTAATGGTCGTTTTCCAATTGGTCGTTTTCCAGTCAAGACTTTGAAAGCGTTTCTACTTTCTCCCAATACATGATCTGCCCACCTGAGCTCCTAGACTTGATGACCCTAACAATATTTGGTAAACGTGTAAATTATGTAGTTCCTCGTTATGAAGTTTCCTCCATTCCCCATTCCCGTTCCTCTTGGGTCCGAATATTCGTCTGAGGATCTTGTTCTCAAATACTTTCAGTCTATGTTCTTCCCTCAGAGTAAGCGACCATGTTTCGCAACCTTACTGAACAACAGACATGATTATTGTTTTATATATTTTAAGCTTCAATTTCCTCGACAGAATTCGCGGCGACAAGAGATTTTGAGCTGAGTAATAACACGAATTCCCTGCTTTTAGTCGACATTTAATTTCTTCGTGAATATGATTTTCGTCTGTTAACAATGATCCTAGATATATGAAAGTATCCACTTTATCAAAAGTATTATTTAATATTTTAACGCATTCATAATTTGCCGTATTACGGTCCCGACGCACTGCCATGTATTTAGTTTTCTCTGCATTTATTTCTAAATCCATGTCCCTCCAAGCGTTTAATAAGATCTCTGCATTTCTTTCTATTGCTCTCCTATCATCCCCTATTAAATTTACATCATATGCATAAGCCATAACCTGGTGAACACGGTTCAACTCTAGGCCCTGGTTCAACTCTAGATTTTTTTTTATTAAATCTATTTCTTTGAAAAACCAACAACAATATTGATTTAATACAGCGCCAGTACTTTTCCGACGCGACGCATCATTTACTCATTTCCAACACTTTTCCTTTTCCCTTGCTCGTTCGGCGCCCCCTTGCTATCAATGCTCGGAGCGACTGCCCTTCTCGACCACCCCCTAGCTATGTCTCTGATAATAATATAAGAGTAGCTGTATATACAGATCAATGATTATTTTATTAATTGTTCAAATTACATAATACTTTACACGTAAGTACTGTAAGTATCCCGAGTTTTAGTGGTAAAAATTGTAAAACAGTAACTCACAAAAGTTCGATGTAAGTCTCTTTTGTTACTCTGCATACATCAATTCAGTAATACAATTCCTTCCAGACCCATTTCAGGATGTTTTCATCAACAGTTTGCATTGCAGTATATAGTAATGCACTTTTGTAGTTCACGGACATCATGAGTGGTTTGTACACAATGTCATAGAGATGTTCCCACACTTAGGATATTTGATATTTTTGACTAGCTCTCGCTGCTATAGACTTTTGAGGATTACGCTGAAAACAAGTTCGAACTCTTTCTACATCTGCCTCAAACGTAGATCTTCCATATGATTTTCCCTTGCATCCTGTTGTCTTGAATTCCTGATAGCACTTGGAACTTTTTGGTTGTAGTTTTTTTTTTTTACTTAATTTTGAACGAAACTCACGTTGAACACTCACAACAGATTGACCAACGTGAAATTGTAGAGCGCATTTTGTATTATTTGGTCTATATATTTCAATCACGGGACATTTCTATGCTATCACGGGACGACTTGCTGTAGCTATTTTTTTCCTTCTGCTATTCCAGTGGTGGATCTAGCCCAAGGAGGAGGCCTAGGACTCCCACTTTTTCCGAGTGACAAAAATAATTTAAGCTATTATTTATATATTTTTGAAAGTATGTAGTAAATTCATGATATACCTATCATAACCTAGGTTCTGGCTGGCTCCCCCAGTTTTTACCTTCTTGATCCGCCACTGTGTTATTCCCTTCATAGCTGCTAGTGTGATTTCTCTATGTTTCATCATGTGTTCTATCATCGTCTCTCGTCTTTTCGAAACATTCTTTAGAATGCTAAATTTTTCACATGATCTTTCTAAATGAGAGAGTTTTGAAAATAGTACAAGGAATATTGTAATAGTACACACAATTTATTAATTTTATCACCTAACTAATTTTACGACCTTCTAAATTTGATTACAGATACAGTGGCGATTTTATGTCGGGCCAAGTGTCTTAATAGTGGACAAACACTCTGTTCGTGGGTTTTTTCTTTGTTTTGTTTTCTCTCATTTTCTTTACTCCACCATTTCGTTCATTCTTATCTTCACCATCTTTAGCCTACACAGAATAGACCTGAGACGTAAAATTAAAAAGATTTCTTTGTGTGTGTGTGTGTGTGTGGAACTAAAAGTGACCAACTTAGACAGGTTTCATTGTATGTATATAAATATTGATAAATTTCACTTTATTAAACATGTTATTTTTCTTAACATACATTTATTATTTTATTTATAAACGTAATTAAAAAAAAAGTAACAAAAGAATAGCAGAAGGACAGTGACAATATTAATATGCATGACTACTAAATGCTAACAACGCAATAGAACATTAATCTAAATTGAATCTTCTAATAATATTAGTTTCTTTAATTTATTGCATATTGAATGTAGTGCTCTAACAAAAAATAACCCATACTAAAATCCTGTCAAGTTAAGCAAATCAATGGGCTACATGAATGAAACCAGTACCCAAATTGCAGCATTCATTTTTTTTTTAACTGTGGAAGATGCACGAAATCAATAAGGTTCTTTATGCATATTAATTACCTTTTGTATGATTGAAAAATTGTTTATCCAAACACATGAATGGTATCAGTATAAAATACATATAATTCATATTGTTAATATACGAAATAGAAAACAATTTGTCCGAAAGAACAGAAAATATATTTAAATGAGTGACTTTCTGATTAAATAAATCTCTCAACATTCTCTTTCTGACTTTTTTTTTTCATTAATACTAGCTGAACCTGTGCTATTTACACAGCGCACAGTTCTAATATGAGCATGAATCTCCTTCCCACTTCTTACTATGCTTGTGCAAGTCCCTTGACGAACACAAGTGGTCCCGTGTAGCGTAGTCGCTAACACTCTCGCCTTCGGCGCGAGCGGCACCGGGTTCGATTCCCGGCGGGGCACTCGATCGAAAAAGTGTTAAAAACTTTTTCAGGCTAGCTATCCTGAATCAGTTTTTTCTCATTCACATCAGACAAATACGGGGTAATGCTTAACATATAGGTCCCAGGCCGCTTCCTTCCCTATCCCCGATAATGTACTCACCGAAGGACGTCTTTCTTCAAAACGTAACGGGCTATCATGCCGAAAGCTCATAAATCTAATTCCTAAATCCTTTACGAACACAAGTAAAGGACAGGGAGGCTCTAAAAGGGATTGAATTGCTATAGACAAATATATAAATGTAGTATTTTAATATATAGAATGTTGGGGGAGTTTGTGGCAAACTTGGATAAGTAATAGATGATACCAAATGCAAATATTTTCTCTTATATAATTCCATATCAGAGTACGCCTCATTGTGGGTCCACAAGCCTCCGAAGTTGCCAGCTTACAATAGATTTTGTCACTCAGGTTAAAGCAGAGCGACTAAATTTCCATTAACCTGTTATACGTAGTTCCTTTGCTAGTTGCCTTTCACAAAGGTACCAACCTAGTAGCAATATTAAACTAATAGGGTCAAAACGACGCCTAAAATGTGGAATAGAAAAATAAAGACAAGTTTTTGTTTTTGAAAATTTAAATGAGAAATGGCAAATCTATACAAAATTTGGAATCGACCAGCAAAAGCTGCACGTTTCTAGCACTTGTAGTTTTCGAGATCTCATTGTCGAAAGGATAGCCCACAAACATATACGTACACTGTTCTTGACCAGAAACATATAATCCTAGCATTTTAATATATAGATCTCGGTGCTTGAGTATTAAATAATGAATTTAATGGCAATGTAAAAAGAGTTTTGTGTTCTGCGCCGTTATCCAACATCGAGGTTATGAAAAACGGGACCTACGTGGTCTCTGAACCACGTCCAGGATTTAAATCTGGTGTAGTTGGCAGCTACATAAACCATCATACGAAACCAACCCTCATAGTATAAAATAGTAGTACAATCATATAACGATATAAGGTAATAAGACCTCATCAAAGAAAATAAAAACCGCCAAAACTTACATTTTTGATAATTTTATACCTATAAAAGGGAACGAGAAAATTTAAGATGGGTTTATACATACCCATCCAGGGAACATTTATGTACTTTTGTCCAGAACCCTATAGTCAATCACGTAACGATAATAAGTAATAAAAATACCATCTAAGAGTATAAAAATCTCCAAATTTTACGTCCACGAAAGGGAACGAGATAAACTATTATAGCCCCTAATTCCAAAATTCCTCTTTATTGACATCATAGGGTTGGAGGGTGATGACTAATTTTAAATTACCTGCTGGTTGTGGTCTAAGGTTATATGACCTCTTGACGTCATACCACGTGAACTAGGGACAGGGCCTAATACCACATAACTTCTACCAGCCAATCAAAATCGTAATGTTTGTTGTTGACTCTACTAGCTATCCGGGAACTGCTACTACTATAAGACCATTTCCCACCATACGATTTCGCCTTCAAGAGGGTTCAATTATAGAATCACTACCGACTTGAATCATTCTTTAGACCATATTACAGTGTCTTTTCTTCGAACAAGCAAAACAATTCGTACAAGACCAGGTCCAAAAGCAGTTAATATTAAATATAGCCTTCGAATTTTGCTTCTGAATAATTAGATAGACCTAATAGTTTACGCTTACTTAGTTTGTATGATAAATATTTTAGAGGAACCAAATGAGGAAATGCTAGAACATTCATCTTAGGTAACGTTATTTTTGAACCGCTTACTGTAGAATATCACAGTAGTGGTCTGTCTGTGATTGTAGAAACTATTCGTGGTTACAAATCAAGATTTGATCACATTTAAAGGATTGGGCAGTGTAGAAGCATAAAGGAGCTGTTTCGTGGGCACCAGCAGGTTCTTGTTGACAAGATGTGGGAGCAAGAAGTTTTGTCTTTTTATTATTATTATTTTTAAACCCGTGTCCTTCGTTTAGGAAAAAGAAAAAAGAACAAAGAAAGAAAAAGAAAACGAGGACAACTTTAATCTGAATGTATGAATGTTTCGCTTTTGAAGCTACAAGATGCGATAGAGATAGTTTCCGCTGCAGGACGTCCAGTGACGGACACCACAAGGGTGGGGCCCAGCATTTCTCTTGTTCCTACGAACACCGACATCTTTAGTTGAAGCCCAAGCTTTGTACTGAGCTGTGATGTGACAATCATCCCCACACAAGCCTAGAATTCAACTGACACATGGCGTATATTGCTGTTCGTGTTCCCCCCGTGGATAAAGCCCAGTCGATGGAATCTAGATGTAACGTACTGTATGGAAGAATGGCAGCTGACACATGTGGATTAACTCCACTTTGTACACTATATGTGAATGCGCATATGTGTCCATGTGAGTGAACTTGAAATGAGAAATGAAAGCGAATCAGATTATATTACCCCTATAACGAAGTCAAGCCCTTCTCTTTTTGTAAGTGATGAAAGAATATTTTGCTACGAGATAGACAGTTCGATACATATTTTTTCCTTCATATCACCTCAGTAGAGTTACAAGCATTTACAAATCGTTTCTTGCGAAACGAAACGAATACAAAATATTACTTGGCGATAAAACTTTTCCAAGGCTGCAATCTTCGTAAACATTTAAAAAAAAAAAAAAAAAAACTTTGACAGAAGTAGTGAGAGCAATACATAAAGTTTGTTGGTTGGTTGGACTCAGTTCAAATCGGTTACTAGAAAATCAATTAATGTGACCATGAATTTAACACTTTGACAGGAGTATTATACGTATAAGTGGAGCAGGTTAGTGCGGGGCAGCTATGAAGCAGGTAGGGAAAGTAGTTGAACATTTTGTTCATAAAATGTCCCGTTTCTTGAAATCACGCAAAGTAGGACTTGAGATTGTGTTGTCAATATGTACGTAGACCGTTACGCCACACGATAACTCTTGGACGAAAGAGAATTTTTGAATTTTCTTTTTACAAAAATAGTTAGATTGATTATATCGGCCGAATTCGTTAATGAAATCAATCCGTTAACATCTTAACGAGTAGCGGTGATCAGCCAGTAAAGTCACCGTTGTCTATGATGTTAACGGGCTGACTCCGTTAACGAATTTGGCAGAAATAATAGATCTAGCTATTGCCAAAACAAAATTCAAAACTTCGCTTTCGTATAAGAGTTATTATACGGAGTAGCGGAGGTGTGAGGTACAGATGGATGTACGCACTAAGATAACTAAGCCACACTAGCGTGATTCTAATAACGGGTTAGGATTTGTGTCTATCTATCCAAACGTATAGCTTAGTCTAGACAAGAAGGGCCTTTTGCAGACTAGTTTTGACGCGTGATTAGTGCCATATTAAAGAGGTTGACTAACATATGTTTCATGCAGTAGTCAGGCCATTAGTATGACTCTAATCATACGTCAAAACGACTCTGCATAAGGCGGTATATGCTAAATTCGCGAATTTCGCTCTCAAGTTCGCCTGCAATAATAGAGTGTAGCTCTATAAGTAATTGAATAGCAAGTCACAGCCCAAGCCAGAGTGGGCAAGAGTCCCAAGGTTGGTGACCGCAAGCATAAACGAATTCAAGAAGTTCCATTGAGAATATGAGCTTGAGACTTATGGGAACGTTAGCTCAAAGAATTGAGTGAACGTTAGCTCAATGCGTCTAGGTTGAATGAGTGCAAGTCTCTTTCAGATCAGTAAGCATAAACCTGCGCGAAGTCCCAATTGCAAATGGGGAAGATACTCGCCTTGATACACATAGTAACAAATAAAACTCCCAAGGTGAAGCCAGTCTACTTTAACCTTCAAAGAATAATCGTGACACTTTTATCCTCATCTAGCCTATCTATTTTAGTTTCTTGTTTTATTTTTGTCTTTAACAACATCTTCCACTCTCTCTGTATCAACGATAAAAGCTGGTAGTTGTCAACTATAGAGTTATAGAATAGACCGTACAAATTGACTCTTGACACTTGATACAAAAATTGATTTACCTGTATCATAAAGACAGGAAAAGTAAAACTGATGGGAAGTCGTTTTCGATCTGGGGGACAATTATAGGTTGCCAAACAAGAAATAAGTTATAGATCAAATGATCTAAGCCTAGTCTATTGATATCACTGTTCTATAGTATTGGCATGACCAGAGCTGTATTGCGAAGAACACTTTATTTTGATAGTACTAATACATAAATATTACTAGTAAGTAATATGGCATTGGCGATTATTGTACACTTAGGTTTTTATTTTTAGTTTAACGTCCCACGATTATATTCTGAAACTAAGGGAGACGGTGGTGATGATAATGAACGAATGCTGGACTGAACAAAAGGAGAGAAAATGGGGAAAATTCCGAGGAAATCTACATACATGGTGTTAGCGCATTAGAAAGCTCATTTGTCGATAGATAAAATTGAACCATGGATTCCACACATCTGAGATGAGCTCTTTACCAATGAGTCACCACTTATTTTGTTTAGGCAAACAACATTAATTTAAAATATTTTAAATTGAAAGAGCTTTTACTAAAAAGTCAAACGCTCTTCCGAGTATGCAAAGAAATAAACATGGAAGATATACATAAGCAAGAATTAATTATCTATTTGGAATAATTAATGTGTACGCATGTTGCTTTGGAAAACTTGATACAAATGTGAAAAGTAAACAAATAAGATTATGGTGTATGAACTTATTTAAGTATATGCATTGCTAATCCCTCTTTAGAAAACGAGAAACTATTCGACTATCATTTTATAATACATTAGTTAATGTTAGATATTGTTTAATCATGAGATTATTCGCCTTCCAAAATAATCTACAGTATTCACTTATAATTACAATACAAATTACAAACTTTTTAAAACCATCTGTGTAAAGTTGAATGTTTGCATGCTTGTCCGGTATATCCTCTACATAAAGTGAATGTTAATTAATTTATTTATCCGTTTCCAAATACACAGTATTGGTTTGGCATAAATTAGTTTTTGAACATACTCGTTGAACATACAGTACTTAACACTTGGGTTTATTATTTAGTTTTAATTGAAATACTTATCCTAGGAGATGGATATTTTTTAAGGCCAAAAAAATGTATATACCTTTCAAATATCTTCCATAAACCTTATTTTTTCCTGTAAGGAAAAGAAGAATTCAGCTAGTATCTTATAAAATTGCCTAAATGTAGTTTTCATAGAAAATTTTGTACAGCATTTTCACTTTCTTTCATTAATTTGAGAAACGATATGCAAACTTCTAATATTTTTCACTAGATGTTTAACCGTTATTGTTTGATGCTCCCTGTTCATTGAAATATTAGGGACTGAGTCAATACTCTATAGAAACGATACATAATAGAGTCTACTGCATGTTTGCATGTATCATATAGATGATCATGAACATAAATGATTGGATGCAGTGGAAAAACAAAGCCGAGAAGAAGACCTATCATTTTAACTCCTCTCGTGAGAACGAACATCTAAAATGCTCCGGTAATTTCTCGACACAGAATCAAAAGCCTTCGGTCATAAATATAGACGGGGTTCAGTATGCCAAAGGTTTTTTTGATATTTATTGCCACAACCGCACATGTACAGAGAGAGGCTGACATGTTAACGCTTGTAGCTATAATTTATGGAGGGAACTGATTCTTCATCTAAAGATTCCTTTGCGGTAGATCTCTGTTTCTCACAGCCACAACCAATGAAGATAAGGCTTCAGTCTCTCCCGATGATCCCAACCAACGATTAGATTCATCGATGACAACGACGCAACAGTTATTGTGGATGTTCTGTGGAACTTCGAACAAGCAATTAGATGCAATTCTCTCTGCAATGGAACCAACATTACATGACTTTACAACAAGCACTCTGCACGTTCACAAACCCACACGAGCATGTTCTTGCGGTACCTTTTTCTTTTCTTTCTTCGAAAAAACCCTTTATGTTTGATCAAGAACTTTGAGTAATAAGAAAAATACCGCAAACACTTTTTCTACCCTCACCATACAAGTTGATTTACTGTGTTGACTTCACCTACCTTTGCCTTGACTTGAAATCTTAATTACGGTGACCAAATTGTAAATCAATAACTTCTTTACCTTTTCGTCTCTATATTGTTTTTGAAAGAAAATAAAAAGAGACGGAAGTATCTATTGCCATAATATCTACATATATAAATGTGGAAAATCATCATTTATATGATTAATTTGTGGAGAACCTACCTTTCTTACAAAAATCGATATAAAATCCTACATAACATCTTACAGGGGTACTAGCAGCTGAAGTACTAGCATTATTCAGAAACATATCTAAATAACTTACGATCTTTCGAAGTTTGTCCCGAGAGCGCTGTATTTATAATTATGCCCTTCCAAAGTAAATCTGAATTAAGGAATACAACGTCTCTTATAAAATACTATCTTTAAAAATACTAAGAGGTGATTTTATAGAAAAGGCAGAATGCATGTATTGAAATATCTATTCTTAATTTGCGTCAAGTACGCGGTATTGCCCGCGAAAATTCTAAATGAATGCCCTTCTAAAAGAAACCAGCGCCGGGGAATTCTAACAACGCTTATTTGATACCTTTTCTCAGAGTACTAAAACTCAAAGTCGATTTTTCTGAAAGATACAGGGTTAGGTAACGGTTTTATATTGATCCATTTGTTCTTAATCTCCAATAAATATTCGGTGTGCCCACGAAAAATTCTGTATAGCTCACGATTCTTTCTCTAACAAGGCAGGATACCGCCGATTGTGATAAGATTACGCAGACATAGAGAACATCGAAAAAGAAGCGACACGTATTTTTTTTTATATCGGGCAACAAGAGCATACAAAGTGTCAAATAGGGGCATAAAAATGGGGGCAAAATGAGATTATGTGGAATATAGCGAGAACGAGAAGAGATATCGGAAAAGGTTAAATGTACGAAATACTACCCATAGTCGACGCAAGGCAATGAAGTAGAACACCCCCATGCGAAGAAAGAAGAACATCCGGAAACGGACCAATTACGTGTACAACATTGTTGCAATGTGTTACGGAAATGAGCGAAAAGGGTGGTAAGGAGCAGGAAGAAAGAAGAAACGAAAACAGAAAATACGTGTTTTTGCTTTGAGTGCATATGTTGACCTATGCGAAAGAGACGCAGATTCATCGCAATACACCAAGCTGGGAGAACACATAGGAAGGATGCAAACGCCGTTCGTATAGGCAGGCAGCGAGACAGTACTGCGCAGTGGGTTGCATATGGGCCATAATCGTGGAACATTAAATTGAAAATTTCAATTTATTTTAATTGTTTTTTTTTTTTCGTAAATGCTTCTCTGGTATGCCTGCTTTTATTTGACTTCAAATTTCATGTAATAATACTACCCAAGTATCGACCACTACATACCTGTTGTACTTTTAACCTGCTACTACTATATTTTATCCAGAGCACTTCACACCAATCACCATTTATATATTTTTTTCACTTCCTAACATTTATTTTCATACGCCTTTGTATGTTTTCCCCTAATTTTTAAACCTCACGTTAATTTAATTTTTCCTGGGGCTTACTTAACTAATATAGGAGGTGTGATAAAAAAAAAAAAACCACGGTGAATAATTTTGTTAGAAACAAATAATAAGCTCAAGAATTTGATTTAATCTTCCTCAAAGTACTAGCCATGCACTTGTCCCAACTTGAGTTCATGACTGGAAACATTTCTGGAAGGATTCTTTTGGAAGAGTGTTCAGCTGGCTCTGTCGTGGCCCTCTCAATGTCAGGAATGGGTAGAAACGTTTTCCTTTAGGACGGTTTTAATTTTTGGGAAGAGCCAAAAGTTGCATGATGCTATATCTAAGGAGCAACAGTGAATGTGAATAGACAGGAATATTTTTTCGGCCAAAAACTCGCAGATCAAAATCAAGGTGTGGCACGGCGCGTTTTCGTGGTTAAGAAGGAAGCTGGTTCAAATCGGTGGTTAAAATGCTTTTCACGGACCCATACGAGATGTCTATATCTTTAGAAAGCTCTCAAAGTCATTCGCCTGTTTGAACAAATCATTTGTGCCACTTTTGCACGTTTTTATCTGTTTTTGACGTTCAAGGACGTCTTGATTGTTGCACTTTTTCTACCGACTCCTTGCCGTTTTTCAATCCTTCATATTACTTGTAAATAGTCTTCAATGCCACCTCTTCATCACCATTCACTGATTTTGACATTTATTGAGCCTCTTTGGTACTTTTCTGCAACTTAGAACAAAACTTAAAACTTAACAGACACTTTTAACACGTCCTCACTCTTATTGCCTCTAGAAGCCAACCTATATGTCACAACTCGTTCAAACTCGACACTTACTGTACCAAAAGTTTAGGCTACTGGGCTTAGAATAGATAGAACATCGGTAGATGGCTCTTTGCAATTGCATTCACAGCATTTTTTGGCCATACTTTTATATTTTAACTTTAACCTCGGAAAAAAAAATCTTAAAGAACTTGTCAACTTGATATTCTACTGAAAAATAGCATGATTTTAATAGAAGCAAAATAAATGAAAATATTTTTGTTTTGAATGAAGCTTTTCGCTTTATCTGTTTGTAAGTGAAAAGTACCGTCAGCAATAAATGCAAAGTGAGCTTTTAGCGCCATCAACACCTAACATTCTACGTCAATCATGATCTAAAGTTATGGTTAATGAAAAGAATATTTTATCAAGCGGTGCTTTCATATTGAGAAGTCGTTTGAATTTAATTATACCTGTGTATGCACACGTTTATACACATAAACCATGAGGTGACGAAAGATATAAGTGAAAGAATGTTTGCTTAAAAAAAAAACATACTACAACTTTATCATATGGTTATTTCAACAGGACAACATCTTAGTTATTTAATTCTGTGTTCTTTCTTATGATAAAGAATTTCATCTTCAGCTAAGAACATAAAATTGATTGACTAACGTTTCTTTACAACATCGATGATCTATGACAGTGGTTCCCAATCGGTGTGATGGGGGGGGGGGGCACGTTGGCTCACTGGTAGAGCTCAAAACTCTTTTGCCTGGGATCCCTGGTTCGATCCCTGTCCAAACAAATTTGTCGTGAATAAAATCGTGTCCATGACTTTTCTCGAGGTACTGTAGTTTCCTCCCAGATTGTCATTCCACCAATTATTCCATCATCATTCACTTGCTTTAGTGACTTCTCTCCCTTACCCTAAATGGCATAATCGGGACTCTAAACTGAAATATTTCATTATATTTCATTTTCAATTGGTTTGATGTGCACTCCGACAGGGTGTATGGCGAAGTTTTAGAATGTAACCAGTTGAGAATGCTCTAAGAGCATTGCCAGAACGAACTTTAAAAGAATGGAGAGATGGAGCGGGAAGGATAGTTGTGATTGTTCCTACACGTAAAAGCAAATCTTTTTATCCACACCTTCTTCTGTTTCTTGCAAATATTCGCAAAATATCATCTTTCTATGACTTATGGTTCCTGAAACATGGTTCCTTAAATCTCCCGAAATTCGAGCTTTTTGGCCAATATCTGGGGAAGGGTATCCAGTTGGCCAGTAGCCAGTTGTCCAGTGGCTACCGGTTACTATTTGGTACCAAAATGTTCACCATCCTCACATTATTGATCAACACCAATATGATCTCTCTATGACTTACGGTTCCGGAGATATTGCTCCTTAAATCTCCCTAAATCGGTACATTTTTTTGGTCAATATGCTGGGAACGGTAGGTTATAGAGAGGTCAATACCGAAGAGGATGGTAAATATTTTCGTACCGATATTAACTGGTGGCTACTGGCCAACTGGCCAATGGCCAAATCCGTGGCCAGTTGGACAATGGCTATTGGTTACTATTTGGCACCAAAAAATTCATCATCCTCTTAGGTATTGAACAACACCAATATCATTTCTCTATGAGTTATAGTTCCAGAGATATGGCTCCTTAAATCTGAAATCGGCCATTTTTTGACCAATATCTCGGGAACGGTAAGAGTAACGCGAAAATTTCTATCACTTTCTCAGATAGTTTTTGGTGCTCTATCGAATGGAGGACTCAAATTGAAAAAAATCGCAAATAACAGGCAGACAGACAAACAGACAGACACCCAGACATAGAGAATTCAGTAACGAACTTCTTAAGTACGTTGAAAATCATGAAACATTCAATAATTAGTAAAAAACCAACTTTGAGACATACTCTCCACGGCACCAACAATGCTTAGTACTATATACACTGACTACTTTATAGAAACATAGGCTTACACTTATATAATTTATACCTATTACTATTATTACTATTATTACTATTATTATTGGCCATTGATTAAAATGTTACGTCAAGAAAATTTGGGAACCACAGACTGCTCTACGAGATGTGACATAAGCGATAGAAATCGGATAAGAAGCACTACTCATGTGTTTGTCCGAGACAACCCGAAACGGTAATCGAATTCGAGTCTACGGAAAAAGAAAGCTCATACATTTGTCAGTTCGCTGAGAAGAGCGCAGTTGGGACCATACCAATTAACAATTTGGAAATTATATATTTACCAATTGAGGAAAAGCTCACTGAGTGAACAAAAGGATGTGCTTCAAAGTGAATTCTCATATTTCTCTAGAAAGGAAAAAGAAAAGCCTGCTGCACCGCTCACAAAATCTGCCAACCTATTCATCTGCCTAATTGATCTATATGGATAGTCCGCCCTGATATTTTCCTCTTTCCACTGTCACTCCCAACGCAGTCATAACTCTTCTGCAAGGTAAAATCTATTTCAATTAGTCTTCATTAATATTATTGATTTAACTTTCCATATTATCTTTATTATATGTAGTATTTTCTGTTTACTATTGGTAGTATTGTTAGGAGAAAACAAACAATAGATACAATCTATTTAAATAAATATAAGTTATATAATATTTAACTTATATAACTTTAAGTGCGATCCCCGGCTATATGAGTTTGTATCGGTGGATTTTCTTGGGATTTTCCCGTTTCCTCCCAGATTCTCATTCAACCAATTATCTCATAATCATTCACTTTTGTGAACTATTCCATCCAAATCCATTATCCTCCATTAATCATTAGAGTCCGTTATCCTAAAGGGCATACACGTAAAACATAAAAGCTAGATATATTAATTCATTTCAAAAATTCATCCTTAATTTCTATTGCACTTGTTTGTTCACATTGTTCGCTCTTGATGTTGCACTTCCGGTCACGTTCTTATTTCATTATTTTAAGTAATGAGGAAGAGATAGTGTAGACATATTAGGGCTTAACAATTTGTACCTTGGAACGATCTAACAACCTGCTTACTGTATATGACATTTTATCACCGTAGGAAGGAAAGTAACCATATATATTTGGACGACAGATACAAATCATTCCTCATGTACTTCTCTCCTCTTCGCTAACTGACAAAGATAAAACTTGGTCCGTCATTCATCTGGGAAGGAGATCCTTTCACATTTATTTTTCTGCACTCGAGGTATTTCGAATCACTTAGCTCTCTCCATTATTCAACTTTGAATATTATTCCTTCCTTGCCAACATCCACACACACACACTATACAACTAGTACAACAACACAACCGTCACGCTACAACAACTACGAATATTCTTTTTTAATGTACTACAACTCCCGGCTGATACGTTCTCATTATTCATAATCAAATACCATCTGTTGCTTAATCATCCTTTTTTCAAAAAAAGAATCTCTATGAAAGCATATACGAGGCTTGCTATTTGCATTAGTCGCTTTTAACTCAATGCTCTGTGACGTTACTGCTTTGCTGCTACTCTTTTCTGTAGACCACGCGGAGAGGAGAAAGAGCAGGCAGGAAATCTGACATTAAGATAGAGCAGTAGTGACAGGCAAACAAGAATATCAATAGCTTTGTCGATACTTTTGCAGGCACACTACTGGTAGCAGGAAATCTGACATTGAAATACAGCAGTAGTGACAAACAAACAAGAATATCGATAGCGTTGTCGATACTTTTCTAGGCACACTAATTATAACAGGAAATCTAACTTTGAGATACAGCAGTAGTGACAAACAAACAAGAATATAGATAGTGTTGTCGATACTTTTCCAGGCACATTAATTATAGCAGGAAATCTGACTTTGAGATACAGCAGTAGTGACAAACAAACAAGAATATAGATAGTGTTGTCGATACTTTTCCAGGCACACTAATTATAGCAGGAAATCTGACTTTGAGATACAGCAGTAGTGACAAACAAACAAGAATATAGATAGTGTTGTCGATACTTATCCAGGCACATTAATTATAGCAGGAAATCTGACTTTGAGATACAGCAATAGTGACAAACAAACAAAAATATAGATAGTGTTGTCGATACTTTTCCAGGCACACTAATTATAGCAGGAAATCTGACTTTGAGATACAGCAGTAGTGACAAACAAACAAGAATATAGATAGTGTTGTCGATACTTTTCCAGGCACACTAATTATAGCAGGAAATCTGACTTTGAGATACAGCAGTAGTGACAAACAAACAATAATATAGATAGTGTTGTCGATACTTTTCCAGGCACACTAATTATAGCAGGAAATCTGACTTTGAGATACAGCAGTAGTGACAAACAAACAATAATATAGATAGCGTTATCGATACTTTTCCAGGCACACTAATTATAGCAGGAAATCTGACTTTGAGATACAGCAATAGTGATAAACAAGCAAGAATATAGATAGTGTTGTCGATACTTTTCCAGGCACACTAATTATAGCAGGAAATCTGACTTTGAGATACAGCAATAGTGACAAACAAACAAGAATATAGATAGTGTTGTTGATACTTTTGCATGCAAGCCATTGGTAGCAGGAAATCTGACATTGAGATAGAGCAGTACTGACAGGCAAACAAGAATATCGATAGCGTTGTCGATACTTTTGCAGGCATACAACTGGTAAAACTATGACTTCGCTCACCTTGGCAACATTTGTTTTTATTTCATGAGGGCGCGGTGGCTCAGTCGTAGAGCGTTCACCTCCGGTACTTGGGGTCCCTAGTTCGATGCCAGTTCGAGCCGTGTGAACCTTGTGGTGGACAAACTCCGTGCTCGTGGGTATTCTCGAGGTTCTACCGTTTCCTCCCACTTTCTTCATTCCACCATTTCATTCATTTCTCATCATTACCGTCTCCTTTAGCCTAACCGGCATAATCGTGGGACGTAAACTTAAAGATTTCATTTCATTTCATTTTTTATTTCATTCTCCTACCTCATTTCCCTCCCTTCCTTTGCTCTAGTATTTCTCTCTACTCTTTCTTTGATTATAAAAGGCATATTACTACGTCATACATTCATACAACCAGTTGGAAACGACCTCTATAGTATTAGGGCTGTAACTCGCGCTTCTATGATTGAACTGCGGGACTCTGAAGTCTAGCATTTTGAAAGAATGAACAAAAGCATTCAGCTTTGAAATTTTAAACATTAATTTGAATGCTTCATATTAAAAAAAAAAAAAAGAAAAGAAAAGTAATTTTGATCTGACATCCTATAATGACACAACGTTGGACACCGCCAAGCAGATCAGACTAGCTGGGATGCCAGTTCTTACTCCGGGAAGAATAAATTCACGGAAAATATTTGAACCCTTCCCCCCCTTTATGATGCCAATAAGTTTAGCCATAATTTTACAAAATTTTAACCAAATTCTCTGGCTCGTTTTAACTACTTTCTGAAAGCACTTATTGGCAACACTAGGTCACAATTAGTTGACCGAATGAAATGTAAAAATGACTCCAGAAGCTTTACACAATTAATTTTATGTTGGCTTGTAGAGTGTTTCCTGCACATGACAATGTCTTAATTACTAGAAGAGTTCTCTCGTACTACAAATTGTACAGAGAACTGTCAGAATCATATAGTTATTGTAACCAATAATAATAATAATAACATTAACATATTTGAATGTTATACTTCTGCTACTCTTACACCGTACATCCGAATTTTTCCGAAATAAAGATCCTTCTTTTCTCTAATTCTCGTTTCGCCCAAAATGGCAAGAAATGAAGAATGAAATAGTTTGACTTTCGTATTGTCTAGATTTTTCTAGAAGGTTTAGCAAGATGTTTAATTTTTGTTGAACTGGCTTGTTTACTTTTAATAAATAGTTACTTTGATATTCGTTCAATTCGTTTTACATAACTAACTAACTAACTCTATGGCCCATGGAACCCGGAGGTTCAATGCCGTGTTCACAAAAGCTCTCCATTGGTTTCTATACTTAGCCTACTGGATCCAGTTTCTATTTTGTATTCCAATCTCTGCGAGATCCATCTTAATATTGTCTCTCCATTTGTGTATACGTCTTCCTAATGGTCGTTTTCCGATTGGATTTCCAGTCAAGACTTTGAAAGCGTTTCTACTTTCTTCCATTCTAGCTACATGACCTGCCTATCTAAGCCTCCTAGACTTGATGACCTTAACCCTTATCCGGGCAACCGGGGCCTCCCAGGCCCAGTAGCTTCATTTTTCTAAAATTTCTCAATAACCATACATATTTCGAAGACATAAAATACTGAATTCTTCTATCTTTCGTCGAAGTTAAAATCATGAACATATCGAGTTGGTAAAGCTAATGTCTTTATTTTTTTTTTTAATTTGAAAATCTTTTCCTGACGTAACCGGGCAACCGGGGCCTAGGAGGCCCCGTATAACTTTAGTGAAATTCCTGTCAAATATTAGATCAAATTGTCACATAATTATATATTGAACACGTGACTTGTAACCTTTAGTCGGAACAGTATGCGGCAACAGACATTGAATTTTGAGTGTTCTGCACTTAAAATATATACTGGGCCTTACAGGCCCCGGTTGCCCGTTTACGTTACAAAAATGTCTGGACCGGATTTGCTATTCTGCTTGTCTTACAAAAGCGTGACACGAAGTTTCGCTACTTGACAAAAATATAAACCGGTACATTCTAGACTAGTCTAAACAGTAAGTGACAATAGGCATTGGTTTTGTGTATTCTGCACTTAAAATATACACTCACAGGCCCCGGTTGCCCGTTTACGTTACAAAAATGTCTTGCCCGGATAAGGGTTAACAATGTTCGGCAAACGGTATAAATTATGCAATTCCTCGTTATAAAGTTTCCGTCATTCTCCATTCCCGTTCCTCTTTGGGTCTCAGGATCTTGTTCTTAAATACTTTCAGTCTATGTTCTTCCCTCAGAATAAGCGACAATGTTTCGTAACCATACAGAACAACAGGCATGATTATCTTTTTATATATTTTAAGTTTCATTCTTTTCACATACAGCAATGAAAAATAAAAGAATGACTTTACTTAGGAAATAACATAATAGGTTTCTCACATTCCTTTGATAAAGGTTAAACTTTCCAGAAAATCTGAAATATGGACAAGGTGGTATTGTCATAACTGAATGAGATATGGTTAGGACAAATGATGCGGTATATACTCGTTACATTTTTAATATTCATATAATAGGGGAGGAAAATCTTCCATCGGAAATCACTTAAAAAACAAAGAAAGGAAATAACTTACCTTGAGATCCTGTTTCACATGTTATTTTCCTGAGCACACGACATTGAGATCGTGCACACACATTTATACGCACTTTATTTCCCTTTCTGTAAGTGATCATGACAGAGACACATAGCTTCATTTTACTGTAAGATGAAGGCTTCCACAACGAGCGGGGGCCAAGCACAAGAAACTCCCGGGGAGGCAGCCAAGAGACGTCTTTCAATTTACGAAACCTTTATCGTCGCTCAGTGGGGCATAATTTATATCATCAGAGTCTAACTGTTCAGTTGATCGTAAGAGGGGAGAAAACGCCAGACAACCTCCTAGGATCATATATACATTTGTCGAAGAAAATGCAAAACCATTCCTGATTGATGTTGGTAGTGAACTCGCTGAAAGGCTATATTTGCAGTTGCTTAGACATGTTCATTTATTATCTTGATAGAACAATAATGTACAAGCTTTCTATCGTCAACCATTTAACGTTGCATTGTTAACTTCGAAATGCTACTTCTTGTAAGCTTAGGTAAAAGTGCATTCGTCAATTAATAAATTTGAATTATCTATTCCTTCACTGTCACTACTTTTTATTTTCTTGAATAACACAAATATATAGAATAGACTCTACCAGCAACATTGAAAGTACGCCATACGAAGTTTGATTTAAAGAATACGGTGAATAATTTTATTAGAATCAAAGTAATAAGCTTACATAGGATTTTATTTAATCTTCAAAGTACTGTCCTTGGCTAGCAGTGCACTCATCCCAATGTTGAATCCATAACTGGAAGCATTGCTGGAGGGTTTATTTTAGAAGGGCGTTCAGCGGCTCTGTTATGGCCCTCTCGATGTCAGGAATGGTGTCCAAACGTTTTTCTCCCGGCGAAATTAAAATACCGCTAATTTTCCAGTAATTATGTGATATCTTCAAATAGATAAAAGATAATTGAAATGTGGAACAAGAGCGCCCTAGACAATATTATTTTGCGTAAAGTACCGTTATCACAAGTCACCTAGTGGCTTTCCGTTTTGAGCTGTTTAGAAACGCGAAAATAAATGCCGATTTTCAAAATGGCTCGAAATTGAAAGCAGATAAGTGAGTCGTGATAACGGTTTCTCATGTAAAATAATATTGTCTAGGACGCTCTTGTTCCACATTTCGATTATCTTTTATCTATTTGAAGATATCACATAATTACTGGAAAATTAGCGGTATTTTAATTTCGCCGGGATGAAGACTCTTAAGCACGGTTTTCCTTTAAGCACGGCCTTGCACCTTATGTTTCGGCCTTTGATTCTGTTCTTCGTACGGATAAATATGTTAATGGCATTATTCTTTGCGAGAAATTTACAACCCTTTCCCTCCTATAATACGCATTTTAATTCAAGTGAAATGTTAAAAACCCATGTCGGCTTAAGTGCTAAATGCGTTCAAATATTCATTTCAAATGGTTCGTCCGTTTCCCGGTAATGATTAGACTGACATCCTTGAAGTCATTTTCATGTATCGAGAAAAATGTTAGAAATTGACCCTTTCCCTAGTTACAATAAATATGGAATTCACGGAAATGCTGTAGCATGTAACCACTTATTTTCAATAAGGAGGTTACATACCAAGTTTCACATCTCTAATATGTTTCTAATCTTAAGGGATTTCGAGATATGCCATCTCATTATAACAATTGCATCTCCCATCCTTTGTCTTCCCGCCTTTTTCTTCTCTTCTAAAGGAAATATGAGAAAATTCTGAAACATGTCTAATTATTTTAAATGAAAAGCCTAAGTTTCAATTTTCATGTTTCTAACCTTAAGGGATTTCGAAATATGACCGTCTTATGACAATAATTGTAACTCCTATCCTTTTCTCTTCCCATCATTCTTTTTTTTTTTTCTAATGGAAAGATTTTTAAAAACACTGAAACATGACTTTGATCATTTTAAATGAAAGATCTAAAATCTTTCTGTAAGTGCATACTATGGATGTGTTAAGATACGTACCCTAGAACATCAACCACATTAGAATCACCAAATGGAAGTACATGTCCTTGAAAGGTTCATATCCATGATAAATGTTCCTCCGTGCTCTGCTAAAGTAATTGTTTGCTGGTTGCAGAAAGAATAGCAAGGTCAGTGCTCTACTTACTTCAAATATCGTTCAGGTACCGTTGTAATTTTTTTTCATATCTTGATAAATACTAGCTGTAACGTACGAGCGATTTGGGTATTCCTTTTCTCGCTCGGTCGCATCACAGAGCAGTTAGTAAGATGCATAATAAAAAGGACTGCAGAGATAATTATTGCAAGAAGTAATGCGCGGCATGTAACCTCCGATCACTCTGTTGTATTGTGGAGAGAGGAATATTTGGGAGCCTCAGCTGCTCGGGGGCAAGGCAATAAATAATCGAAGGATGTTTCACAATGACATTAGGAGGAGCGGGACACGAGCCTCGCAAGGGACACGCCCATCGAATGCATGCCTTGCTGCCAGGGAAACTGAAAGAGCACTGCACGGGCAGCGGCTTCTTTCAACTGGACAACTCGACCCGGGAGGAGAGCAGATACTGACCACGGAGGTCAGTAGCTTCAAGCTTTTGTCACGAGCAAATTGATGAGGATCGATTTAATCAAAACTTTTTTCTTTGTAAAGAGAGACAAGGCACCCAATGGCGATTGGAAGAATTTAATGAACGTTAACAAACATGAACGTTACAGAGACAAAATAGTCGATATAAAGTTTAAACTGATACAATAATCATAATTCCTTCATTGGTTGCTGGAAGCAACTTTTCATATATCAACATCATCATCATCATATTTATTCTGCCATTATTGGCAGGTCAGTTACAGTCAACTGAGAGGTTTCTGTGTATCATAATCTTCTCAGTTAAGCTCTTCGTTTTTATATAGCAATTTAATGTTTATAATATCGTAAGCTCTTCGTTTTGATATAGCAATTTAGTGTTTATAATATCGTCCATCAACTGTAGTATCTTCTGCCAGTCCCTCTTTTTTCTACCATGGTACTATATATTACATCATTCATCTCCTTCTCAGCCAATATTCTAACCTGTTTCGCCTGTTTTTAGTTGCATCCAAAATTATTATTTTCTGCCATACTATTCCTAATATTTATTCCCTCGTTATCCTTTCAATTAATGGAGCCTCTTCATGGCTAAGCGGTTAGCGTACGCGCCTTTGGCGTGGGAGATCCGGGTTCGATTCCCGGCGGGAGCTCATGTGGTTCGGATTCCACATTAATCAGAAGGTCCACGTCTCATATAGCCTCGCTACTGAACGGGACGTTAAACTCAAAAAATAAAAAAATAAAAAATCCTTTCAATTAATCTGATTTTCTGGATTCTTCTCCACACCCACATTTCGAAAGCCTCTAGTCTTATTTCCGTCGTTTTTGGGTACTGTCCATATTCCTATCCCATAGAATACAAGAATATTTTATACGTCTTTCTCAGTTTTTTTTATTGTATGACCCACAAAATAGACATTTCTTTTTCCTAAATGTTTCTTTCGTCGTTTGATCACTAATAATACTACTCAGGTGTTGACAACTACTCATCTGTTCTACTTTATTCACTCCTTCTTCTATATTTGATATCTATCGATAAGGGCAGAGTTTATCACAATGAATTGACACATTAAGGTAGATCACTAGGTGTTCTCGGTGCTATGCTAAACGCTGCTTGAATAATGCGGCGTTGCCGGATAATGTTGAGTGTTTACTGATGTCGGATAATAAAGGAAGTATCATAGACACTTACTGGTGAAATTATTTTTCAACCCTTATCGCAGTTCACGGCTAAGTTCCGCTTCTCGAACTGCAACGCTAGGATCCAGGAATTTTCTTATTGTGACTACCATAGCAAAACATACAAATTTGGCAACAACGCACTATGGTGTTCTGCGCAAGTCTCTTCTCAAAATCTATTTCCTTAAATGTAAATTAATATTTAAACAAAATGTGAAACCTAACACCAAAAATGGTTGAACAAGATATCTATTTCGTAATAAGATCGATACTTTAAAATATTTTACACATACAAATAAATATTTCATAAAATGAACAGTTCTAGTAAGATCTAACAGTAAGTGCTATCTTGTGTGTTTATTGTGAAACGAATCAAGTACTTTTCCATGTCAGACGACACTACCAAACGAATCAGTGTCTTGTGTTGTAGCTGAAACATAGCTCAATCTTATAGTACATATATGTAATATTTATAATATGTAACGTTTCATTACGCAGTAGTTAAGGAAACGAACTAAAATGTGTACTGGCTTGTGGGTGGTGATCCACCTTAACGGGAATTAGGATAAACAAAAATAAAGTGCAATGTACCTCAGTGATAAAACATTTATCTGAGAGGTAAGAAATCCCTGATTCGATTCCATAGCATAACGCTATATATTTTGTGGTGGACAAACATCATACTGCTGATTAAAGGTCTTTTATTTACTTCACTGTTTTCTATTTCTCCAAGTTTTACACGATGGATCATTTCATTCGTGCCCTTTAACCTACATGGCACCGTCGTGGAGGCAACCAAAATAAGTAAATAAATAAAGTCTCACTATTGAGTATATTAAGATGTACAATTTACTATTACTATAACATAATTGGGCACATAAATTAGATTTATAAGTAGTGGATGGCTAGAAAAATTTGTAATCGACAGTTTTTACGGTATCAGAACTGGAACCATTAAAATGGCTACCAAGCTTACCTGGTCCTATTCTTGCTGACTTCCATTTGGAAAATTTCAAAATTTGAGGGGTATATTGATGTGAAATTTGAATCACCTCCGAGGGAAAATGGATAACTAATGCAACGATTTCTATCGTCTTCATTGGTGAAATAATTAAAACAAGCATCGTTTGAGAAAGTGCACTGATTATAGGGGATGACTTGTGGAGTAGCAATTTGTATTAAGGTAGTTAGTTGTTTTTCTCAAGCATTCGGTTCGCTTCAGAGAAATCATCTATCATGAGGATGATGATGATGACGATTAATCATGATTAATTAAGGGCTAAAAATTAAGTAAAGGGTCTAATTGTCTACATTTAACTTTTTATTTTGCGCAAATAACTTGCGATTACGTAAATATTAATGTTCAAATCTCAATATGGTTAATGGTATTATGCTTGATAGGATTGGTGATAAAATTTATTAAATATTGTACCGGCATACCATAACGAGTCGAGTATGCTTGTTAGTAATATGATGAAATGGAAAATTTTACGATTTGTGAAACGTTGCTTCATTTGTTCCTTGTTCCTACATCGTTATTGTGCCGTAAATTTTATTTGTAATAGACGTCACATGAAGAATCACTAAAATTAACACTAGATACTTTATTATAGACTTCTTTTGCTTACACAATTACTTATTTGACTCATCAGTCATTGAAAGATTCGGTTTACAGAAAATTCCTTGAGGTTAATGTAAAGGGACAAGTTTTGCCGATAGATGTCACTACAGTCTTCCTATCTCCCCCATGTATTTTTTACCTTTCACGAACATTTACAATTTCTTTTATAAATTTCAACCTAGAGACTTCAAATTTTTAGAGAAGGAACTTCATAACCTATTAGAGGGAACAATCCGTGCCAATTTTTTTTTTATTTAGAATTTTCTTCATTGTTGAAACAGTTTCATTGTTAACGATTTGGATATCCATTTGAACAATCAAGCCATTTCAACAATGAGGAAAATTCTAAATAAAAAATCGGCACGGATTATTGCCTTCGATAGATTATGAAGTTCCTTTTGTAAAAATTTGAAGTCTGTAAGTTGAAATTTGTAAGAGAAATCGTGAATTTTCGTGAAAGATAAAAAAAATACATGGGAGAGATACGAAAACTGTAGAGCCATCTATCGGCAAAACTTGTCCCTTTAAACCAACCTTAATATATTTATTTTTGTCTCTCCGTGTGCCTGTTCGGGAAACACAAAATCTCAACAACTATTTGATGGATCATCACCAATTTTGGCCAGATTGTAGAAGGTTAAAATATAGAAATCGAGTTCGTTGATGGAGGTGATTCTTCCAACTGATCGTAAGATATAGATAAACAAAAGTCGGTTGCCCATGTATTTCTAAGGGAGTGATTACGGATATCATCCTTGCTTCATAGATAACCCGCAGTGTTACTGAGGTTAGCGGGTTAGCATAACCCTCAGGACGCAAAAGACTAATCTCTCCGTGTAATACAAAACCTTAAAATGACACTAAAATAGTTTCTACTTAATAAATCTAAAAAATTAAATATTTTATATTTTCAAATATTCAACCATTTTAAATTTTACATCATTTAATTTTGAGGCAAAATACTTCTGTTTAAGCCTGGACTTGTTAAGAAATATGGTTTACCCAAAACTAAACCAAACATCTTGAAGTGGTGTACATTGACATTGCTACTTATTTGTTTCCTACTAGCATCTTCATCAAGTCCATTTGATCATCAATCTAAATAATTCATATTCATAGAACCTATGTACTTTCATATTAACGACTAATTAACTCCTATATTTCTGATGAACAGATACAGTCTATTTGTTAATTACGAAACAACACTTACACATTTGCATGTATGTATTGTTCTTTTAAAACGTACAGGGCCGCGGTGGCTGAGTGGTGGAGCGTTCACATTTGGTTCATATGGTCCTTAGTTCGATCTCAACTCACGTCAAATGAACTTTGTGGCGAACAAACTCGTGTACCTGGATTTTCTCGGGGTTCTCCCGTTTCCTATTACTTTCTTCATTCCACCATTTCATTCATTTCTGATCATCACCCTCTCCTTTAGCCTAGCCGGCATAACCTTGGAACGTAAAACTTAAAGAGTTCATTTCATTTTTTCTTAACACTTACTGCTAGGGCTGGCCCACGAAATGAGACGAGACAGATCTTTCGTGATGAGACTCAAGAACGACCTAAAGGTCTTCCAATAGAAACAAATACTCTTTCCGAGCTGTGACGCTAATCAATTTCACATGTTTTTGAGACGAAACATTCTGAACTCTTGGCTCATAGTCAACTATATTTATTGGCTATAATTTACTTCCCAACACATAGGTTAAATCTATCTATTTAGTTTCGTAATTGTAAAAATAAATATACTTCACTTAGCTCGATTTCAGCATATAAAAATCCTCGAAATGTCCTGTTTTCTATTTCCAGTGAGAGACAGCCCAACATTTTAGAATAATTACGATCTCATTTTACCCTTTTCACTGCTTCTGTCGTCAAAGTGACGGTCTGAGATTTCAATGTCATCATTGTGAAAGTGAAAATATTAGTGACTATGCTACTGAAAATGTGGATGATAGTGATTCTGCGATTTATGAAAAATTATTCATCGCACGCGCAACACACAAACAGAAGACACTATAAAATTATCTCACTTGTCAGAAACGAGGGTTCGGCAGTCCCCAAATATCTCAACAGGAAAAGGTTCAATGCTTTTAACCTGTATACCCCTCGCTGATAACAAAGAGTGTATATACAAAACAATCAAACAAGCAATCAAGTAATAACTGATGGAAATTTTTTCTTTCAGTTTAACGTCCCACGATTACGCTCTTTAGACTAAGGAGGACGGATGATTAAGACAAGTAAATGATGATGAAAGAATTGGTGGAATGGAAATGTGAGGAAAATAGGAGATATGATGTTGTCCACCATCCACAAACTTACTTAGGCGAGGATCGAACCGGAACCCTACATACCAGAGGTAAGCACTCTACCACTGAGACACCCTGCCCCCCTAATAACTGTTAGAAGGAAGCTTTCTAATCCACGGATTTTACGATAGTTTCATGTCAAAATCCAATAATAAGTCTAGTATTTGTATGATCGGTTAATATATATACATAAATACATACATATGTATATAGTGTTTGATCGTGTATTAAAAATGATAGAGGATAGAAAATCAACTGGTTATTTAACAGTGTCATTTCAAGTTCCTCCCCACTTTTGTATCTTGTCCAGCAGATACTTGTTTGCTCAATAGGATACAATCGTTGGGGTGTTAATAAAATTTATTCTCTCTGTTTCTACTATAGACTTGAGTCGAAGGAATGAATATCCGTAATTGTCTGTAAGCACGCGAAATCCGGGGCAAATGCTCACATGGAGAGATTCTGGGCACACGCGCCACTTGCACGCAAACCACTTGTCCTTCGCTCCAGGCTTCTACATGCTTATTTCTTTCCTTTTGTTTATTTCTTTTATTTGATTCGTTATTTCTGTTTGTTACGTCTCTCTTTTATACTTATCAGGTAATATACGTAAAGTTACCTCCCAAAAGATTTATCAACGTAAATAAGATACACATAACACGTTTCTGGTTGGTTATTTACTACATACAATGCCTTCGTGCACGATGCAATTGGAATATTTATTTCTGTCTCTTTTTTTTTCTGGATGAGATATCCAAGTTAAACTCTGATCTTGTTTTATAAGAACTAATAGTTTTAGCCTTATGATCTGTTTCTCTAACAGAAAACAAACGAAATTTTTGAGAAGTATAAGCAAACTAACTATTGACAAAACGAAATGTATTTGGACATTTTCCGAAGTTTTTTGTTTTACTTATCTCATATGTAATAGAAATGTTTCCAAACCAAGTCTCAATGTAACAGGCCGTTCGCTCTGTTCAAGCAAGCCTCTCTCAAAGAACAATTCAATACAAATTTTCTCGTTTTCATTGCATTGATTTCTTTTTGTTTTTTTTTAAAAATAGTATTTCTTAGAACCAATGCTAGTGAACCCTATATGATTGTAATGTTAGCACGATCGTCCGTTACTCCACACGATAACTCTTGAATGATAGCGAATTTTTGAATACTGTTTATTGCAATAGAAAGCTGGAACAATTATTTCGGCCGACTTCATTAATAGAGGCAATTCGTTAATATGTTCACAGCAGGGACATAAGCAGGAATTTGTTTCGGGAAGGGTCTAAAGCAGTCCAAATACAATTTGAGGCTAAATTATGTGAAAATTTCTAAAATTGCCTCTAAAAGTAAACTACATTTACAAAAAGGTTGGGATTTCAGGTCGGGATTCCGGACCCCCAGGTCCCACCCCCTGCGTCCGCCCTTGGTTCACGGGTAATGATGACTTTAATAGTCGCTACACATACAAAAGGCGTCCCCTAAAGAACGCAACTTTTGAAATGCCCGCCATTTCTGTTTCAGTAAGTTGGCAACACTGAACGTTACACGATTTTCATCTGTTGTCTTTGTGGGTAGTAGTGATAAAGTGCCGAATTGGGCATGATCGTCATCAGTTTTCTGTACTGTAGCAATGGAGCGCCACCGTATTTGTAATAAACTTTCACTATGACAAGATGCTCTTCTGTCGTTTAGCTCTTCATTCTTGCCCGTACAGAAAACACATGACCAACATGCACTATTCACCGCTTCGTGACTACTAACCAAAAAGACAAAGGATGAAAATCGTGTAACGTTCAGTGCTGCCAACTTGCTAGAACAAAAATGGCGGGCATTTCAAAAGTTGCGTTCTTTCTGGGATATCCTTTACATGGAAGTATGTGCTGCGGTTAGATTTCTTTAAGATAAAAAGGTAAAAGGTTAAAAGAGTTTTTGTTAAACCTAAAGAAATATTGGTGAGGTTAAAATCTCATATCCTTGGGCTATGATAAGGTATATATCTCACTTACTTGGGGTATGAGAGGGTACAAGTATAAAACCTAGAACGTGGATGTTGTTCGCTATTCGTTTAATCTCAAATATAATATTTTTTTGGTTAAACCTAAGGAAAAGTACTGGTAAAGTTGTTTGCAAATTTAGGTTAAGCTTGCTTACTTAAATTCAAAATGAATAAATTCCTTAATTCATTGATATATATTGATTTGATTTGATTTTCAATTTAGCATCCCTTTTAGCGGCGAGGCTATATCAGATGTGGACTTACAGCTTAACGTGGAATCCGAACAACACGATTCCGCCGGGAATCGAATGCAGGTCTACTACGCCAAAGGCGCGTACCCTAACCGCTTAACCACAAAGGAGTTCTATATTAATTCACGAATACAAGTTTCGGATGATCCTCTTTTTTGTCTTTGCCAGAATTTCTTTATTCATTTAAATAAGTGAATGAATACCGTCCTAATGTACTTGGTAAAGTGTAGATCTATACCTACAGCTAAGGAGGCTTTATTCGATCCCAGCTGGAAGTGGGAGTTATTTTCCACTCTTTCCTCTTTAAGGGGTTTCACACTATCTGTAAAATCAATATCAGTTGTGTCAAGCTATGACCATATCAGCCCTTGTACAGTATGTGCCGAAATCGATTAAGTATGGAACTTTACCTCCACACAGCCCTTGGGCCTCCCATTGTCTCTTCCTTATGATGGAAAATGCCTTTTACTGTTTTACTTTATTTGTTAGCTGTCCTCTCTTAATGCTTCCATTTCTTAAACTCATTCTGTTCTCAAAATATTTAATTGATTATGGTTCTCCACTGTACAACACGTGTTGCGGTTGCCAATCGTTTTTTGTTTTCAATGTGTCATGTGGACCTTCCTATTCCGTCAGCAGTAACCAGTTCACCTGTGAGTGTCGTGGTGTGAAAGTGGTGCGGTAAAATAGACGACCTGACAGACTTCCAAAGAGGCATGATCGTTGGTGCCCGTCTGGTTGGAGCTTCAGTGGCAACAGTGGCGAACATTGTGGGGGTATCGAAAGGCACTGTATCCAATGTCACGAGAGCATACATAATTCATGGGCAAACGACGTCTGCAAAGCACAACAGTGGTCGAAAGACAATCCGGAGGGACCGGAGGGCATTAAAACGGATTGTAGCAGCTAAAAAGAAGACCACTGCAATGAAAATTACGTCTGAACTCAATTCCGGCCTACAGAAGCGGGTTTCATCGAAAACAGTGCGACGGGAACTTCATAAAATGAAAATTCATGGCAGGGCCTCTATCGTTAAACCCCTGGTCACAGCAGTAAATGCGAAGAGTCGTATCCAGTGGTGCAAGGACCACAGGGCGTGGACTCATGAGCAGTGGAAACACGTAATGTGGTCCGATGAATCAACCTTTACCTTGTTTCCAACAACCAGCCGTGTTTACGTATGGAGAACACCGTCGCATGCCTATGATACAGACTGTCTGCTCCCAACTGTAAAGCATGGGGGTGTTCTGTTACAGCATGGGCAATGATATCGTGGTTTTCTGCAGGTTCCATCATAGCCCTGCATGGAATGATGAATGCTAAGGGGTATGAAGCCATTTTTGGGGACCAGGTTCTACTCATAGCACAAATATTGTTCCCTGATGTTGATGGCATCTACCAAAATGATTTGACACCCTGTCACGCTGCAAAAATCGGTGAAATCATGGTTTGAATAGTATGACCAGGAGCTATCACACCTACCCTGGGTCCCACAATCACCAGATCTGGACATCATTGAGCCATTGTGGTCTGAGTTAGAAAGACGTGTTCGGTCTCATTACCCTTCAGCAGCATCCCTTAAGGAACTGGAGCATGTTTTGGAGGAACAATGCTACAAAATTCCACACATCACAATTCAGGAGCTGTATACGTCCATTCTACTTCGGATCCAAGCTGTTTTGGACGCAAAAGGACTCCCCACACCATACTAAATATGATTTTTACACTTTTGCAAACGTTTTAGATTTTTGTCCGCCCCTGTATATACAGTATATATATATATATTAATATTTACCGTCAGATATATATTACAATACATTCTAATAACCCGTGTCATCATTGACTATACAGATAATTCTTAAAAGAATAATTAACACTTCTGAGCAATGTAAGTACTTCTACAATGTAAGGTTTCGACAACTTAACGTTATCTTCATCAGACACTAATTTTATCTTCAGAGTTAGTGTTTGATGGAGATAACGTTAAGTTGTTGAAACCATTACATTATATTTTAGTTTTAATAATTAGTGTAAACTCTTGTCAGAAGTGTTAATTATTCTTTTAGTGAATTCCAGACGATTCTTAAGCGAAGTGAATGATGATGGAGAAATTGGTGGAATGGGAAAGTAGGAGAGAATTGAAATACTAGGAGAAAACTCACGGACACGCTGTTGTCCATTACAAACTTATTTGGCCAAGGATCGATCCAGAGACCCTATGCACCAGAGGTAAGCGTTCTTTTACTGAGGATGTTGATGCATAAATATGAGAATCATAGGTTATGTTTGTGTAGCATATCACAATGAGGTACCAGTATAAATAGTGCTTATTTGTTTAGTGTCCTGAATCTAGTTTAACAAGTAGATAGATTAGAATGATGGTAAAGAAGAGTAACTCAAGTTTGCGATAATATTTTCACTTTCCATCATAAACAACATTCCCATAAATAAGATATAACATTATATGTAGGAATTTGGATGATGGTGAAGAAGAGTAACTCTAGTTTGAGATGATATTTTCTCTTTCCATCATAAACAACATTCTCATAAATAAGATATAACATTATATGTAGAGATTTGGATGATGGTGAAGAAGAGTAACTCTAGTTTACGATGATATTTTCTCTTTCTATCATAAACAACATTCCCATAACATTATATGTAGAGATTTGGATGGTGGTGAAGAAGAGTAACTTTAGTTTGAGATGATATTTTCTCTTTCCATCATAAACGACATTCCCATAAATAAGATATAACATTATATGTAGAGATTTGGATGATGACCAAGGAGAGTAACTTTAGTTTGAGATGATATTTTCTTTTTACCATAAATATGAGAACATTATATGGAGAAATTTGAATGATAGTAAAGAAGAGTAACACAAGTTCACGATAGTATTTTCTTTTTTCATAATAAAGAACGTACCGATAAATAAGAAATGAAATGCCTAGAGGGAATAAGTAAGAAAAACATATGTTACTACTTGAACATATCATCGAAATACTTTGTTGAGAATACTAAATATAGTATGAAACTTTGTTTCTCGGCTATCCTGAAACAATTTTGGAAGAATGTGAAATAATTCTGTCAATTGATTGTTGAATCTAAAAAATGTTCTGCGGGCCGCGGTGGTTCGTTGAAAGAGGATTTATCTCTGGTGTGAGGCTTCCCCGGCTTGATCCCCGCTAGCGCCAAGTGAGTTTTGTGGTGGACAAACACCGTGTAAGTGGGTTTCCTCGGGGCTGTCCCTTTTCCTCTCACTTTCTTAATTCCATCATCATCCATCTCATTATCAACGTTTCACTTAGCCTCGATGTATAATCGTGGGGTGTTAGGCTGAAAAGTTTTGAGTTCTAGTGATAACTGTCAGAGTAATTACTGCAGTCTTTCCAATTTTCATGGTAAAAGTATCAACAAGATAGATCAAAAGATTGCGATCTTGCCCAAGTATTTTAAGAATGATTCAAAAAATGCATAAAAAGATTGTGATCTTGGCCAATAATTAGTTTGGCTAATAATTAGTTTTTCGATCAGAGTAGTGATGAGAAAATTCAAGACCAAGACCAACACCAAGGTGGTCTTGGTCTTGCACATCTGGTCTTGGTCTTGGTCTTGCACTGGAACCCTTGGCCTTGGTCTGGTCTTGGTCTTGCATACTCAGTCTTGGTCTTGCTTGCAAGAGTCTTGCAAGTCTTGCTTTTAAGAAATCTTATGCTTTTCATAGGTAAATTTTACTCTGGATATGAGGGATAATAAATTCTACAGTGCGCCAATTGTAGCTGAAATGCAGTTTATGTTTCTAAATGTAATATAGTTTATCTTCGTTTAAGTATGATGATAGTGTACAACATAAGCCATCACTTATTTATTTTTTTTCTCAATGGGTGCCTACGCTTCACTACTTATGAGATAAAATCACAATGTTTTGTTATATTTTTAGATTTTTTAACAGATCCAATACTCCACTGGTTCAAAAACTGGGGAGGCTATCCCTAAGATGCAAGAAAGAAAATCAAGACGGCACACATTACTGAAACACCATGAATTGCAAAATTATTTTACACTCTAAAGGCGTCAGTTCTTTTTCTTTTCAACCACGAAGCTTGGAATTAAATACTGATATTTCCTTTTACTGATACCAATTATGTACTATATGGGGCAGGAACATGGACATTATGCGAAAACGATGAAAAAATTGGAGGCTTTCAAAACTTGGGCATGGACGAAAAAAGGAGAGATTTAGCTGAGTTGAACGGAAAACGAATGAGTTCTTAGAAATAGTAGCAGTAGGGGAGCAAAGAAGAATTTTAGATGTAATTAATAGGAGGAAGAGAAACTGGTTGGGGCATTGGCTGAAGAGAAATTATATTATGAGGAAAGTGTTAGAGTGTATGGTGGAAGGAAAGAAAGAGAGAGGACAAAGAAGACTGTAGTTGAAGGAAGGTATTAAAACAGAAAATTGATGTGTCAAGACGAAGAGACTAGCTGAGAACAATCGTACATCGAAGCTTCTTAGTTGCAGTAAGTAACCTGCCAATAATAGCAGAATAGCTATAATGATGATGATGATGATGATGATGATGATGATGATATTTAGCAATATTGGCCAAAAAAGAGAGAAAAAATTAAAATATATGATATGATTATAATCAAACCTCTTAATATTTTAGAATAATTTAAATGAAAATTGAAAACGATTCAACTATCTGACTTTTGAATAAACTCAATTTATATAAATATTTTAACCTATATTAGATATACAAAATAACAGCATCAAACTCAAAGTTATTGAAATAACTGTAAAAATTACACTCACTTCTGAATATGGATTATTTATTGTTGTATAATGTTATATCGCTCAATCCTCGATGTGCCATATACCTAAGGAGGCTAAAAGTTATATTAATAAACAATTATTCAACGTATAAGCATCCGCCCATGAAATCAAACTTGCGGTTACATGCACTAAGTTTTTGTCAATGTCATGAAAATGTTATTTCGATACTAATTTTATGAACACACATTAAAAATTTCCAACGGATGTTTGCGTCTTGGAGCCAAGCCCATACTCATGTGGTTGGCACCTATGGTGTACGGAATTATCGATGTTGAATACTACATTTCTCTTTAGTTTTAGAAAAAGAACACAACTAATAAGTTTTGAAATGAAATGAAATATATTTAACGTCTCACAATTATGTAACAAGGCTAAAGCAGACGGTGATGATGAGAAATAAATGAAATGGTGGAATGAAAAAAGCAGGAGGAAATACTCGAGAAAGCCCATGCACACGGTGTTTGCCCACCAGAAAAGTTCACATGCCGGAATCTGGGATCGAACCAGGGACCCAATGCACCACAGGTGAACGCTCTACCACTGAGCCGGTACTTCTGCAAGACTCTTGCGCAAGAGTCTTGGTCTTGGTCTTGGTCTTGCAGCCCTTGGTCTTGGTCTTGCATCGTGATTCCTGGTCTTGGTCTTGGTCTTAGTCTTACATAAACTGCAAGACTAAGACTCTTTCTCTCGTCACTAGATCAGGGTCCAAAAAATTTTTGACCGCCCCCTAAATCGAGTTTTCGTATTTTCTACGAAATAAACACATCATACTGAGTTAAGAGATAGTTTGAGTTTGGCTACACTGTATGTAGTTCTCCGGATATAAGGTGTAGAAGAAAATTTCTGATTAAAACATTGGATTTTTAAATGAATTTTTGGGTTAGGGGCCACAAATTTTTTGAACGGAATCTAAATTGAATTTTCGTTTTTTTTTTTTTTTTAACGGAATAAGCACATCAGACTAAGTGAAATGATAGTTTGGGTTTGGCTACACTGTATGTAGTTCTCCAGATATAAATCCTACAAGAAAAATTTTGACTGAAATATATCGAATGTTTTGATCCAAAAAGTAAAGTGACATTATATTCTTTCCTTGAAAATATTTTATAGTAAAAGAATCAGGAAAATATTTTGTACTCAGAAATAAACTTCTGCGTTGTTGAACGACAATTTTATCGTAAATACATAATTAGAACAATGAGAACTATAATTGGAATCTTTAAGATAATATAGTGTTATAGGAACATATACTGTTCTACTAAAATTAGAATCTAATTAGCGTATAAGTGTCCAAGAAAAAGTGTCCAACACATATTATACATATACTGATCAATAAATCTGATTGAAGTGAACAAAATTATATAGTTGAGTGTAAATCTACATGCATGATTTTCGAGAAAATTGGGAGAAAAGAATCTTTATGCTGCTAGTAAGTGTGTCATTCGTTGCGCATAATAATTGGTAGTTTTTATTCTGTTAGATCAGGCTGTTTATTTATTTATGTACTCACAGACGCAAACTCTGCTAAGAATGTAAGGCCTTAGATCAGAGTTTCTCTGTCTTTTCCTCTGACGTACCATTAATGTACAGTCAGCGACAAAAAATATTTCTGTTCGGTAAAATTTATTGGGGAATAATTGTGGTATAGATAGTATTTGGGGAATAACGATGAGTACAGTCATTACATTCTTTTTAATTTGCTGAAAAGTGTACTCAAATTGTCCTTCCATTTTAAAGTTATTTACGAGACTAATTTCATCTAACGCTGACTGTACCAGTGTTAGAAATGGTGGGAGAAAGGAACAGTTTAAATATTAATCAGACCAAGAGCTAAAATGTATCAATTTCTAAAAATTAAAATAATGTTAAGTGAACACATATTTTTCATTACAGTATTTTAGTTTTCAAGAAACAGTCAGGATAAGAAAAGAAATGAAAGAAAGAATGGAAAAGAAAGAAAACAAAAAATGAAATGAAAGAAATATGACACATACTCTTTCTTCAGTGTAAAGGCTGTGGTTGTTTATCTAACCCATTTTCTTAATGCCTGGTTTTAACTGACTTAACTTCAGTTTTAAATTGGATTCAATATTCAACTTTTTGGTTTTATTCAATACTCAACTCTCTCTCCAAATGAGAGACGATGTCGGGAAATTTTCTTAGGCTGTCTTTTTCTAAAATAACGACTAATGTGAGAATCATACAAGAGCAGGCAAATCTTCGACGGCTATTGTTCTCCTCTTTTATAGTATAATGCCATTCCAAGTAGACAATTTTATTAGAATAACTTATGCAGATTAATCCACTGCATAACTGTTACACTAAATCAATCATCCAATTCCTATTGCTATTCTTGGTTTGTATGAATGATTTTAAGTTGTTAACTCTAATGTCTATTTAGTAATTCGAAAATTACAATTTACGTGTTGTCTTATGGGGGTTTGAGAAATCTGTAGTAAAAGGTATAGGAGTATATTTCCAAAAGATGGTAAATCCGTTTGATAAAATTCTTCAAAAAAGGGGAAAAAACTTTATCCTCTTTTCTACATTGAAACACTATCGCAAGTGATATTTCAAACATAATTTACACAGAAAATAATGTGTTTTGACAAAAAATAATTACAAAATGTAACATAAGAAGCTCCATAGTATACGGTTCCATATTCAATTCAAAATCGGACATTTTTGGAATTAGCATGTTTTGGAAATACACTTCTCATATTTTCTCCTTAAATAAAGATTTAAAGAACATTCAGTCAATAAAATAGCAGGAAATTGGAACACGACAATCTGCACTTTATCGTAAATCCATTGTAGATGAGCTAAAGGATTTTGGTTGGCGACTTCAAATGAAATGAAATCTCCAGTTTTACGTCCCATGCTTATAACTCTTAGGCTGGAGGAGATAGATGAATACTGAAAGTGAATGTGTATGGAATTGTTGTATAATGAGAAATTAGAGTGGAATGGAAGAACCTCGAGAAAACTAGCGAACACGATGTTGTCCACCACAAATTCACATGGCCTGGGGTCGAACTAGGATTCCATCGTACTAGTACTAAGCGCTACACCCCTGAGACACCTACGCTGCTGGCTATAATCCCACATTATATCTACTACATAAAAAAATACGATACAGTGATTTCCTGATCTTGTACACTTTCTAACCGAGATAACCTGTCAAATAGTTTGAATTTCTTCTGATCAACCTTCATGCTTGAAGTGGCAGTCAGGGTGGAGCCCCCAGGTGGAGAGACCCACGGGGCTGCCCACACCGCGTAATACAAGAACTTGGTATGGATGGAGAAGAAGAAGAAAACAAAATAACCAGTGAGCGACCTTCGCTAAGACACAAGCAAGTCATGGAAAAGATCGGAAGAGGTGAGCTGTAATGCAAACATAGAAGAATAGATATGTATATGTAAATATGTATTTGGGCCACTTGAGTCACGGCCATATCAAGATTCGGACAAGTCAAGCCGTGTTTTCGTTCCTCGTTGTGAATACAATGGATCACCGAAAAACAAAAGAGGGCGGAGAGAGATAAAGTAGCAGCTGACTGGGAAAAATGGTACAATTACACAATACAAAGAAAGAGTTAACCCCAACTCCCCTCTTTAGACAAAGTGTCTTAAAAAGAAAAGTCAATACTAATTCTCTTGTTCTTATAGTAGTTGCTCTTTCCAACCAACATTGAATATTAATAGAAGTTCTTTCACTCCTTGGTTCTACTTTTTATGTTTAAGATCACGAACTGTTCACGACTTGATGTAAATGTGACTCTTTCGTAGCTCCATCATGAAAACGATAAAATAAAATCCGAACCAAGTGTGGCGCAAGTAGTGGTGTGGTTGATTCATATTCAGTAATTCTATTCACAACTATTATTCGATTTTTCTTTTTTTCCCCTCACTTTTTGATTAGTCATACCCTGCAAAAATATCGGGATATCACTATTACGTAAGGTCAAGGCTGTTTCACTTGCGATATTTACTTGAGGTGTAACACTTGGTGTAGAATTTGAACCTGGAAACACCCATATTGAAAGTAAATGCTGTAATAAGAAAGATACGAAATTGTTCTCTATTAACTAAAACTTAAAATAAGCAATATGACATTTTCCTGTATGAACTATTTACTTCAGTCAGTTTGAGTAACATTTAATTTTGTAATGTTTTAAAGAATTATAAATTAAATAAGATAATTGAGGGTGAAGTATAATTGTAATTAGAAATTGAGGCTATAGGCGTTTTTAATAAATGGTGCATGTCAGTAATAAGGTGCGTGAAGTTCAGTCACGAAGTTGATTGTCTTTGTTTTATGAGATGAGATAAATCTGACGTTCAAAGCAGCAAATATTAATTTTTAATTTATTTTAGTGAGTTTGTATTTAGCATGAGTGATTCATACTCTTATGTTGTTCGTGGTTGTGCATATACTGCGTTATGATTATGAATAAAGGCAATTACCGCGGTCAAAACAGTGCTGTACGAGGAATTTCGTCAAGTGGAATTGAAGTTTCCAAGTTAATTTAATATCAGGTGTTTGCATCTTAATATTCATTTCTTATATGTTAATGTATAGGCCTATACATTGAAATTTTAATTTTGCATAGCATCTTGCTGAAGGGAGTATTAAAATTCAGATTCCCTCTTGCGTGCGCCTGTTTCTGAATAATTATTGCGGTTGACTGATAGGCTCAAGTAATTTGATTCTATTATATATTGTCTTATCCAATTTGTTAAATAGCTAATCTGATTATTAAATTTCATAACACTACTGTTAATTAGAGGCTTGATATTTACAGTAACGTATATTACAAGAAGAGATTGACCTTCCACTTCAATATGTTAATTCTACAGTAATGATTTTAAGTAAGTTCTCCACTTTATATTGACTCAGAGATAGACATCCTCACTCACTTTGCCATTTTGGTACATGAGGGTGAAGGTAAATGAGTGTGAGGTAACGGAATCAACTGAATGTACGTGTGAAGAAATAAAAAAAAAATATTTATTTATTGTCTTCAACAGAGAATATATTCTCCAATTACAGAATACCAGAACAAAATATTTTACAAGAACAAAATATTTTACAATCTTGTTATTATATTAGATTTAAAAGAGAGAAATAGTAATAGGAATATGGATAAAAATTATACAATTAATTTTCTAACAAATTATTTAAAATTGGAATAGCTACAGTAGCAAAAAATGCATAAAACTAATACACTTAAAAAGAAATATGTACGTATACTTTATTAAAAATTATAAAACATTTTAACGCAATAATTGATAGTAAATTTGAAATGGCATTCTAACATCCAAATATAACAATTTCTGTGATATAATATTATATGCTTTGCACATTTGAACCAACGATGAATTTCTGCTATGTTCTAGGTGCATCATATAATAATGAGTATCTTTGTTGAGTATTTACCACTTTTGCATTAAATTTAATTTGATTCAAAAACTAACTATTATCATATATATAACTTTAACAGCTTGTATAAAAACATTTGGTCATTTATTCTTTGTTTAGTATACAATTTGATATAATTCAATTCATCAAACAAATTTTGGTTACAATATTCTATGTCGTGTAGCTGAGACTTCATATTTCTGGAAATACAAGTAGCGTATAAAATGTTTCTGTATTGCTTTCATTTTATTGGAACAAAAGAAGGCAAAAGGTGACCATACCAGGATCATATTCCAACTTACTTCTTACTAAACTATTCAATAATGCTTTACTAGAATCAATTGACTTTTGTGATAATAAAGCCTAACTGTTTGTATGCACATTTTACTATGTAATCGATGTGATTGTTAATTGATAATTTTGCATCCAATATTATATCCTAGTCCCTCATATAATTTATTTTCTGAAGTAACTGTTTCTTAATTGTATATTCAACTTAAAGACTATACTTACAAAATACAATATAGTTACACTTCTTGACATTAAATTGAAATATACCTCTTACCGACCAGTTATACAATTGATGAATATCTTGTTGAAGATATAGGCTTCCTTGGTGTTTTTTTCTTATTTCGGCAAATAATTTAATGTCGGTACCGCACATTAGACAGTTGACATATGTAACAGTATTAAATATATCATTAATGTATAATATAAAAAGGAGAGGTCTTAGGCTAGATTCTTAAGGTACTTAGTTATTACATCTACATTCGGAGGACAAATTGTTTGAATATTACATGTTGCTTTCGTTCCGTAAGTTATAATCGAAAGAGTTTTATCTATTGTGAACTTAATCCAAATTTATCAAGTTTATCTGTTAATCTAGTATGATCAATACTTTCAAATGCTTTCGAAAAGTCAAAATAGACTGAATGAACAGATGAACGATAATGGAAAACAGTTATGTACTGCACGTAATTGATTGAACGTGTCATTGTAGACCTGCCAGGGTAAAACACGTGTTGACACTCTGAAATATACGTTTGAAATGCTTTAGAATTCTATTGAATAAAAGTTATTTAAATATTTTTACTGGTGCACATAATATTGCTATGGGTCGATAATTTTCGATTGTTTTACTATCTCAATATTTCAATACAGGAGATATTCGAATTGTTTTCCATAATGT
The DNA here is from genome assembly GCF_964235325.1 of Thermobia domestica. Taxonomy (NCBI): domain Eukaryota; kingdom Metazoa; phylum Arthropoda; class Insecta; order Zygentoma; family Lepismatidae; genus Thermobia; species Thermobia domestica. Next base: position 164,147,584 of record NC_137462.1, on the reverse strand, counting down.
AGGTAAACAACCAGTTTTTGTAATCATATTAAAGATAGTGCATAATGGATTCATAAATAGTTCAGACCGTACCCTAAGCACATAAGGAGGTAATCCATCAGGTCCATTTGCCTTTTCTGCTTTAAGTTTTTACATAGAAATTCTTTGTTCATTAAAAGATGTAGTATTTAAAATTAAAGTATGAAAAACAAACATCACTAGTGGGTAAGCCATAGCATTAGGAGAGGTTTGATATACAAATTTAAAGAACTGGGTATACCTATCAGCTATACTTTTATCAGTTTCCAATATGTTACTTTGTTATTTTGATATTGTAGTATGCTATTATTATGTCTAATTTTTCTCTATTTGTTTTGAACTAAATTATAAAAATAGCAAATATCACATCTAACTTTTTTTTTCAATTTGCTTTACAAAATCAAAATATTTGTAAAATTTATCATTTACTTTAATTCTTTCCTGGTCTCTGCGTACATAAATTTATTATATTCAGAAAGTTTTGATTTTTTCTATAATATCATAATGATATTTTTCAGATCCCAGATCTACCATCAATATGTTTGTGGACAGCGAGGGATGAACTACCTCAAATTTAAAAAAAAAGTAAAAGCTGATGAGATTGATACTGACAGTTGATGGGTCGTGTGGTTAAATGAAGTTTGATGAAACTTCTTATTTCAGCTATGTACCATTGAACAAAGTTATACTCTGTAATTAATAGTTAACAGTGAAGAAGCGACCAAAAGTCAGAAATAAACAAATACGTAGTTAAAAGTTATTAACTTTTGTTCTGCACTGATGTTTACATCCAGCCAAACTAACCACTTTACTTAGTTGGGTGGTTTTGTTGAAGAAGAGGTTCCATCCTGTAAAAATGCTTCGTGGAATCATTAAGACATAAGACTTCTACAGGCTATTTCTGTTCCTGCATGTATGTATGTATGTATATATTCTGCGGTTTACATACATACAAAAAACGAAGGAAAAGAAAACGAATGTTATGAAAGAAAGAAAGGGGAAAAAAAGGAAAACACAACACCATCATTGAGATTGCTTGAACAACTTGGCACACCCGATCATTAAGAAGAAAATTTACGATTCAGGCCGACTGGAACATTATATAGGGTGGCGAAGAGAAGCGCTTTCATACATACTCGCATACATCAATTACCTCACTTTGACTGACTATACACTTTTTCTTATGAAATAAAACTATCAGAACAGAATGAACGTCAATCTAATTTACTCTATGCATGTTATGTGTGAAAAAAAAAATCAGCACAGAGAAAGAGAGAGCGCAGTACTGATGGACAGATAGATTATTCATCCTGAACTGTACTTGTTGTTTAGTTGGGTTGGCGTTTAGTGTTCTTTTAGCGCAGAAGCTATATAGCATAAATCTATAGATAAAAAGAAGTGGAATCCAGGCGACCGTAATGCATTCAAATTTCAAATATATCCAACAGGAAATCGAAACTGAGACTCCGTGCACCAAAGAGATGCGTACTAGCCATAAGACCAGTGAGGAGAACATGAATTGTGGTTCTTGTGCCAGCGTAATTAAAAACCTAAATGAATAATTTTTGTGTTATGAATATAAATTTGTCGCAGAAATGTTAATATCGGCAAGTGAGTATTTTATGTTTTTATACTGACCCAGGGTCGGGTTGATGTAAACCTTGAAACGGGTTGCAACTTTACTATTGGTATGAACACTGTTTTCTAGAATGTTTTCTGTCCTTCGTCCCTTTAACCAGCTAATGTACAAATATCACTAGCCAGATAAACATTAATCATAAAACTTGCATATAGTATGAAAACTATAGAAGCGGATAATGTGATATTGTTTGCAATATATTTGAGAAATATACTACTTTCCAGCTAAAATCATGATTTATACAGTTTTCGTAGCTTAAAATTGCATAGCCCCTGCTAGGTATGCAACTCAACTTGCCGTTATGAATTTTGGGTCAAGTATCATGCAAGGAAATTTCGCACATTTAATATTTTCTCCCTAAACTTGAACTGGTCTGAACATATCCCGTCCAAAGCAAGTTTCTAGCCCATTTATGTAATGTAGGTAAGTAGAGTAGTATCTCAAGAAGATAGGAAAAGGATTGTTAGTTATCTTTTCCTGGATAAATGAAGAAAGGTTAAATACACACACACTTGAGTCAACTTTGAGATATTTGATTTGATTTTTTTTAAGTTTTCAGTCTAACGTCTCTTTGAGCACCTAGGCTACATGAAACGTGGATTTACAACTTAACGTGAGATCCGAACCACATGAGCACTCGTCGGGAATCGAACTCGAGTCTCCCACGTCCGCTTTACTTGAGGGAGAACTAATTTTAAGATATTATTTAAAAGTAATATTTGACGTTTAAGCTAAATGAAATCTATTATGTAAGAAAATTCATTAGTTATTGGGCATTTTTGTAATAATTTAAGAAAATGGCAGGTTAATCTATAAGTGTATATAAACTTCCAGTTACGACGGGAAAGGATAGATCCCAATACCTAAGCATTCTGAATATATATAATGTGTTTAATTTTTTCAAGATTGTGTTATTTTCAATTTTTTTCTCTGGAAAGTCTGAACTTTAAAAAGAACGTTTTCCTTTTTTTTTTTTTGGACTTCCAAATTATGCTGTGCATAAATTTCTCAAGTCTTATACGAGTAGAACGGCTTGTCCGTTCATCCGTCTGTCGACAGTTTTAAGAACAGAACAATAAGAGATATCGAGAAGCCGTATTTCATAAGCGATTCAGCATCTTAAGAATAGGTTCGATCTTCTCCATTAACCCTCTGTTCAAACTGGGAGTGATTCGAATTAGACATTTTCTACTTCAGTGTTTATTCCCACAGAACGAAAAATGGAACCGATAGCGAGAAGCAGTTTTTTTTTCAAACGATTCAGCGTCTTAAGACAACATATCATGACGATCCACAACACTCTACCAATCCCGGAAGTGATTCAAATTTATCATTACTTCCGGTTTAAATATTGTGTTTACATAAAGCAAAACTATACAAGATATCAAAAAGCTTTTTTCCCAATCGGTTTTTGTTTGTTTGAAGTTTAACTCCTGTTTTCCAGCACCCATGTTTTTTTCTTCTTACTTACAAAGCTGAATGTGTGTTTGTATGTTTGTTCGTTATATAAATCCACACTATTGAATCGTTTGGAGTGAATTTTGGAATATGCATAGTGCCTGTCTCAAATTCGGTTTTTGTCATGTCATTTTAATTAAAATTGGTATCCTAAAAGAGGGGAGATGGGATTAAAATTTCTGCAAAAAAAAAGAAAAGTGAATAGCTCATTAAATTAACATGAAACTCAGTACATAAATTCCTCGTTAAAAATACTTGAACACGCGCCCAAACGTTTCCGAAAATACGACTTCTGAACAAGATAGAGGGTAATTTTATTCAATATTTTAATTTTCCATTTTTTAGATTCATAAAATGGCAGAGATAAGGAAAGAGTTGAGATGTTTTGAAATAGTTAACACTTGACTCAGCCTGATTTTTATAATACTTTGAAATAGTTAACATTTAGGTCAGACTGGATTGTTTTAGCACACTTTGAAATAGTTAGATTTGTGTCAACCTGGATTCTTATTACAGTTTGAAATACTTAGAGCTTGGGCTAGCCTGGATTTTATCACACACTTTGAAGAAGTTATCGTTTTGGGTAAGCCTTGCTTTTTATCACACTTTGTAGTAGTTATCATTTGACTCAGCCTGGACTTTTATCACACTTTGAAATAGTTAGCATTTCGGTCAACTTGGAGTTTTATCACACTTGGATTGAAACACATCTGATTGAAGAAAGGAGTTCAATTTTTCGCAAAGAATAACGACTGCATCATTTGAAACGAATTTATGGACATATTTATATATTCTAGGAGGAAAGGGGAGTTTAAATATACTTTCAAGCGTTTCCCATAAACCAATTCCTCTCCTTGTGAGCAACGGACATTTCAATTAGTGTTACATAAATCTAAAACTGTTTTCATCGTTGGATTCGAACCGCATGAACTTTTAGCAGAATTTAGCGCTGAACTATCAGCACAGAGAGTATTGATATTGACTGCCTATCTACATAAAAGTCTATCGGCACTAAGTATAAATACTCAGCAATTACAAACCTACCTTAAATGATGTTAACGTGGAACCAGCTCCAAAGACATTAAGAAAAGAGTATTTCAAGTTTGGGCATTAAAAAATCGGATTTAATAATAATGGAATCGACAATAGAAACATTAGACTCCGGACCGGCGAATTATATGAGAACTATGAAAAACTGAGATTGAAGTGTGTAATTATTCAATATTGAAATTTATAAATATAATACCCAGAATGGTCTATGCACGAGAGAGTTGAATTGTATTTTGGGGATAAGTACACGTAGCGTTGGTTGAAGATAATAGTCGACTTCGAATACCAATAAATTACTCATGAAATCACAATCATTTTTTTGTTTCAACATCCTCATCTTTTTTCGGATGGTGAAAATTCTTCGTCTTAGTTGAACAGACGTATGACATCCAAGAATAACGTGTATACTCAGCCATAACGATTCGACAAATGATATATAGCAAATTTCATATTTGACCCCACATTCTCAATAGTTGTTAGACACCAGCAACTAGATCAGAAAAATGAATGGATTAAGAAATAACGAAATGCACTAAGCCAACAAATATTAATTTATATTGAGATTGAAATTAGTCAAGGGTCAGGAATGAATTTTCTCACCTTCAAAAAGAAAGAAAAAAGAAAAAGGAAGAGCTATGGCACTACTACAAAGTAGTTTAATCCCAACTTCCGGAAACACAGAAATAAAAAAAGAACTTAATTCCACTGACTCATTAATTTATCCATCACCAGATCTCAGAAACCAAGAGCTCACCACGAGGGAGGCCGCCAGGTCCGGACGTCCTCCCAAATAAATTTTCTAACTCAACATACTTTTGCATACTTTCTCAATAAAACTATACTTGTTTAACAAAGAAATGACTGATGCAGCATGAAAAATTGATTTTACACTTCATCTGTACTCTTTCTCTCATAAAAAAATCTAATTCATCATTTTTAAATGAATATATAGGTTTAAGTATTTTTCAATTACTTACCGTATTCTTGGATGCAAAATAAGACCCATTCGATACTATATACTTAGGGACTTGTAGTATTGACTCCCACAAAACTTAGACCCCTCCCAACAAACAAATTCTGGGTGCGCGCCTGTCCTGAATTGTTTGGCATAGAATCTTGAAATATTTGTATAAACAGTCTCTTTGTACCCTAGGCTACAGGTAAGATGAGATTCTGCAAGATGCAACTCCTAAATGGGTTAAAGATGGACATGATTTTCTCCCTTTTCGTTGTGCAGATCTCCGAAACTGGCGTAGAGCATTGAAACTTTGTATAAATATTTCCCGTGTAGTTAGTTGTTGATGTGGTGAAGTTTACAAAATCTGACGCCTAAGGAGAGAAATGGGTGTGCACAGTGAAATCCAGTGAAATCGAACTTACATCAAGTATTTTGAAACTAGGAAATAAAATGCTCATGTAAAGAATGAGCATTAAGCTAGTTATTGAATAAACGAGTGGAGTTCTTTGGGATCTATCATTTCCTGCCCTTACCCATGCACACAGACAAAATGAATGACTTCCAAACACTATGATGTTACTGAAGTCAAGAGAAATAACATACAGTATATTCGCTAAGAAAACTTTTTCTTTTACTTTTTCTCTCTGTAACTTTCTGAGTATTATCGTTTAAGACACAAAAGAAATGCCTTATTCTGAATCAAACATTCTTTTTCTCTTATTTCTTGCTTTCAAATTATTCTACAATACCGCATTTACTATTGAGCTTCTTAGTATAACAACTTCTAGGTGGTCTGTTGTATCAAAAAGAAGTGTAAGTCTAAAGTGTTGGAAGTAAATGTAAACACATTGGATTTGGTTGAAAGATGATGATGACATTTGCCGGTGGCTAAAGGCTTTAAAAAGGAAGAAGACGAAGAAGAGAAACCCTCAAACAAAGCTCCTTTCTGGATGGTTGGATGAAGGGGAGAAAAGAAAGTAAGTATCTTGCGACAGTCAGTCAGTCGTTGTGAATACACAGAAATGACTGTCGAATAATAATAATAATAATGATAGAGAAAAAAAAAGAAAGACGGATTTATAAGAAAGATTGACGGAGCAAACAAACAAACCAACACCTACCCTCTTATAACCGGATGTATGTGTGTATATGCTGTCGTTATAATCTCTCTGTGTCTTTTCTGTATAGAAGCGCTCAATACATATGAAAGAAAGAGAGATTTTCTAGCACGTGGGAAGCTAATGAATCCAACAGGCAGCCATGTTGTCCCCGTACTTCTACTTCCAGTTGTTGTCATGAAAGAATAATAATAACAAAAAAAAAGTGAATAACGAAAACAGTCATTAAACTCACATCAAAGTCAAATGCTATTACCACACTCTTTTCGCTGTAAGACATTGGAGGCATTTTGCAAAGCAAGATCATCTCTGCTCGGCTGTCAAATTCAGCAATGAAAATGCTTAACCAAATAGTAGTAGAGCCTTCACGATGACAACTAAATGGCCACTCTTCTACACGACAGAAAATCTACTTGAAATTAACATAATAAACAACGTTTTTTTTTCTACTAAGACTTGAAGCATTGTCTAGATTGTTTTTAAATACATCATCAAGTGGTATTTCCCTATGGCAGCTGTCAGTAACGCTCAACAGACTCTACATTATATCAAACAGAATGCTCGAATTATGCATGGGAGGAAAAAGATAAAAGTCAGAGATAATTGCAATAAACGTCTTGTCCTGTGTTATCTCAATAACGGATGATGGCGACGTTCAATATAAAAGCAAAATAAAGATCTAGAGTCATGGGAGAGAAGGAAAAAAGTTTACTATAAGAGAAAAAAGTCACAGAGCCTGTACAGAATCTATCTAGACTTATTTGTATTTACGATATTACTGTATTTACAGTTTAGACAAAGCTCGCAGAGATAGAAAGAGTTTCTACATTTAAATTTAGAAGTGTAACACAGTTTTATAGCCTCACCCTACTTGAAAACCATAACACAAATATTTCAAATGAAGATCAGGCAAAACCATAACAAGAAACGGTTCCAACACACCAATCAAGTCATTGTTTGTTCAGCATCCCGTACATAAAACGTGCTACTTTCAACCAAGCAGCTAGTACAAAGTGTGAGAAAACAAAACCGAAAACAATATTAACGATACAAACTAACCCAGTGAAAAAGCATTATAAGTGAATGATGCGTATACTCATATTTTAAATATTACATGTTGTTCAACTCTTAAAGACAAACACACATCAAATGTAACAGACCAACTAAAAGAGACAAGTAGCAGAGAATGGCAAACGGACAGAGAAATCATCCCAAACAAAGATACATGAGAAAGCACCATCCTCCAACGCTTGCGATGGTGACGGCGCTGAAACACAGCAAATACGTCCACTTCCTCCACATAAAAAGCAAATCGTATGATAAAAGGCAAGGGATTGAAAACAAGCCCGTTATTTGAACACCAAACTCTCAAATACTTGTTGTTGTTGTTGTTGTCTTTGATTGAGATTGTGCACAACATGAGACGTTATGAGCTTTTCCGATAGATACAGATAGACTTTTTGAAACAAGATATCACTTCCACGACATATTTTCTAGACGAGACAGTCTTAGTTGTTTTTGTTGTCTTCAACTGCGATTGCGCACGACATGAGACGATATAGAGTTTCTTCGACATTTTTCGAGACGAGATTTCACTTCCACAACGTACTTTTGAGACAAGACAGTCTCAGCTGTTGCTGTCTTCTACCAGGGTTGCACGATATGAGAGGATATAGAACTTCTCCGATACATACAGATAAATTTTGCGAGACAAGATATCACTTCAATCGTGTACTTTCGAGACGAGACAGTCTTAACTCTCATCTTGTGCATGTCCCTATTCTCAATCTTATGCAGGTTGAAACTAATTAAAGCTGTACTTAACAAAAGCACCCAGATGGCAAATCTCTAACTTGAATGTTCATAAAGGAGTTATTGCCTTCTTTATCATGGATGTTTTCAGAAAATTAAAGTTGCTACAAGTATCATTGCTGATTATATCGTGTGCTGTAAAAGTAACTTATGTACTTCTAGAAGTAATGTGTTCCTTTTAAAAATCTCTCTATAAATATGTGATATCCTTTATGTCCTGTGAACGAACTTATCTCCTATTAAACTAGCAATTCATCAATGAAAGATTGGGTTGAAGTCTCACTTGGCTCATCTTTACAGAATCCATTTTCACTTCATTAGTAATCGGACTTGGGTTAAAGAAACTGACAAATTTAAAAATTTATCAGCGTTTCTTTATATATGACGAACAAGAGTAGGTGTTCGAATTACGGTGGAATTTCCAAGTTCAGCCGAATTCTTTATTAAAGACACAGAAGCAGAAACTCAAAATATTGCCTGTAGTAAGATATGGAAGTATTTGCTACTACCTAGTAATTGGAAGTTCATTGCACTAATGTAGTTTATTCTATTTTCCTTTTCTTAATACTCTGTAATAATAATAATAATAATAATAATAATAATAATAATAATAATAATAATAATAATAATAATAATAATAATAATAATAATAATAAAAGAAAGGTCGTCAGTACTAAACAACATACAAAGACACTTCTCACCAAAAGAAATAAACATACTTCCTATAGAAATAGAAAGAAGAATAATTCAGGTATGTGTATATAAAATTGATTATTCACTCTGGTATTTTAAAGCTGTTATACTTAAAGTTGTTCACTACAACAGTTGGTAACATTCTATGTATGTTATTACCTATAAATAATGAATAAAAAAATAAAAATTCTTTTTATTGGAACTTTCTATGTGCGAAATGATAACGTTAACATTAACTTTTCACAATTTTTGTTTATTTCTATTTTAGTAATTATGGATTTTATCCTTGCCTGATAGAATACCCGCAATACTGTTGAGATAAGTGGATTAGTATAATGCTCAGGAAGCAAAATAGTAATCTCTCCGTGAAATACAATACTAAAATGAAACCAAATTACTCTCAACCAAACTCCTTTACGTGGTATACACTATTATAGTTCACCTTGCTATGTAAATCTTGAATTAGACTTGAAACAGTTAAAGTAGCTAGAAAGAGACCCTGGGACGAGTTAAATACGGGATATCACTGTAATCTTTAAAATGAAACATTCAACTCTGTTTCTAATGAAGAAGATAAAAAACATTGCGTGAACAGTACAGTAGCTAGGCGAAAGAATTAAGCTGTTTTAAAGTAACTAAACGCATGTTTATTTTAACAAAGAAACAAATGACAGGCAATATTTATACAGCGTGGCTACAGTAGGAGATGGTATCTTTTTTTTTTTTTTTTTTTTTACCTAAAGGCTTTCTCACAGACGAAAGGAAAAGAAACTAACGCTTTCTCTAACGAAGTCGGCAAGTTTTAACATTACAAATAAGAAAGCCAGTTAAAATAATAAATTTTAAATAAGTTTGCCCTTGGAACTTGAACGGGTTAATCTTGTATTTAGATCGACAACGAAGAAAATAATCACGTTTTTGTTGTGGTCCAAACCAAAAACTCAATACAGACAATTGAAAGGAGTCGTTTGTTCTATAGTCTAGAAACAAAGTTCTTATTTTTTTTTTAATGGTTTATTTCTGGAAGGTAAGAGGTAGACAGACAGAGAAAAAGAGGCCGCTAGTATGCATACAAAACGCAAAGTAATTAGTGCACGAAGGACTGAGTGAAATATTCCTGTCAGTTTTGCCACGATAGGCAAAAGATTAATAATATAAGTCTCCGCGAGACAACACATTCTGTGGTACATTGTAGGGTAATTAGTACAGTGTTTCGTGCTGAGGGTATTAGTTGTATCAATACTCATGTTTGACCAATAGACAATCTCACAAACCACACACACTATAAACACAAACAACATTTCATGCTTTCTTTCTTTTAACATACAATCAGAAACGTTATAGTACTTTATAGGCTTCTTAGTTATTCTGCATAAGCATGGAATGGAGAAGGAGGTTCAGCGTCCTGGTTACAATTTGCTTCTCTCCCTTCTTTACTCCATGCCATGTATATCGTGTTTGAGATGTCTTTTGTCTTTTATTTTCTTTTAACATTCTTTTATACCGGCTGGCTATATGAAGTACGTGATCTTAAAGATTCAAAGGACTAATTAATGCCATAAATTATATTAAAATTTCGTATCTCCCATTTACATATTATATCTAGAACAACAGTAGCAGTACATTTATCGAGTAAAGGTTTTTGTTGAAAGTGGTTAAAGCGACATACCACTGTTATCTCTTCTTCTCGTACACGGAAGAACTTAAATGAGTATTGGTGGCTCGTTATATGAGGAACCTGTGTTAAAAAAAAAAAAAAGAGCTTAATTCACTACATATGTATTTCATTTTAAAAATAATCAATACAAAACGCCACGAATATCAATTTTTCATTTCATTCAAAAATAATTTCTTTAATGTATTAAATTTTCATTATTTTATTCCATCTGTTTTTACACTACTAGCTACCTTCAACTTGCCTATCCAGGGTTCGATCACCGATAATTTCCTAGCTCCATTGGCGTATGCAAGGGAGGTTTCAGGGTTTAAACCTCCTTGAGCGAGATATTATGATAAAAATATGTACTAACGGGTAAACTCTTCGTGCGACTGTTGGCAATACTGTTGTGTTTGCTGTTTCCCACACTTCCAAACAATCTTGCGCACATCTCGCTGAGACACTCAGGCCGTGTCCAAAAGATACAAATGCACATTTGAAGTGCGCTTATTTCCGGAACTGACGTCACCTAGTGTGCGTCAAAAGGTCCAAGTTCACAAGTCTGCGAGTGCATAGTGCGTAGTGTGCGAGGATGTACACTACGTTATATACTTGTGTGTTTAACATGGCGATTTCTAGTAAAATAACCTAATAAAATTTTAAGAGATATTCTTAATATTTTGTTGAGGGGAATTCATTTGTGAGCTGATCCAATAATAATTTACTTGACAAATATACAAATTAGAGATAGTAAAATATAAAAATGTTACACAAATAACAACCCTATTTACGTTGTTCTCAGCATGCAAATGGAAAGCAACCAAATAGTTTGTTTAATAATGCTATAAAGACATTTGTGTTCAAATATTACATGGTTTATGTAGCTTAATTGAGATAATTAGACTATCGGTAACATAGCTATTTGTACATAAATGACAAATATTAATGGCATATGAATTAAAATTTTAAGCTCTAGCATACAATAATGAATATCTAGATTATTCATTTTTCTATTCTACAGCTACAGCTGCAGCTGCAAATATTAATTCGTAGGTAGATAAGCGAAATTTTCTAGTTTTAATTCTAAACAAATTCCTTTCAAAGCTACCATATTTCCTTGCACTTTTGAGAGACTAATATGCCAATTTGCATTTTTGCCAGTTGCTCAAAATGAAATACAGAGCAAAAATTTCTGTCCACACATTTATTTAAGATTTCACAAATTCCTCTTGGTAAGCGTTAACTTTGTCCATTTCATTCATTTTTTTTTTCGATTCAGTGACTTGATCTTTCGGTCCCGGTTTTAAGAACTTACCTTTTAGCCCATGTATATAGGTTGTAACTTATCGTTACAGTGATTAGAAAAAAAATCTTTTCATACCCCCCCCCCCCACTCTTTCCTTTTTACCGTATAGATTTTTTTGTGCTTTCTTAAGCATCAGCGCTTTACCAAGAAAACAGAAATTTCAGTTAATAATTAAACGTAAAAGATTTGTAGCATCAAATTTTCTTTCTTTGGGACCATAATAGTACAGATTATTATTTACAGAATCCTTTATATTTATTGAATAAATATAGGTTAAATAATTACTAGCAAATGCTAGCGGATATTTTTTTTTTTTCCTTCGTAACATCTGCCACAGGTGGATAGAAGAAATGTCATTGGTTAGATTTTAGCTTCTAGATTTCTAGAAGCTGGGAGGAAGATTGTACCAAATTGTACCAAATTGTACCAAGATTGTACAATTGTACCAAATTCAGCCCTTTTTGTTATTCATCGGCCCGTTGGTACCACGCTGGCATTTTCAGCCCCTTTTGTGAAAAAGTTGGTACTATTCTACCCAATTCAGCACCATTTAACAAATACTTGTCACATTTTCAAAAGTGTCAGTAAGACTTTCCCCTACATCTCTTTCTTTTGATGTCTTTCAGGGAAGGTTCTAGGACACTATACAACGGACCGCGGACACCCGTTAGTGACGGTGGGTAACCAGCTTGGAATTCTCATCCGTCGTACCTGGCCCGGTTTTACATTTTTATTTATTTATTTATTTTACAAATGTCAGTTTACTTACCTTATATTCTTCTTACAGTCTATTAATCTCCTTCGGTCGTGAAATGAGCAAGAATAAGGAGCAAAAATTTATATTTTAATATTTTATTATAACATACTATTTACACACAAACTCGATGATTGATTTGTTTCTAGTTTTATATTTTTTCATACACTGAGAAAAAAAATGAAGGTGGCGTACTTAAAAGGCTAGGTTACATGCGTAATTCCTCTAGTTTTTGGACTTAACGTACAGCAGACGTGTAACTGAAAACGTATGTTTTCTAATACTTTCCGTATAAGTATTCCATTTATACGTACTTTTCATATGAAACAACTGAGGAATGTAACATAAGTATATGCATGTGATATACGGAAAATTGTCAGATGTCAGGAATCTTGCAACGGCATGATGTAACATCTAAGGACAGTGCGTATGTAGCATATGGATAGCGTATGCTCCATACTGATTTCTGTAGTAAGCAAGAGGATCTAGTATATTTGTGTAATATAACGCTGTCCGGAGAATGGATTCTTCTCAGTGTATATAGCCATAATACTTATTTGGTTTATTGATTACTTTCAAATAAAGGTGTGTTTGATTTCCTTACAATACATACCGAAAATGATAAGTGTTTTCCCATTTAATTTGCGTCCTCTGTTAAACTTCCTACATGCAATAAAAGTTTCATCTACTTCCACGGTTGTTCGGGTTACTCCTATTTGGATGTTTTTAAAAAGAGTACTTTCTTGGTTTGCACTCTTGGAAGAGGGGGTGGAAGTGTTGTAGAATTTCACCTCTTTTAGTTTCGTGTTATAGAGCAATGTATTACGCTGGTATAAAATAATGAATTCAGCCCTTTTTGTTTCAATTTGGTACTATTTTTCAGCCCACTCCAGAGATAGGACTGTGGCAACACTGTAGAAGCGTCTTTCTTCATATACCGTGGTGGAATCAACAAGCACTTTTTTTTGGCTATCAAAATTTTTCAGTTTCAAAAGGTTTCCGGCATTGAATTTGCGTCAGATGAGTGACTAGGTCTTCAAACTGTAAGTACTACAGATATGTTCGAATAATCAAAATTCACAGATAGACAGACATAGTGTTTTGCGATCGTAAAATTCAGACTTCGTTGAGTGAATAAGGACAGCCATATTTGGAAATTATTGAACATGTCTAATCGTTGAACTGTAAAATTCTTCTTATTTACCTTTACCCTCGCTCACGTTTGATTTATGTATAATTGAAAGCAAACATAATTATTTTTTTTTTATGTGAATCAAGTTCAAAATGGTACGAAGTATTGTTTATGTGAAAATTGAACACGTAGCCATGCGGGACTAAAGAGGGTATTGAGTGCCAAACAGGGTGTAATGTAGCTAGCTAAGTTTTCATTTCCTCCTTAGGAACCTTCAGTTCCTAGGTGAGTGTTGTGTTGTTGTTTCCTTAACATCAGAACATTATGAAATAGTAGGACCTTAACCTACACTCTCTCTCCCCATTTTCTAAATTTTTTTTTGTTATTTATTCAAAACAATTCAAAGAGGGTTTCGTCCTTTAATATTTTTTTTTAACAATAGCAAGAATTTTAATCCCACCATCCATCAGAGATTCATAATTATTTGGATAATGATATTTTTATGTGTAGTGTATAAGTTTGTAGTGTATATTTATTATTGCTTTGGTTGGGATACACACTAGTGATTATAATGGACTCATAGTTTGTTTCTATATGATTAGCCCGTTGACGTGGTCACTTCTGTATTGAAATTTTAGTGCCGGGTTATTCTCGTGTTAGTAACCACTCTGAATTCGTATTTCCGTATATATATATTTAGTCTGGTTCGTACTGTGAGTTCTCATGAGTGTTTCTTCGCTGCGCGATGTTTCTTTGTCTCGTGGGGATGGTGATAGACTGCATCATGGATAATTTAGTGATGGCGAAGGGATGTGAACCACTGTAATTTAGTGAGGAAATCCAGGTGTTCGAAAATTTTGATAACGAGTCGTTGTGTGTATATTGAACATTCATTTTCCTTGGACAAAGTGGTATTCGAGAGTGCTTAACGTGTCATTAAGAATTTTATCTGTTATTACGTAAATTTTAACTTTCAATAGTTAACTATTGCAGTAATTAAATCGCTTCGTTGTGCTTGGATAGTTTAGGATCCGTTCGTAGTTGTAGATGTGGTGCTAGCAGCGTCGTATTCAAAGCTGATTGTTGATATACAGAGCAAATTAATAGATAGTAAATACAAGGATATTCAACAGAAGTTATTGATAGAAATGGCAGAATATTTTACCGAATAGTGTGCGTATCGGTTAGTTTTCGCAGTAAATCTGTAATGCTTTGTTTATTGGAAGGTAAGCCTGAAATTTAATTAGCAATTTTCGAAGTAGTATGGTAAGATGTGAAGAGCTGAAAGTAGTAGGAATGATACATAATATTAGTTTAGATGAATGGAACGGGAGTTTTCGTGGAGTATATATATATATATATATATATATTATTATATGTATACAATACCCCGGTGGTATTGTGTACATATGATAACCTTTATTACAATACAAATAGTGGCATATATAGGGGGGCCGCGGTGGCTCAGTGGTAGAGCGTTCACCTATGGTGCTTGGGGTCCCGGGTTCGATCCCAGCCCCCGCCAAGTGAACTTTGTGGTGGACAAACACCGTGTGCGTGGGTTTTCTCGGGGTTCTCCCGTTTCCTCCCACTTTCTTCATTCCACCATTTCATTCATCACTCATTATCACCGTCTCCATTAGCCTAACCGGCATAACCGTGGGACGTAAAACTCAAAGTGGCATATATATTTATAAAAGCATATTATAGTATAGGATTATCGAGCCTATGGGCTTTTTGTGAATTGGTTGGTGTTCCGTAGTATTGACTAGTACTTGAGAATATAGATATGTTGATTTGTGATTATGAATATTAAGAATATAATAGGAACCCAACATATAAAAATATAAGCCCAGTAATGAATATACATATGAGAGGCCACTAGATCAAGTGAATGAGGTGTGAATGTGATCGGAGTCTCCTAGACCTATCGTCGAATATCATAATTTCGGAAAAGCTAATTCATAAGATTGGGTTGAGTGGAATTTAGTTGCAATTCGGTGTGTAAGTGAAGGGGAATAGTGTAATAATTTCGATGCGTATTGATATCTTGCGAAACTTCATAATACGTCCGCATATTATTTAGTAATGTTATTATACTATATTTTTACAATATTTCCAATAACGAGGAAGATTCGGTGAGGAAAAAGTAATACAGGTTAACACATCCTATTTTCCAGTATTTTCCAGTTTTTTTGTTTCATAGTTTTTTTTTATATAAGCATTAAGTACTTTCTTCCTACTTTGTTTTCATGTGAGAAGAAGTTTTCATCTTCTTGTATACTTCATGGCATTTGTCATGGTTCCTTCGGGGCAGAGCGATGTCGTGATGTGGAGGACATGTGTGTGAGCTCACAGTGGGACAGTTTAACATTATTTTACATCACCGATGGACTTGTACTATAACTATCCGATTTAATTTCCAAGCTTTCCTCCGGACATGTAATTTATCTCTTATTGAAGCCTGCTGACATTCTGACTGCTTTGACAATAACGCTAATCTAATGTCAAATGTCGGGATGAAGAATTGATAATGATGATGATTTAGAGAAAAAGAATATATTTACTTAGTTCATCTTTTGATTATATTGTTTATTTACTTACATTTTTATTGAACGGGATTTTTTTTTTTTTTTTTGAAAATTTTCCTTTCTATTGTCTCCTTTGCTTTTAACCGACTTTTGATGGTAACGAAGATTGTTTGTTATATAGAATTTTTTTCTGTAAATTATGATGGTCGTCTAGCGGAGACGGAATAACTAGGGCGCAGGTACTAAGGGGGAACTTTCTAACGGTAGTCCTCCTTCGTATCTCTGCTTGGTCACAGACTTCTAGCGGGTTTCAGGATAGTATAATCGGTCTGTATTGTGAGGACCGTACGTGTTTGGGGTTTATGTTAAATTGTTTCGGTTTAAGTCAACAAATGGTTGCAAGTTTTATCATCTTCGACGACCTAAAATTGTTCGGTTCTTCATTTGCTACTTCGGTTCTTTTCCTTGTATCTCTGATCAACGATGACTCCAAGACGTCGATTATTCAAAATCTAAGAAGCTAGCGTTATTTGGAATGTGGAAAGGATAAATTTTAAAGTTACTTGATATTTTATCGGCTTGGAGGCATTCGATGTTCGCTCTTTGATTTTTTTTCTTTCTTATCTCTTTCCTCGAACTAATTTTTTTTTTGCCATTTGTATATTCCTTGATATAACTACTTTTTTTTAATGTTTATAATAGAGACATCTCTAACAGACATGTTACATATATATATTTCATTTAAGGGGACTTATAACTGAAGTTCTGGGATTTTGGTTCCGAAATGGGTTCATGATCTTGGAAGTCGTTTCCATATTGCTGAGAAATTAGTCTCCATTAAATATACCTGTAATCCGATATTCATAGTGGTTCTACAGATTATATTTCTGCCAGTTATAGCAAAATAGTATCCTTAACATCAGCTAGGCCTAGCTAATCACCAATAAGAAGGAATATTAATCACCTGTGTACGCAATTAACATGATTTTTCTTAAATTTTGTAAATATACCTTGATGAATAAAAAAAAACTGTTTATTGATTAAAAACCTTGGGTTGGATATTTGTGGAAGTAATTTTTTTTTATTTTATGTATTATTTTAAAATTTTAATATTTATCGTCCATACGAGAATACTACTGTATAGATATACAAGCTTCTGTTATTACGAATTTAAAAGCTCTTACTATAATATTTTTGTAACTAACTTAATATACCCTTTTACTAGACCGAGACTGTACAGCAGAATCTGTTGTTGGATGTAATTACCAGTAATTTTGTTTCATATCGTAATACCTATGTTTAAGACTTCTAGTTAATTAAATAAGAAAATCTTTTGTAAATTGCTTGTTTGCACTTCAATTTCAATTTTCTGCGCCGTCTCACTTAATCAGCGATGAGTATACTGACGACATTTTCTGGAATTATCTATGTTACAAAATTTTAACCTCTATTCGAAATCAATTGATGGAAAATTAAAATATTAACATTTATATTCGATGTTGCAATGTAAAGTCAATATTTTTGTATATGATTTCTCTGTATGGGCGAGAGTACCTTCAGAAACTATGAAAATTTTCGTAATCAGTGAAGAATCCGTAATAATCATTCCATCCCAAAAGAAAAATCCAACGCCCAAATTGAAAGTTTAATTTGCGTCAATTTAGTGCGTTCATCTTTATAGAACAGTGTTTCCCTAGTTATTCATTTGGAGTTGCCATAGTGCGAAATCACATCCAATTATTCTAGAAGTGCAAATAGTGACAGGTTAACGCAGATATCCCAATATGCCGGAATCAAAATAAAGTTTGCAAATAATTTACTATATTAATTTGGATAGACAGGAATAATGTACTAAGAAGATATATAGACTATGAATCACCTTGAATTTAAGTATGCCCAAATTACAGTGAAACAAGTAGTGGCAATTAATTAATAATTTACAGGAACTGTGATTTACTAAATTTTATTCATAAATACACCATCTTCTTTGCAAATAGTTGGCCTAAAGATATATACATTGTTCTGCAATAACTTTGGAAGAATATGGAAAACTTCAACATATTTAATGCGATGGAACACTTCCCTGAGAATTAAAGTTCAGAAATTTTGTGCTATTTTTTTTTGTGCAATTTTACTCAATGTTATTTGAAAATTTCATGAAACTTTCTTTGTCTCGTAAAGCCATAAAAGATTTTTTTGTTTAACCACTAACTGTTTTGAAAATCATTTGATACTGCAAATTTTATGTGAAATACTGCTAAAACCATTTCCCTGTTTACTTCCGTTGTGAACGGAGGTATTTCCATTTTGGAAAATATTAATGTGTTTATTTCGGAGTTTAATATTTTTTTTTATTTGAATATGTCAAATTATTAAATGTAAATAAAACTTCCAGCTGGAAAAATGTTTCTTTATTTTCTATAATTTGTAGACCAATGCATCCTAGCAACTAATGGTAGTTTAGTAAGATTTTAATTTATTTGTGTATTTATGTATTTTAGGTTGATGTGATGGTGTGGATTTACTCCGATTTGGTTATAAAGAATATTTCAATAGCGAATGAATATATATATGAGAGTAAAATCAATACCCAATTTAGGCATGCACTGAAAACAGTATTAATCGAAATTATGACGTAATATCATATTATTACTCCTCTAAATATGATCTAGATATATACATATATTCAGTGCTGTATAGCACAGAAGAAGATGGAGTAATCGTTGAAACGGTGACTGGTTAAAAAAAAGAAATAGTGAAAT
Source organism: Thermobia domestica (assembly GCF_964235325.1). Taxonomy (NCBI): domain Eukaryota; kingdom Metazoa; phylum Arthropoda; class Insecta; order Zygentoma; family Lepismatidae; genus Thermobia; species Thermobia domestica. Next base: position 164,128,696 of record NC_137462.1, on the reverse strand, counting down.
AATTTAAATTGCAGAGTTACTTTTTTTTTAATGTTTTCTTTCAGGGTTATTCTTTTATGTGGACAAGTTAGATACTGTTTCTTTCTTCTCTTTTCTTTCATCTTCTTTTCTTCTTCTTTCTTTTCCTATCTTTTTTTCCTAGTCTAACGGCCATACTCATGTCATCTCATTTTAAAGACATTTCATTTTCTCTGGAATGTTTTTATTTCTCTTTTCTTCGGTGAAGTGTCCGCCTTATTCAACACACGGTTAATATTTCCTATGGTTTCTTCTGAAATCGTTGCCATGGAGATGACATGAGAGATGGGGGTTAGAAGGTGAGTAGCTAGGTTGGTTCCTTTCTGTACCAAAGTTTAATATTTAGTTCACATAGTATTGCCGAGCGAGCGTTAGCGAGTGAAGGCGGGTTAGAGCTCCGCAGAGCACCTTGTTTTCTCTCTTCGTCACGAATCAGTTCATTTAACGATTCATTGAATGAAATAGCTAAAGTAAAGACTTGCGTTCCTCTTAATTCGTGTAATCCCATTATTTTACCCACTATGTAACGATTATGAACAAATAATTACTTCCGTATAGTTGAACAAGGAGAGTCATTTCATACATACTGCATTTTTTCCTAAAACCGTCTTTTCATTTTCATAAACTTTGAGCGTGAAGTAGTTTTTCTTATGGTTATACTTGGACGAGAAGATTTATTTCGTAACTGAGTAACCATTTCATAACGGAGTAATGGAAAGCATATAGGAGAGACAGCTGGTGTATAACAAAAGAGAGATGTAGGGCGCTTAAAGTGTAGTGAAGTGCACGCAAATGTTCAAGTGCATATTTAAGTGGGCTTATAAAATAAGATAGTCTTCTACTTGTTGTTATTTTTACCATATTACTTTAATTAGGGTTATCCACCTTGAGTACATGTGATCCTTATAAATCCGTATTTCATAGTGACATAATAACTTTTTCCTGTAAATTTTTGTCCTCGTGTTGTTCAACACCATCATTTTTTCCTTGCCATTCTTTCAAGTGTTAACTTTTGGTGTAGATTAAACATGTGGAGACACTACTTCGAAGATTTACGAGTAAAATCTATAGATTCACAAAGAAAGAATAACATCTAAGGAACTACTAGCGCAATATTGTAGAAATAGTCCAATCAGTATGCCTGTAATTGAGGCTATACAGTGAAACTACGACAACTATAGTGTCATTTATGTTTAATCTACCGTACAGGAAGTATTTATACCCAATATGGACTCTCTCCCAAAGTAGTTTTGAGCCATATTGTTGTAAATAGCGCTCCCCTCAGCACCTTCGGTGTCCTAACGCTCATGCAAATTGCCTATACTTTCGCTTACAATAAAATTCCTAAGCTACTTCGCAACAGTGTCGTCAGCGCCCTAACCACCAGTTCTATTGTTCTTCCCGGGAATTAATAAATAGAACATCGCCAATAGTTTAATGGTTTTTATGCTGATGTTTATTGTACACATAAGACAACACACACACTGGAAGATCAGAAATTACAAATATTTGCAGGTACGGCAAAGCTGAAGCTGTTGGCATATATGAAAGAAACTCTTAAGTCATTTTTAGGTTACCCCATATTGTCAATCTGTACGATATATTTATCTTTAATATAAGTATGTTTATTTTTTAATATAAGTATCTACAGTATAAGTATGTTTATTTTTTAATATAAGTATCTATAAATATGTTTATTTTTTTCTAGTACGCGAAATTCTCCCTTTTTTTGTTAACAATGTTCTATGTTCCACCACTATAAGGCGTTGGAATCAAGTGCGGATCAAAAGCTAATTTGACGAAGTGTACACTATTTACTATGCGCTCCATTTGTAGACTTCGAGTGTGCATCCTCGAAGTGTGCACTATGCACTTTTGGACACGGCCTTAATCTTCGCTTGGGAACCATTTGTAATGGATCTACCACTTGGCACTACCGTCAAGTGCGAAGTTCGTGCAGTTATTCGATTTGTGAACGCAAAAGGCGTTAAAACGATTCAAGTTTATCACCAGTTGACGGAAGTATATGATCAATCATGCATAAGATTGTGTTGTTATTCTGACCGTTACTCTGCATGTTAATTCGTGAACGGATACTAATTTTGAATTTTCTTGTAATATATATATATATATATATATATATATATATATATATATAGAGAGAGAGAGAGAGAGAGAGAGAGATAATCTCGACCAAATTCGTTAATGGAGTCAATCTGTTAACGTATTAATGGATAACGGTGACATTAATAATGGCCATCTTTACTCCTATCCCATACATGTAAGCGAATTTTTGAATGTTATTTTCAGCAGTAGATAGGCAGAGAGATTATGTCAGCCGAATTCGTTAATGAAGTCAATCCGTTAACATATTAACGGATAACGGCGACTTAACGGTGACTATCTGTAGCTCATATCTCATGAATGGAAGAGAATTTTTGAATTCTGTTTCCCGCAATAGATAGATAGCTAGACCGATTATCTCAGTCCACTTTGTTAATGGAATAAATCCGTTAACGTATTAACTAATAACGGTACTTTTATGGTGGTTATCTATAGCCCATATCCTATGCACGTAAGCAAATTTTTCAATTCTGCTTCTAGCAATAAATACAATGGGTAATTCAAAAGTGACGATAATCGGACATAAAAAAATAAATAAAATAATTTCGCTTCTCTATACTCTCAATAGTTCTCTGTGAAAGAAATATATAAACTGGTCATCATTTCTGGGAGATACATTCATTTGAATACTACCAGCCGAGATGATATCACGAAATCAGAAAAAAGCGAAGGGACAGTAGTCATCAAGTATCATCCGAGAAGCAGAATTCGAGCTTCTCGAAAACCTGCCCTATTCTCCATATTTAGCTTCCAGTGACTTCCACTCTTTACCCCTGTCAAATAAAGGCACAGGGTTTAAGAAATTTGAAGATGATAGCGAGGTGATTACTGTTGTAGAAGCATTTGTTCTGGATCAAAACGAATATTTTTTCAAAGCGTATTCAGGGTTTAGAAAAAAAGATGAACTAAATATATCGGGTTATTAGGAGATTATGTAGAAAATAAATATAATTTTAAACTATTACTGCTGTACTACATATTTGTTATCATTATTTACGAAACACTCCTTGTAGCTAGAGCGATTATCTCTGCCCAGTTCGTTAATGAATTCAATCCGTTAAGATTTTAAAGGGATAACGATAACTTTAACGGTGGCTATTTATAGTCTATATCCCATGCACGTAAACGAATTTTTGAATTCTATTTCACACAATAGATACATAGCTAGAGCGATTGTCTCGACTGAATTCGTTAATGGAGTGAAATCGTTAACATATTAACGGGTAACAGTGAATTACATCCAACCGTTTAGTTCACACTATAACTTTTAAACAGAGACGAGTTTTTGATATATACAGTGGCGGATCCAGGATATGATCAAGGGAGGGGCTATGATTAAGGAGGGCCAAACCATAGTTTGCAGCGTTATCCAGTGTAAAGCAGGATTGAAGTCCATTTTATCCAGTGTATACCTGAGCGTCAAGGGGGGGCTATAGCGAAAAATGGTCCAATCCAAAACTGGTGGTCGCCAGTATCTCTCACGTACAAATTACGAGGCAAATCATTTCGATTGAGGGTGGAAAAAGAGGGGCGAATTACAACGTTGTGAAGACTTCACTTTCCATGTCCATTATGAAGACTTTAAATTCCGTGTTTTCTCTTACTCAGTGAATATTATTTTTGTGGGAAATAGATACTGCGCAGCAGTGTGAGATTAGGCAGAAACCATTCCTACTGAACACTGGTCGCCAGCTCGAAATTTTTAGTCGCCAATGGCGACCTGGCGACCTGAACTTTTGCGCCTTGATATATATTAGATACCTACATCTTAGTTGAGTTTGTTAATGGAGTCAGTATGTTAATATCTTTAACGGTTAACGATTACTTACGTTCTATTAGTCTACTCAAAAACTCTTGAACGAAAGCGGTTTTTTAAAATTCTTTTTCCAATAAATAATTATATAGAGCGATTATCACGGCCAAGTTTGCTAATAAAGTCAATCCGTTAACATCTTTACAGGTAACGGTGACTTTAACGATGGCGATCTATACCCCATTTTTTACTATTGAACCAAAGGTAGAAGTTATTTATCTCGCCGTTAGATGGCAGCAAACATTCTCCAGCTGTTGACATTGAAATTTCTAATGTATTAAATTTCTTTTTATTGTTTACCAGAGTTTAATACTTCTGCTATTATGAGTCTTAGTTTTATTATTTTTTACGAAATGAAACGATATATAATCTGAAATCCCGTCTCGTGAGTAACATTTGCATCTTACATACATAAATAACCTTTAATTTCGAAAAAAAACCTTCAAGTTATCCGAAATCCAAGCTATCTAAAGATCGCAATGTAAATATAGAGCTTGAGGTGATGCATTTAGGATTTTTCACGAGACAAGACTTAAGACTATCTCGTCTCGAAAATATGTCCTGAAAGTGATACCTTGTCTCAGAAATGTGTCCTGAAAATGATGTCTTGTCTTGAAAATGTGTCCTCTGAAAGAGATGTCTGTCCTCGTAAAGTACATTTGTTTCTATTGGAAGAGCACTACGTCATCAAAATCAGACAACAAAATTAGAACACAATTTCACTGAAAAATTCACCTCTCGATCAAGTCAAGTTAATGTTCGTAAGTGTTAATATTGTAGAAGCAATTGTTTAAAAAAAAATAATGAACATCAAAATTAATATTGTAAACACAGAAACTATAAAAGCAATATAGGATAATAGTTGGCTATATCATCAACAGACAGCCTATGAATCGAAGACGTGAATAATATTCTGTTACGAAATTTAAATGGTGCTGAAAGCATAATTGATAATTTACCCATCAAGATTCTTTTAAAAAAGAAAAGGTAACACCCAGGTCAAAAGCGATTCGGCTGAATCACACACAGTTCGTCAAACTTCATGTGAACCGGATCTAGGCGTTACAATAGCCTACGCAATAATTTATGGCGCGCCTGGTCACAGAAGAATAACAAGTGATTTTTAATTTTTTATAGCAATTAGCTACAGTAAAATAATAATAAAAGTATGCAACATTCCTCGTCACTTCTCAATATTGAAAGTGAGTTTGGAAAGGCTAATGAGCTAATCTGTTGGATAATATAAACTTATTCTTGAAAAAAAACATGATGAAAGATAAAACATATTTGATTAACACTTAGCTTTTGCTTTTCCTCCATAACAACTTTGACTTACTTACATATTCTATTGTAGAATACTAAGTATTCACATGGTCGTATATAGACTTTAGCCCGCATCCGTTGAATTATTGAATTCTTTAGAGAATCGGGACATTAAGAAGATGATAATTTTATAGAAATGGAAAAATAGGAATAATATAATAATATGATATATTTGACAATTATTGTGATCAATTTCTGAATATCATTGGCTGTGCTTTATCTAGACATGTTAGGGAGTGGGAAATTCCGTCTTAAAGGTCTCTTCTCAAAACTCTTTTTGAAGATGTAAGTCTACCTTCATATAGTTTAAGAATGAGGTCTACTTCTAAAGTTTTAGATTCCATCCCCTCTCCTTCCAAATCAAGAAGATTGGAGAAAAGATAGGTAAGTAGATGATGAATAATCAAAGTTGTGGGGAAAAATATATCAATCTACGAAGGTGAATTTTTGGCTTATTTCTGTTTCTATAATAAAACTTCAATTTGCTATTTTCTCTCCTAGATAATTATGTAGTTAAATTGAAAAATCGAAAGAAAATAATCACTTTAATTTATACAGAAAAATACATTTCTGGGTAAATAAAAGTCTTTTCTTGATATATTGTGTGTTGGTTGTATAATTTATTTCAAAAACAGTTATAATTTAGTTTGAGTTACTGTATAGTTTCTTTTCTTGACATCACTGTATCGGATAAATGTATTTGGTATTTTTTCCTGCAATGTATTGGGTGTGAATTGATTAATACAAAAAGTTTGCACTAATTACTCCAGTGAAATTTGGAAGTATTGAAAATCAAGTCAATTTCTCACATTATGACGTTTCTGCAATTTGTCATTCAACTCTATATTTCCAGTATAAGTTGCACTTGTTTATATATATATATATAAACAAGTGCAACTTATACTGGAAATATAGAATTGAATGACAAATTGCAGAAACGTCATAATGTGAGAAATTGACTTGATTTTCAATACTTCCAAATTTCACTGGAGTAATTAGTGCAAACTTTTTGTATTAATCAATTCACACCCAATACATTGCAGGAAAAAAATACCAAATACATTTCTTACCTTCGATATGATATTAAATACTCGTCCGCACCGATGAACCACTCGTGGTTATTTGCATCTCTGATATATATATATATATATATATATATATATATATATATATATATATATATATATATATATATATATATATATATATATATATATATATATATTACTTCGTCATCACAGGCATTCTGCAAGGCAGGTCACTGGGAAACAGAAGCTTCTATGCACCATAGACTTGAGATGTGGAAATGAAACGGGGAATACTACCATATTATCTTTTTCCCAGGAATTATGAATGAAGGAGGAGAATAAATACAATGATGGTTCTTCCCGAGATAAAACATTCCGGAGGTAAAATAGTCCTCCGTTCGGATCTCCGGGTGGGAACTACTCCAGGAAAAATCACGAGAGAAGAAAATAATTATAATAACTTTCATTACAGCATAGAAACTTGGAACATACAGACTTCACGACGTGTGGGTAAACTTGAAAATCTAAAAGTGGAAATGGTCAAAAATTTAAAGTGAACATAGTGGGCTTAAGTGAAGTGAGATAGCCAGAAAAAGGTGAGAGAGTATCGTGAAATTATACAATATTCTATTCGGGTGTCGTTAAGGCCAAGAATGGTGTCGCGATAGCAATGAAGAGCTAAGTAGCAAGACGTGTAGCCAAAGTAGAACGCTGCAGTGACTACTTGATGTTTGTAAAACTAAGCGCAAAACCAGTGAATATTGTGATAATGCAAGTGTATATGCCAATAACCGACCATGATAATGAAATAGAAGTATTGTATGATGAGATTAGAGACATATTGCACCAGGAGGGAAAAGGTAAGATCAACACCATAGTAATGGGAGACTTTAATAGCGTAGTAGGAGAAGGAGCCGCGAATAAGGTGGTGGGATCATTTGGAATTCGTAGAAAAAACGAACGGGGCCAAATACTTATCGACTTCTGTAGGCAACATGATATGGTGGTGACGAGCACTTGGATTAAGAAAAGAAAATTTTAAGAGCACTTGGAAAAGTCTAGAAGATAAGAAACGCTACCAAATCGATTATATTCTCTTGAAGCACCGTTTCAGGAATAGTGTACGAGGTGTGAAGACACTACCGGGAGCGGATATAGATTCGGATCATAACTTTCTAGTGGCGGAAGTGCAAACCTGGTTAAAGACAATCAAGAAAAATGGAAAAAGAAATCGAAAATGGAAAATCGAACTACTAAGACGTATGGACAGTCATGAGAAAGAAAATATTGAAGAAAATTCTGTGTAATTGGTGATATGGTAGACAATATGGAAAATAGTTGGGAAAAAGTTAAACAGATTCTACTTGACAAACTACACAATAACATTGGCAAGATGGAAAGAGCACCGAGAAAACCATGGATAACTGAAGCGATGCTTAAGAAGATGGACGAACGCAGAAGGACGAAAACCACGGACATCACAGAATACAAAAGGCTGAATAATGAATTGGGAAGAAAGACGGACAAAACCAAAGAAAAGTACATGGAAAAGATATGTGAAGAAATAATGCAACTTCAACGGCGCGGCAGATATGATTTGATATATCAGAAAGCACAAGAATTAGGAAGGAAAGCTAATAAATGCATACGCACGTTTGGAATCGAAGAGCAACAAGGTCACGTAGTCAATGACCATAAAACAATTCTTAGAGTTTGGGAGAAATACATAAAAGATCTATATGAGCAGAAGAACTGCCCTAAAGATATTGCATCGAAACAGAAGTAGAGGTGGATGATGAAGAAAAAGGACCCAGTATATTGAAAAATGAAATAGTGCAAGCCATCAAGGACATGCGACAGAGACTGGATACTATAACATACCAGTAGATTTGCTCAAGGGACTAGGAGAAAATGCAATGAAAGTACTGACTATTAGGTTACTTAATCAAAATCTTTTCTATCGTACAAATGTCTCTTTCTTGTCTCTATCTTACTACAACAGTAAGCTACTCCAAATCACTACTTCATATATCTTATTGAATCAATTTATTATTAATCTGTGCCGTATTCTCTCTTCATATAAATCTCACTAGTAACATTAATCTTCTTAAATTATACTTATCTTATAATCATAATATGTTTTGTAATCTTATAATTTTAAATCATATCTTTGCAAAACATCATAATCTATATCTTCATTACACCTTATATCTTTCTATTTGCACATACTCATGCCCAAATTACCTTAGAAACGGCTAGTGCACATTTTTAAACAGCTTTTATCTATGTACTCTTATATTCCAACACTGACTTCACTTATTAAAAATATCTACCTGAGTGGGGAATGGTCAAAGGATTTTTTTTATGTTAGAATGATTGCATTACCCAAGGAAAAGGAAGCAATGGAGTGCAGCAATCACAGAACCATTAGCCTTATTTTCCACACTGGAAAGATAATTGCACGTATACTTAACAGGCGGCTGGAAAATAAGATAGAAGAGATGTTGGAGGAAGATCAATTTTGGATTTCAGAAAGAAAAATGCACCAGAGATGTCATTCGATTGATGAAAATTATCTCAGAACGAGCTCTTGATTTAAAGGAAGTGTTGTGTTTTTACTTCATCGACTGGCAAAAAGTTTTCGACAAGTTGGATGAAACTTCTGCAAATACTTAAAGAAATTGGGGTCAAATGGAGAGACTGACGACTCATTCGTAACCTGGACGTAGAACAACGAGTCTAGTTGAGCTTGAATGAAGGAGAAACCAATAGTGTGGAGACTGGAAGAGGAGTCAGACAAGGATGGTATGTCGCTCCAATTATTCAACATTAACAGTGAATATTTAATGAAGGAAGCATTAGATTGGAGGGCGGATCATTAACAAGATCAGGTATGCGGATGAGACGGTTATTATAACTGGAACCAAAGAAAGACTACTGGAGATGATTGACAAAGGAGTTGGTACTGGGAAACTATGTGAAGTGCAAATTAACATCGAAAAATCGAAAATCATGAGAATATCGCGAGGAAATGCACCCTTACAGATAAGAGTAGAATAAAGAGAACTTGAAGAGGTCGACCATTTCAAATATCTGGGAAGTATTTTGTCGAAAGACGCGTATTGCACCAAAGAGATCAGGTCGAGGATTCAACAGAAAAGGTCGCTCTTAACTAGCAGCCTTAATATTAGACTAAGGAAGAAATTGGTCAAGTGCTATATATGAAGTATTGGGCTTTACGGTTCAGAGACTTTGACATTACTGAAATTAAAGAAGAACTGTTTAGAAAGCTTCGAAATTTTTGGAGAAAGATGGAGAAGATAAAATAGACAGAAAGAGTAACAAACGAAGATGTTTTAAAATGGATAGGAGGGAAGAGGACGCTTCTAGCCACCATCCTTCGTAGAAAAGTCAATTGAATTGGACACATCTTGCGAAGAAATTGTCTTCTTTATACCGCCATAGAAGGAAAGATGGAAGGAAAGTGAGGAGTAGGAAGAAGAAGAAAACAAATGATCAATGATTTGAAAAATTGAAGAAAATATTAGGAGTTAAAAGATGAAGCTGAAAATCGAGAAACATACTCAAATGCACATGAAAAATAAGATTAAATTACTCTAAAACCCAGAGTTTTTTATGTAGCTTCTTTTCCATTTTGTGGATTTGAAGGTGAAGAAAGTCTCACGGCAATTACAGCCTTCTAAGTCAACTCGTCTGGTATCTAGAGTAATTTAAAGATGGCGCATTGACTTGAACATTACTCTAAGGAGGTGAGCAGCATCATTCAGTTTTGATGGTCTAAGGGACAAAAACGATCTGACATTCATCCAGAAGTGGTGAAGGTCTATAAAAAGTCACAGAAATAACTGTATGTGTGGAAGACTAAGAAAGATGAAAGACTGTGAACGCATTCTCAAGTGTTATTAAGACTGTGAACACATTCTCAACTGGTAGGAAGACTGTGAAAGATGATGACAAAAGTGGCAGACATCCATCACCAGCAGGAATATGTGTGACGTCCAAACAATGATTTGTGAAGACAAGAGTAAGATAGTTTGATATTGCAGATGCGTTGCAAATCTCATATGGTTCAGTAAGAAGTATCGTCCATGACTAATTTGGCTTTAGGAAAGTCAAATTCCACGGTGGGTACCAAAACGTCTTCGAATGGAGGACATTTGGAGGAAGAGAGGACATTCGAATGAACATTTCTCCTACCCACCTCACACGATATTCCCACGAAGGAAATCCATTCCTTCATCGTATCATAACGGGTAATGAAACTACTATACCCATACAGGCTAACTAACTAACTCTATGGCCTATGGAACCACGGAGGTTCAATGTCGCGTTCACAAAAGCTCTCCACTGACTTCTATCCTTAGTCAATTGGATCCAGTTTCTACTTTGTATTCCTATTTCTGCGAGATCCATCATGATATTGTCCTCCCAGCTGCGCCTAGGTCTTCCTAATGGTCGTTTTCCGATTGATCCTTCAGTCAAGCCTTTGAAATCATTTCCACTTTCTTTCGTCCTAGCTACATAACCAGCCCACCTAAGCCTCCTAGACTTGATGACCCTAACAATGTTTGGTAAAACGTACAAATTATGTAGTTCCTCGTTATGAAGTTTCCGCCATTCCGCATTCCCCTTTCCCTTTGGGTCCGAATATTCGACTCAGGATCTTGTTCTCAAATACTTTCAGTCTATGTTTTTCCCTCAGAGTAAGCGACTATGTTTCAGAACCATACAGAACAACAGGCATGAAAATCGTTTATCGTTATACATTTTAAGCTTCGAATTTCTGGACAGGATTCGCGACAAGAGATTTTGAACTGAATAATAACATGAATTCCCTGCTTTTTGTCGGCATTTAATTTCTTCATGAATTTGATTTTCGTCTGTTAATATTGAACCTAGATATTTAAAAGTATTCACTTTATCAAAAGTATTATTAAATATTCTAACGCATACATTATTTGCCGTATTACGGTCCCGACGCTGTTCCATGTATTTAGTTTTCTCTGCATTTACTTTTAAACCCATGTTCCTGCAAGAGGCACCTGAGTCAAAACACAAAAGCATGACACGGAAACAACTACGACCAAAATATTAAAGACCACACAATCGGCCAAGGAAACAAAGGGTACTGTGTTTTGGGATCATCAGAGTATTATTCATGTTGAATTGCTAGCAAAAGGTACGAGAATTACTGCGGACACGTACTTCCAAAATATTACAGGCACTATGTCAGACAGGCATAAAGCAGTTATGTCAGAAACGTAAAGGGGCACTACGAGAGGAGGTTGTCTCTGCACGATAACGCACGACCACATGCAGCCCAATGGACTCGTACATACATTATGAGTTTCAACTCGGATATTCTTGACCACCTTCCCATAACCCTGATTTAGACTCTTCCGATTACCTTTGTTTAGATTGCTAAAGAAACAGCTCCATGGTGGACGGCATTTCAATAGACTGGAAGAGGCACAACAGACTACGGTTACCTGGTTAGGGAACCTGGAGCAATATTTCTTTGCTAATGGCATGGACGATTTGGTGTCAAATTGGAATGCAAGTTTGGATTGCAATGGTTACTATGTCAAATGTTACTGTGATACCATGTGACAAACATGATACAGCTTCATATATTCGTCTCTGCTCGTTTTTCAGTAAATCAAAAATTCATATTACTTTTTGATACACCTCTGTAAGTTATAATTACTTCTTTTATAGATTATTATAATGAAAAATTATTGGCAACTTTCTATTATTTAAAAAGAATATAATAATACGTATTTTCTTCTATTAACACAATAAAAAATTAGGGAATTTTAATAAATACAATTTTTAAAATATTCATATAGTGGTATATGAACAAGATTTTATATATATATATATATATATATATATATATATATATATATATATATATATATATATATATATATATATATATATATATATATATATATATATATTCACTAGGTCCTTAGTTTTCCTCGCTCCTAATTATTAGAAAGAGTTGAGTTTATTTTAGTTTAGCGTCCCTTTCAGCAACGAGGCTATATGAGACGTGGATCTACTTATTAACGTGGAATCCGAACCACATGAACTCCCACCGGGAATCTAACCTGGATCTCCCACGCCAAAGGCGCGTATGCTAACCGCTTAGCCACGAGGGAGCTCAACTATTAGAAAGAGTAGCTCAATTGAATAATATTAAATTTTGCCTGAAGCGATCTGAAGTTTATAATGCACTTACAGTATGTAATACGAGGTAAAGGTGCCTTTTAAGTTTAAAGAGACAATTCTAATTTAATAATCAAATAACGTTAGATGTGTGTTTATGGTGAAAAGCTACCCCGAAACAATATGGCTGCAGTTCTACCTCCATTATCCTTGTCCAAGACATGGTGTCACCCCGTCTAGCCATTCCTACAAGGTATCTTTACCTCATATTGTATACTGTAAACCATGGGCGGCGATTAGGGGGGGGCAAAGGGGGGAAGTTGCCCCCGCACTTTTTTTAAGTAACCAATTAATGTATATAGTTTCATTTGGAAATGTAACGATTTTGTATGTGTTACTGATTAATAGGAAAAAATGCTGCCATATAATATTTGCTGTTGCGTGAATACGTATTGGTTGTCTTCCCGTGGAGTAAAGAAAGCTACAGTAATTGCGTTTTAATCGCCACAGAAAATAACCCCAAAAAATAACCTATTGGAGCACAATTTCAGCATACTTTCATTTCTTCTTACAAGGGCTCGATATGTTAGTGAGCCGCTTTGAAGCTAATCGAAAGAACATTATGCAAAAAAGTAGGGCCTATTTCACAAGTTATTCTTTAATTGCACAAAAATTGACAGTTCCTAAAATGTCTTTTCTTCTTTCTAAAGTAAGGAATATCGATTAAAAAGAGCGTGATAAGAAACAACTTCTACCTTTTCCATTGTTTTGTAGTGTAATATACGAGTGAAGTGTTGTGTTTAAGGATGTACGAGTGTATATACAATAAAATTTAGTAAATTGAACATAATTCTAGGTTTTAAGTTTATTTTGTATAACTGAAGTGTGGATTGTAAGTATTGTTGTGTTTTGATGTGTTCCAAGAAAGTGAAATCTGCACCTAATGGCAACGAACATATTTCAAGAAGTTGCAAAAGCAAATATTTCTTTAAATGTCGTAGCATATGCTTGTAGTATTTACTGTCTTTCATTTTCTATGAGTAATAACATACATTTAATAGCATGTGTGGAATTAAATATTAAGTTTTTCATTAATCCTCAGTTTCAATATAACTTTTGCAAAACAAGCATCATTATTCATTACTATGATTAATATTATCCTTTCTATTTACTTGTTTTGCAAATTTATTAAATAATCTGATCACACAATTTTCCAGACAGAATTTTAAGATGTTCATGAGCAAGGAATCAAATCTCTTCTTACACTTTCGTTGTTTAAGAGTACAAAGGGCTAGTATCTACTTGCGTTGTTGTTCTCAATTTACTTAATAAACTATTATGTACGATATACGGTATTTTAACTGAAAATATAGTATCCTATTAGTTATACAACCTTTCGTCAAACAAAATGTTAGAAACAACCAGGAAAACTAACATTTATATACAAATATTCAGATCATGTCTTGCCCCCTCACTTTTAACGTCCAACCGCCGCCACTGCTGTAAACGCACGAAAAATTTGAGGTCGCTTGGAGCACCATTAATTATTATTCAATAGAGCTAATTTTTCTTATAGGTTACTTTGGTCTGATATGGAACCATTTTAGCAGGTGAGGCTCAGACAAACTTAGAAATCGAAAAATAGGGACCACCCTACTTTCGGAGAGCCAGGAATAACGTGGTGTCTACAACATTCTGGCTAAAAGTAGTCCTTACTTGAAGAAAGTGAGAAACGCTGGTTTAGAACGTGTCAGTATGAGAATATAAGTCTCATACTTAAGTTTGAATTTTTCTTAATACCAATACTACTTCCCTTGTCATCATTTAACATATCGTAATAAAAGCTTTATAATTCTAGACTGCACGAGAGAAACAATATAAGTCAGAAATTGGCCAAAATGAGACAAGTCAAAATTGGAGATCTATGTGTCATGCTCCACCTCCGGTTAACTTGGTATAAGTCGATTCTAAACGTGAGTTGAATAATCACTTCTTGATACGGTTAGTATAGGTGATTGATACTTATGCTTGGTAAAATAAAAAATCGCCTCCTGAAAACCTGTTTTTTTTTTTAACTTATACTTTCTACTGCCTAATCTAGAATTGTACACTGCTTACTACTGGAATACAAATTTGCGAGTAATAAAATAGTTATCCTCTATTAATTTCTTCATAATCACTCATTTACATATATGATTCTAAGAATGAAGTATTTACGAAAAGTATCGGCCATGGCTTATAGCTATACCTCAAGTTGCTATTACAGCATTTGCTTGGTGGTAATGAGAAACTTTTCCAGTCAAGATACGGCGGCTCAGTAGTAAAGTGTTAACCTCTGGAACGAGAAGACCCTCGTTCGATCTCAGGTCATGATAATTTGTGGTGCACAACCCGTGTCCATGGATATTCCCGAGATTCTCCCTTTCCTTTCACATTGCCATTCCACCAATTCTTTCATAATCTTTCATCTCCATTAGCCTAAAGGGTATTACCGTAGGATGTTAAACAAAAAATTCCATGTAAAATTTTTATTTTCCTAGTCAAGACGCAGGAGCAATCGAAGGTAAAATAAGAATATAAAATATTCACCTAAATTCGCTCGGTAAAAGTGGATATCGAATACGTATCTTAAATATATAGAAGCCACGGTTTCAACCATTTCCAAGTAGACTTTCTCATTAGGGTGATATAACTCTTCATTTCCTTGATTATTTGAAGTAATACATTCTTATATACTAGCAAGGTGACTAAAAGGATATAACTTACCTACCACAGAGATCCTTATAAAAAAAAAATCCCTATAATCAATTCTCTACTTTGCAACATCACGGATAATATTTCAAAACAAGCTAAACGCTGGAGGTTGGTAATCTTGAAGCAGCGGTTTAACAAAAGATGTTACTGTCTGAAGGAACTCGGTATGATACCCGCAGCTAACAGTGCGTTAACAAACGTAACATAAAGAAACAAACATTTCGTAGTTTGTATTACAGATAGAACATAAGTTTAAAGGTAGTGTTTAGCTATTAACGACGACTGGTAAAGAAAAAGACAAAATACCAAAACCAAACAAAAGTATTTAAAAGAAAATAAACTTCTAAATCCCCTATTACGTGTTGTACATTACAGTTAGTTGTCTTTAGACCTTCCTGTAACATAACCAACGGCCATTTTTTTATTTTCTCTATAGATATATACTTGTATACACTGAACAACTACAGTTTCCATATGTCATAAATAACAGTTTTCAAAATTGTTTTCTATCCATGTTTTCGGTTGTTATTTCTGCTGGTTAACATTTATCTTTTTGCGTTATTTAAATTACGTAAAGGCTTCTTTCTCTTTACGTCCTCTTCTCAGAAAATTCTTCCCCATCAGCAGCCACAAAAATTCTTTTGTCGTTTTGACAGTTATTACATATTGCCTAACTTCAGCTGATCTATGATCGATGCTGCAAAGACGACAGGAATTTTCTGTTCATACCATTCAGTTCTTTGCGTATTAAATAAGTTTAAAAACCTTCTGCAGAAAAGAAAAGAAAAATAAATAAATAAATAAATGCCTGAAGTACAGTATTAATGTCCCACGGAAGCAAAGTAAGAATATGTATGTATAAGAATGCTAAATTACACATGTCTTACGCAAGGAATTCCAAAAGTTATCATAAAATACATTTTTGAAGGTACATATGACTCATTACACTTTTTGTTTTAGAAGGATATATTATTATTAACGTATTTTTATTCTGATAATTTGTGTTTTAACTTGAAGGTAACTAAAGTACAACAACAAAATGACGTCACCCTAGGTTGGCCATCGTTCGTTCCACAGAAAAAAATCGCTAATCCTTATTCTATAAGCATGATGTCTCAACCTGTGAATCCCGTTTCATTCCCAGTTAAGGTGACTCCTTCCTGATGCCAGATATATCCCTAGCGTGCGGGAAATTTTCCAGGCAATCCAAATGGGAACAAATAGTTTTGATAAGTGAACAAGTTACGATAAAAGTGTTGACTTTTCTGAAGCACACGATCATGTATGCTTATATCTAAGGGTTCTGCAGGAATCTAGGTTCCAACCCACTTACCCTAACGTAACTAGGTGGGGCCACTAAGTCTGTGCTGCAGAACTAAGGTAGTCCATTTCGTTCCTCTTTTATTTTTCTCATGGTAAACTGGGCATTAAGACATTGAATAGATGAAATTATGTCTTCGCTAGTAAAGTAATTACTTGACAAAGTTCCTTCAATACAAAACACTCTTATTCTTTCGGACCAGAAGTTATGGCTTAGAGATCAATGCTTTAACCACATGTCACTTACCTAAATATGAGGGGTCAAAATGACACGGCTTAAAAAGAGGCGACAACTTGCATATTACTTTTTTAACGGATAATAATATTTAATTTTTGATACTGTAACAAAGATTAATTAGATAATTTTCAGATCATATCTGTAAGAATTAAGAAACTACTAAAAACTACAAAAACAATCGCCCATTGTAAAAATTTCCTTCTGAAGAGCAGCAGTGAATGAGTGTACAGTAAAACCTGTCAACTTGTCCACCTCTCTAAGTTGGCCACCTGCATTTTCCCATAAGACATTCTTTATTTATTACTCTGTAAGTTGGCCGCATTGAAGCAATGTTTACCATATGATAATAATGAAAAATTTACCTGAGTACCTTGCTCACGCAAACTACAGTTTTGTTATTCCCATATGAGAGGTAATGTTCTGCATTTGTGACTGGAGACAAAGAAGCATGGATTCCCACGATCTGTTCTTGGAAGCCAATGGCCAAAACACTACCCTGATAAACGGGTGGTGGAGGAAGATGTGAATAAGGAAAAGTACATGTAGGAGTTCAGGAAATGGTTGTATGTATTTGTTTACGCTGTCTGTTTTGGTAAAACCATTAGCTACAGATGGTGATCAGAAAAATGGAAACTCCTGTAGTTGGCAACACGTCAGATGTATGGGTTGACAGTGGTGTCGTAGCGCCCGGAGCGCCGGGCCGCTGGTGGTGGTGTGTTAGGTCGGTCACCATACTACGTCAGGCGCAGTGGAACAGCAGTGTCCAGTGGCTGCAGCAGACGGAGGTAGTGTAAAATGGGAGACCTCTCAGATTTTCAAAGAGGGCAAATTGTTGGTGTGCGGTTATGTGAAGGAGTGTGACGGCAGTGGCTACTGTGTTACGTGTGTCGCGTGGGATAGTGTCGAAGGTGATGACGGCCTACACAACACACGGGAAAACCACATCGAGGAAGCGGAAAAGTGGGCGGAAGAAAATCATGAGTGACTCACGCTGGGTATTAAAGCGCATTGTCACGCAGAACCGTCGTGCCACTGCGGAGCAAGTGACTGAGGAACTCAATCAGCACTTCCCCCGCCCTATTTCGACAATCACAGTCCGCCGCGAATTACATGACATGAACTTACGGGGTCGTGTTGCACGGGCCAAACCGCTCATCAGGGACCATAACGCTTTCGAACGCCGCAAATGGTGCCGCGACCATGCAACTTGGACCGTTGAGGACCAGAAACGTGTGATATGGTCGGATGAGTCATCCTTCACCCTATTCCCAACCACGGACCGTGTTTATGTGTGGAGAACGCCCAAAGAAGCTTATAATCTGCAGTGTCTCTGCCTAACTGTGAAACATGGCGGCGGCTCGGTGATGCTGTGGGCCGCCATATCATGGTTTTCATTGGGTCCTGTGGTCACACTTAGCGGACGAATCATTGCCAACGATTATGTCGCAATTTTAGGAGACCACTTGCATCCTATGGTCCAGATGTTGTTCCCGGACAATGACGCCATCTTCCAGTATGATAATGCACACATTCACACAGCTGGCGTTGTTGCAGCGTGGATTGAGGAACATCGGGATGAAGTTCAACACCTCCCCTGGCCCGCCCAATCCCCAGATCTCAACATAATTGAACCTCTGTGGTCCGTCTTGGAAACACGACTCAGGCGATGATTTCCACCTCCATCCTCTCTCACAGAACTGGCCGATGCCCTGCACGAGGAATGGTGTAAAATTCCACTTGCTACCATTCACGACCTCTATGCCTCTATCCCACGTCGCATCAAGGCTGTTCTGAAAGCGAAAGGTGGCCCGACACCATATTAATCTGGTAAGTTGTAATTTCGTTCAGGTGTTTCCATTTTTCTGATCACCATCTGTATATCGGCTACCTTCATCAGGGGGAGCTTTAGTAATTCCGGGAAATTCTCAAGGTTAAAGCTAACCATCTTAATTGTCAATTATTGGCACCTGACGGCTTGTCGAAAGGTAGCGGAGGTTTTGAGATATGAATTGTTATGGTTTCTCTATATACATTCTTTAAAAGTAGCTATGGTGCCATTGCTTATTAATTTTACAATCAAGTAGTACATATACTAGAGATCCTATTCTAAAAATACATCAATTACATTATTTTCTGTAAGTTGACCACTTGTCTATGTTGGCCACTTTACAATGGAACCGATGGTGGCCAACATAGACTGGTTTCACTGTATTTTCTTCCTGTTTTTGATGTTTGTAATTTATTGTCTTAAACCACAGAATATAGAATCAATTTGAGATCAACAAAGACTTTACAACAATAGAGCTTTCAAAAGAGCATTAGAGAAAAGAACAGCCCTCTTTATATCTTATTCATACACTAAAAATGTAATTCACTTTTAAAAAATATATATATAATAAAGGAAATTTTGATCCTATGTTCGTTCTTTTCCTCTAAATAAATAGATAATTCTCTTCTGCTTGTGTGGCCTAACCTTTTACCTTTGGCAATGACCTGTAGGAGGGCACTATAACTGAAATTTGTAACAATAGCATCACAAACAAACCCATTAAATCGACGGAATATGGAATTATTGTTACACGCTTGAAAGGTGGATCTCACGCGAATCTGGAATTAGACCCATATTTTGCATAATGGCCACGAAAAGTACAGAACATAACCTAAAGATTTAAAAATGTGGTGAAAGATTATGTGGAAGGAGATGAAAATCTTAACTGTTTATGCCTCAGGGTTAAATGAAATTAAAAAAAAAAAAAAACTATTATTGAAAGAGAGAGAGAGAGGCTGCTGTTATCTTTATTATCGCAAACGCTCGTAGTTAGCTTATATAATGGACGTCGCTCCTGTGACGACGAGGAAGGCCGGGCTTCCAAAAAGTTTACCCCTAGAATCTGGATAATTTTGTTTGAATATATGACAGATATCTGAATAACCTCTCCGCAAAAGTTATACAGTAATCGTGACCGCTAGTTTACACATTCATTTTTAGTTTTGTCAAGGAAGGTTTGGGTATTTATTTATTTCTTCAGTGAGATCTCTCCAATTATAGGAAGCGTACACAATTGTTACATTATTATATTGTAATAATCAGAAGTGAAACAGAAATTAATAAATGAAAAAGTAAAAAATATTAAGCTAGCAATAAGCAAATACACCCAAAAGAAGATTTATAACTGAACTCGCCCAGTAGTTTGGAATACGAAATTTTATCATTAATTGTAGATTGTCCAGTTTTCTTGCAATATAAATACTTTATCTTTTCTGAATTGCTTCTAATTGATTATTTTGAGTTAATGTATTTTGTAATCTAGATCACTACGGTGTAATCCAACGTTGATCTGACAATACTTGTAAAAATAGTCCTATGACATCTATATTTATAAACACTCTCGTGTTTCTCAGAATAAATCCTAATTACTTAAAAGTGTCATTTATTATCGACAAAGTATGTTTATTAGAAGACGTATCACAGCTGAAATTAATACCCAAATATTTATATGTATATACAACTTCCAATACTTTCTTGTCTATCATGTAACGTTTGATATTAGTTGACCTTCTTTGTTTTGAAAATATCATGAATTTACATTTTTTGGTATTAAAATATAATTTATTTTCTATACCTCACTTATGCATATTATTTAGATCCTCATTCAGTTTCAATACATTCTGATTTTCCTGTATGTCTTTGTATAATTTTAAATCTTCAGCATATAATAAACATTTCGAATATTTAACATAATTTGGGAGATCATTTATAAAAAGTAGAAACGATAAGGGTTCTAAGTTTGAGCCCTGTGGGACACCGGGATTATTATTATAACCGAATGATCTTGTGTGATTAAAGTATACATGCTCTTTTCTCAGATCATATGCAACTTAAGGGGGCAGATTACTAAATATTTTTAAAAAGGTAACAATTTTTCTTTTGCTCGTTTTTCGTAACTAAAAAGACACAATCAAATGTAACTTATCACAATAATAGATAATGTTATTGTACACCCGAAAATACGAATCGGAAGAACTTTCAGTGTTGCCATCCATAGAAATTACAGTGTGACCAGAATTTGAATTACCCAAAAATCTACGCGAAGACAGCGACTGGAAAAATGAACTCAACGGTAATATATGACTTATCATGCTGTCTTTGTTCCTTGTTAACTACTTTTTAGATAATATGTGTATTTATTTTGTAATAAATTACATAAGTTATTACACAAAATAAATAAGTTATTACAAAATAAATACAAACATTATCTAAAAAGTAGTTAACAAGAAACAAATACAGCATGATAAGTCATCAATTACCGCTGAGTTGATATTTCTAGTGGCTGTTTTAACCTAGATTTTTGGGTAATTCAAATTCTGGTCACATTGTAATTTCTATGGATGGCAACACTGAAAGTTCTTTCGATTCTTATTTTCAGGTGTACAATAACATTATCCATTATTGTGATAAGTTACATTTCATTGTGTCTTTTCACTTACGAAAAACGGGCAAAAGAAAAATTGTGAACTTTTAAAAATATTTAATAGTCTGCTCCCTTAAGGAACAAAACTCATAATAAAGCATATTTTTACTTTAAAATATAAATGTTATACTCTCTGCAATTCTCTCATTATTTTAAAAATTACTTCTAGCATTGTTAGATCAGTTTAAAATTAAGATATCTGTGTCACTATTAGGAGTCTTTGTAATCTTGTTAGAAATATGTCTGACACAATTCGAAAAAGACGAACAACCGTAAGTACAACGAAATGTAATTTCTACAGTAGTTTAAAGTTCCACGTTTATCCTTTTTTGGCTAAAGAAGACGGATTATTAGTGAAAGAGAATGATTATGAAAGGATCGGTGAAACAAGAATGTGGGAGAAAAGTTGACAATCTCTAGAAAACCAACGGGCATGATAAATCCAGAATCCAGATCCACCTCAAACTCACATGATTTGATATTGACCATAGAGCCTCCTCACACCACTAAGTGTCATCGTCCCTTCCAACAGTACTTTTTCATATACATCACATATATAAATCTGTATGTATATTTTCCCGGCGGGAGTTCATGTGGTTCAGATTCCACGTTAATCAGTAGGTCCACGTCTCATATAGCCTCGCTGCTGAACGGGACGCTAAACTAAAATCACCTCACCTCACCTGTATGTATATTCTATTCCAGCAGAATAACAACTTCCATTGGCCAAGATCGACATGCTTTTAACAGCCATATAAATTAGTTTTTTCTCGATTTTCTCGAACTCTAATATTAGGTTATTGCGAATGATATGTCCACCTCAATTAAATCATTGTAATACTTGATAATCAACATAGTCGCAGTCTGTAACCACGTATTTTTGCCATTGTTCAAAAAATGATTGGATTCTGGGGTGAAAGAAATCTGTAATCAGGCCCGCAACCAGAGGGGGCTAAGGGGTTCTGGACCCCCTAAACTTTTCGTGTCCCCTCCAGTTCTCAACACAAAATGCTATTACTAATACAAAAAACACAATTTAGGTATTTGTAAGAGAATTTTTAAAGACTTGACCCCCCTAACATATTCATGCCCCCCCAAACCTCTGTGGCTGGTTTCGGACCTGTCTGTAATCAACGATGTCGAGAAGCCTCAAACGTACATTGCTCTGTCCAACTATCAGCGAAGGTCTTCCTTCCCAAGAAGGGATTGAGATTCCAGAAGAGGTGAGAGTTAGTGAGAGACAGATCGGGGAAATATGGAAGGTGAAGAAATGTTTGATCTGCAACTCATGTATACTTCGCAACCTCCTTTGAGTGATATGTAAGCAAGAGTTGTCTCTCAACATGAGGACAACATGTCTTGATCATTCCTGGATGTTCCAGCCAAGTTTGCTGCGTATTTCATGGAGTTCAACACTGTAGCCTTCTCCATTTTACTTTTCACCTCACCTGAGAAAGATATGATGGATCATTCCCTTATAGACCACCATACCACCAAACAAATCAACATGATGGAGAGGAGCCTTAGGAAACCGTCCTGGACGTTGATTACGATCGGAACCATTGTTGTAGATCCATCTTTCATCTGAAGTGATAGTCCGATGCAGGAAACTTTCCCAGTTATTTCTTACACTCGGAGAACAGCACTTTTCCAGGCTATTCATGTTGAGCTCTACGAGTCTAACTTTTTACCTAACCGATTGTACAGAGCCGCTGAAAGACAGTGATATGATATATACTTAACTCATCTCTACTGGCACCAGTTTTCCTAGTGTCCGTTTCGGTGGTATTTCCGTGAAGCTAAGCCAAACATGACGGTGTAGTAGGTGACTACAAGGCACATTTTACAATGCTAAGTCACCATAATGAACTTTGACAACCAACAGTGAATGGTGATTTCATTCGCTTTCTTGTTCCAAATGCACCGTTAATGTTCTTTGCGACCATCCTGTGCAGAATATAATAATTTTGAATTCGTAAAGAAAAATTTCTCGCAATTGTGTATTCTCCATGATGCACATTTATACCACCCTGTTCTACAATGTACTGGCTTCTGACTGTACCCCAGAATGTTTGCTTGACGTATACAGTTTGTTACGTTAAACATATGACCTTTATCCATCCCTGTGCTGTATTGCTATAGTGAGTTTCTCACCAGACGTCAGACAAGACATTTCATTGCAGACTAATCCAATAATATTGCAGAATTTTACTATAAATATTCATCCTACAGTGGTACCTATTGCGCTTATTGCATCCTTTATATTCATTCCAAGTGACATATCACTTATTAGAAAGCATGCAACCTGCACTAATTTCTATCCTTTCACAAAATTTTCTTTCTTTCTATTTACTTATTTTTTATGTACTTTCTAATGAGAATATCTTATGAGAGAAATCGAGATATTTCACTAAAACGTGACCGATTTAAACCCATTCCATCTTGACCAAACTTAGTATGGTGGTAGACTTTAACGAGCTTAGTGCATATGACAACTTAGTACAAAATAATATAAGGTGCAGACTTTTGGTAACCCAGTTATTAACCACTTGAGTTTGGTTTGAACTCAAGTGAAATCAATAAATTACACTAAAACGTATGATAATTGATAGAACTCTGATTTTATGCAAAATTGGCATGGTGGTAGAACTTGACAAGATTAGTGCGTATATATAATATATTATGGTGTGCTGATCTTTGGTTTTCGAGTTATAGATCAAAGTTGGAGTTTGGACTTTTTTTTCAAAGTCAAAGCCTCACTCTGGTCCCAGAAAGTCCTGAACAGAAAACTTGCTAACTAAGTAACTCTATGGACTATGAAACACGAATGTTCAATGCCGCTCTCCATTGACTTCTGTCCTTAGCCAAATGGATAAAGTTTCTACTTGTATTCCTATTTCTGCGAGATCCATCTTAATATTGTCCTCCTAGATCTGCGCCTAGATCTTCTGAGTGGTCGTTTTTCTAATGGATTTCCAGTAAAAACTTTGAAAGCGTTTCTACTTTCTTCCATTCTGGCTAGATGATCTGCCCACCTGAGCCTCCTAGACATGATGACCCTGTATAGACTGTATAATTATACCGTTTACCAAACATTATTATAATGTTTGGTAAACGGTATAATAAACAGTTCCTCGTAATGAAGTTTATGACATTCCCTATTCCCATTCCTTTTGGGTGCCAATGTTCGTCTAAGGTTCTCATTTTGAAATACTTTCAGTTTACATTCTCCTCTCTACGTAAGCGACCATATTTCCCAACCATACAGAATACAGGCATAATTATTGTTTTATATATTTTAAACTTCAAATTCCTCGACTGAATTCACGACCACAAAATATTTTAAACTAAATAATAACACGAATTTCCTGCCTTTAGTCGACATTTAATTTCTTCGTGAATTAATCTCCGTGGTTTTGGTCTGATAATTGATCCTAGTTATCTATTCAAAAGTATCCACTCTGTCGAAAATATTATTTGACATTTTAACACATCCATAATTTTCGGTATTACGATTCCGATGAACTTCCATGTATTCAGTTCTGTCTGCATTTATTTCTAAACCTATGTCCCTGCTAGCGTTTAATAAGACCTCTGCATTTCTTTCTATTGTACCCGTATCATTATCTATTACATTTTCATAATCGGCATACGTTACAACCTGGTGAGTACCATGCAGTTCTTGGCTCTGGTTGTTGCTGTCTTTCATTTTCCTTTTAGCGTACCCAGGAAACCTGCACATCATAATAATTCAGGCATTCTGTAAGGTCATCAAAGTCTACCATCATTTCAGATAGAGTCAAGTAGAAATGTCTAATTTTTGAGTTATTTATCATCAAAATTGTGGTTTGGACGTATTAAAACTAGAGCAAAAAAAAAAAAAAAAAAAAGACGGGGTCGATGAAACTCATTGGATCTTGTCCAAATCGGGTATGATGTTAGAACTTTATGATCTTACGAAATATTATGGTATGAAGATCTTAGATTCTAAAGTTATTTGTCATCAGAGTTGGGATTTGGGCTTATTTTGAGTCCAAATCTCAAATTTAATGGACTCCAGTACCAAAGACCTGTATGCCTCGATTTTACATATGCATTTATTAGCTTTGTTAAAATATGAATATCAACAATTCTAATTTGGTCAGGTGAAAACCTTTGGTTCGTGAATTATTGTTTATCAAACTTTGGGCTTTGCCTTAAAGAATTACTTCAGTACTTATTCCCAACCTCTGGAAAGGTTTACCTTGCGAAATAAAGAAAAAAAAAAAAAGAGCCAATCAGACAAGATTCGATTCATAATAACAGTAATAATAATGTTTCATGTGAAATTTGAAGTGATTACTGGTACTTCAAATGAAGTGAATCATATTAATATAAAGAACCAAGAAAGCGGATATGGATGAAAAGAAAAGTATCTTCTTAGTGAAGCATTATTACTGTGTAACTGGCAATTAAATTTTGTACCTTCATCACTTAAACAATTACATACCACGTAATCTCAAACTGACTCTTTGTAATCAACTTTAAAAATCTTATATTGTTAACACTGGCAAGCTCTAATGTATACCAGTCTAGCTATAGCATTTTTATATAATATAGTGAATGTTATTTTTCGTTTTGTTTGTTTATTTGTTAGTGTGTACACACTAATTATGTTTATTGCTTTCTAATAATTTAATTGCAATTGAGACAAATCAACACAAAAATTTATAACATAACGAAAGAACTTAATGTTTTTTTTAAAAAAAAAAACACTAGAAAAGAGATCAATCAACAATAATTGGTAAGACTAGTTTTAAAGTAATTGCAGCTACAAAGCAGAAACTGCAATTGTTCACACCGGAAGTAATAAATCTGGAGGTATTAAACGCTCTTCATAACAATTAATCATACTTTCTCACGGTGTTATTTTTCTGCTTCTTATTTTTCGATTATAAGAGTTAGCAAAAAAAAGGAAAAAATTAAGGAGATATTTAAGGCATGATTATATGTAACAATCAACTTTCATTCTCTTTACTCTTGGGAACTTATTGAAATTTTTAAAAAGAGTGAATAGCTATGTGAAAAGAAAAAACTGTCTGTCTGCCGTCCCAAACCGCACAAAGTCTGGGAAACACTGAACTTCTGCCAAATACTACTATACAGTGAAGAATTCTTGGTTTCTTCGTTAATTTTACATCTTCCTAAGCAAGGATAATCATGTTTCTATAAATTTAAAAAACAGAGGAATTTGGAACAAATTATTTTTTTTTATGATATACTGTAGCTTTCACATATTTTCGGCTATCTCAAACTTTCTTCAGGAAATCTGTGTTCAGCAATACTATCATAGTGAACTGTGTCAGTAGCATACGCAAATGGGGTTTCCGGGGGTTTCAAACGCCTATGAGCGATATAGCTTTGCAAAAATAAACATTTATATATCAAAATATAGTATACGAACACCTCAAATTATATGAATATGGTAGTTTGAATCCCTCTCGTCTTACGCCACTAATCTGTGTAATTAATTGGACTCTTGTAGGGTGGGGCAAGAAGACAACTATTCATCCCTGAATTTCCGAAAGGTGTTCAATTTTAAATACATGTTGAACCAGATTTGTAATGCAATACAGCTGAACCTACGCTCTCTGCAGCGCATCATTAACATATGAGTATGAATCTCCTTGTCATTCCTCACAACATCTGTACATGTAACTTTACAGATACAGATGAAGATGCACTCTTTATGGTACCCCTTGCCGTGTCTTGATAAAAATCGGCAAGGGATATCATAAAGGAGAGATTGCCTACTTCCGGTTGGAGTTTCTAATTCCTGAATGATTAGTGTTGTTTCTTCTTGCATGCAGTATGTAATGAGCAAATATATTACGTACACAATTAATTAAAATGTCAGTGATATATGGTGTTCATTAGGCAAAATACCCTACACAATAAAGATTCATCTTAAACTGGGGAGACCCGGGTTCGATTTCCGGCGGGAGCTCATGTGGTTCGGATTCCGCGTTAATCAGTAGGTCCACGTCTCATATAGCCTCGCTGCTGAACGGAACGCTAAACTAAAATCAACTCATCTTAAACTGGAGAAATGTTTTTTCATAATTTGGCCATGAACGCCTGAGAGATATACAACCTCTGTATACAATTGTGTTGTTTTGAAATGTATTGTATAATGTTAGGTTTGTTAATTTTTGGTACCTTCAGTGAAGCAAAGTATTACTTTAATTAACTTCTCAAATATACTAGAGTTTACAAATGAATTATACCACTTTCTTCTCACTGTTAACCTTTAATTGACTTACACCAATACACTCAATTAAACAGGAGCCTTCCTGTATCCCGAAAACTATCACAATAACTATGATCCAACTTGACATTACCATAAGCCACTAAAATATCAAAAGCCACTCTTGGCTCATCAACCTAACCTAACAGTGTCCACTCTTGGCTCTTCAACCTTATTATCAGCAGCCACGATTGGCTCATAAACCCTAAAATATCAATTGCCACACTGACCCTAACTTTCCTTAACATACAAAAGACTTCAGCCACTTATGGTTCCATTTCTATATCAACACGATTACGCATTATTTATTTCTACATAGTAACATCCTTCATTTTTTTCTATTTTCCAACACTTTGTCCGATTATTCAAAATCAACACCTTGTCCGGCTAATATAACCCAACATATAACACGTAGGATATGCTGCTCTACTGTTAAAACATTTCCAGTGTACTCTTAAAAATTTAATAAATAAATAAATAAATACCATAATTTTTAAATATTCAATTAGAACTGGACAATCTACGCAAAATTTGGAATGGACCAGTGAAAATGTCACGTTTCTAGCACTTGCGGTTTTCTATATATCATTGTCGAAAGGATTGGAGACAAACATATAAACATTTCTTGAGCATAAGCATATAAAAATAACATTTTAATACATAAAAAATGAAATATTTAAGTTTTACGTCCCACGGTTATGTCGGTTAGGCTAAAGGAGACAGTGATTATGAGATATGAATGAAATGATGGAATGCAGAAAGTGGGACGAAACGGGATAACCCAGAGAAAACCCACGATCACGGTGTTTGTCCACCACAAAGCCCACACGGTGCGAGCTGGGATCGAATCAGGGACCCCAAGCACCGGAGGTGAACGCTCTACCACGAGCCACCGCGCCCCCATTTTAATATGTAGATTTAATCCAAACTAATATAATAAAATAATGTGTGTATGTGTATCTGCCTGTCATCAGCATTTTTCGAAGAAAGGACTGACCTGGAACCACCAAACTCTGTATATAGATCGATCTTCACCAGATCTAATTCTGTACGAAGCCCTTTCTATTCTCGGTTCAGGGGTGATAAGGTATGCGAAAACGTATGCACGTTTATCTCGGTTTCTGACAACGCCATTCGTGTATGCAACCTCCATTACCTAGCAGTGGTGCGGACTTATATAACAGCAGAGGATAAATAGCGGGGTTGAAATAAAAACTTTTTTCTTCTCTTTTTTAATTAGTGTTCTTTATTAAGAGTAGAAAAAAAGTATGTATATTATTTCTATCTAGATTTTGAATTAAGACCCGATAACGACGGGTGCTTACAGCTAGTACTAAATACAATAGTACTACAGTATTTAGTAGAGTACTATAATACATTTTACTGTAGTTAGTGAAGTCATGTAGTGTGTGAAACATTTCTGGTTTTACATTAAGTATTATGCATATGCGTGCATCAAAGTGTGTCTGTAATTGCTTGATTGGTTGGTTAAATTGAAGTTAAGCGTTCTTTGAAGTATCTAGACTTGATGACACATGCCATGTGATCTCCTACTTGAAATCTCCTACCAGACCTACGGCACCGTATTGGTATAGACGTACGCTATCCTCAAATCCATCAGGGAGCTCTATATGTATATTCGTGTCTGTACTACTTGTGTGAGGGCCTTTCCTCCTCTGGCTTCTCTCTTGGGAAAAACCCAAGGGCGTCCCACTCTGTATATATTATGTATTTCAAGTTATTCAGTATTACCTGTAATGATATTAATTTTATGGGCGTGTCTCTTTGGTGTATCTGGTACCGAGTTCGATTCCCGATGGGAAAGCACAAAATGGTAATTTCACAATCATTCGATTTCATTAATTATAATCACTTTATCCTAAAGGGCATAAGCGTGGGAGATTGCACTTTAAAAAAAATGCGGTGTTAACATTGAAATTACCTTACTCTCCTGTAGACATGGTATGACCAACAGAAAATTACAGATAGTCGTAGATAAACAATAAACTGATCTTGTCATCAGACTTGGTAATGTCTCGAAAAGGAGGAGATAAACAGAAAGGCAAAGGTGTTAAAATGAACTGTATACAACAACCAAAGCGTGTAACAATGACAAGCTATCTTATTGTGTTCCTTCGAACTTAACAGAAATAAATTGTTTGCTAGAGAAAAACGGACGACTTTTAGCGATACTAATCAAACAATGGAGGAAAAAAGGTCTCGAAAACGGGTGTTCCCTATAAAAATGGGCAATATGAAATCCATATTCTAAATGGATTTATTGAATTTAATGAAGTGAAATCAATCTGTCCAATCTGTCATTTCCGAGTTCAATAAAACGAATTGGGGAAACTCACTTAGAATATAGTACGAGGGAGGAACAATAAGTTTTCTTCCTAGAGTAGAAAGAAAAGACATACGATCTTCATTGTTTTTTATTATTATTATTATTTCTCAACGTAGTCTCCCTGGACCACAATACGCTTAGCCAATCGATGTTCCTACATTTGCATACTCTTCAAAACAACTTTCGTCGAGACTGTCAAAGTACTCCTCTATAGGGTTGCCATACGTCCGTATTTTTTAAGGACTGTTTGTATTTTTAAGTCCGTGTCCGTATCGTACAAAGCATGAAATAGGAAAATGTCCGTATTTAACAGTTTTTAGAGCTGCTCGAAAATTTCAGCGTCGGGAATCTTTAAAATCTAGGGCGAAAAGCGTTTTCAGCATATACGGTAACTTATATTTTAGTTACTATTTATAAAGTAGGTTGTTTTTAAAAAGTGTCTCATTTTTCCATTCCAGGGCTCTTTTGGTTAGATTTAATATACGTAATTTAATGGTATGATTTATTATATTTGTGTTAATGAAAAAAATTATAAAACATGTTATTTTCCAATAGTGTTTTAAGTATTACAGTAAACTATTGCGTGATAACCTAAAAAGGCGATTTTTAGGTAAGACATTTCAAAATATTTATTCTGTGTTTGGGCACTATCTTTGATGGGTTGTCATTTTAAGGCTTGTCCGTATTTTGGATAAAAAAAAATTATGGCAACCCTACTCCTCTACCACACACATTACATCGTTACCACTGTTAAATCTCTTTCCTCGCAGTCGCTATTTCAAATTCGGAAACACTTAAAAATCACTTGGAGGAAAGTCTGGTGAATAGAGTGGATGCTCGATCATGCCATTATCATGAATTGCTGTCATTGCAACTGTTGACTGGTCGACCGCAGCATTGTCCAGATGAAAAATCACTTTACCTGACTTCCTCTTCGTTTCTGCTTGACGGGTTTCGCGCAAGATTCGGATTAAGTTGGCGTAATAGTCACCTGTGATGGTTTGTCCCGTGACAAATAGTCAATGAATAAGATTCCTTTAGCATCCCAGAAGACTGATGCCATTATCTCGCCGGCACTGAGTACGATAAGGAATTTACGGGTACATGGGGAACCGTGGTGTTTCCACTCTATAGATTGCCATTTCGTCTCCGGTTCGAAATGATAGATACAAGTCTCATCCATGGTTACAAATTGCTTGTAAAACTTTTCTGGATTACGCTTTATCCTGGCCAAAAGTTTTTGGGAACAAACCACTCGCTGTTCCTTCTGACCTATGGACAACATTCTTGGCACTCTTCAAGAAGATTATTTGTCATGTATAGAACATCCACCAATATTGACTGCATTTTAGCATGTGATACGTTGTTAGTCTTTTCTACGATTTTACGTATAGTCCTTTTCGATCAGCCATAACGATATCATGGATCTTGTTTACATTTCCTTCATTCGTCACTGTGCATGGGTGACTGGCACGTGGTGCGTCCATACATGATTCTCTGCCAAGCTTGAATTCGTGACACCATTTCTTTACAGTTGAATGTAATGGGGAAGAATCATGGAACGTACTCACCAATTCTTCATGGATTTGCTTTGTGTTTCGTTATTTTTCAATAGGAACTTTATCACTGCATGGTAGTCAGAAGGCTCCATTTTCAGCAAGTGGCACAAAACGGTTCATTCACATACCTGTAATTAGAAAAGGAAATGAGTTAGATACGTGAGATTTTACGTGTGAGCGTACTAAAGACTACAACACAACATATTAAATTTCCGAGGCTGGGTCTTATTTCTAAGGGCATCAGGCCGAAGACTTATTGATCCACCCTCGTATTTATGACAAATCTCGCTTTATACATTGTTCGTGTATCTGTCAACCTGGGAGATAAAAGAAGTCTCAAGGACTACTTGATGAGTCATCATCAATTTTGACCAGGGTGTGGAGAGTCAAAAATTACGAATTGAATTCGTTGATGATATAATATTTAAACCGGTAGAAAGAAATCAATTATCATTTATCACAAGAGAACAAACCCGGTAATAGATAACCGAAAAAAGGTATCCTGCAATTGATTAAGCGTCCTAAGAATATATTTTTTCTCCATTCGTAATTATCTACTAAAACCGGAAGTGATGGAAATCTATTACAAATTTCGATTTCAATATAAATCTGCATAGAGCCAAAACTATGAGATACCGAAAACAGGCCTTTGGAACTGAATTAGCTTCTAAGAATAGGTACCATCTTCTCTCTTAACCTTCTATTCAAACTGGAAGTGACAAAAGTCAACCACTACCGGTTTTAACGTTGATTGCGATAGAATAAAAACTGTAATAGATAGCGAGAAGCAGTTTCCTGCAATCAATTAAGCGTCCCAAGATTATTCCATCTCCACTCAATTCTATTTACTAAAACAAACCGGAAGTAGTAAAAAGCTATCGCCATTTCTGGTTTCAGTATTAACTGATAAAATATTACGTCTTATGAACCAAACTCCTTCATATGACACTGCTACTTGGTTTCCAACCTGCTAACATTGTTCACCAAGTCACTCCGTGAAAATATACGTCATCAACGATATTTCTCCTTAATGCTTGCTGTAGGTTCTTAATTGAATCTTAATGGATCGAGACGTGGAGCTAGTGCTGAACGTGGAATCCAAACTACATCAGCTTCCACTGGGAATCGAACCCGATTCTACTATTCGAGTTTGTATAAGACGCTTGTACCCCAACTGGTAATTGAACTGTGAACGATTTTGATTTCTTCTTGAAACCTCCAGCGTTAATTAGGCTATTTATCATAACACTTTTAGCATTTAATTAGGAAAATACTCTCTTCAAATATTTTTGTACCTATAAAGTTAACCAAGAAAGTTCTGTTGCTTTTTGTGTTCAATTGGTCCTCATACCGTGAGTTGAATGCGAATCGAGATAAGGTCAGATGTTGGTGTGGATATATCCAACATACTACCTGATTCTGGCAGTTCAGATAGACCGTGAACTTGCGTAAGGACAGAGTGAACACGGGATCTCCACAGAGCATCATCATAAGGGGGTGTATACTGTACGAGTTTAAACTGGGGTCAAACGCCGCTGCCGTGGGGCGGGCGGAAGATATACCAGGCCTCTGATGAGGATGTCGTGACTAAGCGGACAGTGCAGCCTTGGTTTAACAAGTTTAAGGACGGTGACGAAACACTTAAAGACGCATCCACGTGCCGGAAGACCAACACATCTTCAGGCAAAAATTGAGACGAACAGTGGCTAGACATGTGAGAAACTGGAACTATTATTCAGTGTGACTGGAGAAACCATTCGGTAGCACCTCCATCAACTTGGAAAGCACTACAAGCTGGGTCGATGTGTCCCACATGATTTGACTCTGGGCCAGAAGGCAAGAAGATCTGTGTTTCTTTGCTGTCTCGTCTGAGGAAGGAGCCTTTTCTGGACATGATATTGATATGTGATGAGAAATGAGTTCGGTGTGAAGATCCACGGTGCCGTCATCATTGGTTAGCATCCCATGAACCGGTTGCAAAACAACCGAAACTAGCACTGCACCAGAAGAAGGTTCTCCTGTTGTTTGGTGGACTGCTCGTGACATAGTCGTCGTGAACTGCTACCAGCTGGTCAGAGCATCAATGCAACTATGTACTGTCAGCAGTTGCGCTGTATTCAAGAAAAACTCAAAACTCTGGAGCCCGCATTTCTGAGTCGCAAGGCCGCGCGTGCACTGAGAAAAATCCATTATCCGGACAGCGGTATATTGTACAAATACAAGGATTCGTTATGTTTACTAAGGAAATCTGTACGGAGCGTACTTTATCCATATACTACATAGGTACTGCCTTTTACCCGCTTAGATATTACATCATGTCTCTGCAGGATGTCTGATATCTAACAATCTTCTGTATTTTACATACGTATACGTATGTTAAATACTTCAGCTATACGTTATATACGTCCATCTGTGTGTGAGATCCAGACCGCCTATAGACACTCTTTCTTTCGCCATGGCTGACGTCATTGAACTACCGTCTTTTGCTTGCGAAACGAGGTTGTTTACAAACGGAACAGAAGAGAGGAAGGAAACCTGGGAAGCCTGGGTAAGTACAATAGTTAACTATTACTTTAGTTAAATATTCCCATTAATTATATATTCTTTTAGTGTAACTTGCTTTAATATAGTACTAAGTAAGTAATGTAGTTTATGACTACAATTCTTACTATTGTAACTCGTAAATGATTGAGGAGAATGGAATGGGTGAATCTGAATTTTGAAAAAACTTTGAATATTAATGTTTTGAAACATATTATGTTTCAAGGTAGCAAAATGAATGTTATGTGTTTATTCATTCCATTTTATATGTGACGATTTATTACTTGGTGCAGATTTACTACAGGACTGCTTAACATAATTGCTAATAAACCGTTTTCAGCGCGGAAATTTCCTTGTGTAGTGAAGATTTAGGATTTAGATTTCTGGGCTTTCGGCATCAATGGCCTTGTTACCCCATATGAGGGATGACTTTCCTCGGCGAGTACACTATCCGGGGAAAGGAAGGGAAGAAAGGATTGGGGAAGGAAGAAAACGGCCTGGGACCTATATGTTAGGTACCACTCCGGCATTTGCCTGCTGTGAATGAGGAAAACCCAAGGAAACCTCATTCAGGATGGCTGGACTTAAAATCTTTTGATACTTTTTCGACCGAGTTCTCCCCCGGGATCGAACCCGGAACCGTTCGCACCGAAGGCGAGAGCGCTAGCGACTACCCTACGCGGGGCCACTTGTGTAGTCTAGAAAACTCATTTTTACTAGGATATTTGCAAAAAATTTTTTTTTTTTTTTTTTTTTTTTTTGCTTTTAGTTTAACGCCCCATGATTGTACATCAATGTAAGAGAGAAGGTGACAATGAGATACATGATAATGGTGGAATCAAGAAAATGTAAGGAAACTGGAAAGTCTTAAGAATAACCACACCTACAGTGTTCACCAAAAGGCTATTTGTCGGGAGCAGGAATCGAACCAGGGACCTAACGCGTCAGAGGTAAGCGCTCTACTACAAAGCTTTCTTTTGTTTAAAGAACTTGTTTACATTGAAATATATATATTTTACGAAGATACTAACATATTTTACAGCCTCACTGAAATTAAAAAAAAAAAAAGTAGTCAGGGAGAGTTTACTTGTCAGATTTTTATTTTTTAATTTAATTTATTTTTATTTTTATTTATTTTTGCTTTGTTATGTTCCCTAGTTAATTAATGTTTGGGTTACTGAAAATTAAAACCTTTTTAGTATTATTGTTATGTCATCACTTTGGAACCAAAAAAGTTAGATTTTTTTTCTTGTGTTTTCATATAGGAAGTTGGTAAGTTTGTGCCTTAGCATTGGTTTGGTTTCTAGAACGTAATTGAAGGTCATGTTGAGTTGAGTCTTGGCGGGTTTAGAGTTCGTGAAGTGTCAGGCACTGCTTGTGCCCCTGTCTTCTGTCTGTGATGTTTCCTGGCTTTGGGCTGTGAGGTATTTATGTTGAGGAGTACCAACGCAGGCCGCGTGATATACAGGTAGCTTCAACAGCTACGAGTGCCAGATGTTCATCTTTCGTTACGGCGTGACTAATGCAGTATAGTACTAGGTTCAAATTCTATGGGTGGTAAAAATGGTCGTGGTGTGGTAAGAAATACAACGTAATTGTTATTAGTTTATTAGTGTTTCTTCATAGTATAGTTTCACTATTTCTAGAAGGAATTAAGTATTAACGAAGTAATAAATAAGCAAAAGCACACTTTGATTGGCGTTAACTATTTCTCATACTCCATTGAGAATGTTTTGATCCTCAGTTGCGCAAACATCCAGTGTGCGTTTTTTTGTTTGCTTACACTGCCTTATAGATGAGCTCCCTCGTGGCTAAGTGGTTAGTGAACACGCCTTTGGCGTGGGACACCCGGGTTCGATTCCCGGCCGGGGGCCGCGGTGGCTCAGTGGTAGAAGGTTCACCTCTGGTGCTTGGGGTCCCGGGTTCGATCCCAGCCCCGCCAAGTGAACCTTGTGGTGGACAAACACCGTGTGCGTGGGTTTTCTCGGGGTTCTCCCGTTTCCTCCCACTTTCTTCATTCCACTATTTAATTCATTACTCATCACCGTCTCCATTAGCCTAACCATCATAACCGTAGGACATAAAACTCAAAGATTTCATTTCATTTTTTCGATTCCCGGCCGGAGCTTATGTGGTTCGGATTCCACGTTAATCTGTAGGTCCACGTCTCATACAGCCTTGCTGCTGAAAGGAACGTTAAAATCAAATCAGCACTGTTTTACAGATGCAATTGTTCGATTCCGAGTTCGAATGAAGCTTTTTACGGGCAGGGGGCGACTTTTATATATACAATCCAAGGATTTTAGTTATTAGTCAGTGATGCAATATATAGACCTATATATATTACAAAATTGAAAGTGACTATGTTTGTGACTCTTAATCTCTTAAGAGCTGCGGTGGCTCAGTGGTAGAGCGTTCACCTCCGGTACTTGGGGTCCCGGGTTCGATCCCAGCCCCCGTCAAATGAACTTTGTGATGGACAAACACCTTGTGCGTGGGTTTCCTCGGGGTTCTCCCGTTTCCTTCCACTTTCTTCATTCCACCTTTCATTCATTGCTTATCATCAGCGTCTCCTTTAGCCTAACCGGCATAACTGTGGGACGTAAAACTCAAAGGTTTCATTTCATTTTTTCTTAATCTCTTTGGAATCTTGTACTTAGGTTCACAGCGGAAGCGACGAAATAACTCGACTCATCCATTGTAGCTCTCTTCGCAACCAGTTTCCAAAATGTTGGCAATAAGTTTGCGAAACGGGATATGACGACTCCAATTTTGGGTGAAAAGTCGCTATAAAAAATAATAGAGAAATTCATTGTCTATAAGCATTGTTTTAAAGTTGTAGATGTAAACTAAACAATATGTTCTACTCACTGGCGCAAATCCGTGGGGGGGGGGGGATGACGGATACATGTCCCCTCCAATCTTGGAACTGAGGGGGACTTCTCCCCAATAATCCGATTTGAAATGTGTTTTTTGGGAGAAATTTGATTATTTTTGTCCGATTGCTACAAAGGAACGTGAGATAAAATAGATGTCCCCCAGAATAAGCCTCAAATCTGCAGCCTCCCAACGCTGAAAACAACTCTGATCCTCCACAACATTGTTTTTCAACTTCATAAGTATTTTGGACATCGTCAAAAAAAAGTATGGTAACGGTCTTACCCCCCCCCCCTCCCAATGTTGAAGACAGATTTGCGCCGCTGGTTCTACTCACATCTTTGTAAATAGGGCGCAACCAATCCTTTAATTCAGGGATCATTTTTTTGTAAAAGAAAAAGTGCAGAATAATTAAAAGACCCCAAAGGACAAATATAACAAACATCTTCTTCGCCTTTATTCACGCAATCTATAGCTAATCTTGTTGCTATCGGTAATGATGTATTACGTGTGTTTCTCAACGGAAACTCTGCGAACTAAAGGACATCAAGTTTGTAGTTGTTCTTCGTTAGAGGGCAAGGGTAACATAACAATGCAGGATTGTGGGGCAGTGAGTATGCTGTATTTCCAAACTCTTCATCAGTTGCGCTGATTAAAACAAACAGAAAAAAAGAACGTAAAAACTGTTTTGAACTAATAATGCTTCTCTACAGATGAACATTTTGTTTGGAGCAGAAAGTCGCTAAATGTGTAAGTAGGTAAATCGTCATTTAAAAATCACACAAAAAAGTCTCCAATCGGAAAAAAATATTTTTTGTCGCTATCGTAGGGCGACCATACGTCCCGTTTTGACCGGGACAGTCCCGTTTTAGTGGCGTGTCCCGGCCGTCCCGTCAGTAGATGGAAAAAGTAGTATTCGTCCCGTTCTATGTAAATGAAAGAAGTAAATAACAAACCCAGTATCTTTACTCCTTTTAAAAGTATTAATAATTAATAATAACAAAGAGGCAAAAATTGAACTGAAATTCCCTATATTAAACATACTCTATAGTTCGCAGTACTGCTCGAAAGGCAGCAGAGGTTTTAGCAGTTGGTTGTGTGTTGAACAAATTTCAACGTGTCTTTCCTTTTTCATAAGTACCCGTTCTGTAACAAAGAGAGAGAGGAGGAAATCTGATATCAAGGCACTGATAAGAACAAAGGTAGATCTAAAAGTCTAGGGTTGCAAGAACCTGTCCCGTTTTTAACTGAAAATTTTATGGTCAACCTACGCTATCGTTGAGGTCGAATTCCCCTTATTTAGCGACTTTACCCAAAATTGGCAACATTGACCCCCACCGAACAACCAGGGTTGAATTCAGGGGGTAGCCCGGGGGGAATCTCCCCCCCGAAGAAAATTCATTCCCCCCCGGAGAAACTCCCAAAATTTCAGTCACAAAATGTAGAAATTACTTCACCCAATTATTTGCTTTTCTGTCCGTGTACGTGCAGACGAAATCCGATCTCTCAATATACATATAAATGACGCAGACCCATTCTATATAAATGTTAACATGTAACATCTAAGATAGAATACCAAATAGTGAATAAAACTTGTATTTCTTAACGCTATGACTGAGTTTGGCAGAACATGAAATTGTTAACTGTTGAAGAAAGGTTTGTATTTTAGTAGGTACTATACTCTCGCCCTATATTATATATTAGTAGGTAGCACTAGCACAGGTTGAGATACGAAAGGAAAGATAGGGAAGATCTTTCGATCATTCCATATAATCTCTCATGTCAGCAGACTTCAGTTCTTGAAAATATACAGTTCCTACATTATTTGAAATAGGGCGCCTAAATCCCATTTCTCGCATCGGAAGTAACAGACGTAAATGTGTTTTACGATTGTTAAAGTAAACACATCTTTCTTTAATTAAAAATAATTCAGTTAAAGGGTGAGATTCAGTGGGCGTCATTTAGAGGGATCAGGGAGGAACAGTTATCCCTCCTTGATTAGAGACTTATATAGAATTTATCAATATGATAATAGTATATAAGTGAAAGATTGCTATTGAAGGTGGCCAAGATCCTGCTCAGTGCCGTTCCATGGGGGAGGGGCAAGCGGGGCGACGGCCCCGGGCGCCGAAGTAAGGGGTGAAAAATTCGGGAGGGAAAAAGAAAAAAGAAGGAAAGAAAAACAGAGGAATGAAATACATGTGGACATATATAAAATGAAAGGAAAAAAGTAATGAAAAGTGCTCAAAATCAAGGAAAAGCAGGGTTTTTAAAATTTTCCCACCTTTGGCGGCTGGTCTGTCGACCTCACTCATATATACGGGGATGCCGTCGTATACTCTCGCGCCAAGCGCTGATTTTCCACGACACGGCACTAATCCTACTGAAGATTTCGTCAACTAAACTATTGATGTATATGCAGTGAAGAAACCAAGGCTAATATGTTTGATTTAGAATCAGAAGTGTGAGAAAGAATGATAACTTTTTATTAAGATATTCCTAAGTATGTTTGTTTTAGGAGAAAAAATATTTCAGTTAATTTAAATCTTTTTAAAAATTTTTACATTAGTAACAAACAGTAATTACTGAATATAGGAAATAATAAAAATAGTTACTGTAAATAGCAGTTAAAGTTTAGTCTAAACTATTTTTGCCAGTCTTTATTTAATGTTTTAGATGAAATCAAACGATTGTTTTCTTAAAATTATAATCTCATTGAATATTTATCAGCAATTAGTCTCAATATTAGGTAAGATGTGTATGTGAATGGAATTGTTAAATATGCTGCTTTCTTGAAAAAAATACAGAAAAATAACCCTCCCCCGAGCAGTTGACATTCCCCCCCGGGTGTAAATGTCTGAATTCAACACTGCGAACAACACCCCGTTATCTTTAGCCTAGCCAGCATAATAGTGCGACGTAAAACTTAAAGATTTCATTTCGAACAACACTCCCAGAAACCTATTGTTATACCATTCCCAAAACACCCTTTTGTACAGTTCTCCCTATTCGAAAAAAAAATTGTAAATAGCAGTGTTCATATATAAATATGGAACTCAATTTCCCTGAATTTTCCAGGTTTTCCAGGTATTAATTTTTCAATTTCCAGGTCTAGTGGAAGAAACTAATAGTACGAGAACACATAAATTTTAAGAATACTATATTTATATATTTGAGAATGGCCACCCTTCTCCCCAATGAACGATTGCAATTAAATATTGAGTCACAAGAAAATAAATAATTAAAATAAATAAAATTTAAGTTGAAAAATATGAAGTTGAGAAACCTACTAAGGGAATTATATAATACTTTTGTTCCATACTTGAATACATTCAAAATATACAAAAATATTGGCTTGGGGAAGAAAAAAGGGCCCGCGAGATTTTAACTGATTCTTATAGTACTCGACAACAGAAATAAATTACTGAAAGAATTTTCAAAATCGGCGCAGGTAAACATGCAGAAAATCGCATTTTCATGTACCGGTTCAAAATGGGGAAGAAAAGACGACCGCGAGATTTTCATTGATTCTTGTAGTACTCGTCGAGAGAAATCGATTAGTGAAGGAATTTTCAAAATCGGCGCAGGCAAACATAGAGAAAATCTCATTTTCATTTTCCGGTTCAAAGTGGGGAAGAAAAAAGGGCCGCAAGATTTTAACTGATTCTTGTAATACTCGACGAGAGAAATCGATTAGTGAAGGAATTTTCAAAATCGGCGCAGGCAAACATGGAGAAAATGGCATTTTCATGTACCCGTTCAAAATGGGGAAGGAAAAAGGTTCCGCGAGATTTTAACTGATTCTTGTAGTACTCGTCGAGAGAAATCGATTAGTGAAGGAATTTTCAAAATCGGCGCAGGCAAACATAGAGAAAATCTCATTTTCATTTTCCGGTTCAAAGTGGGGAAGAAAAAAGGGCCGCAAGATTTTAACTGATTCTTGTAATACTCGACGAGAGAAATCGACTAGTGAAGGAATTGTCAAAATCGGCGCAGGCAAGCATGAAGAAAATGGCATTTTCATGTATCAGTTCAAAATGGGGAAGAAAAAAGGGCCCGCGAGATTTTAACTGTTTCTTGTAGTACTCGACGAGAGAAATCGATTAGTGAAGGAATTTTCAAAATCGGCGCAGGCAAACATGGAGAAAATGGCATTTTCATGTACCGGTTCAAAATGGGGAAGGAAAAAGGTTCCGCGAGTTTGAACCGCTACGATGTATGTTCACGAATGTCCCCGTCTTCTCAAATTTAGTTAATTACTGTGACACTGAAACATGTGACACAGAGTCACATTGTGGATGACTGCAATCGGCAACCACTGCACATATACTCCTCCCGCCCCACAGTTTGATTATTTCGATCCATTCCTCACGTGCTAACGGCATGGTTCAACATCTGCAAGAAAGAGGTAAATGTAACGTTCAATTGGCAATAGCTTTTCACCAAATTAAGCTGCATGAAATCTGATTGCATATTTGACATACTGAGAAAATTCTAGTCCGTGGCCATATGTATCACATATCCCATCAATTCATAAAAATTTTGAACACAAAATTACGGTCGTCCGTGTGACGTACTCCCAAAAGGCCTAATGTGTATCACCCACCTCACATTCAATGAAACCACATCCGTGTAGAATTTAGAAAGGAACTTCTTATGATGTATACAGGATGTCTCAAACGTTCCCTGACATAGGATAACTCTGTTATTATCAGAGTTACAACAAAATGTAAGAGGAAAAACATATCGAAATATGACGTTTTCAATCTAAAGTGAACACTTTTTAAAAAAAATCGGACGAGATGTTTGTGCTGTATACTCTTTATGCACCCAATTTTAAATGAAAATGCAACGTTGTCATTTACCTGGACCCACAACATAAGTGAATGAAGTTACTGTTTGAAACGGGGGCTGGCCATCGACATGTTAGCGTAAAAGACAGTAACTTCACTCACTTACGTTGTGGGTCCAGGTAAATGGCAATGTTGCATTTTCATTTCACATTGGACGCATAGCGAGTGTACAGCGCAAACGGGTCATCCGATTTTAAAAATTCCTTCACTTTAGAATGAAAACATTATATTTGGAGACGCTTTCCAAAGTAGTATAATTTAGTTTGTTTAAATTTACAATTTAATACAAGTAGATTCGGATTTATATGCGTAGGATTTTGTATGCATCTAACTAATGAATTCTTTATTTTCATGCTTAACTTAGTGACTTGGCTTTGGACTGCAACTTATTATTGTAACCCATTATTGCTTGAGAAGAAACAAGATATCCGAATCTTCATTTGGAGAAATCAAACGTCTATTGGAAAGCTGGGGATTACAATCATTAATTTCTACATTTCAAGGTGCGTAAATTATATATTCTGTGTTTGTTGTTAAATTACTATTACTATTATTGGGTTTAGAATCAATCAAGCACTTCATGATATTTTATGGGGATCAAGATGGGTGCCGGATAGATAAGTATTTGAGCGTCAGGCTCTTATTTCTTTTCAATTTAATATTTAATCAATGATTATTTTTCTCCCTCATTATTCCACCAAATCGTATTCCAAGATCATATATCCATTTTTGATCGATATATCCATATTTTTGATCTCTTTCATATTTCTATATTTTCGATTTTTGATATTGTTTATATTTCGATATTGCTGTATTTTTCGATATTTCGAACAAGTTTCGATAGTTTGTCAATATCGATTATCTATATCTCAATTCGGATATCCCAAAGCCCTATCGAACCCCCTCCGAAATGAAGTTTTTGGCTATGGACCTGATTAGGGATGCGCACGAGACAAGACGAGACAGAATTTTTGTTACGAAATTCGAGACGAGATAGAGCTCTTCCAATAGAAACGGATCCAGTTTTCGAGACGAGACATAACTTTCGCGGCACCTTTTCGAGAGGAGACAATCTCAAATCTTTTCTCTTGCGCATCCCTACACTTGATCATGAGGTATCAAAAAAAAAAAAAAAAAGTTAATGAGAAATACCGGTAACATGTAAATACAATATAGGTAGCTAAAACATTTTTGTTTTCATTCTTCAGTAATGCATTATTATTAATCTCAGGGGGGCGCGGTGGCTCAGTGGTAGAGTGTTAACCTCCGGTGTTTGGGGTCCCTGGTTCGATCCCAACTCGCGCCGTGTGGACTTTGTAGTGGACAAACACCGTGCTCGTGGGTTTTCTCGGGGTTCTCCCGTTTCCTCCCACTTTCTTCATTCCACCATTTCTCATTATCTCCGTCTCCTGTAGCCTAACCGGCATAATCGTGGGACGTTAAACTTAAAGATTTCATTTTTTATTAATCTCTGTATTTTATAGTGTATTCTCAAGCTTAAGGTGATGTATAATTAAATTTTGAATTCAGTTAACTTATTTTGTTTCTCAGATTATTTTTAAAATGTATGTACAAACGTTTATTTTCATTCTTGAGAGTTTAAAGTGACGTATAGTTATTAAACATAGTATTTAATATTGTACTCTTAACGTGGAAGTGATATACAGTTAACTTTTGAATTCAGTTAACATTTTTCTCTCTGAAATTGCTTTAAAAAGTATGTAAAAACGTTTTTATTTTATTTCTTGAGTGCTAAAAGTGATGCAAAGTTATTAAGCTTACTACTTTATATTGTATTCTTAACCCTAAACTGATACACAGTGCGTTTTTGAATAAATTATGTCAAGTTATTTGAGTGACGAACACTGATAGAAAATCCTGACTACTACTGGAACATTTTGATTTTAAGGTGACGACTACTGGTGCAAGGATTTTAAAATATTGTTTTTCCTCCAACGGCTACTCCTTTTTTAATTCTAACTACATGGTCATTATAGGAAGGATCAGTGAGTCTTTCCAACTATGGTACAGCTCCGACAGATTCACGATGCTCAGAGAAGAGACAAAATAGTATGTTTTCAACCTTAAAGTGAGAACCACTGGCGTTTTTACCCTGCTATGCAAAAGTAAGTGAGTACTCCAATGGAGTTCCAATGCGGTACTTAATTTCTGCGTTTTAGATATATGGAAATACATGTCTCTAAAATGTAAAGAACTGATTTTTTTTTTTTTTTTTACTGAAAACTGCAACTCGGTAAGCCTTATGGATACCGAGGTATGGGAAAATAAACTATAGGTATGTGGGGCTTGCATACTTGACGCTACAATTCGGAAATTGAATTAAAATATGACTAACGGCTATCAAGATGTTGTCAAATAAAGGGAGGACCAACACAG
The DNA here is from genome assembly GCF_964235325.1 of Thermobia domestica. Classification (NCBI taxonomy): domain Eukaryota; kingdom Metazoa; phylum Arthropoda; class Insecta; order Zygentoma; family Lepismatidae; genus Thermobia; species Thermobia domestica. The sequence goes on along the minus strand of NC_137462.1, from coordinate 164,084,551 downwards.
TTAAGGGGTTTTCGTGTTAGATGCTAAAATTTCCGAAATCGGTCATGGAAAGTTAATAAACACCAGTAGCAATTTCATCTTAAAGTAATTAGATATCTTCATGGGGTGTTAGAACATCATGGAGTCTACCAAAATTAAATTTTAAAAGCTTTTGAAAATATAATCTGACATTTGTAAACAGTATTTGAAATATGTATTTACCCAAAACTTCCAGCTAGTACATCTAACATCTGGAGAAACACTGTGAAATAAAAGCTTGAAATTTCGGAAACAATTATTGGTCGCAACAAAATTAAATAAGATGGTACTTCTATGGGTTAAATCAGTACCTCAGTACAATTTCGATCGAAAGATTAGTTCAGTCCTAGGTTTTCTTCAGGCAATTCCAAGGGTTCATCGAGCTGTGCAAAAGAATGAAAATTCGCTGTCAATATCTAAGATAGTAAATAAGATATAAGGAATTATATATTTTATGACGTGAAAATAGAGATCTTTATGGATTTGTACTTTTGGGTCTTTCCTAAAAGAAAAAAATTCAGAAAACTACTGTATATACCTTAATAGACAATTCAGTGGGCGGGGACACAGTAGCTTAGTGGTAGGGTATTTAACTAATCTTTTTTTTTTTTTGCAGAAACTATTGGAGTATTCACTTAACCCATAGAAATACGATCATACTTAACTCCCTATTTAATTTTAAAATTAAATAAAAGGAAATATTTCAGTGTAGCGACCCACGATTATGCATTTTAGTCTCAGGGAGATTATGATTAAAGCAAGTGAATGTTGTTGACAGAATTGATGGAATGCAAAGGTGGGAGGAGAGTACCCCGAGAAAACCCACGAATACGATGTCCACTACAAACTGACTTGGCCGTGGATCGAACCAAGAACCCAATACACCAGAGGTAAGCACTCTACCACTAAGCCACTGTGCCCCCGCCCATTTAATTGTCTATTAAGGTATATACGGTTGTTTTCTGAAATTTCTTCTTCTTACAGCAAATACTCAAAAGTACAAATCCATGTGGGTCTCTATTTTTACGACGTCATAAAATACATAATTCCTTATATCTCGCTTGCTATATTAGATATTGACAAAAAATGTTCACTTTATTTCAGAGCCCGATGAACGCTTGGAATTGTCCAAAGAAAATTTAGAGCTGAATTAATCTTTCGATCGAAATTGTACTGACGAGTCTGAGGTTCTCACTTAACCCATATAAGTACCATCTTATTTAACTTTTGTTAGGATCAATAATTGTTTTCTGAAATTTCAAGATCTAATACGCTTTTATTGTATGGTGTCTCTCTAGCTGCTAGATGTACTAGCTGGAACTTTTAGGTAAATACATATTTCTAATACTCTTTACAAATGTCAAAATATATTTTACAAAACTTTTAAAATTTAATCTTGGTAGACCCCATGATGTTCTTAAACTCCATGGAAATACCTAATTATTTTAAGATGAAATTGCTACTGATGCTTATTAACTTTACATGATCGGTTTCGGAAATTTTACCACCTAACACGAAAACCCCATAACTATATGGATCCTCCCTTTATTTGACAATATCTTGATAGTCATATTTTAATTAATTTTCTAAATTGTACTGTCTAATATGCAAGCTCCACGTACCTATGGTGTCGCTTTTTATTTCACCATATTTCGGTAACTGTTAGGCGTACCGACTTGCGGTTTCGGTAAACACACACCTCTAACGTTCTTTAAAACGTTATTAAGACATATTTTAGAATATTTAGAAATGAGAGTTCTGGGAATATCATGGTACCCGAAAACCCCCATCAGGGCGTGTGTGTAGTGTATTTAATTGAAACTACTTTTGAGGTTGTTGTAAGCCCTCGTAATTACGTTTCCGAAACTGCACCATCTAGTACGCAAACTCCACAGTTCTGTAGTGTCGCTCTTTATTTTCCCATATCTCGATATCCATAAGGCTTACCGAGTTGAGGTTTTCGGTAAACAGATGTCAGTTCCTTACATTTTAGAGACATATATTTTCATATATCTAAAAAATACAGACATTAGGTACCCCATGGTAGCCCGAACACCATTGAGGTACCCACTTACTTTTGAATGGTAATACATTTTGAGTTGTTGTTCAGCATCAATAAACACTTCATAGTTTTTCTACGTGCAACCCAAAAGTCCATACCTGACCTAACAGATTTTGTCCATTTAATCTCAAAAATGTTAAGATACTTTGTATTGTTAAGTACAACCAAATTAAGCACACTGAATATAACATTTTAAATATTTTCTGATTTTTGTTGCAGGTATTTCGTGCATCAAACCAGGATTCTGCTTGAAAGACAGTCAAAAGAAGCAGTGTAGGTTGTGGCTAAAAGTACGCCCTTTCTGAAGACAGACTCAGTTGTACTTACATTATTTTGTACGAATATATAACCCTAATAAAGATACTGTACTACAAATTATTTCTTTCTTCCATAAATTATAATAAAATATTATCTCTGTTTAAAGAAAATGATTGTTAATGTTAAGTCATTTTAATTCTTTTTCTCTGTAATAAGAACATTATCCCTAGCAATATTTTTTATCTTTGTGCTATTGCGATTGGATGAAGTAAAATTCTATACGAAGCACTATTATTTCAGACATGCATTAATAACTAATGTATTGTTCTGTATGTAAGACAATGTGTATACTGAACATGTCTAGCGAAGGTGTTGTTTTAATACAGAATCTATAACTCAGCTTTTCAGTAGTCAACTTTATTGGGAATCCGAAGAAAGAAGTTAAAAAAAAAAAAATGTTGGACTTACCAGCGTGTGTGTGTTCGAATTCTGGACTAATCCAAATTATCCAGAGAAATCATTATATATTTCTTTGTTGCTATTTCAGATGTATCCTTTATCCAAGTCGTATGAAACGGAGACTTCATACATCGCTATACTTTGTATGAACTATGTTCCGTATTTACTTAATCACTTTGTAACTTTCTCTAGTGTTGACAAGGCCGCAGGTGTCAATCGAATAGTTTAGTGTTTCACTCATGTCACCTTGTGACTAAGGTACGTCCTGTCGGTATATATATGGTACTGGGTTCAATTAGCGATAAAATACATTTTTAGCGTTAAACAAATGCAAAAATCTATACGAAATGAGATACCGTGATCTCTGACTTACGGATAACACCAAGCAACTAATGGTACTGAGTGTGATTGAGTTTACTAATTACTATTTGGCTAAAATCAGTGTTCCTTTATCTATAGTTCTTTTCGTGCTTTGAATTGCAAAGTTTGAAATAACCGTTTTAAATTATTGTGTATATATATCTTCCGAGTAATTCTGAGAATCATTGCTCTTTCTTTAAGCAATGTATGAGACTGTTAAATTGCTCTTTCCTTAAAATGTTGCACTAAGAAGGATGCATCCAGGAAAGTCCAAATTTGCAGAATGTCTATAGCAGGGAAGAATAAATATGTTTAGTCGATGGCTGCACAACGCCTCCGCTGTCACCACGTTGTCACACAGCGAATACAGCGAACGTTTAAGAGTATTCTGCACTTACTATTAGGTATCGGCCTGGGAACTTTGGCGCATCTACCCAGTCTCCTTCTTGGTGTTTCATTTTTAATGGCGAGTACTGAGTAGGAATAATATTGTAAGCGAATGCGTTTCCGGCTGACACCACACTTTTAATTATTGCGACATTAAAAAAAAAAAAAAAAAAACTGTTAATTAAAATGTACAGAGAAGTTATTTCTGGAAAATTCTATTCAGGCCTCTTGTGGTAACAACTGCACTTTAGTAGAAGATACTATTAAGGAAAAGAATGAGGTAAAATAATCTTTATATCGTACAAGCAATGGATGATAACAGCTTAATAAATGATTGTACGTAAATCTTGTTTGAGTTTGAATATAGGATTGTATAAGGCTGTGCATTTTGCATTATTATTGAGGTGCTGCAACTAACTAACTGCAAACCATATGATAAATTCTTACAGTAATATATCACATATTGATTTACTCTATATGGAAACGAAAATAGTTTAATATATGGTTAACCTCCTTTGTGCCAGGGGCGGATCCAGAGGGGGGCGATCGGGGCGATCGCCCCCCCCCACAAGAGGAAACTTTCTTATTTTATATATAAATAGACCCATCCATAACAAGTTTGGAGCTCTTAAAAGTAGCAGTATTACCGCCGACCGCCCCCCCCAGAAGTCCGTCCTGGATCCGCCCCTGCTTTGTGCCCATAATTTTAAAATTAACGCTTGTGTCACTTTTCAACACTTGACTTTGCAGTAGCTTTCCAACGAATTAGCAGGAAGCCCAAACTTATAGGACACCCTGCAGGTAAATACATTTCTTTGGACAGTTTCACTGCTCCAAACTAAGATTTGAAAAGTGTAGTATTGTTAATTTTATTATTATTGGCACAAAGGAGATCAACCATATTTTAAGCTATTTTTGTTTTCATACAGAGTAAAACAATATTTGACAACATTACAGTAAGAATGTATCATGCACTTTGCAGTATGTTGCAGCACTTTAATAATGGTGCACTATACGTACACTCTAGATCCTGCATATGTCCGATCCATACATTACAAGAAGGCAATACGTATTCGATACAGGTAAAATCTGTATATTTCATATGGACAACCTATTAGCTATATACATCCAATCTATACATTACATATGACCAACCTGTACGCGACATACGTATAATCTATATGCTGCATGCAGACAGTCTGTAAGCTACATATATGCACTCTGTATGGTGCATACGGATATTCTGTATGCTGTATCTGGACAAGCTGTGTGCGACATAAGGAAAATCTGTATAATACATACGTACAATACGTATACTGTATCTAGTCGTACGTATGGGGCACAAGTACAATATAGATGCTGTCTCGGGGTTGAACGCAAGAAACATACGTACAGAACGTATATTGCATACTTCTTGAAATCATGCTCCGTCCTGATAGTCAGTGTATGTCGTCATTATTAACCCACATGCTACATACGACCCTGACGTCACAAAGCTAGATATTACCTCCGTATATACTTGTTACTGCAGATAACGTCACACGAATGACGTCATTGCACTTGTGCAGACAGTACGTATAATACATACTTTTTCAGCTATACGTTTGCTGCAGGATGTTATATACGGTTGTACGTTAAGTCCAGAAACTACAGGAATTACGAATGTAACCTACGTTTTTAAGTATGCCACCTACATTTTTTTTTCTCAGTGTGGCAAGGATGACCCGAGACACCATTTTACGCCTTGGATGGGAAACACTATTGCATCCGTCATACTCCCAGGACATTGCACCATCCGGTTATCACCTGCTCTATTCCTTGGACAATCCTCTTAGAGGACGCTCGTTCAAATCCCAAGTAAAGGTGCAAAATGCACTTGATACCATCTTCGCTTCACGGCCTACCAAGTTCTACCGCGATTGAATCCATGGCCTTCCAGAACTTTGGCAGAAGGTCGTCGATGCTGATGGGGACTATTTTTGACCTTCGAGTTACGTTTTAGGTGACGTATCAATGTTCGAAGGTGGTGAGTGTAAAAGCGACAGGACTTTCTTGATTACCTTTATATTTTACCTCCAGTTCTCGAGCTATTTACGGAATTAAATTTACTTCTGGAACTTTTTCTTCCCTTGATGATTTCGTTAAAATAGACGGAACCTACCGGTTTAGGGTGAAATATTTCTAATCGGGTCTTCGTGTTTACTTAACTTCATTGCTATTAATAATAAAGAAAAGATCTCAAGAACTTAATGGAGGAGTATTTTAATGCATTGCAGTAAGTGTTATGAAATGTCTATAGTGCAATTTAAATCTTGATTTTACGCAAACTAACGTATCAATAGTGTAAAAAGAAAAAAAACAAGGGAAAAGAAATTAAATGAAATTTTTCAGTTTAACGTCCCAGGATTATGCTCTTTAGGTTAAAGGAGAGGGTGTTGAAGCCAAATGAATGATGATGAAAGAATTGATGGAATGAGAAAGTGGGAGAAGACGAAAGAACACGAGAAAACTCACAAACATGATGATGTCCCCCACATACTTGCCCGGAGATCAAGCCAGGGACCCTACGCACCAGAGATAAGCGCTCTTCCACTGAGCCTCAATGCTCCCCTGAAAGAAGAAAAGTGGTATGTGTGTATTTGGTCATAATTCTTCGATAATTTCGTTAACTCTCCTGCTATGAAAACTGTTACATGTACTGATTGTACGGTTTGGTACAAAACCTCGCGGCCCAAAATCTCGCTGGCCAAAACCTCGCCGCTTAAAACCTCGCGGGACAAAATCTCGCCAGGCCAAAACCTCGCCTGTCCAAAACCTCGTCGCCTAAAACCTCGCGGTACAAAACCTCGCCTGTCCAAAACCTCGAGGGCCAAAATCTCGCCGGGCCAAACCCTCGCTTGTCCAAAACCTCGCGGTCCAAAATCTCACCGGGCCAAAACCTCGCGTTCCAAAATCTCGCCATACCCAAAATCTCGCGGTCCTGATTTCTGGACACAGAATCTCGCCTGGTCTAAACTACGCGTGACGTAATCTTGCCTGGGAAGAAATGTCGTCAGTATAAGACCTCGTCAGTATAAAACGACGACTTCGATGTAGTATGCTCTATATATTTCTATATGTGTATATTTTGTAATAACACATAATTGCATTAAAATAGTGACAAGAAAATATTCTAATGCGTGCTTTGAAAATCTGTATATATAAAAAATGAAAATGACTATGTTTGTGACATCATACCTCTTGAGCCACCCGACCGATCTCGATCAAATTTTTAACATAGATGAGGTTCGGGTCTGAGATGTCTTTTGTAATTTCACTTTGACGGCATAATGAAGTGGAGGGGGAGATATATAAAAACAAATAAAACTCAATAACTCTTGAACCACGAGACCAATCTCGATCGAATTTGCCAGACAGATCAGGTTACCGACTGGGATGGTTTTTATCATTTATATTTGACGGGAAGACGGAGGAAAAGGGGGAAACGTATAGAAATACATAAAAATGAAAGTGGCTGCGTTTGTGACTTAATAACTCTTGAACCACCCGACTTGTCTCCATCAAATTTTCAATATAGATGGGTTTGAGCCTGGGATGGTTTTCATTTAACTTTGACGGCGGCCTTAGTAAATTCTAACAAAATCGAATAATATTTACGAGAGTATGAAATAATATCTGAGTTTTCACGTCCTTCGTTTATTTCCTGTAGGTTAAAGGAGACGTAGATGATCAGGATGAAGGAAATGATGGAATGAAAAAAGTGGGAAAAACGGGAATACCCCAAGAAAGCCCACACACACGATGTTTTGTATATTATTATTATTATTATTATTATTATTATTATTATTATTATTATTATTATTATTATTATTATTATTATTATTATTATTATTATTATTGTCTGGAATTGCACATTAAGAAACTCATTGGGTAAATTTTAAGGAAAGGTTTCATTCCGCAAGTTTTTGGCCAAGGGAGATTTTGGCTCACGGGGTTTTGGTCACGCGAGATTTTGGGCTACGAGGTTTTGGCAGGGCGAATTTTAGCCCGCGAGGTTTTGTCCCGCGAAATTTTGCTCGGCGATGTTTCGGCCGCGAGATTTTGTCCGTATCAAGATGTGTACATCATCTCCACTTATTACTGTATTTTAATGTTTCCTTGCTTAGTAAAGTTTATTACTTCAATCCACTGTTGAGTTGCTGGTGTGGAACAAAATTGGAAAACGAAAGACTTTCAAGCAGTAATAATAATTAATTACTGAATAAACAAGGTACAAAATATGTAGTTTGGAAAACACTTAAAATAATGGTTGCATGCAATAATATGCAACTAATTACAACCTCAAACAGATGGGTCAGAAAGTACTTGAAATAACCATTAATTTGTGTAAATACTAACGTTTCTTTTTCTCTTTTAGTTTATTTATTTAAACAAAAACAAACGAAATTATATTAAGTGTAAAAGAATTGGTACTCTTGCTGGTGGAGGTGAAACGAAAAATCATATAGATTGCTTCCAACCATATAACGAACGAATGAACGATACTCATGTTGATATTTTTTGGTAGGTTATTTTGCACACTTAACAAACGATTCACGTTTGAAACTTAATTATTAGTTTTCAATGTCCATATATACTATATATATGTATACACGAAGAGATGATTGGTTCTGGAGATTTCCGTGCATAATGCCTTCAGGATATAATAATGTTTCTTCTCTTGTAGTACCACACTTAAGTTCCGATGAAAATAATAATAATAGTAGTAATAAAGTTAAGTAAGCCAAAAACTACCAGGGCCAATAAATATGGTATTGCGAAACAAAAAGAGAAAATAAATCTAATTGCACTTTTTCTCTCTCTTTCTCTTTCGTGGCTTGTACCGTACTTTTACGTTTCTTTTAAAAGAGTCACTTTCAAATGATTATTACTGGGAATTTACGGTGTCGAGGGCAACCTTTGTTTGCATAACACGTCAACTATTTTCTTGGTCGTCATCACGCGGCCCGTTTTTATAAACGACACCATCGTGGTTCCATGCTGGGGGCTGTATGCGCGGCGCCAGGGATCAAAGGTCCAGCGCTGTTTCACTATTGAAATGGTTGTAGTCACGCTCTGCTAAGGCTCTTATAAACGACCCTTCATAAAGACACATTTCACTCACGCTGCAATAGCTAATATGGCATCTGCTCGCTCCAGGCTACAGCACAAAACATTATCACATTCTGTAGAATTAAAAAAAAACGAAAAAGAAAAAGAAAAGAATCATTCTATTAGGCATTGTGCTGTAATTTGATGTAACAACATATTATTCAAGCATTAAGTGTATTTCGTTGAACAATTACCTTACCTTCAGAGTTACTAATACTTATGAATTTTAAAAAAATAAATAAAATGCAAGTTAATTAAATTAACAGATCATACAGAATCAATTATATAAATACACCTACATGAACACCTCGCTTAGAGATTCATAGAGAAAAGAAATCCAAAATTCATGGCTCCCAGATAATGAATTTAGCAAATGAATTGAAGAAGTAAGGAGTAATAGTAAAAATAACACACTGTAAACTTTGTAAAGTGTATTTCAGAGCCCAGCGAACATGCCTTCTTGGAAATCAGAAAGGTGGCCCATTTTATACTGTTACTGTCTGCCCATTTCATTACAGACTGCAGTTTGACTAACGTAATGTGGAGTTTGACCTAACACACCACTGTCAACTGTGTTCGCTGCCTGACCATTGCCAACCCAGACATGTGACGTGCTTCCAACTTCAGATAACCCCCTTGACATTCAGGTATACACTAGATAAAATGGGCTTCAATCCTGCTTTACACTGGATAAAGCTGCAAACTATGGTTTAGTCCCGCCTGGACCATATCCTGGATCCGCCACTGTCACTCTCTCTCTCTCTCTCTCTCTATATATATATATATATATATATATATATATATATATATATATATATATATATATATATATATATATATATATAAAACAAAAGTGTACAGTTGCAAAATAATTCAACTTTATGTTTGGGCTACAAATGATTCAAATCCGTTAATTTTGGAGCACAACCTAGCTACTTTTTAATCTTCAGATCTGTCAACACTGGCCAGAGGAGACAATGGATTTCTACCGCTTCTGGTTTTAGTACAATGATAAGCGTAAAGATGATTCCTATCCTCTGGATGCTGAATCCATTCAAACATGGCTTCTCGCTATCTATTATCGCATTGTTCAAGATTTTCCATACTTATAAATACCACAGTTTTCCTGTCTAGTAAGTAAAGGACGTAAAAGGAAATATACGCAAGTTCAATCAAAATAACTCTGTGAGTGTTAAGAAAAATAGGAAACATATTTGTGGAACCCTATAACTAGCCCTGCGTACTTTTATGAGGCTTGCTAATCTTCGGTGAAAACTATTATTTGTATGATGTATCGAATCTTCTGTGTACATATACAGTCAGGGGCACATCCACGGAGGGAGGATCCACCAGGTAAGGACCCTTCTCCCCAAAGACTTGTAACTTAATATATACTTGTACATGTTCTCAATAAAAGTACGCTTGTTTAATAGGAAAATGATTGATGTAGCATGAAAATTTGATTTTAAAAAAACAATATAGTTCTATATTTAAAAAAGAAAATAGGTGGAAGTATTTTACAATTACTTATCGTCTTTTCGGGTGCAGTATACTATAAATATACCGCATTGACTTGAGCCCTAGTCTTCCGTTGCAAGTGCTGCTATCGGCTAAAGGAATTCCGCTCGCTTTCACTTGCTTAGCAACAGCTGAACGCTTATTGGCTCAACGCGTGGGTGTGTGAGGGTGTGAGCTTTAGTTCGCATTTTTGCCACGGCTCAAGTCATTTTGGCAGCACAATACCATTTAATACTACATGGATTAAGGGTTTGTAGTATTGGTAGGGATGCGCACGAGACAAGATTTGTGGCTGTCTCGTCTCGAAAATGTGCTGTAAAAGTGATGTCTCGACTCGAAAAATGTATATTTCTCTATTGGAAGAGCCGTGTCTCGACTCGAATTTTGTCAGGAAAATCCTGTCTCGACTCGTCTCGTGCGCATCCCTAAGTATTGGATTCTTCCCCCCCTCAAACCTTGGATCCCTCCCAACAAAAAATTCAGGGTGCGAGCCTGCATACAGAACATAATAAAAGCTCTAGTTTCTTGCATCTAAGATTTTTATTCATGCACCCAAGAAAGTGCAGGGATAACATTGTAATGCGACACTAAAATATACCTGTACCTAGCGCATTACTAGATGTTCGTGAACTACAATTTGGATTTTAATCCGTATCCCAGAATTTTAAATTTGGATTACAATTGGTTTTTGATCTGCATCTCAAGATGTTAAAATTGAAATTACAGAAAATTAATAATTTTTTTTTCGAAAACGAAAAAAAGATATATACGTGTATTAACTAAAAGATTTAAAAGTTGGTGTGTATTATTGAAAAATATAAATTTAATTCTTCTGTACACGGAATTTGAGGATTAAAACAACTACACCAGGTAACCTAGAAATAATTAATTATAAATTTTGTGGAAAGGGAGAGAAAATAATAAAGAATGAAGTGCTAGAATAAATTTATTCGGGGGAGACTCCCTCTCCCTATCATCATCGTCCACCTAAACTTCTAGAAGAGCGTAATTAATAATATAAACTGAAGCAATAAAATTCAAAATTGATGGTGTTATAAACATTCTTATTGAATTTATCCTATTCTACTTCTAACTGATTATGAGAAATTAACCTAACGATATATCTACAAATGATAATTCTATAATACCGTTTAAATGTTTTACAATGGGATTCGACGAACTCAAGGTTGTATATTCATAATGTTTTCTGATAATATAATATATAGAATTTTGAAAAGTATGATCCTACAGGAAGCATGATCTGAGAATCGTAATAATATATATATATATATATATATGTTGCAGGTTCAATACGTGTGTCATTAATTGCAGAGATGTTAATAGTAGATCATTGTGGTGGGAGTTTAGTTAACCTACGATAAAGTGAATATTATTAAATGTATAGAAGAAATGAAGATAGATAAATATTGTAAATAAGAAATATAATTATGAATAGGATTCAGAATAATGAAAATATAATGGTAATTGGTATATTATTTGTTTCACCACACAATGAAATACTGTTGAGGATTTTAAATAAAAAAAGAGAATCTGCACCTAGGATCAGAAAATCAAGGAAACAAGCAAGCCTATATATATATATAATTATATAAACAACTAAGGTAATAAATTTAGCCTGGTTCGTATACGAAGAAGAATCCATCGTTATATGTTGTTGTTAGATTATTATAAAATATGAAATATTTAGTAAAATTATAAACTGATAATAAAATAAACGTTACCATTGAAATTATTTTTAATTCTCTGGATTATTTTAATAAGTTAATATCGTAGATATTATGGTATAATATTACAACAAGATTTTCTCTTTATTACTTTTCGTCATGATACTAATTTTCTGATGTTGCTCTCCACATTGTCCTGAATCTTGATTTTCTTCTGATCTTTCCCGTTTCTAAGCATAAATGGGTGGCGACTCCATTGCGCAGGGCCAAGACTCTTAACTGAGTTCATGTAAGTCAAAATTCAATGGTTTTTCATCATGTAAATAAGAGTTTAATGTAAATTTAATTACAGTTTGTAATTTAGAACTGTTGCTTGATGTGGATGTATTACCAATGAATTTAAGGTACCTGATGACATCTTTAAGCATCGATGCGCAACATGCATACCACTTAAGTAGCAGATAATTATAAAAGAAAACACTACAATAATATTTTCGTTTTTTATGATCGAAATAATAACCTTTTATTCAGATTTTCAAATATTTAGTTTTAGTAACGCCATAAGGAGATATTACAGTTATATTTTAGTGACTTTCAGCGACAGGGTTGAAAGTTAATACATTACATCTGTTGAACTCAAATAGAAGTTATAAAAAATAGTATCACACAAGCGTGATAACTTCTATCCAGGAGTATTACAGTGTAAATTTGGCGACCCAGTCAACAGGATTTTGTTGTGATTATAACGTGAGAAAAAGGGATGATGTGAGAGTAACGTGATAAATTTCTGTGTATAATAGAAGAAAGAAAAGGTGGTAAATAGATGAAAAGGGAAGAAGAGGAGGCTCTCCTGAGTTATAATGAAATAAGAGAATTATGTCGAAGTGTAGCAGTGATAGCGAAGATGTTTCTTGTGTTTGCTGTGAGACAGAGGACATTATGAAAGCAGCAGACAAAAGGAAAGTGATACAATGTTGTCAATGTAAAGATTGGTATCATTTTCTATGTGTAGGACTTGATGAGGAAATGAGTTGTCCATCTGTCGTATGGATGTGTAATTCGTGTAATCAGAAGGAAAAAGAACTAGAGAAAACGAAACATGCAATATCAATGGATATAGAAATAGTGCAAGAGAAAATTTCTGAAACCATTGCTGAAAACAGTATCGACGAAGAAAATAGAAAAGATGAGATGAAAGAAGGATCGAGGAAAAAGAATAAAAATCACCATGAAGAACGAAAGCGAAAATCTAGAAAAAGTGACAAGAGTGAAAGCGAAAAGGAAGAAAGAAGAAGACGAGAGGTTAAAGAATTACCTGAAGAAGAGACCAGTAAAAAGAAACTTAAGAGAACTCGCAGACATACGAAAGATGGAAAAAGAAGGAAGGAACGAAGCGCACAGAGTAATAGCGATTCAGACAAAGATAGAAGCCAAGCTGTCGGAAGTAAAGAAGTAATTAAGGTAATTGAGAGGAAGAAAAAGGAAAATGCTGAGAAGGAAAAAGCAGAGAGAACAGAATTTGAATCAAATGGAAGGAAATTTCAAATGGAAGATGATGAGACTGTGTCACCGAAAGAATTGATGGAAAATATGAAGAAACATTGTTCCCAACTGCAAGAAAATTTGAAAAACAACGTACAGTCAAGTATTGAGTCTACTTTCACGAAATTTTCTGCTTTTTTGGATTCCAAGATGGAAGAATTTAAAAAAGAGATAATTGGTTTTAAGGAAGATTTGCGCAAAGAGATAGATAATCGTTTCTGCCGAATGGAAGTAGAAATACAAGAGGTGAAAAAGAGAGAAGTTGAAAAAGAAGTAAGGATAGAAGAAATAGAAGCTAGAATAGAGGTTATAACACAAAACCAAGAGGAATTGGTGCAAAAATCTTCAATAATAGAGTCTGAGCAGAATCAACAGAGAGATCAGCTTGATCGGACTAGTTTAAAGCTATTAAAATGGGAAGGAGAAATCGACAGACGAGTAAAAACCTTGGAAGAAAATTTTCTGGGATTAACTCTGATGGAGAATAAAGATGAAACTCGAAGAAAAGGAACAATTTTAAGTACTCCTATTACTACTAGTACGGTAACGGGATACACTACGTCAGTGGTAACGACCATCAGTCAGTCTAATTCCACACAGAGACTACAACCGGTTAATAGGACTTCACAAAATGATATAAGATTGCCTTGGCCTATTGGACTAGCGTCGAAGGAAACTTTTACCAATGAAGAAAATCTCAGAACCTCTAATACAGTGGATGGTCCGATATCTAGTGCAATAGAAGAAAAGCCTAACCAAGAGAAATCGGAAGGAGCTTTGAAGTTAACTGGATTAGTAAATGAATCACTAAACCAGATCCGATATAGTGATTTACGAGACTTGCCAAAATTTGATGGTCAATACAATGGAGCGGCTAAAGCTTTCTTACATGAATTTATCCAGACTATCAGCTTATTTAAATTAACGGATGCTGAGAAGCTGATATTAGCCTCTAGATGTTTAATTAAAACTGCAAGGACGTGGTTTAGGAGTATCCAGCATCACGTGAAGACTTTCGATGACTTTGTTAATTATTTCCAGAAACAATATCTCTCAGAGCGACTAGAGCGAGCCCAAAAACGTCAACTGCAGCTCATGCGCTACGAAAGAAATAAACACCAAACTTTGTCGGATTTTGCTTGGAATCTCGTTGAAAGATACCAAAGGATATGTAGTAAAACCGATGAAAGAGAGCTAATAGATCTTTTGTTAAATAGTTTACCAAATCACGAAGCTCAAATCTTGAGGAGTACTCCAAACAAAAATGTGGATGATCTTATGTTAAAAATAATGGAGATACAAGAATATAATGAATCAAATATGGGGACTAGTACAATGAATTCTAGGGTCAACTATCGGAGGCAGTTCCCTAGACCTCAAGTAAATTTTGTAAGAAAATCGAAAGCGGATTTTGGGGTCCAGACTGAATTATCCAATTCCGAATCGATGGTAAATATAGTGAATGATAATCCTATGTCACCTGGTAATGAAACTGTTAAAAACCGAGGAAACTTTAGGAATGGATATAGGCGAAGATCTTGGAGATTCCCTGGATATTGTCCACCGCCTACATGGTATCAAAATAACCCTTACTATTGGAAGGGCTGTAATTGTCGACCATCAGGAGTATCCAGTCGTTCAAATATGATGAATCGGAATGATGTGTCTGTTGGAACTACTGTAACATCTGAAGCAGTAACTCCGACCACCACTTCTATACAGTCGATACCGGGAAACTAGTACCGCGGTCTGTTGATATGGGGGTCAAGGACTGCGAAGTTAGCAATTTCCCTGCTAATACAAAAGATAGGTGTTCATCTTATGATATTTTCCAAATTTATGGTTATTTTATTTTCAAAGATGATCCGAATCTCTTTTAATATGAGGAAATAAAGAAAGCTCAAGATAGTGATTCATATTGCCAAAAGTTAAAAAGAAAGTTAGAACAAGATGAAAATTATTCATATATAAAAGTGCATAATTCAGTGATATTTGTTAAAAATGTTAAAAAGGGAAGCTGGTTGTTGGTAATACCCAAAACTATGGCCACAAAACTAGTGCAGAGAATACATGAAAAGGGACATTTTGGGCAGAAGAAATGTCTGGCATTTTGTAGAGCTTTATTTCATTGGCCTACTCTTAAGAAGGATATGATAACATGTATAAGAAATTGTTTACAATGTGCGGCCACTAAACACTCAAACAGGAAAATATCTTTGGGAAAACTCCATATAACAGCAAATTATATATATGAAAAGTTATGTATAGATTTGGAAGGAAAGTTACCAAACAGTTATGGTTATCATTTCATTCTCTCGGTGGTGGATGTATATTCTAGATTTGTTACTTTTTACCCCTTACATCATGCTAGTGTTAATGAAATAATACGAATATTAGAGAAACAGTACTTTCATATTTTGCCATACCCTAATATTATCGTTAGTGATCAAGGTCCACAGTTCCTGTCCGCTAAGTGGAAAAATTTCTGTAAGGAGCACAAAATAAGGCATAATCCAACTTCACCATATAATCCTCGAGGAAATGGAATCGTCGAAAGGAAACATAGAGACCTTAATAGATTAATTCGGGCTTATTGTGCTGAACAACAATATCAGTGGAGTAGAAAATTAAAATGGATCCAAGACTTACTAAATTACTCAATGGATACTACTACAAATCAAATACCGGCTGAATTATTTTTGTCAAGTTCGTCAATAGATTCATTTAAAACATCTTACAATTGGCATACGGAATTATATCCCATGGATTCCATTGATATGATAATGATTCATAACCCAGTATTATCGAAACCAATGTCATCACTTTGTAATAAGAATCCTCGAGCTATTATTTTGAAAGAAGGAGATTTAGTCATGAAACGGACTCATCATTTGTTTTCAGCAATAAAGAATGAAGCTGCTAAATACTTACCCTCATATGTTGGACCTTATCGGATTACTAAAGTATTACGAAACTGTGCAGTATTAGAAATGTTAAATCATTCTAATATCGGAACGCAAAATTTTAGAAATCTAAAATTATACAATTGTACGGAGGAAGAGAAGCAGAGACTTCTAAGAAAATATGATTCAGAGAGAGAAAACTAAAAGACAGAAAATTATTAAGGGAAATGTAAAGTGAAACTAATGACAAATAGATTAGTTGAAGAGGATTACAAACATCTAACCGCACTCAGAAAAATAAAATTTGGAAAATTGAATTTCAGAAAAATTTTCTCTAACGATAAAATTTTTATTTGGACAAGCGGGAGTCTGTAATGCGCCACTAAAATATACCTGTACCTAGCGCATTACTAGATGTTCGTGAACTACAATTTGGATTTTAATCCGTATCCCAGAATTTTAAATTTGGATTACAATTGGTTTTTGATCTGCATCTCAAGATGTTAAAATTGAAATTACAGAAAATTAATAAATTTTTTTCGAAAACGAAAAAAAGATATATACGTGTATTAACTAAAAGATTTAAAAGTTGGTGTGTATTATTGAAAAATATAAATTTAATTCTTCTGTACACGGAATTTGAGGATTAAAACAACTACACCAGGTAACCTAGAAATAATTAATTATAAATTTTGTGGAAAGGGAGAGAAAATAATAAAGAATGAAGTGCTAGAATAAATTTATTCGGGGGAGACTCCCTCTCCCTATCATCATCGTCCACCTAAACTTCTAGAAGAGCGTAATTAATAATATAAACTGAAGCAATAAAATTCAAAATTGATGGTGTTATAAACATTCTTATTGAATTTATCCTATTCTACTTCTAACTGATTATGAGAACTTAACCTAACGATATATCTACAAATGATAATTCTATAATACCGTTTAAATGTTTTACAATGGGATTCGACGAACTCAAGGTTGTATATTCATAATGTTTTCTGATAATATAATATATAGAATTTTGAAAAGTATGATCCTACAGGAAGCATGATCTGAGAATCGTAATAATATATATATATATATGTTGCAGGTTCAATACGTGTGTCATTAATTGCAGAGATGTTAATAGTAGATCATTGTGGTGGGAGTTTAGTTAACCTACGATAAAGTGAATATTATTAAATGTATAGAAGAAATGAAGATAGATAAATATTGTAAATAAGAAATATAATTATGAATAGGATTCAGAATAATGAAAATATAATGGTAATTGGTATATTATTTGTTTCACCACACAATGAAATACTGTTGAGGATTTTAAATAAAAAAAGAGAATCTGCACCTAGGATCAGAAAATCAAGGAAACAAGCAAGCCTATATATGTATAATTATATAAACAACTAAGGTAATAAATTTAGCCTGGTTCGTATACGAAGAAGAATCCATCGTTATATGTTGTTGTTAGATTATTATAAAATATGAAATATTTAGTAAAATTATAAACTGATAATAAAATAAACGTTACCATTGAAATTATTTTTAATTCTCTGGATTATTTTAATAAGTTAATATCGTAGATATTTTGGTATAATATTACAACAAGATTTTCTCTTTATTACTTTTCGTCATGATACTAATTTTCTGATGTTGCTCTCCACATTGTCCTGAATCTTGATTTTCTTCTGATCTTTCCCGTTTCTAAGCATAAATGGGTGGCGACTCCATTGCGCAGGGCCAAGACTCTTAACTGAGTTCATGTAAGTCAAAATTCAATGGTTTTTCATCATGTAAATAAGAGTTTAATGTAAATTTAATTACAGTTTGTAATTTAGAACTGTTGCTTGATGTGGATGTATTACCAATGAATTTAAGGTACCTGATGACATCTTTAAGCATCGATGCGCAACATGCATACCACTTAAGTAGCAGATTATTATAAAAGAAAACACTACAATAATATTTTCGTTTTTTATGATCGAAATAATAACTTTTTATTCAGATTTTCAAATATTTAGTTTTAGTAACGCCATAAGGAGATATTACAGTTATATTTTAGTGACTTTCAGCGACAGGGTTGAAAGTTAATACATTACATCTGTTGAACTCAAATAGAAGTTATAAAAGATAGTATCACACAAGCGTGATAACTTCTATCCAGGAGTATTACAACATAGTGCTTGTAACAAAGGAATGTGCTCTGTTACTTTCTTGACCTACAAAAAAACTAACCTTTCAGAATGAATTTATAGATATGCTGTTTTGAATCGAAGCTCAAGATCGGAAAAGAGGAAGCATTTTGGCCTTCTAGACTTGATGCACGAAATTTCTCGCAATCTGAAACCATGAATCAAAGGATCCTGACGGTTTCTTGCTGACGATAAGGACAGTGCTGTTAAAATGTAGAAAATTATAACTAAGCCACTCTTTAGAAATCGGTTTTAAGAGATGCATTTCGAAACGAAATACATTTTCTCCATATGCAAAATAGGATCCACGAAGGTGCTCTTGGAAAACCAATTGAGAAAATTTATGACCTCTGAGAGGAATTATTTTAAAAGAGAATTCTGTTTTAACAAGACAAGCCATCGGTGAAGGAATATAAAAGAAACGAGAAAACGAAACAGTTGATTACTGTCTATGGGCCATATTTCACAGCCCTGAAGACTTCTGTGGGCGCTAATTTTAAAACATAAATTCCTTAATCAATGTTGATCTCTACTCTGAAAAAGAAAGAAAGAAAGAAATTCTTCCGGAATCGTGCGTTGCTGCATACGTACTATACCTACATGCAGAAGTGAATGGCCAGCCAGGTGTACTACCACTCAATCAGCTACAACTAAAACGCTTTGCATACGATCATGTGTATACGTTTCTATGTATGTGTGCATGTACTTGAGTCTTGCGTGAAGTAAACTTTTTTTTTTTTAACAAGCTCGGAGATAACAAGCTGAAACAATGACTTTCTCCTGCACAAATCAACAGTACAAGTCAAATGTCAGCGGAAATATTGTCTAACAAATTTAGAACAGGTTATTTTCTTTTTGTTTTCTTTAAAAACAAAGTTAATTTATTGTCAAATCAAAAGTTGCATACAATAGTATATAATGAGCAAATGAGGATATAATCAATAGAATGTTCTTTAAAATCTACAATATTATTATTAGGGATTTAGGATTTAGATTTCTGGACTTTCGGCATCTATAGCCATTTTGCTCGTCACGTATGAGGGATGACGTCCCTCGGCGAGCACACTATTCCGGGAAACGGAAGGAAGGAAGCGACCTGGGACTTATAAGTTAGGTACCACTCCGGAATTTGCCTGCTGTGAATGAAGAAAACCTCACTCAGAATTGCTGGTCTGAAAAAGATTTTTACACTTTTTCGACCGAGTGTCCCCACCGGGAATGTAACCCGGGACCGCGGCACTGAAATATTATTATTATTAGCATTTAACGGGAGAAAATCTCCGAAGATGAAATATATATATAGGCCTATTTATTAATTAATATACCATTAAGCTGAGCAAAATTTTGTGTGTGTGTGTGTGTGTGTGTGTGTGAACGTAAAACCGCATGCGTAGTTTTCGAAAAAAAGGAGAAAAACCGAATTTCCTAAATCTAAAAAAAAAAAAAAAAACATTGTATGAAAACAATTTCTCTTATTAAGGTGAAATTGATACTGAAATACATGTATACCATCATAATAACTTCTTCATTGTGATATTAGAAAGACGATAATTTACTTAGGTATAGTATGGTAAATATAATTAACTTTTAAATTTTAAATTTCTGATTAACTGAAATATTGTCCAAAGTTAAGACATACATATATCAGTTGATAGATCATACCATACTGGACAAAATAATATACCTGTGGGCAGGGGTAAAAGTAAATCTGAAAAGGTAGGGGGACGCATAACATTAGGCGGTTCCCCGTGCCTATTTTTGCCCATTGTAATTTTTATGAAGTGGAGGGACGTCATTTTTGGAAGTGGGGAATCGGCGTACCCCTGAGTTCCCCTCATTTTTACCCCTACCTGTGGGTAAATTTATCACGTGTAGTTTACGGGAAAATCAACAAACTTTTGTACCGCTAAAATGTATCTTTCGTTACCAGTAATGATGCTGGAAATTATAATTTATTTATGTTCAGTACACAGTAGCAAAGCACATTGTTAACTAACAAATTCTATCTATTGTTGTGTACTTTTTTCCTAACGGTGACACACATTTTCGTGTATTTTTTCGATACATCTCAGTTACAAGTACAAAGTCGCAATTATAAACCAGAAAGCACACAAGCAATTATTTTCTCTCTTTCTTTTTAATTTTTCACAATATATGTATTACTTGACGAACTAATACACATATGATTTTATTCATAAATACATATTATTAAAAATGTAAATAACTACAGTATTTAAACCTACTATTACTAAGATCGAGGAAAACGCGAACAAGGCGTGTTCCGTCGACTGAGATTCGACTTTTTTTTTTTTTTTTTTTAATGTTGCAAGTTCGTGCCAGTACGCTCATAACACATTTATTTAATTCACAGTTTGTGAGTATAATGACGGGGAAGCGGGACATGAACTTGAGGAAACCAGGAAAACTCAGGAACAATTAGACAAGGAAATCAATTTTTTTTATGTTTATTCAACTTACGCTGAAAGATATTTTTCACTGAAGAGCATCTGCGTGATAAAAGGTACGTTATTTAATCAAATCAATCTCTTAAGCTTAGACAATGAGAAATTATTTACAGATATTATTTCGTAAATTAACAAAGCACGATGTTCAGAGGTGTCTTCAACTATGATCATCTTGTAAACATGCAAGCTTTTAGGTATTATTTTAATGAACGTCATAACAAAAACGACACAGTCAGGATTATTACTTTGTGATGGTGTGTTCCTTGTAGAATGATTTTGACTTTCTCTTGAATCAATATAGCTTATTGAATTAACTGTTTTGTTACGAATCACTAAATATCTATGACCTTACATCACCACCTCACAGTGTGGATGGAGTATGACATCATAGTTACAAGATTTTGATAATTCCAGTCTTTGTTAACGAAGTAACGAAGGACAGTGGATGCACACGACTATAAAGCATGAAATGTGATTGATTTTGTCGATTGTAGCATGTTAACATAACAATCAACAATTGAGTTCTCAGTGAATGTGCAAACAGTAATCAATTCCTGCAAATGGATGGAAGTCATGATGAAAGCATACCCAGGAGGATTTTCGAATTTAATAGACTATTGCTGCAGAATGCAATCACGCAGCGCTATCTCCACGTCTTCATTCATGAACTCGAACTCACGATCAAGTTGACATAATGTAACTGTAGTTGTGCGGGCAATTTTCTGAGGTGGAGACTTGATTGGGGAATCCTAATTACAAATATTATTTTCCTTCATCAGTTGACGTGAAACTAATGACATGCTTCCTGTAATTATGCTTAAAAGCAGAAGATTTACTTTTTGATATCTAGAGTCTGAAGACGAAACCGCTCAAGTTACCAACAATATTTATGAATCAGTCGTAGAACCTCTCGCGACATTTGAACATTTTTGAGTGGCTAAGTGGCATCATTTAGCAAAGGAACATTGCGTTGGGTAAAATAAGATGTCTTCAAAAATACGGACTAGAGCTAAAGCAATGTATGACATTCCGAGAGTCATATCTATGTCATCGAGATCAATGACAATTTTCGGCAATATCTTGCCTTGTGATAAGTGAATAGTCACATTATAACAAACAATAATCGCGTCGATTGACGAGAGAGAGTTTTGCCATCTTTGTTTCACTTTCTAGTTATTGGAAGGATCATTATGGAGTTATTAGGGACACAAGAGCCAGTGCAACTTGGGGAGTCAACTTTGACCAGCTGACATGCGCATTCTTGCTTAAATTTGGGCTTAAATGTCCTCTGGACTGTCTGTCACTAATCAGCTTAGTAAGCAGAAAAAAACTTTGGATTCGATATTAATGTCGGTCATTTTGGACATTTCATTTCTTACTCGTTCTAACCCCAATGTCGATGGGGCTGAACTTGGGTTTAAACTGCATCGAGTTGTAACTATTCATCTCACCGACCCCGAAAAACTATGGATTCGTCAATAATATAGTTTGAATTTGATAATTATATATTACCCCCTTTTCACCTTTTAGGGTGCTAGGAATGTCACCGTAATTTATTTGTATCCAGATTAAAAGTTATGTGTGTACTAACTTTTGGAAATTTTCCACAGTTACGCTGCAACATACATATATATATATATATATATATATATATATATATATATATATATATATATATATATAGGGTGTTCTAAAAATAGCGCCCACGGACAACAGAGCACTTCTACAGGTCAAAATAAAGCGAATATGTTAAATATATGATGGACTGCCCTCCGGAGACTTCTTCAGCCGCTATGGGGAACCAAAATTTCATTATATGTCAACATTGCATATTAACTTGGAACCATTAGCATTGTTCTACAAATCCATGAAATAGTTACCTCGATAGTTATGGTAATAAATGGTGCTAGTGTCAACGTCTATTGACTTTAACTGTCATTTGGCAAAAATCTATGTAATTATTTGATGGATTGGTACATCTAATATATGGTTCTTTATCTGCGACGTTGCCACATAGTGCAATTCCCGTTTCCAGACAAGGACCCATATATATATATATATATATATATATATATATATATATATATATATATATATATATATATATATATATATATATAGGGCCGGATCCAGGATTTTCTGACGGGGGTGCACCAATAACTGTCAGTACATTTGAATTAAATTTAATTTTTTTACAAGCGGCCTTAGGCATCTGTGGTGTGTATCAGGAATTTTCCTGGAAATGCTAAGTGTCTGTTGTCGATAAATCCTTTCCCTTCAACCTTGAGAAAACTGACTTGAACTATAGTTTTTGCAAAACTCCGCTTTCTTTTAAGCCCGAAACGGAAACATGACATGACATTTTCGGAAAGTATTGCTATTTTCACTACTAGTTTCTCATTTTAGATAGTGTATATCCACAACGGAGGGGCGTGCACGTGCTCCGGCCCTATATATATATATATATATCGGGTGTTCTAAAAATGGCGCCCACAGACCAGAGAACACTATCCTATCCTACAAGTATATATATATATTGCAATTTATTAACAACCTCCCTTAACCTATATTCAGTAGCGCCCTTTCAGATCCTTCTTAGTCCCTTCTGTGTACTAAATTTCATCTCAAGCAGCTAAGTACCTTTTGCTTCAGGGAAGTGGAATTGTTACACTATATGATGTTATAAAGTAATATAATCGAAACAAGATGTTCCGTTTATAAAAGTTATTTGAAAAGACTGGAACAAGTAAACTCTTTCATCAGCAATGAAAGACAATGGGATATACTTGCTATCACTGTTACTGTAATTTGTGGGAAATGATTACCATGTTCTACAAATGTACGGACAAATAGTTTCTAGGCCAGCGTTTCCCAACCTTTTTCAACTTGCGGCACACTACGAGTATAACTTGAATTCTCTCGGCACACTTATAGATATTATTATTATTATTATTATTATTATTATTATTATTATTATTATTATTATTATTATTATTATTATTATTAGCCCCTATTATTATTTGCAAATATAAAATTCATTATCTTCTTTTTTATTCTAATTTTAAAATAGAAAACAATTGCAATGAAATAAAGGACTCAGATTTTTAACCAAAACCGGTGTATATTATTGTAATCACACAGCTTGCGATGCGTGGAAGTCAAAACACAGCTATTGAACAAATTGTTGTTCTGTCATTCACGTGTAAATGAGTGTTCTACGAACGTTCATTTGACGCGTACCGTACAAATGCTTCCATTTCTCGGTGTTAGTATGACTCTCAATTGAAGCGTAACATAGCAGCTAACTGTGCAAATGTGTACGAGCCGAAATACTGTCTGCTATACAGTAATAAATGTAGAATAATATATTACAAGTACAGTAATTTTTTCCATGGTAGAAATTCATACTAATGTGAAATACAAAAATATACATTTTTTCCTGTCTTGCAATTTGGTTGCTATAGAATTAATAATTTTGTTTCGATTTCCTCGCGGCACACCAGCAGCCCATTCGCGGCACACCAGTGTGCCGCGGCACACCGGTTGGGAAGCGCTGTTCTAGGCAAACGTCAGTATGACTTCTGGTAACAAAAGTGATACGTATGTGTTCAAATCATTAAGCACACAAATATGACAAACCAAGATTTAAATCTACAAGCTTTCATGCAATTTGTAAAGTACTGCATTGAACAGCAGCAAATAATTTATCTTAACGAACGTATGAAGCACTGCTTGAAATGTATACCAAATTACAACCTGCTTCAAACTCCATAAACAAAACTAAACAATAATAATAATTACGAACATCTATACAAATAATAATAATAATAATAATAATAATAATAATAATAATAATAATAATAATAATAATAATAATAATAATAATAATGCCTTAAGAAATTATTTCGATACATAAACAAGGGTCTTCTAAGCGCTTCTAAATATAGGTCCTGCCTTGACTATTGAATATTATAATATATTCTTAAACCATTTTAAGAAGGAGACAAAGAAGGCATTGGTTGATTTATAGTTTCATTTCTAAAACGTCATTAAATTAGATGAAGTGTAATACTACCACCCCTTTCAGCCGAGAGACTATATAAAATATTGACCGACAGCTTAATGTGGGATCCGAACCACATGAACTCCCGCCGGGAATCGAACCCGGGTCCCTCACGCCAAAGGCGCGTACGTTAACTGCTTAGCCAAGATGGAGCTCTATTTTGATTCGTAATGCCTTGAGTGAAATCTGGATATTCAGTTTTATTTCTTTCAATTCGGGAAGAAAGAAAAGTGGTTTCAGAAATAAGATAAGAAATACTATTTCTAAGATAACTCATCTAGTCTCCAACATTAAGTGCAGACTGGAGTTTTCAGTTCGGAAAAAGAAACTTATACTGAGAAGCAACTTTGTACAAAAGCACATCGGTGAATTGAACTTAATACTATTTGAGAAGATGGTAAATATAAGAGACAGGAAATTTTAAGTATGTAATTTCAAATATTTATAAACTAAAAGCGAAAGATCAATAATGAATGAGGAAGTATGTCCTAAATTTCACTCCCAGTTAGACCACTAAAATACACTCACATATACACACATATGTACAAATGAATGTATGTAGTGTATAAATAAATAAAAGCAAAAAGTTCAGTTTAGTTTAAAGCTTGTAATCTGATACTGCAACATGTAGCTCTAAAGTCAAGAGGAAAAAGAATGTGAACATGTTTTGTGTCCAAGCTAATTGAATGAAAGCAAGTTACTGTATAAACGTTTTCTACTGCTTGTGGGAAGCTTTACCTTTGGCTGATAACAAGAAGCTGCTGAAGCGAGCACGCACCTGGACACCTGATAGCAATTATCTATGTGTGTGGATGCCACTTCACAGACCGTGCTTCAGTTGGCTTTCGTGTAAAACCTTACGGCTAAGTGGAAGTTGTTCACAGAGGAAGACGAAAACGAAAAACGAAACGTGGACCTCTTCAGGCAGGGCAGAAAGAAGAAGAAGAAAAAAGACTTCACGTTGAATGAGTCGCAGAGCAATTACTAGATTGTTGTGATATTGAAGGCGTTCTCCTCTGCATGTTTATTTTCGATGCTTGATCTGTACCAAATTTCATTTAAAGGAAGAGTGAAGAGCGCGCCTAGTTGAGCGATATATTTACTCAAAGAAAACTGAAGTAAGAGCACCAACAGATATGTTAGTAATGCCCTTGGCTAGATGGACGGGTCCTTCAGGGAGAATGTTTTGTGGCCAGAGGATCCACGGATGAGAGACCGCAAACAAGGCTACTCTTTGTAACACAGCAAAAGGCTCTATGCAACAACTCCTAATAAAAAATATATTTATCTGCCATTTCAGTGATATATTTAACATTAGGGTCCATTATCTTACGGGTGGAGTAACTGTCGGTGCTAAGAACTTGATAATGGCCTTTGAGGTAGATAAAAAAAGGAATAAGAACCATACATTATATTCAAAAATAAAGTTACAAACTTCTTATGTAAATATATGCAGTATATCTTCTAAAATTAAACAAAAAATGTATCAATGAATATGGTTTGTGTAAGAAACCATTTTGTTCGAGATGTAGGGGCTCAGAAAACCTGGTTTAATTTAGTCTACAGCATCTCTGTCTCACATTAATTCTATATAAACAATATTATAGTGTTTTAGTTCTTATTATGCAATGAACTTGTAAGTAGTATTAACTTTTTCTTGTTACTTCGTCTAGACGCGAAAAGATCTTTGTAGAACTATGTCAGGCTACTTTATCCTTCTGAATTCAAAACTAACAGTATTTTCTATACGTGATATCATGTAGGTATTATATTACAGATGGGATACATGGTGGTAATAAAAGTTTCAAAAATACTGTGTGTACCGGAAGGGAGAAACTGAAATTTCAATTATGTTGTACGACTGTTGTTGAATGCATGGTTTTGTGTTGAAGTAGTTGTGAAATGAAATCCCACGGTTATGCGCCTAGACTAAAGAAGAGGTGATTATGAGATATGAAGGAAATTGTGGAATGAAGAAAGTGGGAGGAAACGAGAGAACCCCGAGAAAACCCACGCACACGGTGTTTGTTTATCACAAAGTTTACCTGGCGCGAGCTGGGATCGAACCAAGGACACTATGCACAAAAGGTGAACACTGTACCACAGAGCCACCGCAGCCCCTGAAATAGTTATTGATTTTGGTGTAAAACGTTATAGAAAAGTTAGTCTAATTTATACTGTCAGAAGAACTGAAAAAAACGACTCAATATCGTGGAGCTAGCGTAATACGTAGAAAATATTTATTGATTCGTTGAAATATCCAGTAGTATCGCATTGTTATTTAAATTAGTAATACGTATACTAGGGACAGAATTATCTGTATCAACAACTGGCAACAAGGATGAAACGATATCCAATCTGGTACAGCCAACAGCACGTTTTTAATTGGCCTACTATCTCTAAGATAAATCGACATGGATTGTACCCATTGTTAGTTATTGCTAACGAAAATATCAATTTCACTCACCGAAATTTAAGTTCGACTATTCTAGTGACTTACGATTATGTACAAATAGATGTAGTGTATTAGTAAGAATAATAGCTGTACATCTTCAAAAAATGTATGCCAGTTATCTATCTTCTATATAAATAAAAATGAATGTGACTATGTTTGTGACTTAATA
Source organism: Thermobia domestica (assembly GCF_964235325.1). Classification (NCBI taxonomy): domain Eukaryota; kingdom Metazoa; phylum Arthropoda; class Insecta; order Zygentoma; family Lepismatidae; genus Thermobia; species Thermobia domestica. The sequence goes on along the minus strand of NC_137462.1, from coordinate 164,056,867 downwards.
ACCCTTGAACCAACCAACCTATCTTGATCAAATTTTCGACATAGACGAGATTCGGCCCTGGAATGATTTTTTATCATTTCACTTTGACGGAACAACTTAGAGGATGAGGAGGGAAAGATATATCAAAATGATCAGCAATGACCGATATTAGTGTCGAACACATAGTTTTCGGAGTCGCTGAGACGAAGAATGACACTCCCGATGCCGTTTAAATCCAAATTCACCCCCACAACTTGGAGAAGGGAGGGGGAGATATATATAAGAATGATCGGAAATGACCGGTATTGGTATCGAATACATAGTTTTCGGGGTCGCTGGGATGAACAGTGACACTTTAGATTACGTTTAAATCCAAATTCAGTCCCGCAACTTCGGGAAGGGGGAGGAAGAGATATATAAAAATCACCGACAATAGCCGATATTAAAGAGCGCTCTAGTAATAGTAAAAAGTGACTGACTAACGGAACATATTACTATTTTTTTTAAAATTCTAACCCAGCGAAGTGAGTAATTGACGCTAATTTTAAATAAAATAAAATAAAATTATATAAAAAGATGTTTCAAGTTCACACTCAAGGCAGTGTGTTTACCTACTTAGAAAGTAACTTAAAATGCAGTATATTTTCTTTCAGAAAAGCAAAACTCTGTTGCTTGCAGATATGAATACATTGGAAGACCACCAGTAGAAGCTGTACAAAGGATCAGCGCGGTTGGTGATGAAAGTAAAATATTGATATTATAATCAGCCTATTACACTGCCATTAAAGTAGTCCTAATTTTATCTTTAATAGCGTGAAAATTTTCTCACCATCTTTAATTCAAAATAAACAAAATGTACACTTTGTGAATTGCAACGTGTGCAAGATGTTGTGCCTATTGTTTTGTTCTGCATGATGTGAAGCGAAAATGAACATAATTACATCTATTAAACAAAATATGTGTTGTAAGACCTATATAAACGGTGGATATAACATTTAACTTATTGTAGATAAAAGGGATATCTGCTATTGACTTTCTAATCAGGAAATTGCAATACAATTAGCATAGTATTTGCATGTTTTAAAGCATTTAATCCACTGGGTTCCTACGTCTCTCTCTTTATTTATTGGATACATTTACCAGCGTAACTAACATGGCTGTCATGATTTACCACCAGATATACACACTGGAATGTCGGAGCCTTTTACAAACCCTAGGGAGTGCAGTCAATTATTTCCTACCTTTTAAGTCAAGAAATGTTTTTGTCTTTCAATGTAGACACTATTTATATCAGACTAGGTTCATGTACTTTCAAAGAAACTGCTCCTTTTCTTTAAGACTCCCATGTAATTTACATTATTAAATTTTAATTAGGCTCCGGGAGTGCTTACTTCTGGAGTTTGGGGTCCTTGTTCGATCCCAGCTCCTGCCAAGTGAGCTTTGTGGTGAACAAACATTGTGTGTATGTGGGGAAGGGTTCTAGGAGTTCTCCCGTTTCATCCGATTGTCACCATTTTGCCCTTATCATGCATCTCAATGATCACTGTCTCCTTTAGACTCGGCGCATAAGTGTGCTCCATAATAATAATAATAATAATAATAATAATAATAATAATAATAATAATAATAATAATAATAATAATAATAATAATAATAATAATAATAATAATAATTAAAAGACAAAATTGTTTCACTACCAATATGATATTACTATGACTAGGAACCTGAAATGTTGACAGGAAAACACCCTTTGACACGGAAGCAACGGATTAGAATGGATTTCTTTTTTAAAAATTCGTCTCCGAATGGGAGTGTGAGGTAAAGAGGACTCAAATTCTTAACCAAGAACGGAGTATGTCATAAATCCTAAAATTAGAAAAAAGAAATTTTGTATATAAACTTCTCATTAAAAATATATAAGTACTTTTTTTTAAGTTTAAGGTTCTACATTTGTCCTAAAGGAGACAGTGATGATGATAATGAACGAAAAAATGAAATGTTTCCATACGGTATTTGTCCACCACAAAATCCACTTTAAGTAAGTTAGGATTGAACCAGGGACCCCACGTACTGAAATGAGCGGATTGTGGATGTGCTTAAGCGTTTTCTAAAATTCCACATCTAACGAAAGGAAAGGAGCGAGTTCTAAAATGTTTAAACTTCCCTTGCCTTTATTCCAGTAATGTTCAATGTGAGGATTCGATTAAGTTGAAGATGTGAAATTTTGTGAGCAAATTTTCAATTAAAAATTAGTGAACACGCGTTTCAAAATTTTCGAAAATTCTGATTCTAGAGGGGGAAAGAAGCATAATTTCCGTAATATATATTCAATTGGATTCAGAAAATGATGATTCCTAAGAAAATAACCAATGACGTGAGGATTCCATTAAGTTGGAGGTGTGAAATTCACTTTATAAACTCTTAATTAAAAAAGAACCTAACACATATTTCAGAGCTTTTAAAAGTGCTACTGATAAAGGGGAAATGAGGCAATTTCTTCATACAGTATTCGAATTTCCGATTCTTTATTGAGAAAATGCTGAATATGAGGATTTGCTTAATTGAAAAAAAAATGAAATCTTTCAGTTTTACGTCCCACGATTATGCCGTCTAGGAAATTGTGATTATGAGAAATGAAGGCAATGATGTAATGAATAAAGTGGGAAGAAACGGGAGATTCCCGAGAAAATTCACATACACGGTGTTTGTCCGCCACTAAGTCCACTTGGCGCAAGCTGGGATCGAACCAGGGTACCTCGCGCATCAGAGGTGAGCGCTCTATCACTAAACTACCGCGGCCCCATTGCTTAATTGGAGGTGGAAACTCGGTATATAAAGTATTCATTAAAAACAAGCTTATACCTTACGTGTAGCAGCTTTTAAAAAGAAAAATGGAAGCAATTTCTACAATATTCGAATTTCCGGTTTTATATTTATTCGACCTTTATTCTTTCCGTGCGAGGAACGAACATTTCTGCTAGTTTTTTTCTTAAGTAAAACTGTGTTGCAAACTTAAATTGTTTAAGTTGAAATTTCATTTCATTATCATATGTATTCTCTGGAGGATTACTTGCCCTAAATGTAAAAGTTTCCATGTTCAAATCACTGTGCTGACTGCTCAGCTAAGCTCTGTTTGGAGTAATGACTACTTTTTCAAATGTCAGCTATATCAATATAAATATTCATCTTTTTCTTCTTGTTATTTCTAGTTTACTTCCTTCCACACTAAAAGTTACACGATGGACACGGGACATTAGATATTTTGAAATTGACAATTTTATACTAGATAAAATTGAATTTTTAATTATTTCGAAATTTTTGAAATTAAGAGTCCTAATTCTTTCTTTTCTTTATCTTTTTTTCTATATATCCTTTTCCACTTCTTTAGGTACAACCTTGACCGTACCTTTTATTACATATCTAGAAAACTTTTTCTCACCTCAAATCATATTCTAATCCGTATCTTTTCCTCTCTGTTCTCTCTTTCTTCTCTTTAAACAACATTCACTGTTGTTCTTTTGCATCTTTCGCTAACACTTCCTTACTAATTGTATGTCCCACTCAGCTAATTTTTGTCTATTGTTCCCAATATCTACATTTCCACTGTTTTTATTTATTTATTATTTTGTTTTATCGCTTTCCCTCAAATATACATGTATCTGCTCCGTACACACAGTACCAAAGTCTATTATGAATTTTTTTTTTAAATTTTGTACATTTGTTATTGAAGAAGCCAGCATGAAAATAATTAAATGTTTACATTGTTTGGTTGTTTAATTTTACGAAGCTAGTAGAGATTTGAGGATTTTTTTAAACATTGGTTAGGAATAATCCGAAATAATTGTGAAACAAGCTTAACATTTGAAGAACATAGCACAACAAAATTATAAAATTAATACCTTTCTCTCTCTCTCTCTCTGTGATAGTGCATAGAGTTGAGAAACACACTGAAGTGATCTTATGCATGATGCTCTTTCCAGTTGTAACCAACATACCTAAGTCACTCGCTCCTCTAGTTCGTTTAAGTTCTAGGCTGTATGCTCTATAAATTTTAAGTTTGGGTTTTGTTTTATGGTCAGTGGCGTAGCGTGACAATTATTTGGATGCATCATTTCTATTTTTTTTTTTAAAAAAAGTTTGATTATTAAAAAATATAGCACACTTCCATTAAAAAGTTCGGTTATTTCCTAAAAAAAAAAAGTTGAAGGCATGTAGTGCAGCACGATGCAATTAGTAATTGTTATATTGGAAATCATGAAAGATTACGCAAACTAGATTTGGAATGAATCTTAATTGATAATATGAATAGTTAGGGAAACGAAATTCCATACAGCATCTTAAACATACACATTGAATCTGTGAGTGTATATTTCCAGAGAAGTCTAATGGATGTTCATATTGTCCATGCCTTGATATATCAATGTTCTACTAAGGTTAAAAGATAGAAATATTCCTAGCTAGCTATAAATAATGAAAGCACAAGGACTATGAAGTCTGGAACTAATTAGTGAACTGTGAAACAGCACAGTTCTACCTGTACATCTCTGCCACTATTCTCAATACTTCCTTGAATGTTTTCACTATGTAGCTTTGGATTTTCTTTAATACAGAGAATCCAGAGCAATTGTTTCAGGAATTATTTCTTTCTGGACATAACCAGATTCCGGATTATAACGGCACACATTTTAGTTTTTAAAATTCTTTAAATTTAGATATGATGAAGTTCATTAAGTTGACTTCCGATAAGCATGGTACCCATTACATACAAGATCCATCTTCTCTCAGTTCATCATCTAAGAAAATGTCACCCGACCGGTGTTTACGATCTCTATAATGTGTCTGACACAACACAAACAAACAAACAAACACACACACATACACACACATATATATATACATAGGCGGGGATCTAAGGGGGTATAGGAGCTATAGCCCCCCTTAACGCTCAGGAATACACTGGATAAATTGGGCTTCAATCCTGCTTTACACTGGATAAAGTGGCAAACTATGGTTTAGCCCCTCCCTTGATCATATCCTGGATCCGTCTATTGATAAATTTCACCAAGTTGAACAAAATAATGTAGGTAAAATCTCATTTGCAGTTTTTGATTTTTTGAAATGAAGTTTGGTAAACCCATAAATTAATGTTGTACAGTTAGCGATAAAAGTTCTTTCCGATTGGTAAAATATACGGTATTTTGGGAATAACAATGGTATATCTGGAACGTACAACGGTGGTATGGCTGGAACGCACAGAAAATTTATATATATTTTTTTTAATTTACTGGAAAGTGTATACGAAACTAATTTCATCAAGCGGAAAGAAGTTTTGTCTCTGACTGTACGACAACCTTGGCACGCATTAAGATGAAACTGATACTGAACTATCTACTAATTTAGGTTTTTCTTGTGATGGTAGCAATATGACAATATACAGTATGGTTTATAAGATAAGCCCAAAATTATAATTAACTCTTAAACTTTAAGTTTTGTTTAACTATGATATTGTCAAAAAAAAGATATACAACAATCTATGAATCATATTAAGACGGATAAATTGATATATTTGAAGCTAAATTCTTGTGCTTGGTTTTGAAGGAAATCGTGAAGAGAACGAATGTTTATGGCTTTAAAATGTGTGTCGTTCATTGTCATTCTGATGCTTTTGATTGCTTTTATTCTGCTGGAATAGATTGTTTATTTAATTGTTTTTAATTATATAAAAAATATATACTGTTAAGTTTCCTAACTATGACACACATGCTCCTAACAGCAACCCACATACTGCTAACAGCGACAAGTCTACTCCTAACTGACACACATATTTCTAACAGGGAAACACATACTCCTAAGAGCGACACACATGCTCCTAACAGTGACATTTAGTTGCAGACCCTTAAAATATCTGAACGGGAAATCCCTACATCAGAACGAAGAAATTAGATGAAGACCGTAGGTACATGAAAACTTTTCGGTTTAGTGCTGACATTAATGGTAGAATTGTGGTAGTTTTCTGCAGAAGTCCAGTAAGGGAGGAGTAATAATCCAGTGCCAAAAATTTGAACAATTATCAAAAGATTATTCAAAAGTTTGCTGAACAGTCAACAAAATTGAATAAGTTTTTTCCTGCTGAAAATATATGTATTTGTAAAAAACAATGTCTCCATCTCTCACTCTATTTCCGTGTACATCACTTATTGATGAAAAAGTACATATTTGAAAATATATTGCTAAAATAGTACAAACATATCCACAATATAAACATTATTAGTTTCTTAATGCAAATTAGAATAAAACGTTTCACGTATTTTGATACATACTAAACGTTCAGTTAGCAAACTGAGACCCCATTTCCGGTAAACTTTGCAATTGAAACTTTGGGTGAATTTTGAGTCTCGCTTTCCATATTTTGATGTGATTACATATGACATCAAGGTTTTTCAAAATTTTTTTAAGGCCGACATTGAAGGCCTTGCACCAGAACTTCAAATGGAAATGATTGATTTGTAGTGTAGTGATATTTTAGAGGAATTGTTAAATTCTATATTTTTTCTAAAAACAATTAACATTATTTTACACTTACTATTGAATAATTGATTCTAACAATAGAAAATTGAAGAACAGATTTAATTATATGAATATAAGTATCAATCCAAATTTAAAATGAAATTAATTTCTGAAAAAGAAATAACGGAAATAACATTATTATTTTTTATGTTGACATTAATGGTAGAAACACGTTTAAGAGTTAACTAGTCTCGTTCCTCAAGAAGAAATTCACTCCCCTCTCGGTTTTATGGACTCGTTTTAACTAATTTTCTAAGTAAGAGACAAAATCTGAAGCAGATGATTCAATTTGAAAGCTCTGTTTCTAAACTAAAATTGTTGAACTTATTGTATTGTAGTGTATATTTATAGGTTCTCAACTATTTTACACTATTAGATTGGACAGCGTGACTGAGTAAAAGTACAGTACCTGCATTATGTATGTTTCTTTCGAATTGTAATTGAATATATTAGCCACTGCAGACTTCGTGTTAGAACTTACGGATAATCGACAAAATTTAATAACTATTCCACTGTTTTAGTCCGTTAAAACGAACGATGAGTGTATTAATAAAATAGCGTCAAAATGCATAGGTTGGGTAAAAAATAATGGCAACATTGTTCTCACGTCAGAGGGGTGTGTCTCAGTATTACAAGTGTTCCGTAGATGATAAGGGAATGTGAAGCGTTCAAGTGTGACGAGTGGTAACGACTGTGCATTATTCAGTCAAAAGCAGCAGTGCTGTAAATTAGAGGAGAAAAGTGGAAGCAACATAACAGTATATTTCGAAAAGGCGAACAATGTGCGTAGATCAAGATTGAAGTGTAACCGGTGTGCAACAATGCTTCCCAGGAACTTCTTGACGACCTTTGCACCAAAATGAAAGAATCACTTCGTGGGAAGCACCACGATACAAGGGAAGCCATCATCCATGCCATACAGTGATCCCTGAAGGACATTGAGAAGGATTGACTCGCTGGTGTTGAATGACGCCTCCCACACATGAAGAGTACGTTTGTTTTATCTTGGCGCACTTCCCGCCAATGCACTTGATTGGTTTTTAAACTTTTTCTGCTAGCACTTACGTGAACGTTTTAATCCAATAGACGTCTTATTGGTATTGTCGTGTAAGTGACATTAGTTGTCAACCAACCCACCAAGTTAGGTCACTGCTATTTGGCGGGTATTTGAAGTGCTCAGTTGACACACACAAACAACTGTGTTACAGTGATTTGTGAGTAGTGTGGTGTTTTGCTGTCTCCTAGTGTATTGTAAATCGCAAGTTAACCGTGGCATGGCAAGAACGCGTTGCAGATTCATTGTTTAGGCAGTAAGCGTGCCAAGAAAAATAAACTTACTCTAGTAGAATAGATAGAGATGGAAAGTAATTACATTGGAAGAATGTAACAGGGGTCTTCTGTGCATTAAGCCATTTACGAATTATAGCAATGTTTCCATTACTTCTTTCCTTATACAAATACGAGATATGTTTCTATTCCACTTCAGAAATAAAGAGTTCGGTGTATGCTATGGAAATCCTGGATTAGGATCTTTTCTATGAGAAAATACTAATACCATAATGTTTTTCTGAATTCTAACACGCTGATGAGAATTAAAACCAAGAATTATAGTGGAAAGTTTAAAAAAATGTTTATAAAGTGGCGAACATATAAAGTGGCGAACATTCTGCCATAAAATAACGTGCACATCTGTTTCACTAATTTTAGACTCTACATTCAACTCATATTAACAGTCTAATTTCCATGCTCTAGTTTAGTTAGTTTTTTCTTTTTTAATGTCTGCAATAAAGTAATGACAATAACAGTTAAAGCAATCAAACAGAAAATGATGTCAATTCTGATCTAGTTTTATGAATAGAAAACATAAAGAAATAATTCTGATCTCTTTCGCGCTTTCGAACGTACATATGTCATTGTCAATAAACAGATATATAGAGACAGATAACTATTATACAGTGTGTAATGAATAGAAGTTTGTATTGGTTGTTACGAAACACTAGGGCTCACAAGTTTTATTCTAACACACACATATACACACACACACACACACATATATATATATATATATATATATATATATATATATATATATATATATATATATATATATATATATATATCGATGATAAAGAAGACAAAGAAAAATATCGGCCGTCTCTTGTATGTGAAAGAGAAGGAAGGAGGGGCTCTGTTGATCGTAAGCTATAAGCCCCCTCCTCTTCTTTTCACGGCTTCTGAACTGTGAAATCGATAATGAAGGTTCAGACTTCTATCGCTATGTAATTTGACTGACTCTGAAATAGACTATTTTCTTCCTTTTCTTTTATTCTTTATTTTCTTTCTTATTAATCCATACTTCTTCTTCTTGAGATTTTTAACGTCTCTATATAATTCTAACTTTCCACAGTATCAACCTTGTTGTTTCCAGGACTATTTTATTCCTCTCTGCACTAGTACAGTACACCGTCACCAATAAGCATGAAGTTTCTTATTCTTGCCCGTTTTATATAACTAATCTTGCTTAATATTTATTATAAATTTCGTTTCTTTTTAATACTTTTTTATTGTGTATTACAATATGAGAGAGCGTGTTACTACTACCGTTAGCAATATAATATTTTTTCTTTTTTTGTCTTTAGGTATGACAAAATTATATACTTGCGAAATTACTTTTTTTACCCTAGATATTTTGCCATGATTGTTCATTATACCTAATAATGTGGTAATGGACATATCATTTTGGTACTCTCTGAAATTTAGACACGGTTGGTTGGGTCATATATAAACCCCCTTTAGCAATATATTACAAATATAATTTTCTTCTATTTTCGGCGTATGAACCACTTTGTGTCAACTACGTATTATAACAGATTGTCAACGCGTGAGGTGAATACCACTGTGCTAAATAGGTGAAGGTCTTAGTTATAGTTAATAAAGCTGTCGTCATCAGTAGTTTAGCTTACTTAAAAGGAAAATTATGAATCATAATTATAAATAACTAGGAGGATATCTGTTCTTCGCACGGGGAGAATACGTTTCATTTTGGACATAAAGAGTTGAATTTCGATTTATATGACATCTGGAGTCTCACTGTTTATCCCAGCCACCCCGAAAACTATGGGTTCGTTACCAATATCAGTCATTTCCGATCATTTTTATATATATTTTCCCTCCCGCAAGTTACGGGGTTGAATTTGGATTTAACCGGCATCGGAAGTGTCACTGTTTATCTTAACGGTCCCGAAAACTATGAATTCGACACTAATATCGGTAGTTCTTGATATTTTATTAAATATTTCCTCACTCCCTCTCCCTAACTTGTATCGTCAAAGTGAAATGATAAAAAATATCCCAGGCCCGAACCCCATCTATGTGGCAAATTTGGTCGAGATCGGTCGCGTGGTGCAAGAGGTATGAAATAATAAATAATTAATTTTATATAGAGAGAGGATAATTTAAAACATCATAAAGGGAATATAAATTATCACTATCAAGAGTTTAACAAGCTATGAAAGGAAACTAAAAGGATTTTACAGGATAAAATACAACTTAGTAGCAAATACAGTGAATACATCACAAACGTCCCTTCTCAGCTGTAGATTTTTATTAAAAACAAAATCCAATATCTTAATTGTAACACGCTTACATGCAATAACTAACTTATAATGAGAAGACTATTATCTTATTTTTACTTACGTTTAATCGGTCTATAATGACGAAGGTAGATGAATAATAGTACTAATACAGCAATAGAAGAGAAATGGTAAGCTCTGATGGTATTACATAATATATAATAAGGGAGTGTGATCATATTATATTTAATGTTGTCAGTTCTAGTTTTAAATTCCCCAATATAAAGAAGGTTGGTCCTATTCCTAAATCTAGTAATAGTAAAGACAGTCGAAATTATAGATCTATATCGATATTGAGTGGTTTTGCATAAGTGTTTGAACCTATTTTCTATAAATGGTTTGAAAATAATATAATATAAAACTATTAATTTCAGAATACCAGGATGGTTTTGCCCAAGGCAGGTCGATACTAACGAATTTCAGTGTTGTTAACAATTTCATAGCAAGCATACTAGATCAAGCCGGTCAAGTTGATATTATTTAAATAGACTTTTGTAAAAAGTATTTGATAGAGTAAATCATATAAATAGAGAAGCTTCATCAATTTCATTTGTTCGCATGGTTAATTGGACTGTTTGAGTCGTATTTGAAGAACTGAAGGCAGCTCGACACAAGAACACAAACACCTGAGTAATTGCAGCAATTTAATGTTGCACAAGGCCCAAATTTGGAGCTCTTCTATTTGTAACATTTATAAACTATATTCCTGTATTAAATAAAAAACATAAATTTAATATATCGGTGACTCCAAATTTTTTAGATGTATAAAGTCATGTATTTTCATGACTCTAACAAGCTTCAACAAGGTATAAATGCAGTAGCAAAGTGGTCTTAAAGTACCTTACTAGATGTAAATATTAGTAAATATAAAATAATAAGTTTTACAATTCAGCGAGAAGTCAACTCAATTTCAGTACACAAGAAATGAAACTGAAGTACCCATTGTAAATACTGACTTGTAGATACTAAATACTAACACCCATTGCAAATCTGGGTTCATTCAAAGAATTAATAGAGAGTGTAAAGAACCTACCTCTCTTCAAATATTGTATCAAACCAACTTGGTTTCGCTTCAAGCTTGAATATGTTACGCTTGCATAGAAAAAAGCCAGATACAAAAACTTTTTCACTAAGTATAAGGAAAAATGTAATCCATATTTCTAATATATATTGTTAATGAAGTAACAAACATTTTTTTCTAAGAACTAGAAACTGTTATTCACTAACTAGGCATTTTAGAATTGTACCCGTTGGGCAATGCAGAACGTTACATGATGTGATGTTCTTGCACAAAATACTTAATCATGAACTAGACTGCAACGAACTGCCTTTCGGGTTTTCAAATAAATTAACCTAATACAAAAAACATACATAGAAAACTAAAATTGCTTTTAGGACGATACCTACAATAAATTCATGAAAAGAATAAGCAATATAGATATTTATGGTGATCGCCTTATAACGTTTAAAACTGAAATTGTGTCAACTTTTCATGCTATATCAGTAATTTCTCTGTTAAAAAAGTATAGTTTTGTCGAGAAATTGTACAAATGTATGTTACGAAATTTGAGGACAAGTCCGGACCCGGTTGACCCCTGAAGATGAATCTGGATTTTAACACAGTATACGATTCACATGTACTCCAACCAGGAACCGACCCTAGGTTTCTCACACCACATGCGGTCACCACTGTTGTAATTTGCAATGTTATAAAATTGCCATCAGAAAATATTCGTTTACTACAGATCATCAATGGTAAGTGAGAAAAAAACATTTTTTGTAATGTAACAAAAAGCTACTAAGATCGGAATGTAAGATTTTATACATGTTCATTTAAAAATCTTTAAATATGAAGATAATCGACACAACTATGCATCAAAAGGAATCTTTACTTCTATCGAAAAAGTCACAATATCTTATTTCCTTTTGCAAATGTTTAATTTTTAACTTACTTTATAATGTGGTGGTCATATTTTATTATATTCGACTTTCGTTTTGTATAACATAAAGTTTAAGTGTTATTGTTTGTCTCAAAACTTGTTTTATGTAACATGCGTGTGTGTATGGATAAGAACATGGACGCTGATATTGTTAACTTTATGTAATGAAAATTCTTTTTCCTTAGAAATGTGTATGTGGACAATTTAATTTTTCCCGCAAGACAAAATTTCGTAACCTGAAACATCTGAACACAGCGTTTCACATGGGAATTATGTCGAATGGTTGTAATATAGGCCTGCAACTCATCACTTAATTTCATATAAAAATCTATGGTCACATATTAGAAATGAAGAATATGAATAGAGAAATTGAAGCAGACATATCGCTAGAAATGTTACAGATTAAAAGGATCTCCAATTGACTCCAGACTTGACTCCAGTTGACTCCAGTTGATCTCCATCACTACAGAATGATCAGCGGAATAATTCAAGGAAAGTAACTGGCTGACCTATATAATTTATTAATGAAACTGAGGAACTTAGTTTGGATTGCCAAAAGGAACATTTTAATCTGTAATGAGTGTACACAAGTTAGCGTTATTCCTACATCTAATGTGTCATTCTGTCTTCAGTCAGCTTCCTCAATAACAAAGGCACATACGCACACAACATAGTTCACATTAAAAACATACTTAAGTTGAAGCTTGTTTTTGAATTAAGTCATTTTTATGTATATTGTAAGGTATAACATTACCGACATTAAGAAGGTAATTGTAGACTCGCTAGTAGTATAACTTCTTTCATTACATGACGCTACATTTCATTGGGTATCACAGGGTAGCGTCTCAATAATCAAATGCCACACAAATCCTTTCCTTATTATTATTATTATTATTATTATTATTATTATTATTATTATTATTATTATTATTATTATTTGAATGTGTTAAACGACACTACTTTTGTTTCGCCATTTTTTAAAAGGCATAACAAAAAGAATATATTTTGACCAAGTCGGAAACATCTCGCAAAAATAGAAGCACACAAAGAAAGTTGAATTTTTGCATCTCGAAATGCGAGATAACTAAAAGCTATTAAGGTGGTCTCTTCTTACATAGTGTAAGATATCAGGTATACACGGTGTCTTTAGTACCAATCGTGTGTCCAGTGTCCGATAATATGTATGCAGTGTAATGAATGGATTGGTCTGTGCTCAAGAGAACCTAACATGTAAGTAAAGAGACAACATACGGCTTGCAAGGGGACGTTTCCCGCTAAATTTAACTATACATTGAGTCCAAAATAGATTCGTCCTCCTGTGAAGGAAAGACAATACTATAGTTTTATGTCACCATCGTTTACTTTGATTATAAATCATAAGCATTGGTATTTGTATCGCATTTTGCTATCACATTTTTAAGAATTAGTGTGTTGTCTACGAAATGAAACGAGACAGAATTTATGTGCCGAGACAAGAAACCAAACAGCTCTTCCAATAGAAACATTGGTGTACGCTTTCCAGTCTGAACTGCGGTGTCTCAGTGGTAGAGAGTTTCTGATGCGTGTCCGTGGTTTGATCTCAGCTAGCGAAGAAGTTTTGTAGTGGAGAAACATTGTTTGTAAGGGTTTACTCGAAGTTTACCCGTCCCCCCCCCACTTCTTCATTCCATCATTTCGTTCTTATCATCATCACCATAATCATTGGACGTTAATTAATAATAAAAAAAACTTTCCATCTTCTTGACTGGCCTAATGGTTAGCGAGTGCGTGTTAGTGTACAGGGTCCGGTGTTCGATGCCCAGTGGAAGAACCGTGAATTTTTAGCGTATTACGGTGGTTCGGATTCCGCTTGGATTCGTGCCTCATATAGTCTTGGTACTGGGATGGGACTCTAAACTAATACCAACCAACCAGTATATACTTACCAAGATACCATATAACTTTTATGGCACATTTTCAAAACGAGAGAGCCTTAACCCTATTTTTCATTTACACAGCATTTATAGGACTTTTGTAGCAAACTATGACACAAATACCGTTTTAAAAACTACTGATATGATCACATTTAAAAAAAATATACGTAAATGCATTGTTTATTTTGTTGATTTTTTAAAATTTCAAATTATTATCCTTAAAATCAGCATTATCATTTTATTTTTATTTAATACTTTTGATTTCTGTAATAAACATATTTTAACTAGTCATTCTTTTATTCTAGAATCCATAAAGTTACTTACGTAACTCATCACTTCAAACATGCATTTTTCATCTATATTCTTGTTAATTTTATTTGCCCAGACTGACCCTCATCACCTCAAAATTCACTGATCTTTTGTTTTTTTCTTATTGTTATTACTTTAAAATAAAAACTTGCGCAGTTATGGCATGGCGTCCTTCGAAGAGGCAGTTGGTTAAGTGATATTAAAGCAGCAGGTATTAATTTGAAGCGTTATTTTTCAATCTACCCTTGATGATTAGTGGGGCAAACAGACAAACCTGTCCGTAATTACTGGCAGTCAACAGTGCTGCGCTTCGTTGCTTTGGATAATAAACTTTATATGCTCTTTCATAATGGATCAGCTGGTGTTGGTCCGTGTTATGAGCAATATCCGAAGAACCCACCTATAGCTACAATGTACGACCCCGTCCGCGCAACAAAGGTGAGAAAATTCTTCAACGTCAGGTTCTACGGTGCACATTATATATTGCTTCCTTTATTGCAATATACCTTATTACGGCTGCGTCATTTATCGTAATTAGGCGCAATACTTTCTGCTATTAATAGGACTTAAATCAAGAAATCTAAGTGGTAATTATATTGGATTTACTTCTTACAAAGAAATACTGTGATTACTAATACGAAAAACAAAGGGTGGAGAGTTTATGGATTTTAGCCACGGTCATCAATGAACAAGGATATGAAGAAATTACGAGTATCGATTAAAACAGAAGCGAATTATTCCCTAACAGTATCATAACAATAATAATAGGAATAATGAACTATTTAAGATAACAATATGAGCGCCATTCTAACTAGAAAGTGCTCATTCTCTTTGGGACGCTTTGATAGTGTAATAATCTTTTATTCGTTTTTAAGATGATCAAGCTCGTTAATGCGTTTGTCGGCGTTTACTGCTTTAGCTTTTCAGGTGAAACGTTATAAACTTTTTAATAGGTATGGACTAATAAGGCGTCTCTAATGTTGTTACGGAGTAGATATGTGCATGTCTATGTGCGATTCTTGTTCATGAGTAAGGAAAGCTACAAAACTGCCTTTGTGTTCATATGAGCGGAGATGCGTTTGCAGTTGTATTTTGTACCTGGTAAAATTTTTGATTTGATTTTGAGTTTAACATCCCTTTCAGCAGCAAGGCTATATGAGACGGGACCTACTGATTAATGTGGAATCCGAACTATATGAGCTCCTGGCAGGATCGAACCCGGGTCTCCCACGCCAAAGACAAGTACCCTAACCGCTTAGACACGAAGGAGTTCCTACCTAGTAACAAAAATGGTCTACACTTCATATTAGGCTTCCAAACTATGGTACATTCTTCAATATTTTCCCGAGAGAATAATTTCTTCTAAGTAAGCATTAATCAAATACAATCGCTCTGACATATTCTCTTAGTAATTACACTATTCTCTGCAAGTCATTCTTTGGTTGTGATTCTTATATGTTCATTCAGATATAACGAACACATTCCTTCATTCAATCTTAGTCTCTTTTTTTGCATTCCAATCATCTTTCCCAGTTCACTCGGTTAAAAGATTCCTTTAAATCAATAATCATCGCATGCATTTCTTTATCACTCCTTTTTTTCCAAACATGTTTTACCAATTGGTTTTAATAAATCAAGAGTATCTATAATACCTAAACCTATAGTGCTTCTTAACTTCATCACTTTCTTTTCTGACAACTTTTTGTTCAGTATTCAAAGCGAGTGATACGTGATTAATGATTTTGTAGGGTTTACATGGTTCTGCTTTTGAGTTGTTCAATCAATGAAATCGTAAAAGTATTGAAGAAATGTTGTGCAGTATAATGCGGATATTGATACAGTTATACAACTTGAACATTAGGTTCGAATTGGATTCCTTAAATAAGCATGTCATACAGATGATGGAATAAAAAGAGCACCCACACGCAAGACAATTATTCATAACTGTTAATATTGACGGATAATGCGCTAAGGATGTTGCCATTTATTAGGTCAAGAAATTTCTGGAGTATGTTTGCTTAGAGAGAAAGTTTTTAAAACGCCTTTTGATACACATAAATTGCAATTATATATACGATTTAATGCGTGCTGTTTTTTTTTTCTTTTTAACTAAACAAGTTAACATTTAAAAGATCATCCTACCAATGAGGGATTAATGTAAATATACACATGTAACGTACGTACATTGTATCAATTAACTTAGTCATTACTTAGAGAACTTTCTCTCTTAATCTATACTAAATACGCTGATGTGTTAATAAAAAAATACTATATTATAATGTGATGTATTCATGACTATTTCATTGACTGGTCAGAGAACTCTTGATTGGCCAGACTTTTTATTTCCTTGTAGTTTTCTGTTTGCTGAATCATGTATTATTTTCCTAATATATTTCAGTCTTGGACTTTATTTGCGTATTTTCCCTTGTATCATTTTCTCTGCAGCCAATAATATATTTTCTCCGTGTTTCATAAGAAGCCCACTTATCCTATCTCTTATTTTAGAAATTGTCTTCGGCATCAGATAGCAAAAGTTGTGCTCATATTCTGAGAACATACTAAACTGTTACGGATTATAGTCTTAAAATTTTGCGCAACTTAACACAATAACTTGGTTCTTAGTTTGAGAAACCGCATATGACCTCAAATTTCTCGACACACAGAAACGAATATAAATTTATTACATAGCACATTTTTAGTAGAAAATGGTCTGTTTCTGAACATGAATAAGTAAGATACAAACAATAAAATATATTTAAACAATAACTTAGAAACATTTTCATACAACGTTAACATAGCTTGTAAACTTCCCAAAATAAACTAAGATTTCTGATATAGTACATTTGTTATGTATCATATGATACTGTATATTCTATTCTTGTCTTGTAACTTTTATATATAAATATATATTAGGCATATGAATTTTTCAAATTGAAAAGCCTGGTGTGGCAAACATTGAACATTTGGCTACAAATCTCACAAATGTCTTTTATTTTGTTTAATTGTGGAAAAGCTCCCGCACCGACATTTATGTTGTTTTAGCATTAAAAGAAAATTCTTTACTTACACAGTCTGCATTTGGCACTGAATATTCTATACAGTACATTAGCAAAAGGATTTTATTTTGGGAATTACCGTTAATGAACTTGTTGTTGAGATATTTGTCACTTTTGCAAGTGTTGTGAAGCTCTTGCATCACTGTACAGCTCGCTCGGCCATCATATTTGAGTGAGGCATATCCAGCACAGAACGTTCTTTTAACCAGTGAGCAAAAAAACACTTTAAAGCTTTAGGACACCTTAGGTCGGAGATAGCAACATGCAGTTCATTGTGTATGTCCTTTGTATAGTGCTGATTTGAAAACCATACCTTTGCCCATGTAGTTGGGATGAAGTCACAAGTACGTTGTAGCTAATATCCCCATTTTGAAAGGAGAAAAAAGACAACCAGTGCATAGATTGCACGTGAATTCCACCTAACATTGTTGAGGGAAGTGGATTCTGCCAGTTCGACTGAGGCCACTTGTTCTCCCTCCGGTAGAAATTATATCCTTCACAAAGTTCAAATAGAAATAGGAAATCATTTCTCCAATCTGGGTTTTCACATGGTGGTATCTTTCCTGTGCCAGAATAGTCTTCTTGTAAGTCCTCATACCCAGCCAAAACATCTTCAGTGAATTGATAGTTGAAGTTGGGTGACCGTGACTTAATTGGAAACACTCAATCCATCCAGTGTCGCAGAACCAGATCAAGAATATGGTGCTGACATCCTATAAACTGAGGATCATCGAGACCCATTTGTTTAAAATGTCTCTGGAGTTTAACAACAACACCACTTTGTGCCCTATATTCACTGCTGTGGTGTCAGAAATGATCATTTTAATACTCCTCCATGCATTATATTCATCCAACAAGGCTTGCACTAAGATATAGATGTTCTCGGCGGATTTGCTTTCAGAACTTCAAAGAAAAATCTTGCATAATTCTGCAGACAGACAACTTGATTATATTTAGTTCCTATTCTCTTCCCATCAAAATGCAAGCAGAAGTCCTCTTCACCGATAATTTCTTTGAGCCAGTTCTTCATTTCTTCAGCTTCCTTGATCACTCGACGCCAAATCTCCGATTGTGAAGGTGTGGGTATGTTTATTTCTTCCTCAGTCAAGTTCTGAAGAACTTTCGCTGCTTTTCTTGTAGACAGAGAAAGCTTTGACACGAGTTTGGCTTCATATTTTGTTGCTTGTTACTTGCGTTTCATAGGAAGGTGGTGGGGGGGCTCTTCTGAAAATTCAGAATCACTGCTGACCTTACCTTCTTCAGTATCACTGATACTCCCATGTTGCACTTGGCTTGAACACGGACCAATTGAGCTACTTCTTCTTTTTGAAGGATGGATCGTTTATATAGATGCAACTTTCTCTGTAGTGTATCCGGTTCGGCCTCCAGATTCAAGTTGTTTTCTATACAGTTCTTTGTCTTAACTCCAAAGCCGGTTTCCTTTTATTTTTGTAATATTGAAGACACTAGTGAGAGATTTTTCAAATACTTCATTCCTCCTTTTTCTTCAGCTTGTCCACTTTTATTGAAATTTGCTGCATAGAAAGCAAAGGAAAGTTCAGTTTCTCCCAAAGTCTACACAGTTCTTGAGAGATCTTCTTTATTCTGTCTGACTGCCCTTTCAGTTCACCGTAAAACCCCAAATATCTACCAACTATGTTTCTGTTTGTAAGCATTTTACACATTTCACTCATGTCCGTTTTCATTTCTGGTATGCTCGGACGACGTTTTCTACACGTCGTTAAATTCTGTGTCCACATTTTTCCAGTTGGTTCAACTGCTGATTTTGATCTTTTGGTTTTGAATTACATTTTTCAATTTGAAAATAGAAGAAATCACAATTAGAAAGACAATTGAGGGAAGCACTGTTGCAAATACATGCATAAGAAAAGAATACTAAAGTTTTATCATCGACAAATCAACCTACTAGGCTCGCAACACTATAAAAGTGATTTGCGAAAGTGTTTAATGTACATAGTATAAATTAAAATTTGAAAAATAACTTGTATCTATGCTGCTTACTTATAACGTACAACAAAACACAATGTGCTATTTACATAAGAATCTTTGAGTTTCTGCGTGCCTGATAGGTTGATGTGCAGACAAAGATCTGTACATTTTGATTGTAAATATATGATAAATAGATTACATTAACATAATTTATATTATACAAATGTTTATTAAACTTTTCCTAGATGCCTGACTTCTTTTCTTTATCATGTTTTGCAAATATATATGTATATATTAGTTTTATTTATGAAGCGCCCACGATATCGTAACACATTTGTTTATTTTTTAAAAAAAATAATAATGTAAATTATATTAATGTAACTATGAAGTATCTATGAAGTAATGACTCTGTATCAAGGATCTTATAAAATAAAGGATCTGCCCTTACAACAAAATTCTGAAGCCATACGTCACAGTTTCGCCACCCCTACTCTGCCCACTCCGCCCAATAGGATCGCAATGTTTTGAGCCAACAATCATGGCGGAAACGAAAGTAGCCAATCAGACGATAGCAGAAACGAGAGTATCCAATCAGACGCGCCGATGCTCGATTGTTTTTTTTTGGCTTCATCGGTTTAATAGGATGAAGATACATATGGGTAGATCCTCTATTTATATCATCCTTGCTCTGTATAGTACTGAGAATTGTTGCTGGTGTTGAAGACGTTGATTGATCGAGTTTGTCTGATTATTGATTATAACAAATTATTAAACGCTTCATGATTTTTCAAATTCTAAAATTTCGCGACACACACAGGTTGAGAGTTATTGATATATTCTAACAGATAGCAACAAGTGTTTTCTTTTTTTCTTTTTTTTTAAACAATTCAGCGTCTCAAGGCAACGTACCATGACTATCCCGAACATTCTATCAAAATCGGAAATGATTTTAACTTAATATTACTTCAGCTTTTAGTACTGATTTCCACATAGCAAAAGCAGTAAGAGATATGAACATGTAGTTTTCTGCAATCGATTTATTGAACCAAAAATAAGTTTCATATTCTTCATTAACCGTCTGCTGAAATCAGAAGTGGTTCAAATTAGCCATTTCAAGTTTTAACACTTATAGTCATAGAACAAAAATGGTATGACATACGAACAAGTGGTTTTCTCAAACGATTCAGGATCTCAAGAGAACATGTTATCCAAACTCACAACACTCAACCAAAGCCGTAAGTGGTTGAAACTTACTACTACTTCCGGTTTCAATATTGATTTCCATAAAGCAAAAATGGTAAGAGATGATTCAGCTTCCCCAAAATAGGTTCCGCCTTCTCCATTAATCCTCAATTGAAACCGGAAGTGACTCAAGTGAACGATTTCCTGTTTTAACAATTATCGTCATAGAATAAAATTGGTAATACATATCTACAAACAGTTTTCTACAATTGATTCAGGATGTCAAGAGAACATACCATCACAACGTGCAACACTTGACCAAAACCGGAAATGGTTAAAATTTACTACTTCCGGTTTTAATACTACTTCCGATTTCCTTAGAGTAAAATGATCAGAAATAACTTACTAAAAATCAATAATACTACGAAAACAAAATTTATGAACGTGCACTTACAAAATACAAGATTATATAAGTACATATGATGTTAGTGGTTTGAAAATAGAGCAGACGTTATTAAAAATCTGGGAATACATTTGACATGCAATTAAAATGTTACCATATAAATTATATTATACAAAGACAACTGTTCCTTTTTTTAATGTTACAACATATGTGTATTTATACAAACTGCTTGCTTAGATCTGTATAAATACATTTCTTTAACTTTGACAAACAAAACTGAACCTGTACAAAAATATTCAATTAGAGTATTGTGTCTTAAAATAAAAATGGACTATTGTTCTAACGTTTATGAGGATTCGGACAACTATTGAGATTTCGATAAAATTTTATAGAAACTATACTGGATGATACATACTGTAGTGAATACTGTATTCTTCACCCGATATTTGCCTCAAAGTGCGTTTCAAGTCACAAGGTTTTAATAGGTTGACGTATTCTCTAAACTAAACAAATTTAGATCAGCTATATTAATTTTACGTAATTTGATTCATTTTTTCAATCTGATGACGACTCCATTCTGTTGGATATAATTTTAAAACAACTATTCTTATTTTATTCTTTGCTTGTCTATTTGTTTTAATCCTATGTAAATAGCTTAATTGTTTTTTAACAACTTGACAAGGATATTCTATTTAATTGGTTTTCATTTTTTATGTATGTTGTTAGTTCTGTTTTCTTCTTTATTTATACTACTGTAATGTTAGTTTATATGTTTGTATCCAGCTACTATACAAAGCGCTGTATTCTTGCTCAAAACTATTCGCGACACTGAAATAATAATAATAATAATAATAATAATAATAATAATAATAATAATAATAATAATAATAATAATAATAATAATAATTATTATTATTATTATTATTATTATTATTATTATTATTATTATTATTATTATTATTATTATTATTATTATGTTGTTGTTGTTGTTGTTGTTGTTGTTGTTTGCAAAAGCTGAGAAATAAAGTGAAAAAACTTAGATCGAAAGTCCTATTCTAATTCTGTTTAGATTAATTATAACTATTTATAATGAAAGAATTGGTGCCATGTACAGATATATAGTAGAAAGAGTTACAAAATCCGTGAAAAAAATATACTTGAGAACTGTGTGGCCCACTACATTATATTTTTCTCTGTGTACCCAGAATAATAAGACAAAAAATTCTATCACCTCTCTATGTAGCACAGTATCTCCCAATATCAGCACATAGGGAATATAAATTGCTTTAAAAAAAACTAAATGAAGGTTAATGCTGTGTAACAATCTCAAGTAACATTTAGCGTTGTATAAAACAGCAATTTCGTATTTCCCAATCTTTTCCCCCTCGGGTGCATTAACCTCGCCTCTGAATACGAGTAAGTTGTACGTAGGTGAGAGGCATTAGTTCCTCTATTTACGCGGTCTAAACATAACAGTAACGGTTTCAAAAGTCCCATTAAAAGAACTATGGGTTGCTACAGTGTGGTGGCACATGGTATAACTTTTAAAACACATTAAATATTATAGCATTGGTGTGGAACGTATACGGTAATGTGCCAGGTGCATGATGAAACGCCAGGAACGTTTTCTCTTTCTGTGTGTGTATATATAGGTCAACGTTTTACCTAGTAATTATGGACTCAGATCTGTTTTAGTAATGCAAAGAGATGGCACAAGGTTTTTCTTTTATTGCCACAATCATAGGGAGATTGTTCTAATATTGTATGTACGTTTTGTTCCGCATGAGAGCCACCGAAAATAAGTGAGGGTAACGCAATTTCAACGAAAGGCTTTTATAGCCCTCTTTAACTGTTTTTGTTTCTCCATATCTTATACACACTAGAAAATGATATACTTGATAATTGGTCATAAAAGGGAAGCTGTTAACATTGTTTGCTTCGAAAGTCTTCCAGGCAAGATTCCACCACAACTTGGTTTTCCTTCTCCCCCTCCCCCCTCCTTTTACAAGTGTAAACATAAAAAGTCAACACGGAGAAGAAATGGCTGTTGACTTTTTCCATAAACCACAGAATGGCTTTCCAAATTCTGTACTAATTTAGAACTGCTTTCTTCTTTCTTTAAAAAAATCGTTTAAAAGATACAGCAAAAACAAAACAACTTCAAAGATATTAAAAAGTAAATAAAATTACTTTTAGTATACATTAACGTGTTGTTATGTTATTTACTTTTTGGAGATTTTATATATCATATAGTGTGACAGTGGGCTAAGAAAAAAAATCTATAATGTTTGATTGCCACAATAGAAATTACTGCACTTCACTATTTGAACAATTAACTGAATTGCTAGAAGGAAGATACATCAATTTAATTACATTAGTATTCACTGATTCACTTATTGTTAAAAATAAGTAGATTAATTGTGTCAAAAGTCTAGGGTTACCAGATTATCATTTTTGCCGAGTACCACACGTTTTTGCCACCTCTTTTTGGATCAAAAGATCCAATATATTTCAATCAAAAATGTTCTTGTAGGCCTGATATCTGTAGAACTACATATAGTGTAGCCTAACCCAAATTATCAGTTAACTCAGTATGACGTGTTTATTCCGCAGAAAATTAGAAAACTTGATTTAGGAGCAGTTCAAAAATTTTGTAGGCACTGATCCGAAAACTAATTATTGGCTAAGATCACAATGTTTTGATGTATTTTATTGAATCATTTCTAAAATTCTTGGCTAAGATCGCAATCGTTTGATCCATTTTTTTTAATCATTCCTAAAATTCTAGTTTCATCGCTTGTTTAATTACTAGATCTTCGATGCTTTCGCGACATGAATGATGATGATATGACAGATAAGTCAAATCTACTGCTCTGATAACAAAACTATTAGTTGATTCGTCCTATCAGGTAAAGATCTGTACAATTGAAGAATTTGTATGTAGTACTCAGCGTATGTTGAATTATAAGTATTGCTGTTATAAGCATCTGCAGAACAGTATTTAGAATGCTTAAACATTTCAAAATGTGTTTTTCCTGTCATATATTTCTTTATAAATAGAAAACAAATCTTTCCTTAGAGACCAGAAACGGATAAGAGCGATCATTCTTATTGAAATATAGAAAATTATTGTGTTATCTGCTTCATTGTGAGTCAAAGACAATATAGATGGTGCATGTGCCTGCTTTAATGTGTATTCTGCTACTGACTTTATGAGTAACTAGCAGCGTTCACCCCGCTTCGCTGGGGTCACCCCGGAACGCAATAAACCTTGTTAATTAGATAATTTTTACTTTTTCGCTTTCAAGTGATATGATAAAAACCATAGTAGATTGCAGTAAATGTTAACATTATATCGCCTGTCATTTATGTTAACCCGCCGAGTGACACGGTCATGCGGGTTGCATATAAATACGTTTATTTTTACCTATGATGAACTAACAAAGGATTTGTACGTTATGGACACTTGAATGGTCAATTATCTCAAGACACTGGTAATTGAAAATTAAAGTGATATGATAAAAACCATCTAGGGTCCAAATCCTAATAACCCCCCAAAAATGAAAGAAATTGGTTCAGCCGTATTAGCGTGATGAGGGAACAAAGGATTTGTGCGTTCTCTTTTATATATAAGAATGTGTCAGGCTTGATTGGTATCAGAATACGATTGCATTCCCTTTATTTGACCCTCCGAATATTCTGTTACTTCCCTTACACATTAATTTAGGGATAATGAAGCAACTTGTCAAAACATTGGATAAAAATTTTCCTTTTACCAAAATAAAGTTCAAACATATCGTATCTATTGAGGTCCAATGTAAAGATTACAGTAGGAATTATTGATAACCTTCAGATTTGGAAGTTCACGATCGATTCTTAGTTCAGACACTATGAATGACGTTCAGGCACGGGGCTAATTTATCGATGTTGTCAACAGTTTTTGGGCACAGTCAAACATGATCAATAAGAACAGATTGTGAAAACGATGTTTAAAAAAAGTTTGCACCAGATTGTCACGTAAGTTCGAAGTTATATTTTCTCCACTCTTAGCTTGATTACATTCTTTAAAACTTAGATGCACTGAGGAAAGAACAGGAGAAGATGCTCTACCAAAATATTAAGGAGATTAGACACAAGGTGTAAGAGTCGGTGAAACATGTTCATGATGACAGATTACTGTTGATGCCTAATGTGAGATAACCCACGTAGAGACCACAAACGCAAGTCAACAGAACATATGTTTACCACGAGTATGTCATTTATATTGAATATTTACTTAACAACAAAAGGCTATTAAATATTTCAACTGGACGTTGTAGAAAATTGTTTCGTAATACTAAAAAAAAAAAAAAAAAAAAGGTTGGTAGAAAATTATTTGGTAATACTAAAAAAGCGGTTGGTAGATTTGAAATTAGCACGTAAGTATGAACACCAGTTTCTTCACTTAAGTTTCAATTCGCAGCCCTATGTTATCGCTAAAATGTTTAAACAATTATTCATTTTTCTGACTCCAGCAAAAATATTATTCCTCTTGAGCTCCAAGGAACAGAAAAAATAGATAACTCATACTCTATTTACTTGTTGTGCAGAGTTCATTTTAGTCCGTGTTCCTATTTTTCTTCCTCCCTTCCAGATATTTCCTAATATAATGATAAAGCTAGTGCATTGTTGATCATACAAATTTAACCTTCAATTTTCTGCTTGATATGGCCATTTCTTCAGTTCTACAGTAGACCTTCTAGACGATATAATACGTTTCGTAAGGAGTTATAGCCTAACAGCACAAGATGTACTAGGCATGTCCCATTTAGATGTACCAGCTACTTTTTAAGTACCCGACACTTCACACATATGGTATTCATGTACTAAGTTTGTACTTCAGCTACCTAAAGTTTTAGGTAGTTGTTACTCCTAATTGATATTTGCGACTATGTACTACGTAGCATTTATATACTTCGCTGAGTTTCGCGCTGTGACAGTCATTTATTTTTTTATGTCGTCACTTGGAACATGTATCTTCCGTGTTCCAGGTACATCCTTTAGGTGCATACTTTTCAGATATTTATGACACATAATTGATATCTGCATCGACACACGAATGACAGTCAGCTGTTTGCATTTGATCATGCGCAGTAACATGCAACAGTGTCTTCCCGTTTGGCCTTTTACCATTTCCGCCTTACAGCAGAGAAGTGAATTTTCAAATTATAATAGGGAAATTTAGTGACATTTTGCAAAACATTTATAAGGCTAGTATTTACGTTTGAATGAATAGAACATCGTATAATCAAAGTAAGCATTCAGAGTTATGTATTATTTGCGTCACTGTTTTAAAAAAGTTTAATAAAACCTTAATTCAAAGCGAGTGAGAGGTATGGTTATGTTATGACTATGTTGGCCAATAGTTTTGCAAAGACTTTTAATAGAATGTTGGCTGAACAAATACACAGAAATAAACATAAGAATAAATATATAATACTTCTACTGTTTCGACGGACTATCTGCGTTTTCTACAAACATACTGTACATTGCACACTGAAACAATTGCACATGCAGCCTTGTATTTGTACCTCAAATAAGAAATAAGAAATGATAATGAGATAAGAAATGTACCTTGGTCAAGTAGAATAGAATTTTAAATTATGCGTTATGTTTTTATTGCTATATATTTATATTTAATTCTACATACAGTATGTTGTTAATACTTTAATACTTGCTTATTTTATATATTTTTAGAAATAAAATTAATTTACTGAACAAAGCTATATTCTATATGTCAGAGTTTCAACACATAACAAATTGGCTTCATCAGACACTATGAGACAACAGAGAAAACATGAAAACAAAAGAATAGCTACAATTGTACCCTTTCCCTGTGATTGGCTAATTCCTGCCCATCCCACGAATCACGTTTCAGGATTTGGTTACATTTTACACCAAATCTTCTCACATCAAAACAAGAGGGCTAACGGAATCAGGACTCTTTGGGCTCAGTGTAAAATGTAACCAAATCCTGAAACGTGATTGGTGGGATGGGTGGAAGTTAGCCAATCACAGGTAAAGGGTACAACTGTAGCTGTCCTTTTATGTTCATGTTTTCCCATTGTCTCATAGTGCCTGATGAACCCAATCAGTTATGTGGTGAAAATGTTACTCTATTAAAGTAAGTGTTTATATACGAGGCTGTATGAGCAATTGCTTCAGCGTGTCATATACGTTTGTAGAAAATTGAGGTTCTTAGATTTTTTTCTCAAACAACGTATAATTTATTAGTGGAGTATAAATCCTCTCAGCTATTATTTAGTGTAAATTTCTATCGTTGAGGGTTGTGTAGATCTGACGATGTAAAACTTGTGACGAGTAAGCGAGGTGGAAAATTTCTTGGTGTCAATGATAATTTATATAGAATAAATTATAAATGTGGTAGAAAGAGTTATTGGAAGTGCAAGGACGGATGCAATGCAAGAGTTGTGGTCAGTGATGAAACGATAGTCGAATCAGCACGTTAAATTACGATGAAAGGCATCAAGGGACCACTTAGACATATATCCTTTCATTGAATTTATGAAAGACAAGCAACGTGAAAATGAAAGACTACGAGTATTTCTTCAAGTGGGTAATCAGGGAACACTTGGAAAGCTAAAGCGGGGACGACTTGACGACAGGATTCGCCGCCTGAAAGATAGATTTAAGAACGGTGAAATTGATGTAATTTCATATATTGATACTGTTTCATATTATATCCACATAAGAACTTGATATGTTATTTTCGGTGTGATAGACTTAAGAACAGTAAAATTGATGTAATTTCATATTTTGACACTGTTTCATAGTATATCCACTTGAAAACTTGATATGCTTTTTAGGTATGATAATAAAATTTTTGTTCTTGTAAGATATTTGAGTTTAATTTGTCTGAAATAAAAGAGAGGTTACAGTTGGGAATAAAATAAAGCCCTCTTTGTTACAGATACGGAGTGAAAATTCCCTTCTGTAAGGCGAAACGGGAATTCCCGTTCCGCCTTAAGATAACATCTTTATCGGTTGTCTGTCAAAATATGTTTTGAGGGCATAAGGCGAAGCAGGAAAAGGCCAAACGGGCATAAATCCATGCAACGGTTTCTCCCGCTTTCTGCTCCACTTTCTGTCCTTTTTCAAATGGCAAGCGATAATACATGTCTGCTTTTTATTGTGAAGTAAAAATGATAAGCCTATTACTATAAAGTGGAGAATGTCTAATTAGAATTATTTATGTTTAAGTAATCTTATTTTCAGTAGTGACCAATTGTGGACCTGAATGCAGTAGTTATGTACGTATACAGTATGTTAACTGTTCTATATATTTGTTGAATATTGTTAGGTAGTATAATTTGTTGGCGAAATTTCATTTTGGGTCGTTGAAGATACTGTGAATGGACTTTGCGTGGTTGCTTTTCTTTTTTTATTTTTGCAGTGTCATCTTAAACTAGTGTTGCACTCAGGTACGCAATTTCTACACCCATCTCAAACACCCGAATCCCTTCCCTTACATAAGCAGTACTCTTGGTGAAATTGATAATTTTGAGTACGTTCTTATTCTTTATCTCTAATATACGTAAATAATTAACAGGTCATATATGTATGAAAGATTCATTTTAATTTTTATTCTTCAGTTATGTCATATCTTTCTTCTAAATTCATCTACCAAATTTGATGAATTTGTTGCTTCTATTCCACAATTGCTTAGAAAAAAGAAGCAAATACATCAAATTTGGTATTGAATTTAGAAGAAAGATATGACAAAACTGAAGAATAAAAACTAAAATGAATCTTTCATACAAATATGACTTGTTAATTATCTACGTATGTTAGAGATAAAGAATAGAAACGTACTTAAAATCATCAATAAAGAATAAGAAAGTACTTAAAATTATAAATTTCGCCAAGGGTACTGCTTATTTAAGGGGGTACGATATACAGTGGTACATTTGACAAGGCCAGGTATATTTCTTTGAGATACTTGAGGTGCATAAGGTACATGCCATACACATGTAGCATGTACTAAACAGCCCAAACAATGTTCTGTACGTGACTGGAATGTACCTAAAGTGCTGTGGACGATATTTGCTTCTGCCAAGCACGTTCCCCATGCGCCTAAGGACGGACATAGATTGTAACTATCACTTGCCATCCATGTCATTTCTCTCTCATAGATACATAAGGCACATACTGGGCACATTTTCATGTATTGAGAGAACATGATAGGCACATGCCTGCTATGTAATTGTGCTGTTACACTAATGACATTTTGTCTCCTGTGCATTAATTAAATATTATTTGTGTTTTTGTTATAATATTTAAATTACGTCTAATGATAATTGAAGACCTGAACTGAGAAACGTCCTAATTCCACCAGAGTACTTTTTCAGGAAGAACAAAAAAGTATATAATATTGTAAGTTTTTGTTTGGAATACCCTTTTATGATTGTTTTATTAATCGTATTCCTTGTTCATTCTTAAAAGTTCTAACTGCGTGAAATAGATACGTGTATCAACGAGAAAATATGTGAATACAAGTTTTGTCCAGAAAGTAATGTCACCAAGTCTACAAGTATGAAAGAAAAAACATTCTCTTACATAATAATAAGAATAATAACACCTATAAATCAAAATTCTTCAAAATATTGTTCTCCTGCGTCGATTACCAGCGGGATTTCCAAATCTACGAAGGAATCCTAGAAGGCCTGTTCAGGAAGTCCCTTTAAAGACATTTCACAAGCTGCTTTCACGTCATCAGTTGTTCTGTAACGATGCCCTTTCACGGAGAATAGTTTTTTTTTTTTAACTATTAGTATTTAACATTTCGGCCATTAAACGAACATTCATTTGACGATCTGTTTTCAAAAGTCCTTTTACACGAGTCACATTGTCATCATTTCAGGAGGTTGACGAGCGTCTAGCTCAAGCTTCGTCGTCGACTACTTCATGGCCAGGGGCAGTCCTCGCATCTGGTGTTCGATTATAAATAATGTAAACTTGTCATAAATGACTTTGTGTCAGATAATATTCCCGGGGCTCTTTATCTACAATACTCTTTTCATTCCATTACTCTTCCGAACTCCTTCATGCCAATATGCTAGCATACGAGTTCGATTCTCGGTGAGAGCTCATACGGTACAAGACGTACACTAAACTCTAAGTCTACGTCTTATATAGCCTTGGTGCTTAAAATAATAGCCCAAAGGCTGGAGTAGCTCTTGTATAAGATTACTTGTCATTCATAACCGCTCCTGGGAAAGTTCTTCGAATTGTTTTCCCTATAAAATTGTAATAAGTTACCTTAGTTACGTCAAATTTTGTCCACTTGACATAAACTAGTTTCTGAATGCCATTTCAATTGAATTCGGAACCAGCTACTGAGTTTGCTTATGAATCATAATTATATTTATTTTTCAAATACTCTATCTTGAGTCAACAACGCTTGCTGCAAACTCATCCCACAATAACTCGATGAAACGAATGTCATATGACAACTGAAAAAAAAAAGTCCTCCATTCTTTGATTTTTAATTTTTTCCACAAATGACTTTTAATTGATATTTATGCAGTGTTCATTATATTTGATTATGGCCAATGAATTGATTTGCATAAGTTAGGAGTTAGAAGCCTTCATTCTATAATATTTCAGATGTTTTATAACAGGTCAAGGTCTACCGCCATGAGCCAAGTCTAATTCCGATCCGATGAGTTCGATGTGTGGATTTTAGTCAACCCCAAAATATGACGCAAAAATTTTATCACTCACTATCACTCATTTTGTAACTGACACCCTACACAACAAAATATTGCACAACAGAGCTCGCAAGAGATTCCGGATTCCTTCATATCCCACTTTAAACGATAAGTTTCATTTTATATAGCCTAGCTATTGACAACGGATATAAATAGTTACCCATCAACCGAATTACTGCGGATGACGTAAGTTAGATAACTTTACTAAAGAGTACTTGTTTGGTAACTCCGCTGAGAATGACACAAATTTTGGCAGTTTCACTGACAAGGAACGTATGCAAACCGTGACAGCTAGATATTTATGAAAATTGATACATTGACGAATTGTGGATCGCTAATCATCGTGGTGATAGTCACTCGGTGTAGAAATGCCTTGTTTACCCGCTATCAAGCAGTGACCGGGTGAGGCTATGCCGAGTTATATTCCCAAGACGTAGGAAAAAGACAGAAAATGAAAAATGTATGTAGGTAAGCTGATACCTACGAGAGCGGGACGCGTGACCAAGAACGCGGCAATTGTGTCACACAGTGTTGCCATCCCAATAGAAATGTATAGTTTTTCAGATATAACGTATACCATTTTATGGTATTAAAACAATTGGCATAAAACGTGGAAGGAAAAAAGCAAAAGATGTGTTATCATTGTTGCCAAATAAGGGCGATATGAAGCTCTAAAGTTGAGAAATTATGGGGTCCGTACAGAGAAATGAACAATGTACAGTAAGGGATACTTCTGGATGGTACACTTTTGAAATAAATATCCATATGGGTGTACCATCCAGAAGTGTCCCTTATTGTACAACAAGAAGTAGACTGCAAAAGGACCAACAATAGAAAGTAAACTATAGCATGCATACCATCCACTGACTAACAGGCTTAATACAGGATTCACCCGAAAAAAATCACATGGTAGAGTTGATGTAGAAAGAAGAAGTTCCATGAGACATTATGAGGAAATGTGAATAACAAGTCTTCCTGTAGCACAGCAACTCCAAAGCGTTAGTGTAGAATCGATATCTCGAACCATTCCCAAGCTCTATAAAACGAACTGTGTTGAGGTTGCAACACTGTATAATACTCTGCATATCTTCCAAATCATAGAAACGAAGATGTAGAGCCTGAAAGGAGTACAGAAAAGCTGTGGCACACGAAGCGTAACAAATCTGTTACAAGAAAGTACGTCAGAATCGATTCGCAAAGATTAATGAACTGTGATAGGTGTCAGTCGAGAGTATAGGAAACATATAGTTAGCATGTGAGAGAACAATGAAGATAAAATACACTACATTCAGATTACCAGTAATATACAGGTGCAAACATTTTAATATAATACACAAATACATACAACAGAAAAGCTACAGATAGTATGGCAAAATACATACACTTCTCGCCCTAGCTGCACACTCGAGATGATGTATCAAGCCCATTAGTCACTGGACAGCGTGCTGTGCATGCTGTGGTTTACTCCCTACTGTACTTTTGGTCCTTCTGCAGTCTTGTTGTTGTTATACATTTGTTCGTTTTATTGTACGGACCCCATAATTTTTCAGCTTCAGAGCCTCATGTCTCCCTTTTTAGGCAACTCTGGTAACCTACTTTTTGAATATTTTCTTTCAATTGTTTCAATGCCATAAAATTAAATTTAAAAAGCTATAAATTTGTGTTGCGATGGCAACACTGCTTGCGTGACACTACTGTCGTGTTCTTGGTCGCGTGTCCCCCTCCGGTAGGTATCAGGTTACCTACATACATTTTTCATTTTCTGCCTTTTTTCGGCGTTTTGGGGGTATAAGTCAGCACAGCCTAACCCGGTCACTGCTTGGTATATGTATTATACGTAGCGGGTAAACAAGGCATTTCCGCATTGAGTAACTATCACTACGATGATTAGAGATCCACAATTAGTCAATGTACCAATTTTCATAAATATCTAGCTGTCACGGTTCTCATACGTTCCTTGTGAGAGTTACACTAGTTAGGTAACTTTACTAAAGATTACACCAATTCTGGTAAATACACTGATAATGAAACCAGTTTTGATAGCTTCACTGGGAATTAACTAGTTAGGTAACTTTAGTAAAGATTACACCTGTTCTGGTAACTCCTCTGTAATTGACACAAGTTCTCATAGCTTCAATGATGGTTATATCAGTTAGATAAGTTCTGGTAACTTCACTGGTGATGTCACTATTTCTGGTAACGTTACTGAGGATTACTTCAGGTTTCGGAACTCCACTGCCTGGAAGTACGAAACGAAGCAAGAAACTAATAATATCACCTTACACTAAAATTGAAATATTACAGAGTTTATGGGTATATTGGTTCGCTATTTTATTTCCAAATTATATTGCTAAGTTATTCTCTACTATTTTTTTCTTTTAGGTGAAAACACATTCAATAAAACCAGAACAAATATATCGATCGTATCCAGAAAAAAAAACTGACTATTAAATAAGCAGAATACAAACTTAAATAAAAACGTATTAAAACAAACTTGTCGTTTTAGTTGGTTTTTTGGGTGTCAACGCATTTTTTCTGAAATTTCTGTGCAAATATTTTTCGCCTGCTCTTCTTTAACTTCTTCTTCTGTATTCGCAAAAGAACACCTGCACAAATATAATTGCTTGTGACCCACAGTTCCTTTCGAGACTGCTATCACACAAAACTTGGCAGAAATATTGTCTACATCCTGTAAGAGAACGAAGGCGGGAGAAAGGGCAAAGTAAAATGTTTAAATTTCTTGGATCTCTTAAAAGATCTCTTTTTATACTGATTTTGAAGTTTTTCATAGCTCTGTGGAAACAGAATGGGGAACCATATAAATAAAAGGGAGAGAGAGAGACATAAAAAGTTACTCCGAATTTCATGATGTTGAGACGTTTCAAACTTCTTTCTCTCACAAGTGGTTAAAATATTAAATATTTGCTACACTTGACGTTATTTTCTTATGTAAAGCAGATCAAGATATTTTTTGGGGAAGTTTAGCCAGTACTTTTAGGAAGGTAGATAAATACTCGAAGTGATCATTTTTTTATTCTTTTTTTTCAAGGAAAAATATTTACAATGATTTCTTCAAAAGTGGCTGAGAAATCTGACTCAAGATTATAGGCACTGCTTGGCCTAAAATACACGGCTTTTTTTTTTTTAAATATATACGTATACTATAGAAATTCGTTGTAATATTTATCTTTTCTTGAAATGAGAACAAATGAACACAATGCCGGTTTTAATCAACACAATAGCACTCTACAAAAATTGGATAACAGACTTATTTCTATGTGGTTTGCTGTAGTTGTGCCTCCTTTTCAGCACTAGGCTATATGAGACATGGACTTTACAGTTTAAGGTGGAGGCTGAACCACCGTAATGCATTCAAATTTCAAACCTCTCTTACTAGGAATCGAATCCGATTTACAGTGCAATAGCTCGTAGCTGGGGTGGGTAGATGGGCTAATTATCCTCCTCCCTGAGATTTCTTTCAGTCCCCGCTGAAACTTTTGGTTGTCACTTGGCATATATATATAACTAAACTCTATGGTCTATGGAACCCGGAGGTTCAATGCCGCGTTCACAAAAGCTCTCCACTGACTTCTATCCTTAGGTAACTGCATCTAGTTTCTACTTTGTATTCCAATCTCTGCGAGATCCATCTTAATGTTGTCCTCCCATCTGCGCCTAGGCCTTCCTAATGGTCGTTTTCCGATTGGTCTTCCAGTCAAGACTTTGAAAGCGTTCCTACTTTCTTCTATTCTAGTTACATGACCCGTCCACCTAAGCCTCCTAGACTTAACGACCCTAACAATGTTTTGTAAACCGTATAAATTATGTAGTTCCTCGTTATGAAGTTTCCGCCATTTTCCATTCCTGTTCCTCTTGGGTCCGAATATTCGTCTCAGGATCTTGTTCTCAAATACTTTCAGTCTATGTTCTTCCCTCAGAGTAAGAGACCATGTTTGCCAACCATACAGAACAACATGCATTATTATCGTTTTGTATATTTTAAGCTTCAGATTCCTCGACATAATTCGCGACAAGAGATTTTGAACCGAATAGTAACACGAATTACCTGCTTTTAGTCGACATTTAATTTCTTCGTGAATATGATTTTCCTCTGTTAATATTGATCCTAGATATTTGAAACTATTCACTTTATCAAAAGTATTATTTAATATTTTAACGCATCCATAATTTGCTGTATTGCGGTCCCGACGCACTTCCATGTATTTAATTTTCTCTGCATTTACTTCTAAACCCATGTCCCTGCAAGCGTTTAATAAGATCTCTGCATTTCTTTCTATTGTTCTCCTATCATCTCCTATTAAATTTACATCATCAGCATATGCCATAACCTGGTGAATACCGTTCAACTCTAGGTCCTGGTTGCTGTCTTTGATTTTCCTTATAGCGGATTCCAGGACAAAGTTAAGTAATAATGGCCACACACACACGCATACACACACACACACACACACATATATATATATATATATATATGAGAGAGAGAGAGAGAGTACTTTAATAATGGCGCTTACGGACTACAGAGCACTATTCTACAAGTCAAAGCAAAAAATATATATAATTGTATACCTTGTGGGTCCTCGTCTATAGACTAGTGGTGGGCACAAAAACCGGTTTTTCGGTTTTCGGTTTTTCGCCGAAACCGGTTATCGGTTTTCTCCAAAACCGGTTCGGTTTCTCACCTGATCCGATTTCGGTTTTCTTCAAAACCGATTAGTTTTTTCTTTTCAAAATTTGTTCTATTTCTGACCAGAATGGTGTTTCGTTGTCCTTCGGAAAACGAACCATTTCCACTGAAATAGTCTTATGTGTTTTCGAAAAGTTTTCACCGAAACCGGTTGCATGAAAATTAGCTGTAACGAACAACATAGCACAACTGACAATTCATTGAGTTTCTACCGTGTATTAAGCAGATTGTATAAAACAATCGATTACGTTTTGTTTGTTTTCATTGTAAAACAGAAGTAACCTGTAAAACGCAGGAATGACGATGTCAATGACAAGGATATTAATGTAGGGTTGATAGCTTAAGGACTTGCGCAATTCCTTGTAATTGTAAGTTTAAATCAAGTTAAGGCTCACGTTGATTTTGTTTAAGTGTATATTTATCGGTTGATAAATTATTTTCTCGAGTTTTGGTCAGGGAAGAATTCTGATATGTTTCCAGTCGAGAATTGTGGAAGTTCTCTCCGTTGGTCTATTGGCTAGCGTATGTGGCTTTGCTGTATGTGGTTCTGGGTTCGATTCCCACTAAAAGCCCCAAGATTAATTTTACAATCCTTCACTTTCAGATCGAAATCCAGCCCTTGTAATAGAAGTATTGATAAAACATGAGGGTATGGGTAGTGTAAGGTTAAATATCGTTGCTTCAGCACATAAATAAATTCACAATTTTTATTTATGAGGACAAAAATTCCCTAGAACTACCTCTGAATTTCTCTGAGATTCTAGCTCTCAGGTAACAAAGAGTTAATTCAACTAACTGCTTTCACACACAATATGATTTTGAAACTTGGGAGCCTAATGTTATCTTTGTGTCTTTAATACATAATCATTTGTAGATTGACTTCAGAAGATTGAGTTTAGCTTGTAAACTCGTTGTGGGGCTACGGTAGCTCAGTGGTAGACCGCTCACCTCTGGTGCATGGGGTCCTTTGTTCTATTTCAGCTCGCGCCAAGTGAACTTTGTGGTGGACAAACATCATGTGTCTATAGGTCAAGCACAAGTAGTCTATAGGTCAAACATATCACATGTACGGTCCTGCTTAATAAAACCCAGTCCTCTCCCTCCTTTATCTGAAAATATCTGTATTGTTATGAAATTCAAAAACAAGGCAATCAACTTTAACAAATTGTAATTTTATTTTATTTCAAGTCTAAGTATTAAAATGTGCTATGTGCAGTTGTGAAAGGTTGAGTGTCTTTTTTTAAAATACTGAACTTAGGTACCTAATATTGGCCCT
This sequence comes from Thermobia domestica, assembly GCF_964235325.1. Classification (NCBI taxonomy): domain Eukaryota; kingdom Metazoa; phylum Arthropoda; class Insecta; order Zygentoma; family Lepismatidae; genus Thermobia; species Thermobia domestica. The sequence goes on along the minus strand of NC_137462.1, from coordinate 164,020,185 downwards.
CATCTTCTTCATGAATTGATGTAAGAAGTGGCCGCGTGATTTCCGGGAAATTATTTCAATACCGGTATCTTTGAACAATGATATAACAGTGGAAAACAAACTTCGTTCTTCTCAAACTTGATACTGTGAAAAACTTATGCAAGTTGTTTTGTTATTCACATATTCACTCTAGTTAGTTTCAGAAGTAGTTTTAATCTTTTAATAAAGTAATGGCTTTAAGAGTTGCCCTGAAAATGTATTTTGTATGTTTTCTTTTCTAATACGTAATTCAGTATTTTTCTGAATTTCATTTGTTATAAGGAACCTTCAATTGTCAGGTACCCCACTTCAAACTTTAATCTCTCCAGGCACGTAGCCAGGATTTCGTAATAGGGGGGGGTGGGGTCCGAGACATGAAATACTGTGTTTATCACACCAGAGTTCGATTATTCTAAACTAATTTACTAGTAATATATATTGGTTCGTTTAGTCAGGATTTCGTGATGGGGAGGGGGGGAATATGATATGAAATATTGTGGTTATCCCACCAGGGGCCTGATCAATTTAAACATTTTACTAGCAACATATATTGGTATGTCAAGACTTTAAAATTATGACATGTTAGTAAGGGCGCCGATTTCTCTGTAAATTTGGGGGGTCCATTCAGATGCAGAAGGCATATATGAGGATTTTAAGACAAATTGCATTCTAATTATGTCCATATATTGTATATTCATAAATACAACAAGGAGGCTCACATGACCTTTGGGGGGACGGGACCCCTCGGCCCCCCAGGATCGGCGCCCATGCATGTTAGTAAGTATTTCAGTAACAAACTATGAAGAAATCTCGAATAAAAGAATATTTAAAAAATATTTTTTAAAATTTTACAATATCTACGTTCCTTCTTTTGTTCATCCAAATATAACAATTTTCTTTCATTATGATCTCAATTATTAAAAAAAGTACATATCCAATAATGTCTTGTAAAATATTTTATAATATCTGCGTTCCTTTCTCTGTTGAATCAAATGTTAACAGGACTTGCTTTCCACACAACTTTTTTGTTTTATTATTCCGTCAATTACTGTCTGTTCCAAATGACAAGTTAAAGGAGCAGTAGAAAACCTTTTCTGAAATAACATGTTTGATACTGCAAGGAAGCGATGACGAAAAATTATTTTTATTTTTAGTTTTTTTATCTTTATATTTTATCTTTATATTTTTATCTTTATATTTTATCTTTATTTTTAACCTGATTCTTCCTCTTTTTGTTTCTTTTTGTTTCGTTCTTCCTTAATTTTTTTATTTCTGGTCTCGAAGGGGGGGTCCGGACCCCCCGGACCCATCCCTTGGCTACGTGCCTGATCTCTCCCTCTTCGCCCCCATGCAACAGTGGACATATTTCTCGGCCATTCCACGTAAATATGAGCCTAAGGACAGAAAATTGTTTTAAATATATTTTGCTCGTTATTTATATAAAAATAACCAGAAAGGTTCAAAATTTACTATGCAGATCGATTTCTTGTTAAAACGTTTTAGTTTTTTGTCTTTTTGAGCGATTGAAATTCTATGCTGTACGAAGCCAGTCGAATACCAACAATATTGGACACCCCTAAACAACACATGATAAGCATTTGATTCAGTTGCACTGCGATGTAGACAAGCACGTACACCTTAGGAACTGAAACTCTGAAGTTTTAAAGCTGTTAGTATATTAAGTAGTCTTCTATTTGACTACTTTTGGTACCAATGTAATTATGTAACGCCCATTACAAAAAAGATATTTTTTTTCTTTACAACTTGTACTAAAAGTCAGAAGTGGTCTATCTTTTGCAAAAGTAAAAATGAGCACATAGGCAATACAACAAGAAAATGAATATCATTATATTTATAATTTAATAGGCAAAAACTGCGTAACGGGTATTACATTGCCAATGTAACGGGTGTTACACGTGAATTGTTAGCTTGGTTTAAAAGTGATATTTTGTGCACTTAGGCTAGCTCTAAGGCTCTAAATAGGGAATTTGAAGTTAGTAAAATTATAGAGGGTCCTCTTCTGAAGACATAAATTATGGTAAGGATGAGCAGTGGGCGAAATTAAGGGACATTATACCGGAGGTGATGAAATGCATTCCAGAGAATATAATATCTAGGAGATATCGTACGATGGGGGACTCCCTCTCATTCCCCCGTTAAGTCGCATACTCAGGGTAGTGATTAAATAGCATTAAAATGCCGTATTTTAATTGAGTACTCATTACATACCAGAAGTCTACTTCTTTATCAGAAGCCCAATACGCTGCTTTGGAAGTCTTCGTTTAGCAAATCATTAGAGGCTGCAGCGCGACAAATTTTCATTAAGAAACCTGAAAACCCCTATACTACAATGATATGTACGCAGACTCCGAATGAAGTTGTGATCAGCCCTTTGCGGAAAGATGTTTGTGTTGGAATGTTGTCTTGCTGGCAATGAAAGATGAAATAAGTAACAAAGATTATCGTCAAGTTGGAATCCGTCAAGGATTTTCGGACGAAAATTGTAATATTAGAGTTATTTTCTTGAAATCTTGTGGCGAAAAGGAATTCGAACTACGCCGAAGTTTAGAAAGTATACTAGTGACGTGCCGTAAGGGGGCTTTAGCGGGGCGACGGCTCTGGGCGCCGAAGTAAGGGGGCAAAAAATTCGGTAGGAAAAGAAAAGGAAAGAAAAAAAAGAGAAAAAATACTTCACATATCAGTACAAATTAGTATGCACTTAATTCCTCTTCCTGATTTAGAATTGGTCCCATAATGTTACTCATGTTAGGAAAATGCAAGTGCACATATATAAAATGGAAGGAAAAAAGTAATAAAAAATCCTCGAAATCAAGGAAAAGCAGGGTTTATTTTGGAAAAGTTTCTTATGGTTTGCCCCAACCATAGTGTCGCTTCGCGGCTGGTCTGTCGACCTGACTAATATGTACGGGGGCGCCGTCGTATACTCTCGCCCCGGGCGCCGAGTTTCCCAGCACGGCACAATATAATTCATTTTCATGACGTGATTGGTAAACTGCCAAATCCGATTATGAAAACTAAAGAATAACAAAGTTGTGTAGCAGTTTAGTTCCAAAGTTAATGTCACTGAAGCATAAGAAAAATAGACTTTTGTTGATGATCAGTGTATGAACAGACCTACATATTTAATACTGAAACTTCCTACATTCTTCTGACTTATATGTTTATTATTTTGTATTTTTATTTCCTACACTGTACTACGTGTGTATTTTTTTATCTATTAACATTGTAATATTTTGTTCTTTACATAATATGTTCATTAAAAGTGAAGTTGGTTTAAGTTCATTCGCACTGTGTAACACCCGTTACAATTTGTGTAACACCCGTTACGGTATTGAACTTTTTTTTTAAATAAAAGCCATTACACTTATGGAATTTCTGATTCTAATATTCACAACATCATACTTTCAGAAAAGTGCACACATAATTGAAAACAAATTCTGATCTGGACATTCGCAGAGTTTGGCTTAACTTTGCATGCATCTGAAAGTGCATGTCCAATTGCTGTAACACCCGTTACGCCACATTTTTCACTCTCGCTGAGTTGTGGTATCATGTATATGTAACAAATTGAGTGTTTACTAAAATACACAGACAAACGGGGATGTTTCGAGGCAGTTTGATATATCTTGACCCAGTAAGGACATTTCTATAACAATTTCTATTCGTCCAAATGTAACACCCGTTACGATGGAATGGCCGTTCTTTTAAATAAAATTTTCAAAATGTGGCAGCAATATTGGAATCTCTTTATTACCAAACCATGTTAAATAATGACAGGTTAGACATCAGACAAAGTTATTTTTATCTACCATCCCAATCAGGAGCGGATCCAAGACTCCTTCGAGGAGATTAGGAGTGTAGCTGTGAAAGATTATCAGTTTCTCACCGGACTTTGTTGCAAATTCGAATATGATCTCAATGCAAAAGAATTTTGTCACTCAAGACTGCTTAGACAATCGATCGGACTTCACGTGGTCTCACTTGGTCGCAAGTTTGAAGACATCTTATCTCAAAACTACACAGTAGAACTTGCTTTAAACAATGAAAGCGCAGTTGCCAAATTTATACCGGTAACTTTAATTCACAAAGATAAATTTCGAGGTTTTGTTAATAGGAGGAGTAGAAATTCCTTACACTCGAATACTACGAAGTTCTTAGTGTTTCTTTGTACAACACTAAGGTTAGTGTATTCGCAAGTTGTTGCCAAATTAGTATAGAGGGTGTATGTACTTCTTTTCATTTTTTCTTCAGGACACTTAAAATGTTCTGTAAACAACTTCCCTAACTTTTAAAACTGTATTTGTCTTAACTTGATCATATACGTGAAGTCATTTATTACGAACAAGACAAAATGGACTGTGATAGATTAATTACAAGTAATCCGGTTAGAAACATTGCTGCTTACATTTTAGTTAGAAAACCGGCCGTACGCACTCATTCATTGGTCAAGTATACTAACATGTAAGATATGTGATAAACACACCTGAAATATGTAAACAAATGCTTGTTTGTGATTGGCCGAAGCTGGAAAATAAAAAAAAATCCTCGTTTTTAATTGGTCGAACACTTGTCCATGATATTTAAAAGAAACTTCTAGAAATATTAACATTTTTAAAATTTATTTTATATATGTTAGTTTTCGTTACAGTTTTAAATCTGACAGGCAACGTTACAGTTTATGCATGATATAGAAAATTATTGACTGGGACATGTTGCCCCGTCCCCTTTTCTAACGACGCCCGTGGACATATATAATAGCTATAACTGAAAATGCTATGGTGATCCATTACTTTCTATTTTTTCCCCTAAATCGACTTGCATTTTGGAGACTGTTTTATTAGTCGAAATCTAATAGTAATGATGGCAACGCTGCACAACATTTTTTTTTTCGAAATTTCCGATTTTGTTGCATGCTCATTAGGGTTTTTATCTGTGTCAACAGACAAGGGAGTGAAAGTTTGCTCAATTTTAGTGCCCCCGTTTCAGAATGTTACTTTCAACTCACAATAGATGTATTCACAACTGTGATATCCAGAGGCTCAACATTTTTTAAACAACCTAAACTCAGGGGAAGGACTAGGGTTGCCAACTTTTGAAAATTGGAAATACCGGTGTACACCCTCTTGGAATACCTATACTCTTAAAATTGTAACATCATCGGTGGTCAAAAATCTGAACAACCTGAACGTGGTTACTTCACATAAAAATGACCGATTCGAAGTTCGAATTTCATAACTAGTTGTTTTGAAACATTTATTAAAGCTACTTGTTCCAGTTTTAGTTGAGTCGGCACACGTAATTGAGCTGAGCGAAGCGAAGCTCTTATACTCGGGTTAGCCGTTTGGTTGTCCGCGAACTCCTCCTAGACCGTTTGGCCGATCTCAACCAAACTTAGCACGCTGATAGAGTATGTCGTGCTGAGTGACAACATAGGTCGAAATCAAAAATCCGATGTACCATCGAGGAATAATCACCGAAAAACGCTTCCTCCTAGACTATTTGGCCGATCTCAACCAAACTTAGCACGCTGATAGAGTATGTCGTGCTGAGTGACAACATAGGTCGAAATCAAAAATCCGATGTACCATCGAGGAATAATCACCGAAAACGCTTACTCCTAGACCGTTTGGCCCATCTCAACCAAACTTAGCACGCTGATAGAGTATGTCGTGCTGAGTGACAACATAGGTCGAAATAAAAAATCCGATGTACCATCGAGGAATAATCACCGAAAACGCTTACTCCTAGACCGTTTGGCCGATCTCAACCAAACTTAGCACGCTGATAGAGTATGTCGTGCTGAGTGACAACATAGGTCGAAATCAAAAATCCGATGTACCATCGAGGAATAATCACCGAAAAACGCTTCCTCCTAGACTATTTGGCCGATCTCAACCAAACTTAGCACGCTGATAGAGTATGTCGTGCTGAGTGACAACATAGGTCGAAATCAAAAATCCGGTGTACCATCGAGGAATATTCACCGAAAAACGCTTCCTGATTACGTAGTTTAAGCTCGCTCAGCTCATTTCATTGCAATCGGGTATATCCATTGCATTCCTAGTTGTAGTCTACCAGTAATGAGTATTTATAACAGAAAAGCAAATATAACTGGCAATATAATTATGGCATAAGTAAAATATATTTGAAAAATAAATCTTACCAGCTTCCCTGGGGTGGTAATTAGTGGTTGAAGTGAGATGGTATGCGGTGGTATGCCATGCCGCCTCTGGTTTTTCAGTGATCAAGACGTACCGTCACTGGAGAGTAGATGATAATTACCTTTAATAAATCCGTTTCTATACACAGTAATTGACGAATAGCCTTGTACGTAAAAAGGATTTTATTTTTTATGTAGAAATAATTTCTAAGTCGGCAACCCAGACATTTTTGTTATTATTTTCCTACTTTTTGTTTTAAAATGAGGCGTCTTCAAAGAAATTAATCTAGTTTATATTGATTATATATATATACTGGATAGGTGTGAACTGCATTCTTGAAAATGTACTTTTGTTGATTGATAAGTTCTGTAAATTTTCCTGCCTTCGCCTCTTCAGCAAATTCCTCGCACGACAGGTCGATATCAAAGCGAATTATAAGCTCTGCTTTAACTGTCTTCATCGAAAAATGATTCATTTTACTCCAAAATAATCTGAAGAGAACAGAGAATGTGATTAGTAAGAGGAAAAATTACCGGACATTTAAGTCCGGTTTTGATGTCGTACCGGACACTGGATTATGAAGTCAAACATCGAACTATCCGGTAAAATATACGACGATTGGCAACCCTAGGGAGAACAATTGTACTCTGGCCCCTAAATGACGCCCCTGATTAATTTAAGCTATACCTAATACAAATTTCTTATTAGATAAGTTCTCGTCCTTTACCTTCTAATTCTGTTAATCAAACTTTCTACTTAGTTATTTTACTAGAAATCAGCAAAGAAAAGAAGTTTCTTGACCTCTTGACCTGTTATGACCCCTATGTTCCTTATCTTAAATTAAATTTATGGCAAAGAAGAGAAACATCTTTTCCACACATTTCCATGTAATAATGTAAGGCGGTAGATTCCTTGTGTTCAGAGAGAATGAGGTCAAAAAATCCATCCATCTAAAGCAATTAATTCTAATATTGCAAAATTAGAAATGCGACCTCTGTGGAAGACATTACATAAATTTTAACTAAGCTTGGAAAAAATTATTCCGTCGTCGCGTCAACCAGCCTGCAGGCGGCACAAGGTACTAAAATGACGGCTCGTGCCACATTCGTTTGTTCTTTACCGCCGACAATGGACACAAATTTTCCGCTCCGATGCACTCCATTGCTGCTTCATCCAACCTTAACACAAGACTTTACAATCTTTTCAGTCTTTTCCTCGCTCTTTGGCTGCTTTCGTTACGGAGTCCAAAGGCTCTTATGGGATTCTCCTAACCTTACGTAACGGGTCATTTAGGTAACAAAAGGAGCTAAGTTATTAAATTCAATGGAGTATTTCTTTTGATGAGCAATTTTCTTTTTTTGAACGGAACATAATGAAATAATCTTGTAAGTCTTTCTAATCTTTTTTACCTTTTCTTTTTCTTTTACATTCTTTGCTTTCAAGTGTCCCCGTAAAGTTTGTTTACATGGCCATATTGTGACGAAGGTCTGCGTCTAGCGTGAATTAATGAATGGGTTATCTTTGCCCTACATAATGATACTATTTTAAAGTTTATCTAATATGATTGAAAGAAGTTGTTAATTGACCAGTTACGTAAAAAAGTGATATTTGGAAATAGTTTATTCCTTAAGAATTATAAAACGGTATTGGGATCTGTGTGTGGCAGGGTATTCCCATTCTGGATAGACGCGACTGGAGAACTTAAGGATCAACATATGTCAATTTCGACACGTTCAGCAGGAGCGGACCAAGGGACCAGCAACCCGAGCAACTGCCCAGGGCTTCACAGTCAGGGGGCGCCAAAACGAGCCTCAAAAAGTAAATTTTATAAGTGTTTTCTACTTACTTTTTTTTATATTCTTGTAAAGTAACGTCGATTGTATAATCTTTCTCCATTCCACCATGGAAGAAGAATTTCACAGTACTAGGAGGGGGGTATCGACAGAGACATGTCATGTAGAAGAAAGAGTGGAGGGGGAGTTGGTGTTGTCTATAGCGAGCCATGTTCTTTGTGAACTTTTCTCAGGCAATGAATAGGGTGGCACGGTTGCTCAGTGATAGAGCGGTGCTGGGGTCTCTGGTTCGATCCCAGCTCGAGCCATTTGGACTTTGTGGTGGACAAACACCGTGCTCGTGAGTTTTCTCGTGGTTCCCCCGTTTCCTCCCACTTTCTTCATTCCACCATTTCATTCATTTCTCATAATCACCGTCTCCTTTAGCCTAACCGGCATAACCGTGGAACGTAAAACTTAAAGATTTCATTTTTTCAGACAATGAATGTTATTGGATTTTAAATATGTTTCTCTTTCAAAGCGGTAGTAGAGGGAGAACAGTATACAGTATATACAGCACTTAGTTTTGATTTCCTAGAAACGACACCGCTGTGCCAAACTATCGGTCTTTGTTGAAAATAGTGCCTAGGAAATGTTATTGTTTCGTTATGTACAGTTCTTGCCAAATCATTCATTTCGACAATGTTTGTGATATCGAATATTCTACTCTGCAACAACAACATACAAGGAGGTTAGAAACTGCACTACGAAAAAAAAAAAAAAAAAAAAAAAAAAAACAGCGACTACCTTTGAATCCTTCCTTCCGTCGCGTAAAACATGTTCAACATAAGTGAAATGTATTGAATGGTATTATTCCACGTTATTAGAATAGATTGTTACATAGTCGGATATATGGTAGAATGACTTCTGATGTTATTGACTTAACAAAACAGTTCACAATATAGCAGTAATCATGTCATCATTAGTAGTATTCAATAAATGCTATTGGATATTTTTTGTTTATACATATTGTTATATAAATAATAATAATAATAATAATAATAATAATAATAATAATAATAATAATAATAATAATAATAACTACACAATATAATAGATACCATATGTATATTTTTAAGTACTAAATATACTATACCTATATTATGTATTTGAGTATTAGTTTTTCTTTTTCAAAAATGGGTTTAAAATATTAAAAGCACTGTAATAAAATATAAAATATGGGCTAGGACTTAGGTGGGGCGCCAAAGAGTCATTTTGTCCGGGTGAAAATTTTGCCTTGCTGCTCCCCTGATGTTCAAGACCATAGATGTTACTAGAGAGGGATCAGATCTCCCTAGAACACTGTTGCCCTCCTAGGAATACTATTGAAGTATAGGCTGAAACTCTTATCATTGCAGAAATAAGGGGCCATGTTATCTATAAAAATATCTTAGTTACACCATCACAAGTGTAACTAGAGGAGAAACAGGAATAGCCAGGCTCCATTAAAATATTGTTGGACTACAAGCGGAAACTGGGGTCGTTTCTTGCAACTCTCAGAAGTAAGAAACCTCGTTTCCCCTACCAAAATATTCTATTAACACCAAAGTTAATGCGGTGACGACGCCAGCACCACACAATCGCTTTTACTCCCAAGATTTACCTAAGTACCCGTTTTACAGAAGCTAGTTGAACTCCCAAGCTGCTTTGGAACGATAGTAGACTGAAAAATAAATCCAGTCACAACCAGTGGTCGAATCAGAATGTTTAGGTTAATAGAAGTCTGATCGACTCGCCACTGAAGCTCATCCTTAAGCTCTGAACCTTAGCTACATTTTCCTCCCTAATTCAGTCCTGAACTTTTAAATTCTGTTTCCCGCTCCGTTGCGTCAGTAGAAACCTTAAAAAAATGAGTTTGCTATTATTGTAATTTCTTCAGTTAAAAGAACGACATTAATTCATGCCATGTAGAATATGGTATGTTCAACATTCATTCATGCCATGCATTACTCAAAAACTTTGGGTAAAGCTGGAACGTTATATCGGTTTGCAGTTTTCTTTTGTAATCTGCAGGTACCTAACACCTTTTGAATAAAATAAATATTATATAGTTGTAAGTGTTTGCGGGAGTGCAAAATTTACACAGCACGAATGTATTTTGTTGAGTGTCAGAGTCGGCAAATTCATGATATGTCTTTTCATAAATTTCTAGTTGGTAGAGCTAAATTTCAGGGCTAAAAAAATAAACATTTACATACATTTTAAGAAAGACGACAGGTCTAACATTATCTCGGCAAACGTGTGCGAAATAGTTGTAAGGAAAAATAGATTCAAAAGAAAATTTTGAATGCATAAACATCTGCTAGACTCTAATAAATCCGATAATAAAAAGGCAGACACATATGCACAGATCACTGTAAAAAAAAAAAAAAGAAAAAAAGAAAAAAAAATCTTTCCCATGTTGAACTAATTAGTCTGACAAGACAGTACTCATGCGTGCCCTGTGGCAGTCAGAGGCTTCGCTCTTAAATTTTCCTTTCATCTACTGGGCAACACATCAGTTGTCCTTTCCACTTTCACTGGTGCTCACTTTAAGATCTAATGTTCAGTTTGGCTATTCACTACGGCGATCCGAACAACACACATTGTTTAGATCGGTCCATAAAATGCGGTGAAGATTGGTCTTAGAGTGTCCATGTTCTCCGCATTTCTAGAACTTAACTTGTTTTAGGGAAGTTCAGTATTAACGTTGCACTTCTTATAGAAACGACTTTAATCATTCCTTTTCTCTTCCTCGAGATTGGGCGTAAGTGTGCTTTTATAAGATTCGACGGCACCTATCTCGGCGCCAGTTCCCATGCTCTGAAGCTCTGTTTTCTTTAGTATAGTAGTGAGCATTTAGTTTTCACAGTGATCAGTTTCTTGAAGCAGTTCCAAAGGATTGATAAAGTATCTTACTCATAGCTACTGGATACAGAAGTAGGATCGGATTTATTCATGTTGAGCAGATATTGCCATGCTTTTCCTGGTACAAGAAAAGTTGAGAGCGATCCCAAAATCACTTTCCTAGCTAACGAAAAGATAATTTAAAATATGTTGTACTATCTGTTGGTTTAATTTAATTCAACGCACGACGGGATAGTGCTGTTTACAGAAATACGGTACGTTACAAATACGTTTACTCTCTTCTTGAAATTTTCTATGAATAAGGTTAATGTTCTTTACATTTGTTTATTATTTACTAGTTGAATATACCCATGATTCTCACGGAGGCTGCATTTCGAAGTCAACGCCTGTGGGAGTATCACCATTGATCTCAGCGAAAACTATGGATTTTATACTAATATCGGTCATTTTGGGCTATTTTTTACATGTCTCGGTATCCCCCCCCCCCGCTCCGTCGCTGACTAAATTTGCAAGTCCTCGCTAATGGAATTGTCACCATTGATTTCAGTGACCGTGAAAACTATGGATTTGACACTAATATCGGTCATTTTGGATTACTTCTATATGTCTCAGTATCTCACCCCCCCCCTCGGTGACTCCCGACCCGGAGCCGAATAGCGTGAATTTGGAAGTTAATGCGATCGGAGTTTTACTATTTATTTCAGCGACCGCGAAAACTATGAATTCGACACTAATATCGGTCATTTTCTACTACTTCTACATGTCCCGGTAAACGCTCCCTGAGACCCCCTGGTTCGAATTTTGACAAAAACGTTTAACTCTGGTCTGGAGCCTGGACCAAGGTATTCCGTGACTAAAATTTGGTAACTCTCGGTCAATTTGTCTGGTTCCCAAGCCGGTTCCGGTAAATGCTTCCCCTGAGAAATTTGAGAAAAGGGCTTCGTTTTGATCTGGGGCCTAGGCCAAGGTACTCCTGACCAAAATTTGGTAACTCTCGGTCCACTCGTCTGGTCCCCAGGCCGCACACAGACAGACAGACAAACGCACAAACGAACTCTTTATTTTATTTATATTAGATGTGGCGACTGTTTTTCATATGACAATATTTGTAACACTAGGACGAAGGCATACTCTATACAATGAAAGTAACATAATTTGACAGACTGGAATGCAAATACGTATGAAATAAACTAATTTTACAATTATATAATTAATATTTTACTATAATTATAACATTTTTATCAAATATTGAAGAGATTAGGTTAGTTTAAGCTAAATATAAAAATATTAAAAATATTCAGCTAGAAGTATATAACTGGCTGTAAATATCAGCAACCAGTGACCGTACTATGACTTACGTACTTCTCGCTCAACATTTTAAATATTTTATATATTTCTACGTACTAGCTGAAATGCCCGTTATTCCCATGCATGTAATTATAGAGAGAATATCTAATTTTTACTTGTTACGTGTGATGATTTAGCACACTATATATATATATATATATATATATATATATATATATATATATATATATATATATATATATATATATATATATAAAGTTAATAAGGTCATTGTTATTCTAGAAGGTTATGCTTTCAGTTCCTGAGCCATAGGGTACTCGAGCGCCTCTAGTGGAAGTTTCTGAATCACATACGTTCGAATGGGCTGCCGGTAGCCTGAGCAGCCGTTCGAAACGATATGTCGAACTGGGCAAGGTTAATCTCTACTTGAATTGTGAATTCTATGATGGTCATTATGAAAGTTGTATAGTTAAAAAATTATAGTGCTCTAAATCGTGAATAAGGTGAATTTCAAAAATAGTTGTTATATTATCTACCTATTTATTTGTGAGAGAATTCGAAATTTCTACATTAGGTGTGAAATTATATTCGGGTAATAAGAGGCGTATCGAAACACATCCTCCCGAAGGTGTACGATGGCTATTCATTACTAAATATAATGGGTGAGTGTTAGTTTTGATTGTATAATATTCTCTTTATATAGTTATATTTTCTAAGGAGCAAATATAGATTGCTTGTTTAATTGACAAAATATAGGAGGTCTATTATATATTAGATAAATTATTGAAATTTGAAAAGAATCATAGTACCATTCAACCTAGCTTTAAAAAGCAAGTTAAATTTTTGATAAATATTCAAATTTTTCAATATAGCTTTAAATTGTTATATTTTGTTGAAAACTTATTCCTGTATTTCATATTTGTTTTTCTACAAATTTTGTTATAAAATTTTCAAGTTAAAATCAGTTATTTCAATTGTCAGTATTACCTACTTTTCACAATTTTATTTGGAGGTTTAATACTATTTTTGGAGGTATTGGTGCTAGTTATAGTAAAAAATTAACTCTTAAATTAGAATAATACCCGATAAGTATCTCACGGAAATATTTAAATGCTAACTCACAATTATATCCATTATTCATTGAGATTACAAAACCCGCATACCATTATTTGTCCTGGTTTTTATAACCAGCGGCCCAGGACGGAGCACTTAGAGGCACGTTACAACCTTAACTCTCTATTAAAACAAGAAATGGCAAATATCAACCACTTTTGGCTTTAACGTTGATCGTTATAGAGTAAATCAGTAATACTGCCGTGTCGTGACAAAACGCTGTAACTTTGGCGGAGCAGTTTTGCGAAAAAGAGCCGTAAAGTTTTCATCCGAAAATGTGATCTGTATCGTGTAGAACCAGTGTAACTAGGCATTAATGGTCAACCAATCAATTTTCACCAAATTTAATCACACAAACATACATTTACGTAACATTACATGTAACCACGTGTTTCCAAAGTCAAGATACACTGGTTCTACACGATACAGATCACATTTTCGGATGAAGACTTTACGGCTCTTTTTCGCAAAACTGCTCCGCTAAAGTTACAGCGTTTTGTCACGACACGGCAGAATAGATAGCATGAAGCTGTTTTCTGTAATTAATTAAGCGTCCTAAGATAATGTTCCATCTTCACTATAATTTCTATATTGAAACCGAAAGTTGCAGAAAATCAAATACTTCCGGTTATAATTATGGTCATTATAGAATAAGAACCGTAATAGATAATGAGAAGTGGTTTTCTGTAATCAATTAAGAGTCTCAAGTATATACTCCATCTCTATTCTAGTATCTCTACTAAAACCGGAACCATTTGCAGAATTGAACCATTTGCAGTTCTAGTGTTCATCATAGTATCATAAAGTAAAATGGTAACAGATTACGAGCTGTTTTCTGCAATCAATTAAACATCGTAAGCATATATTCTCTATTTCTACTCTACTCTCTCTATTAGAACCAGAAGTGTCAGAAAATAAACTACTTCCGGTTTTAACGGTGATTGTTATAAAGACGGCAATAGGAAAAGAAACGCTATTTTCTGCAATCAATTAAGTCTCCCAGTTCTATCTCCACTGTAATCTCTCTCTTGAGACCCAAAATAGTAAGTAGCAGAAGTACCACTTCTGATTTCAATATTAATTGGAAAAAATATCACGACATACAAACCAAACTCTTTCACGTTGTGTACACTTTACACTGCTACTATAGATATAAGATTTATTTATTTATTTATTTATTTATTGTTAGAGTCAAGTATTCCAACTTAAATTTCACATACTTCAATACTAACTTAGAGCTCTGAAATTTTGTACAGATACGTAAATCCAATGACGATACAATAGTTTTATATAATTTTCGCTATAGCTGATTATTTTACTGTAAAATTAATAGTTATTCATTGTTCTCATTAACTATATATTCTATTATAGAACCAAGGATGTTCTGGAGTTGACATATATACTGAAATTTGTCCCATAAAGAATGCAGCTTTTGAAATGTCCGCTATTTCTGTTCCCGTAGTAACTTGTCAGCACTGAACGTTACATGATTTTCAACTGTTGTCATTGTGGTTAAAGTATTCGCGCCGAGTCGTGAAGCTTGGGCTCTAAACCAATCATTGCTTGAGCTCTGATACATCGGAAAACTTCGGTACAATTCGTGGAGCCGCTTCCCGAGCGCACACTTGGGGAAACGTCAAACAGCTGAAATTCGCCAACAATGTTGCCAAATTTTGAAGACAGTGTAAAAGAGTATTAAAAAAAAACATTTAAAAATTACCAATAATAACACTGCACAACAATATCAACAGTAACAATTATTCTAAAACGGTAACAAAAACACGAATAGTAATAATGAGAATATAATGCAACAAAAAACAATTAACAAAACGGAACTTGGCGCCAATCCGACAACACTGTCCTCTCGGGAGATGTTTTCCGTGTAGCGCGAGAGACGACACTGACAAAATGTGATGGGTGGGGGTTGGCGGCCGGAACACACCCTTGCGTTCTATTGGGTGGTGGAATTGGTAGATCTAGGTCAAGCATCAGGACAGAGATGGAGTGGGGCGACCCACTACTCACTGTGACCCACTTTGACCCACCGACCCACCATGGCCTACTACGACCCACCAACCTACTCTGCTCAGTGCATTGTAGACAGCATCTTCTGAACATTGGTGTATTTGTATACGTTTTACTTTCAAGGTCTCCATTTTTCTTTCTTTTTCATTTGTTTCTATTTACTTACCTGAGATGAGTATATCAAGTAAAACAAAAATAAAATAAAATAAAAAAATAAAAAAAACTTTAGGCATTCTTGATATTTGTAATTGTAATAGTAGCAATAGCACTTACTACTTGCCTTTCGAGACAAACGAATTTTACACTTTTTTCCGTTATATTAGCCTACTTTATCTTCACTTGAGACTCAAATTTCATCCTATTTTCCATTGAAAAATATCTGTAATTCAACAAGAAAATAATTATATATGTTAATTAATTATTGTCATTTCTTCATTTCACCCCATCTAAATAATTATTTTAATTTGGTTTAGTGCATTTTATAGGAGATAGATTTATTATTTTTACTTTCACTTTAGTCCAAAATAAATAAATATATACGTAAATAAAAAAAATACATCTGCAACAAATATTACCAAATTAAAGTAATAACAATACACTAAATTACCTAATCGAAATTAAACCTCTAGTCTATCTTTGAGTAACGGAAGTGTACCTGTTTGCTGAATATAACAACAAAGCTACGAACGTTATTTTGTTAGTAGTGTTCATTTGTAACCTGCAGCGATGGCAATATTGAGATTTTATGTCACAAACAGCGGGAGTTTATAGCAAAGGAAGAGAATGCGATGAATAAATCATGTGTATACTAGTTTCCCCACTCAGAGCAATTTGCACATTAAGATCATGGTATCACAACAACCACTTACGGAGTTTTTATTGTTGCAAACCTCTGTACACAGTGTGCGGTCAATATTTCTTATTCTCTCTCTACCTCTCTGTCTTCACAACAATATAAACGCCCTAAGCTGTACCCGAAGAAATCTCTGGCTTCCATATTTTGTTGGGTGCGGTTCTTGTACTCAGTACTATATATGCGTCTTTTAAATATACTGCAACACCGTTCAAAGACTACTATCCGAACGTACGATTTCGTTTTATCTCGCAAAACTACTTTAATAATTACCCTTAACACAGGCACCTCCATCACATGGACAGAATATTTGTTCCAGCAGAAACGTATATATTGCTAAGAACGCTCTCAGATATGGGGAAGTACAGTTTTGTTGGACAGAATGATGCATGAACTCCATGGCGTGAAATGGCGCACTGTTCTTGAATTCAAGTGTACTTAAGATTAAGATAACTTAAGATAATATAACTGTGTAATATAAAAGTAAATAATATCAAACATTTTAGAATGCTACGATGGGGATAAGGTATAAGGAAATAAAAATATTATTACGTCAGGACACAATGTAGGCATTCAAACCGGGACTGTTTCTGTCAAAACAGGATGTAGTGAATCCTAGCAATAATTAATAAGCGATTTTTGTATCTATTTAAAGATTAATTAGGTTTTCGTTTTCGTGCTTAACGTTCCACCAAAAATGAAAAAATCATGTTAAAATTCTTAAAATACGAGAGCTGTCATAAAAGTTCGTGGACTGAAATCACTGAAATCGCAGAGTGCTAGGTGTAGAATGGTCTTAGATACTGCCTACTAATTTTCTCCAAAGCTTCCATAATCTGTTCATTATTCTGCAAAAGTAATCATTCTTCATAAAGCAGTTCAGGTCTTTTATTTTTCGAATTGCTTCTTTCAAATGTAATTTCAGCACATTAGGTTAATAATTTCCATTTACAGGCTGATTACTTGGATCCTTTGCTGTAGTACTACTTCAAGGATATACAAAAAAATCAATATTAGCTTGTTTTGAGAAATCAGAAAACCGAATTTTTTTGGAATACGGTAAGTCACTGTGTTTACATACGCTGGATTGTTGATTCGGGATCATAATGTCTGCTCCAGGATTCGACACTGTGATAAATCTGTTAAAGAATTGAATATTTTGTTTCACTCGTTGAAGAAATGTCTGGTAATATTGAACGCTATGGAGGTTCTGATCTGTACTCAGCAAACGTGGCAGTTATCTTGCACAAATACGAAGTATTTTTTTGAGGAGCTGCTTAACAATTTCGTGGCATCTTGCTACGCCAACATTCAGTTTAGCTGCCAATTCAGGATTTGATAAACGCTTATCTTATTTCCACAATGTCTGCTTTCACAATGCTTTTATCTTTCACTGAAGTTGATGGACTCCCCTTCTTACTTTGTCCTGCATTTTGCGTTAGCGTTTCTTTAAGTACTTCCACCATTTGAATACGGTCGATCTGCTCATTTCTTCTTCACAGTACGCTTATTTGATCATCTCAAACGTTTTCTAACCACATTTGCGTAACTTCAAGGCAAACAAAATTCAACAGCGATCCTTTGTATGGTAATTAACGTTATATAATTCTTTTTTGCCATTGTAATACACACTGTAGTTCGAATTTTATAGAGACTAAACAAATGACAACTATTTATTTATATTTACAAAATACGCCACAGCGTTCTTCACATGCAACAAGCACAGACAAGTTGACAAAGAAACGGTGCAGTATTGAAGTCCACGACACTCCCTCATATTTTTTAGAAAAGAAAAACTGAGATTGTTACATAATATTACAAGACGACATTTATTTTCTATTTGTACCGTTAAAATTTATTGTTTAATTAGAGCATGGTAACAGTAATTGTCCTTGTCAACTGTTTACCGTAAGTATTACGCTAAGTTCCTTTATTTTTGGCCACTTTGTGGCAAAATTGTTCACAAATTCAGGATATTGTAGTTATTAAAAATAAATCTTTATATTTTTCAAGTATTTTGCAAGGTTTACTTTCTGTTTAGCAGGCAAAAAAAAAAAAAAAACTACATTCTTCATTTTTGTTTCACACACACGAGTATTCACACGGCGCCGTATCATGACCTATCATGGAACAAAGTTTCATCCACGTTCAAGCTCTAGGCGCTAGACATAAAATAACCAACAGTTAATTTAGGTAATTAAAAGGTTTTAGTGCCCCTTTATATTGCTAATACGAAGTTCCTAAAGCGTAATTAAACAACGCTTGGCACACACAACACCCTTTTTTATTAGCAGTAAAAGAAAAAGCTTGCAATACTCGAAATAGTATTTGAGCATCACCTACTTGCAAAGAAATTAAACTATAAAGTTGAGAAAAAATCCTTTATTTTTATTATTATTATTATTTTTTAAATGGTCATCTGATCCCTTCTATAGAAAAGTGGCAACAAAATAGTTGCAAGAGTTATTTTGGCACGACTATCATAAAGGGAACAGCCATTATATTCGCCAAGAATCTTGCACCACATTCCAAAACAACTAAACCGCATTGCATTGGAGAAGGAAGTCACAATACACAAACGATTTGTAAAGTAGAGAGAGAACGTGTGAAAGAGAAAACAGTTTGATAGTTGGGCCAATGGATAGATGACGTGTTATTTTATTTCTTTCTTTCTTTTTTCTTTTTTTTAAGATGAAAGAACAAACCTTTTGTAGCTGCAAACCCGTGTGAACCAAAGAGAGAGAAATAGAAGGTTGTTTGTTAGATGTCAGAACATGGGGCTACTAGGATAGGGTCGGGTCAACACTTTTGAATAAAACTGGAACGTGGTCAAGCACACAACGACGTACGTACATGAACAATCTCTTTATTATTTGTAGAAAAAAAAAACTTTCAACACAGCAAGTATTAGCGAACACACTCACACTACATGTTCTAATTTTATTTATTATATATATATATATATATATATATATATATATATATATATATATATATATATATATATATACCTCCTGTGAACACCTTCGTCTACATCATACATCAAAAGAAGCATTTACTTACTCTTTTACTTTACCCATTCTTTCGACCTTGACACTTTGAAATGGAGGAACGGTAGATTGGATATTTTATTCTCTTCTATCAGATTGCACATCAATTTTCAAAGACGCACACACAAACAGAATTTTAAGTTGTTGGCCTAATAAATTACGTTTAGGCTCTTCACTAAGGTCAATCCCCACTTTTTTAAAAAATTTTAATGAGTAACTTAAACATAATTAAGAATATCAAATAACTTAAAGATATTGAAGAATATCGAATAACTTAAAGATAATGAAGACTATCGAATAATATACAGATAATGAAGAATATCGAATAACAAAGATAATTAAGAATCTCGAATAACATAAAGATAATGAAGAATACCGGATAACAAAGATAATTAAGAATTTCGAATAACTTAAAGATAATGAAGAATACCGGATAACAAAGATAATTAAGAATCTCGAATAACTTTAAGGTATGAAGAATATCGAATAATGTAAAAATAATAAAGAATACAAAATAACTTAAAGATAATGAAGAATATAGAATAACTTAAAGATAATGAAGAATACCGGATAACAAAGATAATTAAGAATCTCGAATAACTTTAAGGTATGAAGAATATCGAATAATGTAAAAATAATAAAGAATACAAAATAACTTCAAGATAATGAAGAATATAGAATAACTTAAAGATAGTGAAGAATATAGAATAACTTAAAGACAATGAAGAATCTCGAATAACTTAAAGATAATGAAGAATACCAGATAACAAAGATAATTAAGAATCTCGAATAACTTTAAGGTATGAAGAATATCGAATAATGTAAAAATAATAAAGAATACAAAATAACTTCAAGATAATGAAGAATATAGAATAACTTAAAGATAATGAAGAATATCAGAAATACAGAAAGACAACCAGATATTATCTACAAAACGCTAATAATTGTTTTTACAACCTTTCGTGTAGTGTTATAAACTTGGGTGTCCAACAATTATGACATTATAAACTGCGTACCCAAATTTCTGGTTTATAACAAAAGTCTTATTTAAAATATTTTATAGCTAGTATCTGGTTCACTTTCTATATTTTTTATGAGGAACACTTCGAGTTCAGGAGAGGTATGGCCACTAGAGATGCAATTGGATTATTATAGTTGATCGGAGAAAGGTTTATAGAAAAAGGGAAAGAGATATATGTGGTATTTATTGATCTAGTAAAGGCTTTTAACCGCGTGAATTGGGGAATTGTTGTTGGAAAATCTAAAGAAGGCTGGTTAAAATGGAAAGATCGAAGACTGATAAGAAACTTGTATATGAGCTAACAAGTAAGTATTAGAATAGCGGAGGAAGTGGTAGAGGAAAGTACAATTGGAAGGAGAGTTTGACAGAGGTGTGTTGTCTCTCGACAACATTATTTAATATCTATCTAGAGGAGATAGTGAAAAAGAGCCTACATAATAAAGATGGCATTTCGGTAGAAGGTAGAATGATTAGGTGTATACGGTTTGCAGATGATATAGCTCTTGTTGCGGAATCTGAAAAGAAGATCAATAAGATGTTAGAAAATTTGAGAAAAGGCTGTGAGGAATATGGGATGAAAATAGATGTTAAAAAGACAAAAACCATGGTGATTGGAACGAAACGGTCGGTGTCAAATATAGAAGTAGGAGGGGAGAAAATAGATTAGTTTTCGATACCTGGGTAGTATTATTAGTGATATAAAGTGTGAACGTGTAATAAAAGCAATGATAGGAATGGTGAAATAAGCCTTTAGGAGGAAGAAAATATTATTTTGTGTGACCTTGAATAAAGAGTTGAGAAAAAGACTCATAAAATGCTTCGTGTGGAGTATTACACAGTATGGGGCACAAACATGGATATTACGCAAAATTGATGAAAAATGATTGGAAGCTTTCGAATTGTGGGTGTGGAAAAGACTGAGGAGAATTAGCTGGGTAGAGCAGAAAACGAATGAGAGTGATGTGCTAGAGTATGGTGGAAGGAAAGAAAGGGAGAGGCGAAGGAGATTACAATTAGTGGACGACATCAAGAAAGAAAAATCGTATGTGAAGGCGAAAAGGCTAACTGAAGACCGTGGACCTGGAAGCTTCTCTGTTTCGGCAAGTGACCTTCAACAATGACAGAATATCTATGATGATGATGATGATGATGATGATGATTACTATCTTTAAGTTAATCAGTACAATTTTTAAAGGGAAGTGAGAGTGAGTTTAGGAAAGAGCTTAATGTTATCAAAGTAATTGTTTTCTTTCGCTTATTAAAAAAAAAAAGTTGGTCTCCTAAATTATGTGGGAATATTTTTCAAAGGCTGCAACTCTGCCTTTCTAACTTTTCCATTTTTTTAAATGACGTTGCAATAAACACGTGGCTCTCTTTATTTCCAAAATGACATTTTAATTTACTATACTATCTTTAAAATGTTCCAAAGACGCCTACTTTGGACTAATCTCACTCAAACTCACGCTCACGACATCACTTCGATCTCATGTTTACTTGAACTCACACTCACATCATTTCGACCCCAGATTCACACCATCATTTCGACGACCTCATGCTTACATCGTCATCCCAACATCACGCTTACTCGACCTTATACGCAAAACATTATTTCGACATCATGCTTACTCGTCCTCATACTCATAACATGATTAGGAACTCGTGAGGGTGAGATCGAGTAAGCGTGAGTTCTAAACTCTTGAATGCTGACCTTAAAAGTTCGGGGACTTGCTTATCACACATGTAACTTTCTGTTTCTTATTTACAATTGCCAGACGCCCCGTTTTGACCAGAACAGTCCTAGCTTAAAGGCTACTTCCTGGTGCCTCGTTAGTTTACATTTTGTCTGTTTTCAGTCTTGAACAATTTTTCTAGAATATTTTCTTTAGCTAATTGCAGCAAGGAGGGTTTGTTTAAAACTTTAAAAGTTAAAAATTAATCGAAGTTAAAAATTCAAGGTGCTAAACTACAGAAACGTTGATAATTTTTGACATAGTTACTTTTAAAAAAATCACATCATTGAAAGATCTATTATTCCACTTTGAATATACGACTGGGAGGATATTGAATGTCCTGTACTGATGAAAGATAGAGATTTATAAAGAAACAAAAATTATTGAACATGAATGCAAAGTACAAAATATATTTATGTTCGAAGTCTAATGATCAGAAGACAATAATATATTTCATCAATAGACCACCAAGAATATTTCGTAATTGCTTTTGCTGACACAGTATAATGCGTGCTATACTGAGAGGATACATATATTAAAACAAGTTCAAATCCATTGATTTCGTCAATGGTATAAAAACTTGTAATTTACGATCTTGTCTCCGTTGTTTATCATATTAAACAACAAAAGTATACACGGTCGTTCGTTTTTAATGAAGAGGAATTCCTGCTGCGACTGGACTCACATTTCGAGTTCCTATCATTCAGTCGTCTTGGGTGTTCAAAATCCCAGTGATTATTACGTTGCTGTGTATCTTGGATTTCCAGTAACGTTTTACACTAAAACGGTGAGTGTTTCTGATAAATTGTTCAATACTTTATGGAATACGTATGGCAACCTGAAATTAAATCATTTAAAATTAGTGGGTTTTTGTATACACATAATGTGAAATTGATTATATAAATGCTAATATACAGCTGCATATACAGAATTTTATCAAAGAGGAATTTCAAACACGCAAGTTCATATCGTTGATATTTTAAATAAGAAATATTATTGATATTCTTTTTAATGCTTTCGGAAGTTGAAACTCAAATTCTTTCTACCCAGGACACACATGATTTTTGTGTTTGTACTTAATAAGATAATTTTAAGTAGTTTCAATTACTAATGAACCCATTTATATATTACAGAACTCATGAACTCTGTCAAGAGCTATTTGCAGTGGCGGATCCAGAAGGTAAAAACTGGGGGGGGGGCACCCAGAACCCAGGCTATGATAGGTATATCATGAGTTCTGTAATATACGTTTTCATAATAGCGATTTGAAGAAAACACAAACTGAAAATGTGATTCGGAGGCAAATTTTATGGGCAATTTGTTCTTTAGTGCTTCGCTGTTACTATTTGTAAATGTACGATCTGCAATTTTCTCATTTCGCAGCCACTCATGTGCCAACGTTGGGTCAAGTTCTCTCCGGCACTTTGTTCGGTGTTAGCAGACAATTTTCCATCCGAGCTGCTTCCAACTCTAGATATAGAACTATTAAATTTCTGGATTGAATACACCAAAAAGAAAGTTAAAACTGTAATACTAAATACAAGAGAGACCAACCCCCAATGATTTGAATATTGTCTCCAAGCTTTGCTTTCACCAGAAAATTTTAGGATATTTTTAACATTTCTTAGTTTGTTCGTTTTAATGAAAAGGTAAATGATCTAAACTCTCAATAACAATGGATGCAAAGCAAATAGGTCTACCATAATATCTATGATAGATGTTTAGTTGGGTAGCTATGCTTACGATTGATCTTATCTTCAGAGATGATAACTTCATTGGATGAGTTTAAGGTTAGTGTAAAGGAACAAGTTTTGCCGATAGATGTCACTACAGTCTTCGTATCTCTCCCATGTATTCTTTATCATTCACGAAAATTTAAAATTTCTCTTACAAATTTCAGCGTAAAGACTTCATTTTTTTTTAGAGAAGGAACTTCATAGCCTATTAAAGGGAACAATCCGTGTCGATTTTCTATTTAGATATTTTTCATTCTTGAAACAGTTCCATTGTTAAAACTTTTGATATCTTTTTGAACAATCAAGCCATTTCAACAATGAAGAATATTCTAAATAAAAAATCGCCACTGATTATTGCCTTCGGTAGATTATGAAGTTCCTTTTCTAAAAATTTGAAGTCTGTAGGTTGAAATCTGTAAGAGAAATAGTGAATTTTCCTGAAGGCAAAAAATACATGGGAGAGATACGAAGACTGTGGTACCATCTATCGGCAAAACTTGTCCCTTTAAACCAACCTTAAGTGCTTTGACGAATAATGCTACCTTTAACTAATACAGGTATTGAAGTGAGTAAACACAAGTTAATAACTATAAGAGTATAATATGCGACAAAACGAGTTACTTGGTGCCATGAAACTAATTATTTCATTAAATGCACTATGTTAATATTCTCGTTATTTATCTAAAATAATCATGCTTATAACTGCCTATATGGTTTGTACTGTAATTATGTAACTAGGTGAAATGTTGAGTGCTATCCGATTTTTAAAAAAAATAATTTGTTTACTAGTGCTGGGATACACACAATACCTTTCAATTCAGCAATAGATAGTTCATATATTTTTCTAAATAGATATTTGTTAAAATCAGGGATTTTTTTTGAGATAGTAATAAGAGATCTACTTTTGTCTTCTCTCAATAAAAACTCAAATAAATATATATTTATATTTACCTCCTTATAAAGATGGTCATTAGTTAATAGTTCTAATCACAAACTGGAAATTATTTAACCGGCACCCAAGTCTGATTTACGTATCATTTCTTCATTTGATAAAATTGGAGCAGAAAAGAAACAAGAATAGTAGATGATAAATCGCATTTCTCGTTTGGGAGCAACTGATATGGTCCCTCTCCCGCATTCCGTGAAAGAATGTCGGAACAGAAGGAAAGTTGGACCAAACTGTTTGCTTTTCTTGCTAGGCATGTCTGAGTGGCTTTTATTTTTTATTTTATTTTTTTTAATATGAAAGTCGTTACAACTGAAGGGTGTGGCCCTGCACGTCAAGGAAGCGAAAAGAAACATGTGGCCCGCTTTCATGAAAATGCATGAGAATCCTCTTCAATTGTGTGTATATACTCCAGTATACAGGAGGTGAAAAAACTTCCTTCTTTCAAAACATAAAAGACTTACCATCAAAATCATGTTTGTTACTCTGCTTTTGTTTTTAATGTTCTTTCTCTCTTTCTCTGCTGTATTTTAACAATTTTCTAAGCCTTAAGTAATCTGCAGTTGTGAATATCAGGCGAGTTTACGTCAATAAGCCAACACAAGTTTAAAAGTGCACAGTTTAACGGATACTCTTCAAAAATGACAGAAAAAAAGATTGTTCATTGTTGATTGTTTGTTTACATTTTGTCCCTAAGCATGGTATTTACTCAATACTAATATACATGGGGTCGTTCAATATATGTTTTCATAAACTCAAAAACAAAGTCATTCATGTGTAGGTGGGTCTTTTCTCACCTCTCCACATAATCCCATTGAGATTCAGGCATTTATCGCACCGTTACACCTAATTGTCCAAAACCCTTTGCAAAAAAATCAGGGCTCTGGCTAACTTATATAACACTCTCCTCACATTCCGCTTTGTTTCTTTATCTGTTTCGAAACGTTCACCTTGCAATGCAGACTTTAACACCTAAAAAAGCTGGAAGTAACTGGGTGCTCACTTGAGGCTGTATGGAGAGAGGTGCAGTCATTCCCATCCTAATTCTTCAATTTTGTCTCTTGTTTGCATGCTGACTGGGGGTGGGAGTTATCGTTAGAAAGAGGAGTCCAAGTCGCTTATATGGAATTGTGTTTCCCCGAAGAAGAGTTCAGGTTAAACCTAAACGACCTGATCTCCTGTCAACTGGTGGTAAAGACATGTTGTTAAAAATATTTTTCTTTGTAATTATCAATTATATTTTTCTTACTCTGATTGCAACTTAATCGAACTAAAATAACGCAAGACAACAGTTCCACGAAAACAATCAACACATTTCTTTTCTAAAAGTTCATGAAAGATTTATATAATGTAGCAGCTTGAAGAACAATATTATCAAGAAATTCAACAGGTACTATCATTAGTGTTCCAATCCTTATCATATTACATACATACAGATATTAAACAATTTAATGGAAACACTTAAAATTAAGTGCAACTTACCAGATAAATGTGACGTTTCACGTTTGACTAAAGACACTTCAGGTTCACAAACTTCCTAATTTTTGGGGTCTACAAAAGCAATAACGCAGTAAGATGGACAGGGCATAGTGCATCAAAAGTACTTTAGTGTCGAATACTAGATCATGTAAGTCTAATATTTAGAAAAGAAGTTAATTTGACTGAAGATTCAACTTTTTTCCAGAAAAAAGTTTATTTCGAAAAGAAAATCACTCAAATAAGTATAACATCCAACCACGCAAGAGGTTTTTAAATATACGTAAAGATCATAATACCGTCTACAGAAATTCGATATCTCAAATCGTTCCGAAGATATAATTGAGAACTTGTAAAGTGTTCAGCACTGTTTGAAATTGTTTAATAGCGAGAACTTGTTGTATTACCACACAAGTACGAAAAACTATTGTTATAATGACATAGAAAGAAAAGAAAGCAACAGCATCTTGAAAATACGCTATTTTACTCATTGTACCAATTCTACCCATGTTTTTCATATTTATTTTTGCATCTTATTCTCTACGTTCTTCTTCAATAAGTTCCGCTATTTATACGAAGCTTGAGGCTTAAGCCCTTATTCGTAGAGATGCAAAAAAAAAAAAAAAAAGAAAAGCCGGCTTTTTTGAATCGATGTTTTTTTTCACATAAAAAGCCGGCTTTTTTGGGAAAAAAACGAGAATTTTGGAAATTTTGGCTTTTTTCATTTTCATGATTTTTCTATCTAAATAGCTTTCTTCTAGTCTATTCTATACTTAGATAAGAATTCCATGACCTAAATGCCATATTTCGCTCTAAAATTCACCATCAAGATGGATGGAGCACATGTTTTACGAATTAAAGCTAACATGAAGAATGTAGTATTTGAGGGCAATTTTAGAGGCTATTCAACTTTATTTTAACTTTTGAGTTATCGATATTTTTTCTTCTCGATATCATTTCAGTTTGTCGTCTGTTTCATTTCTAAGAACTTAGTACTCTAGCTTCTAACGCAGAAGTTAAACTTACGTTTTTCTATATATCCGTCAAAGCGTACGTTTTTCAATATATCCGTCTAACTGTACTTCCACATTTCTGTTATACTGTAGCTGTGCAACGATTTAGCAATAATTTTCCGGATACAACCTTGAATATTAATTTATACAAATAATCAGTAGCGGATTTAGAAACGTACTTTGGGACGGGTTTCTCTGATTGTTTCATTTTCTAAAATCTCCTAATTTTATTTGGGAGGAGCTTGAAGTTTATGAGTACAGGCATAACTAATACTGTATTTCGTTTCGTTTATATATTTAGCGATAATCTTCCGGATACAACCTTGAAGATCATTTTATACTGAGAATCAGTGGCGGATTTAGAAAAGTATTTTGGGAGGGTTTTTTTTCTTACTAATGTTTAGTTTTTCTAAACATTCGTAATTTTTATTTGACGGCAGCTTAAAGTTTATGAGTAAAGGCATAACTAATAGATATTTCGTTTGTTTTAGACATTCCGTAATTTTGGGGAACAGGCTTCAGCCCGAAAGACCGCCCCCCTAACCCTCGCAAAACCGTCACTGCTGGTAATTAGTAATAATAACGATTTAAAAACAATAAAAAATGAAGTCAGCCAACTCACAGTACACGCACTATTTCTACTTCATAGATGGAATGAAGAAAAGTTTTGTCAGAATGGTCGAATGCTGAGTTGAATTCCGGACTTCTCGATAGAAGCGCAAAAGCTCCAGTCAATCATGTTTGTTGTGCAGTTGTATTTATCTTAACTTAAATATATTCCGTAGTCCTTTTTTTTGTGTGTGTTGGTGGGGTGGGGAGAGTTCCATAATGATATGAAGGGTATGAGCCAAGAACATGGTAACTAACAAATTTTCAATTGCTGAGTTACGCAGCATCAGATAGGCAGCAACGCATACCGCTTCGTTTAATCCCTCATGTATAGACTTATGTGAAAAATCAGCTTTCCGACTTTCAAAATGGATTGTGCAGCAGAAAATTTCTAATTTCTTAAAATAGTAAAATTATGGGTTACCATGTTCTTATCTCACACCCTTCATGTTCAATCCCTCTTATTAAAAATACAGAAAACTTGAGGACTGAATAAACCGTGATGGTGCTTATATAAAACTGTAGAATTTCAAGAATATACAAAACCAAAAGCTCTAGGTGTGCAGCCTTTAAGTGTATCATATAAATCTAAGTATTTTTCTTATGTTTTATTTTAATTTTATTTTGTTCCAAAAAGAGGGTATGGAATATTTTGAAGTAAAAATACTTCATAGAATTTTGCTACTTATTTGAGTATTTTTTTAAAAGAAGTATTTACTTTTAGGGTTGGCTGGTTTACACCAGCTGTTTTTCTTCTTTTTTTAAATAAACAACTGGTTTAAACCGAAAAAAATAAAAGGTACGAAAAATGCAAATCGTGTGAACTTCATGGTGACGTTTCCATACATCAAACCATCTGCATTAGTTTTATTTCCTTTTCACCTTTTAATCAAGGTGTCCCATGTTCAATTCTCGGTCGAACCACAACCCTTCTTTCATGCGTAAACAAAGTAGCGGTTCGGATGTCACTTTAAGCGAAAGTCTTCTCCTTGATAACCTCGGTATTATGTAAGGATGTTAAGCCTGAACATACGAAACGAAACTAAATTGTATATTTCTGCATGCCTGAATGTCTGTTGTTTTATAAAGAAGCCAAGGTTGCTTAAATATACTGATATAAATTGACAAAATTTATCGATTGCCTACGTAGCTTCCAACATTAGCTTGGATTGTACTTTCAATGATATGTACGCACTAAATTTGTAATTTAATACCTCAGTTTTAGCGTACTGATTATGATACGTTGACCTTTAAATTTTACATGCAAATCAATAACAGGTTTTTTTCTGTTATTGTTTTACATTTAGAGTAATGACGGGATTTTCCCGATGGCTAGGGCGGGAGTTTCTCAATTTAAGAAATTTTACTGACCGGACTTCTTTAAGCTTATGTGACCTCTTCCAGCATAACCCCGTTGTTGCATAATAACACCAAGGCGAAACAAACTTATTTCTGTCAATATGTAATATAAATACATAAAGCAAAATATCTAAACCCCAAAAAAACCTGGTTTAAACCAAAAAAGCCTGGTTTAAACTGCCTCCAAAAAACAGGTTTTTGGCATTTTCAAAAACAACCATGGCTCTTGCCAACCCTGCTTACTTTTGTATGTAGGAGGTTAAAAAAATCTTATTATATACATTGGTTAATCCTTTATAATTCATAATGTAAATATGTTGAGAAGTAAAATTGTTTGAAATATCTTTTCGAAATTCATGGTTTATTTTCGAGGTTTTATATTATTATCGGCATCAACCACTAATTAAATGACTTTTTGTGTTGTAGAGAAGCGAAACAAAATCTGGTTTATCAATTTAAAGCAGAATTTTCAAAAAAGCCCAAAATTTCCCAAGCAAAAAAGCGAAGCAGAAAAAACCGAGTTTTTTTTTTTCAAAAAAGCAGTTTTTTTGAGCCCTTGCATCTCTACTTATTCGTAAAGAAATAAAAGAACAACGAGCAATTGTCTTTGAAACCAGTGAAACATAAATGTCTTACTCATACATCGAAAGGTACGTTTTGAATTCATGGAAGAGACTGGATTTTTGTCCACTTAAATACGCCTAACAAAGAGTCAAACAAGCACTTCGTACCTTTTATAGAAATCTATAGACCCCTAACTATATAGTATAGTTGAATCGCTGATTTGAGAAGCATCATAAGTCAATAATGTCAATAATGCCATAAATCAATTATTTCTGAAGTTTCTCAATTCAGGGACACTTGTTTCAGCAAGAAATTGCATGAACTATTAGTGTAACTTCTGTCATATCACAACCCAAAGGTGTAGCTACCCTTCAAGAAACAAAGCTGCATGTAAACTCATTTTCTTCATGTGACTGACTTATGACGTTTCTCAAATCAGCGATTCACTTATGAACAATTGTTTTAAAACAACTACCAGAAGAAAATGATAAAAGAATTGTATCCGCGACACGTACTGAGCCAAGGAAAATGTTTGGGGACGAGGTGCCATGGGAATATTAGAGGGTGCACTGTAAACTCTATTTCTTTATTATAATATAGATACCGTCCTAATGTCGGAATTTTAGAATCTAAGAAATGTTGAAGGGGTAGACTTTTTGTGTCTACAAGTCTGACCCGTGCGTAATGGAACAAGTCTGTAAGCGTGGCACAACTGCAAGCAGTTGAATCTTTACCCTGTCAATATAACAAATAAACAGTGCGTAAACATTATATTTTAACACTGCTTCTTGTGCTACCCATTGATACACAACACTCTTGTTGATGAATAAAAAGAGAAGAATGTAGAAAACTGACTCATGTATTCAGCACAAGCTATCAAATTAGTGCTACTTGCAGTCGTGTTTTACATGCTAATTTTCCTGACGTCCCACATAGGGGACAGTAATAATGTAAACACTGTAGTATTTACGAGTTACATAATACAATTTATATAAGATTACCTATTTGTTTGTACATAATTAGTAAACTGCATTTTTAAAAAAGAAATAATTATCTGGATATATAGAAATGTGATTTCTATGTTTTCGCAAACATGGCATTAATGTCGAAAATTGACGAGAAAAAAACGTTCTGCTACATTTCCCTTTCTCCGGGCCAATGCAACTACAATGTGCTTGTGCTTGAAGTGTAGCTAGATACTATCATAATACTGAATAGTTGGTTTGAACTATTGAAAACTTTTAAAAAGTAATGTGTCCCATATATGGTACATCAGGAATATGTGGGTTAAATTCGAACGTGCATACCGCCCATCCAATTTTAACACAGAGTTTGGACATGAGAAAAGTGTGCTCCAACATGATTTCAAAGAACTCCGAGACTGAGCAGAAGACCAATCAGAGAGATGTGTATGTCTTGATCTTCTGAACTGCTTTGAGAAAATTTGTTATTCGCGTCATCACAGAAAAGGGCGAAAGGTGGTCCAACGTCATACTAATCGGGCAAGTTGCACCTTTTAAATGTGTTTGTTTTAAATTGATAAAATAAAGTATTTCGGTAAACCAAACTTCTTAACAATAGTTAAACTAGAATGCAGATGTTGCAGGATAAAATAAGTTGCCCTGATGATGTCATATAATGGAAAACATGCGATGATGTTCTATTTACGGAGTACAATCCTGGAACCAGTTGCGTGTTGATGATCTTGACTTTTCGTTTACCAGTCAGTTCCTGACTCCTCGTGAAATAAACAACCAGAAGCACTTATCACCACACAGGAAAACGTTCTAGTGACGAGTTAAAAAAAATAATAAAAACTGAGCGAAAACCCATGTCAAATACCAACAGCATTGTGAGCGCTAGTTGCGTGCCTAGGTTTATTTTTAATTTTTTTTATGCGATTTTTCTCCAACTTCTCTTTTTGTTGTATCTGCTGCTGAAACTCATCCTGTCAGACTGTAACAGACGGGTTAATGTGTTCGTATATGTCTGTTGCCTGCCAAAGGTCAATAGGTATTACTGAGTCAATGCTACAGCGCCTCAATTAGCGATGAAGTGGCAAATAGCTCCTGTGGTCTTGTTCAGGGCATCAGCTGATGGAAAGGTACGGAATGAGAGGGTTCAGGTGGTCTCTAGCCATTCCAATCCAAATTGCTTCCTTCTGATCACCCAACACTATCCGCTTTTGTCCTAAGGTTATTTAATTATATATGACCGTGTACACCTATAGGTCGTCGCTTATGGTCACGAACTGCTTTCAAGTCATCAAAAAAGGCGCTAAGGACCCTAACACCCCCCTTCCCTATAACATCAAAACGTAATGCAGGAACTATTATGCTGCTTATCTGTGTATTGAGCACGTGAAAATGGTGTTACTTAAATTACTTTCTTGAGTTTTGTTCGTCATGAATTCCATTATAATTAAATCACACTTTATAGTGTAACCTTTTTGAAAGGGTCTTCTGTAAATCCAAGACGGGAGGAAGAATGTAATCTCTAATTACTGAAAGTTGTTAAGTAAAATATACCATTGTAAAAATTTTTACGAGTTTTTTTCTGTGTATGTGTGTGTGTTGAAAAGTGCTTCATATATAGATATAACCTACTTACATAATAACGACTATTCTTGCTTTTCCTATTACAACAATAAAAACAATGGAAAGTTATTGTTCTTTTTTATACAGGGTGGCCCAAAAGTAAGTATACAGTACAGTACTGATCAGCTCATTGCATTTTATATCATTTCTTATTGTTATCCATCAGGTAGACTTAGTTTCTTTGTTATTTGTTCTTAATATGTTTTTATTTTTATCTTAAGCTCGGAAGAGCCGAAGCAAATAAACCCATAAACTAGAATGTTATATTTGATCAATGCAGGGGTGTATACCTACTTTTTTGCCACCCTGTATAATACATCTACTATACACTCAATTATATTCAAAAGTAATTATTTCAAGCCAGATAGATAAAATTGTTCATTTTCATGCCGATGTATGTACCTTGTAAAACGTTTGTATAGGCAATCTCACATGGAAGTGGGACGAATGTAAACGACAACAAGCTTTATAGGTATGCTACACATTGTTCTACGAGTACAAATATTCAGCATTCATAAGAATAATCTGTTTTAATGTAAATTTATAATTTTCTTTTAATTTGTGTTATTGTTCTTTGTTTAATAATATTTATTCAATATTGTTAGCGTAAAATAAAGTTTAGCACCGAAAATGCTATGAAGGATTAAATTCCATACATATACTCAAGGGCGCCCATCAGGGGGTTAAGGTGGGACGCTCGCCCCCTCTAAAAGAAAGTCGTACTTGGGAATATCGAAAGCCCAATAGAATTTTCACATTAGTTATAGTAAAATTTGAAACTATATTTGAAACCTCGCTTATATTTGCCCACCCTCTGGAAACCACAACATGGTTGCACTTCCATACACTCCCTCTAAGATGGAATATCTTTTTTATCATGTACAAGAAAAGTGCTCGAAAACAAATTCTTTTGACCTAGGCACCATAAAAATACAAATACAATATCATATATGGGCTTACATATTCTGGATTTAAATTGTCTAGACTCCAGATTCGTATTTCCAATCGCCATGCCTAGCTGGTGTTCGGGATTTTTCGAGCCTCAACAAGAGAAATATTAACAAAAATTCATTATGTGTGTTATTACTTTGAAAATACAACGTTTTCTTTTCAACAACTCCAGTGTTTTGAGCATATTTATAATTTTCTCTCGTCAGCTCTGAGTGTGACTAATGCTTGGTATACGGTCTATGATGATACCAACGCCGTAACTTGGGGAACTTTTTTGTGGGAGGGAAAGCATTAATATTTTAGCCCCCGTACCTTAAGAAGAATATGAAATATGAAATTTGGACCAAGTGGCGGATTTAGTGGGGGCAAGTTTTTGAGCGGCAAAATTAATTTAATTTATTATTTATATATTTTTCGAAGTTTATAGTAAACTCATAATATATCTATCACAGTCTGGGTTCTGGCTGGCCCCTCATTTTTACCTTCTAGTTCCATCTCTGTTTGGACACTCCTATAATTTAAATCGTCAATAAACATTTGTATTATTTCTAGGGAACCCAGTTGGCCCAGATTGTATTTATGTTTGATCTTTGGAAAAGGTATTTGTCCAGATTATGGGGCAGCAGCATTAATTTAAATTATTTTCAGTTCCACTGGAAATGATATGGCTGGTGCATTCTATGCTTTACAAAGTAAATTAAAGGGACATTATTTGACACTGTTTAGAGCATTAAGGAATATATATTATTTCTGGAGGTTATAATAGTGGACATTTTACTGAAATCGACCCAAATCACGTTTTCGTTTCATTTAATTAATTAATTTTTTGATGTAATGACTTTATTCCATACTTCACTTATACATTCATGTTCGAATTGTATGATATGGAATGAGCAAGTTTTATTTTAAAGTGGGCCCCCTTCAAATGTCGGAAAGTTTAACTGGGAGGGCAGTTATCACTCTACCTTCCACAAGTTACAACCCTGGGTAGTGTGTTTGCCCAAAAAAAAAAATCTTGAAATATTTTGTTTTGTACGTTTTCTGAGGTCTACAAGAAAAAGATCATAAAATCAAATATTTGAAAAGTTCAGCCTTTTATTAGATTTGGGTAGGGTAGGTTAGTTACCTTTATATTGCTTCATTCACTAGAATAGAATAATGTGTACAGTATATTCCTCGTCATGACATATCACATACGTTCGTAATCAGGGGACACAGTGGATCAGTGGTGGAGTCCTCACTTCTGGTGCAAGAGGTCCTCTGTTCGATCCCAGGTCGTGTGAGTTTGTGGTGGACATCGTGTACATTTGTTTTCGCGGTTCTGGTGTTCCCTCCAGACTTGAACATTGCACCAATTATTATGTAAGCATTCTCTTTCGTTGACCATCAATCTGTCCTAGCCTACAGGATATAAACGTGGGGCGTGAAACTACAAATTTCATTTCATTTCATTCAGCTAATTGGAACTAATTATATTATTTTATTTGGGGAAATGTTATCTTCTGTGTAAATATCCTGAACGCATTTTTCAGTGAATCTACGACGAACTTGAATACCAGATATTACCACTCTACTATAAATATTAAATCACCTTGCTTTTATAACGTTGATTTTTTTTTCTAAAGTATAAATAAAATTAGTTTGGAAGGTCAGTTAGTGATTTAAACATGGGGATACAAATTTGTGTATTAACTGTCTCCAAACAACGGTCATTTACATAAATATATTGCATAAAATTACTATCACAACTGTCTCCGTGTGCTTATACGTGTAGCATTCATTATAGTTTTCAACTTTGTGCTGGAATACGCTATAAGCAAAATCAAAGATAGCAACCTGGGCCTAGAGCTGAATGGTATTCACCAGGTTAGGGCGTATGCTGATGATGTAAACCTGTACGGGATGGTAGGAGAACAACGGAAAGAAATGCTGAAGCCTTATTAAACACTTGCAGGGCATGGGTTTAGAAGTAAATGCAGAGAAAATTAAATACATGGTAGTTTACCGGGATCGTAATACTGCAAATTAAGGATGCGTTAAAACATCAAATAATACTTTCGACAAAGTTGATAGTTTCAAATATTTAGGATCAATGTTAACAGACCAAAATTATATCCATGAAGAAATTAAATGTCGATTGAAAGCAGGGAATTCGTGTTATTATTGAGTTCAAAATCTCTTGTCGTCGCGAATTCTGTCGAGGAATTTGAAGCTTAAAATATATAAAAAGATAGTCAAGCCTGTTGTTTTGTACGGTTGTGAAACACGGTCGCTTACTCTGAGGGAAGAACGCAGACTGAAAGTATTTGAGAATAAAATCCAGAGACAAATAGAATATTCGGGCCCATGAGGAACGGGATGGGGAATGGCGTAAACTTCATAACGAAGAACTGCATAATTTATAAGGTTTACCGAATATTGTAGTCATCAAGTATAAGAAAGCTCAGGTGGGCAGGTCATGAAGCCAGAATGGAAAAAGTAGAAACGCTTTCAAAGTTTTGACTGGAAATCCAATTGGAAATAGTCCACTAGGAGGACTTAGGCGCAAATTGGAGGACAATGTTAAGACGGATCTCGCAGAAGTAGAAACTGGATCCAGTTGGCAAAGGATAGAAGTCAATGGAGAGCGTTTGTGAATGCGGCATTGAATCTTCGGGTTCCATAGGCCATAGAGTTAGTTAGTTAATAGTTCAATAACATATGTTAGATACGTTGTTGCATAATCTTGTAAATTAGTATATCATAACCTTGTCCTTAGATGTTAGAGTACATTCAAATAATTGATTAGAAACAAATACACAAGTAATTTATTTCTTAAAGAAGCCTTAAGT
This sequence comes from Thermobia domestica, assembly GCF_964235325.1. NCBI lineage: Eukaryota > Metazoa > Arthropoda > Insecta > Zygentoma > Lepismatidae > Thermobia > Thermobia domestica. Next base: position 163,984,124 of record NC_137462.1, on the reverse strand, counting down.
TCTGTTACTTTTTTACTCTTCATTTTATTATCAACGTCCTTGACACTTGAAATGCATGCACCGTAAATCTCTATGTCGTTTCCCCTACTGAGTGGGGCAGGCAGTTTCCTTCTAAACCAACATATGACGTACCAACATTGTTTCAAGCGCACGAATAATAGAACGAAATTCAATCGCAAATTTCGACACTTCGGATATCTTTTAAACTCTATATTTTGGGTTAGAATCAATTGAGATCAAACTAGAAAAGTCGATCCAGTTTAGAACGTCCATCCATTGGATTGGACGATGTAGGATTAAATCACCAAATCATTAAGATCATCCAAAACTTGATGGTTGTGTGTTATGATTCTTAGAGATTCATGCCTCCAATTCACTCTTTCAGCGGAAGTGATTACCTATTCATTAAATCCAGAACTTAACTTGAGGGCAAACTGCTTCATGTCTTAGATTAACGTAAGTATCGTTAATATATTAAAGTATCTTTCCTAGAATAGTTATAGGCTATAGAAATGTAATTACTGAACTAGCTGATTTAAGCATATACAGTACCTCTGAATCTTTCTTTGAAAATCACTCATTTCATTCGCACCTTTACCAGCCAAGGTTCTGTACTATTGAAAATGTACCCTTTTGTCCTTTAATTTATTCACTTATCTTAGCTCTTTAACATGGTTGCATATTTTTACCCTTTAGGTTGCTGACAACTTATGAGGTTTTACCTAATATGGCATGTTTTTGTGCTAATCAGTGTTAAGAAGAGACTGTCATAATGCAATATTATCATTTAGGATCTGGTTACTGTGCAAACTTTAAATCAAATTAGAAAAATGTTATAGGACTCTACAATTGTGATACGAAACTGGATCGTACTTGTAGCTTAATATTTGCCATCATAGGTCGTTTCTGGTTTCCTCCATCTATTAATATTTTATCGATGTGTGGTTGGAACATTTTTGGTTACTCGTTGCAGTAGAATTAGATCTTGAATACAGCAGATCTGACTTTTTCCAACTATTATATATCAAAAGGAATATTACTTTTGCTAATGAAGCAATAATAATTATTCTGTTCTTGTAAACAAGGTGCAACTAATCCTAGTCCATTATTTATACCCTCAATTAAAAGCCCCATAATTTACTTTTCGAAATATCAGTTTGAAACACAAGGAAAAGTCGACCTGAGTGGTTGTGCTAGCGTTACTCTGCTGATTTAGTAGCCCCTAATTCTACCAAACAAATGGACTGAATCTTATCTCTGCATGCATTATCCTGATCTGACTTCGAAAAAATGTTTCACAAGAAAGGAAGAAAGGTAGTTAACAAGGGTAGTTGTTTTTCCTTTATTAACTGCCCAAAAAATATTTTTGGTATATGATCTTATTCTTGCTTTGTGGACAAAGTCAATGTGTGCAGTTACTAGTTCAGTAGATTCAGAAAAATCACTTCGAGGGAGTGGACAGCTCTTGGATGACTAATGTTGGCTCGAATTACGGAATTTTACTATCTATTTTCGACAAGTGATTTAGACTGCTTTTAATTATTAACTGTATACAATTTTCACTTACTTCTTTCATTTCTGTTTATATATTAGAGTATAAATATTCACAATTGAAATTAAAATGAAATAGTAAGCGAACTTAATTTTACAAAATAGGGAAACACCGTTCTTCCACTTAGACGTTAGAATGATACGGGTGGGTACACGTCTATTTACAAAATGATGTCGACGTACGAGGGTCACTACGAAAGTTTTGAGATACGCATTGTTGTGGCACAGTATTTGAATTCCAACAATTGTGTTCGGGAGTGGTACCCAGAGCGAAGAAGCGAAGCAAGTTTCAACTCGTCTCGCTTATGGGCGTGACCGTATCGTAGAGACCTGCACGGGCCGAATTTTTCGGCCCGAGCCCAATCCAGCCCGAACGTACCTAGGCCCGGCCCAGCCCGGGCCCGAAAATGTTTGGAGATTTTCGGCCCGAGTCCGGCCCGGCCCGATAATTTTTCAAAATTCTTGGCCCAAGTCCGGCCCGGGCCCGATAAATTTTTAAATTTTTGGCCCGACCCCGACCCGATAAGTTTTTTAAAAAATTAGCTCGAGCCCGAATCTTTCTCAAAATTTAGTACTAAATTTGACCTAACCCTCAGAAAAATTTTCTAAACTCTGGTTCACAACCTGACGCTTGCCTTCCGAATGGTACCATTGCCTCCTAGAACTTTGCCTGTCATCGAGAGAACAAAAACTCCATTCCCTGTAACAAAATATAACTTAATAATTTTTTGCATAAAGTGAAGATGGCAATATTGTTTAGCGACAGGCAAAACATTCCCACCCCTTCTTTTTATATTTTGAGTTCAGTGAAGGTCAAGGCAAGAGCTTAATTTACTTCATAATGCCTGCAATCCTCTATAGTGAAAGTGGAACCGCTAAGCAACACAAACTGTAAATAGCTATTGCATTCTTTGTAACATTTTTCACGGACACACTTCTTCAACGTTTGGCATTATTCCAATTATCGTTTAACGAAAGTCAATAATTATTAAAGAATTGCAATTGATCGGCCCAAGCCCGGCCCGGCCCAAGAAAATAACAGACTCGGCCCGCCCAAGCCCGGCCCGCGGGCCGGGCCGGGCTTCGGGCCTCGGGCTGGGCCCGGCCCGTGCAGATCTCTACCGTATCGCCTTCACTTTTTTGTTGATGTGAGCAGTATTCGGCTGTCTAGAATGGAGCTCGAAAGGGAACATTTTCAGGCAATGATCCTTTACGATTTCAAAAGTGGTTTGAACGAGACACAAAGCCTTGACCATTTGCAGGGGGCATTTGGGGACCTTGCTCCTTCCCGTGCTACAATTTTTCGATGGTTTGGTGAATTCAGAAGAGGCCGCACATCGCTTAAAGATGAAGAGAGAGCTGAACGTCTGGCAACAGCTGTGTCAGATGAAAAGACTGCCGCTGTGGAACAAATGATATGAGAAAATCCCCGAACAACTTTCAGGGATATTGAATCTGCAGTGAACATTGGATCGCCAGCAGTAACAAAAATTCTTCATGATCATCTTCGGCTCAGGAAGGTTTCATCTCGTTGGGTGCCTCACACTTTGACTGAACAGCAGAAGCGCATGCGTGTGGAGTGGTGTGAAGAAATGCGTGCAAAATTTGATGGAGGCAATTCTCGATGCGTCTCTGACATTGTTACTGGTGATAAGACTTGGGTCTATCAATTTGACCCTGAAAATAAACGCCAGTCTACAGTTTGGATCTTTCCAGACGAAAATCCACCTACGAAAGTGAAGCGACCGCTAAGTGTGAGGAAGAAGATGGTCGCAACTTTCTTCTCCAAATCTGGCCATGTTGCAACTGTTCCACTTGAAGAACAAAGGACTGTTACTGCTCAGTGGTACACCACTGTTTGCCTAACAAAAGTGCTCCAGAAGCTTCGGGAACGGAGTCCAAGAACTGAATTGTGTGGGATCCTGCTTCATCATGACAATGCGTCCGCACACACGGCCAACATCACAATTCAGTTTTTAGAATCTACGAAGGTCAAACTTATGACTCATCCGCCGTATATCCATGATCTGGCCCCGTGTGATATTTTTCTGTTCCCCAGGATCAAAGATCGCATGCGTGGGAAGATATTTTGCAGCCCTGAAGAAGCTGTAGTGGCTTACGAGAATGAACTTTCAACACTTGAAGAAAAAGATTGGCAACACTGCTTCCAAAAGTGGTTTTCGAGGATGCAAAAGTGTGTACGGTGTAATGGTGAATACTTTGAGAAAATGTAAGTGTTAAATTGATTTTAAGTATGTAAGTTATTTCATATCTCAAAACTTTAGTAGTGACCCTCGTATGTACCATTTGTACTGTAGAAAATCACATTAAACTAGTATTAGGTTGGCGGGGGACATGTGACTTTGTGTGTCGCTAAACCAACTGAGCTTATGTTCTTTTTCGATGCTTTTCTTTTCAAAAACTACTATGATGATTTTATTCCTAATTCATAAATAAATATTTCATTCACAGCCTTGAAATAAAGCATATCATTTCTCATAGAAAAGAATCCACGAAGGAATAAGTTTACCTTGAATATGAATTTTCCTCAAAATATTTATAACTTTCTTTATATTCATAAATAAATGTTACAATTGTAACTGTAGCTCCACTTGAACTTAAAAAAATGGGAACGAATAAGTTTAGTGTGATAGTCCATACTCTTTACCGGATAATTATTATAGTGGTTAGATTCAAATAAAATAGTTTCTAGGCTGTTGTCCGAAACTTTTTCAAATATAAATAAGTAAGTATTGAAGTAATATAAAGTATACAGTATATTATGTATAAATTACTATATATATAATTCTCTGTCTGTAATCAATAATAAAAGTAGTAGCACGGAACAAAGTAGTAACCAAGTCAACAATATCATTAATAATCCTATAATATTGACTAAATAATTTCCATGAAAATATCCACCAGGCATAGTTTACGCTTGGAGGTGAGTTTTACTTTCTTTCTTTCTTACTTTCTTTTCTCTTTCTTGTTCTTTTGTTAATAATTTTCTCAAATATGATTCATAAAACATCAGCAAAACAATTTTTGTCTGTTTTGTTGATGTTTTGCAAACAAATATTTCATTAATAACCCAAGTATACAAATAAATGTAAATTCCTTACGAAAAAATTCCATAAAGAGTAGTTTATTTTTGGGGTTAAGTTTTCTTCGAGCGAAGCTTTTCCAAAACATCTTCCTTATAAATTTGTCCATATTTCATGAGTAAATACTTAGGTATTCCATTACTTTTTGCAGCACAACATGATTTAGCTTAAGAAATTGGAGCAAGAAAGTGTAGCCCGGTTGCCCGTACCTTTTATTTATTTGTTTAAACATGTAACTGGAAAACGTGCTACTCCGCGCAAAGCGCTGTTTTGGCTAATGATATTGTATATTGGTTATCTGTTATTCGTAGTTGATACGCTGAGAAAAATAAATCGTATGTTACATTTGTAAATCCTGTAGTTTTTGAACTTAATGTACAGCAAACGTGTAACTGAGAGCGCATGTTTTATAATTAGAGCCCGGATTTCCATGCACAAACAAACCATGAGATATGCATGCAAATATGAACGAAAAATATCAAAAATATGTATTAAAAAGTTTAACATATGCACTGAAATATACATTAAGAAATTAAAAGTGTCAATTTCTTACAAAAATATCTTACCTTAATGACCTCTTTTACAATGAACTATGAACGTCTTCCTTAGGTTTTCTTCTGTAAATCCTTTGCATTTATCAGTGAGAAACGTTTTGTAGATTGAAAATGTCATTCCTACATCAGTAGAAATCACTGATGCATTTGAAAAACACCAAATTCCATGTTTTCACCATTAAGTATATTTGCAATGTCACAGAATATTTTGTACCCGGAATTTTCCCCTAATACTTGGCAAAGTTTATCTGCCACTATTTTGTCAACACCGTGAATTTCACTGTACAAAGTCTGCCTTAATTTGCCCAACAAAGAGAGTGAATGCTGCAAAAGGATTCCAACCGTGTGATAATTTCAGGTATTCTCGAGAAGTGGTTGTATATGTATTTAATTTTGTTCTCAATGTCACTTATAGAGAAACATTTTTGTGACACACAAATAGCGGTTGCATCGTCGAGATTTAGTGAGTGTACAACTGTCTTCACTTGATTTAAGTTATCTGCATAATACAACACGGCTTGTAGCCGCAAGCCCCATTGGGTTAAAACTGGTTGCGAAGGTACCGGAACATTTTTCACAATTTTGCGTAAGATACGTACTGCGATGGAGTTTTCACAAATACTTTTTTACATTTGATACAAGCGTGTCTACTGCCGGATATTGGCATCTGATTGTTTCTGCTACGCGATGAAGACCGTGTGCAAGACAAGTCAGGTGGACTAATTTAGAATATAACACCTTATTCTATTATTCTATATAATATTTTAATCTATATCTGGATTTACAAAGTGATTCATTTCACTTTAAATATAGCCTGCTTTGTTGTGGTATGCTCTGAAATATGCTAATATGCAGGAATAAAATTCGGAAACATGCTGTATCCTGCAAAGTTTACGAAATATGCATGCATATAGAAATTCACTCCAAATATGCACTTATATGCGCTATCAAATGCGTCTCAAACGAATCCTTACAATTCAGTCGGAAAGAAATACTTTCCATATGTTTCTGCATGTTACTATAAACGTGCATTTTGCATATAAATCAGGGCTGTGTTTATAATACTTTCTGTATAAGTGTTCCATCTATACGTACTTTCCGTATGAAACAATATAGGCGGTCAGGATCTAATATACAAATGGACGTATATAACATACAGCTAGTGTTGCCACGAGACGAGACGAGACGAGACTTCAGGCTGTCTCGTCTCGTCTCGTGCAAAGCATGTCTCGTCTCGTGTCTCGTCTCGAAAAAATGTGCTCGTCCCGTCTCGTGTCTCGTCTCGGGAGGTTCTGTCCCGTCTCCTCTCGTCTCGTCTCGTTTGTCTCGTTTTGTCTCGTCTTGTCTCGTAAAAATATAGCAGCATACCATGGGAACGAAAGTAAAATGTAGCAGGCTGCGCCATGCTAATCAAGATACAGCTAACAAGGGAAGAGAGGGAGATTATATATCGAAGTGGAAGATGGTTTATATACCGATCGAAAGCACTAATGATGCCTATTACAAAACTGTAATAAAAATTTTCCGAGTGCATATACTGTGCGAGTTATATGAATATACAGGGTGTCCAGAAAATCCATTTCCACCCCTTGAAATCGCAAACGATAAGACAGATGCCAAAACTGGAAAATACGTTTTTGATCATTATAAAAGTACAATGTATCAAAGCAAACATTGTTGTCCCAGGGCCACCCGCAGAGTCCCAGACGGTATCCAACTCAAAAATTACAAAAGGTAAGGAGATCAAGTAGTATATCGTTCGAAACTTCTTGGGAAATGAAAGAAGACGAACAAGTCCCAACTCTCTAAAATTACCCTGTGCAAAATGGCGGCCGGTCAAACTGTCAGCAAAAACGTCATTGTAGAGTCTATGGCCACCCTCCAAAGAAAGAAAAAAAAACTGAAACGGTAAGACAGATGTCAAAAAAGAAAAAGATGTGTGTCATCTTTTCAAAAGTACAATGAGAGCTCCCTCGTGGCTAAGCGGGTAGCGTACGCGCCTTTGGCGTGGGAGACCCGGGTTCGATTCCCGGCGGGAGCTCATGTGGTTCGGATTCAACGTTAATCAGTAGGTCCACGTCTCATATAGCCTCGCTGCTGATAGGGACGCTAAACTAAACTCAACTCAACTCAAAAGTACAATGATTGAAAGTAAAAATGTTTGTCCCAGGGTCCTCCACAAGGTTCCAGACGGGGTCCTACTCAAAATTTTCAAATGGCAAATATGGTCAAATAAAGCTGTTGAGAAATAAAAGAACACGGAACAAGTCTCGATCCTCTAAAATTACCCTGTGTAAAATGGCGGCCGGTCAAAATGTACATCTTCATTTCGATTTTCTGAGCACGTTCACTTTCCATTTTGCACCGGCACTTGTTTTCATTCTGAGACATTTGTACGTATTTACTCTCCCTGATGCAAGGAATTCTTTCGTTTGAATAATTTTATAATTGATAAACCAGATAAAGAGCATAAGTACCACTGTTGTGCAGTCATAAACATAAATAAGTAGAGGTAAGAGTCTTTACTTCTGATGGCTCCAACCTCTACTTATTTATGTTCATGGAAGTACATTATATGTTAACTAGTCAGTTCTATACTCAAAGATGTCAAATGTTGTCGTTTCTTTTCTTTATGTCTTAATTTGCTTTTATTTTATTATTTTTTTTCTTTATTTAGATATTATTGGGCTCAAAGAGCAGAATCTCACAGTAGGGGCATTTCCTTTCTTTCCGTTGAGTACAAGAATTAAAGTGAAAATAAACTAAAACCCGGTTACAGAAAGAACAACTAAAATGCAAGATGTTTGCACAGTATTATCGTAGAGCGTCCATACTTGTTCTTTCTGCCTTAATTTAATAACAGCTTTAAACGATGTGCTACTTGACCTCCCTTGCCATTTGAACAATTTGAACATGACCCCGCCTGGGACATTGTGGAGGACCCTGAGACAAATATTTTTACTTCCAATCATTGTACTTTTGAAATGATGACACACATGTTTTCCTGTTTTGACATCTGCCTCACCGTTTCAGGATTTTTTGGGGGGTGGCCATCGACTTTACAATGACGTTTTTGCTGACAGTTTGACCGGCCGCCATTTTGCACAAGGTAATTTTAGAGTATTGAGACTTGTTCCGTCTTCTTTCATTTCCCAAGAAGTTTCGAACGATATGCTACTTGACCCCCTTACCTTTTGTAATTTTTGAGTTGGACCCCGCCCAGTATACTGCGGGTGGCCTTGTGACAAGAATTTTTGCTTTGATACGTTGTACTTTTAAAATGATCAAACACATGTTTTCGAGTTTTGGCATCTGTCTTATCGTTTGCGATTTCAAGGGGTGGTAACGGATTATCTGGACACTCTATATATCCATATAACTCGCATAGTATATGCATTCGGAAAATTTTTATTACAGTTTTGTAATATTCGTCATTAGTGCTTTCGATTGGTATGTAAACCATCTTCCACTTCGATATATAATCTCCCTCTCTTCCCTTGTAAGTTACAAGTATTACCCAGAACACACAAGACAAGAAATGTCACGATAGCTACACCGTGAAGCCTCCACCTCTGGTGTATGTGGTAGTCGGTTCGATCTCGGTTAGTGCCATGTGAGCTTTGTGGTGGACAAACATTGAATGTGTGTGGGGACCGCGGTGGCTCAGTGGTAGATAAATAGAGAGATAGATATGTGTGTACACTTTGATTTCATATATTCCAGCCTTTAGGTTTCACAGTGTTAACCCATAACAATAAAAAAGCTACTTTCCATTTTAGCATATATAGATTTGTTGCAATTATTTTTTTTTTAAAAAAGAGCTCGGAACCAAATAATTTTATTGAGTAATGGAAAGTATTTGATTGAAATTTTATATGTTACTGCACACTAAGCTCCACTTAAAGTGCCATAGTAATGGGAGCTGAACGACACATCGGACGAAAGAATGCTTGAGGCCAGTCTTCATCTCCATGGTTCAAATCTGTTCCCATAACCGCGGGGTGTGTGCTACTATGTGGTGCTTGCCCCGTTTGTGTAACAAACTCATGACAGTACACCCAGATTAGCTAATGGCTAAAAAAAAAAAGTTGATTTTTGGGTGGCCATTTTGGCTTGAAGTTCCTTATATTGTCGGGATCTATTCGCAATCATACAACGTACATCTTCATACCAAGCCGAACGGTCTGCGGCGATAGACCATCGGCTTGAAGGCCCCGGGTTGAGTCCCGGAAGGGTTATGTGTATGGATTTTAACATTTGTTTTTTCGTACTGTGTCAGGGGGGGGGAATCGTACGGGATAAAAGGATTTCAGTCTGAAAAAAATGGAGAGAATATCCTCCCCAGGATACTTTCATGGGAGTAAGGAATTAGTAAAAATATAGGATATACATTTTATAGCAGGTTTAAAAACATGGTTTGGGTATCCTATTTCTTTTCTGTTAATTATATTCTTCAATGTTCGAATTTTGATCATTCTCATGATATTTTCTGCTTTCAACGGAGTTCCATGAATATTATACCAAATGTTCTTTACACTTATCAAGTTCGAGAGGTTTAGTGCGCCTGTAAGAAACAATTTCTGAAGATAATTCAGGTCCTAATGAATATTATTCACTAGGAAAGGGAAGTATTCCCCTCCTCTCGAAGCAGAGGGCAATTTCGCACTCTGGTCAGATCAAACGTTTCCGCGTAACAAAACGAAGGTCCCCTGTAAAATTTCTTTACCTAAAGTGTTATTATTAGTATCATAAATTTGCTGAAAGCAAACAATTTGAAGGGTTCGTCGTCCGCCCGCCTTCCAAACGAAGAGGTGAATTTTACAACATGACTGCTGTATAATAAGCGAGCGATTGGTAAAATGGTAAAAGCGTGTTTTTATATGTGTGTGTGTGAGAGAGAGGGGGGGGAGAGTGAGAGAAGACAAAATTTTAGTTGCAAGATGACATACTTCAATTGACGTTTTCGGTTCATATAGCAAAAAGAATACCGCTACCAGAGAATAAAGACAAGTGTAGACCTTACCCAGTTTTCAAATTGAATAGATAATGGTGGTAGTTCGGTTTCTTGACCTTGTAAAAATCTTCCCTGTCTTTGATTTTGTTTGTCATCATTCCAGCCAGAAATACAAAAAAATGAGAATTCCTCAGTTTACAGCAAGGGGAATTGGGGACAAAACATTAAGGATGATATTCCTGGAAGCTCATGTATCACGATTGTTTCATTCAATAGACAGAGGACACTTTTCTATGAAGGCTTTTCAACATGTTTTCTCACAAAGGGGATTTTCCTTTTGCAATCTATATGACCACTGGCAATTTCAATCTTGGCCATTCCCGCCAGCGTTTTCATTTTCGAGACACGAGACGAGACGAGACATTTCACGAGACGTCCCGTCTCGTCTCGTGTCTCGTCTCGTTTTCGAGACGGGACAAGTAGTCTGTCTCGTCTCGTGTCTCGTCTAAGAGGGTTCTGTCCCGTCTCGTGTCTCGTCTCGTTTACGAGACGAAACGCGAGAAATGTCTCGTCTCGTGGCAACACTACATACAGCTGACGAATGTAACATACATATACAGTATTTATGTAATATAAGGAAGACTGTTAGGTATCAGACATCCTGCAAAAGGCATGATGTAGCATCTAAGGGCAGTGTCCACGTAGCATACGGATAACGTATGCTCTGTCCTGATTTCTGTAGTAAGGAAGAGGATTCCGTATATTTGTACAATATACCGCTGTCCGGAGAACTGACTTTTCTCAGTCTGCCTGTCTCATCTTTAAGCGAAAATCTGTTCATAATAGAAACGAAGTGTCGCATGTTGAATCCGTGCGATTTTCATCACGCTACTTTGTATTAAGTTTGGGAAAAGATAGTAGTAACAATAAACATAATAAACTTTCCATTACCTGTAGCTTGCTTTTCTTTTTTCTTTCTTCTTTTTTCGTATTAAATTACGGTATCGAAAAGAAAATCTACAACAATACGAGTAGAATAAGTGACAAAATGTTGTTAAAGAAACTCAAATCACAAATAAAGAAACGCTGTTTTAACACGAAAAAAACAAAAATTGTTGTCCGATGTTTTCTTAAAAAGTAAATAGAGAAACTTGTAAGTACAGAAACCTACTATTTACTTAATAATAACTATATGTGTACGCCCTCTAGTGTATATAAAAAGTAGCAGTGTCAACTGTATATCACCTGAAGGAGTTTGGTTTGTGTAGTGTAATATTTTCTCAATTATTTTTTAAACCAAAAGTGGTAGCAGGCCCGTAGCCAGCCCCAAAACTTAGGGGAAGGCCCGGTTGAAGTTAGGGGGGGCGATCCAACTATATGATAGTTCATCACCATATTATAGTTCTTTTGCAAGCTTACTGTAAAACTTCTAGGGGGCCAACAAAAATTTGGGGGGCCGCCCCCCAGACCCCCTGGATACGGGCCTGAGTGGTAGTAGATTTATACCACTTCTGATTTTAGTAGAGTCATTAGAGTGTAGTTGGAATATATTAATAAGGTGCTTAATTGATTACAGAAAACCGTTTCTCGCTATCTCTTACCGTTTTAACTCTACGACCATCAATGTGAAAACCGGAAGTGGTTGATTTCTACAACTTCCGGATTGAATATGAGATTGAGAGAGAAGATCGTATCTATTCTTAGAATGCTAAATCGATTCCATAAAACCGTTTTCTCCTATCTTTGAGGGTCTTTGTTCTATATAGATCAATATTGAAACCGGAAGTCGTAGTGGATTTCTACTATTTCCGGTTCTAGTAGAGACTTAAAGATGGAAATGAAATATAATTATTCAGACACTTAAACCAGTGCAGAAAACCACTTCTCACTATTTATTACCGTTTCTAGTTCATAGTGATCAACATTAACATCGCAAGTGGTTAATTTTCTTCCACTTCCCGTTTTAATAGAGAGATTAGTGTGGAGTTAGAAATGTTTCTGAAATGCTTAATCACTTTTTTTTTTTAAAAAAAAACACTTATCGGCTTCAAAATATAACTCGCTTCTTAACTTTTGACACTCAATGTTTTCTCCATATTTGGCAGTGATTGGTCAAATAGTTCATGGGATTTTTTATCTCCCGGACAGGTGGGGTTAATATATTTTTTGTAAACCAAACTCCCTAAAAGTTATCCAAAAGCATTTTTCGTGTTGGTTTGTATCTCTTCTTGGGCCATTTTGCGGATTACCCACGGTTGCCGCATCACCAAATACCACAGATAATCGGTAGTTTACTGTATTGAATTTAGGATAAAAGAACGTTTTCAAATACATTTTTAGTTTGACATTTATTTTAGCTTTTACTATGGTAAGAATTTTAGTTTAGAATTATTTCAGTATAACTTTTTTCCATAAATATTAAATTGATTTATTATAGTGGTAATACGATTTTTTTTTAAATATACTCACAACCTTCTGTAAGGCGACTTTAACATTTGTATGATTCTTTAATTTTTTAACCTTTTGTTCAAAAAAAAAACCTTTAGGGGCATTTTATGGCTATTTGGTATATTTCAGAATAGGTTGTAATTCATAATTGTCGAATATATGGTAATCTGGTAATTTTAGAATTGGATCAACACGGATTACGCATATCATTTAGTTGCACATGATTTAGTTTAAAAACGAAGTGCTAACTTGTGCTAGGTACAATCATAACTAACAATTTTACCTAGTTTCTTAATAATCTAACAAAAAATTATTTGTCCATCTAACTTTAAATAAAAAATGTTAAATGAAAATCATAACAGTAAATGAGATCTCCATTTCATATGGTGACAATACTTGATGGTATTTCAAAAGAACGAAGAGCCATCTTTCTGTTTAAGTTTGACCTTTCTTATGACCTTTTGAAATAACACTTTGATATTCTTATTTAAGAAATAAAATTACATGTGTCCCTTGATAATATAGTGCTGACAAGACATCAATCAGAGCCGGGTCCTTTTTGTATTTAAAAAAAGCGAAAGAAAGCTTCGTAATGAATGTTCCCGCAGATGATGAATTAGCATAAAATTACTCGAAGTGTAGAGAAACAGAGAGGAACGTAAAGTAATAACAGAAAAAAATATCTGGCTAGCTAATTGTTAATCTGAACGGTGTCTGATTAACGCAATAATTCTTCCAGTTTGACGTGAGATATGAGTCATTATTAAATGTTAAAGAAACAAAAACAGGACGGGGTCCGGGGGTGGGAGGAGAGATTAGAGCAAAAGCAAGCATTAGATTGGAGATAGACCGTTACACAATGAAAATCAACGCTCACAGATACAGGTGCGTTTACAAAGTTAATTCAAACCACTACTAACCTCTGTATATATATATGTATGCATTGTATAGGTATACCTGGGTTGAAGCTTATCACAAATTGTTCATTTCATAAAGATGGTAGTAACGTTAGTTTTGTGTCTCAGGTGGCTCTTTCTGCTACACACAGATATTCCAGGCCTGACTAATTGATTTGTCTACACACGTGTAGTGAAGCTTGTCCCCTTCGAACCCCTCAATTATCTTTCTGGGATGATAATAATAAATAATAAGAGAGGGGAAAAAACTAGTTGTATACCCAGAGCTTTAAGTTTCTCAAAAGATTAATTTGCCTTAAGAGAATTTTTCTCATTCTTCCAGTCTTTTATAGTTTCTTTTTTCTTTTTAAATTACTTTCTATAACCTGAAGCATGCACATTTTAAGATTAATTTTTGAGGTTCTTGCTATTGTTTATGCTTCACTTCTTGTGTGTAATGTGAAAATGTTGGTACACCGTTTAGTTGAAAATTAATACATATTGTTTAACTAAAATAGATCAACATAACGTATACTGTTCGTGTTCTTAAATAATACATATATACATAGGTGATAGAGGGTAACTACAGAGGGCAGGGGTGTCCAGAGTCCTCCTAGAAACTCTTCGACCATAGCCTGAGATTGTAATCGTTGAAATATACTTTCAACCAAAGGCGCCGATCCTAGGAGGACCCGAGTCCCCTAATGCTCATGTAAGCTCACCATGAATTTTTATAAATATGTATTTGTATAAGTATTATTTATTGTTATATGTATTTTTTATAAATATACAATATTTGGCATAATTTGAATTGAATTTGTCTTAAAATCCTCATATATGCCTTCGTAGACTCTTATCTGCAACCAAACACACATCTAAATGGGCCTCCCAAAGTTACAGGGAAATCGGCGCCCTTGCTTTTAACTCTCGATTTCGATCCAATACCTTAAAATAAATCAAGTTACTTTCAGTTATTATTAATGAAACATTTCCTTGTGAAATACAAACTAAATCATACGGCGTTTTCGGAAAACTTCACGCGAAGAAAAATTATCACAAGAATAATATAACCCTTGGGTATAATTTATGCAACATTGTAGTTATTAGTGAAATGTATATTTATGAAGTGTGAACAAAACCACTCGTTTTTGATAAAAAAAATCGCCCGAAAAAAACTTATCATCAAGAATGAAGTACTCCTCGCGTATTTTTCTCATGAAAAATAAGTCATCCCATATTATAAGGTTATAAATAAAATATTTATTTATGAAATGCAAAATAAATCACCTGAGCCGTTCCTGAAAAAAATATATTCCAAAAATACATCTAAAAATAAACTACCACTTGCATATTTTTTCAGGACAAATGTGTTGTATCATATTGTCAGATAATTAGTGAAATGTGAACAAAATCCCCTCAGTGGTTCTAAATAAAATCTCTCCAAGAAACATCCCAAGAAATAAATTACTCCTCATATACTTTTTCAGGGCAAATGAGTTACATCATATAGTCAGGTTAATAATTATTTTTTTAAAATACAATATAACCAAAACCATCTGAGTTCATTTAGAACAAAGTCCCGGATAACCTCACCCTCAAGAATAAACTACTCATATATATTTCATGAAGAATGAGTCATTCCATGTTGTTAAGCTGATAATAAAATCTTTATTTATGAAATGTGAGCAAAATCGCTTGAGTCGTTTTTGAGAAAATCTTCCGAAAAGAAGTTATACCCAAGAATAAGCTACCACTTGTAGATTTTCCTCAGAGAAATGACTTATACCACAGTAGATATAGGGTTGTTAATGAAACACTGATATATATGTAATATAAACAAAATCGTTAGAGATAATTAATTTTTAAATATTCATTGTTCTGTAATCTACCCTTAATTTTGGGGGTAGAAAGAAAATTCGAAAAACTTCTCTGGAGAATCCTTTAAAAACCTTAGGTTTAAAATTTAGTGCTGACACGTTGAACGGTGCGACCTTTAGGTAAATTAATATATTTATGCCGGGACGAATGAACAGATGAACAGACAGACAGGCAACCAAAAATCAATTTTTCGACTTGTAGGGACTACTAAACGTGTAAATCCGTTGAAACCTGGAATTCATTTTTTTAACGATCACAATACTTTCTTCTCTCCTGTAGTCGATCGAAAATAATAAATTAATTCTTGAAATTCAATGGTTCTTTACTTTTTACGTACAAAGTACTGTACTGTACATATTGCCGAAATTGGTTTGATTACAACATAAAAACAATAAATATATCCAAACAGTCAGCATAGAGTGGCCAGATGTCCTGCTTTTGGCTGGACAGTCTGGCTTTTGGAGGTCCTGTCCCGTGTCCGGTTTAGTAGTTGAGCCGGACGTCCATTTGTCCTACTTTTCAGTTGTCTCTCTGTAAGTGTTTAACTTTCCATTATTCTGATAGCTCGATGGCTTCAGTCTGACACATATCAGAATTTGCAAATTATTATCAGTACATTTTTGTTAAGTTGTAAAGTAAGAAAAGTTTAGAATTCGAAAATTTTGTAGGAAAACCATTAGATTGGCAACCCTGGCCAAGTCATATCAATTATAAATATCCGTTTGCTTCATAAGCCTTCAATTGTTTTAGAACAGAGGTGTGACCGCGTCGTATGCACCTTGAAGAAAGTCGGTTCATACATTCTTTCCATACAAAGTAGTAATGCTTAGTGTGAACGGGTATTTTCATTAATGAATGCTGCTTGGACAAAATAACGTAACCGACTTAAGAGGCCCCATCACTGTGAAATTAAAATACCGCTAATTTTACAGTACTTATGTGATATCTTCAAATAGATAAAAGGTAATCGAAAAGTGGAACAAGACCTCCCTAGACAATATTATTTTACTGAGATACCGTTATCACGACTCACTTGTCTGTTTTCGATCTCCAGCCATTTAGAAAATCGGCATTTATTTTCGCGTTTCTAAATAACTTGCAAAGGAAAGTCACTAGGTGAATCGTGATAATGGTACATCATGCAAAATAACATTATCTAGGGAGGTCTAGTTCCACTTTTCGTTTATCTTTTATCTATTTGAAGATATCACATAATCACTATAAAATTAGTGGTATTTTAATTTCGCAGTGATAAGGCCTCTTAATATCACCATAGTTAAGTCCGAACTTCAAGTTTGTTTTAACTTTGAAAGAAGAAGTCAGAATGGATGGTGTAGTGACATATTTAAAAGCTGCTGAAAGCCAATCAATGAGCAGGGAAATATCAATGAGAAAAGAATTTTAACATGTAAATGTAACTTTTTTTTAGCTTGCTTGAGCCAAAGATGCCTAAACGCAATTAATGAATTGAATTATCATATATGGAGAAAAGGTTTACAAAATCATAAAGTCCTGCTTTCTAATCATTGCCTTCTGGCCACCCTAAGTTAGCAACTAATTTCTGGTCACTAATTACGATCATCCTACATAACAGTTTGCCTCAATTTATTTTCCTGCTTTCCACAGCGAATTATATTTGTTAAGAACTGAATTAAAACTAACTTTATTTCTGACTGTCAACTTATTCCTAATTCAAAGATTATCCCAACTGAACCCCTGATTCACGTACGACAATGTGATATCAATGAATTCAACAAAGTCAGAAGGTTTACCACGGCAATTCAAATCAACAAACACTTCATGTCGTCTTCGTAAAATTCACTCAAAATTCTAGTAAGATTTGTAACCCTTACATCTTAAATTCAATAATATCATTCTGTAGAAATTACGAAAATACTTATTTACCAAATATAAACAAAATATTAATAGCTGGTTTAGGAGGACTTTGTGTCGAAGAAAATTCAGTCCCCAGAGCAAACTATCCTTTGTTATTTTTTTTTTTCATGAAAAATTGTTCATACAATATTATAGGGTTGTTAGAGAGAAATATTTATGTATGAAATATAAACCAAATCAATTTAACATTTAAAAAAAATACTTAGAAAATTGTCCGAAAACAAGAATCACCCTTAAAAGTAAACTATCCTTTATGGACACTTTCATGCAAGCTTAATTATATCATATTATAATATTGTTAATGAAATAATTATTCATGAATTAAGAAGAAAATCAATTGAACAGTTTTTCAGAAGATTATCCAGGGGAAAAAAAATCACCGTTACAGTAATCTACTCTTTGTGCACTTTCAGGGGCAAAATGATTTATGCAGAATAGTAGGATTGTTCATGTTTTTTTCTTTTAATGAAATATCAAAACCGCTCAAGCCATTTTTGAGAAAATTGTCTTGAAAAACTTAGTCACAAAAGTAAATTACCCTTTGTGATTTCTTTCAAACATTTATTTAGAAAACATAAGGATAATTGTATAAATCGCTTTTTTTTTTTTTTGAGAAAATAGTTCGTATAAGAGATCACTTCCAAGAGGAAACTACCCTTTCCAGGATTTTTGCCAGGGAAACAATTTATATTGCATTTTGTATTATAGGATAATGAAATTTTATTTATGAAAAGTAAACAAAATATTTAGAGCTGTTTTTGAGAAAATCATATATATATATATATATATATATTTAAATTTTCACCTTTCAATAAACTCCAGTAATTTGGGAAGGAGGGGAGGGGTAAGAAGAAAATTCTAAAAAAAAACTCATTTGAGTATCTTATAAAAACTTTTTAAGTTCAAAATTTATTACAGACATGTTGAATGGTTCTAGCCGAGTGTACATGAGGGCGAACGGATTTATAGATGTTGAAAAATAACGATTTTCGGTATGTAGAGGGCATGAAACGTGTAAATCCTTTGAAATTTTATCGATTTTATTTAGGATCAACACTTTTTTCTCTCCTATTGATGCAGCGGTCGTGTTAATTTTGACGGAGACACATAGCTTCGATGCTGACGTCCTCATTAAACCTCGATCAATCAATCTTCTATTGTCACTAGAAAGTCAATATGTAACAGATAAACCATGTATATGTACTAATGATTTGTCTAATGCGCTTATGATACAATACTTACTGATTTGTGTTCAGGAATTTTCTGTCTATTTCTTCAGTCATAAAGGGTTTCACACTCCCATCGAAGATAACGTGTATTACGATCAAAAGAAAGAACAAAAAGAGCAAAGAAAAACGTAAAATAGCCGGGAAACATCCTCTTTCTAACTTCCTTTTTGTTTTAATGTAAATACTTTCGTAACCTTTCTGAGACGGAAGTAAGGGTGGTGCAGCCTTCACAAAATGCATTATCCTGACGTCATTATGTTGTCTCAATATGTAATCATCTTCATATTATTAAAGAGGCTGCTTTGTGTGATATGAACGAGAGATGAATTAGCACAAGACATATCACAATCACTGTTTCATACACATACACACATACACAGACATAAGAAGAAAAAGAAGAAGACGACGAAGAGCGCTCAAATCACGGTGATTATTTCAGGATAAGGTGTTTGAAATGCAGATTGGGCATTAGTTATATAGCCTCTATCATATCTGATCATTGAAATTCCTTGCAAAATGCGCCCCGTTGAGCAAGATCAAGCTTAAGCTTCTGTGCATTTTTGCCTAATAAGCCAATCTTTTTGTTTTCGCTATACAAAAGACACAGTTGTTGGTTGTTTTCAGCCTCGAGTCAAAAAAGAATACAGAAATAAAAACTTGCTGTACGTGATAAAGCGATAACACGTTTTAACTACTTTGAAAACTCGTATACTAGACTTCATAATGGACGGGGAGATCGTATTTGTTGTGGTTAAATTAGAAGTGGTTAACGAAATATGGATTGTGTTTAGCTTTCAAAGTACTAGGCGTAGTCTGGCATTTCAGCCACACGCCTTACAATTTAAGCTTATTAAAAAAAAAAAAAAAGTAACAAAGCTTCGACTGAATCAATGTGAAGTGCATAATCTATGAACAAATGGCTATAGACATCACTAACAAGCAAGGATTTACGTATCCTTGCTTCAATTATATAGAACTTATGTAAAAATTCAAATGAAAATTAAAGAAAAAAAGAGGAAATGTGGTATGGTTGAAACATTAAAAAAAAGTCCTAAATCGGCGCCTGAGTGTTATATAGCTATTGTCAACCATTATTAGTTCTTCCTAATAATATCATTCGGTTCTAGTATTAACACCTCTTTTTTATTTTGTTTTTATTATTTAGGAAAGAATCTTAATGAATAACAAGTTCTCTGCCTTGATGGTATTTACAGATTGTGCTTTTATTTTTGTACAACGTCGTTTATAATAATCGTGAACTTGTAACACAAGATTAAACTTTGGTCAGAGCCAATAATTGCATGCATTAAGTGCATCGAACGATGAACTAACTAAACTACCTATTCAGTAAATTGTTGCTTCAAAATTTATGAGCATAAAATTCAGACTTTTATCAATTAATGACTTGGAGGAAGCAGGTGAACACTACACGACTAATATTATTTGCAGTTTATTCTAACTTCTTTTTTCTACAATATAACAATAATGTGATAATAAGGAGAACATTCATATATGGAAATCTTGATGCTTCTCAGTGTGTATGAAAAGTGGAATTAATTTAAATATAATGAAATCCCGTTAAGCGAAAGAATTAGGATCTGTGTCTGCATTATCTGTAATAATTACTGTAATTATGATCATTACCTCTCAGGAACAGAATGTGAACAATATTGTGCCAAATTAGTTTGGTACCAGTTCTTTTAAGAATTAAAGATGGAAACCCTTTGGTTAAATATCTTTCACAAGGAGCAAGAAGTTAAGAATAATCAGAGATTTTATTATTTTTAAAATAATGCCTTTATAAAATGCACTAAACCAATGTTTATAATGCAACCTTATGCTTGAGAATAATTTAGTTTTAGCATTTTTTGCCTTTGTCAACACAGTATCTATCATTTCGTAGTTTTGATCCAGCATGATGTACTGACTTCAGAAACAAACGCTTCTGTGAACTATTAAAAGCAGCACTCCGACTGGTTGTATCTGGCAATGATTGTTTTTGAATTTATAAAAAGAGGTTGCGGAACTATTAAATAATGCAAATGAAGTATTAAATGATGATTAAGATGCAATTAAAAGGCTGGGTTTGAGTTCAGCTTCCTTTTCAGCACCAAAGCTATATGAGAAGAGGTTCTACAGCTTATCGTTGAAATTCGAACCACATGGGCTCGCGGGAGACACGGTGGGTTCAATGCTTCGATCCCCGGCCAAGTAAGTTTGTGAGGGACAACATCGTGTTAGTGGGTATTCTCGAGGTACTCCCGTTTCCTCCCACCTTCTCATTCCACCAATTCTTTCATCACCATTTACTTGCTTATCAAACCGTTGTAAGTTCTGATTACTCCTCAAAAAATCGTAAAATCTTAATATTCTTCCCTGAAAAATCTGTCAACTCTAATGTCTAATTATGAGTGAAAATTTAAGTGACAATTTTCGCTGGAACACGTTATCAGAAGCTCTTATCTATCCGACTGTTTGGATCAAACGATCCAATATGTTTCAACCAAAAATTGTATCTGGAGAACTACATATAGTGTAGCAAACCCCAAACTGTCACTTAACTCAGTATGATGTGCTTATCCGTAGAAAATACGAAAACTCGATTTAGGGGCCGTTCAAAAATGTTGTGGCCACTGATCCAAGATCCAACAATATATTTCAATATTTTTTTGTACGCTCTGTATCTGGAGAACTACATATAGTGTAGCAAAACCCGAATTATCACTTAACTCAGTAGAAAATACGAAAACTCGATTTAGGGGCTGTTCAAAAATTTTGTGGCCCCTGAGCCAAAAACTAATTGTTGGCGAAGATCGAAATTTTTTGATGCATTTTTTTGATCATTCCTAAAATTCTTGGCCAAGATAGCAATCTTTTGATCCATTTGTTTGGATTATTCCTAAAATTCTTGTTTTGTCTTTCAACTTGGAGACTTTTGGTCTTAAAGGAAAAATTAAATCACAAAAACAGCTGAAGAAAACATATCAGTAATTGAAAAGGAATGGAAACTTATTGTCATCTCAATGAATCCTTGAAATGTAATATGATTCATGTGAGACCTTCATAAATAAATATATAACCTTCCCTTATTAATATTCTTCTGATATAACGTACGTAACTGCCATGTTTATTAAGACAAACAACTTCCTTACTTAAGAGATCGGCTGTCTATGAGAAAGAAACATTAAGTAAGTATATGTCTGTTAAGGATTATAAATTGTTCTTTGGTTGCGAGAGTTTTATAACACAATACAAGCTTTCCATTACTATTCGCGTAGCGATCATCTTTTTTTTTTTTTTTTTAACATACCTCTCAAATACTTATTTAATCTTATTTATGATATGAGTATTACAATCCTTAAGATGCAATTAGTACATATATCTTGTAGCTAATCAATTGTCGTAGTTTAATTCTTAAAAGTCTTTTTTTTAACAATGGTTTGGCACTCATTGTTGTGACTATAAACCAATATTGAGGGCTATGAATTTTAAATTGAAACCGATACAAACAAGTTACGAATGCATCATATAGCTATAGAGAGCATTTCAATTTGGCAGGCAAATACCATTTACTTTTGCAATCAGGTTTGTAATTGGAATTGCACGCTAACGGGTATAGAATATATACGTACGTACATTCACACGCAGTATGGCCTCCACAAACAAACCCGTATAAGATTTAAAAAGTACTTCCTTTAATGGGAAAGTAATTGCTGTCCGGTTTTAAAACAGCAATATGCTATAGAACAACTTTCTTAACTAGTTTGGAGCCTCCATATTTCAATCTTTTGATTTGGCTAAAAGGAACTGCATCTATGACCCCCATACGTAAAACGTTCCGCTAACACGAAGGTTCCATCTGTAAAGCAGGGTGGTAAAAGTAATTTATTTATTTGTGTACTTGTATAGCTGTATATGGAGTACAGTTTGTAATCTTATACAAATTGAACTTCGACTTTATTGTTGCTAAATATAATTTATTGCTTACCGGTAAATACAGTACAAGGAGAATTTGTTACTATCTATATGTAATATCTTCATAAACATTACTGCGAATAGGCAATTATATTCTCTCTCTGGTAACATATTATAGGGCTATAGCTTAAGAGAATGATACAGTATTCTCTATTGCAAATTATGGAACACACAAAACTAGAAGTAGCCTACATCTGAAATTTTGGCCTTGTAAAAAATTATAATTGATATTACATTTCTTCAGATTAAAATTTTAAATCTACTTTACTAAAACAGTAAACTTATTGGCTCACCACCAGATCTTCGAAACCGTGTATCCTTCGAATTTAGCTTTTAACCGTGTATCCTTGGAATTAATGATCTCGTTAATTCTAGACTGTGAATAATACCTGATTTTTTTATGTTTCTTTCGAACCGTTGGTCACAGAAGCACGATTTCACGAATTGCGGCATACATACAGTATGTCTGTCTGTAGAGCGATGCTACACCGCAAAAATAAAGGTTCACAAGCCAGGCAAATATCATAAGGAAGGAAGGAAATCTTGTGTGGTAGAGACTAGTATTTCTAGTCTTGACACACAAATTTTAAGGACTACACTAGCTTAAACATGGCTTTTGGAAGCTCTAATAATAATAAACAGTATAGCTCCTTAGCTCCTGTCCTTACATACCTATTCTTCACAGTACCTTTTATTTACGTTGTTGTCACCTTTTAATTAACCTTTTGATTGTCGAGATCAAGAAGGTTGAGATAGAAAATTTTAGGGTGTAGTTTGTGCTGTACTCAATTTAAGGAATTCCTTATTGTTGAATATTTGGCCATATTTGGATAACTTTCAAAGGCACGAAAATTAACACTGTGAGTGTGGTTACCCTTAAACTTGGCTCAAGTGGAAACAGATAAAAGCATGAACACAGAGAACATTTTTCCCCTTCTTTTTCTCTTACAACCTCATCGTTTCCAAGTGGAGCTGGTCGACACAGTCGAACAGTCTGAGACAAAGTCTGATAATTGGAATGCTTAGAGTAGTGCTGTTTAAATTAATCGAATAATTATTCCAAAAAATTATCTTCTATTATTCGAATATTCGAACAAATATTCGAAAAATTATTTGCTGTTCGAACAATTTTTCGAATAATTATTCATCATCTTAATAAATGTTCAAAATAATTGTTCGAATATTGAACAAAATGTTGTTTAAATAATTATTCGAATAAACGAATTTTGTTCAAATATTCGAAGAATCAATTATTCGAATATTCGAATAATCCACTATTCGAATATTCTAAGAATTCGTTATTCGAATGTTCTAAGAATCCATAATAAAAATATACGAAAAATCCATTATTGAAATATTTTAAATCTATTATTCGAATATTCTAAGAGTCCATTATTCAAATATTTAAACTATTATTCGAATATTCTAAAAATCCATTATTCGAATATTCTAAAAATCCATTATTCGAATATTATAAGAATCCATTATTCGAATATTAGAAGAATCCATTTATCGAATTTTAACATTACAAGTTCATACCCCAAAGAAATCAATTTCAAATAGCCAAGTTGTGAGAAAAAGAGATAAAGTTTGGTTAATGCATGGAAAAGATAACAATGTATTTTACATTATAAGACTTAGTCACAATATCTGAACATAAATTTTTTAAGCTCTGAAAGGACCTTCAAATAAACATCTTAAAGATGAACCATGTTAAAAATGACCAAAAATGAACATCGTATTTTCTTTGTGTTCTCTACGTGCCAATTGTAAAGCGAAATACTTCGTGAGTTCGAGTTTCACTGAAGAATATGTGATTTTTAACTATCTTAGTTGTTTCTGTTTATGTCCCGGTCCAAATATAGTGTACAGAAAAGCAAAGTAAAACCCGGGAAATAGGTTTTAAAAAACTTAGTTAGGTTTGGTAAATACGTTAATTTTAAAAGAGTAACTAACTTTCGTGGTTTTCGTGCTCATAGTTCCACGTTCGATCCCCACTGAAGCTACTTTCCTTGACTACAACGCCACGGATTCCAGTTTCAAGTACTCGTCTTAGGCAACCTTGCTGCTGAAAAGGAAGCTCCAAATATTAACCAACTTTTTTATTTTCGTTTAGGCTTTCGCGTATTTTATTCCAAGGGGCGAACTCATTTAAAGTGAGAATGTAACTAAGTGTTCTTCAAATTTATATGAATGTGGCCGCGATTTTGAGTCGTTTTATGCTAGACAAAATTTAAACAGATAATAATAATAATAATAATAATAATAATAATAATAATAATAATAATAATAATAATAATAATAATCATAATCATAATCATAATCATAATAATTTTTTAAGTAAAATGTTCCCTGTTGTGGTGTTAAGGCTGAAGGACACGAACAAAAGAGAATGGATAATATTGCAATGAAAAATGTAGGAGGAAAAGGAGATTCCTTCAAAATTCCGAAATGGTGTTATATATCCTTGATGGGCAAGTGGCGGCCGCGACTAAAAAAAAACTAAAATTGTATGATTTCTCTTTCAAACTCTTTTATAAAATCTCATTGTGTTCATTAAAGCAGTTGTTCTATGTGCAGTGGCTTATTTAGGGGGGTGGCTATCGGGCTCAAATCTATGTTTTTGCCTATACTGGCCTTCAATACATTATAAACAGGTAATCACTGTTGTGCAATATACCCTCATATTTCCTGGGAATAAACCAAAGACTCTTCACACCAAAAGTCAGCACTTCTTCACTGAGTTACTGTCTGCGCAATCACTGTTGTAAACGTTTCATACATAGATAGATGTAGATTAGATATAGATATAGATTAGATATATAGATAAAAATATAGATTAGATATAGACACAGATATAGAAATAGATTAGATATGGATACAGATATAGATATAGATACAGATATAGATATAGTTTAGATATCGATATAAATATATATAGATCAGATGTAGATACAGATATAGATTTAAATATAAATATAGATTAGATATAGATATAAATTAGATATAGATACAGATATAGATATAGATGTAAAGACAGATATAGATATAGATTTGATGTAGATATAGATATTCAATATAACACTTCCGATTCGTTTTCTGGAGGGAATAAAATCATAAATTTTTGTTAGACAATATTTAAGAATGCTTTCATTCTTCGTTATTATTCTACAATCTTATTAACGTTTAACGAAAAAAAAAAAAAACTTGTTCGAAGATGAGAGATATACCAATCAATAGGTTTCATAGACCTGAACACAATAATATGCGTGAGTGCAAAAGCTCATGCGTAGTGTTTGAAAAAAATGAAAATAAAAGCTTAATTTTTCTAAACCTAAAAATTTATACTGTAGGGCACTATGCCACTTATTGACGTGAATCTGATACTGTGATAGTAATTAAGATTTCCATTCTGACGCTAGCAATAGCCATTGAAGACTTCGGTGCAAGAAGGAGACAGCTCCAGTTGTATACTTGATTCAGGATTGTAAAAAAAAAAAAAAAAAAAAAAAAAAAAAAAAAAAAAAGTTAATAATCAATAGCCTCAAAATTTTTTGAACAGAAAGGTTTTACCCCCATAATTGCACTTCTCTTTGGAAAACGTTTGGAAGTTAAAATGGAATAAGTTGTGTTTTAACTTTTTTCTTTTCTTTTTTTTTTCTTTCTTTCATTTTTTTTTTTTGCAATCCTAAACCAAATATACAATTGGAGTTGTCCCCTTCTTGCACCGAGGTCTTCAATTGTCATTAACTATTAAATTTTAATTTATATTTAACTAAAATATTAGCACTTGGCGTGAAAGCTTTTTGTCAGCCTGAGCCACTCCAACGCCATCTGTTAGCGACAGGTTAGAATATGCCCAGCCTAGCGACTAACACGCGGTGTGTCACCCAATTTCTTGACAAGCATGTTAGGAGCTTTTTTGATCTAGTAGAGCCGTCACGTTTCATTTATTCATGTGACTCCCCACTTTGCCTCATAACGTTGGATGGACGCCGAAAATTGGAAAGCACCGGCTGGGAATGAAACCCGGGACACACACGAACGTAAATTCAACGGTCTAACGACTAGAATACGGTGTTCTTAACTAAAATATTGTCCAAAGGGAAAAAGTGTATCAGTCAATAGATATAACTATGATAACGAAAAAGAGATATGCATGAGGAGTAAATTCTGATGAGTAGTGTTTGAGAAAATTGAAAACAATTGCAACTAAAAACTATGTCGTTCATGACCATCAGTAATTGATAGAGTTTATTTTGTTGGAAGAAATTGCTTATATACTATACTGTATAAGTAACAAATTATATTTATAGCGTATTCTTTCTATTGTTAACTCCTAACGGAGACACATATTTTATTATGCACATGTTACTTTTAATAATTGATTGATATATGAGTCATACTGTATGGATTTATGGGATATACCATATCTATATTTTTCATACGTTCAACATACATAAACTTGAAACGTTTTCTGATCCCAAAAAGTAACGTGTCAACTTTGTAAATTGTTCATTTTAGTAAGACATTCTCTTTCAATTCACCGCAGACGATCTGCACGGTATTGAAATTATTCAAATTATGAATTTCGCTAGGTGTTGTGCATTACTTTATTAAGTGAAAAGTGTGAATTTTATATGTTCGCACGCCAAAAAGAAATGAAAATCGATAAGGAAAGGAAAAAATAAAAAAAATCCTTAAACTAATAAACTGAAAATGTACAAAAAGAAAAAAATAGTAATTTATATACATGGTTATCAAAATAGTGGAAACAAATTAAGAACTTACCTGAAATGTAACTTACCTGATTAATACAACATAGGATAAGCTGTTAACCTGAAAAACAGCTCTGATTGTTCGTGGGATGGAAACATGTAAGTCATGATGGCTTCCAGTGGAATATTGAACCACTTCTCATGCAGCAGTCAGATGCATCAATGAGGAAAGGGAAGGATATCTGCTGCCAAGTTTGAGTTCCTATAGGTATTCAATAGTGTTGAGGTCTGGAGATTGAGTGTACAATAAGAGGTATTGGGATTCATCCCGATGTTCATGAGAGCACCTCTCAACAGTTCCAGCATTCTCGTCTTGGAAATCTGCATTATTGCCCGGACACAACATTTTAGACAATAAAATAGATGTGATTACCTAAAATCTCCACATAATTTCTGGTAATAATACGTCATATAATTACGCATATAAGACACAGAAGGTACTGGAATATTGCAGGCAACATCATCACAGAGCTGCCACCTTATTTCACACCAGAAATGACACAATTCTGACCATAAATTTCTCTGAGTGTCCACCATATACAAACATGGGTTATTGTTGAGAATAAAGTGAAAGCGGACTCATCGCAATCATCATTTTGCATTTGCAGGTAAGATGTATGCAAATTTTTCTGACGAAAAAAAATTCAAAATTAAGAATTCCGCTTTGAAATCATTTAAAACTCCGTGATTATCGTTCAAATCACATCAAAGAATTTTGTGTTGTCGCTGACACTCTGTTAAGACTATTAAGACTATGCTTGTAAGACAGCAAAGATTTTCAAAATATTTCGAGAATTTTTTATCATTGCCTACGCACGATCATTTTTTTGTTAACAGCGTGGAACATAAGCACCATCTTCGTTTTTAACCCATTAATTTATGTGAAAAACTATTTTTCTGTTTTTCTAAAATGAACTGAAAGTTGAATACTTCAGGTGTACTTATTCCTTCTTCAAAAACTAATTAAAAACTGAAATCGTTAAAACTTTGTAAAAAAAATAAATTTTGTTATATTTTGATATTTTTTTAAGTATCCCAAATTACTCAAATTTTATTTAAGTAATAGTAATATTTTATAATTAATACAAATTCATTAAGGGACACTTAATTACTGTAGGCTTTTAAGAAGAAATCAGTTGTAAAATCACATTCATTAAAATTCAAATTTATTTAAGAGAAAACAGAAAAATGTCTTCCTAATTAAATCAATGGGCTAAAAAAAAAGAAACCAGTAACGATCACATAGACTAGTGGTTCTCAACCGATGTGTCGCAAAACACTGATGTGTCATGCAGTCTCCTAAGTTGTGTGGTGAAAGTTTTAAATTTAAAAAATCATGAAGAATTTAATAATTATTAGTTAAAATCGAGACAGACTGTACCGGTCAATACCTCCAGCAGTAGTAATAATGCTCAGTACCCCATTATCCTGCATTATTGCTACCGCTGCAAGGATCCTGCCGCTCACAGTCGGACAATTTGTCCAAGCCGACCAGATGCCGCGATCGGATTGCCGGCGCCGGACACCGGCGTCTTTCTGCGCAATTTTCGACCGCAACGAACAAAAACAGACTCGTTCACCAATAGAAAACAAAGAGAGTTAGAAGGTAATTTGTTGCTTTAAAATACGAATTTGGGCTTATATTTCCCTCGTATAAAGCTACCTCGAAACAGTCGGCAGACCGTCAACGACGACTGCAAAAAGACACTGCCGGCAATTTCTTGAAAAATGACGTCGGCGAAAGTTTCAATATTGCGCACCAGCGGCAACGAGTCGAATTTTGGAAAATGAATAGAGCCTGTATCTTCTTTAATGATGAAGTAAAGATTGAAACTGTCCGAAGGTTTTTCTTGTGGGTGGACACTAATTCCATTAAATATGTCTTGTGAAAAAGGAGTCAGCAGAAAATCGGCATACAGCGGACGGAACGATCTCGACAAATGATGGTTGTAAAGACGTCGAACGCTGACGGCGTGCCGACCATAAAAAGGTAAATGTATGAAAAGAAATGTAGTAAATGGACTGCATGTAAAGGGTATATGAGAAGCAAATTTTTAAAATTAAATTACAAGTACGAGAAGATCCTTGACAAACATTTTGGAAGAAGACGGCAAATAGCGAACGGGCCGACCGCGACAAATGTTGTCGGAAAGACGCCGAAACGCTGGCGGCGCGCCGACAAGTAAAGGGGCGGAAAGAAAGTTGGCAAACAGTGGAGGGACCGACCTCATCAAAGATGCTCGGGCAGGCGCCGAAACGCTGGCGGTTCGCCGACTAGCAAGATAAGGTCCTTGTACTATAGGACCTGCAAGCGAAACAGTATATGGAAAGTAAGTTTCACAGCTAACACAGTAAGCTGATGATCCTTTTAAAGCGAGTCGGAAAAGGGTCTGCAGACAGTAGACGAAACGACTGCGGCAGTTAATAATCGTATATGCCTGCCCCCTTCACAATTTGCAGCCGTTGTTGTACTTAAGCGGCCAGGCCGCCAACAAACGGTGTCAAGTTGGGATGTGGGCATTTTCCGCTTAGGCCGTTTTGCAGCTCTTTCTCGATGGCAGCCCGCCAGCGATGATAACACCTTTGCCGCTAAAGAGCCTGATTATAGAAATCGTCGTCTGATCGCGCTGCCTGTATGTTCGGTTCGCGTTCTTCCTTTGTCACAAGGTGATGCAATGTGGATGGACTGCTTCAAACAAAGAGTGCTCTTGATTCTACGCCCGAACAAGACACACAATAAGAATAAGTGGGTAAGACTACGGCTCAAGATACTATATTTGGGTTAATTGCTGTATCACCGGACCAATTTTAGGAAATTTACCGGCTCAATTGGAGAATTTGTTTAAGTTTGTGAGGAAGAATGAGTGAAAGTCAGGTAATGGGAATAGTAAAAGTTAAGAAAGTTGTTGTTTTCGATGTAAGCTTCACTTTATGTGGAGGCGGATAGACTATTTCGCGGAGAGGTACAGTTGTTACGATATAGTGGCGCGAAAGGCAGTGTGGAAATGGTGCGTGTATGTCAAGAGAATGACATATCATGTGTGAGTTATATAGAACTATTAAGAAATAGGGGGACGCGGTGGCTCAGTGGTAGAGCGTTAACCTCCGGTGCTTGGAGTCCTGGTTCTATCCCACCTCGCGCCGTGTAGACTTTGCGGTTGACAAACACCGTACTCGTGGGTTTTCCTGTGGTTCTCTCGTTTCCTCCCACTTTCTTTATTCCACCATTTCATTCATTTCTTAACATCACCGTGTCCTTTAGCCTAACCGGCATAAACGTGGGACGTAAAACTTAAAGATTTCATTCTACTTTTAATTAAAAAATAACGAGCGACAGTTAAGAAACTGTAATACACGATTTTCTTCTTGAAATTGAAAAAGCTTACAAGCCTTAGTTTTGAAGGTAAGTGGCTTGTAACTCAACGGCAATGTATTTCCTGGTTGGTTTGTGTTTTTTGCACTGTAGTTTTTATGCCCTTAACCTAATTTAACGTAATCGAACGTAACTTAAACTAATCCAACCAAATATAACCGATTGGAGTACGTTTTGGTACGTTTTTTCGATTTTCAAATTGGTCCTACGATACAGCAGTAATTCCATAAATTTAGGTTAGGTTAGTTTGGATAATTTTTAGATTAAGAGCTCTGGCTTACTGCTAGAGGTGATAATTTTATTTTGTCTTTTTGTGAATAGTTGTTCCATAATAGAGTGAAAAAGTGACCCGCAACGTTTTATTATGGCAAAAATTCTTAATAAAGCGAGGCGGTATACAGGCTGCACCTCTATTATACAATCAAAAGAACGCTATTTCCAAGCAGAAATCCGTGCTTAAGGGGAAAAACGTCAGCGCGGTGAGTGGTAGGCCCGGTTTGAATCTCTCCGCCACCACATACCTTTTATTACTATATTTTTATTTATAATTTTTACTTCATTAATTTTCATTTAATTCTCATTTTCTAGAGGGAGTGGGACCCTTGTACTTTAAAATATTTATAAAACCACTTTTCGCCACATTTTTACTTCCTTCAATTTACACGCTAGAGCGCGTGAACAGTGGTGCGTGTTCTCTGACGAGATTATAAAGTTAACAATTACGAAAATATCTTTAAAAAATAATGCTTTTCCCAACTTTTTGGTACAATTTTGCAGAAACTCTTTCCATCAAATTATAATAGATGCACAAGTTTCGTTATGTAAAGAATCAAACAGTTCAGTATTTTTTTATTTGGGATCTCGGCCTGCCAGGGGATTGTCAATGGGGAATGTTGGTGGCTTGCCGACTACAAAGATTTTTTGACAGGCAATTAGTGGGACAGAAATCTGATAAATTAAACCATGACTACTCTTTTGTATATAGTGGCCGATTTTTAGCCATGTTCGCCAATAAAAACTGAAATTGACGTTTAAAATCCTTTTTCAAATAGTTGATGAGAAAACTACAGCCTGAAAAGTCCGTATTTCGACGGCTTTTTTTCTCCGAAGAGAGCGTTTGCAAGGAGCAAATTTTGAATGCAATAGAACAGTGTTGTTCCTAGTGGTCCTGATAGTGAAAAATGTGCTTTAAGGGGGAAAATGTACTTACTGTTCTAAGTTTTTCACATTAGGCTCACAGACGTATTAATTGAAATATGCTTAACGGGCATTGTTAGCTGCTTACTTGTTATTTTTAGGTCGCTTTCAGGCATTTGTAAGTCATTAACAGATACTTTCTCTCTATATGGCACTTAAATCGTACTGAGAATTCTATAATTGTACTGCGTATTACCGAGTGCAACATTACTGGTGGGAATCCGCCATGATTTTCATTGCATTGCTACGCAGCTTTTATGCTGTTTGCCGACTGCTCGAAATAACCTCTTTTCGATGTCGGCTTCTGGATTCTCCCACAGGCGGCATCTGACCTCTTGCCGAAGTCGAAAAATGGCCCTTTGCCGACTGGAAATTAACTCTTCAATAAGGTAAAATTTTCACTACATTTTACAGTAGCTTTACCTAAGTCTGCCTCCGTGCTATTTCTTGGCAAGGGCACATTGCTAGTTCTGAAAGTATATAATACTTGCATGTCCCATTCAATTTCTTCTTTTTTGGCTTAGAATGCTGCACAAAAGCAAAAAGGGAGAAATTTTATACTGGGATACACAAAAACTGCAAGTATTGTACTTCAAGAACTTGCAAGGCAGCTCCTTGTCGAGAAATCATAGCATGGGGGAAAACTTAGGCAAGACTAATGTAAAAGGTGATGAAAATTTTGCCTTCCTGAAGGGTTGATTTCCAGTCGGCAAAGGGCCACTTTTTGACGGCGACAAGAAGTCGGATGCCGCCTGTGGGAGAACCCGAAAGCCGATATAGAAAAGAGGTCTTCTAGAGCAGTCGACAAACAGCCGGAAAGGAGGATAAAATGCGCCGGCGCCGCCGTCGGAAAGTTACCTTGCCGAATAGTCGGCAAACAGCTGCAAAGGCGCAGTAAATGCGTTGGCACTGCCGTCCAAAAGAGGCCTTGCCGAGCAGTCGGCAAACAGCCGTAAAGGCTCAGTAAATGCGCTGGCGCCGCCGTTCGAAAGAGGCCGGTATAAGGGGTCGGCAGAAGATCGGAATGAGGTCTTTTCGACTGTTTTGCCGACTCTGACGGTCGGCAACAGTCGGTAAAGTGTCGGCAAAGGGCATTTTTTTTTACGATTTCCGACCGCTTGCCGCCTCGGTAAAAGGTCGACAGCTTTGAACAAGTAGATCTTCGAGCCGCCGCGGACGGGTGCCGGCTACCTGCCGGCGGCCTGCCACCGTCGACGGCGGCAATCTCTCTTGCCGACCGCGACTTTCTGATGGGGTACTATATAGAGCCATTACAAAAAATTATTGGTTTCACTATTATAATAGATTATTATTATTATTATTATTATTATTATTATTATTATTATTATTATTATTATTATTATTATTATTATTATTATTATATAAAATATCAAACAAGTCCGTTGCGATATCCTGGATATTCAGTAAAGTGTGTCGTCTGTCAAAAAAGGTTGAGAATCACTGGTGTAGACACTCAACACAGTTAATTCGTGATAAAGGCGTTTGTTGTAACAAAACTTGTTTATATAGTTATACTATCTGTTGGTGCTTCCATCTATCCGTCCAGGAGGCAAACAATCTTAAGAACTACATGATGGATCATCATCACTTTTTGCCAGGATGTAGAGGGGTCAAAAGATAGGTAGCAAGTTTGCCGATGGATATGATATATTGAACCGGAAGTAGTACAATTGAACAATTTGCGGTTTTCGTTTTGATCGCTACAGTGCTATAAACGGTAATAGATAGTGAAGAATGGTTTCCTGAAATCAATTAAGCATCACAAGAATGTATTTGATTTCCATCATTAATTCTCTATATACTAAAACCGGAAGTGGCAAGAATCCACTGCAAGTTCCTTTTTCAATATTGATCTATATAGTGATAGCAAGAAGAAGTTTTCTTTTCTGTAATTGATTTAGCATTGTAAGGATAGGTACCATTTTTTTCTCTCCTAATCCTATATTCCAACCAGAAGTGGTAGAAATCAACCAGTTATAACTAGCTAATGTTGATTGTTATAAAGTGAAACGATGTAATAGCGAGAAGCAGTTTCCGGCAACTAATTAATCGTCCGAAGAATAATGATCCATGTCTCTCCACTCTAGAGTCTGCCAAGAATAATATTCCACCACCACTCTAGTCTCTTTACTAAAGACGGAAATGATAGAAATCTAGTACCATTTCCGGTTTTAATATCGAGAGAATATCACGTCATACAACCAAATTCCTTTCGTGGTGTGCACGTGGTTCTCCTACTTGTTTGTCTGTGAATGGATTCACAAAGGAGTTCATTATGCAAAATTGCTTCTTTTTTGAGAGAGACAGTTTGTGACACAGACACGGTTAACTACAGTGTAGACTAAAGGAAACATACAGTATGTTGTTGATTGGAATGGAGTTTTAACATATCTTTCACCACCGAGGTAAGATGAGAACATAATGCATATTCTTCTATGGTAACATAGGTCGTATTTTAAGATGATGTCATTTTCTTCCTTTTTTTTTCAAATTATTTAATAGTTGATGCAGTAAACTTTCCAACGTGATTCTCTCTTGGTGAAAGTGAGAGGCTGAAACAAAAGGAAGAATATAAAACAGTCAATTGCTAATTGAGTCAATGAAGTGCTACCGTGTGAAAAATCGCAACCAACATTTAACTTTACGGGATTCGAATAGACAACATTCAATATATATATACATATATATACATATATAAACGTATTTATTGCTGTTTAATGTATCAGAAGAAACAGAGAGACACCTTTTTAAATGTTTTGTTCTTTTCTCGTCCTCTATTCCTAAAACGTTTTAAAAGCCTATTCTGTTGGGATCTCTCCTAACGTACGTAAGAATTTCGCAACTTTTCAACTATCTCTATTCGTCAACAAAAGGAAACATTTTTTGTTGTTGTTAGTACATAGGAATGAAAATGGAACAACAGTCTTTTAACGCATAACTTGCCAGGCTTTTCACTATTATTTGTCAACCAATAAAAATACACGAAATGCCACAACAAAACAAAAGGTGTCATTGAAGGTTCTCAACGTACTAGCATTGGAAGAAATAAACAAATAATAATAATAACAAAACAAAAGTCACTGTTGGTTTTTGAACACTCAAATAACTTTAACTTTTAATGTAGGTAATGGCTTGAAGTGGGTATGTTTGCTAACTCTTGTTTGTTGTTGAAACGTAAGACCTGATTATGCCTTGAACAATGATGGATGAAAGTTGTAAAGGTGATATTTAGTTTGCTTATGGATTTGTACAATAATAAATAAAAAAAGGAGTGTTTCAGATGTATGTGTGTGTCCGGAGTTTAAATAATATTACAGATGTAACAGTTCCATTGTTAGCTAAGCTATAAACAGCGTGATTTGTTAGCAATACTAACGCTCGCGCACCAAAGCACTAAAAGAAAAGTCTAGCATAAAATAATGGTATTAAGAGGACAGGAGATTTTCCCATTGTTCTGTCACAAAAGCCTTGGTCTACCGAAGAGCTCAAATGAAAAAGAACACCTGCCACAATGGCTGAAGTTATAATCCTGTTGGTTCGTCTTCTGTTCTATTATATTCAGTGAGTCTGGTTTCACTGACTAATACACTACTTACAAATATTTTTTTAGGATCACTTATGAGGGACTGTCGATATTATAATGACAGTATGTACCTTCTTATGTCTTAAACGAAAGTTAATTTTTCATTTATTATTATTATTATTATTATTATTATTATTATTATTATTATTATTATTATTATTATTATTATTATTAGTAGTAGTAGTAGTAGTAGTAGTAGTAGTAGTAGTAGTAGTAGTAGTAGTAGTAGTAGTAGTAGTAGTAGTAGTAGTTGTTGTTGTTGTTGTTGTTATTATTATTGTTGTATTTGGCAATAGATAGCCAAAGCGGTTGTCTCACTATCAGTACGTTTGTGCGTTATTATACATGATAACTCTTGAACATAAGCGAATTTTGGAATCCTGTTCATTGGAATAATTAGTTAGGACAATTACTTCCTCCGAGTTCTTTTGTCGAGTCAATCCGTTAAGATCTTAATGGGTAACGGTGACTTTCGTCAGTGCGTTACTTCACACGATAACTCTGCAATGAAAGAAAATGTTTGAAGTTTTTGTTTTGCAAAGATAGTAGAAGCTACATATCTCGCCGTTCAATGGTAGCACACGTCCCCCAGCAACTGACACCTACCGGACGAAATTGAAACTTACAGTATGTGAGATTTTTTTTATTCTATCAGTTTTTATTTCCCTCTGACGTTGTCAGGAGTTCGAGTCGAACATTAGGAATATAGGAAATACTTTGCTGACGTTGTTTTGAACAGTGCTGGCTTTGCTCTAAAGCGGTTTTTGTTATTGCACATACTGAATTTTATAAATTGAGGGAAAAAGTTTGAACAACTTTCAACTTTGAAAACAATGACCAAATAAAATCTGCAAATAGCACGTGGATGCGTGTATAGACGGAAATACTAGCTGAAATATCCGTTTTTCGAAATGATGATTAGGTTTATAGGAAGTATTCAAACCCTCATAACTATTTTTGTATATGCCTTTTATAAGACTTCATTAGATACTTAAATTTTGGGGATACGTTTTTGTACTCCCCCATTTCAAATGGTTCAACTATTTTCCTGTAATGCTATCATGAACAGGCAATATCGATTTCAATGTTACGGAAGTACCTAACTAGAAACGGGAGGTAAAATGACCTCTTTCTGCCCTTAAAAGCGTATCGTTCTATTCGAGTAAACTTAGACTTAAATATGATGTCGATACTTACTAATGAACTTAGCGACCGTGACTGTTAGACAATAATTTTGGTCATTTTATTCTTCACTCATTCTCACTATCATACTGAACTTTGAAATCAATGAGA
This sequence comes from Thermobia domestica, assembly GCF_964235325.1. Lineage (NCBI taxonomy): Eukaryota > Metazoa > Arthropoda > Insecta > Zygentoma > Lepismatidae > Thermobia > Thermobia domestica. Next base: position 163,947,394 of record NC_137462.1, on the reverse strand, counting down.
TCGAGGGTGTCATTATTTATCTCAGCGACCACGAAAACAATGGGTAGTGGCAGGAGTTTTTCGCAATTTGGAATTAAATATTTCGCATTTGTAATTAAAAATTTCGTATTTTGTCGCATTTTGAGATATAAAATTTTTCATTTTGTCGCTAATTATACTAATGTACAAGCTCTAATATACTAAACTCTAATATAGACCCAATGTAAGTAATAAACAATAATACTACATAGAACAATGAAATTATTCTTTATGCAGTTACTAAACACGTTGCTTTTTCTTCTTTTACAAGTCCAAAAACTTAAAATACACTAGCACAGTATCTTCAGGATTGCCATCACAAAACACCATACATTGTATCAGCTATACACCATAAACACATACACATACAAAAAAGGGAAACCATACATACATTAGCGCAGTATATTCTTTTATATCTCGTCTGTAAATTATTATGCTGATGAAAAGTGCAACATGTTGCACTTTTTCACATTTTCTATTTTCATTTGTAGCCTTCTGTCATTGATTACCAAACTGTATTTCGAAAAAAGAAAAACAACTTTCACAATCAGTATTCGTTATTGGAAGCCATATTGCAGACAGGTACAAGCTACTGAAATTTAAACTTTCCTCCCCTTTGATTCTTTGTTCAAATAAAATATCCATCACACTGACATTGCCACCTTGACTCTGCATCACAACTTCCTTCAAACTCTTATGGAAATCAGCATACAAAGAAGGTTCATACATTGGAGTTTCCTTTGAAAATCCTGGTATGTGAATGAAAAGGTTGCACAGGACTTGAAAGGCATCCAACAAAGAGTGGTCAAATAATTTTCCAAGGCTTTCATACATTTCATTCAATTTCTGCTTTTCTTACCTGAAGGTATGTAACTTTAAAAGGGATTTTCCCCGCATCTTTTAAACAATATCGCAATTTTCTTCTTATTATCCTCTGACAACTTCCTAAAATCTGTGCGAAAACCAAACGATTTATTTGCGATTAAACTAAAACGAGCTGTTCTAGACGAGCATGCAAAAGATGAGCACATGGATTACTTTCTGTCTTGGTGAAAGTAATTAGATCCACCCAAAACTTGCTTTGTACAGTATCTTTCGTCTTTCATTCAATGCGTGAATTACAAAATTTCCACACTAACGTTTGGATATCACTTACGTACAAGCCTTCACTGGCAAATTCACTTGCGCAATCTTGTACCGTCCCATTTGTATTCATCATTTTTAAGATTATAAACTCTTTTAACGTACGTATTCCACAAAAACACCGAAGGGAGGATTTCTACTGTTGTAACACGGAGATAAATGTTCCATATTCCACAACTACCAGCTATAAACATGAAATGGAAGTTAGTTGTAATTAGTGTTGCCAGTTGCAAAAGGAAAACGTTGCTTGGAAAACTGTACTTTTTATTTCTGTATTTTAAAAAGAAATCGATGTTTATAAAAATTTGCAATTTGTCGCGTTCTGCGACATATATCGCTCAAAATGTCTGTTATCGCATTTTGTCGCGACTTCAAAATACCTGTTTCCTTCCTCAATCTGTCGTAGCTCGTTGAAAAACCAACTCTCGGCTTTGTCGGAAAACTTTCGCGATTTCGCAACTTGCAAAAAACTCCTGCCCTAACAATGGGATCTACACTAATATTCGTTGTTTTCGATTATTTTTATATATCGCTACCTTATCAGCTCCACTTCCATTTGAATTGTCCGTTCTTCACGCGACAAGAATAGATTTATGGAAACTATTTGAACCTCGTTCAACCTTAAAATGAATATTTCAATGGAACTGTAATAATAGAAATCTTGACGTAGTCTACTTTTGGTATATATTTTGAATACGCTACCTCCTAGGAAAACGGCCTTTAATCAACATAACGTGATGTAAACTTATTGCGAAGTAGGCATTAACAATGTTCTAAAATTAGTTTCTACCTCTTCAGCTGTTGCGATCAAAAACGCCAGACATTAGTCTCTTATACGTATATGACCACTACTTCTTCAGTGTACGTTTGGTTGCATATCGACTAGGTTTAACACCAGGCTTGAAATATTCTTCTTCTTCTTCTTCTTCTTATTATTATTATTATTATTATTTTCGTGCGAAAATATTTCACGTTCCTAGGGTTGTCATACCCAAGGGTATTTTTTCTAGATTGTACGTACAGCCACTTACATAAATACCTGGACCCCTGACTGTTATAATTCCATTACTTGGGGTCCAGGTCATTTGAAGTTGGAAGAACGCCTGGACAGATGCAACCCAACTTACACGTAACTTTCCTCGGCACTGACAGTAGTTGCTAGCACTGAGTCAAGTCTTTATGTAAGTAAAGTTGAGAGTAGATGACGCATGAAACATTTCTTCATTCTGAGATCAATCTCTCTGGTTCAGAGCGTGTTGTCCAATGAACATCATATGTTAATCTCAATATTGTTGTGTGTATGTAATGTATTATTTCATTATATAATGTATATTCAAAGAAATAAAAACACTGATCACACATGAATCAGAAAATGCTTGAAAGTAGACGAAAATATCAAATCTAGAACAACTGCTGGAAATAAGTTTTTAAATCACTATCCCCATTGAAAGACCTTCTCCAGTTTTCCTTATTCCAACATTATTTTCTTTCTAAGAAGAAAAGATCTTGCTTGTCACATTGAGTATGCATTGACATTGAAACAGAAACACTTGAAAAAGTTTCGGTCTGGCCGGGATTCGAACCCGGGTCTACCGAATAGAAATTTAATGCGCTAACCACTCACTTACCGCGCCAATACACGTTCCACCCAAACTAATACCTAGTTAAAATCTTTTTGTAGAAAAATATACATAAGATACTAATGCTTGTGTGAGGTGTCTTAAGGACTTACTCGAGATTTCCTTGTTTAACTCAAAAACAAGTTATATAGACTTTCCTCAATGAGGAAAATATCACGAAACGTTTTTCAAGTTGAGGCTATGTCATCGGTTGCAGGGATTTACATTATATTTCGTCTTTATCATAACTTCTAAAGACGACAGAAATTATTTTCACATACTTGTAGAAATAGACACGTGTAGAAATAGCCAGTTCTATGTTTATGTTCCATAATGACTAGTTTATTTTCTCATATTCATATGAGGAATTTGTGCCAAATTGAGCCGGTGGCACTAGCCGAGTGATCTCGGGCGTTCGGCTTCTGATCATGAGACGCAATCCACTAGGGGTTCGAATTCCTCTGAAAAGCAAGGTCGGAATTTTAACTATCCTCCATTTCTTTGTTCGTGTCCTCGTAGTGTTTGGAATACGTCGAAAGGACATGAGCTGCCAGTGGCGAACGATACTCCGTCGGGGCGATTTGTTTAAAAATTGTGAAAACAGGAAACTCCCATTGCAGATAATTGCATTCAAATCCTGTCGTGGCAATTATTATTTTTTTCTGAATAGGAAGATAATGTTTACGTAATTAGTATTGTAATTATGTTATTCCTTTATTAATATTATTATTAGTACCACAGAAGGAAAGAAAACGTTGCATAGTCGAAGGTATTCATAGAAACAGAAAAGATATACAGTATGTCAGATGTTTCTTAGGTTTACACATGAACGCAATAATATTATTACGTTTATGGATTTACAGATAGAATTATCATTTTATGAAAACAAGGAAAGGAATATAAATATTTGTTAGCTGAAAACAGTAATACATTTTGTTTTGCCCTTCTTCTCGGTAGAAAGGTTGGGTGACATCTTAAATAATATCATTCCCGTGACTAGCATTGTAAGTTCGATCACTATTTGCAATTTGCGCACAGCTAGGAACAATTCCTTGGAACTCTTTTTTGACCCATACTATAGCAGTAAGGACGTGTTTAGCCCTTATGTATTCATCAATTCTTGTCCAAACACGTTACGTTGCCAGGCAGTTACGAATGAAGGTTGATACGGATGACGTAATTTTGTGTTGTTGGCATTTCACCTATGAAGGAAGTCGTCACAACTCTTAGACCGAGAGAAACTGAATATTCTGTATGTTTGTATACATCAGAATTATCAATATTGAAAATTATAAAAAAAATTCTGAATTGCCACACCCGGAATCGAACCCGTGTCCCCAACATTACGAAACTATCGCTTAAGCCACTACTCTAAGACATCACTGTTCACGGAGGAGGAAAAAACTGGATGTGCACTGAATTTAGTAATTACACACTTTTACAATTCCAGTGTAATAATGCTGAAACTTTCTGATTTCAGTCGTGATAAAATATTAAAGTATTATGCAGATAGAATAATTGAGAGAATTTAACTTTAAATTGACAACTCATATGTACGGAGGCGCTGCCGTATGCTCTCGCCTTGGGCCCTGATTTTTCACGGCACGGCATCGGACATATAATCATATTGATTGGAATTTGGTGTTTCAGGGCAGTGGATTATCTTTTAAGTTAACTAATTTAACAAACCTTTCTCAGTACCCTGTTTCCTAATTTTACGCGGTTTACTCACTTTTATAGTTTTTCCACCAACTCTTTAAGAACAGGGAGAAAAACACAGAAACATTGAGGACAGTAAAACTCACAAACACTATTCGCGCGTTCTTCCCTTGCCTGAAGTAAAACAATAAAATATGACGAACATGCAATTTTTGGTATTCCATGTTCTACGTGTTGTCAAATCCAGAATTGGAGTGGACCAGTGGGACAAATGGATCAAGTTTTCTGAGTGGGTCAGTGAGTCGTGGGTCAACAGCATGAGACCCACTGCGACCCGCCACCCACCGTGACCCACCACTCACTATGACCCATTCTGACCCACCGACCCACTCTGCTGACTGCATTGTAGACAGCATCTGAACAGTATATTTTTACCCTCGACCCTAACCATAGAATCTAAAACACGTTTCTGATTGCCTACAGCTTGCGATTGTCCAAACCTTCTGGTGTATGTATTGTGTATTATAGGAGTAATAAAATAAAATTGTCACTTTGTTGGAACTGAAGAGAAAGAAAATTGAAGAATATTCTATAATTACTAGCCCATTGCACTAGTGCGCTCGGCCACGAAGACCGCAAGTAACAGACACTTCATTTTTGCTATATTTATAGTACGTGTTGAGAAAGGGATAACTTTAACTTACTACAACCACGTATTCAGCTCCTATGAGTAGGGTTGAGCGTGATTTAAGAATATGCCTCTGAACACTGGTCAATTTGTCTACGTTTTACTTTCAAGTCATCCATTTCCCTTTTTCATTTGCTTCTGTTTACTTACCTGCGATGAGTATTTCTATGTGAAAAAGAACTTGAGGCATTTTTGGATATCGATATTTGTAATAGTAATAATAGCAATAGGATGTATACTACTACTTGGCTTTCGAGACACACAGCCTGTGAATTTTAGAGGAGCTAACTACTGGAAACAATACATTTTTGAATCACTGTAATATATAATTTATTATATAAATAATTGGAAATGAAATTAAATGAAATCTTTGAGTTTTACGTCCTACGGTTATGCCAAAGGAGACGGTGATAATGAGAAATGAATGAAATTGTGGAATGAAGAAAGTGGGATGAAATGGGAAAACCCCGAGAAAACCCACGAGCACGGTGTTTGTCCACCACAAAGTCCACACGGCGCTAGATGGGATCGAACCAGGGACCCCAAGCATCGGAGGTGAACGCTCTATCACTGAGCCACCGTGCCCCCTGTAAAAAAATTGAATGTAACTATTTGTGCCTAATCAGCACGGCCAAATTGCAGTCAAATAAAATGGCTTTTGGTATATAGTTAGGCCTTAATCCAAACTGTGATGTTATCATATTGCGTTCATATAATAATATACTAAGGGATAGTGGGAATCGGAATATATGAGAAAAAAATGAGTATCTAACAAGCCGTTAAGCTTACGGAGCTGAAATTCAGTATATTAACACTCTACTGAAAATGAATAGTACGTCTTCTAGCATTTTTTAACATTCTCCTTTATTTGTAGGGATGCACTGTCTACATATGGTAAATAGTTAGTGGGTTTGTTTGTAAAAATAATCGAAAACGATCGTTATTAGTTGAGAAACAAATTGAGAAAGAAGAAATACAGCCGGGTTCGATTCCCGGCGTAAGCTCCTGTGTTTCGGATTCACGTTAATCCATAGGTTCACGTCTCATATAGAAGTAGGTCCACGTCTCATATGAAAGGGGCGTTAAACTCAAACCAATTCAACTCAACAAAAAATTCAGTTCTTCGCATCATATATCCATATATGCTTATCATGCGCTTAATAATAATTGCTGAAGCTTGTTTATTATACGGTGCGCAAAGAGGAAAGGGCAAACAACACATTAAGTTGAGAGAAAAATTGACATAAAATGTGTAATGTAAGCGTCTGTATGTTGGTCTACTTACCTTGATTTGGGACTTTCAAATTTCATTCCTTTTTCTACTGAAACGTATCGATAATTCAACAAGGAAATAATAAGACCATGATAATTTAATTGAAATTCATCTTAATTTTGCCTATATAAGCAATTATCACTATATATCATAAAGGTCAGATCCATCGTTATTGTAACGATGATTGATTGAGCGATTGATAGTAGAAATTCAAATTCCGATTAGTCGGCGACTTCGAAATCCATGGAATAGACACTCATGTTGGTCATTTTCCACTATATATATATATATATATATATATATATATATATATATATATATATATATATATATATATATATGGAAACACTGTGTTGCGGTCCATGGCTTCGGAAGTGTCACCGTTCATCTCAGCGACCCCAAAAAAATGTGGATTCACCACTAATATCGGACATTTCCGATCATTTTTAAATATCTCTTCCTCCTCCTGCCTCCTCCATTTTCAAACATTTTTATATATATATATATATATATATATATATATATATATATATATATATATATATTTCCCCCTCTCCCAAGTGGCGGGGCTGATTTTGGATTTAAATCGGACAGGAACGTCACTATTCATCTGAATGATCCCAAAAACTATAGATTAGAAACTAATATTGGTCATTTTCGATCATTATTATATATAGCTCCCTCTCCCCCTCCTCCGTGCTGCGGCACACGACATCACAATTGGCACTGTTAATCTAAGCTACTTCTAAAACTATGGTTTCGACACTAATATTAGTCATTTTCGATCATTTTTAAATGTTAACCCCCTCCCCTACATTGTACTCTCCCCTCCCCAACTGTCAGGGCTGAACATGGATTGAAATAGCATCAGAACTGTCACTGTTTCTCTCATCGACCCCGAAAACTATGCATTCAACACTAACATATGTCATTTTTGACCTTTTTAAAATTTATCTCCCCCCCTCCACTGCGTTGCATCGCCAAAGTGAATAATCTAAGGTAATCTCCGTTTCTAAAGTCATGTATGTTGAAAATTTGATTGAGATCGGTTGGTTGGTGCAAGAGTGATGAAGTCACAAAGGAAGTCATTTTTATTTTATTTTTGTTACATATATCTCCTCCTCTCCTTCCCCTAGGTTGGCTTGTCAAAGTGAAACGATAAAAAAACCTAATACCCGACCACTCATATTTTATATGTTGAAAATTTGATCGATATTGGTTTGGTAGTTCAAAAGTTATTAGGTTTTATTAATTTTTATTTATACGTCCCCCTCCCCTCAACCTTTCCTAGGATCTACCGTTAAAGTGAAATTACATAAATGTTTCCAGATCCGAGTCTCATTATCTTGAAAATTTGATTGAGATCGGTCGGATAGTTCAAGAGTTATTAAGTTACAAAAATAGTCACTTTCAGTTTTATATAAATAGATTTTTATATACTGTATCTCCTCCTCCTTCTCCTCCCCTACGTTGCTCAGTCAAATTTAAATCATAAAAGCGATCCCAGGCCTGAACCTCATCTATGTTGAAACTTTGATCAAGATCGGTCGAGTGGTTCAGGAGTTATTAAGTCTTATTTATTTTTATGCCCCCTCCCCCTCCTGCTATCCCTCAGTTCTACCATCAAAGTGAATAGATTAAAACCAGCCTCGAACCTCATCCATGTTATAAATTTTATCGAGATCGGTCCCGTGGTTCAGAAGATTTAGAGTTACAAACATAGTGATTTTCAATTATAGATTAAACCGATCCCAGAGTTTGGAGCTCTTAAAAATAGCTCTAAGTAACGGTATTGCAACCCTCCATCCCCCCTAGAAGTCCGTCATGGATCCACCCCTGGTGTGTGTGTGTGTGTGTGTGTATGTAGGTGTGTGTGTGTGTGGCGTATGTGTGTATTTTTCTCGAAACATTGGTTTTGTCACATATCCTCTTTAACAATGATATATTCAAATGGTGCAAATGTTATACCACACTCTTCCACTACCACTTGTAAGGATTTTGATAGCTTCTAGATTAAATTAAGAAAAAAAAAAAAAAAAAACAGGAAATAAATTTTGTATATAAATTTACGAAGCGAGACACAGTGTGTCTACAAAGTCTTTCGTGGAATTAAGTTTCGCCCAGCGTGGCAGTATAGCGCAACTCACTCGTGTGTACCGTGACGCATCAGTGGTCCAGCGATGGTGTGTACAATCACTGGCTCAAATCCCGGGGTAGGATGAGGGGGACATATTCCCTACAATCTTGGAACTGATTGAGACTGTCCTCCCCAACATCTGATTTGAAATGCGACGAAATGTGATTTTTGTGAAGAAATGTGATGATTTGTGTCCAATTGCCACAAAGGAAAGTGAGATGAAACTGATGTTCCCCAGAGTAAGCCTGAAATCTGCTTGTCTCCCAATGTTGAAGACAGCTCTGCTCTTCTGATCCTCCACAGCATTACTTTTCAACTTCATAAATATTTTGAACATCGCTTAAAAATATATAAAACGGAATTACCCGTCCTCCCAATGTTGAAGATAGATTTGCGCTGCTGTATACAATGGAAGACAGAGAGTTTCTAAAGTAAACGTGTCCTCCAGTGATTCCGGAAAGACTAAATAACGGAGAGACTAATTACAAATACGTACTGCCTCTCGCTAAAATTACAAGAACAATAACTCAAATACTCAACTAAACTAATTAATTAATCAATACTTCGACTTAAAAATAATATTCAACTTCTCAAGAAACTAATTCTATACTATTTTTGATTTAAAAAAAAGAAACAAAGGATAATTGGGCAAAATAGAACAATTCGTAAATTCTAGTTTTAATTCCATATATATATATATATATATATATATATATATATATATATATATATAACGGTGTATAAAAAAGTTCCAGGACAGTGCTCATAACATGCAAACCGCTTGCAGTTCACGAGTTTTCCGCTAGGATATGTTGCGGTGGTATCTTGTGAGCCAGTGTGCCGAGTAGCGTGGTTTGAAGTAGAAGCGTTTGAATGTTGCACATGTTTTCGTGTATGTTGCATTAGCCGTCTGCGATTTTTCTTATCTCTGCGGTATGGCCGAAGTTGGAGAACAAAGGGTGTGCATCAAATTCTGTGTCAAATCCTTGTCAATGTCACTACAGACCAGTGTTGGGCAAATTTCAATTGAATTAACAATTAACAATTAATCTGTAAATTTAATTGTTAATTGCAATTAACAATTGAAATAAGTAATGGTTAATTGTTAATTGCAGTTGGCCATTAAAAAAGGAGAATCAATTGCAATTGATCAATTGATTGAAAGTAATTGCAGTGGAAAGTAATTGCAATTGAATTCTGTAATTCAATTGCAATTGAAATTAATTGGCAATTGATTCAATTGCAATTGATTTCCACAGCAATTACTTTCAATTGATTGATCAATTGCAATTGATTTTCACTGATTAATTTTCAACACTGTAGTTCAGAGAGGGCGTGGGGCAATGAAAACTTTAGCCACGACCAATTGACTCACCACCCGTCGTGACCCACGACCCACCGTGACCCACTCCGACCCACCACCCACCATAAATCACTCTTACCCACTGTGACCCACAGACCCGCCAAAACCCATTGTCATCAACTCTGACCCATGATTCACGCCCTCTTCTCTACTAACTAAAGAGTTTAAACTTGTAATAAAACAAGCCTATAAAATTATCACTCATCGGAGTTTGAATTTCTACGATCAATCGCTCAAGCATCGCACTAATACAATAATGGCGGATCTGACCTTTCTAATATAAATAAAATAGTTTGTTCGTGTGTCTGTGTGTCTATCTTTGTGCGGCCTGTGGACGAGACAAGTGGACCGAAACTTTTCAAAATTTGGTCACGGGTAGCTTGGTCTAGGCCCCAGACCAAGACGAAGAGTTTTTCTTTTTTAATTCCTTACTATGGGGTCTCCATGAGACGTTTACCGGGACCGGCCTGGGGACCAGACAAGTCGACCGAGAGTTACCAAATTTTGGTCAAAGATACCTTGGTCCAGGTCCCACACCAAGGCAAAGCTTTTTCGAAAAAATTCGAACCAGGGAATCTCAGGGGGGCGTTTACCGGGACATGTAAAAGTAGTAGAAAATGACCGATATCAGTGTCGATTTCATAGTTTTCACGGTCGCTGAGATCAATGGTGAAACTCCAATCGCATTAACTTCCAAATTCACCGTATTCTGCTACGGGCCGTGGGTCAATGCGGGGGGATACCGAAACGTACACGTAATCCAAAATTACCGATATTAGTGTCAAATCCATACTTTTCGCTGTCACTGAGATGAATGGTGATACTTCCACAGGCGTTGACTTCCAAATACAGCCCCCATCGGCTGCGGACCAGAGGCATTGTTTTTTTTTCAAAATTGGAACCAGAGGATTATAGGGATTTTTACCGGCATATGTAAAAAGTAGTAGAAAATGGCAGATGTTAGTGTCACATTCATAGTTTTCGTGGTATTAGTTGGGGGTTGGTGGGGGCCAGAGGAGATTGTTTCACAATACGAACCAAAGGGGTCTGAGGGGGCGTTCACCGGGACATGTAAAAGTAGTAGAATTTGTGTCGAATCCATATTTATCGGGGTTGCTCAGACGTATAGTGACACCCCCGATAGTGTTTACGTTCAAATTCAGCCCCATCGGCCTTCCCAATGAAAACACATGTATGTTGTTGGATATATATTCACACAAAATATATCCAATGTTAGAAATGTTTCTTAATTGTTCTCCCGTTGTTCAGTTTGTTTACATTGATATTTTATCTGATCCGTGCGAAGAACGGGCATAACAGCTAGTACGAAATGGTAAAGTGTTTGTTATGGACCAAATTACAATGAATTCAATTATATAGATAATTATTATAATTATAACTAATAAATATTTCCTTGTTGAATCATAGAGCTCCTCCGTGGCTAAGCGGTTAGCGTACGAGCCTTTGGCGTGGGAAACCCGGGTTCGATTCCCGGCGGGAGCTCATGTGGTTCGGATTCCACGTTAATCAGTAGGTCCATGTCTCATATAGCCTCGCTGCTGACCGGGACGTTAAACCCCAAAAGCAACTCAAAATCAAATCAACTTGTTGAATTATACATATTTTTCAGTGGAAACATGAATACAATTTAAAAGTCCCAAATCAACGTAAAGTAGACCAACGTAAAAGAAAAATGTATAAAATTTTCCATATAATTAAGCTTACAAACTTAAAATTTCCATGTAATTAAGCTAAATTTCCATTTTTGTGTCGTTTTGTGCGCCTATTTCCTCGTTTTCTGCGTTACTGGAAATGGGTCAATGTTATCCTACAAATATGGCGGAACAAGTTAATGCTGTTCCGTCAGGAACGATTTCGAGGTCGTTTCCTTCACATCGTCTTGTGCGTGTTTTCTACCGTTTTGTAAGCCTATTTTCACGTTTTGTGAATCAATGGTAGTGGGTCAAAATGGGCATTCAATGTGGGAAGAAAACTGATCCACTCTCCCACCAGTATCGAATTTCAAGGTCGCTTTTTTCGCATTGTTTAGTGCATATTTATACCGTTTCTGCGCATACTTTCACGTTTTGTAGGCCAACGAAAGTGGGTCAAAGGTGACCTACAAATATGGCAGAGAAAGACATATTCACTCCACTTTCAAGGTCCATTTTGACCGTCTTCCACTGATGCACAAAGCGACACAGATCATGTATAAAAAGTGTGAAGGAAACGACCTCATTTGATGGTGACGGAACAGCATTAAGTTATTCCGCTATACTTGTAGGCCATTTTGACCCATTTTTGTTGTCGCACTAAAGTGGAAATAGAAGCACTAAAGTGGAAATAGGAGCACAAAACGGTACAAAGCAGGCACTATACGATGCGAAAGAAACGACCCCCCAAATTCGATAGTGGCGGAACAATGGCTCTATTTTCTCACACATTGATGGACCATTTTGACGCATTTCTGGTAATGCTCAAAACGTGGAAGTAGTCGAACAGAACGGTACAAAATACACACTAAACGATGCGAAAGAACCAACCCCGAAATTCGATAGTGGCGGAATAGTGAGTCATTTAACTCCCACTTTAATGGCCCGTTTAACTCACTTCCGGTGACGCACAAGACGAGGAAGTAAGCACAGAAAACTTTTTTAAAAAATAATCACTAAACGATGCGAAAGAAACGACCTAGAAATTCGATAGTATCGGAACAATGGGTCATTTTGGTCACACTTTGGACGTCCATTTTCACACACTTCTGGTGACGCGCAAAACGTGAAAATAAGAGCACGAAACGGCACGAAACATTCACTACTCGACGCGAAAGGAAGGAGTACTAAATTCGGTAGGTATAGTGGCGGAGCAGTGGGTCATTTTCGTCCCGCCTTCGAGGCCCATTTTGACCGTCTTCCAGTGATGCACAAAACGTCGAAATACGCGCACAAAAGGGTATGCAATGTGAAATTAACGACCTCGAAATTCGATAGTAGCGGAACTCTTGATCATTTTCGTCCCATCTTGGAAGCCCATTTTGACCCACTTACGGTGACGCACAAAACGTGGAAATAAGGGCAAGAAGCGGCACGAAAATCCACTAGTCGATGCAAAAGGAAGGATATCGAAATTCAGTAGTGGCGGAACTCTTGGTCATTTTCATCCCACCTTCGAGGCCCATTTTGACCATCTTCCAGTGACGTACAAAACGTCGAAAAAGACGTACAAAAGGGTACGCGATGTGAAATTAACGACCTCGAGATTTAATAGTGGCGGAACTCTCGGTCATTTTCGTCCCATCTTGGAAGCCCATTTTGACCCACTTCCGGTGACGCACGAAACGTGGAAATAAGGGCATGAAACGGCACGAAACGTTCACCAATTGATGCGAAAGGAAGAAACTCGAAATTCGGTAGTGGCGGAGCAGTGGGTCATTTTCGTCCCACCTTTGAGGTCCATTTTGACCGTCTTCCAGTGACGCACAAAACGTCGAAATAGACGTACAAAAGGGTATGCAATGTGAAATTAACGACCTCGAAATTCGATAGTAGCGGAACTCTTGGTCATTTTCGTCCCATCTTGGAAGCCCATTTTGACCCATTTACGGTGACGCACAAAACGTGGAAATAAGGGCAAGAAACGGCACGAAAATCCACTAGTCGATGCAAAAGGAAGGATATCGAAATTCAGTAGTGGCGGAACTCTTGGTCATTTTCATCCCACATTCGAGGCCCATTTTGACCATCTTCCAGTGACGTACAAAACGTCGAAATAGACGCACAAAAGAGTACGCGATGTGAAATTAACGACCTCGAAATTCGATAGTGGCGGAACTCTCGGTCATTTTCGTCCCATCTTGGAAGCCCATTTTGACCCACTTCCGGTGACGCACGAAACGTGGAAATGGGGGCACGAAACAGCACGAAAATTCAATAGTCGATGCGAAAGGAAGGATATCGAAATTCGGTAGTAGCGGAGCAGTGGGTCATTTTCGTCCCACCTTCGAAGCTCATTTTGACCGTCTTCCAGTGACGCACAAAACGTCGAAATAGGTGCACAAAAGGGTACGCGATGTGAAATTAACGACCTCGAAATTCGATAGTAGCAGAACTCTCGGTCATTTTCGTCCCATCTTGGAAGCCCATTTTGACCCACTTCCGGTGACGCACTAAACGTGGAAATAAGGGCACGAAACGGCACGAAACATTCACTAGTTGATGCGAAAGGAAGAACCTCGAAATTCTGTAGTGGCGGAGCAGTGGGTCATTTTCGTCCCACCTTTGAGTCCCATTTTGACCGTCTTGCAGTGACGCACAAAACGTCGAAATAGACGTACAAAAGGGTACGCGATGTGAAATTAACGACCTCGAGATTTAATAGTGGCGGAACTCTTGACCGTTTTCGTCCCACCTTGGGGACTCATTTTAACCCACTTTCCACGACGTACAAAACGGAAGTAGACGCACAAAACGGCACAAAACGATGTGAAGGAAACAATCTCGAAATTCATTGGTGGCGGAAGAGCAATAACTTGTTCCGCCATATTTGTAGGCCCATTTTGACCCACTTCCGGTGATGCACAAAATGTGGGAATAGCCGCATAAAGCGACACAAAACACGCACAAAAGATGCAAAACAAAGTACCTTGAAATTCTTTGGTGGCGGAACAAGTTAATGACGCCGTGAGCACCAATATAAGTATATACTGTAGTTCTTACCAGTTGGCGCGGTAGGTCAGTGGTAGAGCGTTCACCTCCGGTGCTTGAGGTCCCTGGTTCGATCCCAGCTCGCGCAGTTTGTACTTTGTGGTGGACAAACACCGTGCTCGTGGATTTTCTCGGGGTTCTCCCGTTTCCTCCCACTTTCTTCATTTCATTCATTTCCTATCATCACCGTCTCCTTTAGCCTATCCGGTATAAGCGTGAGACGTAAAACTAAAGATTTCTTATAATTTTTGTAGTTCTTACCATCAAGGCTGAGAACTGCACGGTCCAATTTTTTAGCCAAAGTAGAAGCCCAACCGGAATAGTGATGTCAACCGACTCGGCTTGGTTCAACTGAGCGTACCGACTCGGCTTGGTTGGGATTACCCATCGACTGGGCTCAATTGAGCCAATGGCTTGAACCGGCTCGGTAAAGACGAGTCATCGGCTCGGCTCGATTGGAGCCAATGGCTCGAACCAGCTCCGTTGAAACGAGTCCATAGGCTGGGTTCGAGTCAGCTCAACTGAGCCGATGGCTCGAACGGGCTCGGTTGGGGTAAGCAATCAGCTCAATTCGGCTCGGCTCGTGTGAGCCATCGGCTGGAGCTGGCTCGGTTGGATGAGCTGTTGGCTCGGCTCACTTCTCGGTTCGGCTCGATAAGTGAATAAGCTGTGAGCGAGCCGCTTGAGCTGTTGACAACCCTAAACCCGGGTCGAGCAGTTTTGAACATGTTTGGCTGGAGTCCCATAACTTCTAACAATTTTTGGCTCGAGCCCGAATACTTGCTCCTCCTGAACTCAAACCAAGAACCTCGTGACCGATGTCCTTGCCTCCTGAAGATTTCTTGACGACCGAGATCGACAGTCAACTAATTTTTAGTATTCCGATTACAAACCGCCTATATTCCATGTTTATACAGGTACACGGTGTTATAATGATAATTAATTATAGAAGTAGTAGTAGTATCATTGATTATTGTATTGTCTATGTAGGATACTTGAAGATAGTAGTACTTGGAACTACACAAAGGATTTAGCTCGAATTGGCTCGACTCGACTGGAAACTCGATCCGAATTCGAGTCGAGTTGGGGGAAATTTTTCGAGCCGAGATCTCAAGTCGAGCTCAAAGATGTCTGCTCGAACTTGCTGGTGCCCATTCCTATTGTATGCATGACGGGCATATAGAGTTCTTTCGAGGGGGATAGAACCACAAACATAATATATTTTAAAAAATACTTAGTTTCCTGGCTTTCTTCCCAGGGGGGGGGAGGGATGGTAGGTATCCAGCATTTCTTATAAGTACCTTATTTGAAATATGTAAAACAGTAACAAGTGGACAACACAATACACACACATCTTCTTATCTTCAGTTTTAATTGCTGATTTCAATTGCAATTAACAATTACAATTAACAATTACAAGTTTCAATTGTCAATTGCAATTAACAATTGAATGTTTCAATTGCACCCTTTGCAATTGACAATTAACAATTAAAAGTTTCAATTGCCTGGTGACCAATTAACAATTAACAATTGACGAAAATTTAATTGCAAATTTTATGATTGAATTCAATTGCAATTGAAATTAATTGTCAATTACAAATTGAAATCAATTGCAATTGAAATCAATTGCAATTGATTTTCAGAGCAATTACTTTCAATTGATTGATCAATTGCAATTGATTTCAATTGATTTTGCCCAACACTGCTACAGACGATGAGAGCATCGTTTATGCTTACGACTCAGAAACTAAACTGCAGTCTTCTCAATGGAGTCCTGGGTCTCCAAGACCCAATAAGCACGCATGGGAAGAAGCAAATTGAAGACGATGCTCATTTGTTTCTTTGACTAAGAGGGGATCGTACGCTGGGAATTCGTCCTATATGGAAGCACGGTCAATGCAGATTTCTACTGTGATGTCCTAAGAAGGTTGCGTGAAAATGTACGTCGCAAAAGGCCACAGAAATGACCTAAAGGTAACCTCATTCTACACCATGACAATGCACCTGCACACCGGTCCTTTAAAGTGGCGCAGTTTTTGGCTAAGAACACCATGACAATGGTTCCCCATTTCCCATACTCACCTGATCTGGCCCCCTATGACTTTTTTCTTTTCCCCAAGCTGAAGCTTCAGATGAAGGAGCGAAGATTCGGCACCATTCCAGAAATTCAAGAAGAACCGCGGCGGGTACTTGACACTATTTCAAAAAAAAGGATTTCCAGAAATGTTTCCAAGCATGGCAGAAACGCTGGGACCTCTGTATTAATGCAAATGGGGAGTACTGTGAAGGTGATGGAGGAATTTAACTTCAAAGGTAAGAAACTTTCGTTTTACAGATTCAGTCCTGGAACTTTTTGGATACACCCTTATATATATGCTGACTCGAATTTGAAACATTGCAATGGTTTCTGGGTAAAACTTATATTTAAATTTATGCGTCGACCTTAAAATCCCGACACATGCAGATCTATACTCTAGGTGCTAATGAAAAAATGGATCGTTAACATCAGCTTGTTTGTTAGTGCTATCATCACCGTCATAGTCCTAAGTATATTATGTCTTCATTGGTATGTCGCTTGATACAGGCTGAGAAAGTTTTATGCATCACATGCTCTGTGTCTTCATTTTGCTCGCTTTTCTACAGATTACACTACAAAATGTTTGAAAACGACTTTTAGACACAGTTAGGACACTTTACAGATTACCGACTCTCATGGACACCGCCAGATGACACATCTTCACCCCCTTTTAGATACTGTTTTCTTTTTCAAGTATGTCCCAAATGTATTTTCAGAACGTGATATAGCTTTTTCTCGAAGTGTTTGCTGAGTAGAAGTGTTTTAAATATGTCGCACTATACACCGTGTTTTAAGAATTAACGCTTTGTGACACACGAAGCAGACTTTTAGAACACTATTTGATCAATTTTCTCCTCAGAAAGTGTTCTAAAAGTGTTAAAAAATATCTTATTTTTTACAGTGTAATAGAGAATAATGTGGTAGTTTTCCGTTGCTTTCCAGCGAACCGTTAAAATAACTCTAATTAGAAAGGTGTTGGTGTCAAGTTACCATACTAATCATAATGTTTTCTGCTAGCTTTACTACTGGAAAATCTTTGCATTTTCCCTGCATATTCACAATCTGCCTACTCCATTCAGACTATTTGGTACCCTTTAGAAATAATCTACACCGATATGGCTTTAGATTTCGCTGCAGTAGTTGTTCAACATAAATATATGCTATAGAGATGTCTATCCGGAAAATGTTTGACACTACAATAAAAATATTGCTGACATTTCCTAAATTCTCTTAACACCTTTAATAATGCATAGAATGAAAAGAACTGATAATATCAACGAAGTAATACAATGAGGATCCTCCAAGGACTTTCAAGGCTTTCTACCCTTTGTGACAACTAATACCGATTATGGCTATTCAAGATTCTAATCTTTTCTATGACGCAATGCACAACAAATAGCTACAGCATACATTGCTTGCCACTATGTAACAACACCCGTAACTAAATTATTCAAATTGAAAAATGGAAATGTGATCTGATATTCGAGACATTTCCTCTTCCTGTTATTAAAGAAATATCTTTCAAGACATTTCTCATTTTTGCACATTCTGTGTCAGTATATTTATTAGTTTCTTTTTCTTCTTCTTCTCTATTGTTAAGCTACAGTGTGGGCGAATCTTTCTGCAGCAATCTTATCATCAATCGAGTATATTACAGATTCACAAATCAACACTATTGTAAGTGATACTAAAAGAACATGTTTTATACAACAGCAGCATTTCAGATTTTGCTTGGGGGTGCAATATTCTCCACCGATATAAATAATTTCATTAGTGCCTATGTATATTTTTATATTATTGATCAAAACATTCAAGAACATTTTGCATAAGGATTTGAACAACGCAGATTTTGTTCTAACCCGATTTCTATTAATATACGTGTGTATTTATGAATTAGCAATAAGTTTGCCAAGACATTAAAAAAATATCCTAATGGAAGATGATGACTCGCACACTTATTTACTCGAAAAGGTGAATACATGGTACTCACCAATTTTGTAAGCTTGGTCCAGAAGATTTAGTAAGTATTTCATATCTCAAATACAGAAATTATACATATTTTCAATACAAGAGACCAAAAGGAACACATTTCTGAGAAAGTTACCGTCAACACCCGTAACTAAATTATTCAAATTGAAAAATGGAAATGTTATCTGATATTCGAAGCATTTCCTCTTCCTGTTATTAAAGAAATATCTTTCAAGACATTTCTCATTTTTGCACATTCTGTGTCAGTATATTTATTACAAGTTGAGTTTTGCTTACGAAAGATTTGCCTTGCTCTCCATAAGAAACTATTGAGCATCACACCGAAAATGGTTATTTATTTATTTATTTATTTATTTTGTTTTTGCTGTAAGGCTATACGAGACGTGGGCCTATAGCTTAACGTGGGATTTGGACCAGATTAAGTTCACCGGGAATCGAACCGGGTTTCCTGCCTCAAATATTCGTAAGCTAATCCGAACAAATGGAAAGAAAGTTTAGTGTGTCCAGTGCCAAAGTCTGGAAATAAAAATGAAATACAAAACATCAGACCTATAGCTATATTATCTCCTTTTGCCAAAATTTTATATGCACGAATTCTGAATCACGTTAAACCAGCTATATCAATGCATCAATATGTTTTTTTACGCAATAGATCTACTACAACAAACCTAGCAGTTGTAACAAATTTTATAGCAACGGAGTTAGAGAAAGGCAGCCAGGTAGACGTTATTTATACCGACTTCAGTAAGGCATTCGATGTTGTGGATCATGATGTTCTAGTGCCGAAATTAACAAGCCTAAACTTTACAAAGTCGGCAATTAAATATATAGTGTCATATTTATGTAATCGGAAACAATCTGTTCTATACAAGGGGCATATCACTGAAAAGTTTGCTACTCTGTCTGGGGTTCCTCAAGGATCTCGTTTGGGTCCTCTGTTATTTCTCCTACTTATTAATGCTATTCCGCTTTTTATTGAAAACTCTGAGATTCTCCTATTCGCTGATGATCTCAAATTATATTCTAGAATTAATTCAACTGAAGACTGCATACAACTACAAGACCTACAGCGAGTTCAAACATGGTGTGATGACAACAAATTAATAATAAATGTATCTAAGTGTAAATCCCTTTCTTTTACGAGAAAAAGAAATCCCATCACCTTTGACTATATACTGAAAGAAACCAAACTGTCTAGGCCAAGTATTGTTAAAGATTTAGGTGTTATTTTTGATCCTGAATTAAATCTCAATCAACACACAAATATGATAACAAACAGCGCATATAGAAACTTAGGTTTAATGTACAGAATAGGGCAAGACTTTTTCAGTGAGACAACGTTAGCAACACTTTATTTTACATATGTTAGATCAAAATTAGAATATTGTTCTACTATATGGACTCCCAATAATAAAAAAAATACTCTCAAGAAATAGGAAGCATTCAAACAAAATTCTTGAAAATGCTTACATACAAAGAAAACTAGTTTTTATCCCAAATATTTTTTCTACAATGATCTAGTAAACAATTTTAATTTTCAAACTTTAGAAAAAAGAAGATGAATGTTGGACTTGTTATTCTTATACAAGTTATTAAATAACAAGATTGATTGTATCGAGTTGGTCTTGAAACTATCACTGCGGATTTCCACTTGCAAAACCAGAGTAGAGAATACAGGTACACTTTATTGTGTGAAAGCTAGAAGGATGCTATGTGGAGGCTGTGTACGTTATATAATGACATTGTAAATAAGCTTAACAAAGTGGATGTATTTAGTTTATCAGAAAACAGGTTCCGATTATATGTAAAACAAGAAATTTTCTATAGAAATAATTAATAATTTTATGTATGTAACATTTACTGTATATACACAACACTATAATTGGGCATTAAGCCTGTTGTGTTGTATATTAAATAAATAAATAAATAAATAAATAAATAATCATGTAGTCACCAGGGTGCTCTCCCACACCATATAGCCACAGTGTACCTTGGAATCTGAGTAACTAAGAAAAGCGAATCGCAGGAGCTCAGCTTACTGAAGATTTAATTTTGTAAAAATAAATAAATAAATAAATAAATAAAATAAAAAAGGAAAGAAAAAGAAAAGAAAAACTATCAAACTCATCAGAATTTTCTCTACGAATAGCTGTATAGAGTAAAGACAGCAATAGATAGAGACAAGCTGTTTCCTGCAATAAGTATCCCAAGAACACATTTTATCCCCACTCTAATCTCTCTACTAAAACTAGAAGTGATAGTAATCTGCTAGTACTTTCGGTTTCAATATTAATTGAAAAAATATCACGCCATATGAACCAAACTGCTTTCTTGGTGTATACGTAACGCTGCTATTTGTTTATTTGTACGCATCTTTTAATTTTTGAATATTCCGCAAAACGACGATACAACATAATGAAACTAAGAAAATATTAAAAGGCCATGTGTAATGTGCCATTACAGTCAATGTAATGGAATTTTTGTTTGGAGGGACCCAATACTTTCCGAACGTACCATGTACTGTAAATTTTTCAATACATAACTTTCGACCTATGTATTAAATTCATTTATTCTTTACTTTAACCAAAATTAATGTGGGAGATTCGGAATAATCTAGGAAGAATTATATTTCGGAGAATATTTTCTTTATTTATATATTATTTCATCATAAACTCTGTATATGGCCATTTCAAATGGACGATTATTGAAATTATCATCTTAATGCGAAACAAAACATACGTCAGCAATTGGACAGAATTTTCTGAGATTGTCCACCAATCTGATATTCGTCAGAATGATTTAGACCCCCTTCGTCGCTCTCTGATGCCCATACCCTCCCAAAATCCGGTTTCATCCAGTTTTTACTATTTTCTATTCGTTTTATATTTTCGGCATCCAAAATTCTTTGTTCTGATTGGAACTATTTCTGACGCCTGAGTATCATGGCGCATCTTCCTGTTGTTCTACTTGGGAAAGGTTTCTAGTAACACCATGTCAGTTTCGCTCCCTAAATATTTTGGATTTTTTCACGAGAAAGCAGTAAAATCCAGGTAAAATGTTTTAGTTATGAAATAAATAATGAGGAAACCTTTTGAGAGTCTCAAGTGAGCGAAATTTCACTCTAGAACAGTCAAAAAATCTAAAATAAGGAATCTCAAGTCAAGAACGCCATGATTGTATCTACAGATAGCTATGGACAGGATTCGGAGTGAAGTGCATCAAATTTTTGGGTTAAGTGATCTTTTGAACTAAGTCTTGACGTTCAGGATATCCTCTCCACCTCCTAAATTTTCCCTTAGGTTACGATAGGTCTATCCTAATATAACTTTTGTCTGTATACGTAGTATATGTGATTTTGTTTTACATTGCGGTATTCATAGGCTTCTTTATACCTAAGTTAAATTTCATAATGTCAGTATAAGTTAGCACAGGGACTTTCACTTATTTCCTGAGTTGATCACAGCTTCAAACGCATCATGAGCTAAATATAGAATCAAAAAAGGGTTCCTCTCCCTTCCGGAAAGGGACCTTTTTTCCATTAATAGTTTCAATCTGTCCTTCCTGGTGCATTGGCAATAATTTTCAAATTTAAAAAGATGTATAGTTAAGAGAAGGGCCACTTGACTCTGATTATTCCGTTCCTTTTCCCAGTTTACAGAACCGATTGTGGATATGGTGAAATTTAGCGATTTGTTTGATTTACGTTAGTTGATTTGTGTCATAATATGAATTAATATGTGTAGTGATATGTATTAGTATTGCTTTCTTGGTTTATGTGGGATGTAGCATGTATGTGTGTAACTTAGTACGTAGATAGTAGGAGTATTGCGTGAGTAAAAGTATGAGTTATTTATTTTCGGACAGTGTATTGTTGTGTAAGTATTCATCTCTTTTGGTCAGCAAAGAAAATTCATAGTAATTCCGTAATGTCATTATATAGTATACTGATTATAGTTAACCGATAACAGAGTACAAAGTGTGTTTTGTAGAACAAAGTTTGTTTTCATATTACCAATGTCATCTTGTATCGGGCAACGAACTACTCACCACTAGTGTTTTGTTTCTCCTAGACTTAAGGATCTAATCAACCTGAAAAATGCCTTTCTTTTGTAATTATTGATGCATTAATATTAGTTCTGGTCCTATCAATAAATATATAGACAAATTACATTATAATGTTGCTTCTCTGAGAAGCACAATACTTTATATAGTTTAGTAACGGAATTATTAATAAAAGTAAACTTTGCTATTGTCCCTAAACTGAAGTTTTTCAATATGGCATTATTCTGTTGTCAGGTTGCAGTTTCAAATTCTCTCCGCTGCTTTCTGTGAACGATCGCATTGTTGTCGCTATCAAAATATAATTGCATTTAGTTAAGAGGATAGCTAATGATATTGAATCCTCATTGCATATAAAAAATAATATGAAGCCGTGAAGTAAAATATACTGTAGTTTGATCTGAATGAATTTAGTATCACTTCATACAAATTCTCGTTTATTGATCAATGTACTGTAGTGACTTGTTGATTTATATATATATATATATTGAGACTGCTTTAAACAGTCAAGGGCAGAATGATGGAATAGGGTGTCAATAAAGAAATTTGCCATAAATGAGAATAAATATAAATGAATAAAGATAGTGATTTTATATATATATATATATATATATATATATATATATATATATATATTTATATATATATATACATGTATATATATTGTACTAAGTGTGAGTAAATAATAGGACACCCGGGTATATATGTGAATTTTGCCTCAAGGTATTGATATATTTAGTACACTGACCATTACATCAGAATTTTGTGTGAGAACAGCGTGTTGTGTGAAAATGATGGATTGTATTTTCACTTCGTGGCTCGACCTATAAAAGCAACCGTACATATTAACTGCTCATCTGGTCTGACGATGCGAATGGTGGTCATGTAGCAAATGATTCCGGCAAGTTTCAAGTAATCACATAATAGAATAGCTGTTTGCAGAATTAGTACAGTTTAAATATATGCATTCATCTTACATTTACGATACTACTCTGCAACTCTGATTTTTTACGACTTCACCTGATTAAGCCAATTTCATTATTGTTCACAGAGGTGACTGAGTGGATAGGATCTAATAACCTAGTAAATTTATTACAGTAGATCTCGTGTTACCGTACCAGGACGTCCAAAATCTCAATGTCCATGAATTTTCACTTCTTTTATTTCTAGTATATCGTGTTTGAAATTAGTTGACGCCTCAAAGTTAGAGCCCTTGAGGACTGGTAGCGAGTAGTAAAATTTGGCAGCCAACTTACTAGTATA
Organism: Thermobia domestica; assembly: GCF_964235325.1. Taxonomy (NCBI): domain Eukaryota; kingdom Metazoa; phylum Arthropoda; class Insecta; order Zygentoma; family Lepismatidae; genus Thermobia; species Thermobia domestica. The sequence goes on along the minus strand of NC_137462.1, from coordinate 163,923,403 downwards.
AAATTTATTTTATTTTTTTAGTTTTTACAAACCCCTGTTAGAATTTTTTCTATTTTATTGATTTTATTCTAGTTTTCCGTACTTCTGAGAGGTCGGATAATTTTTATTTAGAAATTCTAGATTAGAGACTACACCAATCTTCCGGCTGGACCGGCCGTAATCTGAGTGAATCGGTACCGGAAACGGTTAATAGTCAATCATTGCACAGGGCTTATCCCTTGTGAGATAGTTGCCTAGAAGGCACGGACTCGTACTTAGGCACTCAGAGACTACGCTGGGCCACGCATTTTTGTAGGTCATCTGTTTCGGCATATAAAAATGTATTTGCTGTGGATTGTCATATGTCTAAATTCGACCACTTTTCTTTGTAGTATTTAGTGTACTAGTGTATTTTCCTTTGGCACGCCGCTTTTTCTTTTCTTTATCTATCTCGATATTATCTTCAAGATTTTTTATTTTTCATCCTCTTCCCCCCGAGTTTTGAACTTCACAAACATCAACCATTTGACATATATCATTTGAATCTGAATTACCAACTGAGATGTTGCGAGACATGATTCGTGGAAGTGTTTGTTGATGTTGAATGTCAAGGGGTCGTTATATATCACAATTTTACCCACCGCGATAGCGAGTGATAGTTCAGTATACAATTAAATTTTTGCTTTCATTTCTTTCATGATTACCCACCTGAAATTTTCCCTTGTGTTATCCGTCATTTTTCTACTTTTGGTTTCATTGGTTACCATAGAGGTGAATATTGTCGTAGATATTTGGACCCAAAAGTATTGCTAACATTTCTTGATTCACTTATATCTATATTTTCTGTGTTTACGTGCCTGCCTTGCAAATTAAATGTTCACTCTTTTTTAACAGAACGTTTGAGAATATGAAATTTATCATTATGCGCGGTTAATCAGTTGAATTAGTGATATAGTCGGATTGTTCTTTATATGAAGTGTTGCAACCTGAAAAATTTATTTGTCGGGGTTATTAATTTGAAGGATTAAGTGAGTATTGAGTATATGTATGTTGAGATATAAATACGAATTGAATATGAATATTATATTAAAGTGAAATGTATAATGTTTAATTGAGTAGATCAATATGTGTAAAGGGTCTTAGTACCTTGCCCCGAAGGGTTGTTGGTTGCCATAGTTTTGAAATATCCGACGAATATAAATTGTGAATTTAAAATACCGCCGCATGTTAAATATTCTCTTTAATCTTTGTAATGTTATTAAGTAACTTATGTAACTACTAATATCGTGTGTAATTATACCAACTGCATGAGGCATGAAACTTAGGCAGGTCTTCGTAACCCTAATTTATCAGCAAATCTACCCTCAAGTTTATAAACCTAAAATCCTTATGTACCATTACATTTCAATTTTATCCATTATATACGAATCCGCAAACCTGAGCAGTGTTCCACCTTAGTAATCGTGCTCTTGATACAAAAAGAAATCTCTTTGGACCTAGAAAATTCTCGTTTTTCAATACGTTGTACAAATATAACTATAAATGTGTGTACCTTGTGATACAAGGTGATAGTGATTTAAAGGTAGTCAAGGAACGAGATAATAACTGAAATGACCCGATAAGTGACGTAGTCACCGTAATATTAGTGAAAAAACTTTGTTCTCTTAATCCAGAAAAAATGTATAGGTAAATACGTTTACAGATTGAATATGTGTTGTTTACAATTTATAAATATGATTTCATGTGTGTACATTTAAATAAAGTGAAGTTAAGTATATGGACACCAAAAGGGTGCTTTGCTAATACGTGTGACATAACAAATCATCGGAAAGTACGAGAAAGGATTCGTTGAATTATTCTTCTTTTTGAAATTTCTTATGAGGTACAGACTCAATTTCTAACCATCAACTTTAAGTTTTTTTCTTTCGTATGAAATATTATAAAAAGTAACTAGATTTAAAAAAAATGTACATTCTATTTTATCAAAAAATTTAAATTAATATTTTTTCGTCTGTCTACTAATATCAAATATATATATGTATATTTACATTGATGTAGTCCGATATTGTATGTGGGATGATACATTTATGTGTATACTTATTTGCATGTTCTTAACATTTTGTGTTTAATTTCTGAATAGAGGTAATAAATGTTCACCAACTGTAGCTAGATAATAGTTTCATTTAAACTGCTTTACCTATATCAATACATTGTCCTCTATGTATGTGTGTGTGTGTGAATGCATGACAACTTTAGTTTAAGTGATAGCATTTAATATTGATTTACTACGATAGTTTTTATAATATGTGTGTAATAGTATATTATCTGTATTGGTGCATGACCGAAGTCATGAAGGATAATTAGCTCTAAATTACTCTAAATCGGCTCTGGGAGGAAAGCCAAAATAATAGGATAAGCTCTAATAACGACAGTCATTTCAGGCATTTCAAAACTTCTATTTATGGAAAATGTGTACATTACTTTGATTTTTTCCTTGACTAATTCAAATGCATTTGATCTCCACTATTCAGGTAATTCAGATCCTGGATAAAGATTATTCAACATTTGAAAATAACACACAAACGATTAAATTAAAACTTCTCGTCACCTTGGCTGGCTCAGGGCAACTCCTACTTGTGCAGTTGCCTGGATCCAGGTCAGGGTAGTATGAGGAAACATGTGTCTCTTCAGGATCACTTCCGAATTGATCCTCAAGTAATAACATTCGAAATAAAAATGAAAATGAAATCTTTGAGTTTTACGTCCCACGGTTATGCCGGTTAGGCTAAAGGAGACGGTGAAGATGAGAAATGAATGAAATGGTGGAATGAAGAAAGTGGGAGGAAACGGGAGAACCCCGAGAAAACCCACGCACACGGTGTTTGTCCACCACAAAGTTCACTTGGCGGGGCTGGGATCGAACCCAGGACCTCAATCACCAGAGGTGAACGCTCTACCACTGAGCCACCGCGGCCCCGTAATAACATTCGAGTATGAATCACCTTTTCAATAACTATTCAAGGTACTCTACCATATTTTCATCATTATTCAGTAACCCTTCATCTCTAGTTCCTTCTTCCTTTCTCCTTTTCCTCTTCCTCTTTCCTTTTCTCCTACCTTCTTCTCTTCTTTCTCACCCTTTCTTTTTATATTTCTAATAAAACTGAAGAGGGGTCGTGACTGGGAATTGCCACTATAGACAAGGTCATAAGATTCTTTTGATATTTCTCTTCGGAAGTCCGATATAAATTAACCAGTAACGAAATATACATATAACCAGCATAAAATTCCAAAATTCATTCATTTTACTTTATTTGACTAAATTATCAAATTGAAGATTATCATATAGCGACTCCACTTTCCCACTCACGATTTACGCTATTTTTCTCTTCACATGCCTCTAGCACTGCTTGGTACCGTAGATCATATTATTATTATTATTATTATTATTATTATTATTATTATTATTATTATTATTATTATTATTATTATTATTATTATTATTATTATTATTATTGAGACTACCTGTCCATTTGTTTAAAAGATTGATCATCATAGATCTTCTTGTATTCTCTTAAGATATAAGATAAATTTACGATGTTGCATACACTACGGTACTAACCTTAGAAGAAGAAGACTGAAATTGTCTATTATTTTGTCTTCTTCTCTTAAAGAGGGGGCACTAGAGCGCTTGCCTCTGGTGCGTTGGGTCCCTGATTCGATCTCTGGCCAAGAAAGTTTGTGGTGGAAAACATCGTGGGTTTTCTCAGGTTAACTTCTGTGTCCTCCTACATTCTCATTCCATCAATCCTTCCATCATCGTACACTTGTCGTAATTATCCGAGGCTATAATCGTGGGACGTTAAACTGGGAGATTTCATTTAATTTTTATTTCTTCTTCTTCTAGTTTATTTTATCTTTTACCATTACTTTTGTTATATTACAAAGAAAATATTTTTCTTTCTTTCTCTCAAAGAATTTCCTAATCATTTTCTTTTCATCTTCTATCACCACTATTTCCTTTCGATTCCTCATTTCTCTAATACGTTCTCCCTAGTTACTCATTATAACTAATAAAGTTGCTTCTTTCTCTTCACAATAGATATGAACAGTTCCAGTCATTTTTTATTGCTCTTTCTTATTAAAAATTACAAGTGTCACAGTATATATGACGTGAAAGAGTTTGGTTTGTCACAGTGTACACAGAAAATTGAAGATTGATTTTTTGCGTTTCCCCTCACCCTCCATTCACCGCTCAAAAATGTTACTGTTGCAGCTAAATTTTTATCAAACCCAGGTTTAAATATAGCAATTTACCTCAAATTAAATTATGTACCCTTGAAGATGAATAAATAATTGAAAATATAAAATAATTAGATTTGTCGAATAGAAGAGCATTTAGTTCCATTTAAGCATTGTGTTCCACCGACAAACTAGTATATTGTATCCTGAACATTATACTAAGCCGCTAATCTTAATAGCACTGCTGGTAGTTTATCAAGCAGGAATGATATCCATACTTACTTCCAATAGAGATACATAGAGAATTGATTTTTGGTTGTTCATATCTTAGTATCAACTGGATGGATCACCTCCATGAAAGAACTCTGTTTCATAACTTTTGACTCTACATCCTGGCCAAAATTAATAGTGATCCATTAAGTGGTTCTTGAGATTTTGTGTTTCTAGTAGAGACCTGCACAGGCCGGGATTGGGCGGGCCGACTCTTTTATTTCTTTGGGCCGGGCCGGGCTTGGGCTGGCTGACACTGATCTCTCTTCAGTTCAAAGTTTAGAAGTTCAAAGTTCAGAACCAAAGTTTAGAAAATGTTTCTGAGGGTTAGGTCAAATTTAGTACTGAATTTTGAGAAAGATTCGGGCTCGAGTTAATTTTTTTTAAAAAAATTATCGGGCTGGGGTCGGGCCAAAAACTTTTAAAATTTATCGGGCCCGGGCCGGGCTTGGGCCAAGAATTTTGCAAAACTTATCGGGCCGGGCCGGGCTCGGGCTGGATTGGGTTCGGGCCGAAAAATTCGGCGCGTGCAGGTCTCTAGTTTCTAGACAGACACATGGTCAAAGTAAATATATAAAATGAAGTTTGGTATAGCAAACTCTTTAAAAATTAGAAGAATGTAAATTCATTCTAAATATAGAACGACTTTCGAAATGAAACACCAAACGTGAGAAGATCAAGCCAGAAAGTTAAAACAACTTCTAGAAAGATAATTCACTAGTTTAGAAAATAATCTCCATCTCTCTGCCTGCTGACCTGTGTTCACGCTGAATTTATATAGAGGAAAGTATTAGGCTCACTACTCATACTGAATTTATATAGAGGCTCATCTTTCGTTTGTACTTACTTTACTGCAGGAACGCATATAAATATTTTATGCTCCTGAGACCCCCAAAAAGCTTGCTTCCCCATTGTTGTTCGTATGCTGTTAACAAAAAGAACAAAAGGTGACAAAAGACGAAACTGCGAAAAAAGAAGAAAAAAAAAAGACGAAATAGCCAATACTCGTAAACGAGGGAATTCGGTCGCGCTATAGTATCAACATTGTTTTCAGTAAGCCTATAGAGCTCCTTTAAATTTCTCTCTCGTGAAGCACCCACTTACCATTATTCAATCTCGATTTTTTATTATACGCTTCCTGGAAATTACTGGCGGTGGGCCTCAGTCCCTGTACTCCATGCCAAATGTACTGATGTGAATTGAAAATATTTCTATATTTTCCTATTGATAATTGTGAGTTTTCTACTAACCTTGTTTCCTCTTGAGAAATGAGCACTCTTACTCATACTACCACTATTAACTGGAAACTTTTCTATGTTATGAACGTCATATCATAAGCACACTCAACATTATTACATAATTGGGTAATACTCACATTGAAGACATTGTTGTTCGTTTGAAGAGAGAAAAAAGCTTAAAGTTGATTTTGCCTGCAAATGTACTCTAGGAATCCACAAATTAAACATTTATTGACGGAAAGGAGTGTAGAATACCTTCAAATATTAAGACTTTTTTGTTGTTGTGTTTGTATCTAATTTCGTGCTGAAGAATATTGTTGTCATAGTAATTATTCTTCTATAGACAGGAAAATTATTCATTGTTATATTAATTCATTGTTAGATATATTGTATATATTATGTGTAGAGATTCTCCTGTTTCCTTTCATTTTATCAATCAAACGAATTGGGATTTTATTGTACCTTTTTTTTGAAAAGTATATTTTGTTACTTCAATGTAAATTGAAATGTACATATTCCTGATTATATAAAATAGTAACACAAGCACAGAGACGAGATATTGCACCATGGTACTATTGATATTTGATAGCAGATGCAACATGGTACAAAAAAGAAAGGTGAAATAAGTTTTTACCATTGTGTGCGACTAGTGACTGTGATTGAAAGCCAATCAGAACGTACATTGGTCAGTGTTGCCAAGAGACATCACGGAGATCAGTAATAGCTGCGATATGATATAGTCTCAAGAGGAAGTGATTATAGATGTTCTGCACAGTACTGCCACAAGCGTATGCGACCATCATGGTAATGGAGACAAGTGGGATTTGTCAAAGAAAAGGGAATCATGTCATTTTCCCGGTCATTCATGACGTCCCTGTCATCATTTCAACTGCAGACAAGTATTGTGTGCAGTCAATGAGAGCTGCATCATACGGTGTTATGGAAAAAGATAATGTCCAAGAACAACATTGGTATTTGCAACCAGGCTCTTTCGTGGAAATTAAAATGCTCTCCTGATAGGTCAAAGATCTCTTGCCAGCAAAAGTCGAAATTTGCTGGTATGACTGCTGCATTCGAGGACATGGCATATTTTAATTGGCAGAGAACTTAAACACTGAGCAAGGAGACATTCTTTCATGTAACTGTTGATCTCTGTTCTTTCCTCGGTTACTAGGAGACATATCCAATTGTTATAATGTCGGATTTACTGGATAGCTCCTTCCCGAAACAGCAATTTTGATAATTAATATAAAATAAATATACAAAGAAAGCAAAAGGAAAAGAAAAACTAAGAAACTACCTTTGGTATCGAATTTATTTGCAATAGGGCATATTGAGTTAAATTTATATTTATCTCTCCTCATCCAATGATTGCTAGACAACTCGTGAAGATAAAATATTCTATCCATTAATGTTAGGTATTTGATATGATATTATGGCTCTCTTTCCAGGTATCTGACAGATATTCTGAGCTTCGTCTTCAAAGTTCGCTAATTGGTGGCGGCATAACGTTCTAAGTAAAATTTGTCTAATATAACCTGGAATAATTCGTCATGATATTATAGTATTAAACTTGCAGTAAGCCACCTCAGCACACGCATTAGGCCGAGTACTCTGCCCGATTTGTTTAAAAATCCCATTCGGGCAACAACATTGTTGGTTATGCATTGTGTTTTGTTTATATTAGATAAACACTTTGTTTTAGTTTATTATCTTTGTCTTACTTTCTTACATATTATTTAAATTTTATTTTTCATCTTTTTAAGTTTTGTTAACTTTTTCTTGTAAATATAGAAGGTTGATCCATCGATATCTGTCCGATTTTGATGTTTCATCTATCTTAGGAAAAACCACAGGATCACAATCAGTTGCCCTCGATGTGAGTGCCATGTGCCTTGGCAATAGCCTTACACCGTTCATTGGAGAAGGCTCCGATAAAGTACAAGAACGGAAATTTTGAGCTACTCCTAGTAGCAGGCTTTTCAGAGGCTACGGACAGTGGTAACGGAACGAAATGGTCTTTTCAATAGGCCAAACTTGCGAAAAATCCATGGGACTGGCGAAAAGTGACTTCAGTGGTATGTTCTTGAAGGGAATAACCTGGATGCTGGAGTCTGCAGCCATGTGTTGTGGAAATCTCTGTGTAGAACGGGATGTTCGTGATGATGATTTATCTATATGCACACCAGTGGTGGATCTAGCCCGGGTGGATCTAGTGTATTATTATACTTATTATTATGTAAATAAACGTTTTTTTCTTAGTTGTAGACTTGGTAACATTACTTTCCGGACAGACCATTCAGAGTTCAATTTTCTTAGAACAAAAAAAAAAAAAAATCTTGTTTCTTAATATATCTTCTTCGTGTAACTAATTTATGCATGTACGAACCAGTAAGTGTTGGAATAGGGGAAGAAATGACAGTGATCACAGATTTTGCTTTTCAACAATCTTATTGTGTGCCTAGAAGAGATAGTGGGGAAGAGTCTGAATAAGAAAGTGGGTATTTCGATAGGAGTATAAGAGGATGAAGATTTTTACGGCTTACAGATGATATGGTACTGATTGCGGAATCTAAAAAAAAAAAAAAAAAAAAAAAAAAAAATCGGAAGCTCTTGGTGGTGAAGCTGCAAAGAAACTGGGATGAAATAAATGTTAGAAACACAAAACAATGGAATGAAACGAGATTTCCATAAACTTTCAAGAGATGAGACTAGAAAAGTCATTTCTCATCTAGTTTCGTGGGCAACATTATAGCTAAGGACCTTGCGAAAATAGAAGTTTTTCAGTTTTCGGCAATTGAATACCTATAATGATGACAGTTTGTGGATTTATTTTTGTCTTCTTCATGTTTAGTTTCATATTTCATTTCTTCTTCATTACTTTACTTAACTTTCCTACTGATTCCTCTTATCCGTGTTCTCTCCCCAACGTCAAGTTTTAGTCCACGTAATCTAACATTGCTAAGGGAAGCCATTAACCGAACAAAGGGGTAAGGAATGGAGTTATAAGTAAATGTAAATATACTCTGTCACAAATCATCAATAACTTCCTATCTATTCTGAAAATAAGTTAAGAAGGGGAGGTTGGGACCGGAAGTGAATTTAAACTTTACAAAAAAAAAAAAAAAAAAAAAAAAAAAAAACTTGACAGGAATATAAAATTTAGGAAGCGGTTTAATACTTTTTTTGTTATTATTATTATTATGGCATCGTCATGCAGTGGCTATATATAAAACATTGGTATCCATGGAACTTGGTTAAATATTCCACTCACACGCATTTCATATCTTATGTGATACCAATCAGTGGTACATCAATCTTAAACTTGTTTTCCCTTCTCACACATAAAGCTGCCACAGCGTTCGTAATCACAGGCTATGTGCCTAAGATTTTCTCACTCCACTCTACTATAAACGCTGCTGGCTATAAGCTCTTAACAGATTTATTTGTCCAAAAGAATGCTTTATATGTATATATGAATATCCAATGCCAATTCAGAAAGCTTGTCTCCTGCGTATAATGTACAGCAAGGGGAAGCTTATTGATGAAAATTAACATGCAATCTACAGCAAGCAATCAAATCTTAAATGGTTAAATACACCGTCCACGTGTGTATAACACTTGATAATGCATATATATATACGAATTTTATATTCGGTTCACATTTGATGCGGGACACTATTCTCGTCATGATATTAAATTAAAAACGATAGCTGACAACGGTAATCATATTGGAAACGGGAGAAAAAAAATATATTCATGTCGGGACGCTATCTTAGTGGTTAGCAGTACTAGGACCATTAGAAATAATAAGCACACCCGATGCATTTGCAAATGAAGATTCTTCATCGCAGCTTGATACTGGTTCAAATATATGCGTTAGCTTTATTATACATTCTGAGAAGAAAGATGAAACGTTATCTGGATTTAAGCTAATGAATATACTCAATACGAAATTCAAATCGACATATAACATGAATTATGACAATTTAAGGCAACGTAATCTTCTTTACAGATATCTTAGTAGTAGTAATAGGACAATCTCATTTAACTGAAGCAATTATTTTTTTTTTTTATTTCAAAAGAAATATTGCTTTTTTTCTTTCAACAGTGGAAATTTCAAAATTGAAGTACAGTTTTCCTAAAGGAAAAAATGTTGGCCGTCTTATCTCATTTCGAAAACCACTGTATTTCTATTAATAGATGAAATTAAATCAAATAATTGCAAATATTCTTAGGGAAAAATGAAACTTTAGTTCAGACCAAGCTAATAAAACTTCCTATATCATATAGTGTTCTGAGAATATAGCCATTAAAAGCAGTGGCTCCCAACCTTGTTTCTCTGGGAGGTAAGGTTTAAGAACAAACCTGGCACACGCCTTATGAACTCTGCATATTTCACGCTCTCTTTCTTTGCCGCTCGTTAGTCTTACCCTTTTTGTAATTTCAGATGCAGCATTGAATTCTCAAATCTTCAGTAATAATAATAATAATAATTCTCACCAATTTACATTAACTTTTATCAAAATTTCTGCATACTTTTATAGTGCAGTGCAGTATATCTATATCTATATCTATCTATCTATCTATCTATATATATATATATATATATATATATATATATATATATATATATATATATATATATATATATATATATATCTATCTATCTATCTATCTATCTATCTATATATATATATATATATATATATATATATATATATATATATATATATACAGTATGGCGCTAAATTCGTTGTATAAAAGAAGAGGGGTGATTCCTAAGAGCAAAAGAAAGAAAGAAAGTTCCAATATACATATAAAGTTCCAAGTAGAATAAAGAAAAGCGCGTAGTTTATGTGTTAAAGGCTTCCGAAAGCGTGCTAAAACAAACAAAGTTAAATATTACACAAATTACTGAGCGTAGATGTGTTGCAGCATGGTATCGTCAAAGAATCCTAACCTGCTCTATCCAAATTTGCAGTTTTCAGACTTGTGCAATGGTGGCGCAAAGAATTGCCCAAAGGACATTAGAGGTTTACGCATATTTTATGACATATATTGAGTTGATAAGAGCATGTAAAAGACATCTCACTACTTGGAAATAATACAACGTGGCAGATCAATACTTAGACACGCAGATAAAAGATGGCGGATGAGGTAGCAATCACTGTGTGTGGTTGCATATCTCCTCAAAAAAGCACTAGTAAAGACGTTGTACAAAAATTCACTAGAAGCGTCACGTCGATGCAATGTAAAAATACGTACAATCAGGACCCGATTAAGTGGGGCATAGGGGAGCTGTAGCCCCGGGCCTCCAGATTTGCTAATCCAACTCTGCGTACAACACAAGACGATAGGTAACAGAAAATAAATGAATTCCCATTGCTGATCTAATCATATTAATGATATTATAACGCTTTTCATGACGATCTCTTACCATTGCTATTTGTGTTTCGTAACGTCCATGCCTTATGTCATTCTTTCCAGTAGCTATTCTAACACATTGAGAAAAAAATCGTATGTGGCGTACGCAGAAACGTAGGTTACATGTGTAAATTCTGTAGTTTTTGGACTTAACGTATAGCAAACATATAACCTATATTTTATATGCTTTCCCTATAAGTGTTCCGAATAAGTGTACTTTCCGTACGAACGAAAGAACCGTATATAGATGGTCAGGATCTCACATACAGATAAACGTATATAACATATAGCTGACGTATGTAACATACCTATATGCATGTAATATACGGAAGATTGTTAGATGTCAGACATTCTGAAACAGCATAATGTAACAGCTAAGTGGGGGAAAGGGCAGTACATTTGTAGGATATGAGTAACATATGCTCCGTACTGATTTCTGTAGGAAACATAAGGATTCAGTATATTTGTACAATATACTGTTGTCCGGATATCGGATTCTTCTCAGTGCATATAGATCCTAGGCCGCTTCCTTCATTCCTCAGTTTTTCTTCTTTCCCTTTCCTTGTAGGGGCGGATCCAGGACCAACTTCTGGGGGGGGGGGCGGTGAGTTGTCATACTGCTACTTTTAAGGGCTCCAAACTTTGGGATGGGTTTTATTTACATATATATAAAATAAGAAAGTTTCCTCTTCTGGATATAAAAAATAAGAAAGTTTCCTCTGGATCCGCCTCTGTTTCCTTGGATAGTGTGAAAGCCGAAGGACGTCATGTCACCCCTCATATGTGCAGGGCTAACATGACCACATATGCTGAAAGTCCAGAAATCTAATTTCTAATCCTAATCTTAATATTTCTAGTTTTTACACAAAATGTTTGCGTAAAGTAAATGATCATGAAACTGGTGGAATGAGAATGTAGGAGGAAACGGAGGAACATCGAGAAGATCCACGGACACAGTGTGGTCTACCTCAAATTCGCGTGATCGGGAGCCAGGGAAAGTACGTACTGAAGGAGAGCACTCTACAACTGAGCTACCAGCAGTGTTGCCAACAACCTATGAAGAAAATAGGCTAGATGGCCGGTAGAAATAAGATTTTTACACAAAAAAATGGCTAGATTTTGAACGGCTGACCTATAACACACATTGTAGATTTTAAATCCATTTTTGTGTGTAAGATTATGAGTGAGTTATACTTGAATTGAAAATGTTGAGTTTTATTCACTGAAGACTAAAAACGATATTCATGGCTTTAAATTACAATAAAATCCATCCACTATTTGTTTTCTTTAATAAACCAAAACAATCTCTGTGGCTTGAAAAACCTAAGTTTACTAAATTTGCATTAGAAAACTTTCATTCTTAAATCAATTAATACGATAATATGCATGTGTAATGACAAATACACTAACTTTTAAAATTTACATTTTATTTTTTTTTAAAGTATTTTTTAGAATTAATCTAATGGCTAATAAAAAGCCAAAAATGGCAAAAGAGTTTCATAAAATAAGCTATATAACCTATTTAAAACTATAAGCATTTCGTAAATTTCCATAGCTAAATGCCTCTCCAAATTGGCTAAATTGAGCCAAAAATAGGCAAAATTGGCATCACTGGTTACCAGACACTAGCGACAACAATGAGTTAGAGGATAACATATCGCAATTCTAGTGTGGCGAGACGAAAAAAAAATCACTGCCTAAAACAAGTGAGTAACGTATCTTCGGAAACTAAACTTCACTGTACGTATGTACTCACATTTTTAGAGTCTGTTGTATATGTCGTAAAGTAAGTGAATAGAAAGAAATGTGTGAGGTAGCCTGAGAGTTTACGGTAGCTGCTTCCGATCGAGCGTTGGGTTGACGCTGAGGCAGTTCCAGGATTTATTCAGCTCCTTTAATTATACGTAAAGGAGTAATTTATAGGCTATTTGTTACAATTGTGGTGAAGTTTGGCATAGTTGACTGCGTAATTAGAATGCCATTGCAGGCAACGAGAAGAAGAAAGATTCATTCAGGCAGTGTGTGGTAAAGCTGTTTGTGGTCTGTAATCAAAGAAGGAAAGGCAAGGGGGAATATATATGTCCGACAAAGAGTGGGTAGATCTCAAAAGAAAATACATGCTCCCTATAATTATCATTTCTGGCTTTAAAATTTGTTTCCGATAAGTCGCTGCTGCAATCCATGTGGCTACTGTTGCCTGTTCAGTTTCCTGAGCTACTTTTATTATGTTCTTCTTCTCCCGCTCTTGTTATACCCAAAACTTGTATTCAAAACGCAAGAGAGAAGGGGCTTGTTACGTGTATTTATATTAATATTTCTTCCAGCAGAATCTTATCATTATCAACATCGATCTCATTATATTTAAAAATGCCTTCCAGTGCTGAGCGTTGCTAAAAGTTTAATACGTGATTTGCTAACTTATTCTTTTCTTTTCTTTCTTCGTAATAGAAAAAGAAACAAAGCAAAAAGGACCAAACCAATCAGACTTGAACCCGCAATTGAAGTTGTATGATACACTTTTCTGTGTAAGACCAAGTAACTTTTTTTTTTTCACTTTTTCTCCTTCACTCCAATAAGGGTCGATGGAATGGAAAGGTAATTGTCTTAATATGGTACTTACACGGAAATGTACTCAATATAGTATCCGGAAACCGTCCATTGCGCTACAAAAGGATATAATACTTGAGTAATTTATTTGGAAAACAAGGGATAACTTATCAGAGCAACAAGGATGAGGATATATATCTTGCTACTAAACACTCAGTTTTACACTTCCATAATATATATATATATATATATATATATATATATATATATATATATATATATATATATATATATATATATATATATACCAAATTTGTAAGTTTATTAGGATTACGCAAGTGGGATTTATAGCTACCGTTACTTCTCGCGGATTTTTGAGTACTTTTTTGGCAATTGACAGCTAGAGTAATTATTTCGGCCGAGTTCCTTAACGGAATCAATTCGTTAACATCTCAACAGGTGACGGTGACTTATGTTTGTCCGTTAGTGCACACGATAACTCTTGAACGGAAGCGATTTTTTAAAATTTTTTGGCAATAGATAACGAGAGCGATTATTTCAAATCCGTTAACATCTCAACGGGTAACGGTGACTTACGTTTGTCCGTTAGTACACACTTTAACTCTTGAACGGAAGCGATTTTTTTTTTTAATTTTTTGGCAATAGATAACGAGAGCGATTATCTCAATCCATTATCATCCTAGCGAGTATCGGTAACTTACGTTTGTCCGTTAGTGCATACGATAACATTGGAACAAAAGCGAATTTTTGAATTTATTTTCTTGCAAAGGTAGTAGAAATTACACTGTTTGATGTTAGATAACAGAAAACGTACTCCAACAGTTGAGATCTACCCTACGAAATTGAAACTTCTGATTGTTTTTACTGCCTCCAAGAGTCTGTTATTATTTTACAATGCTTTTTTATTAGGATACTTTTTATTTGTTCCATATTATCAAATCTTGGAACTTAAATTTTAAGCACTTCCGTACTACCTGGAGAACTGAAATTTTGTACAGATACGTAAACCTAATGGGAATACGATAATTTCATTTTTACCCCCCATTTCGGTTAATTTCAATCATTACTACTAGTAGTAATAACCTGCTGTCCCAGACCTTCGTGGACCGGAGTCTGTTCTAGTGCTATCTCTTAGCGACCGGTGGAACTATATCTAGTCTAACGATGAACACGGGCGTATCAACAGCTTTCTGGACTTAGTGGTCGCTACGTCCTTTATTCATATAACTCCCCCGTTTTCTTCACGACGTTTGATAGACGTCCAAAACTGTAGTACACTGGCCGGAAATCGAGTCTAGGACCACCAAGACTTGAGTCAGACGCTTTACTCGAGACTACAAAGCTCCCTTTACTACTATTATTATTAATAAAAAAATCTATAATTGATTATGTTCTTCAACTTGTGTAGTGGCTAAAAAGTGTGCCTTCGATGCACGTGGTCCTAGATTCGATTTCCGGTGGGAGGCCTTGAAATTTGAAACGTATTACTCTGGTTCGGATTATATCTCAAACTGTAGGACCACGTGTCACATAACTTCGGTGCTGAAAAGAGACCTCAACTTCAACAAACAAATAAGAATTAGTTAGTTTATTTGTTTTGGTGTAAAAAAAAAAATACATCTGAAAGTTGCTCATTCTAACTTCGCAATTATATGTAACTTAAACAGAAACAAAATCTGACTAAAGCAAAACTTATTAGCTATTACCAATTTGTGTTAGAGTTTTGGCAACATGTCATTACCTTTATCAGACACAGATACGGACTTGATTTGATCTACGTTTATTTTTATTTAAGTCAAATTTCATTCTTTGAAGTTTTAAAATGTCTCAGTATTACGCATCTCCATAAGCATCTATCCGTCTAACTTGTCCATTATAGAATATGACTTCTCAAGACCGACCATAGAATGCCAAGAGGGCGTAACACAGCCACGCGCGAATTGTGAATGGGACAAATTGCTACAGCTACAAAAGATTAGGTACTTGCCGTTGTCCCCAGCAGATGCAAGAAAATTGACATTCTAATCCCTTAAATACAATGCCGTCTGTAGATGTTGACCTTTGAGTGGAAAAGTTGATTTATAAGTGAACTATAATATTATACATATTTGTTTTAATGGAAACTCATAAGCCACTGATTGGCGACTTACTTCAGCGAAAATTCGTTATAATGCTTAGCACATAATACTTTATAGTTAGCGAGAACCTATACACTATATCAATCATTCTGTTAAGTCAAAATAATAATGTCTACGATCTTCCGAAAACAGCGCCGATAATAATAACATTTTAGGATGCAATTTGACAGTAAAAATGTTGGAAATTAAAAGAAGAACTAAAAAAAAAAAAAAGAAAACTTGAATATTAAATAGCATCAACGTTCTTTAGCATTAACGAACGAAACATTCTCATTGTTGCCGGAAGTCGTTGAGGAGGAATCATTGTTGTAAATCTGTCTGAAGATGCTCACGTAGGCAGTTCATCAAACTGTTGCAAAAGAAGCAAATTATAAGCAAATATATGTTGAAAGCAAATAGAAGAATAAGGGGAACAGGTATTAAGATAGTCATAGCCTTCATTTGGCTTGATATGTAGTTGGATTACTATCACATGACAGAAAGAGAAGCATCAGATATTATCAAAGGGGGAATTTCCTAGTGATGGAGTCCTGCCTACAAGATGATGACTTCAGGGCATTCGAGACTGAAAATTCAATTACGCTTTCATTTAAACGTCACATTGTTCTTCTTCCTTAGTCTTTTTTTTTTTTCATAAGAGTTTCTGAAACAACGTCTATAACGACTCAACTCGCTCCATTAACATCAACGAAAACATACAGCATCGCTATGGAAAACTGACACAATGAAGGAATGCAACAAGAACTTCGAATAAATAGCATGTGCAATGCCCAGGAGGCAATCAAGCAATGAACTAACGAATTCCAAGTTGGAGAAGAGCACACAATAAGAGTTCACAAATAATGAAAAATAAAGTTATGTAATTTGAAAAGTTATCAGATTACATTTTCGTCATTTAGATCATTTACATTCAGGTTGTAACCACTAATCTAGAGAGATAGGTCTATTATTACTTGCTATTTGTTACTACGCCAAGAGAATGCGTAATATCTTTTTTTTTCTAAGGTAAGTAGTTAGCTATACGAAAATAATGATTTTTGTCTATTTATGAAAGGTAAAATTCATAGTGTATGTAATAACTCATAGAGGACCTCCCCGCTGGTCGAATGGCTAGAGCGCATGGTCTCGGGTTCGATTCCTGAAGGAAGAGCACAATAAAACTAACTTTGCAATTGTTCGGTTTCATCAATTATCCGTCTTCTTTAGACTAAAGAACATAAGCGTGGGACGTTAAAATATAAAAAAGTCATTTAATTTTTTATATTCATCCATAGAGATTAAATTTATTTATAGAAGAAAATACTATATTGAATTAGACCTAATTTTCAAAATACTACGTTCTTAATAACACTTTAGACTTTTAATAGCTTTACTCAAACCTTCAAGGCTAAGTTTGTAGGCTTGAACAAGTTTGCATTTACATGGCTGCAGATTTAATCAAGGTTATAGCAAATTTGCTAGTTTCTCGAGTGTAAGGCTTGTTATAGACTTGACAATATTGCATAATAAAGGGCTAGTCTTAAAATTCCTTTAAATTGTCAAGCATTACTTAAATTTTACACTTGACAACGCCATACACAGAGAAAACCTTTAAGGCTAAGTCTAACACTCAAGCATTCTTGCGCAGCCTTCATTCTTACATCTGGTCTAAACATACACAGGTTTATACGACAAAGCTATCTGGACTGTAAGTATGACTTGAAATTTACACTTGACAATGCCATATACAGAGAAAACCTTTAAGACTAAGTCTAACACTCAAGCATTCTTACGCAGCCTTCATTCGTACATCTAGTCTAAACATACACAAGTTTATACGACAAAGCTATCTGGACTGTAAGTATGACTTGAAATTTACACTTGACAATGCCATATATAGAGAAAACCTTTAATACTAAGTCTAACACTCAAGCATTCTTACGCAGCCTTCATTCGTACATCTAGTCTAAACATACACAGGTTTATACGACAAAGCTATCTGGACTATAAGCATGACTGGAAATTTACACTTGACAAAGCCATACACATAAAGATGATTTCTAAGGTTAAGTCTATCAAGGGAAATTAAGGGCAAACTTAGACTTACTGTAGACGTGCTTGCTTACTAGGGCGTATTTCTTAGGATATTTTTTTAATTAGCGTAATAGAAAATTATGTTTTACAGTATATATACATATTAAAAGGCAATAGCTTAAGTATAAATAATTTTGACGATTTAAATCACTTACGAAAGCGACAATTAACATACTTCGCATACTAATAGAAATGCTAACGTCATTTATGTGTCTAGTTACAAAGTTTCCTCTCTATTAATAAATAATCTGTGGTTTTAAGCTATTCTGATAGGAATTCGTTGTTTGACAGTTGCTTAAACAAAAGTATTTAGAGTAACAGTGAAAACAGATAAAATTGAAATTCGTAGTATGATTCAATTTTTTTTTCTGGAAGAAAAAACTACTAATAAAATTCGTAAGAAGATTTTATCTACGTTGGATGAATCATGTCCTTTCTAGGAAACTGATCGGTGCTGAGTGAATATATTAAGTGTCGAAGAACAAGCACTGAAGATACACCTTATTCTGGATCCCCGGAATTAGCTGTGAAAATGACAGACGAAATCATCGATAAAACCCATGATTTGGTCTTAGCCTACAGAAGATTATAAGTGCGCGAAAGTTAGCAGAAGCTACAGGTATCTTAACTGAGTGGTTTTACTTCATTTTGCGTAATGAACAGCACATGAAAAAACTTTGTGCAAGATGGGTGCCACGTTTACTCACGCAAGAGCATAGAAAAAAAGCCTTGTCACTGAACAAACATTGGCCGAGTTGTGTTTCGAACTGCTTTCACATCCTGTCTATTCATAAGGTCTAATTTTCTCGGACTCTCAACGATTCCGAAAATTCAAAACTATCTTGGCAGGTCGAAAATTTGAGGTAAGTGAAGGGATCATTCAGAAAATAAGCAAGTATTTTGAAAGCTTCAAAGAAAATCGTTCCCGCGATGGAATCGCGAAGCTGGGGAAACGTTAGAGTAAGTGCGTTTAACTTTGAGATCATGTCGAAAAATAAAGAACGTTTAAAAAGAACTCAAATTGTTTCAATATAATATCAAACAACCCTCGTATATTGAATGCATTTTTTTTTCTTTGGAATATGATAAATTACTACAGGCTATAGGATAAACTCTGGTGGAGATAGTAAAGGTCACACAAAACCAAATGTAATTTTTGTAAGAAAAACTGCATATCCTTTTATCATAGGCAACCAACAATGCTTCGCCACTGTACAGGTTGCATAGAAGCTAGGCGATGGCATTTGTTGTAAACTATACATACAATACATTAAAGTTTGCATTACCCGTAAAGATATTAACGAATTAACTCCATTAACGAAATCTTGCTAGCTGTCTATTGCAATTAACATAATTCAAAAATTCGTCTTCGTTCGTCATCATGTGGAGTAGCGGACGGACGTACTAACAGTACAATCTTTATAATTTGTAGGGTCGCAAATTTACTACTTAAAAAAAAAAAACGGTCGCCAGAACTCTTCGTACGTCATGCAATGACCAAATGTCAAATATTGTTGTTTAACAAGCGCATTTATCATCAGCTTAATTATAATTATCTTTCTATTCAAGACTAATATTTGAATTAGTTCAATTTTGACCGTGTATCTGAAAGACAACAATATTTGCGTCATTATTGATTACGAGGAGTTCGAAAATAGGAAGAGTATAGACAAGAAAAGAAGAAAAAGAGGAAGGATGAGAAGAAGGTTTCAAGATATGAAAAGAAAACTAGAGAAAGACTAGAATTAGAGAAAAATAACTTGAACACCCGTGACACAAAATGGGAAATAAATCTGGGAAAGGAAAAAAATCCGTTATAAGACCCCCCCCCCAAAAAAAAGGTCAAACTTAGGATGAAACCCCAATGCAATCCGACACATGTTACCTCATCATTAGTAATTAAATAAAGAAAATAAAAAAAACTTCATCTTTGATTTATTGCAGATAGACTAATTCGTCGGAAATGAGAAACTATATCATCTATTAATTATGATTTTTTTTAAAAGGAGATTTACTAGAAAACAATCTTGTAGTTCCATTGTTACTACTCAGATAACTTCATCAGTCACTTCCAACAGCTTATTACTTGCTATCTGAGATATCGAAGATTTCAGCTGACAAAACAAGTATTACCTAAGTTAGGTTCCCACATATAACTAAATGTACTCTTAGCCTAAAATGGCATTCACATACACACTGAACATACAGCACACGGTTACATGCAATTTATTATACATATACATATCACTTAAAATATAGGTACACGTATACATGAATTGTGGGAACTTAACTAGTTTAGGTTAATTAATAAAATTTCTAGTTACAGACCTGTATTTAAAAGATTATAGTTTCATTCCGTAATGTCAGCTTTCGTGGGGGAGGGAGGGCTAAGGTATTTGATTTACATCACTATTACCTAGGTGAAAACTTCTACTATTCCCAGGCCCTTCCTGAGTGAAAGGAACCCTTCAGAGGCTAACCCGAATTTCTTTCAACCCATCCCGACGTACAGAAGTTAATGCTGCATAATGAAAATGAAACTTCTCAATATGAAAACATACTCTACCACCATAGTCCTAACAAACACAAACTCTATAATTAACTACATGAATTTTTACCCCAAATGTAGGCTACGTTAAATTGGAAAATGTAGCTTTCTGATAAAACTTCGAAAATTAAAACCAAACTCACTAATATCGAAGAAATCTCCGTTATCACTTTAATGTTATAGCACTAAATACTGTCAACTTATATCACTGGCCACTTAGCTTCCCTTTCTCAATTAATATGGCGGTCCGACTACAATTGATAATTTCCAAGAGAACATTTTTATAGCTCCTGTTTCAAATTTTGCAATATTAACAGTTATTTCCCTTTTTCACTACTATAGATTGTCACTGTTTAATTAATTTTCACAAATTGACGTTACCTTTTATTTTGTAAGCGTCCTCATTACCATCGTGTATCAATGACGCTCACCGGATCGTAGCCATGAAGAAGAATGATAGCTAGCGCCAACTAGCTACTTAACATCGAACCAAAATACTGTAGTTAAAACCGGATCTCTCACTTTTTCTAAGATGTAGGTATATGCTCAAGGGTGAGGGGTAAGATGAAACATTTTTTACTATACTAGATTGGTAGAGATTTTGCAAATTGGAAATAATGCTCCTTTGCAAAAGTAAGGGAAAAAAGGTACTATACTTTCGGTTAGCAACAGAGATGGAAGAAGAAAATTGTCATCTCATTGCCAACATTTATTTCTTCTCAATAAAACTTAAAATAATAATAATAATGTGCGTAAGAACGAATACTTTAAAAGTTTGTACAGGGTGATTTCTTGATTCCGACTGGTGATAGCGATGAAAATAAATGAAGTATAAAATTTCAGACGATTGTAACCGTCTGGTTACAAAATTCCAATGCGTGATCCTAATAATCTTAATCAATGTCAGGTAAATAGGCACATACAGTACTATAGGTATTAATTTTACCACCAATGTTTGGTTTCTGAGAAACAAATACTAAAAGTTTTCTAAGAATCGTCCGGATTCTTTTTATTTAAGTAATTGCGATTTAGCATGTTAATAACCTGTGAATAATTTTGTGTTATACTATTAAGATATCCCAAAAATGATAATTTGAAAATGAATCCATTACAATATTTCTGATTGAGGGAATAGAAGAATTCTTCGTTTTATGATTGTTTTATAATCATCATGATAAAGAACAAGAAAAATCGAGACGTGATGAGACAAGAAAATCTTATTTCTCATCTTGTGTCGTCTCGTGGGCAGTTGTCTGGGTCTAAGCAGAAGATTTCAGCCTAACTATGGGAAGTCAGAGTATCATAGCTTTAGAAAGATGCAGTATACTAATTTTAAAATTCGTTGACCTAGTTTAATAAATCAAAAGCACATATTTTTAGATCTAAATATGATAGAAATAGAATACATTTACACTCCGTGTGTTCTTTCGCCAGGGTGTTGGCAATTAAAGACAGCAATATGCAAAGGTGTTTGCTTCATTAGTGGCGTGTTTACAATTACACATTGCTTTATTGTTAACTAATAAGTGGCTAATGTATGATATAAATCACGTGTTCTTTTCCTTGTTGCATTAAATAATTGGAGCGGCCGGGCGTTTGTTAGCAGATGGTTATTCAATGTCATTTCCTGTGCTAATGACAGCTTCCACTGTTCCCGCTACAGGCAGCGGCAGAATCATGACTTGCCGCCACGGGTAATCACCCGTGACCAAACCTGACTGACTTCTACCCAGTTCTCTCACGGTTGTAATTTTTCCTTCGCGTATTCTCTTCTTCCTTATTCTTCTGTAAGCTTCTGGAACATTGGGTGTTCTTCTTAATTTCATAACTAAACACACATAACATTTCCATAATTTACATATCACTCATACATATGACTAAAGATCTACATTTTAACAGTACAGAACGCATGCATGGATGGGTTTTAACTGAATTCACTAAGATATGATTATTGGAAATCTTCATTCATAGTAAGATTGAACTAGGAAACCTTTTTCCTCTTTTCTGCTCCCTCCTTCACCGCCCCCCGAAAAAAGGAAATCTGATAATGACTATTAGCATTTTTAAGACCTTTTAAACCGTAATTATTTATGATTGCTACTTGATTTATTAAGACATTCTACTTTCATGTGCTAAACCTCAAGTCAATTACAGTATTTTAGCAATCTTGCGGAAATGGAAAATTTATTTATTTGTATTTTAGCAAAATTTATTTCACGTTTAGCTTTAAAGTATCTACTGAAGCTTGAACTCTGGATATTGAACTATTAGATAAATAAAAAATGAATTATCAGAGAATAAGTCTACTAAACTTTTGTCTTTTCAACTAAAGTAGTTTCGATCCAGAACTGCAGATGCCAGTAGTGTGTTTTTGTTTTCTTTGTTTTGTTTGTTTAGTGTCCCTTTTCAACAGCGTACTTATATGAGACGTGGCTCTTCAGTTTAAGCTGGAATTCGAACCACGTAATGCATTTAATTTTATTCCATCGGGAGCGAAACCTGAGACTACGTGCACCAAAAGCACTAAAACACCAAAAAAAAAAGTTTTAGTTTCACATTGCACTGTTATCTCTTATAAGTTAAAGTAGACGAATGATAAATGAAAGTGAATGCTTGTGAAAATAATTCTTATTCTCTCCCTCTAGAATCGAACCCGAGATCATGTGCACCAAACACATGCAGGATAACCATTAGGTTACAGGAAGAGTTGCGCACGCACAAGGATCAGCGGATAGGGTAGCAATGTACTGTTAACAAAATATACATAACTACTCATAACACAAAATATAGTTTTCTTTCTTCGAAACAATATGTACTGAAAATGGTTATATTTTCATATGGTTATCCGAATGTAATATATGAGTACATTGAGAAAAAGTGTTAGTTTAACTTATGTCTCCTTGACTACAAATTAGAAAAGTTGATTGATGCGTTTATATGAACTTAGGCAATGTAGTCCTACAGTTGTTTCATGTATGTTATACATAACTCTAGCTCAGTGGTGGAGCGTTCGCCTACGGTGCTTGGAGTCCCTGGTTCGATCCGAGCTCGCGCCTTGTGGACTTTGTGGTGGACAAACACCGTGCTCTGGGTTTTCTCGGGGTTCTCCCGTTTCCTCCCACTTTCTTCATTCCACCATTTCATTCATCTTTCATCATCATACCGTCTCCTTCAGCCTAACCGGCATAAGCGTGGGACGTAAAACTTTAAGATTTCATTTCACTTCATTTTTTTTCAATCTCTAGCCATACGGAAAACAGTAGTGGGCATCCTAACTTTGATTTCTGGTCTAATGAACCAACCTATGCTTAGTAAATGTTGAATTAAAATTTATGTTTCGTTAGAACATCCATAGAACAGAACAATACAATGAACTTAAATTATATTCTCTCTCTGTGTGTGTTTGTCTCTCTCGGAGTGAAAAACTTGTCAACGACTAGGTAATTTAAACACTCAGGTCAGAAGAGTGATCAATGTCTTTAAGATATTGCGTATATCGGGATAATTTAACAACCTGAATCGAGAAAGTTATTAATTGCTTGAATGTATTATGTACCTCTGTCAAAGTAAAGTGATGACCCAACTAGACCACCAGAAACAGTAGAAGCGATTGCTGTAATAAGAATATTATACCATAATGTAAACTCTAAATTCTGATGTGGTTTTTGTGTTGCCTTTATTTTGAAAATTACGACAATAAAAGTAGGAAAAATCCTCAGATAACACTCATTGATGTTATACCGCAAATTAAAATGATATAAATCTCTGCTTATAACTTTTATTTTTTTTTATTCATCAGTAAGTTTCAGATATGGCTGCAGAAGACATTTTACAATAATAATAAATAAGAGCGAAACTTATGATGAAATTTTTAAAAGGCTGTAAAACAAAAAGTTACCATCCCAACATTTCTTACATCCCAGAACTGAGAGAAAAACCTGAAGAAAAAAAGTATTTGTCAAAATGGTTAGTCGTCAGCGGTTTAAAGCTGTTAAACTCCGATTGCGAAGCGAGAATCCTTACAGCACTCTTATTAAGATTCTAACAAGAATCTCAATATTTAGTTCAGATGAGAGAAGTTCGGCGTCTTATTGGGAAAAAAAAATTGCACTGTGAATATTGAACAAAAATTTACATACTCTAAAACAATGAAGAAAATTAAGAAGGGAGAAAAGTCAATGAGGAATTATTGGCTAAATTTAGGTAAGATAGGTGATTATGAAAGTAAAAGATTTTGCGAAAGACAATTATTGCCATTGAAGGACGATGTTATAAAGTGTAACTATTACTTGACTAACGCATATACATATTAGAAGAGTATTGTGGTACACGGAAGCACTGCGGCAAGAGAAAAGCCAATGAATACAAAATTCTTCCTCTGATAATGATGATCATCATTATTTTTCAGGAAAATGTATATTTCGGCCGTATCCGTGAACCCTTAACAGTAAAAACAGAAAAAAAAGAAAGAAAAGAGGAAAGTAAAGAATAAAAGTTAAAAAGTAAAACAAGACTCATTATAAACAAGAGTTTCCAAAAGTAATAGACCTAATACAATACATTTTTAAAGGAAAATTGAATATTATTAACCATGAATACATACTTACATACATACATACTTACACACACACACACACACACACACATATATATATATATATATATATATATATATATATATATATATATATATATTTTTTTTTTTTTTTTTTTTTTTGAAAATGTCCAGTATTAACTTAAATTACGTATGACATGTCGCAGATTCTGTTTCCTGTTCCTGTACCACAGCTAGAAGTGTTGATATCGTAATTTTCAAAAGTGGCATATCTTGTACCCACAAAAAATATATATAATGGTTTATTTTTTTGTATCATTTTAGCTCTTCAATTTAGGAAAGTTGCCAAGAAAGAAAACTGTAACATAACATATACAAACATACGTACACACACGTACACTGCATATAAATATTGGTTGTGTCCTTTTATTTATTTACTCTTTCCGTTGCTTCCAATGGAAATGGAAAGAAAGAGTTTATTTAGTGAAAGCAACATTAAGGAAAGTGATTTCATAGCAATGTTTTTTTTTTTTTTTTTTTTTTTTTACTTGATAAGACAAACCAGTTTTTCTCTCCTTTAAACTGAAGATTTTAACGAAAAATACGGAAGAAAGGAAGAACAAAAAAAAAAAAATCTTCTAAGAAACAAGTGACGTAACTGTAATGAAGAATGTTGATTTGTCCATCTTCCCACGGGTAGTGACTGAAATGTATGATTGTAATTGTGTTTATGTATGTATTTATATATGTATATACTGCATGTATATGTTTGTCGGGGCGTGTGCCCTTCGATGACGCCTCTACCCTTTTCTCCTTCCCTTCAAAGAGTTCTCACGGTCACACCCTTTTGCCATCGTTTCCACCTGGGCTGAACCAGGTGCTTATGAGGAACCTCATTGGGCTGGGAGGAGAGAATCTCGCTCACAAAAGTTGCACAAGCGCTTTTGTCTAATAATAATACTATTGTTCTTCTTCTGCAGATCCTACGGTTGTTCATTTCAATGCTTACGTTTTGTTTGCCACTATAAAAATAGGTGGAGAGAAGAAAATGAAAGTCGTCTGTGGTTTTTCTTTCATATTGTTTCTTTTTGTCTTATTCTTTAAGGTTCTAACATATCATTTGGTTTAACGCAAAGACATTAAAATAATTTTTCACTCATTTCCGTTCTCCATTTTTCTTTTCTTTCTTTTTTATTCTTGTGTGTATGTATGTGTGTGTGTGTGTGTGTGTGTGTGTGTGTGTGTGTGTGTGTGTGTGTGTGTGTGTGTGTTGTTCGTAGACCATGATCATTCACATTGTCACAATCTTTGGAGAACATAAGTTTTTAAATAATTTTGAAACACTTTTAAAGATCCCCAAACTTCTTTATAACATAGTAGCTGAAATATTTGATCTTTGCTTGATAAGACACGTAAAATTAAAGTATAAATATATATATATAGTGGCGGATCCAGGATATGATCAAGGGAGGGGCTAAACCATAGTTTGCCCCGTTTTATCCAGTGTAAAGCAGAGTTGAAGCCCATTTTATCCAATGTATACCTGAGCATCAAATGGGAGGCTATAGCCCCTGGATCTGTCCCTATATATATATATATATATATATATATATATATATATATAATTCACCAGTAGCGTACGCAGAATCACGCCAAAGAGGAGTTCAAACCTCCAAGCTCATATCATTTCAGCTGTTTTGTGCACATATCTTAAAATAGCAAACGTTTATTTTTGTATAATATCTTAGCCAAGGAGGAGAGTTAAACCAGGAAATTCCCCTTGCGTATGCCATTGTAATTCATTGAATTTTGACTTGAAACTTGCTGACGCAATTTCCTACTGACAAGAATTCTATATACTCATCACCAGAATCAAATTTGCTTCCCAATTGTAAAATTAGTCCCAATCCTGCCAATTTATACGTACCTTGGATACTATAAGATAAATATTGAATAAATGAATAGAATTTCTTACTTTTAGAGCCCAGTTCAACGAATTATTATTGATTCAATTCAACATACTATTACGTATATCTTCTTCAGTAATCCATAACTTAGTTAACACAGTAAATTCATTTAACCCTTTCGCGATTTAATGTATTTATGTACAGAGTCTGTCTAGAAAGTAATGTGACCGGCCGTCGCGAGGCGCTCCAGTCGCCAGTAGAGCTCTCCCCGGCAAGGGAATTTGTAGTGGGGGGGGGGGAGTTTGAGCTAAGCAACGCACTGGACATCAGTCGCGACGAACTATTAAGGTTGCACGTAATTCTCATTTGACATCAACTTAATCAATGACATGGACGTATTATCTGTTTCCTCTGACACCAATTCCTTTGTCCTTATTTCATAATAGCTACTACATTAACTGCTTCCATTTATACACTAATTACTAACAATAACTGGATAGTCCATAATATATTCTTCAGTAAAATATAATTACATTCATCAACTACATTCTTCTTCCTTTTTGTTCCAAACCTTTATACCTTATAATTGTATTGAGGTAGCAACTTAGGTGAAGCTCTCTACATTACTAAGATAGTTATAAATTAAAATTCTATTCAGTGCCGTGCCGTAGAGGAGGGAGGCGAGTGGGGTAACGGCCTCGGGCGTCGAAGTAAGGGGCGCAAAATTCGGGAGGAAAAAAGAAAAGAAAAGAAGGAAAGAAAAAAGAGGAGAAATTACTTGGAATATTGTTGGTGTATACTTAAATCCTTTTTCTGCTTTAGGAAATGGTCCTATAATGTTATTCATGTTAGGAAAATGCATGTGCACATGTACAAAATGGAAGGAAATAAATAATAAAAAGTACTCAAAATCTAGAAAAAGAGAATCTATTTTTGAAAATTTTCTTACGCTTCGCGACAACCATGGTGGCTGGCCTGTAGACCTGGGAGCGCCTTCATATACTCTCACCCGGTCACTGATTTTCCACGGCACGGCACTGATTGTATTGGAGATAGAAATAACTGCATCATATGCTGCAACTAAGATGACACATACATAAATTTGAATCTGTCTGCTAAAAAGTAATAGATTAAAGTATTCATAATAAATGCTAATAGTAACACCGAATACATTCTAGTTCACCTGCACATTATAAAAAAAACTACTAGATATAAATATTGTCCAAATTGTAAAAGGTAATTGGTAAAACGTTGAATAATATTAGTCATAATCATAGGTATTCTGCCATTATTGACAGGTTACTTGCCGCAACTGGGAAGCTTCCATAGACAACGGTATTCAGCTAACCGTTTTCTCTTCAAGTATATATATATATATATATATATATATATATATATATATATATATATATATATATATATATATATATATATATATATCAACAACAGCCTCCTCCACTTTCCATCTTTCCAGCCACCATACCCTCTAGTTTGTTCCTGATGATGCAATTCCTTCTCAGCCCATGTCACAACCAGTTTCCTTCCTGTTTTCAATTACATCTAAAATTGTCATTTTTCTCTCCCAATCACCTCCGTAATCATTTTCCGTTTCATCCAGTTAATTCTCTCCATTCTTCTCCACACCCACAATTCGAAGGCTTCCAGTCTCTTTTCATCACTTTCGCGTAATGTCCATGTTTCTACTCCATATAATACAATACTCCACACGAAGCATTTTATGAGCCTTCTTCTAAACTATTCAAGGACTCACAAAATAGACTTGATTTCTTCTAAATGTATCTTTCGATATTCATATCCTTGCTTTTATTTCACGTTTGTACTTCATGTCGTACTAATAATAATACCGAGGTATCGAAAATTAATCACTTGTTCTATTTTCTCCTCTCTCATTATGCTACATTTGACATCAATAACTTCCCTCCAATCACCACAATTTTTGTCTTTTTAACTTTTATTTTCATCCCACAGCCATTCCGCAAGTTTTCTAGCACCTTATTGATTTGCTTTTGAGATTCCACAACAACCGT
The DNA here is from genome assembly GCF_964235325.1 of Thermobia domestica. Classification (NCBI taxonomy): domain Eukaryota; kingdom Metazoa; phylum Arthropoda; class Insecta; order Zygentoma; family Lepismatidae; genus Thermobia; species Thermobia domestica. The sequence goes on along the minus strand of NC_137462.1, from coordinate 163,894,410 downwards.
GTTAACATCTGCAAACCGTATATACCTAATCATTTTATCTCCTACCGAAATACGTCTTCATTTTGTAGGTTCTTTTTCACCATCTGTTTTAGATAGATATTAAATAATGTTGGTAAGAGATAGTATTCCTGACGAGCTTCTTGTCTCTACTAAAGAGATAGAACTGTGTCGCTTTTATTAAGAATGTAACAATATTGCTTTTGTTTCTACTAATAAAGAAATGGAGCTGTTTCCGTTTCTAGTGAAACTGCAGTAGTATTGTTTTCGTTTCCATTAACAATAAACTACCATTGTTTTTTTTTTTTTTAATATGTTATTATTAACAATTCTATACAAATGTTGTTTTTATGAATACAAGTTCGGTTGGCAATAATGTTCTGGATTCAATTAGAATGAAATAACACTGGTTTAATTTCTATTATGAACTCTGTACAACGAACTTAAAAAGTTCATTACTGAATTCTCTCTCTCTCTCTCTCTCTCTCTCTCTCTCTCTCTCTCTCTCTCTTTCTCTGTGGGTGTGTGTGTGTAAGTCATAGAGAGATTATATTTTGCGATTTTTTGCGAGAAAGAGAAGAAGGTGTGGATAAAAAGATTTACTTTTACATGTAGGAACAATCAGAGTTATCCTTCCCGCTCCATCTCTCCATTCTTTTTAAGTTTGTTCTGGCAACGTTCTTGGAGCATTCCCAACTGTTTTATTTCAAATTCGATCTCGAACACTGTTTGAGTATTACATGATTCTAGGGGTAAAAGTGGATCTGAAAAGGTAGGGGGATGGTAGGTAGAGGCATGATGTCACGACCTCCCCTTGCCTATATTTGCCTATTGTAAATTTTTAAGAAGTAAGGGGACGCCGTACATATTTTTCAAGGCTAGGGGACGGCGTCCCCTCACTTTTACCCTTGCATGATTCATAACATAAAAACTATAAATACAGTGATTATATGAAGAGTATTATCAACATTTAAAGATATGGTTTAAATGTTTTTGTATCACATAGTTCGTGGATATCTAGTGACGCGGAAAGATTTTGATAACTTCTACAGTAGATGAATTTTTTTAAAAAAATGAGCATAAATTTGTTACATAAATTTACAGAACGGGACGAGACTATAAAGATTTTTTCGAGAGTTGAGAAGAAGCAAGAAAGAATTTTTCCAGAATCGAGACGAGACGAGACGAGAAAACTTTATCTCTCATCTCGTCTCCTTTCGTGGACAACACTGCTAGACAGATTCCTAGTTTGCCTGGGCAGAACTCATCAACCTGACTATAGAAAGTCAGAGTATATATATTTGTGTGTGTGTGTGTGTGTGTATAGGGCGTAAAATTTCGAAGTCAAACGCACTCGTCAATCCAAAAATGATGTTCGCCAGTATCTCTCACGTACAAATTATTAGGTCTCCCCCCCCCCCCGAAAAACCTTTGGTTTGATAAAGAAAGATTACATCAGGGCATAGAGACCTTTTTGAAGACTCCACTTTGCGTGTTTTCTCTCAGTCAGTGACAATTGTTTTCGTGCGAAACGGAAACTGCGCAGCCCTGTGAGTTTACGCAGAAACCACTTCTACTGAACACTGGTCGCCAGCTCTAAATTTCTAGTCGTCAGTAGCGACCCGGCGACCGGAAATTTTGCGCCCTGTATATATATACTGTATATATAGATACATAGATAGATAAATAGATTTACTTTTTTAAGATGAAAGTAATAGAGTATACATATTCACACTTGGTATGTTCTTTCGTAAGAGTAATTAAAGACATTCTGTTTGAATTTACTTTAACAAGGAAATAGTGGTTCCAGTTTGAACATGAATTAGCATTATTCCTATATGACTTTTTACACCTTAGAATACGATGTATCTACTTAAACAATTGAGCGGCTCCGGTGAACATAACAGTATATCATATTTTCTAGTTTTCGAGGGACTGGAAAAGAAGGTTGACCATTCCCATGCAATGACAAATACCAAACAACATTCCCCTGCTTTTCGCAGGTATATTTCCGAAATTAAACTACCTACATACTCTTCTGTAGTTCGATCACAACCCATTACACCTAATAACTTAATTTCAACGGAAGTGGCACTCACCCTTGTGTTCGCCCGAGCCGCTCAATTGATCTTGTTCTATATTTCGATACGAGTCTGAAGAAAGTGGACAAATTCCTTCATAAGGTAGATAACTAACCAGGGCATAACCCTATCCCAACTTGACCCAGATCACGCAGGATACATCGTGTAAATGCTTTATATAAAGGTTTTTCCAACTATTACTTTAAGTATCATATAAAAACATTGGAGAATTAACTAATTATGATACATTAAATGTTTCACAGCAATTTCTGCCAAAACTAATTATTATGGTTAGTGGTGTGTTATATACGTCTCTGTTAGCAGATAACAATCACAAGAAGCTTCAAATTTCAATCAGAGCCAGTCTTAATGTTATACCAACCTGAGTTTTTACTTTAACAACGCTATATCTTATTGTCATTTCGCCCTAATTATATGTTGGGAGATCATTCGGCTTGGGAAGCGAAAGTGCTTGTTTGTCTCTGGTCCCATTCCTCTCTGTATGTTATCAACCTGAATGATCGCTCACGGTTTTTTGTAATTATCATCCAGCACGTCATTCTTGCTCTTGTAATAACACAAAGTAATTACAGTAATTCACATGCAATTTTGAACAATTTACTCTCAATTTGGTTGCCTGTAAGAATGAGAAGTGAGGGAGAAAGAAAAAGTATATCGAGAAAAACCTCGATTAGGTTATTGTGTATTGTGAAGTGCCTACAGAGCGAACGAAAAAGCAAGGTTTGAAAAAAAAAGAGTAAATAAATATATATATCAAATCAGGAGTGATAGTATAAAAAGAAAAATTACCGACTATAGTTATATAAAAAGCTACATTATTACTTCGCTTGACAGAAAGGAACAGTTCAATTTGTAGTTGTCGGATGTTAGAAAACTAGTAGCTTCCATAATGTTAAGAAATAATCTGTTCCACCCTAGGAAAGAAAATGAGAAAGTTAACGCCCTCAGGCTACTCATTCCGTTACTTCTACATATTCATCATAATTTTATTGAAAGCAACTTTGGCAAGAAATCGCATATCTCGTTTTTGTTATCTGTCCAAATAAATTGCTATTCCACACTGTGTGAAAATTATTAACTTAATATCAACTCCAAAAGAGCGAAGACTAAAATATTTCCGTGTCTTTTACGGTACATGATAAGTGTATATACTTTGACATGAAACAATAAATCAATTTCATTATTATAGTTAAGGAAAGAAGGCATAGCAGATATTTTAATATTAAAGTCGATAATAAAAAGCAAATACTATATGCAAATGTACTGGATGAACCTGTAAGATGTGAACAAACTCCGGGAGGTAATTTCTGACATCAAAAGAAGACAAAAAATCCTCTTGCATATTGTCGAATTGCGCGTCGTGTACAAGTGACAGGAGTGCTAACTAGGAATCGAAACTCTAATCGTGACAATTGGAACGGAGCAGAAAGATGTACACACACTTCGGGAGGTGATTCGTAACATCAAAAGAAGACAAAAAGTTCTCTTGCATGTTGTCGAATTCTGCGTCGTGTACAAGTGACAGGGGTGCCAACTTTGAATCGAAACTCCAATTGTGACAATTGGAACGAAATAGAAAGATGTGCATAGCGTACACGACGCGTATTTCGACAATATGCAAGAGGAGTTTTTGTCTTCTTTTGATGTTACGAATCACCTCCCAGAGATTGTGCACATCCTTCAGGTTCATCCTGTATATCAGCAATTATATTTAATACAACACGAAACCAGAAAAAAACTAGGCCAAGTTTCGAAACGAATTATTATTGAAGGAGGCCACGATTGCTCTGTGGTAGAGTGCTTACCTCTAATGCGAGGAGTTCCTGATTCGATTCCAGGACATGGTTCGCTTGTGGTGGATAACATCGTGACGGTGGGTTTTTCCAGTAGGTTTATACCACCAATTATCTCATTATCATTCAATTTCATTAATCGCCCACCTCCTTTAGTCTAAAGGGTATAACCTTGGGAGGAAAACTGATTTTAAAAAAAATCAAAGAGAATAAAGCGAGATTCTATATTATCTGACATGAGAACAAAATGTATTTTTCTATGTGTTCTACTATTCCGCGTCTTCTTGAAAACTTCAGAATAATTCCTATTGTTTGCGGAGTGGAAATATATTAAGGACAAGAATCTAGATTCAACCCCAAAAAAGCTTCAGAATCATTACCATTGCTTGGAGGTGGAAATTGATTAAGGACAAGAATCTAGATTCAACCCCAAAAAGACTTCAGAATCATTCCTATTGCTTGAGGTGGAGATAGATTAGGAACAAGAACCTAGATTCAACCCCCAAAAAGCTTCAGAATCATTCCTATTGCTTGAGGTGGAGATAGATTAGGGACAAGAACCTAGATTCAACCCCCAAAAAGCTTCAGAATCATTCCTATTGCTTGGGTGTGGAAATAGATTAAGGAAAGAAATTTAGATTCCACCCCAAAAAAGCTTCAGAATCATTCCTATTGCTTGGAGGTGGAAATAGATTAAGGACAAGAATCTAGACTCAACCCCCCAAAAACTTCAGAATCATTCCTATTGTTGGAGGTGGAAATATATAAGGACAAGAATATAGATTCAACCGCAAATTGTAAGTTTCAGAACGGGTAGTGGTAACCCAAGTCATGTGAATTGGTGATGAACAATATTGTGTCTGAGAATCTTCATGTGGCTCTCTGATTTTTTTTCAACATTAAGAGATGCGCACGAGATCTAGACTTGAGGCTGTGTCGGTCTTGAAAAATGTATATGTTGTTTCTATTAGAAGAACTGTGACTCGTCTTGAAAATTCTGTCCCGTGTCACCTCGTGCGCAACCTTAGCCAAAAGGCAAGAAGAGAGTCTAGGAAACATCTTTATACAAAAGTTGTGTGACAAAATCAAGAAGCACTGTTAAATTCATGGAGAAAATCGCACAAAGTGGAGGTGGGTGGAGATACTTTCATCCGGCAGTGGTTTGATAATGGTTGATTTTATTTTCTATTTATTAATGATTTTACTACTACTACTACTACTACTACTACTACTACTACTACTACTACTACTACTACTTATTATTATTATTATTATTATTATTATTATTATAATTATTGTTATTAATGATTATGCTAATGATTTTATTATATATTTATTTTGAGTTTTATGTCCCATGATTATCATTTTAGGCTAAGGGAGGAAAGAATGATAATCACAATGAAATGATAATAGTTTACATTTATGTTCTGACCATGATTCGAAACTGTGACTGACAGACTTTGCAGTTCCAATCTAATCCATCCATAGTTCAGTTCCTTGCCAAGTAAGTTTGTAGTGAGAAATATCGTGTCTGTGGGTTTTCTTGGGATACTCCCGTTTTTTTTTTTTTTCACAATTTCATTGCACCAACTCTCTCATCGTCATTCACTTGCGTTAATCATCAGTCCTCCTTAGCCTAAAGGGTCTAATCGTGGGACGTTAAACTAAAAGATTTTATTTCTTTTTTTTTTTTTTTTTTTTTTTTTACAGTCTAATGCTTTACACCGCTCGAATAAGATAGACGACGATTATGTTAATAATAGGGACTTAAAAATAATATATTTCAACAACCAGTGGCGGTTTTCGAAGGATGTCACATCGGAAGAAATATTTAACTTTTTTTTTATCGCTATAAGCTAAGGTAAGAAAGCTCATCTAATGCACTAATTTCTGTATACAGCGTTCTGAAGTTGCATGAACTTTTCTTCTCTCAGTTTGTAGCTATAAAATTTAAATACTTTTGTGAAGGTATCATGTCCAACACGATAAATTATGTGTAATAATAACAACTATTGATCATAACATATTGGACTGTGAAAATAACAAACATTATTTATTTGAAATTATGGACATTAAATTCTCATAATCAGATCAATGTTAAAGTTATATTTTAATTTCTATATTTTCTTTCAGCGCAAACTAACATTTCACTTAAATTTCAGACATAAAATAATTTCTATTTTGGGTTGACTCGTCTCTTTATATGTATTTCTTAATCAATAAGCTTGCAGGTTGTTTTCTTTATTCAGTTTCCAATAACCAGATTATTTGACATTAATCTACACACTTTGCACACCTTAATCTACACACCTTGACTATGACTGTAGATGCGCGGATCACGATTTTGAGTCTTAAAATTCGAATTTTACCTACGTTAAGAAAGGGAAATATCTGTAATTACGTCTTTGAATATTTGACAAGAATGACATAACATTTAAGAAAGCGTCCATACATTGATTAAGTTCATCTCCTCTAAAACGATAAAATTTTCTCTACATCCGCGCCTTACTTCCATACTAGGTATCTAGCTACCGATTATATGGAGAATATGTACCAGAGAGAGGACAACACGACACCGAAAGAATCATCTAGAACATCAGGCAAGTGCTGTGTAGATTATTCCTGTCCCCCAACATATCCTTATTATCTTTCACCCATATTTCCATCCCTTTATATCACAATCTGTTTCCATATCGATGCGATCTGTTTCATTTACGAAGCAGCCTAAGTCCCAATCTCATTACTTCTGGTCTACAAGTTTTTTACAAAAATTCTGGGATGGCTTCTCAGTTCTAAATCCCCTACGTCTTAATTTTACTTTTCTTTAAATTTGACCTACAAGAACTGACAAGACCTTCCTGCACATGGTGGAGATGCTGGGTAGAGTGGGGGTTAAAAATAAAAATAATACACCGTTAAAAGCAAAGCAATAAGGGTAAAATTAAAGCCAAATCTCCCCCATATGCAGAAAGGCCTCTTCGGTGTGATCTACCGAAAAGTGGACACTATTTTCAACGATAATTGTTTTTTGTTTCTTTTCTGTTTGTTTGTTTTGGAAGAATAATTGTTTGATATGTTCTAAATTAATAGAATGAATGATAAGCTAACTATAGTACATATGTTCCTTCATTAAAACTGAAAGTTTTAGATGTTCATGTGTTCGGTTCATCGAGCCACTCTAGCCTACTAAATAATAACAAACAAAAAAAAAAGTAGTTTTCTATGCTACAGTAGTCCAAAAAGAATATTGAATTTTGGGTTATTAATTATATCTCAGCTGATGAAACAGAATTTTGTTTTGTTCTCTGAATGAAAGCCTCCCATATACTTAGAAGAGCTGCCGCTTCTACTAAAACATTATTATCGAAGAATGCTTTGTTTAGAGATTACAGAATGAGAGGCATGACAACAGCGCAGACCAGAAGCCTTGGGTGTTTCCTTGTTCGCCTAATCTCCTGATTTTTATCTCGTGGAAATCTATCTCGGAGGAAGTGTGGGATGCCAAGGATTGGGAACAACAACCAGAGGGACGGGACTCAACTAATTGATCAGTCAGCCTCTGAATGGGACAAAATTCCAATTACAACATTTTCCCCTTCCCTTCTTTTTTCTCTCGAACTTTTTATTTTTTATTTTTACTGCAACAAATTATCTTGCTCGATATTCTAAGCCTAGAAGATACTGAGTTGATAACTTTGTTTTGCTGTTGTTTGATACACCCAAAGATTTAAACAATGGAGTCTTCAATGGAAAGATGAGTCCAACGAGAATAGAACGTGATTTTTGAAGAGAGGAAAATTCCAAACATGGAATCATTTTGTTTGTGTGTGTGTGTGCGGGCGCCTTTCAGTATTATTTTTATAATTTGTCCATTATTAAATATCCAAGACAAATTTGATAACCTTAGAAGAAGAAGGTAGAAAACATGAACACGATTTTGCAGCATGTAGCATGATATGCATGTTATACTGTATAGCCTATAACAATGACAAGCAGTTTACACATCACTCAATAGTTAAAATAAATTTAATTTTAAAGAAGAAGCTCAATTCCAAAGTTTACATTTTTCTTTTATTACTGAGCGGTGTGTAGCACAGCTACATAAAAAGGAAATTAAGCTATATAATTATCTTAGAGCAGTAAGAGGCAATGACTCAACTGAAAAAGAAAGCTTTAAAATGTATTTATTATGTGTCACTAACGAGATTCATTGACATATTACTATTAAAGTCGATTCACACATTTTGAGAACTGGACTGGGACTGTGTTTGTTTATTGTAGTAGTTTCCACCTTTGTTTTCCTAACACCCTCCTTTGCAAATCCTGCATACTTCACGCCCGTCCCCTTCTCCACCTTCACGCTCGTTAGTATAATCATAATCATAATTTATGGCATACAGCACCGTTCATCGCCATACAACAAAATTTAAATAAATACATAAACATATATACAGTTATTACACAAGCATTATTCTAAATTCACTAATTTACCTCATTACACATTTACTTCTGTGCATACGAATTATTTTGAACATATTCCTCAACAGAGTAAAAACGTTCTTCTAATATGTACTTTTTAAATTTGATTCCAAAGCCGTTTAAAGAAACCTGATTTTTTAATACTTGATGGAAGTAGATTGTTTAATAGAGTGCCTTCGTGAGTAACGGATTGCTTGTATATATTTGTTCTATGTATATGCAAGTGAATGTCTTCTTTACGTCTTGTGTTGTATCTATGAATTAGTATCTATAAAATCAGTACTATTTTTTTTTTTTTTTTTGTATATGTTAATGTTTCAAACAAATACATTGAGGAAAGAGTGACCATTTCAAGTTCTTTATAAAAATACTTCTACATGGAGAATTTCATTCTACTTCTAGTTGTATCTTTACCACTTTCTTCTGTAGCCTGAAGATGACAAGACTTTGGGAGTTCTTTCCCAGAATGTCAAACCATATTTTATCATAGAATGAAAATTTGAATAATATATACACTTAGCTGTTTTTACATTAATCTTATCTATTATACATCTAATTGTATAACACAGTTTGCTTAACTTACTTCTTATATGTTCTATATGTGGTTCCCAGTTGAATTTTTTTTAGATATTTTAACCCCAAGAAGGTAGCAGTTTCTACATATTTAATTATTTTATTATTTACTCTTATTATTATATTGATTTGATTACTTTTAACATTATAAACATTTAAGGTACATGTTTTATTTGTATTATTAATTAGCCCAGTCCAACTTGAAAGTTGCTTTATTGCCAGTTGGCAATTTCAAGCTAATTCGCTTTCTTCTTTTCCACTGACTATTATATTTGTATCATCTGTTAACTGTTAATATTTACAGAAAAAATATTTTATATAAAGAAAGAGAAGTGGCTCTAGAATTGATCCCTGCGGTACTCCACTATTGATACATTCTTCACTTGATACACATTTTTTTTTAAAAAAAATTATTATTAACTATTCCGTGACTTTATGGTTGGTCCAAAGTAGGCAAACGAGAAGCCTTGACAACAGTGAACACGGAATGCTTCGGCGGGATATTGGAAATATCGAGCACGACGGACTTTCGTTTCAAGAAAACGCGTTCTCCAATGTTTTATTTCACGCTTATAAGTGAAAAAACATTAAATATACAGCGCAGCACATGCTATTCCGAACACAAGAAACAGTGGAGCTGGCGATTCCTAACATTTCCTATTTTCCGCCGAAGTTCAGTGTCCATTATTGTTAAGGTTTATCTTCGGCCTACTTTATACCCACCTTGAAGTCAGAGCATATTTGAAAATTCTGTTGATAGTTAGTCTGGGAATCGTAATCCGTAGGAAATTCTCTGCACATAAATTGCACTTTGATAAAATATGCATTTTTTTTATTGCGTACGTGTGACTTCCTTTACGCTGTTAAGAGCTGCCATCCACAGTTTCTTGAATTCGAAATAGGGACTGTTAAAATTTAGCTTTTTCACGATTTTGGACAGCCCTAGCTCTGAAAGTATACATTTCCCGCCACAAATCCATATGAACTTTTTTTCTAATTTTGATGTGAGGAATCACCTCTTACAGTTTGTCGGTATAGTTCATCAACACCTTATATGTGTATGTGAACTTTCTCTTGATTGCCCATTAATTTAACCGCCCTTATTCCAAGAAATGTCATTTTCGTTATCAGTCGCGATACTGTACGTCATTCAGTATTGTAGGTAAATCGTACCTTTTTTTTTCAGTTTTGTTTTTCTTTAATCAATACCATACCGTAGATAAATATGTGGTTTTCTGTGATAGTCTATTGTGTTTTATTCGAATTTAATTCAATTGAGTGTTACTTGAGAGGCTTGTGTGTGTGTGTGTGTGTGTGTTTTACTTTTTTATTTCGGGAGTAAAATTATTGAATTGTAATACCATAACCCTTTTTAAAACTACACTAGACTTTCGCTAATCCGGACATTCCTGGTACATATGGAGGCCGGATTAGCGTAAGTGCCGGATTATTGAGTGTCTGACATTTATTTGATTTATTTATTTCTCTTGTTTTTATTTAATTTTAAAACATAGGGGATATAGTGTACTGTACTTTATTAAATCGAAGGATATAATTTTAAAACATAGAGGATATACTTTATTAAATCCAAATATACATTAATTTTCAAAGAAAACTTAGTCCTTGAGTAGTATCACTCACTATGAAACATGTTCCTAATTTTTAACTGTTGCAATGATGGTAAGCATTGTTTAACTAAATATTATTGCGCATGCGTACGATAATTCATTGTGCACGTGTTTTTGGTTGGATGTGCGCCGGATTATTGAGAGGCCGGACTACTGAGGACCGGACTAGCGAAAGTCTAGTGTATTATGGAGATACTATACAACTTAGGGGCTATGAAATGCTGATTTTTGTTTTAATCGTCTTTTTCGTTATCCCACCAGGGCCCGGTCCCATGCTAGTCGATTAACAGGAGTCTACTGTATAATGAAAGGTGTTTATGACCCATGTTAAACCAAAACTCTGAATCTGTAATAGCTGTATCCTCTTAATTTATGATAAGTTATCGTTAATGATTAAAGAGATCTTCTAGTTCACTGGTCTCTACGAGAAAATTAGACTGAGTGTTGCCTTTATAGGTTTCTCAGGGTGGTCTAAACATTTCCTCCGAGAGCTGGTTGTTCAGTTACCAAGTTGTGCTACTATTCACAAGTCGAGTAGATTTTTGCAAGCTATAATTAAAGCGTTATTATTGTAATGGCTGTGAATGCCTGACTCCTGCCACACACGTATACTCCACCTTGCCGACATATGGCGTCTTTAGCTATGATTTATTACGCTTCCTAGTTATGTGATATCAAACTGTAACTACGCATGTATTGCTCATTAAAACCTGTCATTTGTTAGCTCCTGTTCTATAATGAAGATAAAAGGCACGGCGAGAGACTTTGAATCTTTCTAGTTTCTTTCATTTCGTGACAGGAAACATTGCTCTCATTGTAAAGATTTATTTGCAACACAGTCACGTTAAAACTTTTTTCCAAAAAAATGTTACTGATGTTGTCCAAAGATTTGGTTCGTAGTACCACGGGTAGTTAGTTACTTCGAGGTTAGCATTTATTTTTTTTTCAGCACGGAGGATATATTAAACATGGGCCTACTTTTTAACGTAGAATCTGAACTACTATAATGGGTTCAATATTCAAAACTTTCCCACCGGGAATCGAACATGCACGAAAGACGAGTGCACTAGCCACTAGGCCATAGGGGAGTGTGCCATGTGTTGTAGGTCTATTTATTTACAAGAGATAATATTCTATATCTACGATTATTACCTACAAGATCATTCGTTCCCCTTCTTCGCACGGGAAGAATGCGGTTTATAGTAAATGTTTGAAAGCTGAATATACAATGTTTTAGTTGTTGTTACTGTTGATAATTTCAAAATAATTGTCGATCCAAATTCGATTACACCAAGGTTATGTAAATTCTTAGCCGTGAGTAGGGCGTAGGTAGTGACATTATTAACTGGCTGTTTATTGTTAAAATTAGCACAAACTATGATATTTTAATTTATTATTAAGATTTTCAAATCCAGAAATAAAAATATAAGTAACAGAAGATTCCAACGAAACAGGAACTGAAAACGGCAAAGGCGTTGACTAAATATAAATTGTATTATTAGGAGATAAGGGAAATAACAAATAGTCTTATTTATTTTATTCTGTTTTTCAGTGTGTTACCAAGGATGTCTATTGAACAGATGGGAGAATTTCTAAAAGGAAAAACGGAAAAGGAGGAACTTGGCATGATACAGAATCATCTACATTACTGTATATCTATATTAATGAATACATTAATGTATCATTTTCGTACTTGAAATGTATTTCATTTCAAAGGGGGAGTAAAGTTGAAAATGAGTAACTAAAGCCATAAAATGTCAACATGAAACGTTGTTTAGAATTTTAAAGTTAACGATGTAGATATACATCGTTAAGCGCTAAAATTTCACTGGGATCGATACACCTTTGTTTACGTCGATAGAATGCGAAGTGTAAATCATTTCCGGAAGTTCTCAGCAAGAACAGAAGAAAAGAATTATCGTTCGATTAGTAGTTCGATTATTTAATTGAAAAATATTCCATCTCATTAAATGAACTAGTGATTCTGTAGTTTATGTTTATCATTAAGCACTTTCGTGAATAACACACGATAAAGACCAGTCCCAGCAGATAAAAATGAAGAAGTTGGACCAACCAACTGGCCCGGTTGCCATCTCCTGGTAGATTCTTTAGCCTCAACGAGCAATTAGATCGGAAAGTTGTTTCTGATCTTGATACAAAGCAAATAACAAACATACTTTGTATAAAGTGCTCTTCTCTTCCCACCTTCTCGTTTAGACAGAAAATTGGTAGCTTGTAATCTTCAGAACAGAAAGTGTTATTTATCAAACTAAACGAAATGTTCTTTAACAAGCACGTTGTTACGTTTAATATCAAGTTAAACGATCAGTGAACTACAGTCAGCGCAATATGTCTCATTAGAAATTGATTTTACAGCTTCAAACACCTCTATGGAAGATAACTATTTTCGTTTTGAACAACAACAAAAAAATCTTATTTCATTGGAATAGCAGCAGTGCTAGATTAAATAAAGTCACGCCATATTTCTTTAAATGTAAGGGTGTTGTTTTCTGCATGCTGATCCATTGTTGATAGGATTGTAAAAGTGAATTCTGGAATGAATGTCTTTGGTAGGTAGAGAGGAGGGGGGGGGGGTTCAATTGCTACTGGTAAGTCTACCTCATAAAATATATTATACCTGCTTTAGATAAACCAGATGATTGGTTTCCTCTGCTATCTTCTTCTGGTCAATACGGGCAGCTGCAGAAAATTTAGACCACTTCTTTCTCGTTGGCGGTAGTTAATTGCATAAAACCAACCATAGCCTCCATCGAAGTGTCATAAAATTAATCACTTAATATTTGTATCTAAGACTTTCCAGTTATACTCCTAGTTCTAAAGGCAAAATACTTATTAATTCCAAACAATCAATAAAAAGAAAATTACATCCTGATACTCTAAGAAATAGAAAGATTTTTCTGTTTGAAAATAATTTAAATTGCTCATCCTTCTAAGAAAACCTAACACTAGATAGATTCAAAAATCCTACTTAAGCTTTTAATTTATGTATAAGCTCTCAGGAATGCGGATTTAGTGTATATATATATATATATATATATATATATATATATATATATATATATATATATATATATATATATAGTCTACCCGACAACCCCATAAGAAAAGACAATAGTGTGTGATACGGTATTCTCAAATCTGTTAGGGTTCTTCATACCAATTACCATTCCTTAGAGTGATTTCATACATAATCTAGTACTTTGATGCACGAGGTGTTCGATTTGATTCCTGGTAGAACAGTATTACCAAGACCAGATAATATAATTAATAATTAGATATTACCGGGCAGCTTATGTCCTTAGCAATTAACACAGTATGTCAAGCGATCAATAAATTTTTTGCCCTCATACGGAAAACATTGTGGTACATGTACGAAACTTATACTGCAAATGCATTCATGGTTTAAGATATTATTGTGTAATTCTTAATGTTTCTACATACAATAGGTTTGAAGCTATGACGTCTGAGAGTGATATGTGTAATATGTGTATAAATGCAAGAGTAAATGTCGCATATCGCTTTTGGTTTGGCGAGGCATAATGTGAACAATTTAGAAAGAAAATGAAAAAGCATACTTTTGCCTAACGTTCAATACTATGTAAAAGCTAGAAGAGAATTAAGTTCAGGAAGGAAAACGAGTTAAGGTCTTCGAAAATAAAGTTAGACTAGTGAAGTTTATCGAAAAGTCTAGCGAAACACCAACACCGTTTGGGAGGCGATTCCTGACACCAAGATAAGACAAAAAGTATAGATCAACCTGGGTGCACAAATGCTTTCTTTCGGAGTTATAGGCTGCCGAAAACATGAAAAATTGAACTTTAAGAACGTTTGCACACGATACTGACATAATCGGCGGAAGCACCGATAATATCGGTGTCGGTGATGGCGTACTTTGCACACGTCGCCGACAATGTGGGTGGAAGCCCCGACAATATCGTTGCCGGTGATGAGCGAAGTAATCGACACACTTAATATATTCTGTACTGTGTTTCTAAAAATCTACTCCAAATATGAAAACAAATAAAAGTAATAATAATCGGGGAAATTATTTTTTAAAACAAGGACTACAAAAAACTGTTCTCAAAAGGTGTGGAGAATGGTACAAAACTTAGAAAAAATATGCCTAAACATGTTTAGATTTAACAGTGCCGTTTTAAATAGATTTCGTAAACGTATTATTTTCGTTTGATGAGAATTGAAGCTGCGGTACATTGCAAACTATATTAGTTTTAATTTTTGTTGAAACACTGTTACATATTGTGCGTATGTATATATTTTTTTCCATGCAATTAACACTAATGTCATAATAGATTAAATGATAAGATTCGAATTAGTAATTTTGCTTTACATTGCTCCATACATACCTGTCGTTTCCCGTTTCTTTTTGTCTATGAACTCAAAATCTATGCATAAACTTTTCGCCATGCATTTTGCTTTTCAATTCTGTCCTTGAAAGAGTCTGTTGTCTTATCCCATATGCAAGGTCTACATTCCACAGTTTCAATAAGGGTTAAAATATCGTATGGAAAAATTCTTGCGATTTCTAAAACTCTAAGCAAAACTAGAAAGGTAAGAGTACAATAATACACAACCTTTTCAGGGAACTTTGCAAAGAGTGTGCTGGTTTCGTTTCAAAATAAAACTTGATAATAATTCTACTTTGACTTGTCAACAAATATTTTATTCAATCATTGCTTATTGAGTGGGACCGGGAAAAGTGATCTGCAAACAATTCGGCTGAAAATAAAATGTAATTATAATCAGGATTGTTTCCATATTCACAGTACATCAAACTTTGAAAATTACGCTTAAATTAATTTCCAGAATGTAATAAAATTTAAATGCATTAGTAGATTAAGAAAGATAGAGAGAGGTATAGAGAGAGAGAGAAAGAGAAAATAAAAAAGGGGTAGAAAATAATAAACGGAAATTAGTTATCTAAATTTCCTATATTCTATTTAATAATTTCGTTAAGACATTTGAAATGTTTATTTATTCTCCGGAAACTGAAAAGTTAACGTCTGTAATGTGTCTATTTTTCTTCAATTTGTCCTCAAAATTAATCGAAAGTACAGTATATTTGAGTTTTTTTGTGTGTGTGTTGTCCTGAGTTCAATTTTGTGTCGGAGCATATTGTGATTTTGGATTCCACGCAGTGTTCCTTCCAGACATGGTTTTGGGGGGGGGGCACTGCGCCCCGGAGCCCTGAGAGTGCCCCCTCCCGGAGGAGACCAAAATAATACGTCTATAACATAATAAATAGAATACAAGCAGTGTCCCCGTAGTACTAAGTGTGCCCCCCCGGAACATTTCTTCTGAAAGAAACACTGATCCCACGTGAAATTCTAGATCGTATTTTTATGTAGAATTGTTACTGAAAAGGGACGCTGAACTATCAACAAACAAGTAATTTTTATTTACATAAAATATCAAGACATGCAAAGGAGTATTTGGGCAAATGCTCTCGCCGCGTTGTTTAGTCAGTATTTGGAAAGGTGAAAATTGTGGGAAAACCACGTGAAAGTGGTGTTCACTCAGCGTCATGAGGACGAATGAGGACTGCTTTGAATCAGTAGCAGATTCTGACTAAAAAAGAGAAAATAAACTTGAACAGTGAAGGTGCTGACCATACATCACACAACTTCAAATCACGGTTGACATGTTTAAGCTTTTCGAAGTTTCGTTGCAAGAACCTTTAGCTTTACGTAAAAGATTTTTATTGGATTATAATCCAGTGCAATAGATATGCACTTTGATTTTAAAAGATTATTTCTGTATTATGATGTATCAGCTATTTATTGCTAAATACCATATTTAAAGGAAAATTTATTTTCCTCTGATTCAAGATTAAAGTCGCCAATTTCAGTTTTCCATTCCCAATGTTGTTATACTTTCGAGCATTGTCTGGCAAATATATATGAAATTTTCACATATTTTGCAAAAGGATTTGATAAAACAAATCTAACATATTGGGAGGAAAACTCAGGCTTTCCAATTTGAACTAAGCGGAAGTACAGCATAATTTGAGTCGTATTAGACTCATTAATTGAGCTTTAATGTATACAAAGAATGAAAATCTGTTGAATAGTAACTGAAGATCCACAAGGTTAAATTTGTAACCTTAATGTTCTGTAATTTTCATAAATGATTTGCCCAAATATGTTTGAAAGATTTATCCTGATTTTCCTTGTATACTAAATCAGAAAAAAATGGATAATTTCACTAGTGTGTATGGATGAAATGGTACAAAAATATTTTACTAGATATAAACAGTGAACACAAAATTGTGACTTTCACAATACATTAAAGCCCGTTTAAAATTATTACACCATAAAGAAAAAGTGACTTATGAAAAATCTAATGGAGAAATCTTAGAAAGAGACTTGGTTAGACTAAAATGAAGACAGATAAAATTGTAATGTTGTGTCTGAGGAAAGGTAATAATAACTATACTGTATGCGTTAGCTTGGTTGAAACAGAATTATATAATGCACAAATAGGGTTAACCTTATGTCCCAAAAATTTTCAAGCTTCTTATAACAGAGTAAGTTAAGTCTCGACAACAAAATTTCGAAACTGATACCGGTATCTGGAAATTTAAAGTTATTGGAGCAAACAGCAGTGAGGGTTACTCACAGTAGTCTTTCAATACACAGATTTGCCCGTTGATTTTGGGAAGTTATTCTCTAGAATATAGTTAAATTGAGTCATCACGGACAACTGCACATCCCGAATAGTCGTGAAATCCTGTTCTTTCATTGTCAGTTTGAGTTTGGGAAATAGGGAAAAGTTTGAAGGGTTCGATTCTACGTACTTCTCTGTACAGCATTCGACTTCTCTGATTTGCTCTTCAGATAAAAAAATAGGCACAAACATCGCTCAAATCGTCCTTTTCTGAAACGTACTTCAGAATCTGCCGGACCCTTTCGTATCTTCAGTCTTCTTCACCATGCGGACAGTCTAACAGGAAGTAGGTCGTGAAAGCTCTGCACATTATCCTCTGAACAATTGATTGACGAATGTTCACTTCTGGAATCAAACACATGACCACAAGATAGGGCATTTTCGCGGTAAATAGCTTTGACCATGTCATTAGTCTCTGTTGTTTCCCCGAGCTTACTGCAAAACTTAGTGTAAATTAAAATATAAGTTTTGAGTTTTACGTCCCACGATTATGCCGGTTAGGCTAAAGGAGACGGTGATGATGACTAATGAATGAAACGGTGGAATGAAGAAAGTGGGAGGAAACGGAAGAACCCCGAGAAAACCCACCACATATACGGTGTTTGTCCACCACAAAGTTCACTTGGCGGGGGCTGGGATCGAACTCGGGACCCCAAGCACCAGAGGTGAACGCTCTACCACTGAGCCACCGCGGCCCCCAAGCAAAACTTAGTGTTATCCCGTTGTTACATATAAGTTTTCATGACAATGGGAGTCACAGTGTTTTCGATGATCAATGTTTAGGAGACAGATGTTCCCTATACCAAATCTTCACATGTCCTTCAAAAGAAGGATATCATAGGATTAATCTCCCATGATAAAAACTTTTCTGTCATTAGCAGTTACAGAATACCAGCTTCAGTTATGGAAGTTTAATCAAACCACGTGAGTACTGGAATTTATGATGCACTTTCAGCCTTAGTTTGATTTTGCACTGAAAAATCAATGACAAGACGGCATATTTTGTACGAGTTAAACTGATGAAAATTGTGACACACTTTTCAGCCTTAATTTGATTTTGTCATTGCAAAATCAATTACAAAGATGCCATATATTGTACGAGTTCAACCGCTGAAATTTATGATGCACTTCTCGTTCTTGATTAGATTTCCCCTAAAAAGTCAATGACAAGAATGACATATTTTGTACGAGTTCAGCCGCTGAAATTTATGATGTACTTTTCGGCGGTATTTTTATTTTCCACTGAAAAATCAAAGACAAGAATGCTATACATTGTGTATTATACGAGTTCAACCGTACTAATTCAATCTGAATCAAATTGGCATGTTGGTAGACTGTGACCTGCTATAATAGAAACCTGTGAAATTTACTGTGTACAGACCTTTAAGTTCTAACTTATATGTAAAATAATTTATACGATATTTTACGATTGTGCGTAAGTTTACTAGTTATCTTTTTTTTTTTTCAGATTTTGAAAAAAGAATTGTAACATTCATCCAACATCTAAACAAACATAGGATCAACAAGATCATCTTAAGTGAGAGCTTTGCATCATTAAAAGTATTTACTTTGCCTGTATTCGGATACCTTATACTACATTCAAATAAAGTAGAAATCTTGTAAAACAAGGAGGAGTAACATTTTCTTTCTCTTTTAAACTTAATTTATTATAGGTGAGGTTTGTCCTGTTTCAAGTTGTAAGAAATAAGCAAAAGATCTCACGCCCTTAAGAGTATCTACTTTACATTCATTTTTTCTGCCTCATACTTTTACTTGTGCACTATATATACACATATTGTTACTCATGTGACTAGTGATTTTCATGTACTGGATGGGTTATATGACACAATCAGCGGGGGACACTAGAGACTGGTTGGACTCGTGGCTGTTGGGTGACCCCCGCCTCCACGCGTCAGTCGACTGACCTTTGGGGGCTCCCGGTCAACTCAGCTTAAACTTTGTGCTCAGCAATTGCCGTATCTTCATCATACGGAGGATTCCACTTGACACACAACGTCTTCGGGACAACCATGATTTACAGGTTGGACAACGGCCTGGCCAAGCTAAGATGAGGGAAAAGAATTCTATCTGTTACCGTACCCAACACAATCTTATCTCATGTGAAAGGATTTGGGCGGCTTTTGAATGTGAGCTTCGTCGGGTGGAGTTCTCAAGAACACTTCTTCTTCTCCTTCTTCTTTTTTGGTTCTTCCAACATTTTTATTGAATCTCGAGGGAAAATCTAGGAGCTTCGGATCAGTTTGGTCATGTTCAAGTCGTGATGTCTACATTGAATAATGCTGTTCTGTCCACCGAGATAGAAGAATGACTGCTTTTTTCCATTCGTTTCTTATCTGCTTTCTTGCCAGTTTCTTTGGCAATTAAAATACTGTCCAATGCCAAGACAAAATGTCTTTAAATAGAGCAAGCTCTGTTTGACACTATCTCGCAACAGTCTGAAGTTCGGCTAATGTAAAGCTCTAATCATTGGAGATAACACGAAGCTTCGAATATCGTTTTATTAGAATTTATTACACTATCGGGATTGGAAACGAGCTTCAAATGTTAATTAGTTGGGTGAAAGGATCACCAAGTTATAGCTAAAACGTATTCAATAACAAGTTGATACTAGATACTCGTTACACACCTATCATCTTTCATTTAGAATGAAATTACACAGAGCACGGTTTTTACTGTTGTTAAATACTGTAAATCAATAGGAAAAGGACAAATATATACGAGGTTCTGTCGTTTCTTATGTAAATAATTTGAGTTGAACGGAAGGTGGTGTACGAGATAAGGCAAAAACAGATTTTACATGACGAGTTTCGAGAGGAAACATCACTTAGGGATGATCACCATTTAAAAATGTACTAAATTGAAAAATGAATTTTTCGAAATCGAGAAGGAAAAAACTATTTTTTTGAAAAAAATCTTTTGAAGAACAAATATGAAAAACTATCAAAAATCGAAATTTTTCAAAAACAAAATTCGTAAGAAGGAAAATAAAAAAAATTCTTAAAAACGGAAAACGAAAAATATTTTTTAAAAACGAAAATCGGAAAACAGATTTTTCAAAATGGCCATCCCAACTTCAACGAGCTCCAACTCTTGTCTTGTCTGCAATTTCTAATGTCTGTGCTTTCTGTATGCTTGGTTCTGGATTCGGTTACTGGTAGAGGGTGCTTCTTTTGAGATACAAATTCGAGAAGTAGATTGGTGTTTCACTTTAAACAATCGGTCCTGTCTCATTTAGCCTCAGTGCTGAAAAGGGACTCTAAAACGAATCAATTTATCTCACAGGAGGATGTATCACAGAGCAAGTATTCTGCATAATGGTCAAGCAGTATATCAATACGTTTCATAACATATATCGCACACCTGGTGGAAGATTGTTACAAGTCAAAATTACACATTTGTGGGAACATGACCTTTAAAGTTTGTTATTCTATCAACATCACTCCCTGGAATACTGTATTTCTGCCATCTAGGGGTTAATTTGTTTAGTTGCGTTTATGCGAAAATACCACCAGGTAGAGCTCGCTTCTCTCTCTATTCTCTTTTAAGCGATGATAACTCAAAATTTCCATATTTTTTTTTTTTTTTGAGTTGTAACACTCTTTCACCGGGTGTGCGGTATATTTAACAATAAAGTCAAGCTAGTTAAATGTTTTATTTAGTTTTATATTGTTTCATTTAGCTTTTCTGTAACTAATTAATATTGGTTTGAACCTTGCGCACTTAACAATTTAAATACTAATGATGTGAAGACCTGAGTATGTAAGTGAGCGTTCCTAAGCGTTCCTTCTGTAACTATAACTTACGTTTGAATCTCGAGGGAGGCACTTGCGATACGACGTTTAACTTTAAGCTCATGTAGGTTAAGTGCCAGAACCGGAAGTTTGTTCAAGTAATCCATCTCTCTTGAAGATAGATAATGTGGTGGGGAAGGAAGAACCTACATTGTAAGAGTTGATCTTATTTTATCATGTGAACACTTGCCAACTGTACAGTATTGAAGCCCCTATCATGGTTCAGAGCGCATGTTCTTCATAGCCGCGGTGTTGATGGTAAAGACGTTGGTTGATTTGAAGTTTGATGTCGCGTTCAGCACACCGAAGATTGTGATATGCTTACCTACAACTTAACGTGGGGATCTGAACCATATGAGCTTCCACCGGTAATCAAACCCGGGTCTTCGCGTCAAAGACGTGTGCGGTACCCATGTAACCATGAAGGAGAAATGCAAACTCAAACTTATATAGGTTTTTAATGGTGCTTGTAAGCCATGGTAAATTCTAATTAAGAAATCCGAATAAGATTAACCTCTAAAGTAAGTGAGTCCATGACACAATGAATATGTATGTAGTTTGTTTCGGTTGTAGATTACGTCAGACCGGTATTGCTCTTTCCTTACAGTTTTCCGAAATTTACTCATATAATTTTTTTACCCCAGTAATAATTTTATACTAACTTCTTTTAATTATAATTACTTAACCGGCATTGAGGTCTCTATTTAGCTACTGAGTATATTACAAATACACAGGAGAAAGTCCAGATATCTGGATTGAATATTTTAAGATAAAATAAAAATGGATATAGTTAAATAAAAATGGGTCTATTCTATGTTTAGATCCACAATAGGTTACATTTTTTATTTTATATTGCAGAGGTGTCCACGAAAGGAGATCATGACGCAATGTGAGTCATTGAAATTTTTAAATGTATAATTTTTTAAGTGTAATAAAATATAATTGTCTTTGTTTACACGTCTTCAGCTTCTATGAATCATGCTTCCAAAGTAGAAAGTTTATTTCACATTGCTACAAATACTGTATATGTTGACAATTAATAAAGTGTTTCTTTTCTTTTCATTTCTATATGGCCACTACTAAATTTGATTCTGTAAGAAAATACATATATAGGTGCTTTAAAATAAAACATTATCTTTGATTTTTCTGTATTTGAGAGAAATTTGATTATTTTTAGCTACTCCTTTTTTTTTTTTCTTTTTTCGTCTAATGTAGTTAGAGCAAGATTGAAATAGTAATAACTTATCCCATATTTTAATAAGAGGCAATTTTCTAGAATTACAGAAACTTACGTAAAATCTTTAAAAATAATTTATATTGAAAGTTGGTGAATGAACAGAATCTACAGGACTTCAACCTGACTATCACAAGCAGTGGTGCAATCTTTGACTAAATTAATTTGATGTAACGGTACAGGACTAATTAGTACTAATACACAATAACACACTAAGCAAGGCTAAGTGATAATATGTAAAAAAAACACTAACACGTAACAGTTTCAACACAATAACTATGTCTTTATCAGACTTCCACTCCACTGTGACTTCTGATGAAGACACAGTTATTGTGTTGAAACTGTTACGTGATAGTGTTTTTATACATAGTATCACATTGCCTTGCTCAGTGTGTTATTGTGTATTAGTACAAAATGGAAACAAGGCCTGATAGAATAGTTATAGGACTAATTACGTGTACTTTGTAAGCACAGAAACTAATTACGTTTTAAACAATTTGATTGTTTATTGACGTTTTGTATCCCTTTGCATCACTAAGACTATGTGGGACCTGGATCTACACTTTAAGGGACTCCGAACCACTGTAAGATGCGTTCGTCACTCCCTTACCGGGTATCGAACCCATGACCAAGCGCATTAAAGGCAAGAGCGCGTTATGCCCATTAGACCAGCAGAGAGGACTATATTTTAGCCAGTTAGCAACAAAAAAAAGTATGGAACTTCATCCATCTTGACTCTGGAATTACCACTTAAATAATTAATACTTTTCTGACTAGAGTATATACTAAAAAGCATACATCTTATGCAAAAAAAAAAAAATCACGCTTTAACCAAAATTTTACTTTACTAGGTGTTGAAGATTAAATATCTACTAAGTTGTGTAGCTTTGTGGAGGGATGGGGAGATGGATTGTCAAAATAATTTAGGGGAAGGGGTCATGGACCATGAGGGGATAGTAACTCTGTATATTGTCATTAAATTTGAAATAAAGAACGTTTAATCTCACTGAAAGGTTCGTTGTAAGAAAGAAAATCAAGATTTCTTAAGAACGTTCAAATGCCTTTCTGTCTATACATGCATACATATATATATTGAACTTCCACATATCAGCATGCGGTTGTTCTCAATGTAGGAAACACCTTGCTTGATTATATGCAAGAAACGTCTCAAGTCGTTAACTTGGACAACTATAATGAATATCACAGTGGCGACAAGGCATTATTAAATAGAGTGGAGTTGCATCATCATCCATCCAAACCAAAAAGAACAGGAAAAGAAAAGAAAAAAGAGAAAAAACAGTAACATCGGTTGAAGATGAGTTGATTTTTAGTTGTAGTTCTCTGAATGAATAGGTGGAACGCCTAGGCGGTGGTAATATAAAACAGCTGATTACAAGACTACGCTGTCCAAAGACGCTTGTCACCAGCATTCGAAGGGAAATTTACGATGGTTTGATTCTTGTAATTCTCGGTATAGTGGTGGGTGGCAGCTGCCTTTTCCTCTATATATGTGAATATGAACAAACAAAATGGAGCGGGGGAGAGATTAATTGCCTAATTTGATATAAGGAATGGTACATATTTACATGTATACTGTAAATCATTCAGTTTATACCTTATGTGGAGTAACTGGCTGAGGATGAAGTTCTTATAGGTATTTATGTTGGCCACACAATGAAAGAGCTGGAACCGAAGCTATGTTATGGCCAAGTAATAATAATAATAATAATAATAATAATAATAATAATAATAATAATAATAATAATAATAATAATAATATACACTTATAGTAGTAGACACTAAATTGAGCAAAATTATACGAGTGATTATAAAGCCTCATGCGAAGCTTTCGACAAAATCCAGAAAAATGAGCTTTTTGTAAACTTAAAAAAATATCCTATACGGTAACTGCTCCACCTATCAGAATGAAACTAATACTGGCGTATACTTTTATCACTCTTTTTATTTATTCTCACACTACCATGACGACAGTTAATGTCAGTGTGGTTAATGAAGTATAGTCCAAAATTACATATAATGAATAATAATGAACACATTAAATTTCAGTTGTGTTTAAATTTAATATACTATCCAAAGATAAGACATGTAACTAAGAAAAAGACATGTTTAAGTGTAAACTGTGTGATGTTAGTCTCTACTTCTTACATGTTTTTATTGAACTCGCAATGGTTCATACATGTCCTGATTCAACTTTATCCTCAAGTCTTGCCACCTTAATTTAACTCATTTCGTACTGAGAAAAAATTGTATGTGGCGTACGTAAAATCGTATGTTACATTTGTAAATCCTGTAGTTTTTGGACTTAACGTACAGCAAACGTATAAATGAAAAAGCATGTTTTATAATACTTTCTGTATAAGTGTTCCATCTATACGTACTTTCCGTGTGAAACAATATAGTCGGTCAGGATATCACATAAAAATGGACGTATATAACATATGGCTGACTCAGGTAACATATATATATATATATATATATATATATATATATATATATATATATATATGTAATATAAGGAAGACTGTTAGATATCTGACATCCTACAACGGCATGATGTAATATTTAAGGGAAATGCCTATGTAGTAGGGTGGGCGAAAAAAGCTTTTTTAAAAAAAAAAATTCGATTGGCCGGGTTGAAGAAAAGTTGTCTCGTGTTAGTGGTAGTCTACATAGAAAATTTAGACTTTTTTGGTCATCCCCTTCCTTTGCATCATGGGACTTGAATATTTTTATAGTTGCGGTTATGCAACCCGCACGACACTACGAAAAAATTGTGCTTCACAGCTATAACCTTTTTTTCTTTTTCACACTAATGTATTCTGACGCTGAAAAATAAAACGCGAGAAAAATGTGAGATGGGATAGTGTTCCTATGTGGTTAAAAATTATAACAATTAGACGAAGAAATTGCATTAATGGTTTGAAAACGCATTATGAATTTAGGCCATGAAAAATTGTTGATAAACCTTCCCTTGTAGCTCTTAGCTCGTCTTGGCACATACCGGTACACTCCGGAATTCCCCAGAACCCACCACGAGGAGATGGCTGCAAATCGAGTTCCATCGCTCCACCCACTTGCTTCCGTTTTTTGCCTCATTTACATTTGATAGTCCTGCTAGGAGACGCGTGTCAAGTTAGACCAACCACCAACACCAAAACGACCGGAACATATCTCAGAATTATGGGCTATTTATGGGCTAATTAGTTGCTCTAATCCCAATTTTTGGGCTCCTACTGTTTAGCGGAAAATCGGATTCAAAGTGGGCGAGTCCAGCTTGATATCAAGCTAGAACCTCCCATACGATTACGGTTAGAATGGTCCGATCGAAAAAATTCAAACGCCAGAATTATGGGCTAATTATGGGCTAATTAGTTGCTCTAATCCCAATTTTTGGGTTCCTACTGTTTAGCGGGAAATCGGATTCAAAGTGGGCGAGTCCAGCTTGATATCAAGCTAGAACCCCCCATATGGTTAGAATGGTCCGATCGAAAAAATTCAAACGCCAGAATTATGGGCTATTTATGGGATAATTAGTTGCTCTAATCCCAATTTTTGGGCTCCTACTGTTTAGCGGGAAATCGGATTCAAAGTGGGCGAGTCCAGCTTGATATCAAGCTAGAACCCCCCATATGGTTAGAATGGTCCGATCGAAAAAATTCAAACGGCAGAATTATGGGCTATTTATGGGCTAATTAGTTGCTCTAATCCCAATTTTTGGGCTCCTACTGTTTAGCGGGAAATCGGATTCAAAGTGGGCGAGTCCAGCTTGATATCAAGCTAGAACCCCCCATATGGTTAGAATGGTCCGATCAAAAGAATTCAAACGCCAGAATTATGGGCTATTTATGGGCTAATTAGTTGCTCTAATCCCAATTTTTGGGCTCCTACTGTTTAGCGGGAAATCGGATTCAAAATGGGAGAGCCCAACTTGATATCAAGCTAGAATCCCCAATACGGTTAAAATGGTCCAATCGAAAAAATTCAAACTTCAGAATTATCGGCTATTTATGGGTTAATTAGTTGTTCTAATCCCAATTTTTGATCGGAATCAAATTCTGCGAGTCTAGTTTGACATCAAGTAAAAACTCTCCATAAGGTTAGACATCTCGAATCGAAGAAAATCAAACGTCAGAAATATGAGCTATTTATGTTCTAATTGATACTGTAATTCCGAGTTTGGGTCTGCTACATTTTAGCAGGAATTCCTTATCAAATTGTGAGATTTGGCTTAACTTCTTGCTATAAACCTTGGGCTATAACACTCCGATCAAAAGAATTAAAACGTCGGAATTATGGGTAATTTGTATTGCTAAATTGTTGCTCTAATGTCGAGTTTTTTCTTCTATCTTAGCAAGAAATCTCAAGCAAGATTGGTATTGATTTTTAGATAAGTTGGGTTGATACTTTCAAAGTTGCAGTGAGAAAACATCGATGTTTATTAACTGAAAATTGATTTATTTGCACTCTCCGCAAATGTACATCTATATCTCTACTAGTAAATCCATGAATTCATTTTTCACGTGTTTATGTTCATTATGTTTTGAAGTAAATAGTGTATATATAGAATTTTTTATATAGTGAAATATCATTATTTTTTAAATCATTTTTTTTCTAAGGAAATGCCTCTTTGCCGTTGCTGGGGGCCGCGGTGGCATAGTGGAAGAGCGTTTACCTCTTGTGCGTGTGATTCCTGGTTCGATCCCAGATCGCGCCAATTGATCTTTGTGGTTGACAAACACCATGTACTTGGGTTTTATCGGCATTCTACCGCTGTGCCATTGCGGGCCCCAGCAACGATGAAGAGGCATTTCCTATAAACTAAAAAAATATTTTAACAAAACAATATGATATTTCACCATATAAATTCTATATATTCACTACTTGCTTCCAAACATACTGAACATATAAACGTGAAAAGACATTTCATAAATTTACTAGTAGAGATATATATTTGCATTCGCGGAGAATGCAAAAAAAATCAATTTTCAGTTAATAGATTTCGACGTTTTCTCACTGCAACTTTGCAACTATCATCCCACGTTATCTAGAAATCAATAATAATCTTGCATGAGATTTCTTGCGAACGATAGAAGAACTAAAATCGACATTAGAGGAACTAATTAGAAAACAAATAAACCATAATTCCGGCATTTTAATTATTTGATTATTTATAGCACTAGGTTTATAGCTAGAAGTTAAGCCAAATCCCACAATTTGATGAAGAACTCCTGCTAAACTGTAGCAGCCCCAAACTCGGAATTAGAGCACCACTTAAGGGGATCTTCTACCATCTCCGCTTAGGTTTCTAACTCTCCATTTGATAACATGTAAAATTTAATATGGTAATTTCTA
The DNA here is from genome assembly GCF_964235325.1 of Thermobia domestica. Classification (NCBI taxonomy): domain Eukaryota; kingdom Metazoa; phylum Arthropoda; class Insecta; order Zygentoma; family Lepismatidae; genus Thermobia; species Thermobia domestica. The sequence goes on along the minus strand of NC_137462.1, from coordinate 163,866,714 downwards.
ACAAAGTATTGCAGGTAATAACTTGAAATTTTTAATACAAATACACAAGACCCATATAAATCCAACCACGGTCTCCAATTTACGTTACATGCGTTAGATTAATTGCAATATATTCTTCAGTAAGTTTGGCAACAGAGAATAAAAAGTATGCTGCAGAGAGGAGAGGGCTGACCATCTGTTTGCTTGTTAGCTGCTTTTAAAAGGACGCTCTTACCAGAAAAATCACGTTGTGATTCTCACTTCTCAGTGGTTAGAATGGTCTGGACTGGAAGAGCCCAAAGCCTCTTCTTTCTTCCTTTCACGGTTTGTTTGTTTCTTCCACCCCCTGCTGTCACAAGAAGACAACTTGCTTCGGAAAGCACTTTGAATTAGTAGCGAAAAGCCAAACTGAATGACACCACGGACGGATTAAAGGGAGGGGCGGTCACTCCTCCGAGAACATTTGAATACTTTGAATAATCGGAGTAAGAAACTAGAAATTGCGTAATCTAATAAGAAAAGTTTGTTGAAGTATACAAATCAAGACGCATTTTAAATGTCACAGCATTGTACTCTCATCCCCTCCCCTCCCAATTCCCTTCTGAAGAAGTTCTCTTTTGTTTCTCTGTTCCATATTAGTCTTTACACTTACACTTTCATTATCCAGTATTGATTTTTACCATACCATCTGCACAGAAGGCGAATAAGGTTTACGAGTCCTTCCTGCCCCCTTTTTTAAAAATTGCTAATTATAATAAAATTTATTGAAAACAATTCATCTCAACGATAAAGACTTATACACATTCATTATTGCAATTTTAAAATAAACTCGCCGCCTGTCGCGTATGCTAGCGATCTAATATATACGAATAGATGAAAAGTTAGTTTGAAGCGTATTGTTTTTCTGTAATTAAGTCCGAATTCATATTTGTTTCTATTGTTGCATCGACAAAAGTGAGTGCTAAATCGATTTAGGCTCGTTGGTCTTTGCGAGGCCCCTCCAAGATGCAAGGCCGTGGGCAGTCGCCCACCACTTGAAACGCCTCTGCACTAGAGGTCTGCACGTGCTCGGGCCTACAAAGAATGTATCACTTCGGGCCCGGGAGGGGTTCGGGCAGTAGCGTCATTTCAGATTTGGCTTGGGGGGCCAAGACCCCTTGATATATGTAAAATTTCGCGTTTTTCACTGATTTACTACTATGCTATTGATAAAATTATATAAATCTCAAACTTGGGAGGGGGCAAATGCCTCTCCCTGTCCTCCTAAATGACGCCCCTGGGTTCGGGCTGTGAATTTTTAAATATACAACCATATTTCTCGGACTTTTTCGGGCCTAACTTTGTAAATATAGTGTAAAACGATACAAATTGCACCGTTCTTTCTGGAGGACTTTTAAAACACAACTGCAAAATCAAACCTCGAATTGCTGTAAATAAAAATACAATTTTGCATTAATAATTAAGTTTCTGCAATTCGGGCTTATTTCGGGCTCATTTGATTATCACAGAGCTCAGTCCGGGCTAGGGCCTAAATGCTAAGACATATTTTGGACTCGGGTCGGGCCTTACATTGTAAATTCACGGGCCGGGCCCGGGCTGAAAATTCCGGCCCGTGCAGACCTCTGCTCTGCACCCGCACACATTCCTTCCTAGTCCAGAAAATCTCCTCCCCTCCGCATCGTCAATAATGGTAAATTTGTTCTTCGTATATTTGCTTATTATTGTAAGAGAAGTTCAAACCAGAACTCTAAAATTTGTTCGTTCTCTGGGGTAATGTGAGTAATGCAAATTAAGAAAGATATGCGTAATATACAAATGTCAGAAAAACTTGATATCAATTTGAATAACCTTTTACGTAATGTTTATTTTAGAAATAATAAACTTATGCAAGTATACCGAGGCATCTGAAATTTAATGTTAAATAGTGGCGAGTGAGCCAGAAGGGGCGTGCACTATTCAGTTAGTCAAAGAACTCATATATGTAGCTTGAAAACTAATACTATTTAAATCAATATTGGATTAGACAAATTTGATCACTCTGGCCACAGAAAAGGCGTCACCTTCTATGGCCCACCCATCGCATGATGGGAATGAAAGACAGAGGGAAAAAAGACAAATTTGTAAAAAGTAGGATAACCATAATTGGAAATAGTGTGTGTATTTTTTAAGGAGGAAACCCAGAAGTACATTCTCGATATAATAATAATAATAATAATAATAATAATAATAATAATAATAATAATAATAATAATAATAATAATAATAATAATAATCATCATCATCATCATCATCTTTCTCACTTCAATCATAGGTTGATGCGCAAGAAGGAAATTTTAAAACTTTTCTCTCCCCTGGGAGAGCTGTTTTATAATTTGATAAGGTCTCTTCTTCGTAACTGCATCTATCCCTGGTCGGGCCGCGGTGGGTCAGTGGTAGAGCGTTCACCTCTAATGCATGGCGTCCTTAGTTCGATCTCAGCTCGCACCAAGTGAACTTTGTGGAGGACAAATACCATGTGTGGGGGGTTTCTCGGGGTTCTCCCGTTTCCTTCCACTTTCTGCATTCCAGCATTTCCTTCTTTTCACAACATCACTAGCTCCTATAACCTACCAGGCATAACTGTGGGACGTAAAACTTATAGATTTTTCTATCCTTGATCTTCCACTTCCTAGTTTTTCTTCTGCCTTTTCCCCTATCAACACGGTGATCCAATCGGAGTGCCGAATATGTCCAAGCATGCTGTTTCTTTTTTTTTCCTATTATCTTCATGATCTGTCGTCCTTCATTAGCTTCCTTTAGTACGTCTTCATTCCTTTTCCTTATACAGTATTATTATTATTACACAACCACACAAAATAAATAAAAGTTCTGTGCACTGGACCCCAGGGTATTGATTCGATGTATTTTGGTACCCAGAACCCAAATTTCGAAACTCCAGGACGATTTGACCGTATCAACTTTGTTTTATGGGCGAAGAACGTAAATGCTGTTTTACGTTTCCTTATGTTTATCGCCCATTTAAAAAAATATCACGGTCAATCGTCCTGGGGTTTCGAAATTTGGATTTTGGGTACCAAAATATTTTGAATCCATACCCTGGGGTCTGGTGCACAGAACTTTTATTCTTTTTGTGTAGCTGTGTTATTATTATTATTATTATTATTATTATTATTATTATTATTATTATTATTATTATTATTATTATTATTATTATTATTATTATTATTATTTTCCATGCGTACATTTTCTCGAAAATATCCTCCCCCTAAGAGATGATCAACAATTCATTCCTGAATAGTACTCAGCTTCTTTTCCTACTAATGACTATTTAGGAGTTTTTCCTTAGCTGAATCTCGTTATATTGTGTCTCCATTGTACGTAGAATAGGATTCGATTGCCAGTGTAAGCTCACAACTTCCAAAGTTGAGTCAACATCGTGAAAGAAATGGAGAACTATCCGAATAAAGTGGTAGCGATCTCTGGCCAAGAAAGACGAAAGGATTGTTTGATGTCATTGCACTGATCACGATCTTCTAGGTTGTGAATGTTTACCAGCTGGCATGTCCAGGCCCCTATGGGCTGTATTGCTGAGTTTAGATTTTAGACTAATAAACAGCTGTCTTTAGAAAATAACCTTGTAACACAAATATGATAGTCATGAGTTCCGAACCATAGTGTCAAGTGGTATAAATCTCACTTGGGTGGTAAAATTTGTTATTAGACATTCGTGGAAATCAACTGCTCTGTTAAAATATTTCAGTTTTCTAACATTGTTATGCCTAATTATTATTAAGCATTAATACTTAATTATTATTAAGAAGAAGCTGAAAATCGAGAAACATGGAAGAAATATTTCAAGGTCCAAACTGAAAATTAAGAAGAAACGAAAAAAAATCTCATCAGTCCCAGGACCGGCCAAAAGGCAGAATACTTAATAATAATAATAATAATAATAATAATAATAATAATAATAATTTTAAAATTTCGTTCTTGATTATAAGAATACATTATACATTATAAAAGTCGTATACAAAGAAATGTATACATCCTAGAAATAGTATATACATATCAACGAAATACCTTACTACTGTCAAACAACATTTGTACTGTGTATACATTTATATTAATTCTATAGACTGTCACGTCTTTTAATCACGTGGCTCCCCAGCTTGGCTCACAACGATGAGCAAACGCCAATGATTTGAGTATTCTAGTAGGGAATCGAACCTAGAATCACGCGAACAGGAGTCAAAAGTTCTAACCACAAGACTATGGAACCCCTTAGTATGACGTTATGCTTGAAATTCAAATGATTCTACCAAAAACAATTATCAACGAAATAGTTTATTACATCTCTAACACATTACATTTATACTGTGCATACATCTATATTAATTACATTATGAAAAGGAGTAGAATGACTATATGCCTGAAATTAAAATGATCCTACAAAAAGCATATTTTTCAACGAAATACTTTCCTATTGTCATGTATACGGGTAATTTTATTCGTGGGTGGAAGGAGGAGTCGCCCGAAGTAAGGAAGAAATACAATACTCTCCTATCTGATAATTGAAATCATGAATAAATTTTATTATTATTATTCTTTCTGTATATGTTCATTTTCGAGTTAATCATTCCATATCGGACTCCCGAAGGAAAAAAAAAAAACTATCGAAACAACTTATTGACCGTTTCCCTTTTCGAAGGGATCTTTCGGGGGGAAAGGTGAAAAATGCGGAAACAATTGGATACAATTACTAAGAACATTTTCCTTCTTCCTTCACAAGTCTCTTGTTTATGGTCATTTCGTCTTGTGTGATAAGGCGGACTTCAGAACACAAAATTGCAACGCTCCAGATTCCCTACCCAAATTGTCACGCGGTTCGTATGTCAGTCTTCGAGTTTCTTCAAAGAATGTTACATTATCTGCTATGAGATCTGCAAGCGATCTCCATTGTATAACTGCTATCTCGATAGAGGCAGTGGACAAAACTGAGGACAAAGCTGCCCTAAACAAGTTTTTGACAAAAAAAAAAAAAAAAAAAAAGAGAGAGAGAGGAAGAAACAGAGACAACATTTGTTTTTTAGCCAGAAGCGCTCATAAATCACTACCACGTGACGCGAAGACTATTAGGGCTAGAGGTTCAGCAGAGAGCTCTCAATTCCTGGAGAAATTCTATCCTCTACGTTGCCAAGTGTAAACGGAAGTATACATTATAATTAATCTAAATTGATCTGGGGCATTAAATCAAAAACAGAAACCATGAACATATAGGTATTGCTGTTGGAAAATATCATAGAAAATTTTGAGACGGTAAGTGCAATATCTTGTTAAATATTCACATAGAAATATCTACGTGTTATCTTATAGGAATCCTGAAACACTTGCAAGTGGGTAGACATCCCCTTAACCCAAAAATAGCCCATAATTCCGGCGTTTGAGATTTTTGGATCGGACCATTGTTACCGAATCGGAGGTTCTAGCTTGATGTCAAGCTAGACTCGCCTGTTTTGTTTCCGAATTCCCGCTAAACATTAGGATCCAAGAAATAGAATAACAGCAACACATTAACCCATAAATAGCCCATAATTCTGGCGTTTGAATTTTTTCGATCGGACCATTCTAACCCTAACTACATGGGGGTTCTGGCTTGATATCAAATTAGACTTGCCCATTTTGAATCTGATTTCCCGCTAAAGAGTAGAAGCCTAAAAATTGGGATTAAAGCAACTAATTAGCCCATTAATAGCCCATAATTATGGCGTTTGAATTTTTTTGATCGGACCATTCTAACCGTAAACATATTGGGTCTTCTAGCTTGATATCAAGTTAGACTCGCCCATTTTAAATCCGATTTCCTACTAAACAATAGGAGCCCAAAAATTGGGATTAAAGTAAATAAGTAGTCTATAAATAGGGCATAATTCTGGCGTTTGAATTTTTTCGGTCGGACCATTTTAATCGTAACCATATTGGGTCTTCTAGCTTGATATCAAGTTAGACTCGCCCATTTTAAATCCGATTTCCTACTAAACAATAAGAGCCCAAAAATTGGGATTAAAGTAAAAAGTAGTCTATAAATAGCCCATAATTCTGGCGTTTGAATTTTTTCGATCGGACCATTCTAACCGTAATCGTATGGGAGGTTCTAGCTTGATATCAAGCTCGACTCGCCCACTTTGAATCCGATTTCCCGCTAAACAGTAGGAGCCCAAAAATTGGGATTAGAGCAACTAATTAGCCCATAAATAGCCCATAATTCTGGCGTTTGAATTTTTTCGATCGGACCATTCTAACCATATGGGGAGTTCTAGCTTGATATCAAGCTGGACTCGCCCACTTTGAATCCGATTTCCCGCTAAACAGTAGGAGCCCAAAAATTGGGATTAGAGCAACTAATTAGCCCATAAATAGCCCATAATTCTGGCGTTTGAATTTTTTCGATCGGACCATTCTAACCATATGGGGGGTTCTAGCTTGATATCAAGCTGGACTCGCCCACTTTGAATCCGATTTCCCGCTAAACAGTAGGAGCCCAAAAATTGGGATTAGAGCAACTAATTAGCCCATATATAGCCCATAATTCTGGCGTTTGAATTTTTTCGATCGGACCATTCTAACCATATGGGGGGTTCTAGCTTGATATCAAGCTGGACTCGCCCACTTTGAATCCGATTTCCCGCTAAACAGTAGGAGCCCAAAAATTGGGATTAGAGCAACTAATTATCCCATAAATAGCCCATAATTCTGGCGTTTGAATTTTTTCGATCGGACCATTCTAACCATATGGGGGGTTCTAGCTTGATATCAAGCTGGACTCGCCCACTTTGAATCCGATTTCCCGCTAAACAGTAGGAGCCCAAAAATTGGGATTAGAGCAACTAATTAGCCCATAAATAACCCATAATTCTGGCGTTTGAATTTTTTCGATCGGACCATTCTAACCATATGGGGAGTTCTAGCTTGATATCAAGCTGGACTCGCCCACTTTGAATCCGATTTCCCGCTAAACAGTAGGAGCCCAAAAATTGGGATTAGAGCAACTAATTAGCCCATAAATAACCCATAATTCTGGCGTTTGAATTTTTTCGATCGGACCATTCTAACCATATGGGGAGTTCTAGCTTGATATCAAGCTGGACTCGCCCACTTTGAATCCGATTTCCCGCTAAACAGTAGGAGCCCAAAAATTGGGATTAGAGCAACTAATTAGCCCATAAATAGCCCATAATTCTGAGATATGTTCCGGTCGTTTTGGTGTTGGTGGTTGGTCTAACTTGACACGCGTTGCTAGGAGTCCAACTTTTGAATTTTTTTCTTTTATACTCTAATTTGCCATGATAAAGCCGCCTCTTCGATCCGCTTCACACACTAATGCTGACGCTTCTGTAACTAATTTTATCATCCTCTCCACAGCTTGCGAATGGCACAGAAAACATCTAATTTCCTCAGAAGCTGTAATCGCTGTTATAATATTTTCTTCTATCTGGCTCAAAGAAAGTCCTCTTGTCAATGGTGGCTCGGTGACGTCCTTTGAGAACCAATCGATCATCTCATGATATTTACTTGCGTCTAAGATTACTTTCGGAACAACAAATTCACATAGACTTGATCTATTTCTCTGCTGACACTTTTTTATTCCTCTCCATCCTAAAACCCGGATGTAATGGCTCCTGTCGGCGATCATTGGCAGCAACAAGTTTTCCGGGTGTTTAAAGTAAACGTTGGAGCTAATCACAATATACAGGATTCTTCTTAATTCCTCTGGAAGAAAGGATGCAGAACGCGAGTAGCCACAAGTGTCGCGTCCCGTTGGTGTGTGAGAGAAGAATTTCGCTTTATTTCAAACCAAACTTATGCAAATACTTTGCTGACATAGTGTGGAAGCCAACGAAGTGCTTCTTCGGGATTTTTGTTGCTAATATATAATCGGAGAATGAAAGAAGCTGCCGTCAACAATTGGGACATGACAATTGGTCCAGGCTTTTCCTTTGGAAGGACTGGTGGACACAAACCTTCTGAAACGGCTCGGCAAATATCCAAAAGGTATTGCTGATCGTTACTCAAATCTTTTAACACCATTTTGTCAGGTCAGGTCAGGTCGGCACCAAAAGACAGGCTGTTGAGCTGTGTATAAAATTATAATGTTTCCGACTTCTTATAAAAAATTGCTTTACGTATTATTATTATAGTCGTGCACAATGTTGTAGGTAAATATATATTTTATATTATTGCACAGCCGATTTCAAAATTACTTGATATCAGATTACCTGATTAAAATTTTCTTTATAATATCAACGGGTTTAAAAGAAATTGCTGCAATGTAAGGTTGACAACATATTTTTTACGCTATATATGAAGATCGCGAATTGAAACATAAAAATACAATTTTTCGTCTAACTGATTATAATTTTTAACCACATAGGAACAATATCGCATCTCATTTTTATTTAGCATTTTATTTTCAGCCTTAGAATCCTTCAGTGTAAAAAAGAACCAAAGGTTATAGCTGTGCAGCACATTTTTTTTTTCGTAGTGTCATGCGGGTTGCATAGCCGCAATTATAAACATATTCAAGTTCCATGAGGCAAAGAAAGGGGATGACCAAAACAATCCAAATTTTGTGCAGACTACCACTAACACGAGGCTACTTTTCCACAACCCGGCCAATCGAAATTAAAAAAAAAAAAATTCGGCCCACCCTACTATGTAGCATTCGGATAACGTATGCTCCGTACTGATTTCTGTAGGAAGCAAGAGAAATCTTTATATTTATACAATATACTGCTGTCCATAGAACGGTTTTTTTTCAGTGCGGGTACAGTGGCGTAGAAAATATTTTTCGTCATGATAAAACGTTCAGGATTTTATTTATTTATCAATTCAATCTGATTAAAAACGAACAGGAAAAGGGATAATAATAAAACCATTCATCTTAAAATTACATTTTGCAAAATATTTCTAGAGTCGTCACACTAAAAGGATCAGTGAAATCTTGTAAATTTATAAGTACTCGTTTAATATAGTTGGCATTACCTATTAAAAAGAATGAGTCAACCTTCTTAAAAGTTACATTTACAATGTAGAGGAACTAAAATTCTATTACTTCTTATATCTTGATTAAACACTTAAAAGCCATTGTTATGTAAATAATGTTCACTACAACATATACGTGTATCATCCAGCATCTTTTATACAAAATACTTTATCAAAAGGTTTCCTTCTGTTAAATGTTCTTTTCCTTTCATTTTGAAGCATAACAATCTAATAAAACACTTTTGCACACATCCAATTATGTTTGTTGAAACTATAGAAGTGCTATTCCATGTTGCAGATCCGAATTTTAATTTAGGTTTTACGATTAATTTGTATAAGAACTTAGCTATGTACAGAATCCTCCTTGCCTAGGGTTTCGAGGTTTAACCGCCTTGGAACAATTGGAAAAATATGTATATTCTATATATACACACAAGTATGTCACGTTTGTTCTTAAAGGATACGACATTGAGTGCATGAACTCCTTTTTCGTTGATGAAATTCTCCTACGCCACTGTATCTTATCAGTTTGGAAAACAGATTGATATTTGAAAATAAAGCATACTGTTCTTCTGACTCCTTGTATCATAGATTTTTTAAGATGACAAAATTTTAGCTGTCTGTTAAATGCGATTTCCAAACCCTTGATAACACATTTTTTAAAATGTTATTTTATCATTAAACCATTAACCTCATACGGATTAAAACAGTATTCTTTTAACAGAACATAATAATACTAAATTATAGTATGAGGTAGTCGAATTGACATTTGACCTTGAATACTACTCTCATGCGCATCACTCTATTTAGTGCGACGTTGCCAATGCTGCGTTCTGGGAACCCGATTCAGATGCCATGCTGCACATTCTTAATGAGACTTGAGCCTTATCGCTCAGTTGCAATATTAGTCCAAAGAAAAGAAAATTTCTCGTCTACGATTTCACAATAGCGCGTCGCGAGCTGATCTGATTGGTTCACACCAAATCTTAATTCGGTTGTAGTGAACTTAATAATAATAATAATAATAATAATAATAATAATAATAATAATAATAATAATAATAATAATAATAATAATAATAATAATAATAATAATATATGATCTATTTGGTTATTATTTTGACTCTTGGTTCACAATAATGAACTCATGATGGGACAATCTTCTTTAAGGTACCTTCTTCTACGGAGAAAGACTTGTTCAATTTTCAAATAAAAAACTTATTAACTTAAAATTAGCATACTTAGTCCATGCATATTTCTCCTCTTAGCTTGCGCACTTCTGCCTACCTTAGAGGGGAGTGTTTAATTATCTGCACCATAGGGACTAGTCTAGATGCCGACAAAAGAAAGTATCCGCCTTTACAATTTATGTTCACAATAACGTTGAAATGAAGACAACCCTTTGAGTACATAATTCTGTAATTTTTAAGAGGACATAGTTTTCTACAATCAAATTGTCCGACGAAATAAGGTAGGTGGACAACTACTTTAGCTGGCTACACTTACAGGGTGTTTCAAAACAACACCGACAACGTTTGGGTGGTGATTCCTGACAATAAGATAAGACAAAAAAAGTTTAGACCAACCTGGGTGCACAAATGCTTCCTTTCGGAGTTATAGGCTGCCGAAAACATGAAAACACGAAAAAATGAAGTTTAAAGATCCATAGCTCCAGAACTATGGAACCTACTGTAGTCGTGTCAAGACTTCACTTAGGAACTAGTATGTGCGCTATCCAAAAATCCATGATACAGAATCTTAAGGTACTCGCTCAACAGTTTTAGTTTTTATAGAGGTAGTTGGAGAGTACTACAAATTATATGAACGCAGTCAAACTCCCTCTTTAAAAATTGTTTCATGAGCACCTTGAGATTCTGAAAAATATATTTTTGGATAGCGCACATGCTAGTCCCTAAGCAAAGTCTTGATCCAACTACGGTAGGTCCCATTGTTTTGTAGCTATGGACCTTCAGGTCTTTGCACATGGCAACGATAATATCGGTGGAAGCGCCGATAATGTAGGCGGTGGAATCGACTTCAATGTACTCAAATCGTAGCTTGCACACCCCACCGACATTATTGGCCGATCTTCCGACATGGCAGATGCTGTCGGCCAAGCCCCCGATATTGCCGGCGATATCAACGACATCGGTTTTGTCGGGGGCAATGTTTTCTTATGATTGGATGCAAAATCGGCCGGCCAGTGGTTTAGGTGAAGAGAGTGAGGGACAAGGCGCTGTGTATTCTTGTTTCGTTTCTTGTCTTTGGAATTTTGTTGTTTATTGTTGTATATTATTATTATTATTATTATTATTATTATTATTATTATTATTATTATTATTATTATTATTATTATTATTATTATTATTATTATCTTGTCCTACAAACAAATTCGGAACAGCTTATTATTTTTTGTACACTCTCTGTTTTGGAGTAGCTAATTTCCTTTATTAAATAAAGTATAAAATATGGGAAATCTGAAGAGTACTGGTTTCCCTCTAAATAGCTATTATCAAATAGAATTATTAAAAATGGAATAACAACATAATGTATGTATCTACTTAAATTATTTTTTCTATTTCAATTTTATATGTTTTTCTTTCATAAGCTAGCACTCTCAGAAATGCAAAAATCGAAAATGTCCTTATTTCTGTGTGGCCTATGGAATGATATAGGGAGGGATATCTTTGTTAAAAGGTGAGAACGAGACTTCAATCAAGACTGTCTTTAAGGGGAGGAGAAGGGGAGGAAGATTGTAGACCAGTTCTGTTAATTATCTGAGAAAGACTTGGGTAGTACAAAGAAAGACAAATGGCGAAGATTTCATGGTACCATCAGAAAGGGCGTAGCACAAGTTGAAAAGATAGCAAAAGATGTTGACGATTTGTCAGTCTGGATGGACTTCATCAATTCATTTCTTTCATCTTTCAGGTTCCACAAAACCCTAGTATACTCTGTATAATTTCTAAGAATTGCGTCACCTCACACATTACATCAACATTACAAAATGATTTTATTATTCTTTTAAAGTGTTTGCCCACACAAGACACACATTGTTGGAAATTTAAATACTAATCTTGAGTTTGCAAGATTATCCTCTTACAGACACTTTAAAAGTATTGTTATCGTTCTGTACCACCAGAAATGACGTGTCGTGTTATACTACGCAGTTCTAAAGATACGTATAATGACGCTTAGAATCAATTCTACAACTTAAAAAGATTGCTTATACAGTGAAATCTGTCTGACTGAAGCGCTTGATGCTATATTTTATTCTTCGTAATCCGGTTATAGGTTATTAGTATCAAACAGTAAAGCGATCATGTTAAAGACAAGAGTATGTTTCCATTTAAGAAAGATATCTTTGATAACAGCTCATTTTACCTATTGGTTCGGCCTATTGTTTTCTTACTGAAGCCATTTTAATTATAAATTTTCTGCAATAACACGCGATTTGTTTTCTATCGTTAAACTCTTAGGCTTGATGGGAATAGTAAGGTTCATTAATACACTCTGCCAATTAAAATTGTTCTTTATCCTCTTTTCCCTTCCACCATTGGTTTTTCCTTACCTTCAAACAACGTTGTTGCTTTCTGTGTAACTTAGATGAGTGGACATTCCGGTATATTTCTTTCGTTGTCAAATACCATCTTACAAAAACATTAATGAGAATTTTAGTACAAATACGGGAGGCCGAACTCCCTCGACCTCCGCAGGATCGACGCCCGTGCGTTCAGAATATTCTTTTGAAACAGTGCGTAATTAGTTTCTATTTCTCTTTTTAAATCCTTCAGAACTGTCCTTTCATTTATCACTATCGAGCCCTTCTTACTGCTTTAGCTGAGTTGACTTGATTTTGAGTTTAACGTCCCGTTCAGCAGCGAGGCTATATGAGACGTGAACCTACTGATTAACGTGAAATCCGAACCACATGAGCTCCCTCCGGGAATCGAACCCGGGCCTCCCACCTTACTGCTTTAGCGTTCACCTTTATTCTTACTTGTGCGATACTTGTAATCGCTAATGCTCTCGTCTTTAATACGAGCGATCCCAGGTTCGATTCCTGGTGGGGACACTCGGTCGAAAAAGTGTAATAGCCCAGCCATTCAGAATGAGTTCCCTGAGTTTTCTTCACTCATACCAGGCAAATGCAGGAATAGGACCTAACATACATGTCCTGCGCCACCTGCTGCCTTCGCCAATTTTTTCTTCCTTTCTTCCCTTTCCTTGGATAGTGTGATGGTCTTAGGTGCTGAAAAGCCCAGAAATCTAATTCCGATTCCTAATCCTTTATTCTTATGTATATTCATATTTCAAAGTATTCATTCACGTCATGTTTCATCTTTTTTTTTTTTTTGTTATATTTCTGTCTCATATAATACAATACTCTGTGCACGAAATATTCTTCCACGTAAACAGATTCGTATTATTTCATTTAAAACAATCCTTTATATTCTTATCTTTGCAGTAAATAAGATCCGATGAATCGGCAAATACGTACATTAATTTCTACCAAAATGTTATCTTTAAAATTATGTGTTTAGCGTCTCTTTTCAACTCCTAGGCTACACGAAATGTTGATCTACAGTTTTCAAGCAGAAATGTGTTCAATTTTTTATGCATCCAGCGAGGACCGAACTTAAAGACTTATGTGCTAGCCACTTAAAAATAAAATAAAACAAAAAATTAATCGAACCGGAACATTTTGTCTCTACGATCTTCTCAGTAATCGTACACAATATTCTATTAATCCACTACGACAGAAACAAAAGAAGTAATTTTGAGGACAGTTCCAAACGCCCTTGTTCTTCAGTGGACGTCGAACCTATGTTGGAATATGCCCTATGATTCGAAGCCGAACGTCCAAGACCAGTCGACAATTCTCACCGCTACCACTAGAACAGCAGGAGGACTCTTTAAAATTATGAAATATGTTATACGAGTATTTAATATTTGTTTTTTCTTGATATGCTGTATACCTATGCAGTTTAGGCAAATAAATAAATACAGAAGCACGATAATAAAATAGCTATCAATAAAAGGAAAAAGAAAAATCTCGAGGTACTTGATCAATACAAAGTAACCAGTATTGCAAGAAACGAATGAAACTGAAATACCTTAAGGCTCCGGTATTTCATGTAAAGTACAAATATAACTCGTAGCCACTACAGTAGGATGCAAAATATTTGCATTCTTGACGAGCTCAATGCATGTTTATTGGAAGAGCAGTTACGAAAGCATGTCCATATATCCCAATCACTTTTGAAGGTTGGACAATACGAGAAACGTATATACTTTTAGATCTTAAACAAGCAAATAAAGTACGGGAATATTTCTTTTTAAACAAATTGGAAAGGTTAAAACTTGAGTTTGAGATGCCGAGCGGGAGTTTCTATCTTGTCATGTAGTTACTAAACGAGTAGGAAACAATGGGAAAACGTAAATTCTTTGTGAAGTATTTTGTTAACATGTCGTGAGGATCGCAGTTAAGAGCGAAAAAAAATGTACACTGAAGTTTGTCTCTGTGTATAGTAAAATCAAATTCCATTGTCTGCAAAATCAAATATCTTCCCCTGTTGTACAGTACAAAAAGATAGTACTTGTTCTTCTTCTTGAAATTGCATTTATCCACATTGAAGCAAGTCAGTATTGCTGTTACGATGACACCCACATGTCGTTGTCAGTTGCCTACGCAGGGCTTGGTCCCCCGTTCTTGAGGAAGATAACCACAGCGTTCCATAAAGAGCTCCCACTCAACCCCGGCGGACGATAGTGTTTTTTTTCTTTTTCCTTCTCTACCTACATCATCAAGACCTTCTGTCGCCCATCTCTCGTTCCTCACTTTCCTTCCGAGAAACAAACATGGGCTCTTTATCTCCGAAGGTCCATTGATTTTAATTAAATGATGTGCGTGTCTTCCCACGCAGATGAGCTGTCTTCGTAAAGAACAGTGAATTGATCTTGTATCGTGGCTCATAAGACCCACATTCGCCCACTGCCAATAACAATACACGTGCATCCTCCATAATAAAGGAGAAGGATTTTTCCACGGATTATATTAAACTCCTTTTACGATCCTTTTCCTCCTTTTGTAGACTCTAACCGTTATCTACTGAGAAGTACTATTGTTGGGCGAAGAGTGTAATTGAATTTATTATAGTCCAACGTTATTAGTCCAGTGTAGCTCTCAATACTTCGGTGAATGAACGATATGATGACCTTTTATTGTCATTCACAACTTTTACCAAATTTTTACGTTAAAATTACTAAATTACAAAACAATTATTTTATAACAAGACAATAATTGGGATGATATAGGTGATTGGGACCTAGGTCTGTACTTGATGCAAAATCTATGAAACAGGTTTAAGAAAAAAAAAGAAGAATGAACGATGAATCAACCAAGAAATCAAATACTATATCAAAACTGTATATATTGTAATCACGCTCCCCTAGCCATAGGAGCTAAATACACCGTTCTGATTGGTTGGAGTTATCCGTTTCTCGCCACATAGCTTACATATAGCACAAATCAAACGCTGATTGTCGTCGTTCCTCGTAACCAAGCATGCTAACGAAAGGGCTTGTAATTAAAATCGCTTTTGGCGTAGGTTCAAACCCGGTCTAAAGAAAGTTATTTTTTTTTAATTTCATAACACTTTTATCATTTAAATAAGATGAAGAAAGACATTATATTTCCTTTTTACCATTGGAGTAAACCTGAGAACTGATTCCAGCTTAACATTAAACTGTAGGCCAACTTCTCATCTAGCCTCGGTGTTGAAAAGATGCTAAGAACTACGAAGAGGCTAAGAACTACCTAATTAACAATCTAATTTACTGAAATTCTTAAATGTTAGACGACCCCGAAATCACAACCATAAGGTGAGTTGCATCTGCACTATAGTGTTTCAGGTCTGGTATTCTGCACTGCTGTTGGAATAATAATAATAAAAAATCTGATCCCTAGGCTAATGGGGACTCAAACAATGATCAGGGATTTCAATACTTGAAGCAACTTCCATAAAGAAGAATAGACATATTTTAGTTTGTGTATCAGAGTAGACCCAGGGGAAAGTGGTGGTCAAGACATCCAAACAGATCAAAAGTTGATAGTGCATTAAAAAAAAGCATAGAAAAAGAAGTTTGCAATAGAGTATTATTCTTTTATTAAATAAGGAGCTTGCTAATAAGTGAAAAGGAATGAACGCTTTTCAAGTTCCATGCCAATTCTACGAAATTAATGAGATGTACAAGATGATGGGTATTAGACACGTAGGCCTTACAAGGTGACGTTTTTAGCGTTATATTAAGAGCTTGATGCCAACTTATGTATTTAGTAACACGTAAGTGAAGTTAACAACGACTTATGTCTAAAAAAAGGCCAACCTCGACTTTTATGCAGGGTTGTCCAAACACTTTACGAGAAATCAAGTTAAGTGAGTTTCATATTATTTCTCCTATTGTAATATTTGAACAACACTGCAGAAAAATAGTTAGCATCAAGAGTTAGTCAAGCTCTTAATACAAAGCTAAAAACCACTCTACATAATACCCATAATGACGAAGAAAGAGAACGTATTTTTTAATGAAAAAACAGTAGTAATCTTCTACATATTACATAGTATTTCCTAATATAATTAGAAGTTATAATTGGAAGTCAAAGAAACCAAGTCAAGAATTGCCATAGACAAGGAAGCGTTCAACAAGAAAAGATCACTCTTAACTAGTAGACTCAATATTGGACTTAAGAAGAAGTTTGTCAAGTGCTACTTATGGAGCATTAGACTATATGGTTCAGAGACTTGGATACTACGGAAGTTAGAGAAGAAATATTTAGAGAGCTTCGCAATGTGGTGTTGGAGGAAAATGGAGAACATAAAATGGACAAAGAGAGCAACAAACAAAGAAGTTCTAAAATGAATAAGACAGAAGAAGGCCAATTGAATTGGACATATTTTGAGAAGAAAATGTCTTCCTCATAGGAAAGGAAAGATGGAAGGAAAGCAAGGAATAGGAAGAAGAAGAACACAACTGATCGGTGATTTGAAAAATAGAAGAAACTATTGGGAATTTAAAAGAGGAAGTTGAAGACCGAGAAAAGTGGAAGAAACATTTAGAGGAGAAAAAAAAAAACCCTTATTAGTCTCAGGACATGCCGAAAGGCAGAATTCTTAATAATAATAATAATAATAATAATAATAATAATAATAATAATAATAATAATAATAATAATAAGAAGAAGAAGAAGAAGAAGAAGAAGAAGAAGTTAACGAAAAGGAAGCTGGACACTTACTTTACATATTAACTCCTTGACATAAGAAGATGCTTTTTTCGTCTTCAATTTGAAAGACTATATAGAACATGATACTGTCAAAATATAGTCTAATTATGAAACAAAAATCTTCTCAATAACCTCTTTTGTTCTCTAAGTTATCTCTATCAATGTCAATGTTTAGGCAGTAAACTTAGTACATATTGAAGTAAAGTCTATGAAATGTATATGTTACATGCTCTTTTTCTCTCTATAACGTAATACTATATACGTTTCAATGCTTAAAAAAAAAAGTTATCTCAATCATTAAATAGACATTGCAAATAATAATAATTCATTCTGAGCTGCTTGGGCTACATGATATGCGGGACTTAAAATAACACTGTTCTCGATCTTAACAAACGATCAGTTTTCTTCAAGGCTTTTAAATGTTGTTTATGTAAGATACGGATCACATTAACATATGATACACTTACAACTTGGGTGGGGTTTTATTACTCATTTCATTATTAGTTGTAGTAAATCTAGCAGCACTTCAATTCATTCAATATATGTCTTACTCCATTCATAAAGCGCTCAAGTTAATGTTTTCTTTCTTTCTTGTTTTGTTTTCTTTACAAGTTGAACATAATATGCACTGTTTCATTTTTTAATAATAATAAGACTTGATGTTTCAATTTCATTTTTTTTCGAATATCAAACATTTTAAACTACCTTTTCTCAATGATGAATGTGTTTGCCATGTTCTTGTGTAATTAATATTGTTTTATTGTTTTTCTTAATGGGTGGTAAATTGCAAAATAAAATAAAAAAAGCTATGTTAATTAATATGAGTTTACTGTGTTTTTAAAAATGTTTTTCTACCGATAAACACACATGTATAGTTATGATTGCACATATAGAACCCATCTATACCTCATAATGGTTATTATATAATGTATATTAATATTAGTTGAAATTACATGTTTGTCTCAGTTTCAATTATAAAACAAACCTTTCCATCTTCCTAGAAATTAAAACCAGCATCTCTTCTCTGAAACTTCAGAAACAGTTCTTCTATCTTTTCTGGAAGTTTGATTTCATGTTTGATTTTATGGACAGAGGTTTATACGTAGAATAATTGTTTATCAATATAACTTTTAGCCACTTTAGGTATACGGCACATCGAAGATTGAGTGTTATAACATTATTCAACAATAAATAATCATATTCACAAGTGAGAGCGACTTATACAGTTCTTTCAAATAACTTGGAGTTTGATGCCGTTGTTTTGTATAAATGTATTTATATAAACGTATTTATATAAATTGAAAATGAAATGAAATCTTTAAGTTTTACGTCCCACGTTTATGAAGTTTGGTTTAAAGGAGACGGTGATTATGAGAAATGAATGAAATGGTGGAATGAAAAAAGTGGGAGGAAATGGGAGAATCCCGAGAAAACCCACGAGCACGGTCTTTGTCCACCACAAAGTCCACACAGCGCGAGCTGGGATCGAACCAGGGACCCCAAGCACCGGAGGTGAACGCTCTACTATTGAGCCACCGCGACCCCTTATATAAATTGAGTTTAGACAAAAGACACAATCGTTTTCAGTTTTCACTCAAATTATTCTGAAATACTAAGAGGTATGGTTATAATCAATATTATTTTATTTCTCTCTCTCTCTCTTTTGGCCAATATTGCTAAACATAGCATCATCATCATCGTCATCATAGCTATCTGCCATTATTGGCAGGTCACTTGCTGCAACTGAGAAGCTTCGATGTAAGGTGGTCCTCGGCTATTCTCTTCGTCTTGACCTAGCAATTTTCTGTTTTAATACCTTCCTTCAACTACAATCTCCTTCGCCCCTCCCTCTCTTTTCTTCCATCATACCTTTTAGCACGTCACTCATAATACAGTTCCTTCTCAGCCTATGTCCCAACCAGTTCCTCTTCCTCCTCTTAATTACATCTAAAGTTCTTCTTTTCTCCCCTACTACTACTATTTCTAACACCATCTCATTTGTTTTCCGTTCAACCCAGCTAATTCTCTATTTTTTCCGTGCCCACGTTTCGAAAGCCTCCTAGGTTTTTTTTTTTTGATAGTTTTTGCGTCTAGTCCATGTTTCTACCTCATAGAGTATATATTGGAATCAGTAAAACAAAATCTCAATATTTAATTAGAAGTTTGTTCAATACAAATATTAGCTAATCGTTCTTGAAAAGAAAGAAAACTCTGACACCTCTAGAATGTAAGAATAATTTTGCAATTCATAGTATTTCAGTAATCTGTGCTGTCTTGATTTTGTTTCATGAGGCTCAGGGGTAGCCTCTCCAGTTTGAGAACCAGTGGAGTATTGGTTCTTTTTATATATAAAAATATGAAAAGTTTACAAAACGTTGTGTTTTTCTTATAAGTAGTGAAGCGCGAGTACCCATTGAAAAATAAAGGTCATCGCGTATGTTGTACACTATCATCATACTTACACAAAGGTGAACTACATTGTATTTCCCTTACTATTGACGCGTTGTAGAATTTATTATCCCATCTATATCCAGAGTAAAATTTACGTATGAAAATCATAAGATTTCTTCAAAGCAAAGTTTGTAAGACTCTTGCAAGCAAGACCAAGACCAAGACTACCCGGGTCTGGGTCTTGGCCTTGCATTTGCTCATCACTAGAGATAGTTCTCGCTGTTCCATCTTGCCAGTCGATATATTGGTCTCCTTTCAGAGGCTTATGATGCACTTATGTATAGTAATATTGAAAAGATAACTTGAACACCTCTGTGGGATGTTCTATACTGCACTTGAAGATACAATAATATTGTAGAATATCCAGTACTTATTGTAGGTTGGTTAGTGTTGCTCACGGTATAAGGTTTTTTCGTCTCGTCTCGAAGGATTCATTCTCGTATTCTCTCGATGCTCAGCAAGCTTCTTCTCGTATAGGTTCAAAACTTTTTGGTCTGGTCTCGTTTCGTCTCGTTCCGTAAATGTATATACAGTAGACTACCGACTATTCGACCAAATGTAGCGGAAGGGCAGGCCAGATAACAAAAAAATCTAATAGATCATTTAAAAATATATTCTTCATTTTATCACGGACTTTCTTTCTCTCTCTCTCTCTCTATCACTCCTTTTTATTTTTTGTTTTTATTTTTTTAGCTATCACGGGTAGTACGGAGGCAAAATAGTCGAAGTCCATTTTATTTGAGTTTTGAAAATAGTGCAAACAACAGTCTTGGTAGATTAATTTAGTATTAAAACCAGTAGCGGCCCGTGTCTAAATTCATGATGCGCGTGGCGCAAAATGAAGTGACTATTTTCCTGGAGTTTCCAACAATATAATATGCTGATAGACTGGAAAATTTCCCCGTGCCCTATTTGGTTGTGTTGCGGAAAATTAATGTAGGAATTTAGATACTTTTACTTTAACACATACCAATGGCCATAAGATATGCTCCCTGTATAAGTTGTTAACGTAAATTCGAAAGCATGTGTTTAGTACTGCGTTGCAGATATAAATATGCGATAGGAAATATACATCTGTGCATTCGTCTATTCTCATGCCTGAGAAGATAGGAAGCCGAAAGACGACTTTCACAAAATCTACTTCAGTGTAACTATTTAAATTGAGTTTATGACACTTGCCCGGAGTGACACTTGCACAGAGAAGAATTTAGTGACAGTTGCCCGGAGATGTCAATGACGTAAACCTTCTTAATTTTCGATGATGACATTGGCACGGAAGCTAGGGAAAGAAGCGTTAACATTTATAATAGGTTCAAATAAGTATGCAGATTTAAAAAAATCTTTTTCATAATTTTCATTTATTTTAAAATCATTAGTTGAAAAGTTTTAGAAAAAAATCAACTTGACTGCCCTGTCGACTTTAAAAATTTAAGGAAACTAATGCCATCCCCGTTGTTTAAGCCCTTCTACCAAACAAGGAATGTCAGACCTTACGATAAACTCTTTGCAGCTATCAAGAGCCACGTACCTAACTGGAATCCCGAGTCTGTAGTTATGGATTTTGAAATTGCAGTAATTTAATCAATCAACTCTTCGTTCCCAACAGCAACGATATTCGGTTGCAACTATCATTTCAACCAGTGTGTGTGTGTGAAGAAAAACAGGAACTCGGTCTAGTGATTCAGTACAAGGAAAGTGTAAAAGTTTGCCTTCACGTTCGAATGTGTGCTGCACTATCTCAAGTATCACTACACCTCATTAATGATGGCTGGTTATGTATCCAAGAAGAAACACTAGAAAATGAAAGTTTACGATGCTTCTACTATTATTTCGTCGACAAGTAGCTTAAAAACAAAAGTATTTCAAGATGTATGTAGAATTGTTCTGGTAGACGCCACCGAACCAATAACGTCTCGGAAGGTTAGAACAGGAGGTTGAACAGTTTGTTTCCAAGGGCTCATACACTCCGAGAAGACTCTGAATACAGTGCTCATACACTTATGACAGGGTAGCTCTCAATCTTGAAGTCAAGAAAAGAAAAAAAAAGTCTGCAATTATGACTGATAAGATTATTAGTAATGCTTTGTGTAAACTTGAAAAGAATGGATGTCTAAAGAAATTTCTGATAATAATTGGTTATATTCAGAAATTAGAATAATGTAAATTTGTTTGTAAATTTGTATATAATGTACATAAAAATGGACGAGTTTCTATTGGAACAAGAAGAAACTGAAAAAAAAAAATGGTCTCCGCTGGAACCAGAAGCATGAAGAAAATGACGAGCTTTCGAAAGTGGAAAACAAAATATATGGGGGACAAAGAGAGACTACCTCCGCGTAGTGTTCCCTGGAAACGACTTTTGTCGACCGAAAGTCTCTTTACGGGCAAGTGTCACATGGCAAATTGTGATTCAGGACAACTATCATTAAGGGTAAGTGTCAGTCCGGCAAGTGTCCCGCACCCATTTAAATTCAGATGAAAGGGTGCTCGTAAACAATTCGAAACATTAATGAAAGTGAGGGTTATGAACGAACATACAATGGGAGGTTGGTTCCGAAAATTCTGACTTGGTGACTTACGCTTGCAGGAGAAGAAAGATCACTGATATCATTCGGTTGTTTAAAACTACGAATGGAAGCTGATCTCCGAAGCAAATCTGCGGAAAATGATACGAGAGGTTCAGAGAAATTAAGTTTTGGTCATTCGGCTGTAGCAGTTCATTTGGAGAAACTATAAAAGGTGAAAAGGCAGACAAATTAACAGAGAACAAAAGAAATCGACGTTTTGAATCTGCTCCAACACTGCTGCTACTTCTGCCCTACGGAAGCAATCCATTTTTCGATCATATTCACGCCGCAAGGAAAACTAAATCTTGTACGATAATTTATATATTCTATCAATGTTTGGATGAAGTCATTCATGCTTAGTTGATCTGGTTGTAGGATTATCATATTATCAAATATGAAAAACGGAAGAATTTTAAACAAATTATTTTTGTGACATATTTTCCGCAACAATTAACTTTCTTTTCTGTTTTAAATACGATATGGTGTATATTATAGTTTCAGGTTACACAAACATTATGTATTTCAATTTTACAATGCAATTATTCAAGTTACTTCTCTCTTTTCTATTACCATTTTCGAATCTGCATCACAATTCAGGTATATTCAAGGGCGCCCATTTTGTGGTTTCAAAGGGGGGGGGGGAGGCAAGTATAAGCGACATTTCAAATATAGTTTCAAATTTTGCTGTAACTAATGTAAAAATTCTATTGGGTTTTCGATATTACGAAGTACGGTTTCCTCTAGGGGGCGAGCGCCCCACCTTGTTCCCCTCTGATGGACGCCCTTGGTATATTCATAACAAATGTTCGAAAAATGTTCTTCTGACCTAGGCACCAGTTCTGAAAACCAAAAACGTCATAATAATACAAATCCAATTTGATACATTGGAATGCAAGTTTTGGAAATAAATTAGTAAAGATGGGAGACAGGTGGAAATAAATAAGTGAAGATATACGGCGAGTTTGCAGCTACCATACAGTCCCGACTTGGCTCCCGCAGACTTCTTTTTTGTTTGTTTGTTTGAAACCTCCCCCTACTGAAAGGATATCGTTACAGAACAATTGAAGAGAAAAAACCATGTCCCGCAGACGATATCTCCGATACTGTTGTTTACTATACAAAATAAATTCACATAAAACACCATCTTACTTGCATCATAAATTAACATGTAGGACAGAAATTCACCGTTACAATACCCGAGGAAGCAATAAACTTAATATGCCCCGGCATTCTTTAAAAATAACAGAGAAGGCATTTTCAATTTCGGCAGTAAGAATCTGGAACTCCCTACCAAAGTCAATCACTCACAAACCGTATAATTCATTTAAATCATCACTGCACTCATTATTATTTAGAGATCAGAGACAAAGCATTGGCATACATGAAAGGTTTACTACAGTATGAAATTGGATTAGCAGTATGAGTTTTTTTTTTAACATTTACATTTACTGAGTGTTTTGTTTACCCTTAGTATTATTGAATGTATCATGTTATGTTGTTATTTGTATCTTGTATCTCAATTTTTTTCTTTTCTTTGTAATGATGACAAGGGTTAGGTGGCAGAGCAGAATCCGACTGAACCTCGCCCGCTGAAATAAAGAGAAATTCAATTCAATTCAATTCAAAAAAAGCAGCTTGTGAAATGACTTTAAATGCACTTGCTGAATAGGTCTTCAAGGATGCCTTCGCAGATTGGAAATCCTACTGGCAAAGATGTATCAAAGATAGAGGACAATATTTTCAAAAAAATTTAAAGCACTGGTATTATTATTCATATTATTATGTAAATAAATGATTTTTTCTTAATATTTGTAGACTTTGTGACATTACTTTCGGAACAGACCTTGTAGATGACATGGATTTCATTCACATCAATTTTTGAGTTTACACTATATATTTTTTCGATTTTCTCGAAAACTATCTTTTTACATTTATCGATATCATTTTGTTAGCTTAATGAGATATATTGAATGGTATATGTCTGATATTCGGACAAAATTGTTTTTACGTTAAACGAAAATATTATTGTAGAATTACACATTTAACTTTCAGTCTGCTTTGGAAATAACTAGATTGTTATTAAGATTCATGGCTTCCGTTTAGATGCTTTCTCAATCGTTTCGACATTCCTAGTTATTTGACTGAAGTTTAATATTGGTTTCTGGTCAAAATAATTAATCTTTCTTTCTTCTACTGAATAATATAGACCTTGCGTATGAGTGCTTATATCATTGGTTAATATAATAACAGGAAAGAAGCAACAAGAAACATTGGATTCTCTCTTTACGTTCTGTCCTTTTGAAAGAAGGAGGAACCCAGCTTTCAAATGACTATGTACTTACTCTTTTTTCTTTAAGGGGCGTTGTTCCTGGTTAACAAGGTTGGCGCTCATCATATGGAAGGTTATGTACCTAATTACCGTTCTGGAGAAAGGCTTTGTCACCCACACGCGGGCGGCGTTTGGTGGTCATCCATCACAAAGGCGCGTGACGCTCCGCGGATGCAGTAGCCGCGCTTTCAATTCGCCTCTTCAAGATAAATTTCCAGAAATATTTCTTTGCTTCCTTTTTTTCTTCTAAATCTTTCTTATATCCTGTACGAAAACAAGTCACCTTCTAATTAGCCAACCCCTGCCAATGAGTACAGCATTGAGTTCTCTTATTATTATTAACCTTACGCTGTTTTTTTTTCCTTCTTTTGTAACAACATCTCTCATCTCATTGAAGTTAGTTATTGCGTAGGTCGCCGCGCCGGAGCATTGGACTACTACACACAACCCGCCTATAGAAATTGAATGCACCTCCGTCCGTAATAGAAGTTGCTAATTTATGACAAGAAGAACTATTAACATAAATCTATTTAATACAATTTCTCATTTTCAGTTTGAATATATTACAAGCACTTTACGTCAGTATACTGTATTTTACATGCAACAATATTTTATTACAATTCACTTTTAGAAACAAGCAACTATATTCATCAATTATTTACGGTACTTTTTTTTTCCTTTTAGGATTTTTATTTAGCTATTTGAATTTATTCTGAGAGAAATCTTGAAAGAAAATAGTAAATATCGAGCTACCTGTATGGATGTTTATTCAATTTTAGAAACGAATGTCTTATATTAATTATACTGTACATTATATGTCCATATGATATACTATTAAGAGTGGCGCGATATTGTGTTTAATATATGCTCTGCCTACCAGCTACATGTTACGTTTTAGCAATAACTTATTCTTCAACGTTTGTAATGTCTCGTTTAGCCTGTTAATCAATGTTATTGTTAAATATTTGTTAGGATCACGATGGTGGGAATTATGAGTTTGAAATGTTAGTAAGTACCGTTGTTCGTCCAATACTACATAGACCCTACAACAACTCTTGAACGTAGAAAAAAAAATGAATTCTATTTCTTGTAATACACATCTACAGCGATTTTCTCGTCCAATTCCGTTAGTGAAGTCAATCCATTAAAATCTTCACGAGTAACGGTGACTCTAACGTTTATCAATTCCTCCACTCTACAACTCCTGAATAAAAGAGATTTTTTTGAATTTTCTTTTTTGATTTCGCTCCTTGAGTGAGTATCTTGGGCTAGTCCGTTAGTGAAGTCAATCCGTTAACATCTTCACGAGTAACCGTGGCTCTAACTTTTATCAATTCCTCCACGCTACGACTCTTGAATGAAAGGGATTTTTAAATTTTCTTTTTTGATTTCGCTCCTTGAGCGAGTATCTTGACCGAGTCCGTTAGTGAAGTCAATCCATTAACATCTTCCCGAGTAACGGTGGCTTTAACTTTTATCAATTCCTCCACTCTACAGCTCCTGAATAAAAGGTATTTTTTGAATTTTCTTTTTTGATTTCGCTCCTTGAGTGAGTATCTTGGCCGAGTCCATTAGTGAAGTCAATCTATTAACATTTTTACTAGTAACGGTGACTCTAACGTTTATCCATTACTCCACGCTACAACTTTAGAATGAAAGGGATTATTTAATTTTGTTTTTTTGAGCGATTCACTCGTCCGAGTTAGTCAACCTGAAAACACCTTCACGTGTACGATTGTTTTAAAGGTAGTTATCCGCATGCTATTCACTCATAATTGTATACGTTTCGAGAAACGTTAATAAGCAACCCTCAATACATTTAAGAGTTACAGGTTGCATAAGCATCTACACGAAAATATTTACCATAGATATTCTTAGCCCTTATTATAAACGAAAGGCTGATCATACATAAATGCGCATTTCGCGTGATTCTGTTTACTGTTTTACTCGTGTTTATTTTTAGCACTAGATTTAATGATTGAGCATGATCTTATGTAAAGAAGACTATAAGAAATGATGGTTAAATGTATGGGAAAGTTCTTTAAAAAGTAGCGAGAAAAATTCTAAGTGCCAAGATAACGGTGTAGTCGGTAGGGCGTCTACCTGCTAACTAGGCGCCACGGGCTCGATCTCAGTAGGAGAGGGAAAATGTTTCAATGCACTTCTGAAGTTCGCCTACAATCTTTAAAATGGGTGCCTGGAGCAACCTGAGATACTAAAGGAAGCCGTAGTGTTGTGTTGCTCAAAGTGTAGCCCACGAGACGAGACAAGGGTACAACTAAGGTTTCTTCGTCTCGTTTCTTAAACTTCGTAGAAGTCTGTTTTTTTTTTTTTTAAGAATTCTTTCTCTTCTCGTCTTATATATCTATTTTCCTTCAGACAATGGCAGCACTGTTACGTTAAAATCAAGTCTTACCAATTTCATGCCCTCACTGTTATTCTAATATACGATCGGCCAAGCTGTATTCTTTAACTTGCTGTTTGTGCTGCATGTCTAGTAGCAGCAGCAAACCCTATTTTGATCAATGACGTAAGACCAAGCTTTTGACTTATCTGAAATGATAAAAATGGAAATCATATGTTTTATATACAATTCTCCATTTCTTTCTACCATGTACAGCAATACACTACACTTACTTGAAATGTGTATTTACATTTTTGACTCATCCTGTACACGTTCCTACTTTATTGCACTACTTATCGGATATATTAAGTTCAATATCATATCAAAAACTCACCTCTTTCGCAACCTACTGTCAACCATAGCTAACTAAAATAGCAAAGCCTCCTGATCATTATGTCATTTACGGTTTTCATACAACTTGAGAAAACTTTTCCGCGGAAGTCTTATAGAAAGCGGGTATGTCTGGCTGTCTATCGTCAGATATCAAAACAAAAACGGTAAGATATAAGGAGAAGCATTTCTTTTCTTTTTTGAATAGATCGGAGCCCCTACACTAAGTTTTATCTCCTCCTTTACGCTGTTTTTACACGAAAACTAATAGAAATAAACAACCATTGCACTCGATATGAGACGAGAAATAAGGTTCTTTCTCGTCTTGTCTCGCCTAGATCTTGGAAAGATTTCTGGCCTCGTCTTGAAATTTTTCTCCCTTGTTTTGTGAATTTATTTTTTCTTTTTTTTCTTTTTTCTTTTTCTTTTTTTTACTTAATGTCATCCAGAAGTTATCAGAATACTTTCACACCGCGAGAGGTCCACAAAGGATGTGCTATAACGGTATTTGTTCAGGTCCACCATACCATTTGTTCAGGATGTGAACCATATTTATTATTGAAGTATAGTATTGTATAATGACTTGCATATGTTCACACGTTGGTAAATGCTTTTCATTGTATTCCTACTATCACTTTCGCAATTTATACTTTTTATACAAAGAGTCATGTAACACTAAAACAGCCTTTGTGATATAGAAATCGGATTTTTATGCAAATGCATATTTTGCTTGCTTGGTTTGGGTACAAAACCTCGCGGCCAGAACCTCGCGGCGACAACCTCGCGGACCAAAACCTCACCTGGCCAAAACCTCGCGGCCCCAAAACTCGCCGGACCGAAACCTCGCCTGGCCAAAACCTCGCCGCCCAAAACCTCGCGGGACAAAATCTCGCCTGGCCAAAACCTCGCCGCCCAAAACGTCGCGGGCCAAAATCTCGCGGGGCCGAAACCCCGCCTGGCCAAAACCTCGCCGCCCAAAACGTCGCGGGCCAAAATCTCGCCGGGCCAAAACCTCGCCTTGCCAAAACCTCGTCTTCCAAAACCTCGCGCCCCAAAATATAGCCATACCCAAAATCTCGCCCGATCAAAATGTAAATGTTCCAACAGATGATGACGGTATAAAAGACGCTGTTTCAGAAGAAGTATCACGGGTATTTGAACAAGTCCCGCGATACCATATGAAAATTCTATTTCTGTATTAGAGGATTTCAATGTAAAGGTAGAGCGACAGGATGTTTTTAAACTGGTTATAGGGAAAGAAAGTCTGCATATGGAAAGTAATGACAACTAACGGGGTTAGTTTCGGGAACTTTGGAAGATCCAAAAACTTAAAATTTTAACAAAAATCTAATAATATTTATGAAAGTATGAAATAATATATGAGTTTTTACGACGTCCCTTGATTATGTCCTATAGGTTAAAGGAGACGTAGATGACCAGAATGAAGGTAATGATCGAATAAAGAAAGTGGGAGGAAACGGGAATGACCCGAGAAAGCCCACGCACACGATGTTTTGTATCTTCTTCTTCTTCTTCTTCTTCTTCTTCTTCTTATTATTATTATTATTATTATTATTATTATTATTATTATTATTATTATTATTATTATTATTATTATTATTATTATTATTATTATTATTATTTGTAATGTGGAATTGCATATTAAGAAACTCATTGGGTAAATTTTAAAGAAAAGTTTCATTCGCGGAGAGGTTTTGGCCAAGCGATGTTTTGGGTGGCGAGGTTTTGGCCCGGCGAGATTTTGGGCGGCGAGGTTTTGGCAACGCGAGGTTTTGGCCCGGCGAGATTTTGTCCCGCGAGGTTTTGGGAGGCGAGGTTTTGGGAGGCGAGGTTTTGGCCCGGCGAGATTTTGTCCCGCGAGGTTTTGGGCGGCGAGGTTTTGGCCACGCGAGGTTTTGGCCACGCGAGGTTTTGGCCCAGCGAGATTTTGTCCCACGAGGTTTTGGCCGGCGAGATTTTGGGCGGCGATGTTTCGGCCGCGAGATTTTGTCCGTATCCCTGCTTGCTTATGTGGATCTTTGTTAAACTTGGTAAGGCTTTCTAACAACAATAATACAGTTTGGGTGTACATATTTCAAAGTTTAGAGCATATTAGTGGTTAAGAGCTTAAGTTTATAACATGGAATAAATCCAGTTTTAGTTTGTATATTTTTAATGCATTTACATGTCTATGCAGTAGAATGTCTTATTACATTACGGAATGGAAGATTGTCTAGTTTATATATATATATATATATATATATATATATATATATATATATATATATATATATATATATATATATATATATATATATATATATAGAGAGAGAGAGAGAGAGAGAGAGAGAGAGAGATAGATAGATAGATAGATAGATAGATAGATAGATAGATAGATAGATATAGATATAGATAATGGAAACGTGTAGAAAAATGAGGCTTGTATTGTTTCATTGGACGTGAGATGTGTAAGCTAAATGCACTATAAAATACAAAAAATGAAATGAAATCTTTGAGTTTTACGTCCCACGGTTATGCCGTATAAAATACAAATGTGAAAAGCTACTCATAACACTGTGTTTACTTAATTTAATAATTTGTGTGTGTTTTAAAAGTCAAGAGCATATAAACTGTATATTGGCACTCCCTGGAAAGTGAAGTACAGTTTCCATGTCATATTTCATCTACAAAACTTTGTCACAACTTTCCTATATGTTTGAAATTGCTCTCTTTTATGCATTGTCAGTGCATATTTTAACACATTTAACAGCATAGTTGTCTGCATATTTAATGGATTTTAAGTGCATAAAAATCCGATGTCTAAGACTTGGATGAACTACTGTTGTCAACAAGAGTTGTAAAATTTCTTGTCTAGTCCCGAATTTAAAAATTAATTTTCGTCCGGTTTTCGAGTCGAAAATTGAGACGAGTCAAGACATTTCCCGTCCATTTCCGTCTCGACCTGCTATTGGATCCTTTCGTTACAACCAGAAGTTACACTGCTTTATCTGTTATTTTCCGGTCCTAGTATTGAAATCACATGATTTGGAATCTCCCATAGTTTCATAACGTGAAACAGAACTTATTTGTTTGTAGTTTAGGTGGTGTGCATATTTCTATTTGAACTAAAGGAATGCGAACATAGTATACAACAACAAATGTTGTCCGTGACTTTCGTGTTAGGGAAATTCCTGGCTACCTCAATACAACAAAGCATGCTTAAACTTTTTGAGGACCTACATCATACGTGTAAAAAATTAATGCAAACACTTTATATAACAAAAGACAACGAACGTCACTTTTGAATTCTCACGCTTTTGGTGATAAAGGCATCCTTTGTCGGAAGAACAATACGCATTGATAATATAAGAACACTTTTGCGTTAGGTAAGCTCACAGCTCTTGTTCTTCTGTCTGTGTTCTTTTGTTGTCATTTAATAAGTATTCTGGTTGCGAGACGTCATAAGGAATTCTCTTATAAGCATGATTACCATATGACGTAAAGGCTATAATCTATCAGTTAGAGGTATTGCCATTCAACCCTTCGTCTGTTATTTCACACATTCAGCTCTTCTCTCTAGTCTAATGGCTACGACGTGGTCTTTAATATACGAGGTCCCAGGTTTGATTCCCGATGGGATAGCATCGAATGTACTACAGTGATTGAGATCCTATTTTAAACTTTAGGTCTTCTATATAGTTTCGCTACTGACAAAGGGCGTAAGTAGAACTCGATCAATTAGTAGATTTCTACGTTCAGGTCAAAATTTACACTAATTTTCACTAGTTATTTACGCTTTGCTCTACGTTGATCAATGTAGAGCAAAGCGGAAATAAGTAGTGAAAATTAGTTTTCTGTAATCGATTAATACTCCTCCTGTCCATCTTTAATTCCCTACTAAAACTAAAAGTAACAGTGGTCTATAGTGATCAACTTCCGGATTTTACGTTGATCACTACAGAGTGAAAATGGTAATAGATTGCAAGCTGTTTTCTGCAATCGATTAAGCGTCCCAAGAGTATACTCCATCTTCACTCTATGATAATATCTCTATTGGCATCGAAAGTAGTAGAAATCTACTACCTACTACTTCCAGTTTCAATATTAGTTGAGAAAATATCAGCAGATATACACCAAACTTATTCGCGTGGTGTACATGTGGCATTCCTACTTGTTTTAAAAGTGGATACCAATAGTGGGAATTCTTCAGTAAAAAAAAAAAAAAAAAAGTCAAAGATCAGTTACTCATCAATATGTTAATAGAAATATTTATCATATTTATTGTTTTTTGTAAATACTAACTTATTGTACTTTTAAATTAATTGCTGGATTCCTCTGATGATGTTGGTCACTCACATTCTAAATCTTTGACCAGAAAGTGTAAAATGAAAATTCGTTTGCAATCATGAAATCGTGTATGCAGAAGAACATATAGGCGTCTAAAGCATTCGAAATAGAATATAAAGTTAATAGCAATAGGGAAGAAAATGAACAGGACATAAACTTGGAAAACAAGAGGAATATTGTAATCCAAAGATATTAACCATTCCAATATCAAACTTCCTTGCTAGAATGTAGTCGAGCAGTAATTAAAAAAATATTGAAGTATTAGCAAAAGGGAATAAGTATGTTACTGTTTGAAAGAAGTTTGTGAAACAAACATTTTAATACAATGATATCAAGGCAGATGAATAGAGCAACTTCTGAAATTTGTTTGTCCGTCATTTTGGAGCTGTGTCGAAGTACTTGATTCTTCTGAACACATTTCAAGCTGTTTATTACACAATCCTCTCTACCACTTAAAATTTTTGTATCAAAAGATAGAGTATATTTCAATGGAAAGTTTTCTTTTACACCTTATATCTAGAGAACTACATATAATGTAGCCAAACCCAAACTATCAGTTAACTCAGTATGATGTGCTTATTCCGTAGAAAATACGAAAACTCGATTTAGAGGCCGTTCGAAAACTTTGTGGCCCCTGATCCAAAAAAAAACTATTTATTGGTTAAGATCGCACTCTTTTGATGCATTTATTTGACCATTCCTAAAATTCTTGTTTAGTTATATCACACCTACCTCTTCTGACGGTCTCCAGGTCCAGTTTGGTTATTTCAAAATGTCTGTCACTGAAATGAATAGTTTCAACTTCTCACTTTTTTTTCTCACAAATATAAATTGTTTCTCAAGTAAAGCGGTAAACACACACTTACGGAGCACTTGATACATATTAGTGCTTCATTTAGTGTTTTGTGTTTTGTGCCTTTATTTAACAAAGAGGTTATGAAAGAGTTGACTTGCTAACGTGCACTTAGAACCATTTATCAGTGGCATGAATCCGGTACAGTTGACGGGTGCAAGATAACTCTCGGGAAACTCAGTTCCTCAGTAGTAAAGCATTCACCTCTTGTGCAAGGGGTTCGTGGTTCGATCTCAGGCCAGATAAGTTTACAATCTACAACCTGTGTTCGTCGGTTTTCTAAAGATTCTGCTATTTTCTTTCTCAATCCTACTCTATCAACTCTGTCATAGTCAATTCCTTCATTAACCATTAATCTCCTTTAGCCTGAAAGGCATAAGAGTAGGACATCAAAAACTTTTTATACTTCAAGATCTACTCTTACACTATAGGCCGTTTCCCACCACAATAACTAGCTTCCAAGGGAGTCGGATTATGTACAAGACGACGCCAATCATTTGGACTGTGGTTGTTTGAAAGTTAATAAATTTCTACACATTTACGCACACAATAGGCATTGAATAATTTGACGAGATTTTGATTTCGGCTCTTCAATTCACTTGAGACTTATCTCATGGAATACCAACTGAATACTATTTTATCTGCCTATTAAAATACCTAACATGAAATGCTATATGGCTCTAAAAGTGCTAAAATTAACGTTCAGTTGAAAATTGCAAAAGTAAACATAACATTTAAAGGTGTGTTTATCTTTTTCTAAAACTTTATTTGGAAGTCATTTGTCAAGAAATTCTAAAGGAAACAAGCAAGGTACAAAATAACGAAACATGAGAAGTTAACATTATCACAATACGAGAGAAGGATTCTTCCAACACATAATATTGTTGGCGATTTCTCTTCAATATATATGTATGTATGTGTGTGTGTGTCGTGACTTCCAGCACGCTGGATTAAACTTGAGGACCTCCTGCTGTTGAGCAGCAACTTTTGCTGCATTCATTGTTGCGTTATGTTGTTGTTCAGAGTCCACTTGTTCCCTCCAGTTTCCAGGCCACAAAGCCTATTCATCTCCAGTAGGTTAGTTTTGGCAACGACCCAATCTTTGATATCCCACGAGAAATATAGTGATTGACAATCAAACAGGCTGTTCTCTAGAAAAAAACATTCGCTCTAATAATGTGGGTTTTCACCTCTTGCCCACATCAATTCTTTTGTAACATTGCTCTGAGCTATCAATGTAGATGTGTATAAGAGTTAGCAAATTTATGCTGTGCTTTTGTTAACAATCTTAGACCAGTCTCTCTCTCTTTTAGCCATTATGGGACTTGTTCAAATAACTATCAAGCGACGAAATGATGCTGGGGTACATTATCTTGATATATATATATCAGCATTAAACTTTCTACAAATATTTATATCTATTGAGGTACCTCATGCATGAAGTATTTTAATCTTAAATGAGGTAATTAAATTAGAAATACCCATGTCCATTTTCATTATCTTCATTTTATTAGTATTATCGTGGTCGAAATCTTGAGTTTTAAATTTAGATATGTTTCCCCTTGACTGTGATTGTATCAAGATTTCTAGATTTATATTCTCTACACGCTATACATGCGCTCTTGACAGATGCTTGATGGAGAAGTAATGACAAAATCACTGTTCTTCTACTTTCGAAATATTGAATTGTCAGTCAGTTATATTTATTTATTTTTTGGATTAAAAGATCCAATATATTTCAGGCAAAAATTTTCTTGCACGCCTTATATTTAGAGAACTACATATAGTGCAGCCAAACCCATACTATCAGTTAATTCAGTATAAAGTGCTTGTTCCGTATAAAAAAGAAAAAGAAAAAGAAAAAACAAAAGAAAAAAATAAAAAAGAAAAATAAAAAACAAACCAACCAAAACGTGATTTAGGGTTCGTTCAAAAATTTTGTGGTCCCTGATCCAAAACTAATTTTTGGGCAAGATCGCAATCTTTTGATGCATTTTTTTTGTCATTCCTAAAATAATTGGGCAAGATCGCAATCTTTTGATGCATTTTTTTTGGATCATTTCTAAAATTTGGCCAAGATCGCAATCTTTTGATCCATTTTTTGGATCATTCCTAAAATTCTTGTTTCTTTGTTTAGGAGTATTTCGCCAAATACAATTTGTTCATATTGAATACTAGTACATCACTCTAGCAGGAAAACTTCTTAGCTCCCCCAATTTTGTTGATGACTATTGTAACTAATGTAACTTGATGATTCATTTCTTCCATTTTCTACCTCTGGTGCTCGGGTTCCCTGCTTCGATCTTCGCCCAAGTAAGGTTTCGGTGGACAACATCGTGTCAATGGGTTTTCTCGGGGTACTTCCGTTTCCTCATACATTCTCATTCTACCAAATCTCCCATCATAATTTCACTTGCCTTAATCATTCCTTTCCCTTAGCCTAAAGGGCATAATCGTGGAATGTTGAACTGGAAAATTTCTTCCATTTCTTGTAGTGATATAACTCTTGAGACCAGCACTGGATCTTGAAAGATCAAAGCCCCAGCTGTATGGTTATGCTAATCAACAGCGTACATCATATCAATGATTTAGGAAAATAATCACAAGGATTAAAAAAGATAACAAGAATAACGGATATTATCATGAAAATAAAGGCATTGATGTGACGGTGGGCTGGACATATTGGAAGAAGAAATTATGGCCGATGAACGAAAGCAAATTTATCTTAAAAAGAAAGAAAGAAACAAAAGCGGTCACAAGAAATTCGACCATAATTTCCAGACAGCGTTGGTCTCTTCAATGAATATTATTAAACATATGCATATTAATTTTTTACCGTATCTATTTTATTTTTTATATTATTATTATTATTATTATTATTATTATTATTATTATTATTATTATTATTATTATTATTATTATTATTATTATTATTATTATTATTATTATTATATTTATTACTATTAACTATTCTGCTGTCTGCAGGTCCTGGTGTTAATGAGGTTTATTTTTATTTTTATTTCTTAGGTTTGAATCTGGAAATGTTTTCCTCCACGTTCCTCGATCTTCAGCTTCCTGCTTTAATTCCAATTTTTTTTGTCTCTTTTACAAATTATCGATTAATTGTGTTTTCCTTTTTCCAACTCCTCGTTTTCCTTCTATCTTTTCCTCTATTGCGTTATGAAGAAGACAATTTCTTCGTAAGATGCGTCCAATCCAATTGGCCTTCCTACGGCTAAAAGCGTCCTCTTCTCCCTTACCAGCCCTAAAACTTCTTCGTTTGTTACAATCTCTGTCCATTTTATCTTCTCCTTCTTCTTCCAACACCATATTTCGAAACTCTTTAAATATTTCAGCTCTAACTTCCGTAATGTCCAAGTCTCTGAATCACACAGGGTGTGTTCACAAAGGTTTCAAGACTGGTCTCAGAATAACAAATGTATTACACATTTTTGTACAGCAAACTGAAAGTCTTCGAAATATGACCCTTGGGCATCAACACAAAGCTACCAGCGTGTTTTCTATTGTTCATAGGCTCCCTGAAAGTCTTCGCGCGCATGGCTGTGAAGAGACCTCGTCGAAGCCGCCTGGACTTCTGGAATCATGTGGAATCGCTTCCATTTCAGGTCGTTCTTGATTCAGGAAAAAAAAGTCACTGGGAGCGATGTCAGGGCTGTAGGGTGGATGTGACAGTGTTGTCAGACTTGATAGCGAAGCTATTCCACACGATTCCAGCGGTCCACGTAGCTTCGACGAGGTCTCTTCACAGCCTTACGCGCGAAGACTTTCAGGAAGCCTATGAACAATGGAAAACACGCTGGCAGCGGTGTGTTGATGCCCAAGGGTCATATTTCGAAGACTTTCAGTTTGCTGTACAAAAATGTGTGATACATTAGTTATTCTGAGACCAGTCTTAAAACTTTGTGAACGCAACCTGTATAATGCAATACTCCATGTGTAGTCCACTTGACCCGCTTCTTCCATAGTCCAATGTTAAGCCTGCTTGTTAGGAGATATCTTTTGTTGTTGAATGCTTTCTTGGCACTGCAATTCTTGACCTGATCTCTTTAGTGCAGTAACCTTCTTTTGTTAAAAGACTTCCCAGATGTTTGAACTAATAGACCTCTTGAAGCAATCTTTGTTCTACTCGGATCCGTAAGGGATATCCTCATGATTTTCGATTATCATCTTGAACTAGAGATGCGCACGAGACGAGTCGAGACAGGATTTTCCTGACAAAATTCGAGTCGAGACACGGCTCTTCCAATAGAAAAATATACATTTTTCGAGTCGAGACATCACTTTTATAGCACATTTTCGAGTCGAGACAGCCATAAATCTTGTCTCGTGCACATCTCTATCTTGGACATCGAAACTTCCAAAACAAAAGCGATTTAACGATCTTTCGACTGTTGCTTTTGATAACATATCTTGCCCATAGGCATTACAAACTTTTTCACGGACAATGCAGCATTTACACCTTTATCGACATAAAGCTTTAAAATATTGCGCAGTTTTGTGGAAAGTTTACTCATTTTTACGACTTAATACCTCCTGTCTGTTTATAAGAATTCCAACTCTTTTTCCACATCTACTTGCTCCAATTGTCAGCTATCAAGTGACATTAGATCTAACCCACTGAGACTCATATGCCCTAAGATTTGGGACACTAACGCCATCTCGTGCTCAAAACGCTCGATACTTCTTAGTCTACTTGGCTTATAGAGGGTTTCGGTAACCTAAACTCCTTTAAAAGAATTTAAGTATGCATATACGAGATACGAGATTGAGTGTTTGATCCATCCCACCTTGATGAAATTCTGCGTATGTCACTGGCGTACTGGCATAGAGAAATGTTTTACGAAAATTATACATAACGAAAGTCCACACTTCAAGTTTGATATCCTATAACTCAGGAATGAACGGCCTATTCACCATAATATTTCATATTTGCACTAAGACGGTCAAAGTCTAACAAAATCAAATTAATTTTATCGATCTAATACTATATACTATATAGTATTCTTGCGGGCCGGGGTGGCTCAGTGTTAGAGCATTCAACTCTGATGTATGGGGTTCTTGGTTCGAGCCCAGCTCGCGCCAAGTGAACTTTGCGGTGGATAATCACCGTGTACGTGGGTTTTTTCGGGGTTGCCCCGTTTCTTCCCTCTTTCTTCATTCCACTATTTCATTCATTTCTCATCATCACCGTCTCCTTTAGCCTAGCCGGCATAACCGTGGGACGTAACACTTAAAGATTTCATTTCCTTTATATACTATTCTTGTTACAGATTTTAAAAAATTCGAATGAAAAACTATAGAAGCTTTTGTGAAATTGGTGAGTGCAAAAGGATGTTGGCAGGCAGGGGCGGATGCAGGACGGACGGACGGAGTAGGCGGTCGGTTATAATACTGCTACAGAGCTACTTTTAAGAGCTCCAAACTCTGGGATGGGTTTTATTTATATATAAAATAAGAAAGTTTTCTCTTCTAGTAGGGGGCAGGGGAGCGATCACCCCGGTCGCCCCCTGGGTCCGCCCCTGTTGGCAGGTATAGAACGATTTCACCAATTGGTCTTAAAATAAAATCATATTTTGAAATAATTACCATCTATTTACATACTAACAATATGGCGTTTGATGTTTAGACGTTAGGACATTTATCAATAAGCCAAAAAAAAAATGCATTAGTCTATACCACATTGACATCCTTGCTCCTTGTGTTCATTCATATAAGTTGCTGAAGTTCTTTTTTAAAAGAACTAGAAGATTTCTTTGGCTGCAACTTCACCTTTTGAAGAAACTTGTTAACACGCTCCCTATAGACACAATTACCAACTACTTACTAGTTTTATCTGCAGCCATTTATTCACTAATTCGTAGTTGTTTTGACTGTAACTAAGAATTGGACACATGTTCGGAATATTGACGAGGGAAGTTGATCAAAACTAGTTGACACCAAAACTCAAGAATGAAAAAAAAAGAAAAGAAAGAAAGAAAGAAAGCTAAACGAGTATCATTCGTGGAGGCGAAACACAGATGAACTGAAGTTTTTAGGATTTTTTTTCATGTGTGTCTGTTTTCAAATTGGATGTCTGTTAGAAAACAAGTTTCCAACTTGCTTCCCTATTATCGCTCACTAAAGGTGCATGATAAGCATGAAATACCTAGGTAGTCCTTCCATAAGACATTCTTCAAGATTTTTTTTTTTTTAACTATTCGGAAGAGTTAAAAAAAACTAAATGTTTGTTTTATCCGCCCTTAACGACGAACATATAAGACTCTTTTGCTGGTTTCTTTTTTGTTAGAAAAATAGTCATTTTACGACACAACGTTTTGCATGACATTGTGTTTATGTACCTGCTTTCATTTTCTCTCCCGTAGCGTTTATGCGTCTCCTTAGCCTAGTGGCAACCAAAGGGTATCTCAAGTGGATATAGAAGAAGCATAAATGCCTATCATATCTTCCATATAGGAAGGAATGATTGGTAGGATATTTTTCCTGAAGGGGGAGAGATAGAGAGTATTGTTGCGTTTATTGTTGGAACCCCCCAGGAAGCAATCCTTCTTTGAATGCTTGCACGTCGGATATTTCCCCGGTAAGAATCTCATAAAACATGTGCCACACGCTGATCGTCTCCGTCCTTCTTGAGCTTCTGGATACAATAGGAACGATGTCTCTGTTATATAGAAAAACCATGACCACATCCTCAGACAACGCAAGTATACGGTATCTATCTTCATCTCTTATCTCACCTCGTTAAGAGAGGGGGGGGGGAGATAGCAAGAGTTTGTTGAACTTCTATCTCTTTTTAAACCTTCGCCATTTTGTTAGACACTGCGAGTAGTTGAAATGTCTGTTTGTTCACTATTACTTGAAATTCATATCGTAAAAGTCTTTCAAAACACATCCTTCTGCGCTGTCTTAGACTTGCTAATGCTTTACGGTACACAATTCTCAAGTACCGATATTTCCACCAACAATAGAATGTTATTATTTATGCTATCATAATACATCAATCGCACAAACATAAAAATGCATTGTCGCTTTCAGAAGTTATTTTCATGTACCAGTGATAACGGTAATAAAATCAATATGTTTTACAATGGTTAAGTGGTAGTA
Organism: Thermobia domestica; assembly: GCF_964235325.1. Lineage (NCBI taxonomy): Eukaryota > Metazoa > Arthropoda > Insecta > Zygentoma > Lepismatidae > Thermobia > Thermobia domestica. Next base: position 163,827,010 of record NC_137462.1, on the reverse strand, counting down.
AATAAAGTTACTTTCAATCCTAGAGAATTAGTTTTACCTTCAAGTCAGTACAGTACAAATCCATATAAATTTAATTGTTATGATATGCACTTCTTATGTGCTTACAATTGTATTTTTTTTTTGATGGCATTTACTATATTCAAAGAGGGAATGGATTAAAAAAGAAAGAAAAGAAAAGGGAATGCAAATAGAAGTGATATAACATTTACAAATAGCCATGCCTTCTTTTACACAGAATCATGATCACAACGTTAACTAATGAACATTAACTACGAAGCTGAAATTTAAAATAAGGCTATTGTAAAGTTATAGAAAATGAAGTTATGGAGATAGCAGATTCGAGTCCTCTCGTTAACTCAAGGCGTAAGCATATGGAACGGTAGCTTGTAGCTTTACTCCAGGCGTATGTGTGTGTATGTGATATTTTATTTCTCCGTAAGTACTGTCTGGATCTGAACCAAATCTAGTGGGTATAAGGAATAAAAATTACTATATATGGTGGCCGTGGTCAGCCAGAGAAAGACTCGACTCAGCTCGGCTCGCCTTGTATGTGGTACTAGATTAACCTTTCTATTTCAAGCGTACCTCTGCTGGCCCTACTGTCGATGTGTGTTTTCCAATACATCCCTCGAGAGAGGAAGAACAAGTTGCTGTAGTCGAAAACTTTCAATAGTTGGATGCTGTCAGGGTTGCCAGGTTGAATTATTTCAAGGGTTTCGCTGTGCACTGTCTTGTTAGCCATTCTAAGTAGCCTACGATCTTCACTCACCAAAACCAAACCACTGAATGAGAAGTTGGCAACACAGTCGAGGCCATTCACTTCTTTCTTCAAAGCAAAAGGAAGGTTTCCTCCTTAAGAGGTCGGCGGGGGTGGAGCTGAAGTATGTTTCACATATTTTCCGAGAGCACACTTGAAATAAAAAAAGACTCTAACTGCTGGACGGTATTGAACAAAATCCGGTGCGCAAGTTTAGTTTACCGTCTAAGAAATAAAGATCATTATATTTGGTGACCGGACTCTGCTAAGGACAGATTTGGCTCGCCTTTTATATAGTACTTTGTTTCTCGGTAATTACTGGCCGAATCTGAACCAAATTTGGTAAATAGATAGTCCATGGTCTAAGGAATAAATATTCCTATATTTGGTGGACAGGCTCAGTCAAAGACAAGCTCGACTCACCTTTTATGTTGTACTTTATTTTTCGGTAACTACTGGCCTGACTTGAACCAAATTTGGAGGGTAAATAGTCCATGGTCTAAGAAATAAAAAATACCACATTTGGTGGCCGGACTCGACTAGGGACAGGCTCGGCTTACCTATGTGGTACTTTGTTTCTCGGCAACTAGTGGCAGGAACTGAACAAAATTTGTTGGGCAAATAGTACGTCGTCTATGAAACAAAGCCCGCTATATTTAATGGCGGAATTCGGCCAGGAACAGGGTCTACTTAATGAGAGAGACTGTGCTCTACAGGTTTGCATGTTGGGAGTTTCTAAATTTGGTTCATCCCGGCTTGTATCTCAATGTGTCTCCTCGTGATAAGTGCTAACGCAAATTTTTCTATGCACGTGATCTTGGGTTCGAATCACGGTAGGACACATGTCGCGGATACAAATCCGAGCAGAACTATTACCGTCTGCGGCGCAAAACGCATCCTGGCCCCGGGGGCGAAAGGATCTCGCACCCGCAGTTTTTTGAAACTCATATTACTTATTGCAGGAAACTTAAATTAGCCTGTTGTTCATTTTATGAGATTGAGATGTACGTACATTAGACCTATAAAATTTCATATTGGTAGTCAACTTGTTTTGACCTCCTGGCCACCTTGTTAAAACGTAAGTAATGTTCCAAATGTAAAAATCACTTGAAATGATTAAAACGACTCTCATTGTATAATACATTATATTTTACAGATAGACAGCTTAGACTGGGCTCTTAAATGTAGAATAGCAAAAGAGTCACTGCAGCGAAACCGATTATCAATATATTATTATGATAATTACAAGAACTTTATGTGTAATATGAATCTATCTATACTAGTATGAACAATTCTAGTAGGCTTACTTGTTTGGTTTTAACGCATTCATAGCCTCCCAGAAGGAAAGGACCAGTCTTTGCTGTAGGAAGCAACCCGGAGAAGGGAAGATCCTCCAGAGCTAACCAGGGTCCCACCTACATAGAAAATACATAAATCAATTCAAGGAGGTCTGTTGATATACATAAATAAGGGGAAGTCTACCGTGTTTTAAACTTCAATTATTACATCTTCAAAATATAGAACTCGGTAATTGGAGCTTCCTCGTGCATCTGAGCTCCGCAAGAGATTTGTTACCGCATTGATCCTGAGTAACGTGGTTCGAATCCCACTTTAAGACAATAGATTTTGTCTAACCTTGGTGCTCAAGTGAGACGTTATATAAACTTAATTGAGCTCAATCCAAATAATGTAACTGAGACTTTGCAGCAGGAAGTATAGTTAAATTTCATGGTAGAGTCAATGTGGTTCGGAGTTCAGACTCCTGTTAAACTGTAACCCATTAAAGCTCATATTACCTGATCCCGACAAAGCATGTAAACTGAAAACTTTTCAAAATTATTCTTATTACTCTGCTTTCATTAGGTTAATTTTCTGTTAGCTTGTTCATTTATTGAAGTCAAATCCTGCTGCTTGGGTACTAATTAGAACTCTAAAAGTTCGTATAGGAACTTAAACTCGATAACAGCACAATATTTTCACATAATTTATAGCTCATCTTTTATTTTTAAATAATTATAGTGCGCCTGCTGATTATACAACCCAAACCTACGTATAAGGTTTGCTGGTTGCAGCGACTATGCATTTTCTATTGACATCGCATGAACAATGAAGAACACTCGGTCAGAAAAAATATATATAAGCTTTTTCAGACCAGCCATCCTGAATGAGGTTTCCCTCACTGACACCAGTCAAATGTCGGAATGGTACTTCTCACATAAAGATCCAAAACCGCTTCCCCAGTCCTTTCATCGTCCCCAATTCCCCATCAGTGTCACTGGGACATCATTCCTCATACATGACGGACTAACATGACCATAGATGTCGAAAGCTCAGAAATCTTTATTGCTAATTCTAATTCACATGAAAAAGTGTGAGAATTCACAAGAGATTTATCAAATAAGTTTATTATGGATTACTTCAACAGATGGCAAAGTGGTTCAGTGCTGGTTTAAGACTTTAAAGTGACATCTTTCATGGAAACGTTAGGAACTGCTGGCTTTCACAATGCATTAGTTATTTTGTGTCTGTCTGTGTTGAATCATTAAGATTGTAAAACGGATAACCAGGATTTCTTAATTACCCCTAAGATTCAGTAAAAAAACTACCGAATCTTAAAAAACCTTATAATAAAACGTAAAAAAGTTATAATAGCCGTATAAAAACTTTTGAAAGCAATGTATTTATAAAATGTACTAAAAGGGGGAAATAATTTCGTGGTAGGATAAAAGAAAGAAATGAGACTTTAAGACTAAAAATATTTTGATTCACTGATTATAATAGATTATAGCGAACTACTTCCCTGAAATCCAAAGAAACTTTAGCTCTCAACCTAGGAAGAGCGCCCAGTGCTTTTAGTTATGATCTCATTTCTTCATATAATCGCCCCTCCCGCCAGAAAGGACTTCTCATAGTTTAATATGTAAAAGCATTGTTTTTAAAACTTTTCTTTCTTTCTTTTTTCTTTTCCTTACTTCCTGTCATTTTTTTTAGCTCTCATCGCTATATTTAGCGATGAAACTCATCACCTTAATAGGTACGTTTTCATTTTGATGATTTATAGATGACTTAGTTGAATTGACGTAATTTTCGTCTCAGTCGACAGTGTACTCAGAACCTCGTTTGAATCGCCTGCTGATCGAATGCGACGAATTAATTTTTAACTAAATTTAAAGAAATTCTGTTTTTCTGGGGAGTCGATTTGATTTGATCGACGAGTGCAGTCGGCTACATTACCAAATGAAAAGACCTGACCGCTGGAAAAATTTCGGTAGGAAACAACAAAGTAGGGCACGAATTCGATCATAAGTGTTGCGGAAGTAATGTCCCATTTTAGAAGAAATATGGCATTACTTCTAGAATTGTACGAGAAAAGTGAGTATATTTAGAACGTTTTCGTTTTATTTTAACTAGAACTTCGTAGATAGAGAAACAACAATGATCATTAGATGAACTTAAAAATGTATCAATTGCCAAACTAAGTATTTAAATTAAATATATTGCAATAGCCCTTGTTCTACACGTATATTAATTACCAGACAATTTTAAGTAGACCAGAGATTCGCGGATATAATCCGCAATTAACCTTAGAGTACTTTTAAGTTTTAGTGACCCCGAAAACTATCGATTCGATACTAATACCGGTAATTTTTGATTTTATATATATATATATATATATATATATATATATATATATATATATATATATATATATATATATATATATATATATATAGATAGATAGATAGATAGATAGATAGATAGATATAGATATATATATATATACGAGTAATTGTTATTTATTTTCATTATTACAGCATTATCAATCAAGCAGTTGCTAAGAATTAAGTATTTATTATTCGTGCGATCGAATGCAGTGACTTTACTGTGAGTTGTACTTTACTCCCCATTTTTTTTTCTAATGACGTTGAGGCAAAAGACGTTAGGCATACCAGCAATGAGCTCTCATTCACTTAGATTATGACTAGCATGAGTGTTGAATCAATAAGCTAGTTTATAATTTGGCTGTTAAGATTACTTAGAGACAACAGAAGGAAGGGGAACAGCGCCCTGGAACAAGACCCTCTTCCTCAGGTTCCTTTCCCCTTTGCAATTTGCAGATTATGGGCTCTGAGGGCCTTTATACAAGCAATTGGCATCTTCTCCGACCCTGCAAATTCCCGAAAGATGCCTTATTTTTGCAAAATCACGATCATAATTATTTTACGATAATAATAATAATAATAATAATAATAATAATAATAATAATAATAATAATAATAATAATAATAATAATAATAATAATAACAATAATAATAATAACAATAATAATAATAATAATAATAATAATAATAATAATAATAATAATAATAATAATAATAATAATAATAATAATAATAATAACTCATTTTCAGTGCTGTGAACAAAGTGGATAAAAAATACAGCACTTTGTAAAACATCAATATACAATCACTAATGATAGTCTAAATAATAATACTTTGTATAGTATACTAGCAGCGTTCACCCCGCTTCGCTGCGGTCACCCCGGAACGCAATAAACTTTGTTACTTAGATAATTTTTACTTTTTCGCTTTCAAGTGATATGATAAAAACCATAGAAGATTGCAGTAAATCTTAACATTATATCGCCTGTCATTTATGTTAACCCGCCCCGCTTCGCTGCGGTCATCCCGGAAGTTTTCGCTTTCAAGTGATATGATAAAAACCATAGTAGATTGCAGTAAATGTTAACATTATATCGCCTGTCATTTATGTTAACCCGCCGAGTGACACGGTCATGCGGGTTGCATATAAATACGTTTATTTTTACCTATGATGAACTAACAAAGGATTTGTACGTTATGGACACTTGAATGGTCAATTATCTCAAGACACTGGTAATTAAAAATTAAAGTGATATGATAAAAACCATCTAGGGTCCAAATCCTAATAACCCCCCAAAAATAAAAGAAATTGGTTCAGCCGTATTAGCGTGATGAGGGAACAAAGGATTTGTGCGTTCTCTTTTATATAATAGACTAGCAGCGTTCACCCCGCTTCGCTGCGGTCACCCCGGAACGCAATAAACGTTGTTACTTAGATAATTTTTACTTTTTCGCTTTCAAGTGATATGATAAAAACCATAGAAGATTGCATTAAATGTTAATATTATATCGCCTGTCATTTATGTTAACCCGCCCCGCTTCGCTGCGGTCACCCCGGAACGCAATAAACTTTGTTACTTAGATAATTTTTACTTTTTCGCTTTCAAGTGATTGCAGTAAATGTTAACATTATATCGCCTGTCATTTATGTTAACCCGCCGAGTGACACGGTCATGCGGGTTGCATATAAATACGTTTATTTTTACCTATGATGATCTAACAAAGGATTTGTACGTTATGGACACTTGAATGGTCAATTATCTCAAGACACTGGTAATTAAAAACTAAAGTGATATGATAAAAACCATCTAGGGTCCAAATCCTAATAACCCCCCAAAAATAAAAGAAATTGGTTCAGCCGTATTAGCGTGATGAGGGAACAAAGGATTTGTACGTTCTCTTTTATATATATAGATAAAGAAAGATAATTGTCAATTAAGCAGGCTTTGTCATAAGTTAAAATATTTAAATCTTCAAGTTTTAAGTTGCTTTTTTTTTTAGATGATTTAAATCAAAACCGTTATTTTTCTTAATATGGCATTTTCAGATGAATGTAAACTAAAATTCTATTTAATTTTCATTAAAAAAAAATAATAAAACATTTTCTTTTTAAATTACGTACCTAGCAGATAGAAATTCCAGATTACTTTACTGTCATTAATGAAATTAGTTTATTATTATTATTATTATTATTATTATTATTATTATTATTATTATTATTATTATTATTATTATTATTATTATTAAACTTTTTTTTTATTTAGTGCGTCACTAAAATATCCTTAAATCTTTAGGTTGATCTTAATAGTTGATATTCTGATGATCACAAACAACATAAACTCATTACTAGAGACCGGATGTTAGGCAAAATGCCTATTCTTTAATATTAAAGATATGATCAAAAACAACGTTTTAAAGATTATATAAGGGTTATAGTTTCAACTTAAGCCAATTTTATTTTGCCTATTTTGCCTATTTCGTCCCATTCTGCCTAAATACGGTAATTGCTATAGTGATTAATGCTGCCTATTCTATGCATTTTCTTCAAATTAAAACTTTATTGTGGAAGTATACGATTTAGTATTTCAGGAAAGGATTCTGCTTCTTCCGAGAAATATAAGAGCTGTTTGTGGTAATAAGATGCAGCAAAACTTTGGACTGCTATGTGTACTGATAATGTGCTGTAAATTTTGGACTGCTGTGTGTACTGATAAAGTGTATAACATTGGACTGTTATGTGTAGTGATAAAGTGCTGTATAAAATATATTTACCAAATATACATGGAATACATGTCAAGCTTCGTTTCAAGATATGTTTCTATATTCTTTGAACATTATCTATGACGAATTTATTTTTTAATTGTATTAAGTATTTATCTTCATTATTTCGAGCTACATTTTAGTTCTATTTTACTGCCTATTTTCCTCACTATTTTCGATTTTTTTTAATGCCTAAACATCCATATTCTATTCATTACTATGTCAAGATATGTGAAAATTGGAACAGTGTGAGTGTCTTAAAATAATCATTGTAAATGTTATTCTCAGCTGACTTTCTAGACCGGAGTTCGCTACCTTTTCCTTTCAAGTAGCTCCCCAGTTGTCCTCACGACGCTTGATGGATGCCACAATACCAACACCATCTGATGAGATCGAATGATCACTCATGTTTCCTCTGACTAATGCTTAATTTCGCTGTTATCACGAGAAGCAGTATCCCAGTGCGGTTAAAAGTGTGGAGTTTTGCTTTATAACTTTTATTGAAAAATTTGTACTCACAATTAAGAGAAGTTTGAAAGAAGTAAGTAGCTCTCCAGATTTTTTTGTTTCTCAATATGACTAGATATAATAATTAAGATGACTTCCGAAAGTCGTTTGCACGGTATGCATTTTAATGTGTCATCAAAATACTTCTTCTGTAGTTATTACGCGAACGATACATAAATACTATAAAGCTCTCTGTATGTATGGTTTTGTTGTCAATTATGTAGTAGTCTTCTTATGAAGCATATATGGCATAGTTGCATCAGAGGGAGGAATGTGCTGTTTATTTGTTTGTTTCTTCTTTGTCAATCAAGCGTTTTTTGATGACGGGTGTAGACAGCATGCATTTGAAGCCGAGACAACCAGATTAGTTGTCGTGTTGTCGGCTGAAAACGGGGAATAATGAGGCAATTTCAGATTGGTTCCGCGTTCAAACAGCAGATGGCACCGGTTGCATTAAAACCTTCTGTAATGGTCCATAAAACCGTCGAAACTGTTCTTTAGGTTAGAGACAACAAAGGCAGGAGATGTTGATCTTTTTGGCAAAAGACCTATCGCCTCCTCTACCTGTCATTATTTTCCTAAGTGCTTCATCTTCTTCATGCTGTTTATCTACCTTCCTTCACTTGCTTTCTCTTCCTTTTTTCTCATTCCCGCCAATGTTTGTGTTTCTTCTTCTAGACCCTCATAACTTGGGCTAGACAAGCCGAAAATTCATCGCACAAAGTCTTTAACCTTTTAATGTCATACTTTTCTGCAGGTTTGTCGCCTACCAAAAAAAAAAAAAAAAAAGGCTCTCGGCCAATTTAATTTCCTTAGCAACGTTTAATGAATCTGAAGAATTGGTTATTTATATATGTATCTTGCATACTTACAAGTTTATTTTTATTTTCAAATTCCAAGTCACAAATCAATGTGAAACCGTATAACAGCTATGCATATATAATCTTAGTCCTGATTTTAGTGCCGGCCATTAAGAATATCATTGCCATGTATATATTTAAGAAAAGAAATATGTATTGAAAAATCTCAGATTCCTGTTGCACCTGCTATGCGGTAAGGAATTTCAAGTATTTTGGTTTAACAAATATTACATCCCTAAATAATAATAATAATAATAATAATAATAATAATAATAATAATAATAATAATAATAATAATAATAATAATAATAATAATAATAATAATAATAATATATGGCTTAAGAAAGTTAGGGTTCATTACCACATAAACAAAACCACGTCATGAAATACTGTATGTCTTGTGCCATGATAATCCAATCATTAGTTGAGCGACGAGAAAGCTCCCAATCATTAGTACTTATATTGTTATCAACCTACTCTTCCCATTACTCTTCCATCATCATCTTAGTTTATCTAAAGAGTTCTCAAATAAGAACTCAATGTGAGTATTTGCTAATGAGAAAAACGTATCCCAACTATCTTACAAAAAGAAGACGCGATTACCAAGTGCAATTTCATTGTCGACACAAAAAGTAGGCACAGAATGACTATAGTGGAATGTACGAGGTATGACCACTATGAAATATTAGATATGCTGAGAGCTGCCTCGTTGCTATGTGGCTGGCGTACTTATCTTCGGAGTGGGAGATGTGGGTTCATTTTGTGGCGAGAGTTTATGTGGTTCAGACCCCACGTTGTAGCTATAGATCTACGTTTCATGTAATATCGGTGCTGAATTTGACGCTAAATTCTAATCCAACTATTCGACATGTACTTATTTTAAGGTCACCGAAAATTCCAGACAGAGAGCATCTTGATGGTATAAATAAATAAGGTTAGAATATCTTTAATTACTAAGGTGACGTTGTAGTGACCCACCTCGAACTTGGAAACGCACTCCGAATTACATATTGAAAACTGAGAGTATGACAAACTCAAATTTAATATTAATTTATTTAAGTTCGAACAAATATTACTAAATTTACTTTAATAAAAGAGATTTCTTCACTGTTGTCATGTGTTATTTGGTTGACGTGAAATAGTTGAAGCCCTTTGCCATTTACTGAAGTGGACTGAAAGTGGGTGTGTTCCCGTTCAAAAACTATATCTGAAAACAAGTGAACAGAATCGAAATGGAATTTCGGCAGTGGCAGTGCTAGTGTTAACCATCGTTTAGTGTGGTTCTGAGAAGAGGAAGGGGGTTAAGTGGAAATTTCATACGTCACATTTTATATAAAGGGTCTTTCCTAGTAAGATACTGAAATCGGCCCTTGATCCAAATTGAGTCGCTATTGACCCAAAAGGCTACCCTTGACCTAAAACTACCTAAAAAAAAATTTTGACTCCCTCCCCTTACCGAATTATCGTATAATGCTCAAAATTGAATATTTTTAAATTTTGGTGGGGCTGGTCGAAAAGATTTCAAAGTTTCACAGATTGCAGGTACTGCCTAGATGTAAATGTGTAATTTGTTTCAAAACCATCGATGCGTATTTTATTTATTTTTTTTTCGTGTTGAAAATTTCAAAAAATTGTAGAAAAATTTTTGGGAGGGATACGTTGCTGATTTTTCGGTTAAAAAATGTGTTATAACATTAAGAACAACATATATTTTTTCGGGGCCTGAAAGTGATGGCAACATTGTCAAAAGGAAATAAAACTGAAGAAAAAACGTGTTTTTTGCAGAGTTTTCCCACCATTTTAGGGCCCTCAAGGTGAGAGTCCCTTCAAACAATCCTTTGCCAAAGTTCACAATTTTCATTTCTCTTGCGTCCCTTCCGCTTCTGTCGTTCTTCGGCTGCTTTGATTGTGTCCATTTCGGAACAGAAACACCAAATATATCTCCGTAACAGTGCTTCCACTTCAACCGACTCTTGCACAACAAAGTTACACAGCTCGCGGTAGAGAGCGCTGCCGATAAAGAGCGCCACTGTGTGTGGCCAGTGAAGCAAGCACTGATTGACACGAGGAGCCGACGCGAGGTGTGTGTAACTTCGTTGTGCAAGAGTCGGTTGCAGTGGAAGCCCTGTTACGGAGATATATTTGGTGTTTCTATTCTGAAACGGACACAATTGAAGCAGCCGAAGAACGGGAGAATCGGAAGGGACTCAAGAGAAAGGAAAATTGTGAACTTTGGCAAAGGATTGTTTGAAGGGGCCCTCACGTTGAAGGTCCTAGAATGGTGGGAAAACTGTTTGAAAGGATCGTTTGAAGGGGCTCTTAGTGAGAAAACTGTGCGAAAAACACGTTTGTTTTCAGTTTTATTTCTCTTTGACAATGTTGCCATCACTTCTAAGCCCCCCCAAAAATATATGTTGTACATAAGGGTATAACAAATTTTTTAACCAAAAAATCAGAGACGCGGCCTCCCCCAAATTTTCTACATTTTTTTGAAATTTTCAACACGTAAAAAATAAAGAAAATACGCATCGATGGTTTTGAAAAAAATTACATCTACATAGTATCTACAATCTGTGAAACTTTCGAAATTTTTCGACCACCCCCACCAAAAATTTTTAAAAAATATTCAATTTTGAGCATGTATGATACGATAATTCGGTAAGGGGAGGGGATAAAGGGTCAACATTTTTTTGAGGTAGTTTTAGGTCAAGGGTAGGCAACCTTTTGGGTCAATAGCGACCCAATTTGGATCAAGGGCCGATTTCATTATCTTACTAGGGAAGACCCTTTTCTCATTTCTTAATAACTACACATACATACATCCCCAAATATTCTACTCTCTTCCAATTTATTAATTTTTTTCACTTTTTCATTTTTCTACAACGACCATCTGGATAATTGGCCTTTCACTGCTGAAACTCCTTTCCTGATTTAGATATTCATACATTCACAATTATGACAATTTTCATTGTTCTCGATTTTGACTTGATTTATGCCCAATCCTGACGTAAATGCACAATTTTTCTACTTTCTAATCAGTTATTTAATCCTATAATTTACGCAATATATCATGATGGTTAACCAAAAAAAAAAAAAAAAAATGCATATGGGGCGTCCGCTATTTGTAATATCTTTACAATTTATCAAATACATAACTCAATTTTTCCACATTTTTAGCACTCTGAAACATCATGTTTGGTGTATCTTATTAAACAACAATAATGGTGAAGAAGTTAAGTATCGAAATTAAAACTGCTGCAGTGTAATGTATGAAGTTGTTCGTACACAAGAACTCAAAATTGATTATATAATTTAGGGAAAAACGATTCAAATATAACTGCAAATAAATATTTGTATGCCGTCAACACAGAACAGAAGCATCATACGTAGAATCATTAGTTTTAATTAAACATATACTACTGAAAACATATTCATACGTCTGAGCCAGAGCTTAAGAAGTAAATTTACTCATTTTCATTGTTGTTTTGAAAGGTTTAGTTTAAATGAATGTAACTTATAAAACATAAACGTACCGAACCGTCATGGGCTAGGATTGTCCTATAGTCACTCTATTCATTTACAGCTTATGCTCAGTATACCATCGTCAAATTAATTGTTCTAATATGAATGCAGTAAAGTTGTAGTTAAGCTGAAATTAATTCTGAATAGCTCTAAACATTTACCTGGACAGCTAAAACTATGCTATATAGTAGGAGTTACAATTAAAATAATCAGTTACCTTGTATAGAAAGCAGTTTATAAGCGTTCGTCTTAAAGTTCTTCTGTATAACCTGCGCGTTCCATCATGATGCAGCAAAGCTTCAAAGAAAACAGACTTAATGTAAATGGAAGAAGTACTTTTTTTATATACTGAACTATATTAATATTATTATATAAATAATACATGTTGATTGATAATAGTGTCTATAATAAAAGTCAAATTAATTTTAATGATATGATAGTACGATTGCTTTCAAGTTACTATGCTGAATAAAGTAATAAAGCAAATATATTTATTTTTAATCAATACTTATGTATTTAAAAATAAAAGGGCTTCTACAAAAAATGTTGAATCAGCAATAAATATTCACTTGTAGCATATAATATATCATGAAGTTACACATCAGCAGGAACTAATTAGGAGACAAATTCGATCGCTACCACTACATACTACTACTACTATTACTATTGCTATCACCACCAACAACAATGCATTTACAGGATACTACCTTAAAAACTACTCTACAACCTATCAGGGATAAACATATAATACTTACCTATTGAGGAATTAGACTCTACTTACCTGACACAACTCCATCTAATCGCTGTCCTGAGGATCTCGAAGAGCTGGAACTGAAATAAAGAAAAAATGTTAGACGAAAGTGGAAGTTGAATTATGCTGCATTTTCTTAAATTTGCTCAATCAAACTTTACCTCTACATACTTATATTCTTCTATCTTGTAATTCATCTCTGGTTTCGTTCTTAACCATATTCCTTTACAGATTATTTTCTTTGTTGTATAGTAAATGCGAGTGTAAAAGAAGCCATACTCTAACAACAACAACAAAACAAAAATAGTTGTTTGTTCGAAACTATAGCTGAGTCGTCCCTTAAAAAATATTGGAAAGCTGAATCGTTTATATAAACTGCATCTTGATATCTCTTACCGTTTTTGTTCTATGGAAAGAGTATTGAACAAGAAATTTTGGGTTATGGTAGAGTGTTAGGAGTTGTGATGGTATATTGTCCTGACACCTTGAATTGATTGCAGAAAACAGCTTGTAGCTATGTACTACCATTTTTCTTGTATGGCGATGAATGTTGAAACTAGAAACGGTTAATTTGAATCACTTCCGATTTGAATAGAGGGATAATGGAGAAGGTGGAATCTATACTTGGAAATTGAATCAATTGCAAAAATTCACATCTCGATATCTCTTATCGTTTTAACTTTGTGGAAATCAGTATTAAGACTAAAAGTAGTAGTAAATTTCAACCATTTCCGGTTTTGGTAAATTGCTTGGGATAGTCATGATACGTTGCCTTGAGATGCTGAATCGTTTGCAAAAAACAGCTTCTCGCTATCTGTTAACGTTTTCTTTCTATGGGAATCAACGTTGAAATCGGAAATTGCTAATTAGAGCCACTTCCGGTTGAATAGAAGGGATATGGAGAAGCTGGAACTTATTCTTGTGACGCTGAACAAATTACAGAAAACTGCATCTCAACATCTCTTACCGTTTGTGCTTTGAGGAAATCAGTATTAAAACTGGAAATAGTATAAAATTTGAACAACTTTCAGTTTGGTAGAGTGTTCAGGATGGACATAGTACATTGCCTTCAGAAGCTGAATTGTTTCCAAAAAACCACTTTTAGGGATCTTTTACCGTTTTCGTTTTCTGATGATAAACATCGCAGCCTGAAATTACTAATTTGAACCACTTCTGGTTTGAAAAGAGAGTTAACAGAGCAGATGGCACTTATCCTTGGAATGCTAAATCGATTGCAATAAACTGCATATCGATATCTTATCATTTTTGTTCTGATAATTTCAACAGTCGGACGGGTGGTCAAAGCCATTCTACAAGACTTCCGACACTTACGCATAGTATAGCTTGGAAGTGTAATAATTACAACCCCACTTTTTTTTCTTCCATTGTAGATCAAATATCATAAAACGCTGAAACAATTATTTAATTATTTCATATGAATATTCTAAGTATGAAATTTACTCCATGTCTCTAAACTTTAGAGATTCCAAGATATGGATACCTTAATATAATATTGTAATTACGATCCCCAATCCTTATTCTTCCCACCTCTTCTCTTCATTTCTAGGTTAAACATCATAAAACGCTTAAATGATTTATAATATATGAATTTAATGATTTCAAATTAGAAATCCAACTACACCACATTTCACAATACTAGCCATATAAAATTTCGAGGTATGAATGGACATCTTGTTATACTAATTCCAACCCTCATTTGCCATTCTTCCAGGTCGAATTTCCGAAAATCCTTTCTTAATGGTACCTTACGTCACAGTGTCCAAATTTCACGTTGGTCAGTTAATCATCAGTCAGTCAAGACTTATCAATAACTTATTTATAAAAATGAAAATAACTTGTTTGTAACTTCATACCTGTTGAACCATCCGACCGATCTCGATCAAATTTTCAATGTAGATGAGGTTCAGGCCTGGGATGGTATATATCATTTCACTTTGATTTTACAACGTTGGTGAGGAGGAGGGAGAGACATATAATAATAAATAAAAAATGACAACTCTTCAACCACGAGACCGATCTCGATTTAATTTGTCACATAAATGAGATTCAGGCCTAGGATGGTTTTTATCATTTCAGTTTGACGGTCAACTTTGGGGAGGAAGAGGGGGATATATATATATATATATATATATATATATATATATATATATATATATATATATAAATGATCGAAAATGACCGATGTTAGTGACGAAACCATAGTTTTCTGGGTCGCTGAGACGAACAGTGATACTTTCGACGCCATTTAAATCCAAATTCATGTCGAAAATAAAATGTATTCTCCCTTTGCGAAAAACGGGTATTCTGCAAGTACTTTTATATATAATAATTATCTTTCTGAAACACTCTGGAGAAGGAAAACAAAAACAAAAATAGTTTTATTTAATATATTATTTTAACATATTACAGAAAAGACAAAATTTAAATTATTATAATAAATTATTCCATGAGAAGAAAAAACGGAAGATATAAAAGGAATGCTATAATCTATTGTGATAAATAACTCCAATCTAATCCAATTCTGGTTTTGACGTAATGGAGAAAACGTTCTGAGAATGTACTATTTTAAAATCACATCCACATGCAAAGAGAGAGACTGCACTAGTTATTTTGTTGACGCTCAAAGATATGGTATCAGCTTAGGACGGACAACAACCCTATACCTAAAGAAAGAAAAGAATCCTTCTTGGGTTTTCCCCAACTAATCTTCCTTTCTTTCCTTTTTATTAACCGTTCTGTTGTTTCTCCTTCTTCTCCTCCTGACAGTGTCCATCCGCGCAATAGAAGGACGGTTGTTATGCAGGGCGACAGAGAGCCTTCATTAAATACCTGTTACCGATAACCAAACCAACGACCGATGGATGATACCGTTCATAAATCTGAAATTCATTTGTGTACTTTCGGTACTCATTATCCATATATTTATGCACGAGATGAATACAATAATTTAACCAAAGGAATCAGTTAATGTTAACACATGTAACACCAGTATTCAAATTAACTTAAACAATATTCAAACAGTAAATATTACACATGTTTGGAATTCTAAATTTTCATTTTTGCTTTATGTGTATATAAGGATCTTTAAATATTTATTATTTATCTGTTGTGTGTAATTTTGTTTCGCAACAACATCCATATGCTAATGTAGTATGAATACACAGGTGTTGCAAATGAATGGACTTCTGTCACCTCTGGGGACGATATATATATATATATATATATAAGGGTGTTTCAAATCAACACCACGAAACTTTAGCAAGTAATTTCCTCACACGGAAACATGAAGAAAAACTAAACAGTACGAGTGTTACGTGTGCCCAACGTGAAAGAGTTTGGTTTATATGGTGTGATGTTTTCTCAATATAATATTGAAACCGGAAGTAGTAGTAGATTTCTTTCACTTCCGGTTTTAGTAGATACATTAAAGTAAAGATAGAATATATTCATGGGACAATTAATGGATTGCAGAAAACCGCTTTTCCTTATGTACGACGTACAGTATTACCGTTTTATACTAATAGCATTAATCTTTAAAACCGGAAGTGGTTGATTTTTTTGCCACTTTCGGTATAAATAGAGGATTAAGAGAGAAGATGGTACCTATTCTTAGAAATCGGATCGATTCCCAAATCTTGCTATCTCTTATTTTTTTGTTCTTTATAGAACAATACTGAAACCGCAAGTTGCTTCTCGTTATCATCGGTTTTTCTTTATAGTGATCAATGTAAAAACCGAATATTATTAATTTCCACGACTTCCGGTTTGAATATCCCTACATGAACGAATTCAATTCCGAACTTTTGACTAGGGATGGGCAAAACCGGTTTTTATAAAAACCGGAAACCGGTTTCTATAAAAACCGAAACCCAAAAAATCGAAATTTCGGTTTTCTCCAAGATCCGTTCGGTTTTCTCTAAAACCGGTTTCGGTTTTCTCCAAAACTGGTTTCGGTGAAAACTTTTCGAAAACACATAAAACTATTTCTGTGGAAATGAATTCGGTTTCCGGAGAACAAAGAAACACCAATCTGGTCAGAAATAGAACAAATTTTGGAAAAAAACCGGAATCGGTTTTGAAGAAAACCGAAACCGGATCAGGTGAAAAATCGAACCGATTTTGGAGAAAACCGAACCGGTTTCGAAGAAAACAAACCGGTTTCGGTGAAAAACCGAAAACCGAAAAAACAGTTTTTGTGCCCACCACTACTTTTCACTCCCTACATTCTGGCCAAAATTGATGGTTATTCTTCAAGTAAAGTAATTCTTGATTTTTTAATTTGTATTTATTTTATTTTATTTTATTTTATTTTATTTTTATTTTTATTTATTTATTTATTTATTTATTTATTTATTTTGTCTTCCGGGCGAGCACAGAGACAGGCAGGGTAAACAAATAAGGCAGTTTTGGTAAACCAAACTCCTTATTTACAGATCAACATGGATGCACAGAAGCAAATTTATCGTTTTGGAGATATAGACCTCCAAAAATTGGTCGATATAAAAGGGTGGTAGCTCGAGCCTTTTATATCATGTACTAATGGCTTTGGAGCAGAGGTGCCGAAAGGGCAAGCTTCAATGATTTCTACAGCGTTAACTACAAAAGAACAAGATAAGTCAGGAACCGTAAAATGATTTTATACATTCTATATCTACAGGTAAATTAATTGATCCTACAGATCAAAAATAATCACTATGTTCTTTTATTCGATCTTAAACCGACACTTTGTTCTTCAATTATGTATATGGCTCCAAGACGTCCCGGTTTAGCCGAAATAGTCTCGGATTTGTATAATCTGTTCTTTCTCTCCCCCTCCCCCAAAAATGTTCAAAACTCCAAATGTCTTGGTTTTCTCTCCAGAAACATGTTAATATCATTCGTGAGATATTTTAAAAAATATTGCTCTTATTGGTTATCGATTGTCAACTCCGTAATAGGAACAATTTACTCTCTGTCACTCTCTGTCAGTGTTAACTTATTATTTTATTAATTCTGATATTCAGCAAAAGTATAAGTGCAAAACAGGGGCATATCCACGCGGAGAGTCCACCGGGTCCAGACCCTCTCCCAAACACTGTAGCTTGACATTCATTTTCTTAATAAAATTATACTTGTTTAACAGAAAAATGATTGGCGTAGACTAGAGATTTGATCTTGCTCATTATCTATATTATTTCTTTTCTCATAAAAGCAATCTAGTATTATCATTTTTCCTGAGAATATAGGTGGGGAATCTAAAACTACTTATCATCTTTTTCGGCTGTAGAATAACATTCGTTCCATATCTATTACATAAACATAGTGCGTTATATTATTGCAACGCCCCAAACTTTGGATCTCTCCCAACAAAAATTTCTGAGTGCGCGCCTGGTGCAAAACTATGACTATATTACAATTTTTTTTACAAGGTATCATGTTTTTTTTATCTGAAAATTTGAGAAGCCCTGTGATGCAATTTTTTTGATGTATTACAAGCCCGACAAGAATAACTTCAATATCGTTTAAGGGGGTAGACTACTAAATACTTTTCAAAAGCTAACAATTTTTCTTTTACCCGTTTTTCGTAAGTGAAAAGAGATAATGTAAATTATTACAAAATAAATACAAATATTATTTAAGAAGTAGTTAACAAGGAACAAAGACACCATGATAAGCCATCAATTACCATTGAGTTCATTTTTCTAGTCGCTGCCGTAACCTAGATTTTTGAGTAATTCAAATTCTGGTCACATTGTAATTTCTGTGGATGGCAACACTGAAAATTTTTCTGATTCGTATTTTCGGGTGCTAAATAACATTATCCATTATTGTGGTAAGTTACATTTCATTATCTCTTTTCACTTACGAAAAACGGGCGAAAGAAAAATTGTTAACTTTAGAAAAATATTTAGTAGTCTGCCCTCTTAATAGCTTGAATACTGTTTAAGAATAACTTGAATACCGTTTAAGAATAACTTGAATACCGTTTTAAAATAACTTGAATACCGTTTAATTTCAATTGTCTAAATATGCCATTTTAAAAAAATATTGAATGTTGAAGACAAGAACTAGAAATTCTCAATCAACTATTTTAAGTAGATGTCGATACAATGTTGTGTTATTTTACAATTTGTTTCAATTTCAGCGTCTCAGATTTCATGCATTGTTGTGGAGTTAATGTATCGTCCTGTTCGTTTCTTATTTGCGATTTGTTGTCACTGGACTTCAAGAACACGGAATACGTTTAACTTTGAATTCTTTGTGTAACGTTAACGTAATTACTTATAAGATGTTGATACGGTCTGGTGGATAAAACTGTGCACATTGATAAAACACCAATAATATATTGATATACTTCTCAGGTGAAGCAATTGGTGCAATAATTAATTGAATAAAGTAAGACACTTTTCCACCACATGAAACATGTGAAGTAAGAGTAGTAAATAGAAAAGTTTATTTTAGTAGATGTTTTAAGTTTAAAAAAAAACTAATCTTTTGCTTTGTATTTGTGAAGAGTGAAAACGAGTTGAGAAATAACCGTTTCGGAAATAATAATAATAATAATAATAAAACATTGGATAAAATGCTATGCAATAAAATGTTATGTTTTGAACTATGTACCTCATCCTACTATTATTAGTTCTATTCACCAAATTCACCACGGAAACTTTCCATAATTACACATGAAAATTTGTCAATATTCACAAATCTTTTCAGTAACTTTCCCTCGAATATACACGCACTCAGAGAGAACCCATGACGCCTTCCTATCTTTTAGCTTGTATGTATACACAGATACCTTAAAAAAAACATACGACGGTATATTTCATCTGCGATACACGACAACCTACAAGACAGGAATTTTAATATGGAGTTAATACCGAATTTGAGACACAGGGGGTTTCTACCTGTAAATGTAGTAAGGTTTACCGTACAGTACATTCGCTTATATATATATATATATATATATATATATATATATATATATATATATATAATTCTCTCCCACAAACGACAGATTAAAGATTATAAATTTTATTTTATTTTTTTTTTAAAAAACAGCAGTAGTAGTGGAATATTGAATAAATTATGAAATGAGATAAACGATCCTTAAGCAAACATAAAGAACGTGTTTGCTAGTTCCCAATTTTTAACAAACTTTGGTTTCGTGTAAATATTTAAAAATATGGCAGTCGTAGAAACAAATAGATACTGTTTAAAAAATGAAAGAAAACTTTGATTTTTTCATATTTACAATAAGATTCTATCTTCTTGACCAGATTCTGAAATCGATAAACTGTAATACCTTATATGATATTATAAGATCTTAATTTTAGCGTAATTTGTGTTATGTTCCCTGCTATTGTTAAAGTAATAGCTACACTTACGCGTTAGAAAATACGTTATTTAAAACATCACATCTAAAAATTATTATTATTATTATTATTATTATTATTATTATTATTATTATTATTATTATTATTATTATTATTATTATTATTATTATTATTATTATAAGCATTTTGCCATTTATTTATTTATTTTTAATTTTAAGTTTGGACCTAATCCTCTTTTAACTCCCAATATTTAGTCCTTTTTTTTCAAATCATTGATCAGCTGTTCTTCTTCTTTCTATTCTTCACTTTCCTTCTATCTTTCCTTCTATGGAGGTATTGAAGACAATTGTTTTCGGAAGATGTGTCCAATTCAATTGGCCTTCCTACGACGGATGCTAGCTAAAAGCGTCCTCTTCTCTTCTATCCCTTTTAAACATCTTCATTTGTAAATCTCTCTGTCCATTTTATCTTCTCCATCTTCCTCCAACACCCCATTTCGAAGCTCTTCGAGAATACAGGAACTTTACTAGGGTAACTGTAACATGCAAATTAATTTAAAATACACAACTTTTAACAGTATCTGTATTCCTAGTTTAATGTGTAATGTACCATTACAGTTGAAAGTAATGGTAACTTTTTTTACGCACCCTGTACCTATTATTTTTTTTACTTCGATTTCGGTTTAATTACACAATTTATTTATTCTCCTTACTTCAAATTAAATGTAATGAATCGAAAGGTTTCGTTAGTAATCATATTTTAACTGAATAATATATTTATTTATATTTTGATTAATTGTGAATCCCATTTTCGCATATACAAGTTGAACAGTTACAAGGTTTACCATTCTGACGTCATACCGAAACATAGTTCCGTCATTGGATATAAATTTTCTTAATTTCAGACCAATGTAGATTTTGGCCAGGTACCTAAACTTTCCCTCACCCCCCCCCCTCACTAGTCCATAGTCACTTTCAGATCCGGTTATATCTGGATTTGACAAATTTCTATTTGTTTTGTAATTTCCGCGGCTAAAGTTTTCGTCCTGATTGGGGGAATTCTCCTACACCCTGTTGTTTTCGGCGCAATGTTTTCATTCACAACACAGAGGAGTTAACAAGAACTGCTCGTAATAGTTACTAGGACATATTTGCCGGAAGAAACCTAACTTCCAGAAAAATAAGGTAAAATTTTAGTTTCTCTATCACAGTAAACGCCCTATGATAATTTAGGAGCTGACAGATCTACGTTTTCGTTAAGTGAACTGTAAAATAAAGGAGAAATAGGAACCAGCTTTTCTGACGCCATATTGCTCATCATCCAATCCAAAGCATAGACAGTTTATGAGAGTGATTGTCTGATCTTTTTAAAACTCAGTTACGGATTAGGAAAATACGACCTGTTTTGTGCATTTTATTCGTGTATCTGATAGTGTGATTTTTTTATATTATTATTCAGTAAGTGCATGTACATGGTAGGTTTCGTAGTGTGACACTAATCATCAGAATGGCAGCTTAAGTTAACTAAAAGGCTCCTATTTCTCTTTCCAAATTGAACCATTTCTAGCGGGGGAATGGGTTAGTTATTGTTTGTTGTAGGGCCTTTTTCCCTCTCAGGGGAAGGGTCCCTCAAAAAACTTTGTTAAAGTGCCCCCAGGGCTTCAAATTCTAGTAAATATGTTTTAAGTAATTGCCCAGGTCAATTGGACCTAGGGTTACCCTTCTCATTTTGCCCCCCCTAAAGTTTAATAGAGCCAACTCGATATACCAACAAAGGAGTACTTTTCCTCAATATGCATGTAATTAAATGGTGCTTGCTTAGTTAGTATTTATGTGTAGTATTTATAGTGGCGTGTAGTTCGTAGTTCTGTGTGAGTGCGGCGTCAATTCAGTACCATTTGTCTAACTCGAAGTATACTAAACGAGAGTAAATATTAGATTTCTGATTAATAAGTACAAGTATATATTTCAGTACACGGTAAATTATGTCTCCACTACAGCGCCATCGTGTCCGTTTCCGGTAATCAGTTGTTTATTAACATTACGTCATTGCACGAGTTAGTGATTTAGTTTGTTTGATTTTGGCCCCTTATTTCTAAATTACATCCCGTGGACATGGTTTTAGGTTCAAATGAGTGTACGTTTTGATGAAATAACATGAGATCTCGTAGTTCTGAAAATTACAGCTCGCTAGGTCAAGTAGTAATCGAAATATCCACTGAAATCAAGAACGCCTATTTTCTTAATGGCCCACATGATGTTACTGTTTGTTTCAAAATGTAATATTAAATTCTCTTTTCCCGTGGCTGTAGAAAAATTCCATTGTTGCTTTAGTTTTATCAACACATCAGAAATAAAATCATCGTTGACAATTTAACTTTCAGTGTGTGCACGCCTGACTTTTTTTTTTTTTAGCAAAACTGCGAAGTAAATATAATTTGGGTGCTGCGAAACAAAGAGTCCGTGGTTCGATTAATGTTATCGTGTAGTAGTTTAAGCGTGACGGATCGTGATAATTATATGTTTATTAGTGCGCAATGTAAATATGTGTATGGCCTGCGTGTAAATGTATTTAATAGGGTGTCTGTAAAATATTACTTCGCGCGAAAAATGAGTAAATAATGAATGAATATAATGATATAGTAATAATACGATATAAAATATGAATGAGATGGTAGGACACCCGTACTTAAATGAATAGGCCCAGTGTATATTCTACATGGAGAATATGAATATGTTTTACTGAAAATCTCTCTCGTTTTGACTTCTACACCAGTACATTCATCCAACCGAGTTTGCTATTTGGATAGTAAAGTGTAGTTGGGAATTGTATGTTACTTCGCATTTAAGTACCTCATACTAACAGCCCCGGATCTTAAGCCTTTCATCAGATATGGTAGCATCATGTGGGAATTACTTTTAAAGGTTGACAGAAATGATAATTAAGAAAAATAACTGCTATATCCGGTGATCAACGAAAAGTACAGGTTTGGTCATTTGTACCTTTAACATTCATTGACTCTCCGAGATTTTTTTCTTCTTCTCGTTGCTTACCGTATCTACCGTGCAGTGTTCACATAGCTAACAACTTAGATCGAACTATCTGGTCAAATCAACCGCCCCTAAATTAATATTTATGTCCATCGCGTACCCGGACGTCGACCCATGACCCTCTTAAGTATTTTCGTTTCTTTTCTCAGTTTAATTAGTTGATGGAAATTAACGACGTCCCAGACTTTGGCATGTCTGCGCAGGGTAGCCATCGGTGATGTTTGGTCACTGAAATCACCGATCCAACATTCAGTTTATTTTAATTTTCTTTTTATTTTGGCAAATTACTAGTTAAGGATATCTTAGCTATTATTTTACTCTAGTTTCATTACTATTCTGGACTCTCTTAGTTTCCGAGAGGTCGCATGGTTTTTTTTCTCTTTGAAATTCTAAATTAGCGCCTTCTCTAACCTTCCGGTGGATTCCGGGATCTGCAATGGCGTTGACCGGATACGGTGAGTGGTGGGATTTCCCTAAAGTCTTTGTCTTTCCGAAAATCCCATCGAGGACACAGACTCATCTCGACGTTGCAGACTTGTTTTTCGGCTATTTATTTGGTAAGCCGAACCCCTTTTGGCATAAAAGAGAATATTTGGCTATAGTATGTTGTATACGTAAATTCGACCACTTATCTTTCGTAGTTGTAGTGTTCTGTCTCCTCTTTTTACCTATCCTTCTCCTATTCCTTCTATAAAGTTTTTTTTATTTTGTCAACCTTCCGCCCCCCCCCCCGTTTTGAAACTCATGAAAACATACAATGTTCATATCACTAATTTCGATCATATGTACTAACTGAGACATCGAGGAATACAATTCGTGGAGGTATTTCAGCACGACTCAGGACCGTTTTCACGATACTCAACCCACCATGGGAGGGGCTGACGAGAAGCTACACCATGGTTTCAGATTCCTAGAAACTTACTTGTTATTCATCGATCGTACAAATTATATCCATTGACTATTGATTTCTGGTTTTCTTTCTATTGATTGGTTATATGGTATGTATGTATTAGTAGTTTGGGCCCACTAGTTTCAAATAATCTTGATTTTTTTTCTTTCTCTGTATATACATATATATATATATATATATATATATATATATATATATATATATATATATATATATATATATATATATATATAGTTTGAAAAGTTACGTGCCTGCTCTATTTGTTGTATTTCCACCTCTTATGTCAACTTATTAATTAACACCAACTATTTCTTTATACGCGGATCTTTAGTAAATTGAGAATTATTATTGATTATCGGGTTTACATATAAAGTTCAATGTTGCAACCTTATGAAAAAAAAGATTTTTGTTAGTCAGGGTTTTTGTTTATTTTGAGCCAAACAAGCGTGAATACTTGTTGAATATAAAAAAGGTTATGTAGAATTTAAACGTCGACGAAATACTAAGATTGATATTAGAGTAAAATTTATTATATTGAGTAAATTGAATATATATATATATATATATATATATATATATATATATATATATATATATATATATATGCGAGTATGTATGTAAAGGGCTCGGTATTTACCCTGGTTGTTTTAGGTTGCCATAGATTTTTGACACCCGACATTGACCGATTATTTGTGATGTAAAATATTACCACGTAACTTATAATTAATGACACCTTACTGATTTGTTAATAATGTTTGTAATTATTAAATTTTTTAATACCATGTTAAATATTGCATGTAAATAGAACAAGTAGCAGGTCGTAAGAAAATTAAAAATAACCCTAATCCTTATCCAAATTTATTTTGCGAGATCATAGTGAAATCAGTAAACTACGAATCAGTGCGCCCCGCCAACAAATCCTGCTATCAGTAAACTATGAAGCAAATCCTCCCCTACGATCGGAAACATAACCATTTGTCGTTCGTCAGTTCAGTGACTAAAATCTCCTGACCCCACGATCTATACTAGAAATAGAAATTCAGTGATCTTAATTGGAACTGATTTTGGTTAATAATTTAGTAATGTGAATACGGGACCTAGATAGGTCAAAAGACCTAATTCCATTGAAATATCATATAGTATTATGGAAATATGTTCCTAATGTCTGTGACTGGATTTGATAATTTTTTTTAAAAAATCTGAATTAACTTTGAAATTTTATACCAAGTGCGTCAAGTGACGAAATGAAAATTTTATATATAATATGAAGAAACTAAATTTTTTGTCTGTCGTTAAGACAAACGATTAAATACTCTCATGCACACCAATCACAGTGAATAAAGAGAGTAGAAAAAGGAGCTACTATCGACGTGAGAACAAAGACTCATAAAATTGTCGAAATTTCTCCTTTGGGGACAGAGACTCAATAAAATGCTACCAAAGTGTTTTTTTTTTAAGATTAATTAACCAGTTATATATTTTTTCCTTTTCTTTTTCACCATGATATGTATTCATTGTACTGAACCTGAAATATGTTTAATGTTTAACTTTGATTTTTTTCCCTTCTCTCTTCGTCTTTCGTTTTGTCGATTTTTTTTAAATGTAATCCAATTTTTTAATATCTCTACAAGAGAAATGTGTTATTTGATATTGTTGAAAGTAACAGATTTCTGTGCATGCCTATGTATTATTATTAATATTTTTTTTAATTCATGAATCAAACTTTTTCTGTTATGTCAAACTAAGTTTTCTTTTCTTGAAATGTAATAAATGTCTATAGAGATGTAGTTAGGTTAGTTTAATTACACTAAATGCAACCTTAAGTATACATTGTCCTGTATGAATGTGTGTGTGAGTGAAATGTAGGTTTAGTATTAAGTGCACCAATTCCTTTGACATATATGTGTGACTTAATATAATTAATGGTAGTTGGCAATTGAAGTCATTGAAAGTCAATACTAACTTAATTTAAGTTGGCTCTATAAAGGAAGCAAAAAGGACCGAAGTAGCCTGAAGGAATGATCATCACGAGAGAACTTCGAAAGTCAAAATCTTCGACAAATATATGTATTACTTTGATTTTTTTTATTCTTCTCTGTGGTCAATTCTAACATGCCGTCCGCTTCATCGTTTATACTTCAAGTACTGGATAATCGTCAAGAATATTGGAAATATTTAATAAACTGTTAGATTAAACTTTCTCATCTATCTCGGAGCTAGATTGGGATAATTCGGTAGTTGGAGTTAAATGGATCTAGGTCTGAGAGGTATGGGTTAACATGTGTCTACCTTTGATCACCTTAATACCAAATACTCAACCAATAGCTCTTGGAAATAATCCCAATTCGATAATTATTCACTTTCCTTTACAATATTTCTCAAAAATATCCAGTAACAGTTCCCTTTTTTCCCTCTTACTTTCTATATTTTTCTTCTCTTCTTATCCCAACTTTCTCTTCTCTTCTTTACTTCTTCTTCTATTTTAATAAAACTGAAAAGGGGGTCGTGACTGGGAGTTCCATATATAATAAACACGGTCATGTATTTATTTTATTTTATTTTATTTTATTCAGAAGTCCGATATAAGAGGTTTTTTTTTTCATTTTGGTTGGACCTTGTAGGTTCGAAAGTAAGAAATGATATATATATATATATATATATATATATATATATATATATATATATATATATATATATATATATATATATATATATATATAATTAGACATAAGCTGATAGCTTCATGAATATTCCCCCACCAGGGGTGAAGGGTTCCCACTCACGACTATCTCCATGCATCTCATTTGTTACAGATTTGAGCATAGAGTTTTCTTTCTTTTTTTTTCCCCTTTTCAAATGCAAATATAAATGATAAAAGAATAGTATTTAATTCACCTTGCAACATTTCTCAGTAGAATGAATTTTTGAAAGAGCACTTTGTTTTGCATGAGAAAATCATAATATTCTGAGCAGGATTGATGGAAGTGTACTTCTACTATGAGAAGTGCTTTTAATGTTTCCACTATTCCAATGTGGTCTGTTATTGTCATCGAGTCTAGGAAATTCAGATGAGCAGGTCATGTAGCCTGAATGGAAGAAAGTAGGAAAGTTCAGAAAGTTTTGACTGGAAATCTAATCGGAAAACACCATTTGGAAGATCTAGGCGCAGATGGAAGGTAAGATGGATCTCTCAGAAATAGGAACAAGAAGTTGAAACTGGATCCAGTTGGCTAAGTATAGAAATCAGTGGAGAGCTTTTGTGAGCGCGGCATTGAACCTTGGGGTTCAATAGGTCAGAGAATTAGTTAGTTTACTAGTCCAATACGTGTGTTCATTAGACTGAAGATGAACTCCACATAAGCATTTGCTCTGGGAACATCCAAAACAAACCACCATTTTGTAGATATTGTTAATAAAGGGACACGGCAAAGATGCATACTACGATCAAAAACCTTTTGTTTTTAAGGTTTCTTGCTACCAGTGGCCATCTTCGCTTTATTGGAGGGATTAAAATATTAAATTCGGGACTTTTAGTAATTTTTCCCTCACTTTCAGTTTCAGTTTCAGTAAGACGGAAATAGCATCTGCTCCGTAAGTTTTGAAGAATAAGTAAATTTCTCAGTCCATAGCACTAATTACATATTACTGCTTTTCTTACACTTACGTCATCTATGTGTCAATTCCATAAAAAAAAATTGAAGTCTGTACCTTGCTGTCCACTCCAAGTAACCCTGCTTACCTGGGTTATATCTATGCTTAAAGTGACTGCACTGTTACTCAACCTTGAACAAGTCCATTCATACGAGAAGTTTCCAGAAGACATGAAAACATATTTCTTTCATATACAAGACACTATATGAAACTACTGATATTGTTTCACAGTATATTATGAATCAGGATAGAATAGGTGGTGAAAGTGATTAAATAGTTTTAATAGTTATGGTGTTTTCTTTCTCTTTGTTTCTCTCAGTGTGTGACTAATTAATTTTGCAACGTTATCCACGTGAAATTTGTCTATAATTACAAAGCCTTCTTTAATGTAGCTTGTGTCAATACACGTTATATGTCAAAAGCGAGTTTCTTATTTGTACGGAAGGGAGAACACAATGATTTGCAGTATAGGTAATTTTTTCAAGTCAGAAAATAATAATAATAAACAAAAGGAAATATAATTTTAACTTCACATTAATGGCGTAAGAAGTCTTTAGAAATATAAAAGTTTGTTTTGTAGGACTTTGAATAAAGAATTGAGAAAAAGACTCATAAAATGCTTCAAATGAAGTATTGTACTGTGAGTATTACTGAAAAATGATGAAAAACGCCTGAAAGCTTTCGAAATGTGGGTTTGGAGAAGAAGGGAGAGAATTAGTTGAGTCTAGCGGAAAACGAATCAGAGGGTGTTCGAAAATGGCGGGGGTGAAAAGAACAGTTTTCAATATTATTGAGAAGAGGAAGAGAAACTGCTTGAGACATTGGCTAAGAAGAAACTGTATCATGAGGGACGTGTTAGAGGGTATGGTGGTAGGAAAAAGAGGAAGGGGCGAAGGACACTATAATTGATAAATGTTATCAAAACAGGACTTTGAGTACTTAAAGGCGAGGACATTAGCAGAGGAAGGTGGAGCATGAAAGCTTCTCAGTTGCGGCGGCAAGTGATTATGATGATGATGATGAGTGGTATACATTGTGATATTTAAAATATCGATTATGGCCATAACGATAGAACATAGTAAATAAACGTTCATTTAGAAGTGGAATCTGAACTCTCTCGCTTGAAATCGAACCCGCGGCCTATTGCATCAAAGCCACGATACACTAGCCACTAGAACAGGGAGCGGTGGTGTGGTCCCATAATGCAAGAAACCATACGATCTGTACTGTAAACATTAATATCTTGCACGATGATCTGTGCACCCTCTAATTATACCGGATTCAATTCTCAGTACTAATTCGGTGCTCACGTTAACAGGTCTCGTTCTTCATAGCTTACTTGTTACATAAGAATGAAAATACAAAAACTCAAACTCTAGCTAGTAGACTAGGGAACGAAATGAAATTTCAAGTTTTATGTCCCTCGCGATGGTGCACCAAGGTTTAAGGAAGACATACGAGATCGAACCAAAGACCTCCGCACCAGAGGTGAGAACTTTACCACTGAGTCACCGCTATCCCAGTAGACTAGGGAGAAGGTAGGAGTGAAGTTTAACAAATCATTCCGTTTAACGTCCCACGTTTTTTCCCTTTAGGCTAAGGGAGACGGATGATTAGGGCAAGTGAGTGGATTATGAAAGAGTTGGTAGAATGAGAGTGTTGAAGGAGATGGGAGTATTTCAAGAAAATCTACGGACACGATGTTGTCCACCACAAGCTTACTGGGCCGGGGATCGAACCAGGGATTCTATGCACAAGAGGTAAGCGCCCTACCACTGAGCCAACGTACCTTTCTGTGGATTAACTAGAAAGTATTTACAGCAAAAATAACCTCTATGTTTGATATATTTTATTATTACCTTTTCAATACTTAAAATATAACATCGTAAACTTATGCATCCATAGCTACTTAAAATAAATAGCTAAAATTATCCATTACAAATCAAGCACGTTGCCAAATAATTTTTAGCGAAGTCATTTTACATTTTACTGTACTGAATGTGAAGTTTTTGTCTTTGCATTTTCTCTGTTTCATATGTATGTAATGTATGATTAGGAATGCAAGAAACACAGTGCTAAGTTCCAAGCTATTTGTCAAATGAAAACAACGTAAGTAATAGCTCCTACCACTTACACTACACGAAAACCATTTTAATATTCTCCCATTGGGTAATCGGCAGAGGCTTCCCTTTGAGAAAAGTAGCCACAAACATCTGATGTCTCTTGTTGTTCCGAGTCAAAAGATACGTCCTCACATCGTGTTCAGGTGCTCGCTTCAACAATTTGGTTATCTGCTCACGTGGAGACTTTAGGAGAAACCAAGTCGCATTAGCATGTCCTAAGGTCGAGCTCATCTTTAAAATAAAAAAATAAAAATAAAAATCCTCGCTGTTAAGAGCAAACTCTGATTCGTCTACTGGGACTTCGTGTGCCTTTCTGACCCCTGACACAACAAGAACCCTCTTGCATGTCGCAGCGGTCGAAGGTAACAGACTACTGAAAGGCTTTCGGTTGACTAGCTTTTCCACTTGGATTCCTTGGTGGATTCGTCACATTGATTCCTTGGTGGATTCGTCACATTACTTACAATACTTGCGAAAGTTTGGAACAATTTTAAGTTCCTAAGAGAGAGAAAGAGAGAGAGAGAGAGAGAAATGCTTATAATAGCAAACTCACTTCTACAAAACTCGCTCTGTATACGAGAGTTGTAAGTAGTACGAATTTTGACTTTCGCTCACACTAAACAAATATCTACAATCAGTGGCGGATCTTAAAGCCATGGTCACTCAGTGTAGACTTTTCATCTCTATTATGAGGGGCCCAGATCTGATCTCCGACCATGCGAGTTTGTACTAGTCTGTCTGGAGGTTTTCTCGAGGTTTTCCCGTTTCTTCTCACATCCTAATTTTACCAATTATTTTTCATTATCATTCAGTTTCACAAATCATCTGTCTCTTTTAGCCTAAAGACAGAGCTGTGAGACGTAAAAGGAAAAATTTCATCCCATTTCAGTGGCAGGTCTTTAGGGATGTCATGCCTCTAAAAAGTTAGTTTTATCGCTACAATGTAGTTTTATCGCTACAAGAACGTTGTGTAGTTAAGTACAAGAATTAGAATATTAGGTAAAGTATTTTTCCATAGATTGTAGCAATAAAATTGGAAATTTAAACAATGTGGCTTGCCTCGAGAGCCGCCACTGTTTATAACCTGATTTTTCAAAATCAAAGAAAGCATTAAAATTTAGTCCAATTCCAATATCATATATTTTCTCTTTGTAACTTCCGAACGTGAATAAGAGTAAAAAAACCTGTCATTGTAAAATAATAATAATAATAATAATAATAATAATAATAATAATAATAATAATAATAATAATAATAATAATAAATGATTTCGAGATGTCGAAGGATTTGCTTCTCATGGCCTTTATTTGCCGATAAACTTATATTTTGACTTCGTTCCGTCTATCCGTCTACTTATATGAACTTCAAAGCGTAGAGGCTACACAATTCGATGTATGCAGATTAGATTTTAAACTTAATTTCTTTATGAGATTCTGCTGGGAAATTGGTCAATTTTTCCTAACTAACCCAGTGGTGCCCCCCCCCTTATGTCTATGACGCACCCCCCCCCAATTGTCTATCCGTAGGTGTTCTTCCATGAAAAAATCTTCTTTTCGATTAATTTTACCCCCCCTCATCAAACATATTTATATAGATTTTAACCCCCCCAAATATTTCAATGACGCAGTTTGCGTCATAGCCCCCCTTGTGGACACCCCTGACTAACCTCAAAAATAAGTGTAGTTGACTGGAGTTTGAAAATGATTTTTATATATACGATTTTCTTAAGATTAGTTCTAATGATTCCCTAAT
Organism: Thermobia domestica; assembly: GCF_964235325.1. Classification (NCBI taxonomy): domain Eukaryota; kingdom Metazoa; phylum Arthropoda; class Insecta; order Zygentoma; family Lepismatidae; genus Thermobia; species Thermobia domestica. Next base: position 163,795,368 of record NC_137462.1, on the reverse strand, counting down.
GCTTCATAGATAAATATTTTATTTACTACGTAATACGATACTGTGTACGTTATCTATACTTTTAAGGAATCCGAAGTACTATATTTTTCTGATGATTTTCTTAAGAACGGCTGAGATGATTATATTTTTATGTCATTAATAGATATCTTTATTGAACACAACGTTACATCAGTAACGTTTCTTAAGAAAATGTCAAATCAATCTTATCTATTAATATGATGTGACAATTGCATGCAGATTTTTTTTTTCAGTGGGTGTGGAGGGGTTTAAAATAATCCACAGAATGCAAAATCCTCCCTGGATAGATGAGAAGATTGCAAACAGTGTCGTTTTTTCAAATTTCAACATTCCTTCACGTGTTGAAAATATCTCCTCTAGAAGTTTCTTTCTGAAATATTTTTGGATGCCACGTAGTCTTGAATTTGTGATGGCTCAGTGGTAGGGCTCTTACCTCTGGTGCATGAGGTCCCTGGTTCGATCCCCGGACAAGTAAGTTTGTACTGGACAACATGGATTTTCTCGGGATACTCTCGTTTCCTTCAACTTTCTCATTCCACCAATTATTCCATCATCATTCACTTGCTTTGATCATGGTCTCTCTTAGCCTAAAGCGCATAATCGTGAAACGTTTAACTTAAAAAGTTCATTGCATCTTCATTTTAAATTGAAAAGAAGAAATATTTAGAAAAAAGCACGCCAAAACAGCTGATGGCAATGCCGTAAATTATTTTGAAAAGTAGAAGACTTGTTGAAGCAAGTTTTCTGAAGTTCGAAATGGTGCCGGTGTCTGGAACATTATTGGACTAGTTATTTATTCTCTTCTTAGTATAAAGGGTAATTCTTTTTTTTTTTTTTTTTTTTTTTTAATGAAAAAATCTTACATTTCTGGCAACTTGGAATGTATTAATACCTACTAGTATAGTTTCTGAATACTATGTCAGTTCTCCAATTTATCTTAGAAACAGGACAACTCGTTAGGAAGATTTTAATCTTGGTGAGCATTAGAAAATATGAGTATTTGCTAAAAATTACCCTACGGAGAATATTTGTCTTCCGTTTCGTCAGATAGAAGCCACAAAACCAGTATGCTACAAACGAACCTTCCCAACGAAGGCAGGAAGGCATCTGAATAAGTAAAGCTTTTTGGATTCGATTTGCTTTGAAAACACATACAGTGCAGCAGATTCAAATCTCTACTAAGCCAAGCACATGTGCGATAATCATCAGCACATATATGTTTGGGAGGCAAATGATAAATACAACAACGGCTGAGCAAGTGTAAATTGCACTACTTCCATTTGGACACACCCATTGGTGCTAACGAGTTGGAGCCTCTACAGCTTAAAGGTAGTCAGTAACTGCTATTTGCCCTTAAATGAATGTAGATATATGTATGCATGTATGTATGTGTGTGTGTGTGTAACTGTAGTCTTCAGAGAGCTGTAGAAGCTGAAAGAAGTAAATCTTTGCTGTACTTTTACTATAAACACTATGAAACATCCTATAAATTAAGTACACAGCTATTCGAATGAACGGTTATCATGATGGGAAAATGAGGACTCATATGGTCACATAATAAATAAACACTTATTTATATTATGTCGCCAATGATGACAGTTGTAACGTCAAGTGAAACCGAGTGACACGTTTTCTGAAAGTTATCTTTTAGATGTATCCATTCACACAGAGTACTGTGTTCGTGCGTAATGCGTTTCGATTATAGATAGACAGCAGATGTTCTTGTAGTAAGATTTCGTAAACCTTGTACCTTGATAGCGATTTCTCCCGACAAACCACTCTTGACTCTCACGGTTGTCGATGATTCCCGATATTTATTTGCTGAAAAATGTGAGAACTTGTACCTAAGTCGATACGATCCATTCAGTTAGAAGTATTTATGAGAGGTAAACGGCCAGCCTTTCAGATAGTAACTTTAGTAGAAAATTCTCTTTGTAGATCCTAAGAACTCCTATTATATTTCAAAATTCCTCCTTTTTGTTTGTATTCTTATCTAGAACCAATTAAAGTTGATGAAATAAGGATGCTAGTGAAATATCGTAGTCAAGTATTTCTGTCTTCATAAAGGAGTTCTGTTTACCAATATTCCTTTATATAGTTTACATATTTACTTTGTAATGTCCATCCGGTCGGCAGACAAAAAAATCTCAACAACTCATTTAATGGGTCACCATTAATTTTGCCCAGGATGTACAGGATCAAAGGTTAGGAGCCAACTTCCTTCGTGGAGGCGATATTCAAACCGGAAGTAGTAGAAATTAATCATTTCCGATTTTAACGATGATCAGTATAATACAAAAAAAATGTATTAGATAACGAGAAATGGTTTACTGCAATTGATTAAGTGCCCCAGAAATAAGTTTCATCTCCATTCTTAACTCTCTATTAAAGCCAGAAATAACAGAAATCCCTACAGCTTCCGGTTTCAGTATTGATTAGCAAAGTGCAAAAAATAAGAGATAGTGAAAAGCGGGATTTTTGGTATCGATTCAGCTTTTTAAGAATAAATACCACCTTCTCCCTTAATCCTTTATTGAAACCGGAAGTGACAGATATCAACGATTGCTGGTTTTTAACGTTGACAGTGTAGAGTAGAAACTGTAATAGAGGTGGTTTTCTGCAATCAATTCAGCATCTTAAGACGGAAGTGGTAGAAATCTGCTACCACTTCCAGATTCAATTTTAATAAGAAAATATCACGATATAAACCTAACTCCTTCACGTCTTGTACGCATGGTACTGTTGCCTGTTCTTAACTAACAAGGACAACAGAAGAAACCGTATTATAGAGAACTCTTACGGGTAACGTTTTTGACTTTAAAAAGCTGATTTAAAATAAACTATTGCACTCTTAAAGCACACATGACTTACCGATTGATAATTCTGGTGCCAATGATCACTGGTAGGGTTACAACCAAGACAGGAGTTAAACATCTGTCTTGTCGTGACAAAATGTCATGAAAATGATATCTTGTTTCAAAAAATGTATATGTTTCTATTGGACCAGGTCTGTTTCGTCTTGTATCTCGTCACGAAAATTCAATGCCATCTCCTCTCCTTGGAAAGACTTTGGAAAAGGCTGTGTATTTTCTTAGAAGTTTTCCTGATCTTTTCCTTCCCATTTTCTTATTCCATTATCTCTTCGATATTATTGTTTCCTTTTTTAACCTAAGAATCAAACCCCAAGGCGCTAAACTAAAGACCTGATTTAATTTCGTTTCTTTTCATTGAATGGGTTCATTAAAGATGATATTTATGAACAAATATATTTTGAATTTGTATAACAATATCTGATGGAAATATATATATAATAGTGGCTGAACCCAGATACAATTACGCATTAAGATGACAGTTGGTTGTTTGGTTGATTGATTTAAAGTTAAATCATCCTTTCGGTGTCGAGATTATGTAACACGTTGACCTTCAGCTTAACGTGTAGTCAGGGACACATGAGGTCCCGCTGGGAATCGAACTTTGATCTCCTACGTTAAAGGTGAGTATGTTAACCATATAATCACGAGGGAGCTCTTTAAGAGGCCAGTTAGTGATACAAGGAAGATGATATTATCTTTGCTTATGATCATCATTGAAATATTCAGTTTAATGCGCCAAGACTGTGAAGGAAATGGAATAATAATAATAATATAATCAAATACATAGTGGGTAGAATGATAAAGTAAGGGACCTCAGCGACTCACTTCAAGAGGATTCATTTCTAGTGTATGAGTTCCTTAGTTCGATCCCACTTCACGACAAATGGGATTGGTAGTAGACAAATACCCTGTATGTGAGTTTCCTTAAAGTTCTCCCATGTCCTCTCACTATCTTCGTTCCACATTTCGCTCTTTATCACCATCATCTTCCTTAGTGTTTGAGCTAGTGTTTCCCATGAGGTGAGACCAGAGAAAATAGATTTTTCTTCCCGTCTCGTAGGTTTTTTCTTTTTCATTTTTCTTTTCTTTTTCTTTTTTTGTCTAAATTCTTATCTTGTCTCGATTCTCGGAAAGCTTTCTTGTCTAGTATCGAAAATTTTGCCATTTGTTTTTGCAAAATTATGCACAAAAAATTTATACCTTGATTTTCTTCATAATTTCATCTGGAAGCTATCCGAGTCCTTCTGTGTCTTGAGATGTCTACGAAGGGTGTAGTAGAACATTTAACCTATATTTATTGCATACATTGTGTAAGACTTGCTTATCTATAACGTTGATAAATGCTCTTTATTGGGTTCATGTAACCACTTTATCAGTTTATAGCTTCTTACTGTGTATCATGTAACACTAGAACAGTGTTTGAGATTTAAGACCTAGGTGAACTTATATTACCCATGAAATTTAGGGGGGGGGATTCTTGTCTCGTTTTGAATTTGATAATAGACTTATCTTCTGGGCAGCATTACTCGGAGTATAATCGTCGGAAGATAAAGAAATATATCTGTATAAATAAAAATGGAAGTGACTATATTTGTGACTTGATAACTCTTGAATCACCCGACCGATCTCGACCAAATTTTTAACATAGCTGAGGTTCGAGCCTAGGATGGTTTTTGTCATTTCACTTTGACAGAGCAACTTAAGGGGAGAGCGGAGGTATAATATATATATATATATATATATATATATATATATATATATATATATATATATATACAGATAGATAGATATAAATCTAATCGAAAATGGCTGATATTAGTGTGTCGAAACCATAGTTTTCGGGATCGCTGAGACAAACAGCGACACTTTCGATGCTATTTAAGTAAGAGTTCGCCTCGCAACTTGAGAGAGGGTGGAGATACACAAAAATGATCTAAAATGAGCGATATTAGTGTCTAATCTATAGTTTTCGGTGTCGCTGAGACGATCAGTGACACTTCCAAATCCAAATTCAGCCCCGCTACTTGGGGGAGGGGGAGATACATAAAAATTACCTATATCAAAGAGCTCTTCAGTAATAGAAAAAAGTGACTGACAAAAGAACATTTTTGTTATTTTAACCCAGCGAAGCAGGAAATTGACGCTAGTAAATAAGTAAAAAATATGATAATTGAAGAAAAGAGAATAAATCCATTATTCCTACTCATACGAATTCTCCCATTTATTATTATTATCACCTTCAATGACGTCGATCTTACCATTCTAGTAAACGGGACTGGTCTATCTAACTAAGCACCAAGCTACTTGTTTATAAAATGAATTGAACAGTAATTTGATTAGAATACGCGACAAAACGTACCACCGACAAAACGTACCACTTACCCTGAGGGATGCTTATGAAGGGTTTTCTAAAAACACTTTAAATAATGACAAGCGACAAAACGTACCACTTGCCTGGAGGGCTACTTGCGAAGAGTCTTCCAATCAGTCATCAAATAATGACAGGCGACAAAACGTACCACTTGATAGGACAGCATATAAGTATATATATATATATATATATATATATATATATATATATATATATATATATATCGGCCAAAATAAGGTTAAAAGTTGAACAGATTGGTGGTGAGAAAAGTACCGTTGCAAGACCAAGACTACGACTAAGGCTAAGACTAAGACCATGCCTGCAAGATTCTGGCAACACCAAGACCATATGTGCTAGATTCTCGCCAGACCAGCAAGAATCTTGCATATGTAATATTTGAATATTTGCTGATTTCCACCACACTTTATCCAGGCTTTGGACCAGGGACGGATAGGTATTATTAGAGGGGCGCGGGCGCTTTCTCCCACAAGGTCCACCAGCATCTCAATGTCACAAATCAAGTTGCACAGTTTTCTTTCTACAGTAAGTCAATAGTATTAACAATTGACTATTAAAATCTGATATTCTTTCATCAGTATATTATTCTGAATTGTTCAAAATATTATATGAAGTTCAAGGAGAACGTATACTATATTACAAAATTAGCAGATGTTTTAGTGTGCTAGTTTTTGATGCTACTGTATCTATCACTTTTGTATTCGAAATATTTTTTAATAAATCTTTTTCAGCAGACATCAACATAAATGCTTTCAAATGTTCCTGAGACATGGTACTCGTTAGCCTATTTTTAATGTATTTCAGTTTATTTAATTTTTTAAAAAATTCTTTTGCATGTTACCTGAGTTACGGGCAAAGTCAATAAAAATTTGTATGCTGGAAACCTGGATAAGTATTACTGCAAAATTTACAATTCTGCAAAATTAAAAAGCAGGACATTGGACAATTTTGCACACGTTTTGCATTCGCTTTCCTTGTAAACAAATGTATTTTCTCCTAATTCTGAATCACTTGCACCATCAGGACAGTCATTTTTTCTCGGTTGTGCTCGTCATCAAGACTGACTTTCAAGGATATCCACGTCCTTCAAAAGTCCAAGAGAATACATTTATAGTATCCTTGGAAACTTCTTTACTGAAGTTTTTCAGAAAATATTTAAGTTTATCGAAAGGCACGTCTGGAAGTTCTGTTACTTGGTTGAAGTGTCTAGGGTCCAAATAATCCATAAAGTACATTGCTTCTTGAATCTTGAAGAAATGCTCGAAACTACCATGTCTAATATTGTGTTGAATGCTTCGATGCAATATCTGGTCATTGGATAGAAGCAGCTTCATCTTCATATTCACAGGAAAATCTTTGTCCATTTCTGAAGGCGAATTGTCGACAGGTCAATAGAAAAAAAAAAAGAAAAGAAAGAAAGAAAGAAAGAAATCACGTTCTAAGTCTTCAAATTTGTTATTGGCCCATTCTGCAAAGCTTAATGCTGCATTCTTAACGGATTTAAAATCATCTCTCTACTCTTTCACTTGGAACGGAGTAGTCTGCACCATCCAATAGGACTACACTAGCAGCACCCTCTATTTGCAGATAGTTTGACAGAGAGGTCGTCACTTGAAATATCTTAAGGAACATTTGTGCTGTCCGATTTGTTTTGAACTTGAGAAGATCTTTTATATATCCTTTCGCTTTGGCTTTACACCTAGCTTTTGGTTTGATATTTTCTGTAGAAGCAATTTTCTTTATTATGGTCAACTCTATATACAAAGCACTTTCTGGGTTCGAAAAATAACCAAACTTTTTCTGAAAAACAGTGTGTTTTCTACCATCTTGTTTCCGCAATAACTGTAAGACGCCTTTGTTAACATTTGATCTTCCAATTGTCCATTCGCTGATAAGACTCACGCATAAATATCGCACAGTCATTCAGCAGAACAATGACACAGAATCAATGCATTTTTTTGTCAGATCACTATGACATGATTGAGTATATGAGCGTAACACCACACGTGTAACTAGTTTCTTAGTGGTTAAGCGGTTAGCGTATGCGCCTTTGTCGTGTTAGACCTGGGTTCGATTCCTGGCGGGAGCTCATGTGCTTCGGATTTCCCGTTAATCAGTATGTCCCGTCTCATATAGCCTCGCTGCTAAAAGGGCCGTTAAACTCAACAACTGAATCACAGTGTAACTGATGATAGGTAAATTGAAAAAAAAATCCGAATATTGTCCTTGCATGTTACTTGAGCCATCGATTGAATTTCCAATACACTTCTTAATATCAAGGTTCAACTTCTGCAGAATTTCCAGCAGTAAACCGCATGGACACTGGCCTGTGGTAGATATACATTTTACAATAACAACAATACTTTGTTTAACAACCATTTTAACAACATACCGTAAAACAACAGAGCACTGGCCTGAAACTACTATATCTTGAGTAGTGTCTAATAGAACAGAAAATATTGAAGCTTGAGAGACTTCTTTCGAAATATCTTCTCTGATAAGTGTGTTGATAGCATTCAAAACAAAATTCACCGTGTAGAGTAAAAGTTATGCGACCACTATCCTGCTTACTTCCTCGTATATGACTCTTCTCGGTGGCCTTATCTAAATTACTTTTAAGCGGAAGATCAAATTTGCTTAAGAAAGGAATAATACCCAAAAAGTTTCCATGATCTATAGCTGTGTCTTTCAGTTTATAGGCTGCTACATTTCCTCTGTAAATGAGCCCTCTTTTATTAATGAATTTCTACACTTTGACAACTCGATACATTACCTGTCTGTTCTTCTCAACCTTATACTGCCGTTGTTTTACCTGTTCATGAGGAACTAGTTTCTTAACATTATGTTCTCTTTTGTTAGATATGTAAGCACCCACATTGGTCTAATGTATTTTGGAAGACTCGTATTCTCTTACTCGCTGATAAACGTGTTTAATGTTACATTTGTCACGTACAGAGCCTTTAAGAGAAGTTTGTTCGATCTGGAGAATAATCTGTGAACACGCTGAAAAAAAATACTTGAAGTGGTACGTTTTGTCGCGGATTAAATATCCGAAATGTTTTAATTAGTCCAAGACAGGTTGTAATTTATATAAGTGGTACGTTTTGTAGTGGAGTAAATATCAGAAATGCTTTAATTAATCCATGACAGGTTGTCATTTATGACAGGTCATCAAAAGTGGTACGTTTTGTCGCGAAAATTCAAGTGGTACGTTTTGTCGCTGGTACGTTTTGTCGGGACACCATTTGATTAATAATAACTAAGTACCCCCCTTTGATATTTATTAAAGAACTTGGCTTACCAAAACTCTTTGATACATTTACTCTGTTCGTGCATCCTTCTGTTCGGGAGACAAAAATAATTTCAAGAACTACTTGATGTGCTACCTTCAATTTTGGTCACGATATAGACGGTAGGAAGTTAGAATTCGAGTTCGTCCAAATCGATGAAGGTGATCGTCCAAATAGGAAGTGGTAGAAGTCAATCATTTCTGGTTTTACGTTCATCACTGTAGAGCAGAAAAGATAATAAATAGCGAGAAGCGATTCCCTGCAATCGTTTAAACTTCCCAAGAACACATTTCATCTCCATCCTTCACTCTCTAGTAACACCGTCCTCCCCCCCCCCCCCACACACACATGCTCATGTGGACCTCTCATTGAAGGGTAAGGGGAAAAAACAAGGAATGTCAATGTATGTGCTTTTTTGGGTGCTTTGTCCTATCTGTTGGTGACTCTTGGTACTATTTGACTGTATATGCCATGCATACGTAGATGTAAAAATGTCCATGTAAAAAGGGTCAAAAGATGTAACTAACCCTATTCTTCTTATGCGGTTTTCAATATTAAATCGCAGCTTTCTCGAAAATGCAGTTTTGTAACATTCCTTCTTTTTCCCCTTACCCTTCAAATATTTTTATGAATATGTATTTTTATATTTATTGTTAAAAGTATTTTTATTGTTGTATTCATTGTTATATGGATTTTTTAATGAAGATACAATATTTGGCATAATTTGAATTCAATTTGTCTTAAATGTCCTCATATATGCCTTCTTAGATCCTTGGATGCAACACACATCTGAATGGGCACTCCCAAAGTTATAGAGAAATCGGTGCCCTTCCCTAATGTGATAAAAATTCATTACAATTTCCGGTTTCAATATTGTACATAAAGCAAAAATTATAAGAGAGAGGGAGAAGCATTTTTTTTTTAAATCCATTTCGCATTTAAGGAAGAGGTACACTCACGTCCAAAATTATTGTCGCATATCTATAACTGTCTTCTTGTAAGAATATAATTTGATAATAATTTTGCAGGGCACTCTTAATATTGATAATATGTGTATAATCGCGAATTGTATATTTGTGGTAAACTTCATAGGAAAAGAATTATAAATACGAAAATTAGAATGAGTAAAATAAAATGTTGCTAAATGGACAAGAAAATTTTATTTTCGTTTTACTGTTCTTATTTACTGCTCTTTTGACATGAAAGGGGGGCGCGGTGGCTCAGTGGTAGAGCGTTCACCTCTGGTGCTTGGGGTCACGGGTTCGATCCCAGCCCCCGCCAAGTGAACTTTGTGGTGGACAAACACCGTGCTCGTGGGTTTTCTCGGGGTACTCCCGTTTCCTCCCACTTTCTTCATTCCACCATTTCACTCATCTCTCATTATCGCCGTCTCCTTTAGCCTAACCGGCATAACCGTGGGACGTAAAACTTAAAGATTTCATTTCATTTCTTTTCTTTTGACATGAAATTTGCCACATACATGTCTTTGCCGATTATACATATACTAACATTATAAGAAATGCCTTGCGAATTCGTATCAAATTATAGTCCTAGAACAACATATTTATAGACATGCGACAATAATTTTGGACATGAGTGTACTATCTTCTCTTTTGACCCTCTGTTCAAACCAGAAGTGTCAGAAATCAACCACGCCCCGATTTCTAACATTGATCGCCATAGCGGAAAACCAGTAATAGCTAGCGAGAATCGATCAATTAAAGAGTCCCAAAAATACATTTCATCCCCACCCTTAAATGTCTACTAAAACCGGAAGTGATAGAAATCCACTATTATTTTCGGTTTTAATATTGATTTACATATAGCAAAATCGATAAGGGATAACGAAATTTTTTTTCTGGAATCGATTTAGCGCCTAGAGAATAGATAGCATCTTCTCTATTGACCCCGTATTCAGATCGGGAGTGACTGAAATCAACTACTTCCGATTTTATTGTTGATCGCTATAGAATAAAAACGGTAATAAATAGCGAGATATGGGTTTCTGTAATCAATTAAGTACCCCAAGAATATATTCCATCTTTAATTTAGTTTCTCTACTAAAACTAAAAGTGGTAGAAATCTACTACCACTTTTGATCTTAACGCTAACTGGTAGAATATCATGTCATACAAATCAAATTCCTTCACATGATGTAGACGTGGCACTGCTACTTTTTATGAGTAAATGTATAGTCAAATACGAAAACAACGTAGACTAATTGTCATTATTGTGAAACTTCCTAAATGTTTAGCGGCGCCTCTGCAAAGCAGTCAAAGCTCATCAGAGCACAGTGGCTGACAGTTTGGGATAAACTGTTTCAAATCAGAGTAAGGAATAGCTACTACCAAATTTCGTGCTTCATAGCAGTCGAACACTTAGAAAGCATACTCCGTCAAGAATGATTTGAACTCTGAGACTTGGAAATAATTGGACTTTAAAAAAACTATAGAATAAGCATTTCGTAGGTAATGTATTCTGAAATTAACTATATAATGAAATGAAATGAAAATTTTGAGTTTTACGTCCCACGATTATGCCGGCTAGGCTAAAGGAGAAGGTGATGATGAGAAATGACTGAAATGGTGGAATGAAGAAAGTGGGAGGAATCGGGAGAGCCCCAAGGAAACCCACGCACACGATGTTTGTCCACCACAAAGTTCAATTGGCGGCAGCAGGGTTTGAACCCGAAAACCCATGCACCATAGGTGAACCCTCTACCACTGAGCCACGGCGACCCCGACTATATAATGCTCATACTCTTTTCCTTCACTTGTAGCCCCGCGTACCTCCCGCCTTCGGTGCGAGCGGTCCCGGCTTCGATTCCCGATGAAGACCCTCGGTCGAAAAAGTGTAAAATTCTTTTTCTGGCCAGACGTCCTGAATGAGGTTTTCCTGGGTTTTCCTTATTCACACCAGGCAAATGCCGGGGTGGTACCTAACTTATAGGTCCCAGGCCGTTTCCTTCCTTCCCTCTGCCCGGATATTGTGTTCGCCGTGGGACGTAATCCCTCATACGTGACGGGCTAAATGGCCATAGATGCCGAAAGCCCAGAACCTAAATCCTAATTTTTTCTTTCACTTGTAATGACACTTCTAACTCTTACCTCTAAATCTACAAATGTTCAAGTTCTCTTCGTTAGCCCATACCATAGAATGTAATAAGATGCACGGTTGCCCAGTGGGGTGTGGTACTCACATATGGTGCGAGGGGTCCTTATATTGATCCGAAGCCAAGTAAATTTGTTGTGGACATCATCTTATCCAGACTTCTCCTCCTTCCTCTCTCCCACATTCTCGTTCCACCAATTATTTCACGCATCACTTTCATTAATTCTCCGCCTCCTTGAGTCCACAGGACATAATCCTGAAGTGTAAAACTAGAAGTTGTAATTTATGGGACGAAGTTGTTCATTTCCTTGAGATGTTCGTCATGGAGTATTTGACATAAAGATTGACAGATGGGCGAAGTATGGAGCGCCCAGCGCATGTAGTTTCTCAAACTCCATGGTTGTTATTTTCTATACTACTTTCGAAATGTGAGTATGGAGAAGAATGGAGAGAATTAGCTGGATTGAGCGGAAAACGAATGAGAGGATGTTAGAAATGATGAGGGAGAAAAGAACAATTTTAGACATCATTAAGAAGAGGAAGAGAAACTGGTTGGGACATTGGCTAAGAATGAACTTTATCACGAGGGATGTGCTAGAGAGTATGGTGGTAGGAAAGCGAGGGAAGGGCGAAGGAGACTACAATTAATGGACTCTATCAAAACAGAAAAATCGTACGTGAAAACGAGGAGGTTAGCGGAACACCGTGGAGCATGGAAGCTTTTCAGTTGCGGCAAGTGATCTGCGAATACTCGCAGAATATCTATGATGATGATTATTCTAAGCACAAGATAACTATTAACCCCAAATTTGATATTTCTATCGCTTCTTTGCTATATTAAGAATTTAAAAGGGAAAACGCGAATGTACAGATATATCCTCCTTGCGCATTTCCCATTTATCTGGAGCAAAAAGTATACCAGCAAGACAGGGGAGGTACTCATCTCTGGTGTGTGGGGTCTTTGGCTCGATCTCAGACTTCTCTAATTGTACTCTAGGGTGGACAAACACGTATGTGTGGGTTTTCTCAGGATTCTCCCATTTTCTCCCACTTTCTCTATTCTATCATTTAGTTCATTAGCATCATCATCACCATTTTCCTTAGCCTTGGAGCATCATCGTGGGACAATAAATTAAAAATTTCATTTCATTTGTACCAGCAACACAATGCTGCTTTATTGTCGGTGGCAAGATGAGGTTGGCCGCGTGCTCCATCCTCACCACTCCGTATGTTATTTAAAATATTGCTTATTTCCTCAACAAAATTCTATAAACGTTTAGAAACCAACTATTATACATAGGATATTATTTTAACGTAGAATTTATCTCACATTTTAGTTTGGATGAACAACAATAAATTTCCTATTTTTTTTATTTCCTAAATAGTATAAAACATCCCTACGTGTGTTAGAAAATTTCTCACTGATATGTGTCGTGTATCTCTCTATTGCCTTGTCCATTAAGAACAGCCTAAGCCAGGAAGGAATGTTTAGAATATGTTATTTGTGTTTACAGTACACATATATAATATGTTATATGTGTTTGTTTCTGAATGTGTTGGGACAGACGTATCGATATCACGCCGAACCCGAAGGGGCTTGTTGCTGTAAACGAGGTGCTTGACCACTTCCCTCTCTCTCCCCGTTTGTCTGGCCAAAGAAGAAGGGGCAGGGAGGGAGACGAAAAAGAAACTTGTTCGTATTTGGGACATGGAGGATTTATTGTTATTTGCTGTCCCCGGTCCATTTTCCACGACGTGAAACACCGACCATAGAAATTATATGCATAGCCATTTGCAACAAAGGAAATAGCGATTACGGTACTACATTCACTCAATTGGATAGTTAATTCTGATCACGGCACCTGGGCCTCCATCTTTCCCCCCTTTGCCTTTCACACTCACTTGTGGTATTCAAATTTTGAATTCCTCTTGTGCGAAAGAAAACACAACTTGAATAGCTATTAAACCATGTTTAGTTTTTTTCTCCTTTCGCATTTTTTTTTTTAAATCTCGTTAAATTGTGACAAATTTATGAATGTCAGAGGCGCAACTATTTCCTTTTTATTTAAATCAGATTTTCAAATCGCCTCTTTTTTTCTCTTCTTTATACTATGTTAACTTGAGCATATTTTGTAAGTACTAGTGTTAAGCAAATTAAGTACGTACAGCTACACGTACATATGCTGTACACTGGGAATTTCATTGAAGCTTCATGTTTTGACAATAGAAATTCAAGACTGCCCAACTAGAACTACCTGAAAATTTATTGTTCTTGTCAAGAAATCAGGTAGACTCGTGGTACAAATATCGATACTAGCTATCATGACTGATGTTTCTTCACAATCTTCGTAGCCCCGTGTAGCGTAGTTCATAACGTTCTTGCCTTTCGTGCAAGCGGTCCTGGATTCGATTCCTAGTGAGGACACTCGGTCGAAAAATTATAACTGGTTTTTCAGGTTAGGACACCCTGAAGTGAGATTTTCCTGTTTTTTTTTTTTCATTCACACTAAGCAAATACCAAGATGGTAATTAACATACAGGTCAATTCCTTCCTTCCCCATTCCCTTCTTCCTTCCCTTCCCCTAATAGTGTACTAGCAGAGGGACATCATCCCTTATTCCTAGCGGACTTAAGGCCGTAGAAGTCGGTAATGGCCAGAAATATATATATATATATATATATATATATATATATATATATATATATATATATATATATATATATATATATATATATATATATATATATATATATATATATATATATATATATATATATATATATATATATATATATATATATAAACCTTCAATATTTTTTTATTTCATCTTTACCTGGCGGATACTGATATCTTTAAGGCTCTATTGCTTTTCTTCACATTTTTTAATGAATGGTGAAACGCAGTGAACAATGTTGGAAATTTAGAAGAGTAAAGTATAAAGCACATCCAAAGAGCTTGTTTCCCCAGTATTTTCAGTCTACGTTCTTCTCTCAGAGTAAGCGACCATGTTTCGCAACCATACAGCACAACAGGCACGATTATCTTTTTATATACTTTAAGATTTACATTCCTCGACAGAATTTGCTACGAACAAAGATTTTGAACTGAATAGTAACACGAACTCTCTGCTTTCAGTTGACATTTAATTTCTTCGTTGACCCGGTTTGATCTATTAACATTGATCTTAGATATTTGAAAGTATCTACTTTGTCGAAAGTATTATTTTATATTTTGACACATCCATAATTTGCAGTATTACAATCCCAGTAACTTCCATGTATTATGTTTTCTCTGCATTTATTTCTAAACCCATGTCCCTACAAGCATTTAACAAGACCTCTGCATTTCTTTCTATTGTTCTCCTATCATTCCCTATCAGATTTATATCATCTGCATACACCATAACCTGTTGAATACAATTCAGCTCTAGGCCTTGGTTGCTACTTTTGATTTTCCTTATAACAAAGTTGAATAATAATGGTGACAACGCATCTCTTTGTTTCTTGATATGGAAGCTCGTGGACAAGAAGTTTCCTACTCGGACTTTACTTTGGATTCGTTTAAACGCATTTTAATTAATTTAACTAGCTTTTTCGGTATTTCAAATTCTGTGAAAATGTGGTACAATGTTTCCCTCCTAACCGAGTGGTAGGTCTTTCTAAAATTAATAAATGATTTACCGGAGTACTGTATTACCATTTCTTTTCGAGTATTTGTCGAATGGTAAAAATCTGATCGATAATTGATCGATTTCGCCTAAATCCACACCAACAATCTCCAATAGTTTCATCTGCATATGAGGTAAATCTTCCTAATAGAATGTTTGAGAGAATTTTATGGGATGTTAAGAGAAAAGAGATGCCTTGATAATTATTGCAATCAATTTTATCGCCTTCCTTGTGAATTGGAACAATGATTATTTCTACTCCTGTGGCAGTTCATCCTTATTCTAGACAAGAAGAATGAGTTTATATATCTTGTTCCACAATTTTTTTTTCTCCAGCTAAAGTTAACTCAGCCGAAATTTCATCTGCAACCGGAAATTTGTGTTTCTTTAATAGTGGTTTGTACTTCTATTCGGTTATGCACAGTTCTGCTTAGTGCATATCCCTTTCTCCACGTACATTAGTTTTTGTGTGTATGTTAAGCAAATTGTCAAAGAAATCTTTCCATTTGTTCAAGATGTCATGTGTCAGTAAGAATTGATCCTTCGGCTTCCTTTAATATATAAGCGCGAGGTTTATAGTCTTCAAGTTCATTAATTTTAGCTTTCAAAAAATCGCTTTCATTTATTCTAAAAGTTTCCCGCCTAATGTGAATGAAATTTTGTGTATAGTTATATTATTCAGATTTTATAGCCAACGCAGTTTTGTCTGTTTTTATCTTCTCTGCTAGTTTAGTGCATTCCTAGTTGTTCCTCTGTATTTCCGCGTGCTCCAATTTTTCTTTTGTTGAACTCTTAATGCCACCCCTAATTTCAACCCAAGTATCCTCCAAACGTTCTAAAGCCGAGAATCTATTCGACACTTCAATCTGGTATTCGCTCTCGCCTGTTTCTATTCTAATTTTTTAAAAGTAAAATTTCTTCGTTTTCAGATATTGAATATTTCCTTTATTCAACGGTAATCTCTTTCTTATTATCGTTGCTACCACATAATAATCAGTATCACCGTCAGCTCGTCTGAACGACCGAACATCAATTGTGCTAGACCGTTTTCTTCTGTCTACTAAAACGTGTTCAATTTGGTTATGTCTTTTTTAAATCTGATTAAGTTCAAGCATATTTACAAACGTCGCGATGTGGAAATTTTGTATCTTCACGATAAGATTTTTGGATGTTGCAAAGTTCACAAGTATAACGCGTTGTCATTACAGAAGCAACTACAGTCAATATAACAGAACACTTCTTTTAAGCAGGATAATCTACAAAAATATCCTTACACATTAGATGACCCAAAACACAACAGTGCTAAAAGGGTTGCAGACCTAGTTCATTCTATAAATCATTAACGTGATACAGTACAACAGAAGCCAATTTTCTAGTGAAAATTTAACTGGTAGTAAAATACAATTCAATATTTGTATTGCAAAATTATTTGAGTCATCTCGGTTTAGGAAATTACTCATATTACTCATATTGATTTTGTGAATCCTATTAGATTTGTTCTTAATATAGTGACCCAAGTACAGAAAGCTCAGACTCTTTTCATTTCTTCTATAATTTTCTACTTGTTTTCTTTCTTTCTTTTCTTTTTTTTTTTTTTTTTTTTACCGTTGTATCCAAGATGTTTTCAGGAATTCAAATCGTTCTCTAATGGATCAGTTCTAAAAAAAAAACTAATTGGGGACAAAATGGTTCTTTTAGATAATCGATAATACTTCCCTGGCAAGAATGAAAGTACAAGCAATTCTGAATATGCTTAAACTTTGATTTTATTTTTAAATTTCAATATTTCTTGCGTTCTAATACATTTTAATTAGTTGCTTAAAATCAATAATATTTTACTACTATAAGCAGCAGAAATTTCTTTGATAGTTAGAGCTCATCCTTATAGATGATAAATCACGAAGGGGTGATATGATACTTCAGCTTTGTACACGTGAGCAGTTTCTGACAAGTGCAACAACCGTGCTCTTGTTCTATCTCTATCACTTCGTAAGTTGCTGGTCAATACACATCATTGCTGAAGTTATCACCGTACTGTAACTACAGAAGAAATTTCGTTTGCAGTGTTATGGAGCAGCGTTTCTCAGACTTTTTTCAAATAGAAACTACTTTTATTAGTGCGGGAATGATCTACAGTTCATCGTACTCTTGTTTCCTTCGAAGACACTTTTAACAAAGGTTTTGAGTATATACCAGTACATTTATATTTTTAAACTAGAAATAAATTCCGTTAATTTTATATTGGTGTTAATTGAAGCAAATATATATGTTTTCTTAAAATAATTGAATATTATGGAGAATATTTTATTATAATACTCTACATAAGCTATTAAAATTTATATAATCTTCACATCATTAATTTCTATAATATATACATGTTCGAGATTCTCAATTAAAGCGTGTGATACGCAATTCACTGAAATCTTTTTTCTTCCTTTTTTTTTGAGGGGGGCAGGGTTTATAATATTAAATTTAAGAGAACCACAAGGGCATAATATGTGGACCATTTGTGGTTCGAGTATCACAGTTTGAAAAAAATATTGTAATGTAGAATAAAACAAAGATAGAAACTCGACTTGGTTTATCATTTTCTGGAGGAAATGAGTTAATACATTTATTTAAGATAGAGGTTCATATATCAACTGATAGTAATAAGATTTCTATTCTTCCCAGTTTTAAAATGTCCTCTCTTTCTTTTACAAGAGAATTTTCTAAATTTTCATAGTTCTTTAAGTTAAAATGAGATATGCATCTATGTAAAGTATAAAATATTCTTAAGATCCAGTTACACTAAATATATAAAGGTATGTTTTTTTTTTCTAAAATAACGGCTGAAAAAGTATAGTTTCTAAAGCAAATCTCTTTAAATGGAAGATGCATAACATATAATACACGACAACCAAAACAAATCCTGTTGTGCGAGCCTAAGGAATGTAGGACCAAGGTCGTGTCGCGTGATAACAATTGAGTTTGATAGTTTAGTAGAAAAGAATGCTCTCTGTAATAGATATGACGCAAAAGACACTAAAAATTCCAAAGACATTTTTAGAAGCATGATATAAGGGGGTAGTAGAAAGCGTATATTCCTTCCGAGAAGGACGTGGATGAGTCTCATCATTATATAATTCACACGTAACTAATGCATCGGGGTTACAGGGATGAGAGGTTAGGGAGGAGGGAGGACGAAACAAGGCCGAGATAAATTCACAACGCTTTAATCGTAACACCAACCACACGATGGACATTAAATTGAATCTTATGATCAGAGGACGACACGAGAAAATATTGTTTTACCATTCCAGTCACGTGAAAATTTAAAGTCAATTCTTTTGGCCTTCCACCAAATACCTTTGGCTGTTTACTCTTTCTAATGTATAAGTGATAGTTATTATTATTTGTTTGGCTCCAGATTTTTATGTTTCTTAACGAGAGAAAAACCAACAAACAATGGACTTGCAGGGTAATTATCTCATTAAAATAAATGAAAATGCTGTATCCTCTTAAGTAGCAATCAATCTTTGTCAGTATCCTACCCTTTGTAGTTAGTTCTTATGTAATGTATATATGTGTGTGTGTTTGTGCTCTGGTTTTAACATGCCTTCTGCAGAAGTGTCAGTTCGTGAGAGACGAACATTAATAACGAATGTAAAATTGGACATGGACTTCTTTAAGTGCTCAATAGGATTTGCCAGTTATAAATTTAGCATGAAGCTACATGGCGTAAAATGCTAATAGCTTTATAATATATATGAAGGTATAAAATCAGCATTTTAAAAGGAAAGTAATGGAATACTGTCGTGTTTATGTATCTTATTGTATTTTAAATAATAGTTGAAGAGTGAAACTGATTTTGTAACCTGCTATGTTTCCAGCGTGATACGGTATGTGCAGTGTTGAATTAAAAGATGAAGAAAAAGAAATCGTTATTTATTAAACAAACTTTCAGATACGTAAATGGGACATTTTATGTAATGCAACTCCGTTATGGCCTCGAGCGGAGTCTCATCGAGCTAGGTAGAACACTTATGTGAACTCCTGCCGTTACCGATGAAGGTGAAACTTCGGCTACCCTCTGAAATGCTCAACTAGTTTGTGCCTTTGGGTCCGGGAGATAAGACTACGTGGTACCCCAACACGTATGATAGAAGAGTAGTGGTGTGGCCAGGGAAGATCCACACCCTACAGGGAGAATGATGTGGTAGTTTCCAATGAGCATTTAGTGCTTGCTCTTGATTTCGGAATGGTATACTAGTATCCAAACACACTCTCTTACCTCGAGAGTAGAAGAGGTAGTGAGACGAATCCTTCATCCCAGATTTCATCCTTTACTGAGTGCAGGATCCACGATCCTACCGGGGAAGCCGCCGTTCCAAAATGAACATTGTCTTTAAAAGCAGACAGTCTACGTACATCAACCATCGGATCTGGTAATGTACGATGTACCTCTACTATAAATAAAATAAATCCGTATTGCTTGGACGACCTTATGAAGGAAGTGTATGGTGGTCCATCCCAAATGATGGCCTACACGTATCATTAGATTCGGAATGTAGCTTAGCTACAACGTGTACGTAGTACCTATACACTTAAAAGATTGGTAGTCCCATATTGCTTGCACGGCCCTGTCAGGGGGTGGTCTCTAAAACTCCCAAATGACCATATCTGTCCATAGACAGTCTACATTAGTCATTGGCTGCTAATGTAAGATGTAACTCTACCGTTATTAGAGGAAGTCCCGTATTGTTTAGACGACCCTACCGGGAGGGAATGTCAACCTGCTGCTCTTAGGGTAACTGAACGGCGACTTGGGAAGAGTGGTGATCACAGCTTTCTGGGTAAATGTTTCCAATCCCATTAGAAGGGAGGGATCTTTCAGGGATAAGGGGCTGGCATTAAACTTAAACGGTGACTTACTACGTACCACTGGATCCGGGATGAGATAGGGAATATTTCGACGTGTTCCTCAATCCTACATAAAGAAAAGTTTCCTCCAAGTGGGTGTCATAAATGGTGACAGACGACCACAAGGCCGCACGCATGGCATGTTGTCAGGCAATGTTGACGCATAATGACAGCGTGAATGGGACTTTCTTTCCATCGATTGTCACAATGGATGAGATGCGGACGACGTTTGCAGGATTGTGTGCACAGATTCCACAGAAATCCCAACTTTGGAGACGATGCGTTCTACACTCATTCAACGATCCTCCAAACCAATTTTCTCCATTCGTTCGAGCATGTCGATAGATCGAGATTGTCTTAGTTTGTTATCACATGACGTTCTGTCTTCTTTGAACTTTCGCACCCCCGAATGCACATTAGACACATCCAAAATACAACCATGACATGTCTCACTAAACTGGCGATGAACTTCAAGCGGTGCCCATGACGCAAATGAAGAAATCTAATGACTACACGCTGTTCTTGTAATGAAAACGTGAGTATCGTAAGTGACAAAAAGTCATCACCGCTGTCGCTGGAGTTCTGTCTGGCTTACAATGTTGCCACCTCTGTCACGCATTGATAACTAATGCTTGCGTATTTTAAAACAAACAACACGTTTTACTCTCTCTTATCAGTCCTGAGAAAAAGAATTGGAAGTGTTATGACTTGAATGCACCTTGTATTTTGTGTGTTAAAATTCAGGGTGAGTGTTGATTTTCACTAAGTGGTCTCTCTCTCTCTCTTTCTTTTTTAATGCTTGCTTATCGTTGTACTATTATTGTATACAAAATATGAACAGTGAAAATTAGCGTTATCATACGTCGTCAGTTTCATCGTAGATTGTGCACTAATCCAGCTTTCGAACTTAGCCAAAGATATCAGGCATTGTTTGAAATTACCATTTTAACTCCGTACTTCTGAACGATTTTCTCAATCCTCTCATGCATCCGTATGTACCGTTTCTTTCTTTCGATTCTTTCTAGGTAAAGTTCCATTCTCATGAATTCATGTCTGTACCTTTTGCTTCCAACCTGAGTCAGGAACTCAAATCATTTACCTTCAGATGGGATCGACTGGGCAATGCATTACCCTTCTACATAGTGGTGGTGTTATTCTATATATATTATAGTTCTAATAGGTATATATATATATATATATATATATATATATATATATATATATATATATATATATATATATATATACGCCGCTGGTCTATATGATTAGTTACAAAATTATATTGTCTTGGCTTGGAATAAATACTTATGGATTTTATAAAAGTAATTACAGCCTAATTTCATTGAATGCAGCCCTTGTCTAAATCATAAAGAACAAAGAACGTTCAAACTCTCAAATATCGCTATTTGCTTTCAAATAAAGTTAGACAGGCAGGCAGGCAGCGAACGTAGTGAAGCTTCGATTGTTAGCTATTAGGAATTATTGTTACTCACAGACCAGGATGATTTTCTATAGTAAATAATTCTGCAACAAGAAACAATTGGATCACTTGTATGCCAAGTGACGTAACTACAAATAACAAAAAAAGTGTACTAATATTTTCATTCACTTTTAAAAATGGGTTCCTTTTCTTTAAAAAAATGTAAAGAGTAAATTATAAAATAGGAAATGACTAATTTGACACTAATTATAAAATAGGAAATGACTAATCACTTTCGGTTTGAATAG
This sequence comes from Thermobia domestica, assembly GCF_964235325.1. Lineage (NCBI taxonomy): Eukaryota > Metazoa > Arthropoda > Insecta > Zygentoma > Lepismatidae > Thermobia > Thermobia domestica. The sequence goes on along the minus strand of NC_137462.1, from coordinate 163,773,389 downwards.
AGACTTAACGGGGAAGTTGAAACCTATCCTTAGGACACTGAATCGATTAAAAAAAAATCTCGATATTGCTCTGATACCTGTCGACAGACGGACGGACGGACAAAGTCGTTTTATAAGACTATCGACACTTATGCATTTGTTCACCATAAAACATACTTGGAGTGAGTGGTCTGGGGTGTCGAACCAGAGACCACATAAACTGCAAAGGTATGGTTTCTGTAGCCAACAATACAGAAATGTGAATTGTTCACGAGATACTGAACTTCAAATTTCACTTCTGGAATAGGCCACTAGGTATCCAACCTGTCCAATATTTCTAAAGGGAGCAAACAGTTGCAGGGAACTGATTACTACTAAAACTAATCAATAGCAAATAAGTGACTGCAATATCAGAATCCTTTCCTATTATTATTATTATTATTATTATTATTATTATTATTATTATTATTATTATTATTATTATTATTATTATTATATCAAGAAATATCTTTACCGAAAGTAAATAATACGAGTATTAAGCGGCATGAACAGTATCACATTTTCAGACCGACTATTACGCTAATAGAGCTTCTTGGATCAAAAGATCAGACAATAGCTTTTTAAAGAAAATATTGGCATATTCCTGATATAAATCTTATGAGTTAATACATATTTCTAAAAGTCAAAGTTCAAGTTCCCTGCTGGTCATGAAAGACTTCAAATAAATATATATGTATAAATCTTAATTTTTCACCCAAATGTTGTATTGAATTTTTCTCCATTCTTTCTTTACTTGAAATGGTAATGGATTGAAGCACTTGCAATGAACGTTACGTATATAAGAGGTCAAGTTCGGATAAGGTTCGCTAACACAATGATTCTTCTGTAGGCGTCCAGGACAAAAGATTTCGTATTGTGTGCAAAGTTAGGAAGTTAGGCAATCAGTCGCCATTGGATAGTCAGTCAATGCTTCGTTTATTGCAGTAGGTAAGTCACATAACAATGTCTCCATTTTATTCTATTCTCAAGGGTATATATATATCGAAAAAATGGCGGTGGTGCATGCATAAGAACTGATTTTGCACTCTGATCCTTAAAAGGAATTCGAATGCTGTTTTTTTTTTCAGTATTATTGGTATTATATAGCACCATCCCCTTCATTTATGAATAACAGAATAAACGTGCCAAGATCTAGCAACAAAGAATTTCAAATTGTGTTCACTGAGAGTTATTACTATTAAATAAAGTTATTAGTTAGTTATTATTAAACAGTCATTAAATAGCAATCAGTGTCATTTCTGATTTTGTTTTGGAGGAGGGGCAAGACACTAAGATATAAGTACAGTTTTTAAGTTTTTTTCATTAATTTGTTATTATTATATTGGTTAAAATATATGCAAAGTTCAAACACTGAAAGGGTACTTGTCCCTTCCTCTTTGATGTCCCAAATGATGTCACTAGAAATAACATTCTAACTGAAAATTACATGAAAAAAAAATAAATTGAAAATGCATTAAAATGTTTTAAAATAACAAGGAAACAAAGAAAAATTAACAAATAAGTCGAAACAAGGAGAATAAGAGGTCCCTGGTTCAACCCCCAGCCCCCTCAAAAGAGATCTTGTGGTGAACAAATATTGTGCGCCTGAGTTTTCCTGTTCCCTCCAACTTTCTTTATCCCACCCAGTGGCGGCGATTGGGCGTTAAAAGTGGGGGGGCAAGACAAGATCTGAATATTTGTATATCAATGTTAATATACAAATTTCCCTGGTTGAAACTATATTCATTAATAGGCCATTTCAGAAAAGTGGGGGGAGGCAACTGCCCCCTTTGCCTTCCCTAATAGCCGCCCATGATCCCACCATTATCATTTCTTATCAACAACGTCTCCCTTAGCCTTGGAGCATAATCGAGGAATCTTAAACTCAATATATATTGTATGTGGATAGTTCATTATCAAAGGGAAATGATAAAGAAAAAAAAAAGTATCTCCATCCAAGTGTTGTCGTGAAAAAGTGTTGTCGATTTCATTTGACTTCCAAACTATGCTATGCATAAGTGTCGCAAATCTCATAGAACGACTTTGTCCGTTCGTCTGTCTGTCAGCAAGTATCAGAGGAAAAAAGAAAAGAGATATCGAGATGCGTTTTTTTTTAAATCGATTCAGCGTCCCAAGGATAGGTTCCACCTTCTACCTGAACTTTCTATTCAAACCGGAAGTGGTTCGAATTAGTAATTTCCAGTTTTAACGTTTATCATCATAAACGGAAAACAAAAACAGATAGCGAGAAGAGTTTTTTTTTTTTTTTTTTTTTTTTTAATAAATGATTCAGCTTCTGAAGACAATACATAATTTCAATCCACAACACTCTAGTGAAAGCAGAAGTACTTCAAATTTACTGTTGCTTCCGGTTTCAATATTGATTTCCGTAGAGCAAAAATGGTACATGGAATCAATATGGTGTTTTATACAATCGATTCAGCGTTCCAAGTATAGGTTCCCTTTCCTCCGTTCACCCTCTATTCAAAGTGAAAGTGGTTAAAATATGCCATTTACGGTTTTATCGTTTATCGCCATAGAACAAAAATAGTAAGAGATAACAAGAAGTTGTTCTTTCTGAACGATCCAGCATCTTAAGTTAGCCTATTATGACTATGAGGAATACTATACCGAAATCGAAAGTAGTTAAAATTTACTATTACTTCCAGTTTCAATAGTTATTTCCGTAGAGCAAAAACGATAAATATTATTAAGATGTAGTTTCTTGCAATGGATTCAGGTCCCAAGAATAGCTTTCATCTCCTTTCTTATTCAAACCGGAAGTGGTTGAAATAAGGATTTTTTTATTTCAACCTTTATCGCTATAGATCAAAAATAATAAGGAATAGCGAGCAATGGTTTCTTGATATGGATTCTGCGTCCGAGGAACAGGTTCTATCTTCTATCTTATTACTATGTTGTAACTATTACTTATAGATGCACTATTTCAAGATCGAGTATTGAATTCCCACGGTTTGGAAGTCTTAGTCTCACACTGTGAAACGATACTCACTTGTTTTAAATTATATCGAGATATTTACTAGCTAAAATACTTATTCTTAACGGGTGAGATTAGTTAAAGCAGTTTCAAATGTACTAGAGTACTGGCAAAAAGAAAAAAAAAACTTTTTTAAACATGAAACGTCGTTAAATCATTTTCTGGCATACGCAAATGATAATATAGATTTATCAGTACTCATAAAATTCTCTGTGCTTCTGATGGGAGACCCTGGTTCGATTCCCGGCAGGAGCTCATGTGGTTCGGATTCCATGCTAATCAGTAGGGCCACATCTCGTATAGCCTCGCTCCTAGACGGGACGCTAAACTCAAAATCAACTCAACTCAACTTATCTGTGCTTCTCGAAACAAGTTTCCTCAAACTCGTTTTCTCGAAATGGGGACTCAGGTAAACCTCTCTTTCTTGTACCCAAATACACTAGATTCCAATGAACTCATTAAACAATGGAAAAACAAAAAAGAAAAGAAAAGAAAAATTAAAGGGAAATAAATTAATGTGTTTGATTTTGCACACACGTTTGTCCTCATGTTTATTAGATTACGTAGTGAGAATGTATTGTTGGTACTTACATCCGTCCGTTAGTCCAAACAATATTTCTTGAACAAAAAAAAAATCGTTTTCTGCAATACGTAGCTTGAGAGATTATCTCGAGCGAGTTTGTTAATGGGGTAAAAGATCTTTACAAGTAACCGCGACTTTAAGGCATTGGATAGTATAAAATCTAGGAAATCCCCTACTTTCTATACAACCTGTATAGCTGCAAGGTATTGTGAGTTGCCTATGATAAAGTGATATGTATAGGTTTTTTTTTTTTACTGCTAAACTTTTTTTGTCTCTAATTTTGTGGAATTCTGTTTACTGTCTTTACCAGAGTTTCTTATAACAATTACATATACCTGCACAGTATGATCTCTAAATTTGAATGTCCCTTATACAGAGGGTTGGTTTTTCAGTTTATTTTGACAATGTAAAACTATACAAACGAACTAATAGACCTATCAGCATTTCTGCTTAGTTCTAATTTATTGTCGCAAATTTCAGTTGGTCTAGTTACTAACGCGCACGAGTTTGGTACCTTCGATTACTGGTAGGAGAACTTTGGAATTTAAACGAATTACGGTGGTTTGGAATTCACTTTAAACTGTAGGTTCATGTTTCATGTAGTCTAACTACTGAAAGGGACGTTAAACTCCTATGAAATCAACACAAATTACAAGTTGATTGATACTAATATATTGTCTAAATAACAATGTGTTGATACCATGATTAAAAATTCCCTCGATGAATGATTTCGTAATTTCTTTTTAACATTCATTCAACATGAATGCTTTCTTTGGTTTATTAAAGCTTAAGTGTTATCTAACGAGAGTAAGTTATCTAAGTTACACTATGCTCTTTCCTCGCTAATCGATAACATCAATATCTGCAACCTATTAGCGGTCCCCTTTAAGTATTGATAACAATAATGGATCTACAGTTGACTTGCTTTAGGCATTATCTATAATACGGCAGATGTTGTCTTGGATTAGGATTTATAGATGCAACTTTGGTATCGAATATCGTCATTACTCTATCGCATTAGTCCGTGAAGATATCAGCAGCTTATACGCAGCCGATAAGTTTGAAACAACTTCTGTGTTACGTCTTACTTATATAATGCATTTCACTTTTCTGTTTGAAAGAGTATAGATTATGAAGTATAACAAAACGGTCATTTTTCTTTCCATTCTCTGTTGAGCGAATAACGTTTAGTTAAAGCGGAATATTTCTTTCTTTCTTCTTCTTCGCTTTTGTAATAATACTAAGGTGTTTTGACAGCTTCTTCGGCTTCAGAGATTTCTGTGGTCGAATTACACGGACCATTCTTAATAAGTGTTTCAGGGTTTTCTTTCAGTTCCGTTAAGACAGCGTTCTTCAAACTATGGTTAGCTCATATGATCCTCTTGGTTTGAGCATTAGTCCAAAAGACAGACAAAAAAAAAAAAAAAAAAAGTCAAGTGAACTGTATTGCACGGGAATCTCGGGTTAAATTCTGGTTGGAGCTATAATGGTTCGGATCTCACTTTCAACTGAAGATTCACGTCACTCACAGCCTCGGTGGTAAAAAAGGACGATAAAATCTAACCAACCAACGTGATCTCAAGCACTCAGTCTCTGCTGCAAGTATAATACAATTCCTTAGATTTAAAAAAAAAGTAGAAAAAGAAAAAAAACTCGAGTAGTGCTTCCTGTTCAGTAGCAGGCCCTGTTCTCCATCATCTCTGAAATATATAAAAACGTAAAGCAATTAACACAAATTAGAAATATTTATATTGATACTTAATGTCCTCCATTCGTTAGTTAGAATTGAGTTTAGCATTCTGTTCAGTAGCGAGGCTATATGAGACATGAAATTACAGTTTAACTTTGAATCCGACCTACGAGCTCCCGCCGGGAATCGAACCAGAGTCTCCCACGCCAAAGGCACGTACACTATCTACATAGCCACGAGGGAGCTCAATGACCTTCCTGATTGAGCACTTTCTAAAATAGGACCTCATATACCGTATTTATCAATTAATTATTTTTGTCTATAAATTTCATGCAGTTTTAAAACGTCTATGAAATATTAAAAATTTTGGTGAGTTAGTGTGGCATAATACCAAATTACTAAACTATTCCATCTGTGCTGGAGCTTGGGCTGGTAGATCATAGCAATGTTTATTTGTCATTTAATAATAATAATAATAATAATAATAATAATAATAATAATAATAATAATAATAATAATAATAATAATAATGAAACGCATTGCTGTTTAAGAGCAGTTTTATGTTGAATGTCTTGTCAAAATTGTTCACAAATATTAGATATAATTTGTAAGTGACGTATATGCTCAATGCAAAGGGCTTTGTCTCTAATCACAGTTTATACGATTTTTTATTGGACAAAAAATCGTGTCCACTGATTTTCTCGAAACTTTTCTTTTTCTTCCCGTTCTTACATTACATCAATTCATTATTCACAATTATCTTCCATCATTTTTTGGACTACATAACATAATCATGAAACAATAATTTTATTATTTAATTACTTTTTAAAAGCAGGAAGTGGTTCGTTACAATACATTTGAGCTGTATGATACATTTAATTGAAATTTTCTACAAAGTAAATGAAAATACATTATTTTTGTATATAAAGGTAGCCCCAAGGTGCGATATTCTGGGGATTGGAAGGATATTCCCCCGCTTAATACTTTTTTTTAAAAAAAAAAAAGAAAAGAAAATTTCCTTCCTCTAAAATTATGCGGGGGTGAATAAGGTTACACTATTAACAGAAGTTTGAAAGTAATTACAGTAATTAATATATAATTAACATATATTTCACACGTAATTAATAGATGAACTAGTTGTTAACGTTATTCCTAATATTACACAGTGTAATAATTTCTGTGTGTTCAAATATGCGAACTCTTTATATTGAAACATTCCAGCACGACCTTTTAAACAGTTCTGTCTCTTCTCTCGCCCCTTACTTCGACTGTTATGATTTCAGGCCTACTTATATCACACACGTCGAGTAACACAAAGAATAATATTAATACTATGGGGCACGCTGGCCTAGTGGTAGAGGTGTAAGGAGGTTCCTTTCTCGATCCCAGTCTATGTGTTTGTGGTGGACAACACCATACTTGTGAGTCTCTTTGGAGTTATTCTGTTTCCTCATATGCATTCATAGTTCATCAATATTTCACTTTATAATAGATTAAAGCACAGTTCCAAAGCTCTAAGGATGTAGAAAAAAATATGTTCAAAACTGTAACATCTAGAGGGTACGAACAGAAAACTCTATGGTGGTGAATATAGTGGATTAAAGTCAATTTAGATACTTATCCCGAGCTTTATTTCAACAATTCAAATATTTGGAAACAAATTCATATATATATCCACTGGTAAAGCTGGGGATACGCCGTCGTACATAAACACTCAGGATTAATTGCCACGGAAACAGTCTGTTAAACACATTGTAATCAATAGATAATAAAAAAAAAGTAAGTTTGTACCAAGTAAAAATATATACAAAGAACGTCCTTTGAAATCACACCTTGTTGTTTATGTGTGCAGCGAACTAATTTTCACCTTCCTCCTGTTCGACACATTAGAAGCTTGGTTGTCCACTGTCTACTTCCTTATCTGGTCCATTTTACCGCGCGTTTTAATTAATTTATTCAGTGTGGGTGATATTCAAATGATCTGTTAGAAAAAAATAAATAAAAATAAATAAAAATAAATAAAAGCTTAAAGAAGTGCAAATGCGTCATGTATAGCAGACACACACATACAGATACATACACATGTTGTTGAAAGGTTGTATCACGATTTTAGCATAGTTTAAATCCTACCTCTTTATTTAAATCACAAAAGCTAACAGCTGCTTCTGCAGAGGAGAATTCTTCAATCGATGAGCTACAGGTGACGAGAATACGAATTATCCATTCTTTTGGTTCTTTTGATCTCCGAGGATGCTTCTGGACAAACTCCAACCACCTTGCGCTACGAGTAAATTGACGGTTGGAGAAGAAAAGAGGAAGGAGTCGGTCGTTCCCTCAAAAGATCGAACGAAGCAGCATATTAACAAGAGATTTACTAAAGAGCGAGTGGACGTGACAGATGCCTCAGAGCCAGGGCATACTGCACCGATGAAGCTTTCAAAAGACTTTTTTTTTTTTTCAAATTGCCTTTGCGTGTTTAAGGCAAAATGCTCAGCGAACGCGGAGAACGTGAACTTACCGACCCCATCTTTTTTAAAGCGGCTTCATATCATTACAACGTCAAGCCGGCTGATCGAAGCTGCAGTAATGATACGGATTTGATGGTCACGAACCTGTCATTGTTTCCTCTTTAAAAGAACGATGGGAGGTTTCTAATTTTTACTTGCTACATTCGCTACTTTTTAAAACAGATTAATACCTGTTAAGGATCTTTGGCCGCGAGAACTTTGAAAAATAATATTTTTACTTGGTACGTACTATTGTCCATGGGAAAGGAAATACCATCATAAGCAAAGCAGCACATTCCGAGAGACAAGCATCTTGATTGGCATCGGGCAATATTTATTATCTGACTGCTATGACCTAGAGGAGCGTCAGGATTTAGTTTATACTTTAAGAGGTCCAAGCTTCGAAAGTTGACAGCTCTGACGTATTTAATAATATTGATCTGAATATTGTTAAGAAGCTGGGTGAATCAGATATCAGAACTTCATAAATATATTCTTAGAAAATTTATCTAAATTTTGAGGATAGTTTTAGTTACCAAAATTATTCATAAATATTTTACACGTTTGAAATGGAAATATCAAGCACGGATCTACAACAGTTAGAAACATTTGTGTGTGATATCAACTTGCAAGAAAGATAATATCTGGAATCTATAGGAAACATAAGACATTTTTCCATCATAGGCAGAAAATTGAGAATTTTCACATTCTATTGTAACTTAAAGAAATTTTATAACAGTTTTTATAAGAATTATTTGTTCGTCCAGAGACTTTATGTATTTTTATTACTGTCCATCTTCCCTTTTTAACCATATCTATCAAAATTTCTCAGAATGCAATTCCTTTTGACATAGTATCTTAAAAGTAGCTCATTTTTTGTAATTCCGTGATTTTTCTCACGTAATCTACAGCAAACTTGGCGTGGATGTAGACTTTGACTTGCTAAGTACGCATGTATTTTTTTTTTTTTTTTTTTTTTTTTGCGTGTACAGGTTTTTGGTCTCCGGTTAAAGTGAACAGAATTTAGGATTTGAGATTTAGTTAAATTTCAGTACTATAAAAGTACTACAGTAAATGTTACAGATTACAAACAAGTCTTATAACAATAGTCTTTTTTACTCATTAACAAACTGAGGGCAGAATTGTGATAATTCTACGTTGCTTTCCATTAAAGTCGTCCTGAAATGAACTTAGCCTGGTGTTACGTCAAGTTGTTGTGCCAACTATTTTACAATGTGTGTCAAATTGACTACTAGAATAAATGCTGTCTTCCTCCAAAACGTTCTTGTTCAAAAACTGTATTGACGTCAAATATGTGTGGCTAGTCTTTCTAGTAGTAATTCATCATCCTATTAACCCTATGTTTTCTTACAGTACGTAATTCTCCTCACAATTATTTGCTTAAAAGTGAACTGCTCAATACGCATTGCTTATGGCAGAATACTTGTGGTAACTTGTTACTTAAAGAAAAGATTATTAAAATAACAAGTAAATAGATAGTAAGTTATATAAAAGTATAAATCCTCTTCTTTCATTAGGGACAGGGCGTGTGAAGCTTAAGGGCTCAACAGATGCAAGGTTGTTCTTCCATTTCTAATCTTCAGTACATACAGAAGATGATGTAGTCAGTAGTCAGTACTTTCCAGTATCTTTGGCCAATACGACGCTCCGGCCATTTTTGCAGCCCTCCTCCACGTACCTCACGTACCTATTTTACACAAGCTGGATGAACTCTTGAGCTACATTGGAGAGATGAATAACCAAAAACATCCCCACAAGAAATCGAACTCGGACACTTACCGTGAGCCTATTTTTGCCGCCCTACTCTGATATACAATTCTTTATCTATCTATACAAGTAACTGAATCGTTTGAAATGAAATGAAATCTTTCAGTTTAACGTCCCATGATTGTGTCCTTTTGGATAAGGGAGACGATGATTAAAGCAAATGAGTGATGATGAAAGAATTGGTGGAATGAGAAAGTGGGAGAAAACGGAAGTATCCGAGAAAGCCCACGGACTGAATCGTTTGAAATGAATCTTTGAACAAAGTTAGAACTTACCTCGAGATGTATTTCTATCATTTCATTTTGGTAGCCAATATCTAGAAATTATAATAGGTAATCAAAGTGCCCATTGTATACCAATTGAACCAATGTCTAATTATGGCTGCTAGTCACTGCATATGTGGACTAATATTTAATTTTCATAGATTGTTTATCAACGTTGTGAGATACAACCATTAAGGCCTCTTCACTCAGGTCAAATTTTTCATCGTTTGGCTATTGTCCCATTATTTACAGTTCTATTTATTTCGCCTTATTTATTAATTTTCCTTTATTATCTTATCGTTTTAAAGCTTCTTCATTAAATTTGATTATAGTTTTTATTTTCTAATTTTCAGTTAGCACTTTACTTCCTTTAGGAGCTAATGATAGCGAAGTGGGGTTGAATGAAGCTAGTTTTACGTTCCACAATTTTGCACTGAGGCTATGGAAGACGGTGATCGTGATAAAGAACGAAATGGATGAATGAAGAAAGTGAGAAATAAACGTTAGAATCTGGAGAAAATCCAGGCACATGGTGTTTGTTGATCATGTTACGCTTGGCACGAACTAGAACTGAACCAGGGACTTCACACACCAGAGTTGAGTACTGTACTACTGAGCCACAGCGGTTCCCTGAATGAAATTACTATATAGTAAAATGGATAATTTGGGGAAAAACCTATGGATATATTTTCTAATACTATCCAAACCTTGGTGTTCTAAATTGTGATACTGGTGTTAAAAGAAGCTGTTTGTTCGACCTTGGAAGACTAATGGCATTCTATTAAGGAGGAAATCACCGCCCCGATGAACGTCAAAAGCAATGAACTCGAGCAGTGGAAACAGAAAGAAACGCCGTCTCTATATCAATGCAGTCATACAGAAAGAAAAAGTTTTGGTACATGCGAGATGCGAGTGCCTGCCAGGGACAACGTCTGGATGCCTTTGTTGGTAATCTCAACACCTAGCTCCCACCCCACGACTCAAGTCCACGTCAAAGCGTATTTTACACATCCCATTTCAACTGACGCCCGTGAAGCTGCAGGGAAAATGATGGTTGGTGGTTATTATTTGGTTTGTAATTGCGTTAGATGACATCTGCATTTGGAATACCGCCTCCTCCCATTGTGTTTCAAGCGCACAATCTTCCGTGCAACAATGCTAGTAAATTCGTATCAAATTACCATGTTATCTGACAGATTGCTTTGTCTTTGTCTTGTAGCTATAACACAGAAAAAAAAGAAAGAGAAAACCAATTTCCATAAGTTAAAAAGCAACTGGTGGCAGAACTTGCCTATGAGAAGAAACGAGAAATTTGATTTTGTCGTCTCGACTCAGTTTGATTCTCGAAAAGCTTTTCTAGTCTCGACTTGCTTTATAAATTTATTTACATAAGTTTATAAAGTAATCTTGATAGAATTTCGCACTTAGGGGCCGTCCACATATTACGTAACGCTATTTTTGACCAATTTTAACCCCCTCCCTCCCCCTTGTCACACTTCGTAACGCAAGGCTGAACCCCTCCCCCCCTTCGTTACGTAACACCTTTGGATTTTTGTTTTTCAAAAATTTTGCTTATTTTGGGGGTTATCACAATAAAACAACTATATTTAATGGCACAACTTTTATTACAAAATGCTTACGAGTGGAACATGAGGGTATTTTCAGGCGTTGGTTACAATCACTAACAACTAACTCTGGAAAAGCGTATTCCCTAAATCCAATGCTGCGATAGCCAGAAAACGTAGTTTTATTGTATTGTAATACACGCAGGGTTCGCCACCATTCATGCGGGTGTCTAGTGCGACTTCGACTCCCTTCTGTATGATTCAATTTATATAGGCTATAGTTCGCAATTTTCCAAAACAATAGAAATATTTATGTATCTATCTATCTATCTATCTATCTATCTATCTATCTATCTATCTATATATATATATATATATATATATATATATATATATATATATATATATATATATATATATATATATATATATATATATAAATGAAAGTGACTATGTTTGTAACTTAATAATTCTTAACCACCCGACCGATCTTGATCAAATTTTCAACATAGATGAAGTTCTGACCTGGGATGTTTTTTTTTTTTTTTTTTTCATTTCACTTTGAAGGTGCAACTTGGGGGAGGGATATATATATATGATTGAAAATGACCGATGTTAGTGTCAAATCCATAGTTTTTGGGGTCACTGAGATAAATAGTGACACTTTCGATGCCGTTTAAATCCAAATTCACCCCGCAACTTGGGGAAATGGGAGGATGGCATATATAAATGTTTAAAAATTAGCGATATTCAAAATAGTGTCGAATTCATAGTGTTCGAGGTCGCTGAGATGAACAGAAACACTTTCGATGGCGTTTAAATTAAAATTTAGCGCCGCAACTTGAGGAGGGAGGAGATGTATAAAAATGATCGAAAATCACCGACATTCGTGTCGAATCCATAGTTTTTGGGCTCCGTAAGTTGATTGGTGACCGTTTTGGTGCCCTTTATATCCAAAAATGAAATGTATTTTCCCCGTATGCAAAACGGGTGTTCTAGTTAATTTATATAAAAAGGAAAAGAACTGAATAAAATTATTTGTTTAAAAGATTGTATATAAATTTGCGAATAAAAATAAAAATTACAAAAAAAAGTGTTACGTAACGAAGACCTAAAGCCCTTTTTCTCCCCTTGTCACGCTTCGTAACGCAAGACCGAACCCCCTCCTCCCTTTGCCGCGTTACGTAATATGTGGACGACCCCCTTAGCAACAGAAAAGTCAAATTATATATGGGGATAATTGTTGAATAAAGTACAATAATTTAAATAAAAAGTGCAGACCACTTTTTACCACATATCATATTTGAAGATAAAGATATGGTTTGGTTTGATTTCTTAGTAGTGATGAGCAAATGCAAGACCAAGACCAAGACCCGGGTGGTCTTGGTCTTGGTCTTGGTCTTGCACATGCGGTCTTGGTCTTGGTCTTGCACTGGAACCCTCGGTCTTGGTCTTGGTCTTGGTCTTGCACACCTAGTCTTGGTCTTGGTCTTGGTCTTGCACACCCAGTCTTGGTCTTGCTTGCAAGAGTCTGCAAGTTTTGCTTTTAAGAAATCTATGATTTTCATAAGTAAATTTTACTCTGGATATAAGGGATAATAAATCCTACATTGCGCCAATAGTGAGGGAAATACAATGTATGTTTCTAAATGTAATATATTTTACCTTCGTGTAAGTGTGATGATACTGTACAACATAGGCGATGACCTTTACTTTTTTTTTCAATGGGTGATCACGCTTCACTACTTATAAGATAAATCACAACATTTCGTAATATTTTTATGTTTTAACAGATCCAATACTCTACTGGTTTCCAAACTGGGGAGGCTACCCCTGACATTGAGACGCATGAAAGAAAACCAAGACGGCACAGATCACTGAAATACCATAAATTCCAAAATTATTTTTACACTCTAAAGGCGTCAGATCTTTCTTTTCAACTACGATTAGCTAATCCTTGTATTAAACAAACTTCCAATTAAATATAGAGATTTTGTTTTACTGATTCTAATATGTACTGTATGGGGCAGAAACAAGGACATTACGCAAAAACGATGAAACAGTTAGACTTTCGAAATGTGGGCATGGAGAAAAAAGGAGAGAATCAGCTGGGTTGAACGGAAAACGAATGCGAAGGTTTTAGAAATAGTAGCAGTAGGGGAGAAAAGAAGAATTTTAGATGTAATGAAGAGGACGACATTGGCTGAGGAGGAACTGTATTATGAGGGACGTGCTAGAGGGAGGGGACGAAGGAGATTGTAGTTGAAGAAAGATATTAAGACAGAATATTGCTACGTTAAGACGAAGAGACTAGCTGAGGACCACAGTCATCGAAGCTTCTCAGCTGCAGCAAGTGACCTGCCAATAATGGCAGAATAGCTATTATTATGACGATGATGATATGTTTTGCAATATTGACCAAAATAGAGAGAAAAAATTAAAATAATAATAATTAAACCTCAATATTTTAGAATATGAAATGATATTAAATTTGTGAGTTTTACGTCCTACGATTATGCCGGCTAGGCTAAAGGAGACGGTGATAATGAAAAATGAATGAAAATGGTGGAAAGAAGAAAGTGGGAGGAAACGGGAGAACCCCGAGGAAACCCACGCACACGGTGTTTGCCCACCACAAAGTTCACTTGGCGGGGGCTGGGATCGAACGCGGGACCCCAAACACCTGAACGCTCTACCACTGAGCCACCGCGGCCACAATATTTTAGAATAATTTGAGTGAAAACTGAAAACGACTCAACTGTCTATGTCTTTTGTGTAAACTCAATTTATATAAATACTTTTGACCTACATTAGAAATACATAATAACGGCATCAAACTTCAAGTTATTTGAAATAAGTACGAAATTACTCTCAGTTGTGAATATAGATTATTTATTGTTGTATAATGTTATATCGTTGAATCCTAGATATGCCGTATACCTAAGGGGGCTATAAGTTATATTGATAAACAATTATTCAACGTATAAGCATCCATCTATGAAATCAAACTTGCGGTCACATGCGCTAAGTTTTTGTCAATGTCATGAAAATGTTATTTCAATATTAATTTTATAAGTACACATTAAAAATTTCCAACGGATGCTTGAACCTCAGAGCCAAGGCCATACCCATGTAGTCGGCACCTATGGTGTACGGAATTGCCGATGTTCAATATTACATTTCTTTAGTTTTGGAAGAAGAACACCATTAATATGTTTTGAAATAAAATGAAATATCTACTTTAACGTCCCACGATTATTACACTGAGGCTAAAGGAAACAGTGATGATGAGAAATGGTGGAATGAAGAAAGTACGAGGAAACGGGAAAACCCACACACAGGGTGTTTGTTCGCCAAAGAAGCTCACATAGCGCAAGCTGCGATCGAACCAGGGCCCCATGTACCAGAGGTGCACGCTCTGCCACTGAGTTACCGTGTCCATAACATGCTCTAGTTTATTTTTGCTTATCCACTTCTTAAGGACACAACTATTCTTCGTATGATTTCATAAAATCCAATCATGGGCCGTCGTGAATGATCAAATGATGACCAAAGTAAATCAGACACTGAAGTTATTATAGCTTGTAACAATTCATAGAATTATGCTGTCGGTCGTCTCGTGAACAACCGATTCAAAAAACGACATACTGTAGCTATATGTTACAGGAGCAAATTGACTCACATGGATTGCATAAACTACTGGGAACAAATTCACTCCGGCGGTATTTTTACTGGAGCCAAGAAGTTCACGTGAAAGATGTAATGATTTTTCCCCTTCCTTTTTACATTCTATAAAAAATCAAGTAGTACCTTACTTGTGCAAGACTCTTGCGCAAGAGTCTTGGTCTTGGTCTTGGTCTTGCAGATATGGTCTTGGTCTTGGTCTTGGTCTTGCAGGTATGGTCTTGGTCTTGGTCTTGCATCGGGATTCCTGGTCTTGGTCTTGGTCTTGGTCTTGGTCTTGCATGCAAGACTCTTGCAAAAACTGCAAGACCAAGACTCTTGCGCTCATCACTATTTCTTAGTTTAGCGTCCCTTTCAGCAGCGAGGCTGTATAAGACGTAGACGTTCAGTTTAACGTGGAATCCGAACCACATGAGCTTCCACCGGAATCGAACTCAGGTCCCCCATGCCGAATTGGATGTAAAGAAATAAGTGAAATAAATAATTAAGGAAAAGCAACGCTTTAATATCAGTGAAATAAATAAATAAATATCGAAGATCAACAATAAATAACAAAGAGTAGCGCCTTCCGCATTGCCCCTGTCAGCATGAGTATATATACATGGATCATGGATGGATGGATGGATGGAGTAATTTTAACCATACTTGGTACACATATTACTTACAATCTAAGGGTAAGATTTCCCTAGCATACCTAAGGGGGAGTTGGAGAGAGTGGCATATAAAAATGATCGAAAAGATCGGAATTAGTGTTGCATCCATACTTTCCGCGGCCGCTGAGATAAATAGTGATATTCCCAATGGTGTTCGAGCCGAAGTTAAACCTCAATTAGCATCCGTGCTGGAGGATGGAGACATGTAAAAATAATCGAAAACGACCATATTAGTGTGTAATAAATAGTTGCTTGGTCTCTAAGTTGATTGATGATAGTTTCGATGTCCTTTAAGACTAAGTTCAGTTCCCATTAACATCCCTTGGGGAAATGGTGACATGTAAAATAATCGAAAGCGACCGATATTAGTGTCAATCCTTTGTTTTCGGGGTTCCTAAATTGATTTTTGATAGTTTCGATTTCTTTTAAATGTAAGTTCAGCCCCCAGTAGGGGTAAGACCGTGTATTACCTTAAGGAGCGCAGAAAGTAAAAATAATAAAAATGACCTATGTTTGTACTGAATCCATAGTTTTCGCCTTCCCTGAAATGAAAGTGATATTCCCGATGCAATTTGTGTCCATGTTTAATAACCATTAGCACTCCTAGGGGGTGAAAAGAGGGCAGCATATAAAATAATCGAAAATTATCAATATTATTGTTGAATTCATATTTTTCGGGGTAGCTGAGGCGAATGATCACATTCCCAATAGAGTTAAAGTTCAAGTACATCTTCCACATATATGAGGGGTGAGAAGGTTTGGGAAAGAAAATGTCTCAAATGATCGAGATTAGTGTCAAATCCATAGTTTTCGATGTCAAGTTGTTAGGTGACAATCACGATGACAGTTAAGCCAAAATTTTGGAAAGAACTGGCATGTCAGATAGATTTCCTATGGAGCCTTCTGTTCCAAAAATGTGAAAAGAAGTTTTTATTTATTTATTTATTACAAAATTTTGAAATCTTTCCGAATGAAAACTTAACTATAAGGTTTAAGACAGGAGCGTCATTTCAGATTTTGCTTGGGGGGGCAAGACCCCTTGATATAAGTAAAATTTCACGTTTTTCACTGATTTACTACTATTATTTGATAAAATCTATATACACCTCAAACTCAGGGGGGGCAAATGCCCCTCCCTGCCCCCTAAATGACGCCCCTGGTTTAAGAACATGTAAAAACAACACAACGTGCGTAACTACGAGCCAAAAAATAAGACGCAATTATTTAAAAGATGGTTTGGGTTCTATTTGCATTTTTATCGAGACATTGGACGACTTTCTGAAAAAAAAGGACAATTTCGTTAAAAACGAGACATCTAATCATCCTTCCTGTATAGTACCACTTGGATCCTCTTTATTTCTTTGTATAGACTTTATGCCTGCTTATTTCACTGGAAATGCAAATATGTTTTTTAAATATATTATAAAGATTGTTGGTTGTAAAATCAGACAATGTAATACAATAATAGTCCTATATATATATAAAACACACAAAGGCATTTAAATAGTCCCACTATTATTCTTGTAGTGCATTCTCGTTCTACATAGCACTCTTTCTAATTGAGATCGAATTAAAAGTGAACGCGGTCGTTTGAAGTAGAAACACAGGAAAGTAATTTGAACACTTTATTGTGGAAATACCTACTGATTAACCATCAACTCATAAGAAGTAAAGTCGTTTTCCATCACTTGAGAACGAGTTCTGTAATGACTTCTCCTGTAATCTACACCAAACAAGATTTCCCCAAGATAAAAATCACTGTTTAAATGAAGAAAGGTGTGTTTGCTGAAATTGTCAGTTCAACTAATAACAGATTCCACTTACTTGACTTACTGCTTCCACGTTTGTTGGTAGTTGCAACAGATGGCGTCTTACCAGTCTATCTCTCTCCTTCTTCAATGATATTTTCTTGAAGAAAACCTATGAATCTTAAAGACAGTTGTTCAAGGAAAAATCACATTTACGTTGTAAAGAAAAAATGTATTTTCGACTTATTTATAGCAGAAAAGCATGAAAAGAAAACATCGAACATAGCCACAGTTCATTACGATCAGGGCTGAAGATTGAGGTTTGCAATTTTAAACATTTTTTCGAAGACAAAGGGGTGGGAAGTTTTCTCTTTAAAAAAATATCTTAAGTAAAATCAACATAAATATTCTTCATATTATATTTTTATTTTTATTATTTGTTGAAGTTTAGCATTCGTTTTCAGCACCGAGGCTATATTAAACATGGACCTAGCTTAAAATGGAATGGGTTATGGCTTGACTGCTCTCCAATCGGTAATCAAACCCAGTATCTCATGTACTGCAGTGAGATTCAAACCCAGAATTTCTCGATTGTAAAGTGACAATTCTAACTGCTTATCTACGCGAAACTCGACGAAATGAATACGCAATAAGTGTATTCTTAATTTGGAGTTCCAAAAGTTCACTACGGTTTAAACAACCTGATAAAACTAGAATAATACTTAATAACACTGTTATACAGAAATCAATAAATATTAAAAATGAATTTTCTTTCTTTTATTACTGGTAAAAAGGATGTGATTTTTATAGACATTTGAAAGCTGAAGTTAAATACAGGGGAAACGTGGGCCACAATAAGGAATTTTAATTTTTTTCAATCCTATAGAAACATGGTAGCAAGTACGTAAAAACTTTATAATGTACATAAGTTTTAAGGTAGATTTATTTAAACTGTTTTGAAGAAGCTTTACGGAGTAATTTTTGATAATTTTGAAGTCATACCAGGGCTGGATCCAAAACCGACTTCTGGGGGGGGGGGCGGTGGGTTGTCATACTGCTACTTTTAAGGGCTCCAAACTATGGAATGGATTTTATTTATATATATAAAATAAGAAAGTTTTCCACTTCTGGGGGGCAATCGCCCCGATCGCCTCCCCCTGGATCCGCCCCTGAGTCATACAAAATGTTTACTTTACCCGGCCTAGTCGGGCAAAATGGACACGCTCCCCGCAATGTCTGGCTTTAGGAAGTCAATAAATAAAGAACTCATAGGTCTATAACAGTTTCATTTGTAGAAAATAAAAAATAAAAAATTACGAGAAACAGATTATATAAGAAAAATGAAAATGATATTATTAAATAGGCCAACCACAAGTTTACAATTAGCCTGTATTCTGAAATTGAAATGAAATTAAATTTTTGAGTTTTACTTCCCACGGTTATGCTGGTTAGGCTAAAGAAGACAGTGATGATGAGAAATGAATGAAATGGTGGAATGAAGAAAATAGGAGGAAACGGGAGAACCCCCGAGGAAATCCACGCACACGGTGTTTGTCCACCACAAAGTTCACTCCAGGGACTCCATCACCAGAGGTGAACCCATGCACCACTGAGCCACTGCGGTCCCCGAGATAGTTTATGAGTAATCAGACTAAATTATTTGAGCATTTTCATTTTTGTATGATTCTAGACATTGTTTTTACAGTGATAGATATGTTGACTGAAATTCAAGGAAGAACCTGACTGAAATTCAAGAATAAGATTTAGAGTAATGTCTAATAGTGTTCACACATGTACTTTTTATGAAGTATTGCACAGGAATGCTTACAAAGAATAGGAATACAAAATGTTTCATTTCGTCCTTTCTTACTGAGTGTCCTTCTGTACCGAATTATAGTCCAGCAATAATGTGGTAACATTGTGGACATCGATTTCCCTTCATGCTGTTTCTCCATGGTAGCTATATCTTTATGTAACTCTTCATAGTGATCGTTCGATACATCACTGCAACTTTCTGAAAAGATATCCAGATTTCAATACATGAAATGTATTTTCAAAGTCAAGTTTTATCACTTGATTCACAAATTCCCTGTTGGCGTGTCCTTTACTTCCAAGGAAGTTTCATGTTATTTTATTTCAACCTATCCGTGCTTTCTTTCCTGTTTCTGTTAGCTATGTTTCGAACTTCTGGTATTGCTAAAGTTATCGAGTCTGAAGACCTATAAATAAGTATACCATCTTTAATTCAAGCATTTGATGGACAAGGAACTTTGTAAGCAAGATATGCAAACCTTCTACTTGTTGAAGCCGTAGCCTTCACAACTTGTTTAATTAGAGGCAGTTTCATATGACGAAATACCAGATTTTTCCACTGCACATTTTACATATTACTATCCTACCAGTACTTACTTACAGAGACTGAATGTAAATATGAAAAAGAGATTTAATAGAAATAGTGCGGTTTACACTCACTCTGTATCTCCAGAGAATTATATAATAAATCTATTTACGTTCGTAGAAAGCGATGCTTACTCATTGAGACTTCAACATGTTAATGCCAAAATCTAAGAACATCATAAAAAATACAAAAATAATGTTGCCGACTATTTTCACAAAATCCTAAAATAGAACCTCTGTAGCATAGTGTAATATCATCACTGTACTTGTATGCTCACTGTATACATGTGAAAGAATGATGGCAAATACTAAACTAAAAGATCAATGCAAAACCAATATTTTTAAAAAGAACTTCGTATACTACCAGCACCCTGTTTGTGTATCTTAAATTTACTGATATTTGTAAAGAGGCACTTAGATGGTATCCTTACTCGTGTAGAAGAACAAAACTTTTCTATTGTAGAACACAGAACTGTACTATATGAAAAAAGGTGTAAATACGTGGGTATCATGCTTTACAAGAAAATTCTTATAGTTATAAAGACTCAGGACTCTGTCGCTAAATACAGAAAATAACTCCAAAAATATTTATGACAACACTGCTTTTACTCGGTAGAGGAATACAGGAATTGCTAACTACAGTAAATCAGTGTCATTGCTTGTTTCTGGCATTAGATATGCGTACAAGAATTTTTACATACACTGCAAGTAATTATTACTTATTCTATTTAATAATAATGCAAAATGTAAGGCATAATTATTAACCTAGTGTGTGTAATTTATATTATTATTGTTCTTTGTACTTTTATGTTGATCTATAAATGACGTGTCCCCTTCAGATGCATTGCAATACAGTGCTAAATGTATGAAAAAAGGACGAAAATACAATACAATACAACCATCTTTGAGAAGGGGGAGAGCAAATGAAAAGTATGCCATTTTGAACTGCTTATTAGAATGTGTAAAAATACTGATTTTTTTGTTTGTTTATGGCGCTTTAAATAACTTTGTAAGATATTATTTTTTTGCTTATTGTTGTTCACTTTCTGAACTTTGACATAATAGCTCCAACTAAATGTTAAAAGAATTGTTTATAGTACTTTAACAGTTGCTTAATAGTGGTAATAGTAGAAATGATGCAAATACATTATAATATTTTGTATGCAATAAGCATTAAACAAATAAGTGGGACAACAAAGCTGTTTACTTACTAAGTAAAACCTATTTATAAGTGATTATAACTGCCGTGAAATATAACATATTGTGTTATAACACAAGTTGAGCGTTCAAAAATTGTTCTGTTATATACGTATGTTATTTGTACTTTACCTGGAAGAAATTAAACTAATGAAATAGTACTTAATGAAAAAAAAAGTAAAAGAGATATTGCTGTTTATTACTTATTCAAATGCTAAACTATCAGATTTATTCTGCAATCTTCAAGAGAAATTTCACATTAATGAGTCATATATTTTCTTTGTTGTAACATCTCGTTTCTTAGTAATCGTTAAGAAACATGATGATTTAATTCATTTATTCTGAGAAATGACTCCTCTAAGTTGATGGCAAGCTATTAAGAGTTAAGACATACTTCATAGAGATTAGCAACAGAAAGGGTTTATCTTTTAATATCCTTTAATATCTGGGCCTATTTTTTATAATATTAAAACTAAAAAAAATTCTATAAAATACTATTATCTGCAGTAAAACGTACAAGAATAAAATAAGACAAAAACCGATAACAGATTTGCATTTTTGGTGATCCTCTAGCTTCAAACCATATATCACACTGCTCTCTTCCCACTCCAAAAAAAAAAAAAAAAAAAATCAGTTGGATTCAAGATGGTAAACTTTAAAATGGTAGCTGTGATTGTCATATGCTCCCTTAGTAAGAGCCCCACTGTTAATAGCCATAAAGCAGATTTCATTCCAATTCCCGCGATCATTTCAAACTTGCAAAAGTGTATCCAGACTACCATATGAGTTGAATATAACTCACGCTAGTTTTAAGCCCGCGTCGTGGATCATCTATCTTTATCTTGGGAGCCATGTGATGCTCATATGACTCACGGTAGTTTTAAGCCCGCGTCGTGGATCATCTATTTTTATCTTGGGAGCCATGTGATGTTCATACGACTCACGCTATTATTCTGTAATATTTATGTAATCTGATGGGTTGTCCCCCTAAAAGAAAATACTCTGTAATTAGATAACTTATGACAAACAAAAATAGGAAACATAACATTTTTTTCATTGAAGTAGAAAGCATAGTGTAACTAAGGATACATGTCCCTCCGCGTGCAAATATCAAAGGAGTCCTCCTCTTTACACATTCATGAATACGTAAAATTTATACAGCAATAAAACATTTTGTCTGACTTTTGATGTTCCGTATAGTCACTCACCACTTGCTCATATTATACAAAAATCGCATGTTATTATTGTTCAGGGCTGGATTTTAAGGTGCAAAATTATGGTCGGAAAAAGGGAAAGAAAGGTGCTAAAAAGTGCTCGGAAAGATGCGAACAAAAAACTCTGCTGATAAATTCATGTATTAAGGTGGAAAACAGTAACATGAATATTCTATATTCAAGAACAAAAAAACTTACTTCCACAAACAAAGGTAGATTATTGCTTTTCGAGAAGCTTGAATTGGATTATGCTCAACATTTCTATGTTCTTGGGCGTAAGATTATGATGCTTGGAGCTCAAAACATCCTTGTGTGCGCAAAAACTCCTAAAGATACGCCACATTGACTTGATCCCTAGTCTTCCGTTGCAAGCGCTGCTATCGGCTGAATGAACTCCACTCGCTTTCTCTCGCTTAGCAAGAGCTGAACCCTTATTGGCTCAACGCGTGGGTGTGTGAGGGTGTGAACTTTAGTTCGCATTTTTGCCACGGCTCAAGACATTTTGGCAGCACAATATCAACATCAACGGAAACCAGTGGAGCACATCTTTTAAGCATACAGAAGGGAATTTAGTTGAAGTTACAAAGTTTCTGCGATCCGGATCGTTTCTCAAATTTAATTGAAATTTGGCTTTGGCATTTCGGTCAAGGTTGTTCCTCACACTTGGCAACTTCTTCCATTGTTTCTCCTTCTGCGTACCTTCTTCTTCCAAACTCATGAAATTGCATCAGGTAAATACTGTACTTGTAGACGTACACTGTGAGAAGTTCCAACTCCAGGGCTTCGTCTCTGAACAATTGTTGGGCATGCTTGATGGCTGCTATGTCTGTTTATTCTAGAGTATGAGTAAATCTTTTGGTTTTGTTGAAGACTTTGCACAAGAAAACTGCGTATCTTGTCCAGGTATCTCACTTGGTTATGAGAAGGAACTGTGGTAGGTGAAGTTCAGTTACTTTTTTAATCACCGGTCATTGCTGTAATGTCAAACCTTGCAATCTATCGCCCAAGGTTGTAATTAATCATCATCTTACAACAGTAGACTTGACATTTAACTTAGCTGCTTAAATGAAATAAAAATAATTAATTTCCGAAAAAACATAAAAAGGATGGATAAAGGATGTTGGTGAATCAAAGAGGTAAAGAAAAAGAAATGTGTAAATATCATGAAGAAAGTGCAAAAATTGTGCCCATTTTGCTTTATTTTATAGCCCGAAATATATTGAACTCTGGGAATCAAAACAGCTACAATTTTGAAAAGGTGCTGCCTTAAAATTCACTCTTTAATTATTATTATGCTCAGCTTGATTTTTTCTTCCATTGTTCCTCCTTCTTCATATCTTCTTCTTCCGAATTCGTGAAATTATATCAGGCAAATACTCTATTTGTAGCCATATACTGTGATAAGTTCCAACTCCAAGGCTTCACTGAGCAATTGTTGGGCAAGCTTGATTTCTATTGTGTCTGTTAATCTAGAGCACGAATGAATGTTTTGATTTTGTCGAAGTTTTGGCACATGGAAACTGCACATCTATTTCCAGATACCTCACCTGGTTATGACAAGGCTATATATAGAGAAATAAAAGAATAGTATTAGAACCTCCTGGATACAAATGCGACAACCTCTACCAACAGTGGATTTGACCTTGTTGTGACGTGAGTTTTGTGATGACTTGATGCACGCTCAAGTAGTGTATAGTTATGGACTTAGGTGCTTCTTAGTCAGTAATGACAATGTTCGCACCTCAAGGACAAAATTTATTTCTGTTTGACAATGGTACTCATGGACTCCTAAAAGTCTGATGCCTCGATCACACACACAGCTAATACTAGTAAGCTGTCCGAAAGCAGCCTTATTAAAAGTGTATTAAGGTTGATGTCAACAGAAGCTAGTGACAAACAATCGAAAAAACGCACAGGATGGCACAAGGTTGATTTTCACGATGAGTATTACATCCAGCGAGCTTGCAGACATAGGAAAAAGAGCAATTAATTATCCAATACAACAGTGGTCAACTCGAAAATGTATCCCCTATGGATTATTTTAGTAGACGCATCTTGGTTTACCTGCTTCTTACCCAAATTCAGCAGCTTCTTGTGAAACAAACATAGGATTGACGATAGAAGACTAGGAAAAGATTTGCTTGTCTGATGACTCACGGTTTGAGTCCGCTCTGTGGCGGGACATGAGGCGCTGAACGCCTGTTGCACGCTGTCAACAGTACAGACGGATAGTGGTATGGAAGCAGGCTGGACACATCGGACCAAGTTGTCCTATTTACCCAAGAGGATGGTGTGTCTTAAGAAGGTAATGCATCTAGCCATCGTGTACATCCTTTATGCGAATTATTTGACAAATAGGACTTCTAGAATATTTAATGGCTCCCAAACTACTTGCACTTCAATTCCGTTGAGGAACTGTGAGACACTATAAAGCAGTACAACACACCGAACCTTTCGAGAGATCTCCATCTCAGCATTAACCCTGTATTTTACGTAACCTGGTTGGCTATACC
Organism: Thermobia domestica; assembly: GCF_964235325.1. Taxonomy (NCBI): domain Eukaryota; kingdom Metazoa; phylum Arthropoda; class Insecta; order Zygentoma; family Lepismatidae; genus Thermobia; species Thermobia domestica. The sequence continues at coordinate 163,748,571 of NC_137462.1, read as the reverse complement.
AGAGGACGACTACCGACGTATTATTATACCTTTATATCTTCGCCACTTTGGATCTCTACTGTATGGAAGGCGAAAGCAGGATCTAAATTCCTATTGGCAGGTGTAATAGTCCAGTGATTCATCAGTGTATATTTAAACAAGTTAACATAATTTGGATAAAATATTTGCAATCTTTTACACCAATTTCATGGTCATGGCCGAGAAAATATTCCTGAGAAGAATCCCTTGTGATTGAGATTAGTGTATGATATTACATTTTCATCAGATCTTGAGTCCAATGGCCGCAACAGAGTCTCCTTTCCCACAGAACAGTAAAAGACACCAACAATAGTGTATTTTCTCATTTGTCATATAGAATGATATGACAATATATGCATTCATTATATTCTGGAGTATCCCATTTTTGTTGTCCATTACATCATAAGTTCTGAGGATCCCTTGTCGCTGCTGCTATATGCGTTTTCATTCTGGGATACGAGATTTTCTAATAAGTTAATCAGAGGACGATGGCTGGAGTGATTAATTTCGCCTTAAAGTCATGAAGAATGTATGACAGCGTCTTGAAATCATTGTGAATTATTTTTTGATTAATCTTTTCTGTCATGGCAACGAATAAAAACAAATGCACTGATTAAAATGCCTACCATTATCATCTCTGGGTTCCTGTTTTATGTCTTTAGACACAACACTTTATTTTCATGTAGTAATGCTTCTACCAGTTTTTGAAGTATATTATGTCTTTGGTTACAATTTATTTGATCAGCGACGTTCCAGAGTTATCGTTTGTACAGTAAGGGACACTTCTGGATGATACACTTTTGCCGTAAATTTCCATATGGGTGTACCATCCAGAAGTGTCCCTTACTGTACAATGGGATAAGTAAGACTACGAAATTCGAAAGTTCTGTCATCTCTCTGGAGTGATTTACTCTCCTGCTATTTTGCACTGGATAATATTAACATGTCTGCATTTAACATTTAATTAGAAGCGGAGTTTCAAAAAATCAACAATATCCCATAAAGAATAATTACGCTCTTTCTGGAATTCGAAACTATGCTACGCATAAGTATGGGATGGCCTATAGAGCAGCTATTTCGTTTGTCTGTCAAAGTATCAGAGCAGAAGGGACCATTTAATTTGATACACCCCTGTATTTTTAGAACTAATAAATACAAAACGCTGAAATTTCGTCCCATACAAATATCAACAGGGAGATATACAAATACGACAGTAATTACGCAAGCGACACAGACATTGTAACGCACATTCAACATACCTTAATGTTGAATACTACTGTCATCATATGTTATTCAACAAAGTAACGAGGAATTGAATATTTGACTTTTGTCAAAGGACTTTATTTCGAAAAAGTGTTTAGGTAAATATCACATCGGATTACGAAAATGGCTTTCAATAGATGTTAAAATCGTAATGTCGTTTACAGCAATTTGATATACCGAACCATTGAACCATTCCGGACATGTGTAAAAACGGTTAAAATTGATATATTGCTTCAAATGGTGTGTTTGTGAGAACTTTTTAAAACATTTTTTGATTTACTTTGTTTCTATGACATTAAACCAATACTTTGTTAGCTATAATTACAGTAAGTTCTCAGAATTACGTAATTTTAAGCAGTGTTGCAATCTTTACCATTATTTAGCATATCCTCAGCACAGTTTGAGATAATAAGTTACTTGAAACGGTCTTATGATCTTCCCATCTATTGGGAGTGATCTATACGATTGGATGAGATACTCATCGAAGCAGTTTTTAGAAATCAAAGCTTTTGAAAAATGTCGATTTTTCAATCCCTTGTATCTATGTTCTTATTCATTGAAAATCCATAATATCATGATTATAGTATTATGTGAATTGTCCCGATATATATGAATCATTTACATTGCTCTACTACGAATCCACCGAATCAGTTACATCGATTGTAACATTAATAAGTGGTGTGAGTGTCAATGTCTATCGAGGTCAACTGCCATCCAGAAAGAATCGATGTAATTATTTCATGGACTGGTAGATGAAATAATATATATAATCTTTTTTACTGTGCAACGCTATAGCCAACTAGGCCTATTTTATATTTATTCCAGACTGAAATGTCCAGTATTTGATTTGTGGTATTTGAAACCTGAAATCGTTGAATAAGAAAAGAGGATATTGGTCTAAAATGTAAATTTTATGACTTCTAGTCCCCTCTCTTTCCATTTACAGAATCATTTGTATTTGATAAACACATAAATATTGCTAAAAGAATTACGATATAGAGACTGTAATTGAATTCTACAAGTGTCGTGTCTTAGAATAAATAAATCGGTAAGTTATATTACTTGAAAAATCAGGTATAATTTACTTTCGTTGAATGCAATTATTATGAAGTTCTCCATTCTCGTGATAGTTGGAGAGTTCTTAACAGTTCAAATAGAGACGCATTTATATATATATATATATATATATATATACAGTATATGTACCTCATAAAACAAAATATGGGAAGCATTAATGATAGTAGTAGCTTTCACATAGTTCGTGTGGGCTGAACTGGAATTCCTCATAGTCTGATTATCTCTCTCTAAGATATTTATACTTTACCAAGGGTAATCACTACAGAGACACCCAGTTACGGCATCAGTGATACATTTGTGACTCATATATACATGTTAGAAGTACAAGAAGTCCACAGGATTACCTCTTGTTGTACAACTAGGCGTTGTTTCTGCGGTAACGTTTGATGGGATGAATTCTCTCCTTAAAGACTTTACGCACAATAAAAGCCGCCGCAAATTTGAACTAGTTTAACTGTAACGAATAGGAAGAGAATAAAGATACAAAGAGAAACAGAAGTCAGTGCATAATGAACCGTAGCGCTTGTGCATTGATATGTGTACCATATGTGTTTTCTCTTCTATAAAAACATATATACATGTGGATCATCCACCCACACACTAAATACATACATTCCTATAATGCACTGAAGAGTAGATATATGCATATTAGATGTCTTTCCTTTTTCTCTCTCTCTTTCTTTCTGTCTTTTATCTGTTAACAAAAACCAGATCAGTTTTCTGTCATGCGTATCTGAAGCGGGATATATAGTTTACTCTGAAATTTAATTTGCATGCAATGATTTTTAACACGTGGGTAGGTCGCGGCTCTTTTTATCATTTTCGTCTCTTAGCAAATCTGCTTCTTCTTCGTAACACGCCTTGTCGGCGACTCATGCTAAATACTACCACCACCACTAATAATAATAATAATAATAGTAATAAAATAATAACCTGACAACTTTCACAGAAAATTACGTTGGTGCATCTTTTTCCGTAATAATATTATTGGGGTTTTTTCCTCAGTAAAGGAAAATTAGCATTTACACCCAACTAGAGTGTGAAATATGCTGAGCATAACGAAATATTGAATAAGGATAGGAGAAGACGAAAAATTATATAATAACAACATCGAGGAAGTCTCCACGTAAAGAATAAAGAGCAGATGTTGTCGACAGATAAACTTCTGGATTTTTCTTTCCTATTTTTTTATTTTTTATTTTTTGGAAAGTTTCTTCTGGAAAAGGGAGGGTGTCGTTTTCTAAATTAATAATAAACGATTCAGAAAAGCATCTCTTCTTGTTCAGATGGGTGAAAATTATATCGTGTCTATATGAGAAGGTGCGTTGTATATTTCCGGTGGCACGACCGAGCATCATATGTACGTAATCACACTCCTATGTGCTTTGTCATTTTTATTACATTTTCGCATTTTGTGGTCACAGCCTGTTAACGGCGCCCTGTTATTTTAAACGTGAATTACAACATTTCCAGCAGGCATTCCTCTTTTTTTAAAAAAGGACACAAACCATATATTTTTCAGTACACGTGAATGAATATTTTTACAGTGATTTCCAAGGTGAAGTTAAGTCCTCGTCGTAACGAGATAGGATAATACACAATAATTTCTCGAACAGAAATTGCTAGTCAAGGATGTAATGAGATGTTGCCTTTTTCCCCAAGTAGCTATAAGGAAGGCGTGGTATCGTCGGTACAGCGGCTTACGAACACAGCCTCCCCCTTCTTTTCTCCCTTCGTGTATCCAGGCAGTTTTAGCAGTAGTAATAGCAGGAGTGCTACTACTACTAGTAGTAATAGTAATAGTAAAGTACACCAAAAGCGTCGTGTGCTTATACCAAAGAAAATCACGTGGTGAAAGTCTTTCGAAAACGCGTAATTACTCGTTTATTCCGCGTGAAGAAGCAAGTTTTTTCTTTTTTCTTTCTTTTTTTTAACTCAATTTTACTAGTACTTCTGCAAAAAAAAAAAGAAAAAGCATATTCACCCGATTACCAGTAAAAAATCACTTGTAGTTACGTACATTTGTTTTTATTTATTTATTTTACAATTTCAAATATTTTTCTGCAATCTTATCTTGTTGTCTACATTCTAATTAAGGAAAATATTGCAGGTTCATTAACAAAATTGCTGTTGAAATTTCTCGTTTTTTCGAAAACTAAGCATAAGAATTTACACTTACTCATGTAATTTTGATCAGTTCAATTACATATATCGATTAGCATTTATCTCATCTTCGGACTTCTGTTTTTCGTTATTAATACTCGTATTGTAGAATTGTATATTGGTGTTTCCGGAAAATTCATTGAGATATATCCGGCAAAGAGACTTGGTAGGATCAATAATAAATATCATTTGTAAATACTAGTGCTGTTAGCTGCAATTTGTCATACTTGTTAGTAATTTCATGATACTCATAACATACAATTTTAAAAACACATATACCTATTTTCATTCATTCTACATTAGTAACGATACAAGTATCTCTTTACAAATTCCTTCTCTGTAAAAAAAAAAAAAATAAAAATAATATATATATATATATATATATATATATATATATATATATATATATATATATATATATATATATATATATATATATATATATATATATATATATATATATATATATCTTGGAAATCACTCGAGACTACCAAGCGTCTCCACATGTTACTTTGGGCAATATTGCACCTTTTGCACCTTTCATATAGAAATTGTATTAAATAAATATATCACGTTCCTTTTCCTTCCGTTCTACGTCAAGCAACTAAAACCATTATAACTCGTGTTTAATTATTTTCATTGAAAAGTTCAAATACCAAAATATTTCGGTTTAATGTCCCACGTTTATGACCTTTAGGCTAAGGGAAACGATGATTAAGGCAAAATGGATGATGATGGAAGCGAGTCGATTTTGAGTTTAACGTCCCTTTCAGCAGCGAGACTATATGAGACAGAACCTACTGATTAAAGTGGAATCCGAACCACATGAGCTCCCTCTGGGATGATGGAAGCAATAGTGGAATTAATGAGAGGGAGTAAACGAGAGTATTCTCCCAGAACACCCACGGATACACGCTTACTTGGCCGGCGATAGATACAAGAACACCACGCACCAGAAGTAAGCAATCTACCACTGTGCCACCGTGCTGCGCAGTTCAAATACCAAATTTCAGGTCTCTAACCATAAAAAGTTCCAAGATATGGACATATTATAGTAATTGCAACCTCAATTTTCCGCTTTTTCCCTTCCACGCAAAATTTCCAATAAATAAATAAATAAATAAAACTTCCTTAGTGACATTTTGTGTGACAAATCCCATGCACTGACCAAATTTCAAGTTTAAACGAGAAATATTACAGCACACGTTACTCTTTACGCATACATACGATCGAAATCCTTTCTTATTGAAATTGCCGCCCGAAGTTTTTCTCTACAATAGAAATAATGCTAGAGTCTGATGAGAATCATAAGGGGATACTTTATTCGTATAAAAAAATAATCACAAGGTATTATTATTATTATTATTATTATTATTATTATTATTATTATTATTATTGATTTTTCTTTTCGTTTTCCTTTTTCTTTTTTTTTTTTTTTTTTTTTGTTGCTTCGTATATTAAGCACAACATTTACTTATGAAACAGTTGCAAATCGGGACCCAATATTGCAAAATTGTCATAAAACGTCAGGAAGATTGTAACTTGGAAATTATTAAAATATTTGCCAAAATCCTTTCTTTTCCAAATTCCCAAATTTTTCATTAGATTAAACTTCACTTTAAGTGTGCGAAGTCTAATATTTATCATTTCCGAATCCCTTTTGAATTCTTGTTTTTCATTTGGTTCTAGCTATTTTAACTACTATAGTTGGATGGCGTAGAAGAAACAAAGATTCATTTTTAAGGGAAACCAAACAAGTGAAATTAAAATAATATAGGCCTAATCAATATTCGTGAATTGAAATCAAATGAAGTTTCTAATTTAGTGTCCCACGATTATACACCTGGGCTAAGGAGACAGTGATGAAGATAATGAAATGAAATGTTGGAATGAAAAATGTAAAATTAAATGGGAAAACACCAAGGAAATCCATGCATATTATGTTTGTCCACCACAGTGGCATGTGCTGGGATTGAAAGGAATGTCAAGCACCAGAGGTGAAAGCTATATCACTCTGTTACCGCGACTTCACAATCAACGTTTGTGTAAGACTCTCTGTATCAACCTATCCGTTTTCCCTAAACGTATTACTATCCGTTTATTTTAAGTGTCTATTTTATATTCCCACTGATTTTTTAAAAATCAATTTCCGTCTTAGTAGATGCAGTCAAATTAATTTCGTCACTACGAAAGCACAAAAGTTCTAAAAATTTGCATTTTCGGTTCGAAAGGGCACGGTTACTAAGTGACGAAACCATAGTCCGTTATGTAGCCAATTCACATTTATTTTTTTTAAAAAAAGAATATAATTTGCCTTTCTTCCTTACCTTTGATCCATGATATTTATTCTTTGAAGTTTTTTGTTTCAGAAATTTAGTCTAAAATATCATTTTTGTTTCATCGTAATGTTTTATTAAAATAGCTCGGTGCCAAAACATAATCAATATAATTTTCATATAAAGCATATTTCTTAAGGTGTGTTCACATTAGTCGATAAGTCGAGCGAATTGTGTCTCACTGTAAGTCGAGTAACAAATTTAGGGATAAAAATGAAGTCGAGGGATTTTTTTTTCTTTTTCAGAAAAGTTCAACATTTGTCTCACGCCCAGGATGGGAAACTGGGTACAACGAGTAAAGTTCCTAAACTCCATGATATCATCAATTTAAAGGATTTGGAAAAGATTATTTCCAAGTCGAGGCCGGTAGAGAAAAGTTGTCTCTTCCAACAACGTTTACAAATACGTGTTCTTGCAATTTCATTCAAAATAATTACAGCATCAGCCGCGATTCCACGTGGCCAAGTCACTTCGCATGTTTCCCGAGATTAAACTCTAATGTTGATGCTCGACTTGACAAGAGATTTTGTCGCTGGACAAACCACTCGATGTTTATTTATCAATTTTCTAAAAGTCTAAAGAGAAGTCAAGCGACTTTACTGCCTAGTGTTGATAGACCTTTAGGAACCCATCGGAAACCCTTAAGTGTATTATGTTTGACCAATTCAAAACTAAATTTTGTGTAAGAGAAGTGGAAACCGAAAAATGAGATTAATACCTTACCATGTTGACTGTTTTTTAGTTTAAATGGACAGTAATCGTTGTTAAATAAACACTATCGGCCAATCCATATAGGGGTGATTTTGTATATTGTCCATTATAGCTTTGAAAATATTCAACATGTATTAGAATGATATGTCTGATGAAGGCAATGTTACATCGCCGAAATGTTACACAAACATTATTAACATACTGTATTTTAGTGCTTTGGCAAGTTTCATTAATACAGGGATAATCTGAGGTTCTTAAGTAATATAAATAGTTTTGTTTGAAATAGCAACTATCTGAAGAGCTGGAATTAAGAAGGTGAAGAGGGACATTATATCTGCCATTTTTCGCCATAATCCATCATTTTTATCAATTTCTATATTAAAACTACTAATTGCTGGGCTGAAATCTTTGGCCTGCTGTACACCGTAGGCTAAAATCATGTTTAATTTAAAACTCAAAATATTTATAATTAACAAATTTATTTATTTATTTATTTATTTATTTTGAGTTTACCTAGCAATCACCCCAAACCGAGCATCATATTTTTTAAATCCATATTATTGAGGACTTCGATATACATAACAATCTCACAAATAGGGACATCTGTAAGCATCAGCCAGGCAAGTGATAGCACATGTAGCGACATCTATTAGCGTGACTGTTTACTATTAGGAATAAGCGTGATACACTGTAAGACGTTAGTCGTTTATTATAAAAAAATTTCATTATGCCCCTGGAATTGCTACAAACATTACACATTCTTTAAGCTTGGTTGTATAACATTACAGGATATTAACATTAGTTGCATATTGACATGTTTTTATACTTTATTACTTGACTGGTTGATTGATTTTTCAGTTTAGTATTCCATTCAGCAGCGAACTTAAATGAAACGTGGACCTACAGTTTAACGTGGAATTCGAACCACTTGAATTCCCGCTGGAAATCGAATGAGGGTCGCCCATGTCAAAGGCGTGTACGCTAACCGCTTAGCCAAGAGAAAGCTCTATATTATATTACAAAACTGTTATTTACATGTATAACAAAACTGAGTGATATAGGTGGCTATGAGCTAGGTTTGCAACTGAAGAGTATAAAAACCTTAACTGAGGTTAAGAAAGAGAAACTTAGACGTCAGTTTCCTGAAGATTAATATGCTACCTTTATATTTACGGCTAACGGCTAAGAGTATTAGGTTGGTAAATATTAATCTTCAGGATCTGAAAAGGTAGGGGGATGTATGACGTTACGCCGTCCTACGTGCTCAATTCAGCTTGGTAAATATTAATCTGCAAGGAGGGGTTAAAGTGAGGGAGAACGCGGGAAGACGCAGTTCTCCTACTTCCAAAGAATTCGTGGTCGTCCCTCCACTTTCTAAAATTGGGCACGGGGGACGGCATAACGTCATACATCCCCCTATCTTTTCAGATCCACTTTTACCCCTGTCTACAAGTACTATAAAGGCTATGCTATGTTACAATACGAGAGCAACACTGGTTATAAAGAAATAAATATAGGATTCTTAAATTGAAGTCTTGGTTCTCGATAGAGGGATTAACTATTTTGTGTTTATATCTCTTAAAGAAATAAGTCCACAGAGATATGTATTTTAATTGATCTACACTGAGAAAAAAAATGTAGATGGCGTGTAATTCCTATAGTTTTTGGACTTAACGTACAGCAGACGTATAACTGAAAACGCATGTTTTATAATACTTTCCGTACAAGTGTTTCATTTATACGCACTTTCCGGATGAAACAATATAGGCGGTCAGGATCTCAAATACAAATAGACGCATATAACATACAGCTGACGAATGTAACATAAGTATATGTATGTGGTATACTGTTAGATGTCAGACATCCTGCAATGGCATGATGTAACACCTAAGGGCAGTGCGTATGAATTTATATAAGGATAACGTATGCTCCATACTGATTTATGTAGTAAGCAAGAGGACTCCGTATATTTGACAATACACTGTTGTCTAATAAATGGATTTTTCTCAGTGTATGACAGCATATATTAAACATTGTTTTTAGCTACTTAATATATATTTACCAAGCGATCTAACCTTAAAAAGGATCGTTCCATACACACACCTTTTTCTTTTAAAGACGGGATATTCCCGTTTTCGCTTACATCAACATTCCATCATCGTTTACTTGTCTTAATCATCCGTCTCCCTTAGCCTAAAGGATATAATCGTGGGGCGTTAAAGATTTTATTTCATTTAATTTTTCGTTTAAGGAACACGTCATTACTCTCATTGAAAATAGCCAAAAGGAAAAAAAAATATACAATCCCATGTTATCACCGATTCGCCTCAAATTTTAAAGGCATTCAAAGTGTGAAAAAAAATACACAATGTTATTAGAATTTAATAGAAAATAAATTTATCCAAAAAATGAAACATATACAAATCGCTAGATCTCATTGGCCTGAACAAAATCCTCATGCGTAGTTTTTGAGAAAATCGACAAAAAACTATTTTGTAAAACCAACTTCAAAATAAAGGTAGAAGTTCTCAATTCGACCCTTTTATACTTGTATAGAAGACTGTTCTGGACAAACATCGTGCATCAGATCTTCTCTGGGTGCTCCCGTTTTATCCTACTTTGTACTAATGTTCGATTCCTGGTGGGGTCATTCGGTCGCAAAAGTGTAACATCTTTTTCAGGGCAGCCATTCTGAATGAAGTTTTTTTTACCGGGTTTTCCTCAATCACACCAGGTAAATGCCGGAGTCATACCTAACATGGTCCCAGGACGCTTACTTCCTTCCCGTTTCTTTTTTTCCTCTCCAATTTCCCGAGCAGTGTGATCACTAGGCTTCGGATTTTTGCATATTTGCAGGTTTTATTCCTGATGTGATATTGGTATGCTCTTTAAACAGAAATTCGTTTAAGCTGTTTTGGGGCAAAATAGCAGAGTTTTATAGTGCATATATTTGCATATTTCGGAGGTTAGTGCATGTCTATGTCGTTATTGCATATAAATGCATATTTAAAGGAACGAACAAATTGACTTTTTTTTAACGTTCGACAACTTTTTTTTATAAGTGGAACTTCAAGTTTCTAATATAAATAGACTCAAAATCTTTAAATGGTTCATTATATTAGGTTTAGAATATCTTCCAAGGTCATGTGAAAGAAGAATAACAAAAGATTGGGTGATTCATCCTACTAGCAATAATGCATGAATGTCAGCTTTTTGGAAGAAGATATAAATAACGATGTCAAATCAGCTACAACAAAATTTCTACGACACTCATCTCGGCAGTTAAAGTTGCTACTGTTGTGTGTGTGTGTGGATTTGAAATTGTGTGGTCGTGTGGTTGTATATGAATACCAAAAGAAAAATCTGGGTCTAATTTAGTTGCAGTGCGACATCTTCAAATTCGAATTTTAACTAACTCAGAATTGTGTCCACTTTTTGCCCATTTTTGTCCACCCAAGAACAAAGTTGGTACCATTCAAATTATCAAAGGAGGGCCATTCCAAAATTTCGGCCACTTTGATCACCTGTAGTGCAATATCTTCAAATTCGAATTTTAACTTGCTTAGAATTTTGTTCAATTTTTGTCCATTTTTGTCCACCCAAGAAAAAAAATTTGTACCATTCAAATAAACAAGGGAGGAATATTTTCAATTTTCGGCTACTTCGATCACCTGTAGTGCGACATCTTCAAATTCGATTTTTAACTAGCTCAGAATTTTGTTCATTTTTGTCCACCGAACAAAGAAATGTGTACCATTTAAATAAACGAGAGAGGGCCATTTCAAAATTTGTCCGCATCTATTACATCTTGTCCAATATTTGTCCACAAAAAGTTGTACCATTCAAATAAACGAGGGAGAGCCATTTCAATAAATTCCGCCATTTCGATCACCTGTAGCGCGACAATTTCAAATTCGAATTTTAATTAGCTCAGAATTGTGTCGAATTTTTGAACATTTTTGTACCACGAAGAATAAATTCTGTACTATTGAAATAAACCAGGGAAGGTCATTTAAAAATTTGACCACTTAGATCACCTGTAGTGAGACATTTTTAAACTCGAACTTCAAGTATCTTTGTGGTACAAAAACGTACAAAAAATAGGGAAAATTCTAAGGTAGTTAGAATTCGAATTTAAAGATATCAGACTCCTGATGATTGAAGTGGCCAAAATTTTGAACTGGTCCTCTTTTTTAATTTGAATGGTACAAATTTTTTATGGTACAAAAATATACGGAAATTGGATAAATTCTGAGCTAATTAAAATTCGAATTTGAAGATGTCGCACTACAGGTGATCAAAGTGGCCGAAATTTTGAAATGGCAAGAGATGCTCACGAGACGAGTCGAGACAGGATTTTCCTGACAAAATTCGAGTTGAGACACGGCTCTTCCAATAGAGAAATATACATTTTTCGACTCGAGACATCAATTTTACAGCACATTTTCGAGACGAGACAGCCACAAATCTTGTACCGTACGCATCCCTAAATGACTCTCCTTTGTTAATTTGAATGGTACAAATCATTTTCTTGGGTGGACAAAAATGGACAAAAATTGGACAGAGATGCACTACAACTAAATGGGCCCGAAAAATATTCGGAAATAGTGGATTGAAGTTGAGAGACGTTAACAATTCAAGAAGAAAATATATGATGCAAAGTGTATGCTAAACAAGTAATATTTCCAAAAGTAAGCAAGCTTGGTTTCAGAAGAGGACATTTCTATTATTTTCTACAGCAAAAGCTCAAACGTCAGCAGCGCTCAATTGTTTGGTCATCTTATATTTTCATAGCAGTTTCAAGCCTAATAAGGAGTTCATACAACTGTGAAACAACTCAGATGTGGCTTTTTTTTAAATACTCGACAGAGTTCATCCTAAAGAAACCGTTGAAGAATGTATTTCAGGAAGAAATGAACAACCATTTGGAAATGAGCTCTAAATTAATTAAAATATTTGCTTTACAAAATCTAAAACTTGTCACAGCAGTTACTTTCTGAAAGAAGGAGATAAGTTTCCAAGTTTTCCTTTAAGGAGTTTATGAGAGTATTTAAATATAAGCTTGTGTTGATTTGATACACATCTCGGTTTCTCGAAACGTAACTTTCCTAAGCCTTCTGTTATATTTTCTATAACTATACCTTCTTCCTATTCATGCTCCATGTATCGCTCAAATCACTTTATTCCATTTTAAAGTATCAATATTATATATACATTGCAAATTATTACTGTTTGAAACGGCCAATGTTACGCTAGAAGAAAATATTTTGGGATTTACACATAATTGGATACAAAAAGTAATTTCAAGTGGATTTATTTTCTTTTAAACAAGAACATAAGGTTTTTGAATACAGGTTTTTAATACAGAAAAACTGCCTTCAACAGGTTCCTTATTAAACGGAAATTTATTTTAAACGGGAATATTTCACCGTCCTATGAATTTAAAGGTAAAAGAACATGGTTAAATTCTCTTGATTAGGCGGAACCTGTGTTGCGAAGAACAGATGTTAAAATATATTTTTAATGGAAAGTTTAAATTCCGGAATGTAGCCGGAATTTTCAAGCATTTAGAAAATTTTTCGACATTTTGTAAAAGGTTAGATATATGAACTACGTTTTCTGTAAAGATCTTCGTTTACTTGTTACAAGACCCGAAACCAGCCACAGAGGTTTGGGAGGGGCATGAATATGTTAGGGGAGTCAAGTCATCAAAAATTCTCTTACAAATATCTAAATTGTGTTTTTTGTATTGAGGTCTGGAGGGGCCACGAAAAGTTTAGAGGGGCCAGGCCCCCTAGCCCCCTCTAGTTGCGAGCTTGCTTGTTACCCTACTTTATTTAACCTTTAGTCCACCGCCATGTAAGGCCCTAGATACTGTGCGACTTTTTGAACGAAATGGAATTCACCTAGTAATTTTCAAATACCAATAACTCTTTCTCTAGCTGGTTTAGAGACATGGAACAAGGAGCATAATATACACAATAGTTCAAAAGAGAGCCAACAGTAGAGAGAAAAGCGCTGAAAGGAGCATAGCATCTAATTTTTGTCTTGGCCTTTGAAACCGTAGTTAGGCTTTTATTTTGTTTATTGTAAGTTTTATGTGTATTAATTCGTAGCACAAATAAATACTGTAATTGAATACGGTAGGCCTATGTACACCATTTTATTTTATCTTGCTATATCCATTATATGTATGTACATCACTTAATTTTTTAAAACATACATATATCTTCGTTAACTTTAAAACCTTTAATGGACATTTTTGAAAGTCCTGTTCAATTTCGCTAGGTAGGTTTTATTATATGCTTATGCCAGAAATGTTTATTTACTTCTCTGAGTATATTTATTCTTTATTGACAGATACTTGGCGCATTATTTTTTATTTGCAAATATATATATATATATATATATATATATATATATATATATATATATATATATATATGTTATATAAGTAGATGTATATTTTAATTTCACATCCAGACTGTGAACTGTTTGAACCCGAAGAAACCAAATTTATTCAAGAAATCGTGGACGCTTGCGGAGCCAAAAACTTTAAAAGCGACCATGCGTTTATCAATACTCATTTCAGTTAGATTTCAAAGATCATAACGAGATTAGAAGAGCGATGATTAGGACTTTGTAGTGCATTTGAGCAGTTTGATTCAACAACGAAACAGGCACCACCAAAACCAATCGGATAAGCATTTTTTCGAAATGCACAGTCAATAGATGCGAAAAATCCTGGCATAAATTTGTCTAAAGTAAATAAAGTGTTCATGGGAACAACGACGCACGAGTTTCAGTTTTATCGGCATGTAACATTGCTTTTTTGAAATACTGTCTCTTAACGACTCGTGACACGGAAGAAACATTTTCCATGTACAGTAATGTTTCGACTAATAAATGCAGTTTCCCCCCCCCCAAAAAAAAAACACACGGAAAACTACATAGTTGTGTATTGCAGCATGAATGCATCATAGTTATACACAAAGTATAGGTCATATAATACACCTTTTTTCTCTTTTTCCTCATTTAACTTTAGCTTTTTAATTGTGCATACTTACTAATTTCAGTGCATATTTGCATATTTTCAGTGCATATTTTCATCATTTTTAGCGCATATTTGCATGCATATTTTGCCGTTTTTTAGTGCATATCGATCCGAAGTCTAGTGATCACCAAAGGTTGTCATTCCTGGCGCGACGGGCTAACATGGCCATGGATGCCAAAAGCTAGGAAATCTAATTTCTAATCCAAATCCTAATCCCATTTTATAATAATGAAACACATGGTCCTAACACAGAAACACATACCCTAACTATACCACATACACCCTTTAAAAGTAACGCAAATGATCCTCAACTGTGACTACATGTAACCTACATTGTAAATTCCAATGGAAAATCTTGTATTCATGACTCTGCGTGTGTGAATTATGATACTTGTAAGTGGTTCAGTTAGCACTCAGTTATTTTAAGAAGAAGAAGAAGAAGAAGAGCAATGTTGCCAGTACCTTGTATGACACTTCTTTTATTTTACATAGGCTACACATGATCGGAAGTGTGAGTTTGTATACTTCTTCAGATTCGACGCTGACAGACAGATAAAATAGCACCATGAAGAAAGAATGTATGTTATATCCCTTTCGCAATCATATATATATATATATATATAAGAAATAAATATTTGAAGCGGCATTTTTCTCTCAACAGTCAGCATCATTGTGTTCTCGAAAGTAGTGAAGACACTTATGATAAATACATTGATGGACTCTGATTCTTCAATGTCCCGCCGAACACTGCTTTAGAGAGTGTTATCAATTTACAAGTATCAGTTCTCCAAGCCGGCTCACACTGGGTGACTTAACGAAAACTTCGTTGTTACACAGCTTGTAAATGATCGTAATGAATCTCCTTTGGGCTTTTGATAAGAAATATAACTTACGACCATTCTAATTGGATTCTTTCAGCCTGAAGAAACATTTTGACCTTGTATACTTCACGTTAGATAGGGGTATGTATTACAAGTACTTTTACCCGCTGCTAGAGCCCTTAACGTTTACAATGGCAGTTAAAGAATAGAACATTAACGTTTTAACAATTGTAAATATGAAAAATTTAGAGACCAACACTCCAAGTTGCATCTACATATATTTTAAAAAAGAAGTAACAATGCTGAGAATTGTAGCTACTTATCATGGTATTCACCTGCAGTGCGGACTAACGAATGTGTATATATATAAATGTATACTCAACTGTCTTTTATGAAGCTAAGATTAAAATAATAATAAAAAAAAGTAGTGAAAAGGCTAAGAGAGTGGTGTGTATACACAATGATGACAGCTTCTCAGAGGGAATCTATGAAGAATTAATATGGTTGCAGTGTCACGAGGTGGACTCTTCCAATGGTATTCTTAGCTTCAATATTTGTACATGACACTTGTACTGGCTAATGCTTGGTTCCCCATTACCCGTCATACAAACGTCGCCTATTTGAGAAGGAGGCTATCGGTATTCAATGCAGCCAATACACACTGGACGCCGCTCTTCCATCTTAAGGATTTTTTTTTCTGTTTTAGTTGTTTTTATTTTATATATATATTACTCCCTCCCCTTCTCCCCTGGTCCGCCTTTTCTTCAGATTATACGAACGTTGTAGTAGTACTTCGGCATGAAGAAACTTGTTTCTTGTCGGGTTTTTGTTTGTTTTTTTTGCCGGTTCGGTCAGTTAGTCTGTTTAACGTCTTTTTATTTATTTTTTTTTTAAACTTTAAGTTTTAATGGACCATTGTTCCATTTGACAATAGAATTCTCCGCTGACGCATATTTTTCACTTTCTTCTTCTACCGCATCATCTCATGCCCTGTCTTTGTATTTTGACAAAGTAGAAAGTATTAAAAATCAATGTGAACATCTTAACCTAACAATATGCACTTCTTTCTTGTTTTGAAGTTTCCGTTTATTAAAAGGATAGTAGTAAAGAAGCCAGAATTCGATAAATAAATAAGTAAAAAAAAATGTTGTTATAAATTTTACTGATGGAATGTGAGTTGAAAGATGTACCTGTCGCACAGACGCCTATCTGAACGTTAATATTATTAGAAGAACATTACCAACAAATTTTTTGGTGTCTACTTGTTATGTTACAGACAGTATGTTTCAAACAAACAAATGTTTGTGAAGTGGTACACAAGACACTACTTCCATATTTGTTCAAAAGAAAAATCTTTAAAATTAAGTTTAAAACCTTTTTCTTAGTGTTCTATTTAACATGCCATTATATCGTCATGTTTACAATAACAGATGCAATAACTTCGTAATCTGCTAGGAAAAATTCAATTCCAGACAAACTATTAAAATGTCTTTAAAAATATATAATTAACTTAAACTAACACTTAAAATCAAAATTAGGGCACGGTAGCACAGTCGTAGAACTCTTACCTCTGGTGCTTGAGATCCTTGGTTAGATCCCCGGTCAAGTAAGTTTGTGGTGGACAACATCATGTCCGTGGGTTTTCTCAGGGTACTCCCGTTTCCTCCCACTTGTTCAGAAAAAAAAGAAAAAGAAAATAAAAACCTACTTTATATGTACCTTGCTTCAAAAGTATTTTCTGGTACGATAATAATAAAACTAATATCCAAAGCTTTACTCAAATATCTCTTATTTTGATTTTAAAAAAATGAAACGAAAATGAAATCCTTCAGTTTAACATCAAAGATTATGCCCTTTAGGCTAAGAGAGACGAGTAATTAAGAGCCTGCCTTACTAAAAATAACACAAAATTTACCATTTTTCTTTTGCTTGCTTTTTCATAAGTGAGAGGAGATAATAAAATGCAACTTACCACAATCATAGATAATGTTATTCTACAACAGAAAATATGGCCCTGAAGAGTTTTCAGTGTTGCCATTAATAGAAATTACAGTGTTGCCAGAATGACAATTACCATAAAATCTAAGTTAAGGCAGCGATTAGGGGAACGAACTCCACTTCATTTGATTATGTATAATGTTGTTTTGGTTTGCTGTGAACTACTTTTTAAATGAGAGATGTATTTAGTTTGTAATAAACAAAATAGTTTCAACATACAGTTATTAAAATTAAATAATAACGTTATTTAAGAATTAGTTCCCAGCAAACCAAAACAACATGATATGTAATCAAATGCAGTTGAGTTCGTTCCTCTAGTCGCTGTTTTAACTTAGATTTTAGGGGAATTGTTATTCTGGCAACACTGTAATTTCTATGGATGGCAACACTGAAAATTCTTCAGGGACATATTTTCTGTTGTAGAATAACATTATCTATGATTGTGGTAAGTTGCATTTTATTATATCCTCTTACTTATGAAAAAGCAAGCAAAAGACAAATGGTAAATTTTGTGTTATTTTTAGTAAGGCTGGCTCTTAATTACTCGTCTCTCTTAGCCTAAAGGGCATAATCTTTGATGTTAAACTGAAGGATTTCATTTTCGTTTCATTTTTTTAAAATCAAAATAAGAGATATTTGAGTAAAGCTTTGGATATTAGTTTTATTATTATCGTACCAGAAAATACTTTTGAAGCAAGGTACATATAAAGTAGGTTTTTATTTTCTTTTTCTTTTTTTTTCTATTGGAAATACGGAGAGGAAAGGTAAAGTGAGAAATTATTATAGTATATCCATATCTTGGATCCCTTAAGTTTAGAGATAAAATTTGTCACTTAGGCTCTTCATTTAAAATAATTAAACACGTGTTTCAGCTGTTTTCAAAATATTTGTCGTAGAAGAACCGGAAAAATGTATATAGTCCAGGCTAGCTAGGAGCTGAACCCGGACATAATTGTTGAATTCCTGAAACTTCGCCCACAGAGTCCTTGATGTGAATGTAACAACATATTAAAAGTCCCCGCTTCTCCCATGCCTGCGTCATCCAACATGGCGGCTAATCCAATATGGCCGCCAAGGAGTATGTTAGGTACATAGGGTTTGAAATAAAGACACCCTGCTCCTAAACTACATAACATATTAACATCCGGTAAACACCATATTAAACAGCATACATGTAGCTATTATAAACTACATTTTCATATTTATATGATAATTATTTTCTATGTAAGAAAACTTTAAAGCTAAATTAACCTGATATATTTTGCTATTCAACACAGTTTGTGCTTTCATACAGACACAACTAAAGTGATTTATGACTTTTCTTTAATATTGTTGAGTAGAGCACTTAGTTTGCAAAGATTATAATTTTGTTTCATACTGATAGGCCCATTAGTAGCTGAATTAGAACGTTTTTCATAACATGTTACAAATAAGCAATTCACATTCAAAAAACGTTAGCGGTCGTCGACATGCCCAGTCTAGCTAACAGTTTACTTTGCACATAACTGTTGAAGTCACGAAATCTTGCACACCGAGTCTTTACTATAAATTTAATAACGTAATAAAAAGTCCTCATCTCTGCGATGTTTACTTTATATAATATGGCAGCCAGTAAAACTGTGTTATCCGATCTTTTTTTATCATTTTCCCAAGCTGCAATATTGTAACTGGGTTCATTTCTATCTAAACTGAAGAAATTGTGTAGTTTTGTGTGTGTGTCTTTTTTTTTTTTTGTTGCACATTTTGCATTTTATTTTATGTACTGCATATTTTTATTGTATATTTCATATAATATATTTTTATTATTGTTCATATATATATTTAGTAGCAGGCTACATTTATTTTAATTTTATCTTTTGCAGGTATTAATGAACATCAGGTTTACATGAAAACCATTTGCAAGTAGGAAGTTAGATTGAAGATGTCAGAATATACAGAAAGTACATGTATTTTGTGTGGGAGAGCCCTTACAGAGTCGCTTGTAGTAAAGAGATGTCTGCCAACTCTAATTGCATCAAGTGAACAGAGGAGTGATGGCTTGCGTGAAGAATTATCCAAATATACATCTATAGTAGTGCAGAGTGAGTGTCGAAAACGATATACTCGGCAAACATCAATCAAATCTGACTTGAGAAATAGTGATTGTGATAATCCAGACACTGTTTTTCCTGGACTGTCCACTCGTTCCACATCCTCTCAGTTTGACTTCAAAATTCATTGTCTCTTCTGTAGTGAAGAAGCAGATATAGAGAAAGAAAGCAAGAAAGCTAAGCAAGAGAGAAAGTGCATCAGTAAAGTAACCCTCTTGAAAGTGAAAGACAATATTAATAAGTGTGGTACGGTTCGTGCAGATAAATGGGGAGTTGCTGTGCAGACACGTGTCAATAGTGCTATTGATCTCGTTGCAGCAGAAGGAAGACACCACGAGCAATGCTATAAGTCATTCTGCAATCCTAGATCAGTGTCTCCACCACCGTTTCGAGAAACAAGTGATTCCTTGCATAATCCTGGGAGACCTGCATAATGTTGTCAGGTCAGTCGTATGCCAAAGCTCTTCGTGCACATATGTTAACTCAAACAGCAATTGTGAAAGTAGCAGCTCACCATTTCGAGATTGATGAAGGTTTGACATCTGCACTACAAAATCTTGGTATTCGAAGGAAAACAACTACCATCTTCAGCCGTATCATCAGACATATTGAAGCAGATAATGTCACAATTAGAGGACAAGTTGCACTTACTGGCTGCCAATAGTCGTACTAGCAAGCTCTGGCTTCAGTACATACATCAGGTGGATCTCATGCGCTTGTATGTCAGGGCAGAACGAACTGGAGACTGGGATTTGCATTTGTATTGTGTACAGAAAATGTTACCACATTTCCATGCTGCAGGCCACATACACTATGCCAAATGTGCCCAGCTGTATTTGCAAGAAATGCTTCAACTCAGAGAAAATCTACCTCCAGAGGAATTCTCAGGCTACTCAAATGGTTACTTTACAGTGCGCCGATCACAGAAGCCATGGGCAGGTGTGTGGACTGGCATGATTATAGAGCAAGTTCTGATGAAATCCATGAAGACTTCTGGAGGTCTGACGCACGGCCGTGGTTTTAAAGATAGCACACTTGCTAAATGGACTTTGTCAGCACCAACGTGTTCTCAAGTTTCTGCTGCCCTTGAAGATTTCAGTAGTGTGCCCAACATCACATCAGATCAACATGTAGAATTAAGAGATTCTCGCATAGGACATGACGAAAAGGCTCTTAACATGTTTCAGAATTGGCTATTGGAACATTATCCTTTTCAGATCACAGGAAATAAACTTTTATCTATTTCTACTGGAGTTGTAGGAGGGGTTGAAATTAATTGTGATTCTGCTATTGAATATGGTACAAAGGCTATGTTAGCTATGACAGGGAAAAATATTTTTACCGTCCAGCTGCAAAGACGAGATAAAGTGAGACCATTATCATCAGTTACAAACCAGGTTGTCAATATCCGAGGAGAAGAATCTCCAATTAATCACTTGCAGCTCTTCCACCGAATGTTGTGCGTTGTAAGGAGTGAAGAGGAATTACGTCAATGTTTTTCACATGAGCTTTCACAAACTCCTTCATCTCTGTTTGTTAATGGCTGCATGAGGAAAGTCAACAAGGCTAGCATCATACCAGTTCTTGAAAACAAGGTACCTTGCGAGACTTCAGTGCCTTGCTCTGCTTATGTCTGTGATGGTGGTTATTTACTTCATAAAGTTGTCTGGCCATCAGGATGTTGTTACTTTGATTTGTACAATCTTTATGTTCAGTATTTGCAAAATAAATATGGAGACAATATAATAGTAATTTTTGATGGTTATTTAGACAGCCTCACAACAAAAGGGGAAGAGCGAAGAAGACGACAGCTGGGTAAGAAGTCTGCTGATATCGTGTTTCATAGTAATGTGATGGTAACCACAAACCAATCGCAGTTCCTTACCAATGAACACAATAAAACAAGATTCATTTCCGGTCTCACAGATATCCTAGTATCAAGTGACATTCATGTGAAACAAGCAGATTCAGATTCTGATCGTCTAATTATTGACACTGCTATAGGTCTGTCTACAACAAATGACTGTGTAGGAGTAGTTGGAGAAGATACAGACTTGTTAATGCTGTTACTTTCCAAGGCACCAGCAACCTCAAATATGTTTGTAAAACCAGGCAGTACTGTGCGGTCTGAGAAAGTATACAACATAAACAGAATTCAGAATCAATTGTGTGATGTGCAGAACAGTCTCTTATTCCTGCATGCTGCTTCAGGCTGTGACACCATATCAGCACCATTCGGAAAAGGAAAAAAGTCCTTCCTTTTGTTGTTAGAGAGAAGTGAATCTCTTCGCCAACTTGTTTCAGTATTCACACAGCCAGATAAAAACACAAGAGGAAGTAGCAGCTGCAGGGGAGAAATTTCTATTGCATCTATATGGTGGCTCTTCTGACGGAACATTGAACTCTCTTTTATTTGATGTACGTGAAATGTGTAGCAAATCAACGTTTGACATCACAATTTAACCTTTTCACACTTCCTCCAACATCAGATGCAAGTAGATTACACTTCATGCGTGTGTATCACCAGGTGCAGTCCTGGTTAGGATACAATCTGAATCCAAATGAATGAGGATGGAAGACTTTGAATGGACAGCTTCTTCCTATTCCGTGTCTTCAACCTCCAGCACCAGACTTCCTCCTGAAATTAATTTCATGTGCATGCAAAACCGCTAAATGTACGCGCTGCAAATGTAGGAGTGTTGGTCTTCGATGCACAAGTATTTGTACCTACTGCCATGCCCTGCAATGTGGAAATTCTTATATTACTGATTCTGATACAGACAATACAGATGATGAGCTTAATGATGAAACAAATGTGCGTTCTCAGAAAGAACCAAACGTTAAACGATTTAAGCTGACTAATCATTAGTGTTCAGAAATCACAGACAGTATTTGTTAGTGTTAATAGCATAGTGATCATGGCAGAGATGAGGACTTTTTATTACGTTATTAAATTTATAGTAAAGACTCGGTGTGCAAGATTTCGTGACTTCAACAGTTATGTGCAAAGTAAACTGTTAGCTAGACTGGGCATGTCGACGACCGCTAACGTTTTTTGAATGTGAATTGCTTATTTGTAACATGTTATGAAAAACGTTCTAATTCAGCTTCTAATAAGCCTATCAGCATGAAACAAAATTATAATCTTTGCAAACTAAGTGCTCTACTCAATAATATTAAAGAAAAGTCATAAATCACTTTAGTTGTGTCTGTATGAAAGCACAAACTGTGTTGAATAGCAAAATATATCAGGTTAATTTAGCTTTAAAGTTTTCTTACATAGAAAATAATTATCATATAAATATGAAAATGTAGTTTATAATAGCTACATGTATGCTGTTTAATATGGTGTTTACCGGATGTTAATATGTTATGTAGTTTAGGAGCAGGATGTCTTTATTTCAAACCCTATGTACCTAACATACTCCTTGGCGGCCATATTGGATTAGCCGCCATGTTGGATGACGCAGGCATGGGAGAAGCGGGGACTTTTAATATGTTATTACATTCACATCAAGGACTCTGTGGGCGAAGTTTCAGGAATTCAACAATTATGTCCGGGTTTGACCTAAAATTATACCAGCTAGACTGTACTAATAGGGAAAGATCTTCAAGGAAACTTTCACATGAATAAACGATTGATGGAGACAGTAACATAATGTGGAATTTCACAATATGTAATCTTCTGGAAATTGAGACAGGTTGTCTCGTGCTTCTATTAGGAGTGCGTGCAAGTTGCTAAGAGTTTTGTTTGGAAAGCCTCTTAAAAGACTTTTGGGTAGTGCGGAAAGCAGATCGAAGGATAGTCAAGAGTTAGTGAGCAAATGGATAATCTATTTCTGAATTCTGAAATATACTAATATGTGATGGGGTTCACTGGCTGTCTTTTGTTTCTGCTATGTTGAATTTGCGGGCTCTTTTCTCCAAATCATAATGGCATTTTCACTAAAGTGTTTACAGTCAATTCTGACAAGGTAATTGTTTACAAATAGCCTTGACACTAAGAGAAATGTAATAAAAGTTGTTCGATGGAGATATATATATACTTTTCAGAAAAAGAAAATACGTTGCAATATCTGCAAAAGGTACAGGGTATCGATATCGATATAATATCGATAAAATGTCAGATATCGAGATATCGATGTCGATAAAATGTCAGAATTAGAAATTTATAGTCTTATTGTAGACAGGCAAAATAAATTATTATGACAAACTAAACAAAATATAGTCAGTGAGTTACAAATTTATAACAGCGAATACAGAGTCTAATAGTCTTCTTATAGACAAAATATAAAGGGCGCAATGCAGTGTAGGAGCAGCAGCGCAGAAGCATGAAATTTACATTACTGGAGTGTAGTGTGAGATGTTGATCTGATTTTGAGCTTAACATCCCTTTCAGCAGTGAGGTTATATGAGACATGTACTTACAACTTAACGTGCGATCTGAACCACATTAGCTCTCGATGGGAATCACACCCGGGTCTCTTACGCGAAAGGCACGCACAATAACTGCTTAGCCACGAGTAAGCTCGAGTAGTGCGTTATGTTTCTGTTGGTAAAGTAGTCATGCTATCTGAAAACTAATTGGGTTCGAAAGTGAATTGATTCTTGGAAGACTACATTCTAGCACTGTTCAATGCGTGCTCCAGTTGTTCCAGCATAGATAAACAGTGCACTGAAGTACCACAAAAACAGATTTAATTCCGAATTCTAAAATATACTAACGTTCTGCTGTGAATGCAGTAGTTCGTCGATATGCAGTGAATTTGACATTACTAGTACTGTGAGAAGTTAAGACATTGATGGCATCGGGAAATACATCGACACAATGAGCTATGGACACACGGTTCTGTGGGTGGTAACCAACCATACGTCATGCAGTTCACAAAATGTTACATCTCAACGTGGTCCGTAAGATAAATGTTCGTGTGCTGAAAATGAACCATTTGTGCAACGGAAGACCACTGCAGAAAGTTGTACAGTAAAACCTGCCTTCATCGGACCCTTTATTAAACGGAAAACTGTCTTAAACGGAGATATTTCATGGTCACATGGATTTTGCAGTGCAAAACGTGTAAAAGTAACTTTATTAAGCGGAAATTGTGTTATGCGGACAACGGAAAGCAAAATAAACCTTTAACGGGAAATTCTGAGTTCCGGACTAAAAAATGTTAAGATATTCTATGAGAGGGTAAACGTATACATTACACTGTCTGCGATAAAGTCTTAGTTATTTTGTTAAATGTTTCTGGACAGTATTGACCTTTCCCAATCACTACTCATATTCACCCCCCACAATTTGTCTTTAACCCAACCATCTTCATCAAGAATCATACGGAAAGTCGGAAAGAAGACGAGATGGAAGAAGAAGAGGAATACGGAACCGTGTTTCAAAAAGAGTGTAGAGTAAAGAGGTATTAAGATGTTCTCAGAAGTTTAAAAGAACTGCAACAATTTGCCTTACGGAAAAATGACTCTGATTTACTTAGTGTAGTGTCTCAGGCTAAAGTGTGAGCGGAAAATCGAGCAGCCAAGTAACAA
The DNA here is from genome assembly GCF_964235325.1 of Thermobia domestica. Lineage (NCBI taxonomy): Eukaryota > Metazoa > Arthropoda > Insecta > Zygentoma > Lepismatidae > Thermobia > Thermobia domestica. The sequence goes on along the minus strand of NC_137462.1, from coordinate 163,723,499 downwards.
TGTATACAGAAAACCCTGCTTAACTATTGGAAAAAATAAAGAAAACGTGTGCATAGCATATTTTGTATTTACTTTAATTTTTTTGTATATTAATTCGTACAAGAAAGAAGTATTATAATTGAACAAGGTACGTAGAGCAATATGTAATGTACCATTACAGTTGAAAGTAATGGCAATTTTTTTTTTACGCACCCTGTACCTAGTAATTTTTTTTTTAATTCAATTTCGGTTTAGTTACACAATTTACTTACTCTCTTTACTTCGAATTAAATATAATAAACCCAAAGGTTTTGTTAGTAACCATATTCCCACTGTATAATATATTTATTTATATTTTGATTAAGTGTAAATCCTATTTACGGATATATAACTTGAATAGTTACAAGGTTTACCATTCTGACGTCATACCGGAACATAGTTCCGTTATTGGATATAAATTTCCTTAATTTCAGACCAATGTAGATTTTGGCCAGGTACCTAATCTTTCCCTCACCCCCTCTCACTAGTCCATAGTCACTTTCAGATCCGGTTATATCTGGATTTGCCAAATTTCTATTTGCTTTGTAATTTCCGCGGCTAAAGTTTCGTTCTGATTGGAGGAATTCTCTTACCTCTGGCTTTTTCGGCGCAATGTTATCAGAACAATCGAAGAAACCCTACAAGGAGCAGCTTGTGAATTTTGTGCTACATATTTTTCGGGAAGAATTCCAATTTCCAAGGACAACTAAGGTAACATATAATGTAATCCAATAGTTAAAGATTTACAACAGAATAGGAGCCCGAAAAATCCGCAAATTTTGGTAAAGAAGCTGCAATTCAGTGAAATAAATTCCAGTTCTGTTTGCTCGGAAGCCATGTTTGCTGCCTATCGAGAATAGACAACAGTGAAAGAGTGACTTTACTTTTTTTTATTTCAAACTCAAGTAGGGATTAGGGAAATTACGACCTGTTTGGTGCATGTTGTTCGTGTATTAATTAAATGTGACTTTCTATTATTTATTCAGTAATCGCATGTACGTAGGTTTGATGGTTGTAAAGTGAATAATAATAATGGCAGCTTAAGTTAGCTTAAAAGGGCTCCTATCCCCTTTTCCAAATTGAACCAGTTCTAGCGGGGGAATGGGTTAGTTATTGTTCGTTTTAGGGCCTTTTCCCCTTTCAGGGGAAGGGTCCCTCCATAAACCTCGTTAAGGTGCCCCCCGGGCATCAATTTTTGGCAATCATCATGTAAACAATTGGTCAGGTCAATTAGACCTAGTGTTACCTTTTTCATTTTTGACCCCCTTTAAATTAAATAGAGCCGACTATGTATATATCGACGAGGGAGTAATGTATTCTAAATCTAATGTGTTAGGTTATTTTCGTCAACGTGCATGTAACTAAATGGTGCATGTTTAGTTTAGTTAGTTGTCTTTATGTATAGTACTAACAGTGGTGTATGTAGTTAGTAGTTTTGTGTGAGTGTGTGAATTTTCGATTTGGACAGTGTATAAATATGCTTTAATTTAGTACCATTTTTCTAACATAAATAAACCAGAGTAAATATTAAATTTCTGATTAATGAGTACAAGTATACATTTCAGTACACGGTAGATTATGCCTCCACTACAGCGCCATAGCGTCAGTTTTCGGTAGTCAATTGTTTGTTGACAGTACGACATCGCATGACTTAGTGATTTAGATTGTTTGATTTTGGACAGTTATTCTCAAATTACTTCCCGTGGACATGGTTTTCGGTTCGGATGAGTATACCTTCATATAAGATAGCATGAGATCTTACTGTACTGAAAATTTCAGTTTGCTAGGTCCAATAGAAAATGAATAATCCGCTGAAATAAAGAACACCTATTTTCTTAATAGAAGTAAAACCCATATGCTGTTACTGTTTGTTTAAAAATGTAGTATTAAATTCTTTTTCTTTCCCGTGGCTGTAGAAAATTCCATTGTTGCTTCAGTTTTATCAACAAATCAGAAATAGATTAATCGTTGACAATTTAACTTTCCGTAAATACATGTATGATTTTTTTTTAAACCTGCAAAGTAAATACAATTTGGGTGCTTCGAAATAAAGAGTACGTGGTTCGATGAATGTGATCGTGTGGTGGTTTGAGCGTGATAGATTGTGATAATTATATATATATATATTTATTACTGCGTAATGTAAATATGTGTATGGCCTGCGTGAAAATGTACGAAATAGGGTGTTTATAAAATATTATTTCGTGCGAAAATTAGTATATAATGAATGAATGTAATGAAATGTTAATAATATGATATATAATGTGAACGAGATGATGACCCCTATAGTTAAATGAATAGGCCTAGTGAATTTTATATAGTGAAAATACGAATGTGTTTACGAAGAAAAAAAAAATATCTCTCGCGTTTAGACTTCTACACCGGTGCATTCATCCAACCGAGTTTGCTACTTGGATAGTAAATTATAGTTGGGAATTGTGTGTCACTTTGCATTTATGTACCTCATAATAACAGCCCCAGATCTTAAGCCTTTCAATAGATAGAGTAGTATCATATGGGAATTACTTCTAAAGGTTGACAGAAATGATAATTAAGAAAACCAACTGCTATTTCCTGTGATCATCGAAAAGTACAGGTTTCGGTCAGTTGTACCTTTAACATTCATAGCCTCTCCGAGATTTTTTTTTTTTTTTGTTTTGTTGCTTACCTTATTTATTTATTGTGCAGTGTTCATATAACTCAGTTCGGACTATCCGATTAAATTAACTGCTACTAAATATAGCGTACCCGGATGTCGACCCCTAGTCCCCTTAAGTATTTTCGTTTCTTTTCTTAGTTTAATTAGATGAGGGAAATTAACGACATCCCAGACTGTGGCGTGTCTGCGCGGGGTAGCCATCGGTGATGTTTTGGTTATTGAAATCACCGATCCAAAATTCAGTTTATTTAATTTTTTTTAATTTTGGCAAATCACTAATTAGGGATATCTTAGCTATTACTCTAATTTCATTACTATTCTGGAATCTTCTAGTTTCCAAGTGGTCGGATGATTTTTTTTTTCTTTTGAAAATCTAAATTAACGCCGTCTCTAACCTTCCGGACGATTTCCGGGAACCTGCTGGTTTGGGCCGGATACGGGGATCGGATTTCAATCTTACAACCAAACTCTTGTGGGATTGGGATCTGATGGACACAGAACTTGCATCCTTGGCAGCAGGGCGCTCCTTGAGTCTACGTATTTGAGTAGACCACCCCTTTTGGCATGTTAAGAATATTTTGGCTATGGATTTTGTTGAGAGCGAAATTCGACTTTTATCTTTGTAGCGTTAGTTATTTCCCACTTAAGTCTTTGGCGCCCCTATTCTTCGTCTTCCTTCTTCTCTATCTCTCTCTCTGTCTTCATTACTTAGAGATTTTTTTTTCAAAATTTTCAACCTCCCCGGTTTCTGAAACTCATGAAAACGTACAATATTCATTTCACTTATTTCGATCGTATGTACTAACTGAGACATCGAAGGATGCAATTCGTGGAGGTATTGCAGCACAACTCAGGACCATTTTCGCGATATTCAATCCACCACGGGAGAAATTGACGGGAAGGTACACTATGCTTTCAGATTCCTAGAAACCTTCGTTATTCATTGATCATACAACTTATATCAATTGATTACTGATTTCTGGTTTTTATTTCTATTGATTGGTCATATAGTGTGTATGTATTAATAGTTTGGGCCCACTAGTTTTGAATAACATTGATTTTTTTTTATATACATATATATATGTACTTACATAGTTTTAAGAGTTACGTGCCTGCTCTATTTGTTGCATTTTCCACCTCTTATATCAACTCATTAAATAACACCAGCTATTTTTTTTGTGTATATACGCGGATCTTTAGTAAATTGAAAATGATTATTGATTATCGGGTTTATTCATATGAAATACAATGTTGCAACCTTATGAAGGAAAAAAGGTGAATTTTGATAGTCAGGGTTTTTGTTTTGTCTTTGAGCCAAATAAATATAAATATTTATAAAATATGAATACTTGTCGAATATGAATGGTTATGTAGAATTTAAACGTCGACGAAATATTAAAGTGAAATTTATTGTATGGATTAATATGAATACATATATATATATGCGAGTATGTATGTAATGGGCTCGATATTTACCCTGGTCTTGTTAGGTTGCCATAGATTTTTGACACTCGGTATTAATTAACTATTTGTGATATATAGTATTCCCGCGTAAATTGTCATAAATTACTTTTGTTGAGTTGTTATTAATTTTTGTAACTATTAAAGTGGAATATAATGTTAACTACTGCATGTGAATAAAACAAGTAGCGGGTCGTAAGATAAATAAGAATAACCCTAATCCTTACCCAAATTTACTTTGCGAGTGAAATTAGCAATCTACGAAACAGTGCGCCCCTCCAACGACTTTTTCCATCAGTAAAACATGGAACAAATCCCTCCCCTACGATCGGACACCAAACTATTCAGTATCTAGAATTTTTGACTACAAGATCTATACTAGGAAAAAATTAGTGATCTTAAATTCAACAAACTGAAATCTGTTTAATAAGTTAATGTGAATCCCGGAATATGGAAATATGTTCCCAATATCTGTGACTGGATTTGATAAGTTTTCCTTAATATTGACAAACTTTGAAATTTTAGATAAAGTGCGTCGAGTGACGAAATGAGAAATATAGATATACATGTATGTGATATGAAGCAATTAGTTGTCTATAGTTAAGACAAAAACAATTGAATACTCTCACGGACACAAACCACAGTGCGTAAAGAGAGTTGAGAAAAAAAAAAGGAGCTATTATCGACGTGAGAACAAAGACTCATAAAACAGTCGATACGTCTCCTATTGAGACAAAGACTCAATAAAATATTACTAAAGTTTTTTTTTTTAAATGATTAACCAATTATTTTTTTTCTTTTCCTGCAATGATATGTATTCATTGCACTGAGTTTTAAATATATATTGACCCTTGAATTTTTTTTTCTTGTCTCGTCTTTGGTTTAATTCTCTTTCATGTAATCCAACTTTTAATATATATATATAAAAAGAGAAATGTGTTATTTGATCTTGTTGAAAGTAGCGAATTTCTGTGCATGTTTATGAAACATTCTTTTCATGTATTAAATTTTTTCTCTGTTATGTCAAACTACATCTTCTTCTATTGAAATGTAATAAATGTCTATAGCATTGTAGTTAGGTTAGTTTAATTCAACCAAATACAACCCGAAGTATACATTGTCCTGTATGAATGTGTGTGTGAGTGAAATGAAGGTTTAGTATTAAGTGCACCAATTATCTTGTCATACATATGTGACTTATTATAATTATTGGTAGTTATCAATTGAACTCATTGAATGTTAATACTAACTTAAGTTGGCTCTATGAAGGAAGAAAAAAGGACTGAAGTAGCCTGAACGAATGATCATCATGAGAGAACTGTGAAAGTCAAAATCTTCGACACATATGTGATACTCTGATTTTTTTTTTTCCTGTGGTCGTTTCTAACATGCCATCAACTTCGTCGTTCATTTTTCAAATATTGAATATTAGTCTAAACCTTCTGGAAATATTGAATAAACGGTAAAATTAAACTTTCTCATCTATCTCCGAGCTAGATTGGGATAATTCGGTAGTTGGGGTCAAATGGATCTAGATCGGGGATGTATGGGTTAACATGTGTCTATCTTTGATCACCCTAATACCAGACATTCACCCAATAGCTAAAGGAAATGATCACAATTAGATAATTATTCACTTTCCTTTACCATATTCCTCAAAATATTTAGTAACAGCTTCCCCTTTATCACCTTCTTACTTTACATCTTTCCTCTTCTATCTTCTTTTTCTTTTCTTCATCTTCTTCTCCTTCTAATTTATTTTTAATAAAACTGAAAGGGGGGTCGTGACTGGGAATTCTATATGTAATAAACACTGTCATGTATTTATTTATTTGATTTTATTTTCTTTAGAAGTCCGATAAAAGGTTTTCTCTTTTCGATCGAACCTAGTATGTTCGAAATTAAGAAATTAAGAAATGGAAATTATATTCCAATATAATTAGGCATAAGCTGATAGCTTCATGAACATCCCCACCAGGGGTGAAGGGTTCCCACTCACGACTTATTCTGTGCATCACTTTTGTTGCAGATTTTTTTTTTCAATCAGTTTTAGATTGACGAGCGGTGACAGGATTCGTTGTTATGGCAACAGTGGTTGCTGTGGCAACAGCCCCTTTTTCCAGTTTTAAATATATGTTCTCAGTATGTGCGTTATAAGCATGTATATTATTTAACGGCAAGGTCTACGCCTCCATTAAGCGGAAACCTGACTTCAACTGAAATTTTTGCGAGTTTCACTTGATTCCGCTAAAGACAGGCTTCACTATATTATATTATAACAACAAATAATGAAGCGAACGGAAACCCACGGAAAGGGGTTGAGGTTGCTGATGTGGAAGAAAATGTTAAGAGACAAAACGAGACAATTAAATAGACAATATAGTGTGTGCACTTTTCCAGATTATATGTTTTTATTAGTGACGTGGCACAATACTCAATACAATTGAAGTTATTTCGAAAAAAAAAATGTAAGGATTTTTCTCACTCTGTCAAGAATAGGATATCGGCCGAGTATTTCTTTGCTTTTGATTCCTCAGTGGGTTATTCAATAACTTTGGAATGTATATTTCTATTACGGAACTACGAACATCTGAGTCACAATTACTTTGGTTTTTCCTAATCTACTGCTATTGCAAATACCAGATCTGCTATTTGGCCTTGTACTGCTTTTGTACCAGATCTCCTGCTTCGTGTACCAAATCTCCTGTTCGGACTTCTAGTTCCTGTATGACAACTACTTCGACTGCTTCTTCTTTGTGTACCAGATCTCCTGCTTTGCCTTGTATTTTTTTCTGATAGTTCCTGTACCAGATCTGCTGCTTCTCCGTCCTGAAACGATATGGGGTTTATAGCTTGAACCCCATATTGATTAAATTTCGCGTACACCACTGGAAGCGGATACCAACTGCATGGTACAGACAAGCCATCCAGACACCACCCTGCACATATCGATGATACCTAGGACAAGGATTCGTGATATTCCCTTCATTGACGTTCCAGTGAAGAGTCCTAATGGACTACTATACCTTTTCAAGGAAGTACATGGGAAATGTATTTATTTATTTCAATGATCTTGACAGAGTTATATGCTCCATTTATCAAGTAGCAAATAAAAGAAAATTGAAGAGGTAATGTTGGAAACATAAGAATGACTTCAATTGATACAAGGATACCATAAACAATTAATTACAAAGATACAAGAACATCGTAATGTGCAAAGCATGTGATTATACACTAAATAGTTCAAATTGAGGATTACCTCTAAAGGCAAAATAATCTGAATCAAATATTATATTTGTAATAAAAACACTAATTGTAGATACATCTTGAACATAACAGAGAAAAATCAATCTTTATCTCTTTAGCAGTTAATTGATTGTGAAAATTACATAATCTAATTCCTGGAGAATGTTGATGTTGAGCAACATTTGATCTGCCTATAAAAATGGCGTATGCGATCTTAAACGTCTAGATTATAATAAAATATTTTGAGCAGACAATCTACGGGCAATTAACATAGAAATAGAAAATTTTCGCAATGTAGCAGAATATAATATCTTATTTATTTTAACTGATCTATTATACTTTTAAAAATACAAATAACAAAGAACTTTATATTGGATACGTTCTATGCCATCAATGTGAATTTGAAAGTAAAGGCTCCAGATTTTACAAGCATTTTCTAAAGTACTACGTAAAACTATGTAATATAATATTTTGGTTGTAGAAATTCAGTCATAGATTTCGTTGTTCTTATAATAAAACCAAGACGTTTATACGATTCGGAAATTAAGTATTTTAAATGTAGATTAAATATTACTTTAGAATCAAATATAATACCCAAGGCATCAATAAAATTGTTCTTATCTAGCTGAGTTCCATTGATATTATAATCATATTTTGAAATGAAAATGAAATGAAATCTTTGAGTTTTACGTTCCACGGTTATGCCGGTTAGGCTAAAGGAGACGGTGATGATGAGTAATGAATGAAATGGTGGAATGAAGAAAGTGGGAGGAAACGGGAGAACCCCGAGGAAACCCACGCACACGGTGTTTGTCCACCACAAAGTTCACTTGGCGGGGGCTGGGATCGAACCCCAGACCCCAAGCACCTAATAATATTTTATTAACCAATCTTTTCTAAGTAAAAGTCATAACGGAACATTTGTTAATATTAAATGCTAAGTTGTTAATTATACTTCGTTAAAATCAAAATCAAAAAATGAATTAATATCCTTAATTTTTAAGGTCATTATCATAAAGACTGTGAGTATTTGACAGCAAATGCCAAATCGTTAATGAAAAGTAAGATTAATAAAGGGCCTAAATTAGATGCTTTGGGGACGCCTGATGATGCAATATAATGGAAGACGATATAGATTCGAAATAACTGTATATTTCTGACTGAGAATATATGAAGGATTCAGTTTTAACAAGTTATCAGATAAATCAAAGGAATATTAGCTAATGAAGGAGAATGATTTTGTTTATCAAATGCCTCAGAAAAAATCAATATATACGACATCAACCAGCATTTAATGATTCCAATAGCACAGTAAATGTAAAATGATAGGTTAAAGTGGATCGTTCAGGATAGAAACAATGTTGGGATGGAGATGTATATGATTTCGCCTGCACAAGTTTTCTATTATACTCAATTTGTTGATTCTATACATTCTTTAACAGAGGCATCTTTTTTGGATCAAAAGATCCAATATATTTCAGGCAGAAATTCTCTTGTAAGCCTCATATATGGAGAACTACATATAGTGTAGCCAAACCAAAACTACCAGTTAACTCAGTATGATGTGCTTATTCCGTAAAAAGTACGAAATCTCGGTTTAGGGTCCATTCAAAATTTTTGTGGGCCCCGATTCAAAAAATCCAATGTTTTTCATTCAATTATAAATTATCTTGTAGACCTTATATCTGGAGAACTACATATACTGTAGCCAAACCAAACCTACCACTTAACTCAGTATGGTGTGCTTATTCCGCAAAAAAATATGAAATTCCAAAAATATGAAATCTCAATTTAGGGTCCATTCAAAATTTGTGATCCCTCATCCAAAAATCCAATATATTTCATTCAATCACATATTTTCTTTTACGCCTTATATCTGGAGAACTACATATAGTGCAGGCAAACCTAAACTACCAGTTAACTCAGTATGATATCCTTATTCCGTAAAAAATACGAAATCTCGATTTAGGGTCCATTCAAAATTTTTGTGGGCCCCGATTCAAAAAATCCAATGTTTTTCATTCAATTATAAATTTGCTTGTAGACCTTATATCTGGAGAACTACATATACTGTAGCCAAACCAAACCCACCACTTAACTCAGTATGGTGTGCTTATTCCTCAAAAAAATATGAAATCCCAAAAATACGAAATCTCGATTTAGGGTCCATTCAAAATTTTTGTGGTCCCTGATCCAAAAAATCCAATATATTTCATTCAATCAAATATTTTCTTGTACGTCTTATATCTGGAGAACTGTATATAGTGTATCCAAAGCAAAACTAGCACTTAACTCAGTTTGATGTGCTTATTCCGTAAAATATACGGAAACTCGATTTAGAGGCCGTTCAAAAAATTTTATGGTTCCTGACCCAACATCTAATTATTGACCAAGATCGCAATCTTTTGATCCTTTTTTGGATCATTCCTAAAATTCTTGTTTATATTGATACATTAGAGAATTGTTGTTCTATATAGATTTTATTTCCATGATTAAAAGGTGTAGAAAGTTTAAACACGCTCCTAAAGTAATGAGCGAACCCATTAACTGTTACCTTGTCAATTTTAAGAACAGAAAAAAACGTATTTCATTTGATTGCAAGTTGCATATGGCTTTTTGTTGTTCTTTATAAAGATTTATGATAGTTTTAGATCACTTTTAATAGAGCTCTGAAAGTTGTGTGTGTATATCTATTTTCTATAAGCAGAGAATATCTTCTACCCAACTGAATAAAATTATCCTTATAAAAAAATTACGTGTATTTGAGTCGTCTATGAAATTAGATTTCAAAATTTGAATTATCTCTGAAGTAAATCAGGGAGGGGGTTAAATGTGTTTAGAAACTTTTAATGTTACAAACTTTACAATTAAATTGTTTGATTGTAAAATTTAGACACGACGGTGTTAGAGTCAGCAGAAATGTATATATATATATATATATATATATATATATATATATATATATATATATATATATATCAGTTTATTGTCTAAAAACCCCTACACAAATTATAAAAATTTGCTTTGCGAAAGTTATAGTCATTGTGAGAAATGTTGGTATCTTGAGTAGTTTTGTAAGTGAGGGGTAACTCAAATGTTAATGGTGGATGATACCCATCTAATGGAATAAATGGAAAAATAAATTCTTCAACTTCGAAAAAGGCGACAACGTTTGTCACAATAACAATAATATGAGAAACCTCTTAAAATACCAATTCAATTTGAATTAAACAAGTGCAATCCTATGCATATATTGGTGTCCTGATGGACATTTTAAAAGTCGCGTATTCGCTAAGCAGGAATCACTAAACGTTTGAATTCGTTGAAATCTGAATTTCGATTTTTTTCACATCATAATAATATGCATTCTTCTGGTTATTCATCATTTTAATCTACTTGGTCGTTGTTAGTGTGGAGGTAAAAGCTGGTGGCTAACTTGGAAAGAAGAACAGAGAGAGAGAGAGAGAGAGAGAGAATTTGCAAGGAAAAATATATTGGTATAAAAGTAGAGGATCGAAACGGGTGGCTCGAGTTATAATAATCATACAATATATAAGAGATTTACATTATATCTTAACTCTAAACGGAATATTATTGTGTTGATAAACAGATTAAAGCATTTGTGATGGACAGAAACGGAAGGGTATTGCTCATACAAGAAATACGCGCGGAATCGATAGAGCTCTAGTTCGGAAACCTATGAAATTAAATTTCTTGTTTAAGCTATGCAATTAGGCTAAAGAAGACGGATTATTAATGTATAAGTCAATCATAATGATTGAATTGGCGAGATGTAATACCAGATGAAATGGAAGAACCTCGGGAAATCCCACGAGCACGATGCTGTTCACCACAAACTCGTATGATTTTGAATCGAAAAAGGGACCTCTCCTATTAAAGGTTAGTGATCTACAACTGAGTCATCGTACCTCTAGGAAGCCCGTGAGGAAAATACCCTTAGTTATATCAAGAAGAAATTGGGAGGTCAATATTAAGCAAATTCTTTGGAAAGTATGTGTTAACAATTTAGACCTAGCTGCCTCTGCGCAGTACAGGATCCAATGGTTTTGTTTCTGCAACAAGAAATCTTCAGCTTCTAAAGCCATTGACGCTACAACCCAAAGTTTGCTTTGGTCAGCCAAATGGCGCAAATTGAAACGCGCGTTGATTTCTAATTTCATTATTTTTGGTAAGCTAAAATCAAAAGTTTGTTACGTTCAAAAAAAAAAAAAAAAAAAAAAAAAAAGATAGATTTGCACCACAGAAGAATAATTTTTAATGCACTGGATACCTATTGTTCCTTGTTTCATAGTGATACAGTGAAAGGAATTTGTTTAAAAAACTGATTATTTGTACCAAAAGTATGTTTCTCACATTTAATTCAGGTATATTATGTCAGGAACTTCAGCGCTGAAAATTCTACGAACTAATTAGGAATTATACTTGGGACCACTATCAACGGCGGTAACCTCTTTTACCATTGGATTAGTAGGTTGGTTGAATTGGAATTTAGTGTCTCTTTCAGCGCAGAGCCTATATGAGACGTGAACTTACAGTTTAAGTTGGAATTTGAACAACTGTAATGCTTTCAAAATTTTCAATACTTTCCCACCGAGAAACTAACTAGGAACCCGCACATTCTAGACATTTGACCATTAGGCGAGTTCACAATTAAAACTACGAATTCGAATCATTAGAGGAACTAAACGTGATATGCTGTATAACTTTCATGCTATAATATAGATCCATCATTTATAATTGGTCCAACAGCCTCCAGTTGACCAACTGTACTATATAACAAGTACAGAGCCGTAATATGAATGTGTTAGTTCTCGGTTAGATTGTCAATAAAAAACTTCTAATTATCACACTCAAGCCAAGTAATGCATTTGTTATCTATGAAGAAATTATTTAAAGAGTTGAAATCTTCACGCACTGAAAACCAATAAATAATATTCATGTCTCTGAAAAGTTAAACTTAAAATAAACAATATCGATATATATACTGCATATGTGTAAGTACTTATATATATACGTATATATGTACTATGCTTATATCCCGTTACACTAAGACAGAGATTTTATCACAGCAATGTTCAGTTCTGTAGTCGTGCGCTGAATTAACAATAAGAGTTAGTAATTTATTAGTCCGCTGTGGGCTGCTATGTTAAACACTGGGCACCCTTCTTTGGAAGTTGAAATAATTAATAGCGTCAACAGTCTACATATTTTCCCAAATCTTTTGGCTCAAATGTTGTGTGCTGAAATTGTGTGTGTTTACTCTTGGGTTCTTTACGAAGAAGTGTTATGAATAAAATTTTCGTGTAGTGTTCTCTGTTTCAATAAAAGTGCTCATTATTTTGTAAATGGCAGTCCCAATTAACAAGAGTTTTGTACTGCTTTCAAATCATCATTTGTTGGCGGTGATCAACAAGTGATATCTTCTTAGTACAAGTTCCACTTTTGTGCTTACCTTTCTTGTACTAAAATGACTATCAATGTTGTTCTTATTATAGCCTATGCAAGAGTTATGACATCATTAGTTGATCTTTATTTTTCCTTAATGAATCGTAATATTCTATTTTAGTGCACGGAGATGGCACTTGTAGTCTAACAAGAGCTTAACAAGCAACATTGGAGGTATTTATTTTAGTGACAGAGTCGATTTATTGTAATGATTTTGTTCTCCGAAATCTTGGAAGAAAGTTGTTAACCAGAATCTTAACTCCTACACGTCTTTATGTTTATAACAATTATTATACCCTCTATGTTGTAACTATATTATTGAGAGCTACTGAAAGGCTGCAAGGCTGTTGACATACGAGCACGTGTCCACACATTCAGCTTAAAGTTTAACGTCCCAATCATACATTTCATATTACATTTATTTTTGGGGGTACAGTTTATAGCTTGACGTACATTTGAATAAAATATTTCATGCTATATTTATCCTTGGCCACTAAGCTTATAGCTTAACAAACACTTGAATAAAGTTTTTCATGCTACATTTATCTTTAGGTATTCAGTTTATAACTTAACGTACAGCTGAATCTATTTTTTTTTCATATTACACTTATCCTTAGGTATTCATCTTATAGCTTAACGTACATTTGAATCAAGTATGTCATGCTAGGTATATTTATCTTAACGTACTTTCCAATAAAATATTTCCTACTATGCTTTTATCCTTAAGTATTTGGCTAACGCACATCTGAATCAAGTATTTCCTACTATGTATTTTTCCTTAAGTATTCAGTATATAGCTTAACGTTCATCCTAATTAACTATTTCATGCTATTTCGTCCCTAGGTATTCAGGTCATAGCTTAACGTACATTATAATAAAATATATTATTTCATATTACATTTTCCTGGGTAATTTAGCTTACAGCTTATCTTACATCCCAATTGAAAATTTCACGTTACACTTATACTTGGGTATTTAGCTTATACCCTATAGTACATTCTAATCAAATATTTCCTGATATATAGACATACTTCAATATGTTGAAATTATGATTATTAGAAATTCTTTGAATTCATTATTTCTTAATGTTTTAATAATTAGTTCTCTCTTTTTTCTTTTAATATATTATCGTTTTACTTTATAGATAGCATAAAGAAAAATAATAAAGAAAAAATGCAGAAATAGTGGCGTTACATTTGTATAGTAAATTTGCGTGTACCTCTAGAAGAAACACAAAATTAAAATCAAATTACACGAAGAGCTCCTTCGTGGCTATGTGGATAGCGTACGCGCCTTTGGCGTGGGAGACCCGGGTTCGATCCCCGGCGGGAGCTCATGTGGTTCGGATTCCACGTTAATCAGTAGGTCCACGTCTCATATAGCCTCGCTGCTGAAAGGGACGCTAAACTAAAATCAACTCAGCTCAACTCAAATTACACGAAGAACTGTATAAACGTTTCCAGTTAGTTATCAAGATATGACATGAAAATGTCTATAAGCTATTTGAGTGGGAGAGAGGAAGGAAGAAATGGTACAGCCAAAGCAGGCGCGCATTCAGAAATTTTTGTTGGAAGGGGTCCAAAGCTTTTTGGATGGGGGTCCAATACTACAACACATTAGGTGTATGGAGTATTAAAAAGGAATTATGCTGCACCCGAAAAGGCCATTAGTAATTGTTAAGTACTGTCACTTACATTTAAAAAAAGTAATAGAGCTAAATTGGTTTTATAAGAAAAGGATGGGTAGAAGTGAAGTATAAGATTATATTTTTAGACTACATCTATCATTTCTCTGCTATCAGATCGTATTAAGAAAGTATACAAAATGTATTCTTCCAAATTACAAATTTCGGGAGAGAATATGTACCCGATGAACCCCCGTGTGGATGTGCTCCTGAGCCAAAGATTGGCAAGAATATTTATCTTGAAATGATGTGTAAGATACGCAGAGTCTAAAAGTGTAAACCAAGTTCTGGGAAGAAACACACGAATAATCTGCTGCTAGGCCAGAGTCACTATCAACTGAATTATCTGTGACGTCACTATTATTTGGTTCTTTCTTTCTCAGTGATAGGAGGAAAGAGTTGATAGGAGGTAACTTGAGGTTGATGAAAGGCAGTGGTGACAGGTAAAGGAGAAAATCGATAATATGGAGTCAATGGTTTTACAGAAATACCATTTGCCAATCCATGACTACGCATAATAGTGCCTAACTTGACTGTTTCATTCTTCCGCCTCGTTTCCTTTACTCCTTTCCTCACTCTATTTCTCTCTGCTTTCCTCCTCCCGTAAAAGGCTGCTCTTACGTCACGCATCTACCAATTGGAAATGACTGGGATAGACTGAAATGGCTTAGGAATACGTGAAATGCGTGTCACTTCGCCTACATTATTAATTTCTATCTGCAAGAGATACTGAAAAAGAGTCTACAAAATGAAGACGGTATTTGAGTAGGAGGTCGAATGGATAGATGTATACGGATTGCAGATGATATGGCGCTTGTTACAATGTGAAGAAAAAATCAAAAAGATGTTAGAGAAGTTGAGGAAAAGCTGTGAAGAGTATGAGGTGAACATAAATGTTAGAAAGTTAAAAGCCATGGTGATTGGAACAAGGGATCAAACATAGAAGTAGGAGAGAAGAAAACAGAACAGCTGACTAGTTTTAAACACCTGGGTAATATTATTAGTGATGATATGAAATGTAAACATGAAATAAAAGCAAGGATAAGTATGGCAAAAGAAACCTTTAGGAGGAATAAAATACTATTTTGTAGGAACTTGAACAAAGAGTGATTTGATTTAATTTTTAGTTTAGCATCAATTTCAGCAGCGAGGCTATATGAGACGTGGATCTACAACTTAACATGAAATCCAAACCACATGAGCTCTCTCCGGAAATCCTAAATAAAGAAATGAGAAAAAGACTCATAAAATGCTTCGTGTGGAGTATTGTCCTGTATGGGTCAGAAACATGGACATTACGCAAAAGCGATGAAAACGAATGGAAGCTTTCGAAATGTGGATGTAAAGAAGAATGGAGAAAATTATTTGTGTCGAAAACGAATGAGAGGGTATTAGAAATAGTAGAGGAGAAAACAATTTTAAATATTATTAAGAAGAGGGGGAGAAACTGGTTAGGACATTGGCCAAGAAGGGACTGTATCATAAGAGACTTCCTAGAGGATATGGTGGCAGGAAAGAGAGGGAGGGGGCAAAGGAGACTACAATTAATGGACGATATCAAAACAGAGAATCGTGCATGAAGACAAAGAGATTAGCGAAAGACCATGGAGCGTGGAAGCTTCTTAGTTGCAGTAAGTGACCTGCCAATAACGGCAAAATACCTATAATGATGATGATGGTCTCCGAAGGAAGAAAGAAAGAAAAAATAAAACTTGATCGTTGCGTCCACTAATAGAAACAAAATATTTATAAAAGCATCATTCTGACCGTGATGTACGAATAGAAAAGTTGGTCACTTGTGAAAACATCAAAACTTGAAAGATTTCGAAAGCAATTCTGTTTAGAAATACAGAATATTTAGCATAGAAAGTTATGGTCAAACTTCACAAAAACCTAGTTCATCGAATTAGACAATCGTACTGATAAAACTAAACTGAGACGTGTAAAATGCAGGATATACGTCTCTTACCATGGGCAATAGTATTCGCGAGTTCCATTGAGTCCTTGTAGGGAATCTTGTCCTTAGGACAAGATACACAACAATGGATATAATCTGCTTCTAAATGTATTATTATTATTATTATTATTATTATTATTATTATTATTATTATTATTATTATTATTATTATTATTATTTTCATATACAGTACAGAAATAAATAAACAATTTGTTGCAGCAGAATTAGAGCCTTCAATTATTATTATTATTGGCAACAAATGATATATCATATTTCTTTATCGACATAAAATGTTATATTTTTTTCGAAAACTACACATGCAAAATTTGACTCCAAGCATGTCCTTTTATTTAGCTGGATGTCATCTATCTATTGACATAGTACATATGATATGTCTCATCTTTTGCGCAACATATACTTAAAACAAAACTTAAAATGTTAATAGTGAATCCTAATTTTGGGCCACATTTCATTAACCATATTATACAATGCCGTTTTGGTAGTTGCATAATAAAAAGTGTAATGATGGTTACACTTCATTATCAGTTTCATCTTAACAGGGGCGGATCCAGGCTGAATGTTTTGGGGGGCCGGTCGTTCGTAGTCAATATTTTTTATTTTACATTTATAATACAAAGATGAAAATTCTTAAGAAAAGTTTTATTTTTAAAATAAAAAAATATCCTATTCTGGAGGGAGGTGATCGCCCCGATCGCCCCCTGGATCCGGCTCTACGTCTGAATAAAAGGAGTGGTTATCGTATAGCACCAATGTTTAATCTCACAAATAATAGTCTTTTTTTCGATTTTCTCTAAAACTACGCATGTGAATTAACATCTAGCTATATCATTTTGTTCAGCCCAATAAATCTATCGATTATTATTATTATTATTATTATTATTATTATTATTATTATTATTATTATTATTATTATTATTATTATTATTATTATTATATAATCTTTGGGTATTATTTTCGTTATATGCTAACTAAATTATAAAATTTTAGAAAGAATAAAACAGTAAGATCATGTATTGATGACCTAAATTACTTACCTTAAATTTTTGAAAAGTGTAACTGTTAAAATTTCTATTTAAAAAAACTTTAAAATGTTATCACCAAGTCAGGGGTGGATTCAGGGGGCGATCGGGGCCATCGCCCTCCCCAGAAGAGGAAATTTTCTTATTTTATAAATAAATAAAACCCATCCTAGAGTTTGGAGCTCTTAAAAGTAGCTCAAAATAGCAGTATTACAATCCACCGCTCCCCCCAGAAGTCCGTCCTGGATCCGCCCCTGCACTAAGTTGCCAAAATTCAATATAGTCAAAGTGAAATCCTGCTTCCTTTATAAAGCCTAAAATTAGATAATAATAAAGATATATTTTTCAAATTTTAATATTTTTATTGTTATAGTCTTAGCCACAGGCGCCGATCCTCGGGGGAGGGATCGGAAGGGATCTTGGCTCCCGAAGTTACCTGGAGCCCCCCCCCCATAATTGAATCAAAATTCTTATTGATTTCCTGTAGATATCTGACACACATACCTCCTAAGGTTATACAGAAATCGGTACTACTGCTCCTAGAATATTGTAACGTGTATAATATACAAAGTTTTAAACTATAAATTGGCACAACTAATTATATTTCAGCGAAATGAATTTAAATTTTAAAAATTTAGTTAATATATTAAACGAAATTTGGTTTTTAATGAACAAAGCACTAAGTAAGTTGATGAAAGTAACTAACTGTAGTTTGCTTGAAAGAAATTCAATTTTCCTAACATTGTCTTGATATAATATTATGTACTTATTACTAGCAATATTTCTTACTGTGATTCGTAATAATTTTTGCTATTTATATAAGTTAGGTGATATATTACTGGGGTTGCCCACGAGACAAGACGAGATTAGATAGAATTTTCGTGACGAGATGCTCTTCCAATACAAAACATATTAGATATTTCGAGATGAGGAACTCCCTCTTAACCGTTTTGTCAATATATTTTCCAAATACAGCTTCAATAGGACAAGATAGCATAAAAGGTCGAGAACATGAATAATATAAAGGTAACCAAGAAAGTTCTGTCACTTTTTGTGCAGGTTTGTATTCAATTGGTCCTCACACCGTGAGTTGAATGTGAATGGAGATAAGGCGAAGGTCAGTTGTTCGTGTGGGTATATCCAACATATTACCTGGTTGTGGCAGTTCAGTTGCACTGTGAACTTTCGTAAGGCCAGAGTGACCATGGATCTCCACAGAGCATCATAAGGGCGCGTATGCTGTACGACTTCAAACTAGTTTCAAACGCCGATGCAGCGGGACGGAGATACGCCGGGCCTTTGGTGAGAGTGTCGCGACTAAGCGGACAGTGCAGCGGCGGTTTAACAAGTTTAAGTACGGTGACAAAACACTCGAAGACGCTACACGTGCCGGAAGACCAACACATTTACAAAATGAATATCTTCAGGCAGCAATTGAGGTGAACAGTAACCAGACATGTGAGGAACTGGGACTAGAATTCAGTGTGAATCTAGAAAAAATTCGGCAGCGCCTCCATCAACTTGGAAAGCACTACAAGTTTGGTCGATGGGTCCACATCATTTGACTCCGGGTTAGAAGGCAACGCGAACAGACATCTGTGTTTCTTTGCTGTCTCGTCTGAGGAAGGAATTTTGCTGGATAGGGTGCTGACATGTGATGAGAAGTGGGTCCTGTACGAAGCTCTGCGGCGCAGTCATCATTGGTTAGCATTCCACGAACCAGCTCTAAAACAGCCGAAACCAGCACTGCATCAGAAGAAGGTCCTCCTGTGTGTTTGGTCTACTACTCGGGAATCGTGCATCGGAAACTGCTACCAGCTGGTCACAGCATCAATGCAACTGTGTACTGTCAAAAATTGAGCCGTTTCAAAGAAAACTCAAAACACTTCTGAATCGCAAAGGGGTCCTCCTGTTACAGGACAACGTTTTTAGGATGACCTGGGACACCATTCTACGCCTAAGATGGGAAACACTATTGCATCCACCATACTCCCCGGACATTGCGCCGTCCGATTATCACCTGTTCCATTCCTTTGACAATCACCTTATTGGAACGCCCATTTAAATCCCTAGTAGAGGTGGAAAAGTTCTATCGCGATGGAATCTATGGCCTTCCAGAAAGTTGGCAGAAGATCGCCGATGTTGATGAGGATTATTTTTGATCTTCCAGGTACGTCTTAGGTAACATATCGATGTTTAAAGGTGGTGGGTGAAAGGCTACAGAACGTTCTTGGTTATCTTTATATATACACATATATTTTTATTTAATTTAGTTATTACGAATACCGAACACATTCCATGAAACGAAGTAAAGCTACTTTTCTACTGCGAACGAAAACGGTTTAGTCTTGACTTCGAGAAATGTTACTTAGGGACGACATTTGGGAAATTTCTCTCAAGAAGTCTCACGATTTTACCTAAGGGATGGATACTAAATCTATAGTTTACATGTGCAATTTAGCTGGATCTCGACTTTGGGAACAGAAAAGAAATGATTTTTAGCTCAGAAAATCCGGAAAGGCGAAATTTAGCAAGATTCTGTATCACACACAAGATTTTCTATTCCAAACTACACACATATTTGTTGCTTACTCAGGACTAATATGTACAGCCGCAAATAGAATAGAAATCGTGTCTGTCCTCCATCAGCGCACACGATACAGATTCCGTCAGAATACAGAATTTCATGGTTATGTGATTTGTTAAATATTGCCTGATTTTGTACGGACACCACAAGGCATTTCTACTTTTTTGGAAATCAGCGTATTTTTAGCCTTTTTATTTTTCGAAATGACTTTCATATACATAACATATTTCGAAATGACTTTATTTACATGGGAAGTACGTGTGAGGCTATTAATGCAATTCTAACAAACATGATTCTCTCCTCTCTCATTGCCTTTTCATTAAATATACCTAGGTATATATTTTTCTCTCTTGTTGTCTGCGTCAATGTGTGTCAAGCACTGAAAATGTATGAGAGTGCAAAAGCAGAATCACAGAAAAGGTAAGCTACGGGTTTCTCTTATAAGGGATCGTCAAAGTTTAATCGACCTGTAAAACTTGTTGTTTAGAATTTATATATATATATAAAATACAACTGAGACCAAAACAATGTTTTGTTAATTTCTTTGTATAGGCTATGTTAAAAATCCATGTATGGGAAAACGAATTAACATGAAATTATATTTGTGAAAACATGGAATGTTCAACAAATTATATTTTGATTAAAAGGTCTCATTAAAAACCAAACAAATGAATGTTCGAGCTTAAGCAGTGGACATCATTAATAAACAATTCTGCAGTAATGCTCCAGAGATGACATTGCGGTTGCTTCTTGGTCACCGGGTCTGTCTACGGCACCAATTCTGACAAGGTCACAGGGTCTATTTGGGTCTCTGGGTCTGTCTAGGTCACCAGGTCTGTCAGGGTTACCGGGTCTGTCTAAGTCTGTCTAGGCCACCAGGTCTGAAATGTTCACTGGGTCTGTTTAGATCACCAGGACTGACAGGGTCACTGGATCTGTTCGGATCGGGCTAGGTCACCAGGACTGACAGGGTCTGTCTAGGTCTGTCTAGGCCACCAGAACTGACAGGGTCACTGGGTCTGTTCGGGTCGGTCTAGGTCACTAGGACTGATAGGGTCTGCTAGACCACCAGGTCTGAAAGGGTCACTGTTTCTGTCTAGGCCATCAGGACTGATAGGCTCTGTCTAGGCCACTAGATCTGAAACGGTCACCGGGTCTGTTTTAATTAAATTTTTAAAGTTGTACTGTATATGTATTACAAATACAGAATCAGGTGCTGGAGAAAAAGGTAATCTGTCAAACGATTCATTAATGATCGAAGTTTTTTAAAGAGACCTATTTCTTAAAGAAGGATTCAGCCATTACTCATGTATGTACCCGAGAAAAAATACTACCACTAGAAATCGAACCTGTGATCATGCGCTCTTAAAATATATCCCTTAGCTACTTGTCCAGAAAGAAGCATTTCTATATATAATTATATTGAATTTAATATGTGGAAATTTCCACTGTACAATAGCTTCTGATTCACAATTTCAAAATGCCAAAATAATGAATTATTGTTTTGTTAACAGTAATCTTCTTACATGACTTGTTAATAATGATAATAATAATATTTAGGGTTACGATTTCTAGGTGCGCACTTTACTCTTTTAGAGTAGAAACGAGCTCTCCAAAAGAATCCGAGGTGTCAAATATTGTTTCCAGTAGGGAATAGAAGTAATTTTTCAACAACTTTTTCATTTTGGGCCATTTATTCCCTTAATCTGCACCCATTTCTGCTAGCTATTAAAATGTTATTCCAATTTTCCCACTCGTTGTAGTTCTGTTGTTTCTTGTATGAGAATCACTAGCGAATACAAAAAAAAAAAAAAAAAAAATCGTATGGAGGTGGCGGATCGTCTCCTGAACGATTAATGTAGGCTTGAAATAAAAGATTTTACATCAAATCAAAATAAAATAGTGGAATATATATGTGCATATATGGTGCCTTGGAGGGGCGGTCACCCTCGTCGTCCTTCCGTGCATTCGCCAGTGGTGAGAATTACGACAAGGTCAAGAAGTTTTTTTTATTATTCAAACAACGCAGAAGCAATTTCCAAGACCACACAAACTTCCTTAGCTACGGTAGATTCATGATTTGCAGACTGAACTGTTTATCTATGATTGCAAGTGTCTGACGGATGTCCTTAAAAACTTTGATCTACAACGGCTAGTAAAGAAACGCTGGGCTATGTACTTTAGTGAAAACAAGGAAAGCTTGAGGTTAGACTTCGTATATAGACTTCGAATAATATCGTATGTATTGAAATATTATGGAATTTACAACATCTATAAAACTGCCATTCCCTCTGAATACTAAGTTTTCCCCACTGGTCTCTATGGATCTAGCATAGTTGATCGAAATATATATACATACGTATTTGAGGGAAGTATCTTTTTTTAACCCCTTTTCAGCTTTGTTTTAGCACTCTTTCTCTTTCATTTTTCCTATAAAAATTTCTCCTAAAATTTAAACTCTTATAATAGTAATTGAATCACTCATTGTTAAAAGAGAATATGTTCTATTTGAAATACATTACATACACGTTTTCTTTTAAATTCGAACCAGAGGGGTCTCAGGGGGGCGTTTACCGGGACATATAAAAGTAGTAAAAAATGACCGATATTAGTGTCAAATGGATAGTTTTCGCGGTCGCTGAGATCAATGGTGACACTTCCATTAGCGATGACTTTCAAATTCAGCTACCACTGTATGCTGGTCGGGGTCACCTGCAGGGGAGTTACGCAGACATGTAAAAATAATCCAAAATGGCCAATATTAGTGCCCAATCCATAGTTTTCGTAGTCGCTGAGATCAATCGCATTAACTTCCAAATTCACCCGATTTGGCTGCGGTCCGGGGGTCACCGGAGGGAAGGATACCGAGACATGTAAAAATAATCCAAAATGACCGATATTAGTGTCAAATCCATAGTTTTTGCGGTCGCTAAGATGAATGGTGGTACTCTCACAGGCATTGACTTGCAAATACAGCCTCCATTGTATCCGGAAGGAGGGGGGGGGGGCGAGACATGTAAAAGTAGTAGAAAATGACCGATATTTTTCTTTCGTTGTTGAGTTTGTTTACATAGATATTTTATCTGACCCATGCGAAGAATGGGTATTTCAACTAGTATATATATGAGTAATGGAACAAACTTGTGA
The DNA here is from genome assembly GCF_964235325.1 of Thermobia domestica. Classification (NCBI taxonomy): domain Eukaryota; kingdom Metazoa; phylum Arthropoda; class Insecta; order Zygentoma; family Lepismatidae; genus Thermobia; species Thermobia domestica. The sequence goes on along the minus strand of NC_137462.1, from coordinate 163,700,234 downwards.
GAGTAATAAGAAACTCGAGGACAAATGTCAAATGTGCATATGCATTTTACTACAACGTGTTGTTAACAAACATGTTGTTTTCGAGTAAGTGTCAAGCTAGACGCAAAATGCTAAATACTCTGACACGCATTCTCCATTTAACAACATATGTTGCTGGCACTGAAGTGACTAGGGATAATTAGTAGTCAAACAAGGTGTTATTGCTGCTTCCCCATTGGTACATTTTTAAGTAGCTACGTTGGAGTGGCTCAGAAAATTTAGTCTCTTAAGCATGCAAACCTTTATGCAATGTTGTTATAGGAGTAGAAAGACTAAACAAACCAGACCCCATACGTCACGAAAGGGATTGGATAACGTGAAAGCCTCGCAGCTTCTTTGCAATAAACAGTTAAATGAGTATTTACTGTCCAACAAATCACAAGCAAAATTACAAAATACCGTATAGGTTTGTATTATGGACGGACATGCACGCATACACTACATAAATATTAACTTCATCTAGAGAAAACAGTTATTTTTTTCTTTCTGTTTTATGTACGAGGAGTGGTGCAAAGCGTTTGGTTGATGATAAAATCAACTTGTGTTCATTATGACTTCTAACGTATTATGGAAAAAAGAACTCCAGATAAACACTCTAAGTACACTAGCAAAAATTTTTCCTTCCAGTCAAAGATTTTCTTCCCATACATGAGGTCATTTTCATGTATTCTTGTTGTCTCTGTTGTAGAAGATCAGAGTTCGATTACTGGGGGAATATTACGCAAGTATTATTAGGATTACACATAACACTGTTAATCTATGTCTAATATAGACTGTTATGGCACGGTAGTACCTAGGAAGCATATCGAAGATTGAACTTCTCTCGAAATTTCTAAGTTTACTGTAATATAATATCATTCCAAGTACTTGTTTTGTTTGTTTGTTTGTTTGTTTGTTAAGAACAGTAAACACTCTTCCATATTATTCTGAGTATTACCTTCCTCACTGTTATAAAGAGATGTTAAAATTGAAAGAGCAAATCAAATTTTAGTGTTTTTTTTATAAGATCAAGTAATTTGAAGGTTACTTGAAATTACGAAGTTATGAAGTATATTTCGACTTTACTTCTTAATGTGGCTAAAACGGAATATTTCAAATTTCTTACCAAATTCAGTTTCAACTGTAAGTAGATTTGTTTCGACTAGACTATATTTGATACTCAAAAAAACTCGAAAATAATTTTCGTCTCAAAAACGAATTGTGGGGGACACTGTGACTCAGCTGTAGAGCTCTTTGCTCTGGTGTGTGGGGTTCCTGGTTAGATCCCCATCCCCAAACAAGTAAGTTTAGTTTGAAAAACATTATGTCCGTAGGTTTTCTCGGGTACTCTCGTTTCCTTCCACTTTCTCGTTCCACCAATCCTTCCATCATCATTCACTTGCTCTAATCATAATCTCCCTTAGCCTAGAGGGTATAATGTGGAACATTAAACTGAAAGATTTCATTTCATTTTCAAAAACGAATTACAGAAATGATCTTGAATGCATTATGTATGCCAATAAGTTAATGTGACTTTGATTCGAAGTTCGATCTTCTGCACAAGAGATGTTCTGTCTATAATGAATTATTACATTATTTCAGATAACCTAAATTGATAATTCAGATAATCTGTTGATAATCTTCATTTGAAATATCCTGAATAATTATACAAATCCACTCTTCTAAGTGATGCATGTTTAAAGTTTTTTTTTCCTTGTCAGCATATACATTTAATTTAACATCCTCCTACAAACAAACGTCCAAAGTTTATCAAATTTGGAACTGTCACGATAAACAGTTGCCAATCTATATTTTACCAAATCATTTGTGCGGATGATGCATCATCTTCAAAGCGAACTCAGGGAGGGAGTTGAAAGAAAACATCTTTATGTATACTTCGTTTGTTTAATTCTGGAATTAGAAATGCTTACAACATTTTCAAGTGCGCTTCTCCTGTGATAGTGTCCTACCCTAAAAATAAACAAACCTAAATCATGGAAATGGGGCAACATTATTAACCTTAGGACTACCTCGGTAATGTGCTTCAAATTCAAATTCAAGTGGATGCTCCTGCCTCCAGATTCTACAATTGTGTCTATGCATCTCATCCAACACTGAAAAGTAGCCTCATCTGAAAACAAAAAATAAATATAACATTGTATCATCGTTTTGTACCCGATTACCTCGCAATTTGCAACATTACCCTTAAGTCTTTCAACAATCTTATACGGTTTAGTTTAAGGTTGTTTACATGTTGTCTTGTTTTGTTGTAATGGTAGCTCTGTAGTTCTTCTTCTAACAATCTTTGAAACCTTGATCACACTTACCACCACTGAGTCAACTATTTTCAGGGTGGATCTAGGTCTACGATTACGTGGTAAATTGAGTACACTTTCAATTCGTTTAAAATTTTTAAACTACCTTTGGATACTCTTGTTATCCGGAATTATTCTAAATGTAAGCTTTCTGGGAGCCTCTCTGTACTAAATCACATGATTTAAGTTCTGCAAATCATAGAACACATTCACCTCTTCTCCTGAACCACCGTCATCTTGGAATTAAATAATTTCTTGATGTTTATGAACCTTACTTCATAAGTTGCCAGTTTTGAAATTTTAAATTATCACGTACTGCTTGCAAAATATGTTAAGTTGACATTACTCTCCGTCTGGACCTCGACGGAACTTTGAAAAACACCCTGCCTTTTAATCAAAATTGTTACTGTAAGATGTTTCTGGTTAATTTCTGATTTAGATGTACCTCAATTAATAAGTAACCAGTAAATTGATTGTTCTAGAAACAGTAACAAACAAAGTCATAAAATCTTTTATCATACGATATAAGCAGAGAGCTCAATGCTGTTTAAACTTTTAGAATAAAACCTTTTCTTTAACATTTCTCAAAATTAAAAAAAAAAAAAAAACATTGTACTTCCAAACATTTTTCTTAAACATAAATAAACTAGATTTCTGATCGACACTTATAGATTTTCGGTAGATACTAGTATAATGAACCGTACTGTACGTAGTAACCTCTTTGGCATAAGAATTATGTTATAATTCATGCGGTAATTATGTCATAATTGTTACTAACAGTACATAAAAATCTTTGACTTTTACGTGCAAATGTTAAAAAAAGAAATAAAATGAAAGAGAAACTAACGTATCTTACGTAGAGAAATTTTCAAACATGTTGAAATTCTTACTTTAAAAATATGCAGCAATTGCTATATTTTCGCACCTTCTTATACAAAATCTTAAACAATGTTCTATGTAATGTTCTCGCTATGGTACCACAGGTCAGGGACGGCGCTAAGGGTGGGCGGGGGTGGGCAACCGCCCACCCGAGGATGGCCTCGCCCACCCATCCGCCCACCCCAACAGAACAGGGGTGTCATCAAGGGGGACAGGAGGGGGCAATTGCCCCTCGCAAGATTTTGAGGAATACATATACTTTATCGATTATTTACTAATATACTAGTGCAAACTGGGAAAGTCTTATGTTGTTGGTGTTCTTGCCCCCTCAAGCTAAGTCTGAAATGACACCCCTGCAACAGAAGTAGAATAATGAAGGTGACCAGTGCCGGATTTAGGTTTGATGGGGCCCTAAGCTATTGAAGATAATGGGGCCAATTTATTTCTAGCATTCTTTTTCAGCGACAAAATTTCGCCTTTTCTGTATGAATATATGCTATATGGTAATTTATGGACCTAATACATATCTATTAAGTAAATACGTTTTCGTGTATATTTCGTTAACTTACTGTTTTGAATACATTACAGAAAAACTGTAAAATTTGTAAAATTAGCGGTAGTTTAATTTGGTACCAATAAAGTCCCTTGCCGATCTCTTTACACCAACTATGATCAACGCTCCACGCCATGCTTCTACAATATGTGGAGACCGCATCATTTCTCATTTCAAGTTGTTTCTATTCAGTTGGGTAAAGTTTGAAACGTTTCCAGGGATCCGTGTAAGTAAATACAGTCTAAATATCATCCAGGGTTGGTAATTACTGCCTGAAGCTCAACTAATCGTGTGAGCATTTTCCAGGTCAGGTTACTGGAGTAACTCAAAATGGAATGCAACCCTCAAAGATTACACAAGGTGTAATACGACACAAATTCGCTGGAACCAGAGGCGAACTTAGAAGGTTAAAACTGGAGAAGGGGCAACTAAAACCCAGATTATGATAGATATATCGTGAGTTTACTCTAAACTTTCAAAAATATGGCTTCAATTATTTTTGTCACTCAAAAAACTGGGATCGTAGACCTCTCCGGCCCCTGGCTAGATACGTCTCTGGCTGAAAATCATAAAAACATCGTTAAAAAACCTAACTGTTGCACTAAAATTATTATAAGACCTATAAATGTAGGTAGCATCTTTTAACTGCGACGTGAAAAGATGTTGGTACCTTGCCTTGCTATGTAGTAACCAGTGGCGTATTTAGGGGGTGGCTTCCGGGCTTAAGCCCCCCGAAATCACTTAGTATAGTAAAGTAAATGAAATATCTTGCAGAATGTTCACATTTCCAGGCAAAGCCCCCCTCGAAAGATAGCAAAGCCCCTCCCGAAACAAAATCGTAAATACGCCACTGGTAGTAACTAGTGCCTATAACCTAATGGATTCAGTCTGTCGCATACTAACTTACACAAGGTAAATTCGGGCAGTTCTGAACGTAACAATACATAAAATACTGTTAATATATACAAACGAACGACTCATATGCCTAGAACGAATGGATGAAATCACTACAATTCGTGCTCCTATTCTTTCCTTTAGTCAGGGGCGGATCCATTCTGAATGTTTAGGGGGGGCAGTCGTTCGAAGTCAATAGGTTTTATTTTATGTTTATAATACAAAGGTGAAAATTCTTAGAATATGTTTTATTTTTAAAATAAAAACATATTCAATTCTGGGGGATGGTCGCCCCCTGGATCCGCCCCTGCCTTTAGTGATCCATTATTGCACTCTATAGATCACTATAGAAGCTCCTCCGTGGCTAAGCGGTTAGCGTACGCACCATTGTCGTGGGAGACCCGGGTTCGATTCCCGGTGGGAGCTCATGTGATTCGGATTCCACGTTAATCAGTAGATCCCGCCTCATGTAGCCTCGCTGCTGAAAGGGACGTTAAACTCAAAATCAACTCAACTCTATAGATCACTATGAAAATCAGTGCCAAGTTCTGAAAGTTATGAACATACTTCTGCAAACTACTTTTCATACTTACGCACAGCGAAATAAAATAGCTATAATTTTGCGATGTAAAGATTATTGCCGCTTAGGGCTGTAATTCCTTTATATTTTACTATTATTTCGCCAGCTTGTCGTTTCATGCCTTCTTCTTAAGCATCCACTGTTACCAGACTCAATTTCTTGTCGAATTCCAAAGAGTACAAGAAAGGGTAGCACTAGAGTTCTATCCGCATACAAGATACTGTATCACTTATGCTGTGAAGTCTTATTAAAGTAGCTAAGTGTAGTGGCTGGAAAACAGGGTCCCTATTACAAATGGGGCTCTGAAACAAAATCCCCATTACAAGCGGAGCTGGGAAATGAGGGTTCCATTATAAGCGGGGCTGGGCAACAGAAATCCCATTGCAGGCGGGTTGGAAAACAGGGCCCTATTACTTGCTTCATGAGAGCTTAATACATAACAGTACAGAACACCGTTGTTGTATGTGCGTTTTATCTTATTTGCTTTTTCTTATTATTTGGAAATGACATTACAGACACTTTTTCTTTAAAATTTTTTGGGCCCCCAAGAGAGCTATAGCTTGTTTAGCTTATACGCAAATCCGGCACTGAAGGTGACATCCTGTACTTCACAAGCAATAGGTATTACTTTCGATTGTAATGTAATAGGTTCTATGACTCTGTTTAACTCTGCAATGGACAATGATTTTAAGACAGATACTTGTAGTAATATAATGATGCCAAAAGTCGTGATTAATGAATTGAAGTTTAACACACACTCACAATCGTGCTATTGAAACACCAGTGTTTGTATGTGCTGCACTGAAAAAAATAAAGTGCTTTTTAAAAAGCCAACTAAATAATGGTCAGAGCTGGCCAGTATTATCTATTGTCTCATTTTGAGAAAGAGAGGGAGGAGAGTAGTGTTTTGAGTCAAGGGCGAAGAACCTGGGGGCCCAAGGGGGCCCGGGCTCCCCAAAGCCCATGTGCGCCCCCGCATTTTATTTATGAATATACAATATTTGGCATAATTTGAATTCAACTTGTCTTAAAATCCTCATGCATGCCTTCTGCATCTGAATGCCCCCCCCCCCCCAAATTTACAGAGAAATCGGCGCCCTTGCTTTGTGTTGGCGCGATAGCTTCTTATAAGAGGGTTCCAACTTGCAATTGTTTACAGCAATGTACCACATGTCTTACCCGTGTGGCATTAAACAGATTTGTAAAAACCCTTATTATAGCATTGTTGAGTTGATCTCTGTTGCGTTCAGAAGTCTTGGCGGTCGGTGCTTGTTCAGCTCGATTTCTTCTGAGGCTCGGTGTCTTTCTCGTGTTCAAAGAAGCGCGATTTTCAATCCGTTGATGTTAGTGATAATCCTTCTTCTTCAATGGGGAAAAAGACAAAAAATACAAATACATGTGACAACCAGGATTCGCAATTTGAAGTGTTCGATTTCGAGGAAAGTGAAAATGAACTAGATGTTGGAGAGAGCGAAGACGACAGCATTGCTTCTGAAGTTACTCATTTATATTTTTTGTCTTTTGCTTTCTTGTAATAAATACTTCAAAGATAAAAATGTTTGCAGCAGCCTATTTTATCCTTGTTTTACTTTACCTATTTATTGTGTATTTTATGTTATTAACGAAAAGTAGAGTATTATCTGTTAGTCTGCGTTGTTTGAACCTTCTTTTATTTCTATGCATTCATGTGCATTCTTGGAGGGAGAGGAGGTAAAGCAGTCTTGAACTTCTTCGACTACACAGAACACACCGTTATTATTGTTTAAAAAGCTGAAAGTAGAGGTAGTGTGTGTGCCACGCGGAATTCGGTAGGTCGAGCATATTGCCACGAACTCCCGCAGCCCATCCTAAGTCCTGCATTTCTTCAGTCTTACCAGGTGAATGCTGGAATGGCACCTTCTATAAGGCCAACACAGCGGTTTTCCACATCCTTGTTTCTCCCCTATTTCGGTCTGAGCCTTAGCTAACTAAAGAGTATAAAAATTGAAATTTAATTATTGTCAAAAAATGTCTACATTGCCCAGTTCTCATTTTCGTTGTCCGCCCACCCAGCAACTAGGTCCGCCTCTTTCCGCCCACCCCATCAAGCGTTCCTGGCGCCGTCCCTGCCACAGGTAGAGCTTTTAAAGTCATAAATTCAAATATTTTAACTCAAAAGTGGACATAGATTATGTCATTTTACTTGCTCCTTAACGATTTTGTTTTCAAGACATATGGTTGTCAATCCTGCGGTCAATAGCGGGTAGTGAAAAATAAAATAAAGTATTTAGCCAATAGATCAATTGCCGATGAATCATGTTAATGATCAGTTCTTATCTTGTACCTTCCCATTGTTATTGAACCTTATAAGGTTATGAGCGGCTCAGATAGGTAATACATGCAAAGTTCACAGAATTCTAGCCAGGAAGCTTACAGGGAAAGGGACCATTAAATAGAGCAAGAAGGTAACGTGATTATATAAACCAGGATCTCCGGAAGTCAGATAATAACCCCTGTGTGGATTCATTTCGGACAAGATTCAATTTGGAGCCCTTTTTTCTGTAGCGATGAGCATTTAAGTTCCTCAAATCATAGAGTTAGGTTTAAGGTTATGCTATACGTAGTAAATTTCTTGGCTGTACTACTCAGAAATATGGATAGGATCTTTGTTGGGTGTTTCGGCTGGTCCAAACAATCTTGACTGGGAGTGCGAGATTTCTCTTACTAGTTAGCTAGATAGTAGATAAAATACATATGTGTTGCAGACATTATGCACTGTAAGAGTCTGTTAATTCTTTTCTTTACATATTCTTTCAATCCTAAACTTTATTTTTCAACTTAAAGATAACATCGTAGCTTTATAGCTTTCTTAAATGTTTATTTCTCATCTCTTCACTAAGAGATTTTTAGGAATTATGATAGAGAAAATTTATATCTTTCAGTTAAGATATTAGTTTGAAGTAAATTAACAAATATACAGTACAGAAGTTTAATATACTAAGTTTAATGATTTTAGATATTTTTCTATACATAAAATATAAAATTTCATCATAATTTGTAGCAGATAAAGGTTAAATATTTCCTTCTATTACTCTGTAAGTTAACTGTTTTTTTTTTTTTTTTTTTCGTTTTCTTTAATACGAACATTTGCCAACTTAGGCAGATTTTCATTGCCTATTGCTTTTGTGCTTGATTGTAACTCAATTGCTAAGCTAATGTAGATGACATAAAGCGAAAAATCATAAATTTAATGTGTTTAATTGAAGTAAATAATAGGTACTAACAAGTTGAGACAGATGAAATCTCAACTGTCAGAAAGAAAGCATTCACGTTTATTGTACAGTATTATCTGATGTGTTTCAAGAATTACAAATAAATATGATGCGCTTCAGATGAACACATGCTAGTGTCTACTTCTCTTGAAACAAAATAGAGACACATTCGCAAGACCTGAAGCAAAACTGTTTGTTAGTATTATAATATATAAACATTCATTACTGTTGTTAAATTTCCTTGTATAGAGATGCAATATGATGCACTTTTTGTTATTGTTCCTTCATGCCTGGAATATAAATATACTGTTGGAAGCTACATATCTGAGAAAGAAAAAGTGATTCAGTACCATCCAACTTAAAATTCTTACTAGAAAATTAAATTATAATAGTTATTCTTATGACATTGATGCCTGATATATGAAAATAAAATATGTTTATAGGTTAATATAAAAGCGATAAAGGTGATCTTAATAGCTTATTAGAAAGGATAAGTGGTATAAGATTCTCTATACATAGAGAGAAAAAGATCTCAAACTTGGATGAGTGGCAATATATAAACTTATGATATGAAAATTGATATATTCGAATTGCATTTTAATCCATACGTTTAAATTACAAGGAGAAAATAATAATGCTCTTGAAAAAAAAAAAAAAAAGAGGTAATCCGTTTGTTCCCAAGGACAGAATAAACGTAACAAGGCCATTCCAGGAGTCACGTAACAGAGTGTAACCGGTGCTGGTGCCAACGATCGGTTGGACTAAAACTTGTGTAACTACTCTAGTTAAAAATTAATTTCATTTTCCGTTCGTTCTACAAAACAACGATACTGATGAAGAAATTTTAAGTTTAAAAAGGTAAAACAAAACTAAAAAAAAAGAAAGAAAGGTATCCATGGAAAACGACGCATAAATCTCATTCAGGAGCAGCTTGTGGTATCAATCTTAACCAGGTGATGACAGTAAGTCTCTCGTAAGTATTTTGACCTATATATTATGCTATATATATATATATATATGAGTGTATGTGTGTGTGTGTACCAGACGACTATAGTCCACGATCTTAAACGTTTAAAAGGCTTCTTGTCCTCATTTCTTTCTAAGTACTGGCCCACCTAATTAATTATATAGTTGCCAAATAGTTTTCTTTCTTTTTTCTACGTAATTAATAGTGGTTTAATTTAGACTTCCCAGATAATGAGAGTTCGTTGCAAAATTTACCTTTGATTGATGGTCTCACTAATTAATTAAATGCTGATTCTGAGTTTCAATCACATAATTATCAAAATTAAGTTTCTTTTTCGAAGCTTCATTGTTCAATTATTTCCTCTTCGCATTACTGAATAGAAGAAGAAGAAGAAATCTCTAAGTTAATGGAAAAAGTGTCTTGCTGGAAAGTTATACGCATATAGACGGGAAACATTTTTTAAAAAACAAACAAATTTTAATAAATTGTTATACGTTATGGGCAACAAACGACTATGACCGGAAAGAGGGTTATCTTTAGTCTGCAGATTGAATTCGTAACTGTAATTTCTGGTTTACAGAACGTCGTTTGCTACCCTCTTAATTCAGATCGTTTCCCAAATTGCACTAAGATTCTGGATTTACACCAAAGATTCTCTATTCAAACAGACGGGACAGAAGTTCAACTACACGGAAGACCGTTTATATATAGATCGATATATCGTAATATACATTAATTAGGGTGCTGTTTTTCACAACATTCAAATTGATATTTGACGTAAACCAATGACCTTTCGACGAATTATTGCCAAACTTCCGTTGAGATAGTTGCCTTTGGCAGACGAATATTGTGATATGCTGCTTAAGATTTTCGTCTTACTAAACACTTCCGATACTGTGCCCCGCAATATGGGGAGGGGTGATATATATAAAATCATTGAAAATGACTGATATTAGTACCGAATCCAGTTTTCGGGGTCGCTGAGATGAACAGTGACACTTGTGATGCCGTTTAAATCCAAATTCAGCCCCGCAACTTGGGGAAGGAATGATACATAAAAATGATCAAAAATGACAGATATTAGTGTCGAATACATAGTTTTGGGAGTCGCTGAGAACACTGACACTTCTGCAGCAGTTTAAATCCAAATTCAGTCCTGCAACTTGGTGGAGGGAGAAGGTATATATATATATATATATATAGATATAGATAGATAGATAGATAGATAGATAGATAGATAGATAGATATAGATATAGATATAGATATAGATGATATAAATGAAAGTCGCTATTACTATTTTGATGACTTCGTACCGCTTGAGCCACCCGACCGATCTCGATCAAATTTTCAACATAGATGAGGTTCTGGCCTAAGATGTTTGTTTATTATTTTACTTTGACGGTGTAATTTAGGGGAGGAGAGGGGTAGATTTTTAAAAATGATCGAAAATTACCGATATTAGTGTCAAATCCACAGTTTTCGGGGTCACTGAGACGAACAGTGACATTTCCGACGCAGTGTAAATGTAAATTCAGCTTCGCATCTTGAAGGAGGAGGAGGGGGGATATCGAAAATGACCGATATCAGAGAGAGCTTCAGTAATAGTAAAAGTGAAGATATTACTAATTTTAAAACTGAACATATGACTAACGGAAGATATTACTAAATTTTCTTATTTTAATCCAGCGGAGCAGATAATTAACACTACTGAACGTCATATAAACAGTTTAAGCAGCTTAATAGATAATATTGAATAAATATTTCATAATCCATTAAATCATGAAGTGACATCAGATGATACTTTAACTCCGGACATTCATTATTTTGTCTAATCTATTTACAAGAAGAAATTAAATATTCATAATGTTCTATGTGTTCCGATTATGTTAAAGACAATTATAGAAAATGCAAAGTATGATTATAATGTATAAATTGCAATATCTGCATTTATTATAAGTATGGAGTATAGTGTATAATAACTTGCGTACCTTTAAACGTTGATTAATACCTTTCAAGTTATTGACAATCACTTCATCAATTTATACTCGTAGTTTGTATGCTATGAATCATGTGACAGTAAGACAGTTTTTGAAATTTAAGACTTGGGTGAGCTATCGACGCATTCTAAATTTGTAAAATTTCTCGTCTCGTCTCAGCTTTTGTGTTGAAAACGAGACGATCATATCATGTTTCTCTTTTTGTCTAGAATTAAAAATATATTTCTCGTTTCATTTTCGAGACTAGACGAATACTATTGCTATCGTATGCACCTTTAGTGAGGGAGATACCAGTTCGATTCCGGTGGAAGGTCATTATAGTTCGGTTCCCACCTTAAGCTATAGGTACATGTCTCGTATAGACTGGTGCCAAACAGGATGTTAGATCGAAACCAATCAAATCTCAAATTCTTTTAAGTACATTTTCAAGCTAGGTCGCTTCAGAAGCTGATTTTTCCCCCCACTTTAAGAAGCTTGTATCGCTGAAAGGTGGCGTATATGACCCATGTTTTCTTAGAAACTTCTAGATTTCACTTGTCATAAAGAATTATCATCAGAAGTTTTTCCGCAGCCTGTATGTAGGTTAACCATCACACATATCTATTAAAATGGAACCGAGGTGCATCTTCAGTTGACCTTTTCTCACTATTAAGTTCTATAACACAATATTAAAGAGTGTATTTCTTCATACACACGTATAACGTCGGAATGACATCAAACATTTCAGTCTATAGCAATGACTTATTACCAGTGTATTATAATTATAATCCTTCCTTTATTGCCCAAAGAAGCATCATTTGAATATCATTAAAAATTAATAACATGTGAATATATTTTCAGGCAGAAAAGATAACTTGTTCCTGCCCTTAGAGTAAAACATATGTTTTGAAACGAATGTATGTGTTTTATGGACAGATGAGTCACTTTTCATAAGGTAAAGAGTCAACATAGGTTATGGGTCTTCCACGTGGATAAATTCCTCTCTTTTCCTTCGATGTCAAAGATTCAAGATTAATAACAACATTATAGCAGTAATACAGCACATACATCTGTCAAACAGATACTTACTAAGTGAAGAAAAAAATGCTGGAATTATGACTAGTTGTATATGTAAGGAGCGGAAAATCGTAAAGAGTTGTCTTCCAAAAACTACTTCGTTAGGTGGACAGAAAATGTGTGGAATATTTGGTCACTAAAAGATTCAAGCCCAAATATTTCAACATTCCGTTCCAAGAGTTAACGTGTATGTTTTGACCATAGATTGTTATCAACGAAACGATACATGTATTTTCTAGTGAAGATTGTTGAGTCGGTTTCAGCTGAAATTCTGTGTGCGTTTTCATGCTTTTTTTCTCTCATGTATTTAACGTTTTAATTAAGTTTATAAAGGTGTAGGTATTAAATTATTGGACACACATCCTTATTATATTATATTGTATGCTCCTCATTATATTTTTGAATTTTCATTAAGTACCCAATGATACAATTACTCGTTTTGTTCTCAAATGTAGACTGCCTATAAAATCCGTGCTAAGTGCCAAAATGAAAATGTTAAGTGAAAAGCTCAGATTTTACTTCAGAACTGATGAGACATATACCCACGCTCATTCTTCTGGCGATTATTTGAACTACTTCTACAGTAAACACTAGATAGCCCGTTGTTCACTGAACAGGTTAGGCACTTAGGCCACATTTTAAAATTAAACCAAACTTTTCCATTCTTGGCACTTAGAATGGATTTTATTTTCAATCTACAAATGTACTTAAATAAAACTGACTCAGATTTTCTAGGTCCTGGAAAATTTAAAGCGTAGTTTATAACATCATTGGGTAAATGATGTATGGATAAATGATTATCTACTAACCACTACCCACTGCGCATCACAGTCATTATGATAAGTTATCAACAATCATCTCAATAGAGTAACGAAACACTGTTTAAAACATGAGACTAGCAATTTATGCTTGTGGTAGCATGAACATTTGCTGATAAATAAACTCTATTAATTATTTTATCCAAAAAAGTGCATTCTACCTTCATCTAACAAAATACAATCCGATGTTTTAGAACTGTATCCCATAGAGGTAAACAATTTAATAACAAATGGCAGCAACACTGGGGGAAGGGATCACAGTGGGTCACGATGGATAGTGAATTACTGAACATTGACTTACTCTCACTGGCCTTACAGAACCCACTTACCGCACAATCAGCTAATCTTCTCCATCTCTGGACGTTATAGTCTTTCGGCAAAGCAATTTCTCAGTTATGTGAAACTTTTTTCTTTAAAAAAAAGTAAATTGGTTTTAATAGCATTTTATAAATATCAAACAGTTTGCTTTTTCCAAAATTGTCATATATTTATGCTTGTTAACAAAAATTGGCAGGAATTAATAATGCATTATTAAAAAACTTTAAAAGAAGATCCCAGTATTTTGACAAGTCTATTCGCTTTTGTGGAATTAAGATGTTTATGTACTACAATAAGTTGTTGATTGCACCCTAATTTGTACAGTATAAGTAATTTCGATCCTAATCAAAGTTACAAATTTATAATCGATGTCTAAAAATTAGTTATTAATTTATTCTATGTTAATTTTCGAAGTAGAGTCTTGTGTGTTTCTCATTATTATTATTATTACTTATAACAAAATTACATACTACTCCCTTTTAAATTCAAATGACAACAAGCAATAATACAATCATCATACTGTAGATTGTGTTTAAATAATAATTCTATTAAGGAGTTTGCTTTCCTTTATATATTTACCTTGTCTATCCGTATGTGTGTGGGGCCGTGGTGGCTCAGTGGTAGAGCGTTCACCTATGGTGCACGGGGTCCCGGGTTCAAACGCTGCTTCTGCCAACTAAACTTTGTGGTGGAAAAACACCGTATGCGTGGGTTTCCTCGGGGTTCTCCCGTTTCCTCTCACTTTCTTCATTCCACCATTTCTTTCATTTCTCATCATCACCGTCTCCTATAGCCTAACGGGCATAAGCGTGGGACGTAAAACTCAAAAATTTCATTTCATTTAAGTATGTGTATGTGTGTTCTGGAGATAAAAAAATATCAAGACCTACGTTACCATTAATTTTGGAAAGAATGTAAGGGTCAAAAGGTAGGAGTCAAGTTCCTTGATTGAGGTGATCCATCTGCAGGAAGTGATAGAAAGCAACCATATTCAGTTTTAACTTTGATCCCTACAGAGCAAAAATGTTAGCAGTTGGCCAAAAGCGGTTTCCCGCAATCAGTTAAATGTCCCAAGAATATCTCCAACCTTAGCTCTCTACTAAAATCGGAAGTGATAGAAAACCTCTACAGAGCCCGGTTTCAATATTGATCCGCATAAAGCAAAAACAATAGCAAGAAGTAGCTTTTGAAATCGATTTATCATTGTAAAAATATGTGTCATCTTCTTTCTTAACCCTGAATTCAAATCGAAAAGGACAGAAATTAACCACTTCTGATTTAGACCTTGATCGCTAGGGTAAAAACGATAATAAACAGCGAGAAGTGATTTTTGGGAGTCGATTTAACATTCTAAAAATATATATAATCTTCTTTCTTAACTCTCTATTCCAGCAGGAAGTGGCAGAAGTCAACCACTTCCGATTTTAACGTTGATCACCACAGAGTAAAAACTTTAATAGATAGCGAGAAGAAGTTTCCTGCAATTAACTAAGCGTCCCAAGAATATATTCCACCTCCACTCTAATCTCTCTACACAAACCGGAAGCGGTACTTTACTACCACTTCCGGTTTCAATATTAATTGAGATAATATCACGCCATACAAACTAAACTCCTTCATGTGGTATACACTATTGCTTGTTTATATTCGCATACTAATTTTAAAATATTATCTTTCAACGTATAGACAATGTTTTCCAAATTATCGCACAGAAGCTGTGATAAATCTGTATCAGTTTTTTCTAAACAAATGCAGATCATCACGAAATGAAACGTAAATCTGTTTCTAACAATACGAAGCCATCTGGAGATGGTGTTGAAAAACAAAACAGCAGTCTGCCTCTTGCACTTATAAAGTTACATATATTTCCGACAGCCGTCACAAAGAAACACAAGACTGTCTCTAACACGGAGACCAAGTGAAAATGGCTTCAGCGTATAATGCATGGCTAAATATCTAACATCGCTGGTTTCACACATAAAAATCATTGCATTTAATGAGTAGTGTGTCCTTAATGAAAGGATCAATTGCAATCGAGCGTATGTAATTAAAGATAAATATCCCTAGTATGGAACCTTAGAATGGCCATAGCTAATGAAGCATTGACTTATCTCAAGTGCAAAGAGAAGTATAAAAATTACGTTCAATAATGGAACACAAATTCATTCTTAATATAAAAATCAATTCTGGACGTATAAATGATGTGTGTTTCTAATGGTGCATTCCTCACAGACTCAAGCTTAGCATTTAGTTCGACTTTAGATTTTCATAGTTTCTTAGATTTTGTACCAACGCTATTCAAATTGCCTAGTTGATTTGTATTAGATAATTATCTCTAATATAAATATTTGAATAATGATCTGAAAGTTCTCAATTACGTAGTCAAAATTTTAACATACTGTAGAGCGTCGATTATCCGAAGTAATTGGGGGACATGGGTGTTCGGAAAACTGGTTTGTTCGGATAATCGAACTGTACATGTTTATTTGCAATGCGCGGAGCGGCACGCCTCAACTCTAAGCTGGCGCAGCTGTTGCTGTGAACAGCTTTGATACTGCCGCTACTTCTACAGCCAGTGCCAAACCGACAGAAGTGTGCTGATTGTTGAAACACAGCGACTGGCGGCTTGGCCGGTCAGCAGCGCCTTATGAAGGCCCCATTAGAAGCAATGTTCCGCCAGCGGTGGCTCAGTGCGGCGACTACTGTGGGAAACTTGGTTTGGGAGTGAGGGGGATGATGGACGGTAGGGTGGGAGAGTAACAGGTGCGAGCGAGTACACAGTTCGGTTAAGCGGTCGTTCGGTTGACCGACGTTCGGATAATCGACGCTCTACTGTATCTATTTATAGTTAAAGAGGTGCATTTATTACCATATATCTAATAAAACCTAGATTTTCAAACAATATAGAACTACAATTCAACAGCAACTGTGTTTTATATGACAATACTTTCTTTCTCTGATCAAATTACATGAATCTACGAATATCAGATAACTTATATCCGTCGAAAGTTATTATAATATACGTAAAAACTATGGTTGCTAGTTTGAATATTTCATAATCTTTTCCTGTTCAAAGTGTACTATTATCTTGTAAGACATCATACATAGTATAGAGGATGAAATATAGAACAGTATATTTAAATACATTTGATACAGACTAGACTAAACTGTTGCTAATATTTTCAAATCTCTAACTACAAACTTTTCCCAAAATATATGCATTCCTTTAGGAAAAATATAGTATTTTTCAAGTTCATGCATTAAGCTAATATCTACTTATTTACTTGCACATGTCATACAGGACTACTACACTTTACATTTTCAATTAAAGTGATACATGCTCTCCTTTGAAGTATTTGAGAAATGAAGTTGTCACAGCCATTGATTAATTTACAGCACTGCATGAGATACTTATATATACATATAGTTATGGACCGTGCCACAAAGAGAGGAAGGCTAATATATTATGCATGATGTGAACTCTTGTTAATGAATCCGCTCGCCTTATTCAAATGTGTTTGGATCTAATCACATAAAAGAGTCTTGATGCCTGCAATACACAAGTATATAGGATGATGAAGCGCAAATATTATCATGCACACACATACACACACACACTGTATCTTCATAACGCCACTCATTCTGATAAATAGACTCTTGGTTGCATTCGTACTAAGATTTTTTTCAAGGAGGAATGTTATTATGTTACTAAGTGGTAAAAATGATGAGGGTACTTTATCTAGTTTTTATTTAAAAAATAATGAAATCCATTGACGTAAGTCCCTGTATAAATTAGACAGATTACGCTTTTACTTCCATTGCTAAAATTCTGATCACCTACGTTGTTATTTTTACATATAAAAACACAAAACACGAAGGCTGCCATTTGATACAAAATACATGGCTAATATTTTTTTTAATTTCGTCCCAACATAAATCAAATCAGGAATACTTATTTCCTTTTTAAAGTTGAAGCATGTGCATATCTGTCACAGTAAATTATGACTCCAAATGCATCCAATTTACGCTGTCATCTATAATTATATTTGTCTATGATGAGGCTTTTAAGGAGACACTTTAGAAGACGTGAATATATTGCGTCACAATATCTAGCAAGTAACATCCGTAACGAAGCTATCATTCTAAAATAGATTATAATATTTTATATAAATATTAAAAACCATTAAAGGAACTGAATCATGAAGGGCATAAAATACACTACAGGACTGAATTTTTAGTGAAAAGGAATATCCTGATTTATGTCGTTAAAATCCAAACAATTCAATATAATCGAAAATTTTCAAAATTATTTCAAGAGCGAAGTTTAACAGTGGTTCAAAGAATTATTGGAATAGTAAAGAGGAAGTTATTCGAACAATTTTTATCTATGCATCTAAAACAAAGACGAGGGAGAGGAATTAATGACTTACTCTTCCAAGACGTAAATATATTGCATAAAAATCAAAAGAATAAGGCTGCAACGAAACTTTCGTTCTAAACATATAATTATATGAATATTAATAATCATTAAAAGCATACCGTCATCATCACCATAGGTATTCTGCCATTATTGAAAGGTCACTTGCTCCAACTGAGAAGCTTGCATGCTCCATGGTCTTCCACAAACCTGTTCGCCATCACGTGCGATTTCTCTGTTTATATATCGTCCATTAATTGTAGTCTCCTTCTCCCCTTCCCTCTATTTCCTGCCACCATATCCTCTAGAACTCCCTCATGATATGCTCCTTCTTAGCCAATGTCCCACCCAGTTTCTCTTCCTCTTCTTAATAATATATAAAATTGTCTTTTCTCCCCCACCATTCCTAACACCCTCTGATTTGTTTTTCACTCTACGCAGCCAATTCTCTCAATTCTTCTCCACATCCACATTTGGAAGGCTTCCAGTCGTTTTTCATCATTTTTGCGTAATGTCCATGTTTCTGACTCATACAGTACAATACTCGATACGAAGCACTTTATGAGTCTTTTTCTCAACTTTTTGTTCAAGTCCCACAAAATAGAATGTTCTTCCTCCTAAAGGTTTCTTCCGCCATTCCTATTCTTGCTTTTATTTCAGCTTTACACTTCATATCATCACCTATAATATTACTTGGGTATCGAAAACTAGCCATCTGTTCTATTTTCTCTCCTTTTACTTTTATATTTGACACCGACCTCTTCGTTCCAATCACCATGGCTATTGTCTTTCTAATATTTATTTTCATCCCATATTCTTTACAGCCCTTCCTCAAGTTTTCTCAATCTTGTTGATATTCTCTTCAGATTCTGCAAAAAGTGCAATATCATCTGCAAACTGTGTACACCTAATCATACTACTTCTTACTGAAATGCCGTCTTCATTTTGTAGACTCCTCTTTACTATCTCTTCTAGATAAATACTAAATAATGTAGGCGAGAGACAGCATCTTTGTGGAACTCCCCTTCCAATTGTACTCTTCTCTGTCATTTCCTCTCCTATTCTAACACTTACTTGTTGGTTCATATATAAGCTTTTTCTGAGTGCAACTAAATTGTAAATGAAACAGGTTTGAGTTTAACCAAGCTGATGAAAATATCTCTACTAGTGAAAATAAAAAAAAAATAACTCTAGCTTTATTCAAACTACCAGATGCAAATAAACTAACTAACTAACTCTATGGCCTATGGAACCCGGAGGTTCAATGCCGCGTTCACAAAAGCTCTCCACTGACTTCTATCCTTAGCTAAATGCATCCAGTTTCTACTCTGTATTCCAATCTCTGCGAGATCCATCTTAATATTGTCCTCCCATCTGCGCCTAGGTCTTCCTAATGGTCGTTTTCCGATTGGTCTTCCAGTCAAGACTTTGAAAGCGTCTCTACTTTCTTCCATTCTAGCTACATGACCCGCCCATCTAAGCCTCCTAGACCTGACGACCCTAACAATGTTGGGTAAACCATATAAATTATGTAGTTCCTCGTTATGAAGTTTCCGCCATTCCCCATTCCCGTTCCTCTTGGGTCCGAATATTCGTCTCAGGATCTTGTTCTCAAATACTTTCAGTCTATGTTCTTCCCTCAGAGTAAGTGACCATGTTTCGCAGCCATACAGAACAACAGGCATGATTATCGTTTTGTATATTTTAAGTTTCAAATTCCTCGACAGAATTCGCGACGACAAGAGATTTTGAACCGAATAGTAACACGAGTTCCCTGCTTTTAGTCGCCATTTAATTTCTCTGTGAATATGATTTTCGTCTGTTAATATTGATCCTAGATATTTGAATGTATCCACTTTATCAAAAGTATTATTTAGTATTTTAACGCATCCATAATTTGCTGTCCCGGCGCACTTCCATGTATTTAGTTTTCTCTGCATTTACTTCTATACCCATGTCCCTGCAAGCGTTTAATAAGATCTCTGCATTTCTTTCTATTGTTCTCCTATCATCTCATATTAAATTTACATCATCAGCATATGCCATAACCTGGTGAATACCGTTCAACTGTAAGCCCTGGTTGCTATCTTTGATTTTCCTTATAGCGTATTCCTAAACGAAGTTAAATAATAATGGCGACAACGCATCTCCTTGTTTCAGGCCATTTTCGACGTGAAAGCTCGTGAACAAAAATTTTCCTATCCGGACTTTACTTTGGGATTCGTTTAAACATATCTCAATTAATCTAATTAGCTTTCTCAGTATTCCAAGTTCTGCAAGAACGTTGCATAATGTTTCTCTCCTAACCGAGTCGTACGCCTTTCTAAAATCAATAAATAGTTGATGTACCGGGGTATTGTATTCCCACTTTTTTCGAGTATTTGGCGAATGGTAAATATTTGGTCGATAGTTGATCGATTTCGTCTAAATCCGCACTGATAATCTCCAATAATTTCATCTGCGTATGGGGTCAGTCTTGCTAACAGAATATTTGAAAGGATTTTATAGGATGTTGACAGAAGAGAAATGCCTCGATAATTATTACAGTCAGTTTTGTCGCCTTTCTTGTGGATTGGAACAATGATTGATTCTTTCCACTCTTGTGGCAATTCTTCCTTGTTCCAGATAAGGAGAATGGGTTTGTGTATCTTGTTCCACAATTTTTCGTCTCCAGCTAAAATTAACTCAAACGGAATTTCATCTACACCCGGAAATTTGTGTTTCTTTAATTTCTTTATAGCGGTTTCTACTTCTATTCGGTTGGGTTCTGGAATATACGGTTCTGCGGTGTGTATCTCCTTTTCTCCACGAACACTAGTTTTTGGTTGCGTGTTAAGCAAATCGTCAAAGAAATCTTTCCATCTATTTAAGATGCTATCCGTATCAGTGAGAACTGTACCGTCAGATTTCTTTAATATATAAGCACGAGGTTGATAGCCTTTCTTAAATTCGTTGATTCCCTTATACAGATGCAAATACACTGTAATTTACCAGGTAAAAAAATGACAGACAGAGAATATTGTGACTAATAGAAGAGAACTAGAGATTATTTTAAGAGAGGTAATTTCAGCGATTTCAATCCCAAATAACAGGAATAATGCTTAAGGACCAAGGGAAACAAACACACACAAACTTCATAAAAAACGGCAATATTTATAAATGTTAACCTAAAACACTTTCTTAAAACGAGCTTCCCATATTGTGATATTTCCTCACATTAGTAAACCGCACCACATTCTTCAACAAAATCACCAGCAAGCAGCCGACGGAAGTTATCTTCGAGGGAAAACGAAGAGATACAAAGAGGACCCCCCCTTCAATCCCTCCACAGGTCCCACTCCAAAATTGGCTATAAAAGCTGACACTTCTAGGCAGAAGTCATCACCTATCAACTGGTCACATTCTTCCTATCTCTCCAAACTGCACTGGGCGGAGGAGACTCCCTTACCTCTGAGCTACATCGGCAGGAGATATTATCTTTCTGAGCTGCACAGGGCAATAGGTTCCTTGAAGCTCAACTGCAACGAGCAAGGTCGTTCCTGACCAACAAACCCTAAAACCTTCGAGAGCTCTTATGGACAGAGGTCTAAGTTTTAGAGGAAAGAATATTAGAGAAATTACTTATTTGTAATATTGCACACAAACTTTATGTATTTTTATAATAAAAGAAAGGTGAGGAAAAAACCCATGTATCGTTACTCTAAAGAATATTACATGAATAATTAATACTTTTCTGACCAGAGTATTCTTTCTTAAATTAAAATAAGTCGTAATAGTTTCGATAACGTACCATTACCTTCATCAGACGTTAATTGGCATATCTTAATTCATATATCCCTTATTCTTCATATATGCCAGTTAACGTCTGAAGAAGATGATGGTACGGTATTGAAACTGTTACGACTTATTTTAATTTAATAAAGAAGTACATACTCTGGTCAGAAAAATATTAATTATTTAAGTAATAATTCCAGAGTTAAGGTGGATGAAGTTACAAAATTACAATATAATAAACGTATACAAACTCGATGCGAATAGGAAAGTTATTGTTAAACATGTATCTTTGTTTTTTATTATTGGAATGGACTACATTCATGCCTTTGTTCGCGGCTGATTTCATTCCAAAGCAGTAGAATTACACTGGAAAGTATCAAAGAAAACAATAAGTATGAGTTATTATTGACAATGACAATATTCTTAATCTTTGGACATACATTTTCCTTCTGTTACAAGCTAACACTGATTTGGAAGTTAAAAAGAAAGACATCCCTTTTCATTAAACGGGAATGACGAACGAAAAAAGGATTATGAAGGAAGTGAAATGATATTTTAAAAGGAATTTTCTGTACAATTTTTTTTTTTTTTTTGGGAAACATTTAAGGAAAGCACTGTGTTAATTGTAGTTTGTAGAGGAAAATCGTACATCGTAAAATCTGTAAGAAAATGACATTGAATCAAAATATACATTTGGAGCCTAATTAGGAAACGTTTGTTATAATTGTTACATCAAGCGTTAACATCTTACAAAAACACATCACCAACCTTAATACTCATGTATTATTATGTACTTCTGAATGTAACTGGTTATTCCACTTTTGAGACGTAGTTTCTTCCTTCCTTCCTTTCTTTTCTTTCTCCTCTCAGTTCGAAAGTACTTCAGTAGCTTTCAAATGTTAATTTTAACTTAGTACGAGTAATTTCAGTACAAGAATTTAAACAAAAAAGAATAATAATTTGATCAAGGAGTTTAAAATTCAAGGCTGTAATAATAAATATGTTTGCTCTTGCCGCATAAATGGAATCAATAGGAACTTTGAAATATTTGAGGAGAAAGATGTCATTTGACTATGATATTTTCTGTGACAAAAAACTGTTATATTGTGCCTATACCAAGAGGTGTAAGAAAAAAAAATGTATGAGTATTTTTAAAAATTATCTCGACCTTAAAAATATACATTTGAATTGTTGAAAAAAGAAGAAAAAAGAAATAAGACTATTAAAGGTACACATTTTGTGTGTGTGTGAAGAAGTTTCTCGGTCTTCTAAACTATTCCGTGAATAAGCATGAGAAGTCTTCTAGAACGACTAGATCCATATCTTCTTCTGCCTGTTGAAAGATATGAGAGGAACAAGATACGGTAAACAAAAAAAGAAAGAAAAAAGAAAAATAAATAATAAAGAAAAATAAATTAGAAAATTTTCGATGTGGATTCAGTATCCCAAGAATTCCTCTTTGGTTAATCCTCTGTAAACAAAAAAAAAAAAAAAAAAAAAAAAAGAGGGGGGTCGATGTGAATTTAGTGTCCCAAGAATTTATCTTTGGTTAATCGTCTGTTATATATATAAGAAGAATTTCTGATGTGAATTCAGTGTCCCTCTTTGGACAATCATCTGTTAAAGCTGCAAGTAGTAGAAATCAACCTTTCCGATTTGAACATTGTTCATCCTATAACTAAAGCCGTAAACGATGGTAAGAAGGTGCATCTTGAAATGTATTCAGCGTCCTAAAGAATGGGTTTTCCTCTTCATCCTTATTCCTGTACTGAAATCCTTACTGAGAGTTCACCTCGTGGCTCATATGCTTAGCGACTTCGGCACGGGGCATCCGAGTTAGATTCCCGGTGGGAACTCCCGTCTCATATAGCCTCACTGCTGAAAGAAACCCTAAAATTCAATCCGGCGAAACACGCAGTGGTAGTGTCCTAGTTTCAATATTAATTTTCATAGAGTACAACTGGTAAAGGAAAGCGAGAAGCAGGTTTCTGATCTGGATTTACCATCCCAAGACCTATTCTCCTGTTTATCTCAATCCCTTTCCATTTATTCAAATTGAAAATTGTAGAATTAAACCATTTCAATGTTGTTCAAAGGTAGAGCAAAAAACGGTTATAGACAGCGAAAAGCGTTTTATTTTTAAATATGGATTCATCGTTGCAACAATAAGTTCTATTTCTGCCTTTAGAAATAGTCTTCTTTCCTGATTCTGATTTATAGAAATACAGAAGTTGCAGAAATCTGTTCAACTTCCGTTTCAATTCCGATTCTCTTACGTTAGAGTAAAAAATCAATAATAGAGAGCGACATGATTTTCATATGAATTCAGTTTCCGAAACAACTTCTATCTCTGATCTCATCTATAAATTGCAATGAAAGCTTATAGATCTACCATTCCTGCATTCAAGTTTCAGTATTAAATCCAGAATTTTTTAAAAGCTTTCCGTGGTTTCAGAATGTAATATGCAATTCATTCTTTGTTAAATCACAGTCGTTGGTAAGATTTTCCAGCCCAAAGAAACGGGATGAATTTATTAGCACTAACACTATATTATCCAGTGTTACAGTTTGTGTGTATGAATACAATATGTTGCATGATAATGATTTTAAAAAGTTGTTTTCTGAATTCAGTTAAATAGATATGAATCTTGTTTACCCAACTGAAATATCTCTTTCAGATCAAATTATGAAGTATTTATTTAAAACATTTGATCTATGGATCAGAATACAATATTTTTCAAAGAGAATTTGTAGGGTAATAAAGCACAAATAGCTTTCCTGCTTAATGTACTGTATAATATGTAAGTGATGTTTTGCGCATTATTGGTAACAGTAAGAACACTGAAAGCAAATGTTCACGGTAAATTTTCTGTCACACATGCCCGAAGTAAAACAGTCAATCTTCTCGGTACCATGGTAGGAATAGTTTGTAGCCTGCATTGAATCCAGTTAATAAGCGGTTAAGATTCTTGCTTCGTAATCAGAAGGCAATTGTTTTGAATGATGTGTCAATTGGCCATCGTAATTAATCCTTTACCTCAATCCTCCCACAGTAATGCTAAATAATGTGAACCAGCCAGCGACCACATTAATGAGTATTTTATATACCATGTTTCACTCCCCTCCATATTAAATTTCTCTTCCATAATTCTTTTTGAACATCCACAGTATAAAACTTCTCTTCGATAATTATTTGAATATCTATATTTATTAAACTTCCCTTCCATAATTATTTGAACATCCATAGTATCATTATTAAACTTCTCTTCCATAATTATTTGAATATCCATAATTATTAAACTATGTAAAATTAAATATACCTTGAACAAATATTTCACCCATTAGTTACATAATAACATACTTGTTAATTGCATATAAATTTCTGCAATTAATTTGCAAACTTCTGACAATAATGTTACATCATTCATTCTTATTAAGTTATTACTGGGGGAGATTTTTTTCCATTTTTAAAATGAGCGGAATTTCTCCAAAAACACCCAGGAATTCACATCATGTTCCCTTTTGCTTGAATTTTCAATGTAAGTCTCGTAGCGGACCTATCCCAGATGCGGGAAGGGGGCTAGGCCCCCTCAGTTTCTTGAGTAACAAAAATAATTTAAGGTAGCCTATTATTTATATATTTTTCAAAGTTTATAGTAAACTCATGATATATCTATCATAGACTGGGGTATGGCTGCCCCCCTAGTTTTTAATTTCTAGATCCGCCTCTGTTTCAGCCTGTATCTGAGATTGTGTTAAAAGTAAATAATAAGATGGTGAAACATGTTGCAATTTGATCCAATTCAATAGGTAAACTATAAGTTTGTGTCACTTAATTTCAGCTTGTGTTCATTTATATATTTATTTAGATACTTGTTTATCCACTTTTTATTTTAGCTAAATGAACAACTAACGTGGATTTCATAATGTTTGTAATTTTTTGTCACACACACACACACACACACACACTCACATATATATATATATATATATAGCTAGAGAAGTTGAGATAACATTTTTTCTCCTAGCCGATTCACTAAACGTATCATAAATAACTGTATGAAATTATATCTTGAATACATAAAACATTGTCTGCCTCTCCACTAAGAGTCTCCAATGCCTGTTTTAAAGCATAAGAGAGTCATGTACATTCCTCTTTAAGACACAGAACACGTAATAATAGCAAAAAAAATGGTTACATTGCTAGAAGCATTGAAAAAAGTGCTTGTTTTTGTGTGTGTGTGTATGCGATGAAGTTAAGTCTAGAAAGAGAGAGAGAGAGAGAGAGACTTAGCACCAAAGTTTTTTTTTTTTTTATTTTTGGTTATTCCACTGTCTAGCTTTTCCTTTCAATGAATCGCAATGGCTGAGTGAGACACGTAGTTTTAGAAGACTGCATTGAACGAAGGAGCGAAGTTGTAATCCAAGATAGAGAGTAGTTCAGCTTTTTAATGAAGTTAATATATCGACCTCGGTTTAAGATGACCTTAATGTTCCCCCCCCCCCTACAACCTCCTCAGTTTCTTGTTACACGTTTGAATACTAAATTGACTGACCAGTGGCAGGATCTGGTTAGCCCCCATGTTCTTTTTTTTCGTTATCATTTATTTATTCTATCCAGTAGTAGTAGTATTTAAGGAACCACATACAATCGTTATGTAATGGACTCTGTCTTGTTAAGAGTCAAGTAGATCCATTGTTAAGCTGTAGGTTCGCTTTTACTAACGTGCTTACATCTTGCATGCCGAGCTGTTAGCTTGCTTCGCTTATCTTTTTGGTGGTTGAGCGTCCGCATTAAATGGATCTACGAAGTAGCAAGCAAAAGGCAAATGCTTGATAAAAGAGAAGGCAATCACAGGATGAGAATGGCAAAAGAGTGAAGGCGTTACTGAGAGCAAAGCCTTTCAAAAGATATTATCTCAAATTACATTCGTCTCAGCTGGATGCAAGAACTCACATTCGAAATTGGTATTTGATTTCAGAAATCCTTTTAGTCCAACAGAGAAGATTTTGTAACGACGATGCTTCCAACAGCACTGCTCCAACAAGAGCTTATGAACACCGATTGGACTGACTATCTCCTTTCTATTAATTTTCCCAATGCCAAGTTTGTAATTTACTTCCCCAGTATGATCACATTGGGTGACGGCGGCTGGCAATAACTTCACGCTGGTTGAGCGGAGGCGCTTTATGACGGTCCGCTAATTGAACCTCTCTGGGAGGTTGAGGGGGGGCTTTTTCCTCACAAGTTACAGTACATTCAGGAAATGGTTACGCATCACTGCATTTAGGAAACTACTTTCAAATACCTTTTGTCTTTTGCATGGACATTATACTTATATATATATATATATATATATATATATATATATATATATATATATATATATATATATATATATATGAAAGCGCCAGTAGTTGTAAGGAACAATATTAGCGACCTCGGTTCAATTTCAAAAGCTTGATGTCTTCAAGTCAAGCTGATATCGCAGGTCACGACTGAGGCTTGATGTTTAATTAACATTAACTCATTTCAATTAACAATACATAACAGAGCCGAGCACACTAACATTTTTACTTAATAGGTTATTTTCTACATAATATTAGGGATGCAAAGGCTTGAAAAAAAAACAGCGTTTTTGAAAAGAAACAACTAAATCCGAAGACGTTCTAACTTTCTTTCACCATTATAACACAAAAATATTTAATTACTATATTCTGAAAAAAAAAAATAAGATTTAAAAAAGAAAGAAACGGTCATTAGATTGGGATGAGAAAATCAAATCAGTGGGCGCAGTAAGTTTCCTTGTTTCAACGAATTGTTCGTAGAGCTTTTAGAGTAATATCTAGCGAGAAAAATTAATAACAAGATCAACAGCGTTAGCATAACTGTAATAAGTTATTTATATATATTTTTATTAAAGCTGTTAAGATTCAAGGAGAAGGTTAAAAGCGCTATACCCAAGTCTTCTATTACAAATATATTTGCACAATATATATATATATATATATATATATATATATATATATATATATATATATATATATATATATATATATATATATATAAAAACAGAAGAATTGGCGTGATTACTAAACTTCTACTATTATGTTTAACTAGTAACATCATCCCTAAAAACAGCCAATCATGGTTTTAATTTTGCAATTTCAATTCATATCATATTATCAAAATAGAATATCTGAAGCCATAGTAAAATGTTTCCCGAACGAAGAAGTGTAATTAAAGCTACACCAAAACAAAAACGGTTTTATATATATGTCTCTTCGTTTATGGTAGTATTTTCATGTCTCGTGATCTTAATTTATGCAATCCAAAAAGTTAAATCAAAATATATTTAAGTTGCGGGATCTAATAAGGTGGTTATTCAATCAAAATTACGCCAGAGATAAGTTAGGTTGCATACCATAATCGGTAGGGAAAGAATGGAACACCAGTTTTAAATTTTTCAATCAAAATATCAAGCCCATACTACCTACACTATAATGTCCACCGCAAAATCGCGTGGCCTGAGGCCAAATCAAGATCTCCTCCCGCCAGAGGTGAGCACTTAACCACTGAACCATCTTGCACTCCTTACACTCAATATTTTCTTGTTCAAATGTCCTTTTTATAAAAGAATTTCAGATCATTTAAGTTTTAAATTTATACTTACATATCTGACAAGTTACTTGAAGTAAATTAAGAGTTTTCCATGTACCACGTTTTTCCACTTAACTCTTCCTTTTCGAGTCTCTCTTTAATATAGTTCATTATTGCTACATCTTCCTTGTTTC
The DNA here is from genome assembly GCF_964235325.1 of Thermobia domestica. NCBI lineage: Eukaryota > Metazoa > Arthropoda > Insecta > Zygentoma > Lepismatidae > Thermobia > Thermobia domestica. The sequence goes on along the minus strand of NC_137462.1, from coordinate 163,671,601 downwards.
TCTCTTACACTTTTATACCATTTCAACTATCATATTTTTATTGAATCACTTTCTTCACAAATCATGTTTTGATCAACTTCTTTATTCTTGTTGTAACTGTTTCCACTATTGTTCATCTCTTTTCAGTTATTTACTAACATTTTTTCACTACATTTTAACATGTTTTCAATTATTTGCTGTTTATACTTCATGATTTATTATAGATTCCTATTATTGACTTAGTATTTATTTACTATTTAGATCCGAACATAGGTAACAATTACTCCTTAATGTAAGGTAAGCGAAATTTTCATATAACAAATTTCTATATCGATAGATCAATTTCTGAATCACATACCACAGAATAATCACCAAAAATAAGTTCTTTCCATAGTGTTAATATTGCTCAGTCGATCCTCTAACAAATTCTGTATTGATCGCTGATGGGATGAGGTGGTTAGATTCGAAATCTCATATGCTGCACAGGAATAATCACAGGGAAAACACTTTCTGAAGTAAAGTTCAATGGAAAGTAAACAGGAAAACTGTAGAAATCACGTGAAAGCGATGTCTACAATAGAGTAGAATTTTTTAAACTTAAAAAGTAAGAGAAAATTATACCTGATTTTTGCTGTGTCTTGGCATTTTTTTTTTTTTTTTTTTGTTCGAGACTGACAATAGTAGATACCCCAAACTATGAATTAGTGCCACTATGACACTATTTATTTGTAAATAGTCTCCCAAGTATGGTATATCATATTAGTAACTAATAGAAGCTGTTGTTTGTCTATTTGGGATGCTTTTCCAATACCACGTACTTTTGAATAACCAAGCACATCTTTGTTCATTGATATTAGAGAAGTGAGTCGATAGACAGAAATTTATGCCTCTTCTAACTTTTTGTCTTTTTAAAACATACCTAGACTTTAGATAACTCTAAATCCAAAAGTGGCATAGCTATCACACGTATACAAATAGACACGGAATAACCAAGATGAATAAATCGTAATATCTGTCTCCAAAAGATTTAAGCATTATCTGTAAGATGGTTCTCAAATTAGAAAATGCACAGACCTCCCACTGTGTTGTCCATACTGAACCTCTGAACTATTAGTCATGCTACTGCATATAATCTTAAGACAATGATAGATAACAACATGATTACATATGAGCAAAACCTCGCATAAATCACGTTATTTCTCTCTCAAAGACAACATTCTCTGTCCTATTTCTTTTATAAAATAACTGAAAGCTACGTTTATATTTAGATAAATGAATCACGCGAATAACACCACATGTGAGTGTCAGTAGTGAATAAACATACGTGAGTAACACTACACGATTTTAGACAGTCGCTTATTGTTTGGATTCTTTTTTTCTGTCTTTTATTTTTTAACTGCATGAAGGCTTGAGACGCCACTGGCTTTTCATTCACTCAATATTTTATTGTATTCTGTTGACAGGCACAACTGATTGCCGTAGTCAAACAGATGTTAATTTCTGCATTGTGAACATGGGAAGTTAAATTTTTACCATTGACTACTTCTCATACTGTTTCCAATTCATCACAATTGTCGACAAATGCAAATGTGTCTCTACAAATATTTACTTTCTTCACAGTTCTCCACAGAAATGAAAGAATATAGTATTGAGGAGAACAAAGCAATATTCAATTTTTTGTGAAAGCAAATGTTAAGGGTTACTTGAAAATTATTGAATTTACTACATCCTGTTTAAAACCAAAGGTATAGTGCTAACATAAAGCTGTATTATAGTAATGTCTTGCCTTTTGTAACAAGAAATAGTGTTTTGAATTCTTTAACCTCTTCCGTTATCAGACAAAATACACCAAGCAACTTTCTACGCAAAGATACGAGGGGGTACTGAAAAATTCGTAGCCCAACCCAGAGAAGGTGCATGTAGATGATGAAATTGTATAGTTTTCTGTATGCACTGTCTCTGTATGCATAAGTACAACTTTCCATATTCATAAATAACAAAATTCTTATTGTGCTTTTCAGGCCCCTGAAGTGATCATATGTACCCAGCCATCAATTTCAAATGATTCAACCTTTTCTCCCTGACGATAAGACAAGACGACGTCGAAAAATTATAGCAACTGTCTCCTTCTATTTTATAAGTGGAATTTTAGAAAAGGCTGAAATACGTGTTCCATTACTTTTAGTTTAGAGTTCAAATGTCGAATCACACCTCAAATTCCCAACCTACCTCTTAGGATACCCATTTTAATAAAAGTGGCATGATTTTAAAACTCCGGCTATAGAATAATGCTATGTTCAATCATTAAATATAGATCAGTTATGTTATTTTCCGAAGATAATGAGACAGTCAACGTTAATCTGAAAATAATAATAATAATAATAATAATAATAATAATAATAATATTAATAATAATAATAATAATAATAATAATAATAATAATAATAATAATAATAATAATAATAATAAATAAGAAAATTTCTCACTCTTTCCTCTCAAAAGGGAAATTTTTGAAAATGTTGAAACACATATTTAGTAATTTTAAGTTAGGAGTTTAAATGCAGAGTTTTGCACTTGGAATTTAAGCAAATCCTTATATTTGGCATTTTAAAAAAATAAATAATAGCACATTTTAGAATTATAGAAATTGCCCCCTTTCCCACTCTAGGTGCAGAATTTTCAAAAATATTGGAAAAAGTATTCAGTTATTGGTAAGTTCATATGTCTAGTTTCTTTTTTCTACTTCGTGAGAACATTATTCTTGGTTAAGAAAGAAAAAAACTTGTTATCTCCTTAGATACTTATTTCCACAAATCCTTCCTTATCCCATAGTTTCGTGATGAAACAAGTATTCTGTCTAAATTTCGGGTTTCTATTTATAGTAGTAGAACCCTGATGAGTTAGTCACTTCTACTGTTTTATATAATTATATAGATAAAGTTACTTCCTTATTATTTTTGAATGCATCATGGAAGTTTACACGTATCCAAAAATGTTAAGTTTCTCCATGCGTTGATAAGAATGTAAATATGTATCTAAATAAAAACAGATAGACCTGCTTAAGTAATTGGAACTATTGAAGGCTTATTAAGCAGATTATTATCGGATCATGTTAAATCAGCAATTTCAACCTATTAATATGGTTTTGTTACTCGCGATCAACAACAACTGATATATCAATATCACTGACTTTATAGCTAACTCGTTAGATGAAGGATGCCAAGTTGACGTAATATATATTGACTTTGAGCAGACTTTTGACAGAGTAAGTCATAAAATACTGTTAAAGAAATTAAATCATTTTCACTTTTCTTTAGCCCCCACTAATTTTTTCATCATATCTAAGTGAACGTAAGCACATAGTTGTCTATAAGGAATTTAAGTCAGAAGAATATTTTGCGTTATCAGGAGTTCCACAGGGATCGAACCTAGGACCTTTACTATATATATTATTTATCAACAGTCTTCCAGATCACATACCCAACAGTGAAAAACTATTGTTCGCTGACGATCTCAAAATATATATGTGAAGATAAAATCTGGGCATGATTTTCTTGATTTACAATACGACTTAGAGAATATTGCTAACTGGTGTTCAGTCAATAAACTAGGAGTAAACACAAACAAATGTAACGTATCATCATTCAGCAGAAACAAAAATACCTCTAAATATGGTTACAAGCTTAGTAATACTTCTACAAGCAGACTTAATACAGTTAAAGATCTTGATGTTACATTTGACCCGAAATTAATGTTCATTAAACACGTCGAAAATGTTACTCGGAATGCTTTTAAATTATTAAGATTCATAATTAGAAGTGGTAAGAACTTCAGAAATATTGCTACACTCTTGAGGATGTATTATTCATAAATGTATTATTCATATGTACGCTCTAAGTTGGAATATGCTGTTGCGATTTGAAACCCATCGCATCAAAAGTATCGCCAACAAGTTGAAAGAGTTCAATCAAAATTTCTAAGGTGTTTAATTTGCAAAGCAACTGGAATTTATCCCTCACTTGAAAACCATTGGTAGACAATTATAATATTTACTCAATAGAACAAAGGCGTAATAATGCCTACCTTGTATTCCACCAAAAAAATAGTTCAAAATGAATTAGATTATTCAAACTTTATATCAACATTATACTTCCATGTTCCTTCAGTTAGAACTAGAACTAATAATACAGGTCTCTTCTACTGCAAACAGGATAGGACCAACATAATGCTGAAGTCACCGATCTGGAGAATATATTCTGTTTACAATAAATTATATCAAAAATATGGTAAAATTGCTATATGTACAATGTCCTATAAGGCTCTAAAAATTGCTGTAAAAATAAATTGTAATATTTCAACATTTTAATTGGGCATCTGCCTATTGTGTTGATAAATAAATAAATAATAAAATGATAAATAATAAAATAATAAATAATAGAGTACAAATGATAGGATTTCGTGCACAAATAATGAACTAATGAATGTAAATAATTGTTAGTGCTTCAAAAATTTCCTATCTGAAATACAATAAGAAGAACTTGTATGTAGTTTCAAATGTTTTTAGTTTTTGGGCTATATCCTGTGCAGTATAGTCTTTTCAGTTCTTGAAGCTTGAAATAATATAAGTAAAATTAAGAAGTTTGGGATTTAGAACTGACAAGTCCATATCAGGATATTCTAAATTAAGATCTTTATAGCAGAGATCGTGACCTGGGTTGGTTTACAAATAAAATCGAATACTTTTCAATTGAAAACAGATTGTAATGTGAGAGGGTGAAAATAGGGTGAAAGAGGAAAAAGATCAACTTAGGATAGCAAAAGTCTACACAACACTTACTTGGGACATTCAGCGCTCCTCCATCGGTGATTCTCTCAATGCATTGTTGTCTTCTTTCAGAAACATGGAGTCTAGGGTACGGACGACCAGACAACTCGAACAGAAGCTAGGCATGGGTGCAACGAAATTATAATAAACTTAATTCGGAATAGCATGGTGTATGGACTTTTCCTAATAACACAGTAATATTTGTCTCTGATAAAAAAAAAAAAAATACGCAACTTTATGCATTTACCCACACAGACTTTGGTAAATTTTAGGGTTCGGAATTAAAAGTTGCGGAGCGTTCTTTTCTACATCGTCGTCATTGGTTTACTTCGTTTACTCTGTTTCCCAACATGTGCTTTCTCTATCTCTCGTTTTGTTCCAAGGTGTTGGTCACTGAATTCCTAGTTCAATGAATCGAAGATAGGCTGATGAAATGCAAAGCGTGTAATCTTTAGGAATGTGAACACGGGAACAATGTGTATGTTTATTCATTAAAAAATATATAAAAGGAAAGAGTCAAGACAGAATAGAAATTCTTTTGTATCTGAACTTGTAAATAAACTGTAAGTTATACTGAAAGAAATGGAAATTTAAAATATAATTTTAATGTTGAACTAATAATGAAAATTCACTGTCCATGATTCCAAATAAATGTTTGTCGTTTTCATAAAATTTCAGTTCAATATATCACTGTCCAAAACTCGTTATTATTATTACTTCATATCATTCATCATGCTGGATACGATATCTTCACAATCCCAGGAACTAATAAAGTACAAATGATGTGGTTTTGTATATGAATGACCACTAATGATGCACAAATGAATGAAACTATTCTCATCGTTAGTGCTAGAATTGAGGTCTAGCACTCACATTTTTTGTTATAACTGCAGAACTAATGATGCACACACGATGGAGCATCAAACGAACAATAAAGAACGGCGCTATTTTCATAGTTACTGCTTGAAGTGGGAACTCAGTGCTCTGTTAATTCTTTGCATGTATCTCCAGAACAAATGTACCACAAACGGTGGAGATCGAGCACAAACAACACAAAAAACAAAGCCTATTTATTGTTGGAATATATTGTGTAATGACTTGTATACCTTTAAACGTTGATAAATACAGGGTTATTCAAAAAGAAAGAACAGATTTCAAACATTTATTCTTCCAAACTACAAAAGATAGAAACATGATTCGAACATTACTTGATTAAGAAAAGTTTACAATTTAAACAGCCCGGATAGAAGTTCCAATCACGACCGCATTGGCGCTGTTGTTTGTTGTTTGTCTGTAGTGAAATGGCGGCGTCACCACAGGAGAAGTCTTTTTGTGTGCAAAGGAAAAGCACGGGACGTCCACGCACATCGAACAAGAATGTCGAGCGTATTCGTATACTTTACAAAAGGAGCCCAAAGAAATCCACATCACGAGCAAGCAAAGAACTTAACATTCCTCAACCAACGGTATGGCGAGTTCTAAAACATCGTCTGCACATGAAGCCATACAAACTGTGAATTCGATAACTAGAGACCAGCTGATACGTGTGTGGCAAGAAATGAGCCACCGTTTTGACATTTGTCGTGTAACACACGGTGCTCATATTGAATGCACGCCATAATTACTAACAATAAATTGTAAACTTTTCTTAATCAAGTAACGTTCGAATCATGTTTCTACCTTTTGTAGTTTGGGAGAAATAAATGTTTGAAATCTGTTCTTTCTTTTTGAATAACCCTGTACTTTTTAGTATGTTCGAACGATCACTTTATCGATTTACAGCTTTTATACTCTGAATTATGTAACACTAACACTAATGTTTGAGATCTAAGACTTCGGTGAACTACTGTTACTCATGAGACTTGTAAAATTCATCGTCTCGAAAAAAAGAGACGAGATTGTCATGTTCCTCGTCTCGGCATGAATTTGAAAATGTACTTCTCGTCTCGTTTTCGAGTCAAGACTAGAGATTTCGTGAGCAACACTACTAATCACATATCCAACGTAGAGAAGTAGCCATTCATAGAGGCTCCCCTACAGCGTTTCTCAAACTGTGGTTTTCGAGTTCTGTTCTTGTGATGCTCTTATATTGCACATAAAATTCAAGTAAACTATTGAAAATCTTAAACTCGTAGAGATTATACAAATAATCTATTACACAATTTTATATAAGGGGTAACCCATAATTATGCAATTATGCTTGACTGACTGTAGTGTTTGTAAATCTGTACAAAAAGATTCACTACAGCATCACTGTGTAGCCTGAGAGTGGGGATAGCGGTCACTGGACTTAGAACCGTCCACGCTATACCAGTGCGAAAGTGGCTGAACGAAACGTTCCCGAACAGCTGGATCGGTTGACGTATGTCTGTAGAGTGGACACCTTGATCTCGCGATTTGTCACTACCTGACTTATTCTTACTTACAAGAACAAAGTATATCAACATCACATACGAAATTTGATCGAACTAAGGGGAGCTATCACAGAAAAGTTCTATAGGATACTAGTACGTGTCTGCCAAGCTGTTTGTGACAACGTTGCTCTTCGTCTCCAGGCATGTGTCGATTTAGATTGTGCATTGGTGGATTATGCCATGGAGAACAATTTAAAATTCTTGTAAGGAAAGGTACGAAAGTAATGTGATTGTGTTCAATTTTATGTTTAAGTTATGTTGCTAGTTTCTTTACCACAGTCTTTGAAACAGCATATACACAATTATAGGCCACCCTGTACATTTTTGGTAGCCTTTATTTAAAAAAAAAAAACCTAATGCGCATTTTCTTATATAAATACCAATACAAAATCAAGGACATTCTAATTAGCAGTGTTTTAAAAATATAAGTATATTGGTATAGCGATATATGCTCAAAACATTGAGAAAAGTTATTAATTTGCTTTCAAGGGAGACAAGTGTACAATGATTCATAGAACATTCTAAATAATAGAAGTCTCCTCACTTGAAAAGAAAAAAAAAATAAACACGCTGCTCTACTGTACATAATTATAATACTTCCTATTTCCTACGTCGTCTTTTAGCCTAGCCTAGTTTTAAAGAACTACAAATTTTAGATTTCATTTATTAGTTTAAATTTACGATACAAACATTTCGGACAGGATCTACGAATGTTACACTTGTCAAGTATTTGATTGCGTAACTAACTATATTCATGGACACATTCTTTACGAAAATATTTTTCCTTTTATACTCTTATAGTGACCGGAGATGTGATGCAATCGTACATTTGGGTAATATAATTATTTACGGTTATTGCATGGTAGATTTAGCATTTCCCACAGCCAGTATTTCAAAGAGAGACACAAAACAACAGTGTGCCATCCCAATAAGAAGTGATCTGGTGCACTTAATGTCTCGAAAGCGAAAGGTCTCCAAGGTCAAAGCAATCTAGAGTAACGCCCAGCTGCGATGCTCATCCTGACCGACACATTCCGGAACCAGATCGGCCGTCGTCATAAAAGTCACTGGGGTGGTTCCAGTGTTGATTTTTATGTGGACCGTGACCCCTGGGATGCTGCGGATCTGTCGCTCTCTTTGAGATGCGAGCTATAATGTGTTGATGTCAGTTCCACCCTCAAAAGGCACACTGACTGAAAGGATTGCGCTAAATCACGTGGGTTGCCAGTGCATAATAGAATTAAAATGGAATTAATTGTTTCTGTTTTAATATTTATATATTTATTTTCAAGAAAAAGCAACATGAGCAGTTACATTCCTACTATGCGAGTATATATATATATATATATATATATATATATATATATATATATATATATATATATATATATATATATATATATATATATATATATATATATATACCAGTGGAAATTTATTTAAGAACGCCTAGTAAGAATTCACGAATATTTGTTCCAAAGTTAGTACAAAAACGAATATGACGGTAGGTAGTGGTAATCTTAACATGTCATTCGTGGAGAATTCTGAACATGCTATATGGGGTGTTCAAAAATATACAGTACTCACATTAATAATATGTATACTCAATCCGAACAGCCACACAAGCAGTTGTTCAGGTGGTTGTACAAATACTGAACGTCTGCCTAAGGTATAATATGTCAATAGCTCGATGTGATTGATTCCGGAGACCTACAAGGGTAAAAGACGTACGGTATATCATACATAACGCTCTGGGGGTGGCCATCTAACTTCGTACGTTTTCGCCACTCTCCCTGATGACGTATGTTTGTGTATTGAGCAACACTTTCCTTCGTTCTCCATCCTTTCTGTTGTATACTATGCCCTTGCAGTTTTCCGCCTATAGCAACCTCTGATTTTGCAATTTAAATAATTGATTTTAAATGATTGATGCAAATTAAATACGATTAATGAAAGACTGTTTCTCCAATGTAGCAAAAATAAATTAGACTTATGACATATATATCAAATATGAAAAAGTAACCTTCGTTTGAAATGTGAGAGATATGGATACAGTGAAACCTGTCAACTTGGCCACCTCTCTAAGTTGGCCACCTGCTTATCTTGGCCTAGTTCGTCTTGAACCTGCATTTTCCCATAAGACATTCGTTACTTACTACTCTATAAGTTGGCCACCTGTCTATCTTGGAAGTTGTCCACACTGAAGCAATGTTTACCCTATAATGATAATGATAAATTTACCTGCGTATCTTGGCCCCGAAAAATACAATTTTGTTATTTTTCTTAACTCTTTCGAATTCCCATATGAGAGGCAGATGTTCTGCATTTGTGAGTGGACACAAAGAATCATAGATTCCCACGATTTGTTCTTGGAGGTCAATGCCCAGAACACTACCCTCAATAAAGGGTGGTGAAGGAAGATGTGAATAAGAAAAAGCACGTACAGGAATTCAGGAAATGGTCGTACGTAAATGTTTACCCTGTCTGTTTTAGTAAAACCATTAGCTATATCGGCTCCTTTCATCAGTGGGAATCTTTAGTAATCCCGGAAAATTCTCAACGTTAGAGCTTAATTGTCATTTATTGGCACCTGACTGGATGTCAAAAGGTAGCGGAGGTTTTGAGATATGAATTCCCTCAAGATTTTCTCAAAACATGTTTTGCTTCGAGGGAAACACTTCTATTAGTTCATTAACAAGAGGTAGTTAACTACAATATTAGAATGTGCATATCTGCCAAAAAGAATAAAACAAATATGTCTAGAATGAACCACCATTCAGTAACAACTGAAAAGAAGTCATATAAATTGCATATGAATTTCTCAATTTATAACTTAGCTTTTCTTGTTTCAATCTGAATAACTCAGTGTGCTATAATATCAATTTCAATAAACTGCGTACATACGCTTCTATTTCATGGTTGTTTGTGTTGTTGTGTTTTCAATCCGAATAATCTAATGTACCAGACTAGGTTTCAGGAAGAGAAAGGTATGCATAGGTCTACATATTAAACATACTATCAAGAGCGCCGATCCTGGGGGACCGAGGGGGCCTGGACCCCTCCCAAATCTCATCTGACCCCTATTTTATTTATGAGTATACAATATTTGGTATAATTTGAGCGCAATTTGTCTTAAAATCTTCATATATATACCGGTACCTTCTGCATCTGATCGCCCCCCCCTATTTACAGAGAAATCGGCGCTCTTGCATACTATTGTAATATTTTCTAGTACTGTATATTTTTATGATTACTCTATATACAATACTTATAAGTAGCTGTCGTGCCACTGCTTATTAAAATTTTGCAATCAAGTATTTATAATACTAGAAATCCTATTCTAAAAATACACAAATCACACTTATTTTCTGTAAGTTGGCCACCTGTCTAAGTTGGCCACTTGTGAATGGAACCGATGGTGGCCAACATAGACAGGTTTCACTGTATTTACAAATTTACCTGTTAAAACTACGTGTAGATTTACTAGTTATAATGATTGTACGCACCAGAAAATAAATACTGTTTTGGAGCACTAAAACGTGTACATAAGCAACACACCATTATTTCCCACATCTCTTCTAAGATTTTTCCCAAATGTTTTTTTTTTCCTGTGTGTTTTTAATTCTAAATTTCATATTTAGATACAGCACTCAAATTAATATTTTAATCTTTACAAATAATTCAGTAAAGCGTTTGATATCATAAATCATGAGATTATTCTTAGCAGGCTTGTAACATTTATTTTTCTACATTACTCTCTGTAAATTTTTATCGTCATATCTACGTGAACGCTAAAATATCCTGGCTTCTAAGTATGTAGTTTATTCAGGTGTTCCACAGGGTTCATATTTAGAGCCTTTGCTGTTCCTGTTTTACAGTATATATCAATGCTTTACTTCTGTAATAAAGGCATAAAAGATGTTATATTTAGACGATTTAAAAAACTATCATGCCGTACATTTGGAAATGAACTGTGTTAGTTTGCAAAATGACATCAATGCACTTTACAGCTGTGCAAAATAAGTAAGTGCCATTAAATATTGAGAAGTACGGTGAAATATCTTCAAGAAAAAAGTAATTACTTGCCATCTGAATAGATAATATACAACTAAAAGTCTACTGTGTAACTGACCTTGGTATGTCAATAAGATCAAATCTTCTGTTCGACATTTATCTGAAACAGATAGCAGATTAGACTTATAGAAACCTCTGATTTTAAAGGAGATTTGGAAGTTAATTCAAGAACACTAATGTGCTTAAAACTCTACATACTGCTTGTGTATGTTCCAAACTAGAATAAGCATCCTTAATATGGAACCCTAGTGTACAAATATATGCACCAATAGTCAATTCAAGGAAAACATATTGTACTTTTTACCAAATTACCCGGAATTTACACTCTCTTGAAACAAAAGAGCACATTTTCTTCTGTGTTCTTTGAATAAACTGATATGTAATAAGATATGTTTGTCAATATTACTTCCAGAAATATCCTTTCGGGTTCTGAACAGGACACATACAAATAATTCACAAAATATCACAGCTTACGGATGTGTTAGGCCTATTAGAACATTCTGCACTGTGAGTATCAACGAAATACGGGGTCATTTCTAATACAGTAAGTAATTATTACGTTACGAAAAACGGGAATCATTTTGACTACATTCCATAGAACTCACTTTTACTCCAGACTTTTGAGACGTTCTACATTCCTAATGGTATAGAAAGATAATTTAGTCTTTCCCATTCATTCGTACAATATCTCACTTGTTCCCATTTTTTTCCCCCATATGAACTTTCCCCTTAGCCAGAATTTCTCTTTCAAATTGTATGTTTAAACAGAGTTTTCCTTTACTTCTTTGTACAAGATTAGATCAGTTTACTTTTCATCATATGCACACTTACTCATCCTATATTCACATACTAGTCAACTTCACTGAAAAAAAAGAAAAGAACCTTTATGATTACAATCATTAACATTTGGCTCAGAAATATCTGATATGTAAATTTATGTTTTTGCTGTTGCTATATATTTCTTTTAGGAGTTATTGCAAAAAAAGTCAGCAAATGCTGGTTGCTCACATATGCTTTGTACGTATGTTACCAGGTCATGGGTGATGTCATGGTTCATTCATTCTAAATCTTTTCATATCTGATGAAATGTAAAACCAACTAGGACGGCGCTTATGTTGGTCACAAAGTTCGTGCTTTGACTTGCACTCAATACAAATACAACGCATTTTTGACTCTACTGACACATTTTAGTGCACTCATATGTGTCATCAGGATAAATATGGATATGGATTAACATAACTGATAAGAAGTCAAATGTGCCAAATAAGGCAATTGTCTGTATCGTTGTTAATGGTAAATAAATGAGTCTTACAATAAAATACAATACAGAAAACAGTAATTTTGTTTTAATTTTGAACATAATCAGTCTTACCCATGAAACTTGGACAATTAGTGCACCAACAATTAATGCCCTTAAAGAACATCTTTATCTTGCAGATTCTCCTGAACTGTAGGCTTCATATTATAATTATGCTTTAATCTCCTATGTAAAGTTATCTTTTCATATTGGAATCTTTATTATTTGGAAGCGGAGTCGATATGGGTGATTGGGCAAGACAAGACACAATAGGTAGGTAGGATAGAACAGGTATTGCAGAAGCCCAAATTAACCACCATTTATGTAACAATCGCAATATCGGGCTTGATAGAAGTGTAAGGATTTTCTTTTCAGAGTACCACACATTAAATTGCCTGTAAGTATTAGAAAGGAGAGTTAAGATTAGAAAATTCACCTAAAGATACAAGGAATGCTAGTATTCGTCCCGAATTTTTCAAGAGTGTTCCTCTTTAGAATAAAATGTTCTACATTCCAATTAAAACTTTTCGGGATGTTGAAAAGTCTCAATGGCTTTAAGGTTGCACAGAGGAGAGGTAGTTATGCATTGTGTTTAGAGTTTCAATACGATACTGTCTCCTGTCTCGAAAAAGTATCACGAGAGACGTGTCGAAAAGTGTTTCTTTGTCTCGTCTCGGCACGAAAATTCTATCTCGTCTCAACTCATGGGCAGTTGAGTTTATTGAGATTATAAGCTCTGTAAAATTAGGTTGAATTTTTATTTCAGAGTTTGCTATTACCAAATCAGTACTTTCAAAAAAAAAAAAAAAAAAAAAAAAAAGCTTATAGAGTGGAATGAGAACTCAGCAAAATATCCTGTAAAAGTGTGAGGAGCAATGACTTCTAGTGGCTTTAAAGGATGAAAATATGAATTGTTTTATTCTTTCTATAGTTACTGAACTCATGTTGTTTACCTCAAATACAGAAATTCAATCATTAGTTGCTTGCAAGAATCACCATTAGGTGAAACACGAAAGCAATTGGCAGAGACAAATATCGGTGGTGCTTTAAAACCGAAATGCAGTTTGAAAATTAATTGAATGGAACTACATGATTTATTATTTCCAGAAAGTGTTTTATTGAAAAAAATAACATTGCAGTAAAGGAAAAACTAATCGTAATGCAGATCGCTTCTTTTTTTTGCCACGCACTGAAATACAATAATGCTCAAATATCGGTGGTTGGTATTGTTCGTGTGAAACTCTCGTTAAGTATTATAAATAAATATTATACTATCTTTAATACGTTAAAATATGAGGATCAAATATTATTCATATGGAAAAATATCGTGGGATTAGATACAAGATGACGAACAATTCCTTAAAATTTCAAGAATAAGTTCTAAATGTAAGCATGTTGGCGCTAATATTCATTTATGAACCACTGTAAATTATAACCTGATTTGCTTAAACGCTTACATCAATGAATTAGAAATATTTTAGTGCTTAGTTTCTAAACTTTCCTCAGATTAATGTATTACTGAAAATGAATTTAAAATACACATTCACTTTTAAAAAGTTAATCATATGAAAGGTACTCAATTTGCGGTTTACATTCTGGCGATATTCGAATACTCATTGCTAGAAAACCACTCACTGTATTAGAAACGTACTATAAATATTTTGTGTGAAACTTTTAAGGAAAAGTGACTAATACTGTTTTCTTATATATTTAGTGTCCCACGATTGTGCTCTGAGGTTAAGCAAGGCAGCGGTAATGACAATTGAACGAAATGATGAAGTCAAGAAAGCGAGGGGAAACGGGAGGACCCCAAGGAGGACGACAGGGTCAACAATAAACCAATTTGTCGCGAGCTGGGATCGAACCAGGTTTCCTACGCATCAGAGGTGATCGCACTACCACTGAACCCCCACGCCTTTCCAATAGTACATTACATGAACATTAATGGTGTACTGATCTATGTACTAGGGCTGATCGGAAAGTTTCAAGCCTGACAAATGGATAACGATAAATGGTGGTGCCCATAGTCTTATATCAAATGCTTGCTTCATCTCTTTATCCCAGTTAATTGAAGGCAAGTAATTATGTCCTCACCTGCATCATGCAGAAAATTGCGACTTGGGATGTGATTTAATAGATTATTAAAAAAGGAATGATAAATTGGTGGGTACTTTGACACCGTCATTTGGTACTGACGAGAAGTGAGTCGTGGAATTTAGACGGAGTCAGAACCAGATTAAAGACGACTCTGACAGTGGACGCCCATGCATCTGCACCAATTGTGAAAAAGTGCATGAAATGATAATGGACAACGACAACTCTTAATAGGAATAATACGACTATTCACATCTCACAGTTATTTGTTCAGTGTATCTTTAAGACAATCTTGAGAATGGACAGGGTGTCATTCAAAATGGGTACCATTTTCTATTAATCAGAAAGAAATACCTTTGAGATCATTCAGCTGCTTAAGGTTTTCATGACAGATTTGTAACTATGGGTGAAACAGGAATACACCACTTCCAACCAGAATACAAACAACATCGTGAAGTGGAAACACCCCTCTCTGCGTACACCAAAGAACGTAAAGATAATCTCATCTGCTAGGAAGATGATTTCGTCCATCTTTCGTGGGTAAAAGTGTGTTTTGGTGGTGTTTCTTTCTAAGGGTGCTAGTTTTAGTGCTAGTTTCTAAACTTTCCTCAGATTAATGTATTACTGAAGGTGAATTTAAAATACACATCCACTTTTAAAAAGTTAATCATATGAAAGGTATTCAATTTGCGGTTTACATTCTGGCGATATTCGAATACTCATTGCTAGAAAACCACTCACTGTATTAGAAACGTACTATAAATATTTTGTGTGAAATTTTGAATGAAAAGTGACTAATACTGTTTTCTTATACATTTAGCGCCCCACGATTGTGCTCTGAGGTTAAGGGAGGCAGCAGTAATGACAAATGAACAAAATGATGAAGTCAAGAAAGCGAGAGGAAACGGGAGACGTAACTAGGTATTATTATGGTTCACTTTAGGATAAACTGCGATGTGCCATCAAGGAAAAGCGGAGACGAATGTTGAGGAAAGGTGTTTTGTTTCATGCCGACAGTGTATCCTATCATGCCTTGACTGTTGCGATTACCAAATTGTTGAATGTGGCTTTGGACATGTTTCAAATCCGCTATTCTCTAGATCTTGTTCCCTCAAACTTTTACCTGTTCTCAAATTTGAAGAAACATCTTGCAGGTATCTTCTTTTGAATGTGGGAGAGGGTAAATTAAGTGATGACGATGTGATAAGCTGTTGGTAAAGCAAACGTGATAACATCTTGAATTTTATGTATAACTAATTCTTTTCAGTATACTAGGGAACTGCACAAGAATGTAATGAAATTTTATTCACCATCTGTATCCAACGAAAAAAAAAATCTATTGCATCACAGGTACACCTTTTCCATGTAGAAATTTGAGTTTCTTAGAATGGAGGTAATAAAATGTGAAATATGCAGTAGGTGGAATGTAGATATCATACTTTAATACATGATAATGTTAGTTGTAAGCAAAAGTTCATACAACATGCAAATATTTATCTTGATCTTTCTTGGATGCATTGGAATGTTTAGATAAGTAAAATTTTATTACCCGTTTTTATATCTTCACATAAAAATTACCAGTTTTCTCAAGAAGCGTTAGTAAGAAGGCAATACGGGAGTTATATGCTATAAATATTTCTTTAAAAATACGTACTTCAATGTAAGATATATTAAGTAGAAATCATAGAAGAAAGTATTCAGTCTCATTCAATAAAGGTTTCTTCTTAGCAAAATATGATAATATTTTTCTTAAACATTAGTGCCCAAGAAGGACTAGGGCAGGGCAAAAGTCATTATTTTATTTTTAGTTGAGTGGTGTCTCGTTGACAGATTTACACTAGTTCTGACTTTTTCCCGTCAGGTTTCGCTGCCTTTTAGTTCAAAATAGCTTCCCTAATTACCTCAGATGCTCTCAACTTCGCAAATTCTTTGCTTTTAACCCGGAATTCGAATCTCGTACCAATTGGAGAATTGACAATACTACAAAACAGTACGGATAATGGCTAATGCCAATAAAGGATTTGAATTTTTGGTTTGAGTTAGTAGTATTGGCCTGACTATAGGACACTTTTTGGCCCCTGGGTCCCTGCCTCAGGACCCATGGTCCCTGGCCGGGGTCAATGACCTAGGGGTACATAGGACCACCCCCTCTAAATTTTGGCAGGGGTACCATGGCCCACCCCCTAAATTTTGGCAGGGGTACATAGGACCACCCCCCTTAAATTTTGGAAATTGCCAAATCTAAAAATTTGGTATGGTAGGGTAGGACCATAGTATGTACCTCTATCAGTATTGGGGGTCTATGTCGTTCTCTTTCATGGGTAAAAAATTGCCAAAAAGTCAAATTTCGGGGGTTTTTGACCTAATTTATCCCCTTGGATGAGGTGTTATTACCCTATATGGTTATGTGGGCGTATACAGGTGTTCATTCCCTTTCATAAGACATGGGTATATTAATGCACCCCCAGGAGGGGTACCTTGGCCCACCCCTTAAATTTTGGAAATTGCCAAATCTAAAAATTTGGTATGGTAGCCTAGGACCACAGTATGTACCTCTATCAGTATTGGGGGTCTATGTCGTTCCCTTTCATGGGTAAAAAATTGCCAAAAAAAAATCACATTTCGGAGGTTTTTGACCTAATTTATCCCCTTGGATGAGGTGTTATTACCCTATATAGTTATATGGGCGTATACAGGGGTCCATTACCTTTCATAAGACATGGGTATATTAATGCACCCATTGAAAAATTTGGGAGGGGTACCTTGGCGCACCCCTTAAATTTTGGAAATTGCCCAATTTAAACATTTGGTATCATAGTATAGGACCCTAATATGTATTATGATAAATTTGGATGGTCCACCTCGTTCCCTTTTAGGGGTACCAAATTGCCAAAATATAAACGTAAGCAATACGTAGTACCACGTGTTTGGTTTTGACCTAATTTATCCCCTTGGATGAGGTCCTATTACCTTATACGTTTATATGAGCGTATACAGGAGTCTATTACCTTTCATAAGACATGGATATATTGGTGCACCCCGGGAGGGGTACCTTGGCCCACCCCTTCAATTTTAGAAATTGCCCAATTTAAACATTTGGTATAATAGTATAGAGCCCTAGCATGTATCACTATAAATTTGGGTGGTCCACCTTGTTCCCTTTCATGGGTACACAATTGCCAAATTTTAGTACAACCACGTGTTTGGTTTTTTGACCTAATTTATCACCTTTGATGAGGTGTTATTATCCTATATCGTTATATGGGCGTATACAGGGGTTCATTACCTTTCATAAGATATGGGTATATTAATGCACCCCCAGGAGGGGTACCTTGGACCACCCTTTAATTTTGGAAATTGCCCAATTTAAACATTCGGTATAATAGTATAGGACCCTAATATATATTAATGTAATTTCGTTCCCTTTTAGGGGTACAAAATTGCCAAAATATAAATGTAAGCAATACGTTGTACCACGTGTTTCGTTTTTTTACCTAATCTATTCCATTGGACGAGGTCCTATTACCTTATACGTTATATGGTCACGTATGGGGATTCATTTCCTATCATAAGACATAGGTACATTTGTGCACCCGGGAGGGGTACTTTGACCCACCCCTTTAATTTTGGAAATTGTCCCTTTTATATGTTTGGTATTATAGTATAGGACCCTAATATAAATTACTATAAATTTTGGTGGTCCACCTCGTTCCCTTTCATGGGTACACAATTGCCAAATTTTAGTACAACCACGTGTTTGGTTTTGGCTCAATTTATCCCCTTGGATGAGGTAATATTACCTTATATGGTTATATGGTCATGTATATATTGGTCCATTTCCTATTATAAGACATGGGTACATTGATGCACCCTTTAAATTTTTGGAAGGGGTACCATGGCCAACCCCTTAAATTTTGGAAATTTTCCAATTTGAGCATTCGGTATCATAGTACATGCCTCAACATGTATCATGATAAATTTGGGTGGTCCACCTCGTTCCCTTTTAGGGGTACAAAATTGCCAAAATATAAACGTAAGCAATACGTTGTACCACGTGTTTGGTTTTTGGCCCAATTTCTCCCCTTTGATGAGGTTCTATTACCTTATATGGTTATATGGTCATGTATATGGGTTCATTTCCTATCATAAGACATGGGTACATTGACGCACCCTTTAAAAATTTGGGAGGGGTATCTTGGCTCATCCACTCGGTTTTAGAATTTTTTTAATATAAGCATTTGGTATCATAGTACAGGACTTCAATATGTACCACTATAAATTTGGATGGTCCACATCGTTCCCTTTCATGGGTAAAGAACTACCAAAAATCAAATTTCGGAGGTTATTGACACCTATTTAGCACGTTATATGGGTATGTACAGAGGTTTATTACCTTTATATGTTTATGTTCCCTTTTAAATTTGGGAATTATCAAATAACAAAATTCGGTAAACGTTTTCTAGGATCCATTGGTGTTCCTCTTATGACCAAATATTCAAAATTTAAAGGTTATTGACCGGCTTTATTATTGAATAAGTACAGGATTTATTACTTTTTCATAAGACACAGGTGTATTTGCGTACCAATCTTAAATTTTGGGAGGAGGTACATTTCTTATTGTCATATCAATAATTGGTAATTGGATAGTATCTCATTCATTGGGTAAATCATTGTCAAATATGAGTATGATCACGTGATCAGTTATTAACCTATGATGGGATTAGGAGGTCAGAACATTGGTACATTGAAACTTTGTAGGATAATTTGAGAATGCGTCATTGGTTTTGATTATTCCCGCCAAATATAAACGTAAGCAAGACGTTGTACCACGTGATTGTCCTTGATGAGGTAGTGTACAGGGGGATTCATTTCCTTTGTTGTGGTACTTCTTAAGTTTGAGTACACACACACTTCTAGAAAACAGTTGGTTCTACTCAGGTAAACAATTGACGGACATTATTGACCTTATTGAACATATAATGATATGATTAACTCTAAGACTTAGGTATATCAAGAGAAGTATTCTTTAAATTTGGGAATGGTGATAAACAGAATTTTAACATAAGGTGCGAAATTTGAAACAATACATTGAACTTTAGTCACAGCTCATAGTCTAAGATCATTGGTGGTGATTGATTTGAAATCTGATAGCTAACCTTATTGAATCTTATGACTCATAGACGAAAGGCAATACATGCTACAACAGTTTGAAATTTAATCATAAGGTGATGTAATCTGACACTAGCAAAGTTATTGTTAATGCAATTTGATTGGATGATCACTATCTTTCCTGCAATCTGATTGGTTGATCACTATCTTTCGTGCAATCTGATAGGCTGATGAGTTTTAAATCTTTTTCTGCATTCAGTTTTGTTTTAACATTTAAAAAGTTTTTGAATTTTTTTGTTTGAAACTTTGGTTTGAAATTTTTCGTTTTAAAAATTTTTTGTTTGAAAATTTTCAAAATTTTGTTTGGGATTTTTTCGTTTGAAATTTTTGTTTGAAAATTTTTTTCGTTTGAAATTTTTTTGTTTTAAAAATTTTGTTCGAAAATTTTGTTTAAAATTTTTTTGTTTGAAATTTTTCGTTTCCAAATTTTTTGTTTGAAATTTTTTGTTTCAAAATTTTGTTTGAAAATTTTTTCGCTTCAAAATTTTGTTTGAATTTTTTTCGTTTGAAATTTTTTGTTTGAATTTTTTTTCGTTTCAAAATTTGTTTCAAAGATTTTTGTTCTAAATTTTTGTTTCAAAGTTTGGTTTGACATTTTTAAAAGTTTGTGCACCCATTAGTAAAGAACCGGAACTGTTTAGAGCAAAAACCTTTGACAACATTGTGGTGCAATAGTACACGTCAGAACATGATAATGCAACGTCATCAGTTTTTCATCATATATAAGTATCGTTCGAGTTAGTATTCATGATAACATCATCATGGCTACTTGTCTGCAGTTTCTAAACACGCGTGATGTGATGAAATCATTTACCAAGATTACTGATTTACAACAGAATGTACCTTATAGAATCTTAGCTAGCCAAATGATCCATACAAAGTTTGGATTAAGAATCGTAGTGAAGCTTGAAAATGATAAGAATATAATTTTACCAGCAAGATATTTACCCATGGAAGCATCAAAACAAGAAGAACTGCCGCGTTTCTTAAATTCTGGATCTGTATCTTTATGTTACAAAGGATTCTTGGGTCGAAGTCATCAACTTGAATTTAGTACACAGCCAGATTCGTCAGCAATTGTGATGAAATCATGAATTCAAACGTCAGCACATTTCTTTCCAATGACGTCAGCCGTAGTTGTATGAATTTGGTTGGTCGGCATGACGTCAGCAACTGTGATGAAATCATGAATTCAAACGTCAGCACATTCCTTACCAATGACGTCAGCAATAACTATAAACCAGCAAATACAGTGTCATCCCACGAAATCATTTGAGCAAGTGCTTTTCAGGAGGAAAGATGTGTACTTCTAACGATAAAGAGTTCATCTTCGCAAGCTATTATCCAATAAATATATTTCAAACAAAACATGTGATGATTGGTATCAGTGCTAGAACATTTGAACCTGTGATTCGATTGGGCAAAGCAGAACAATTTGGTGTACAACTGACGTGTGAAGAATGGCAAATATTATGTTCACGAATGGACCAAATGAACGATTAATTTCATGATGAGCTAAATGTGACCATAGTCAAATCATTAGGCTCAAATCATGAAGTGGTGCTGCGTACAGTCCTCGAAGAGAAGATGGTGCTGTTACGTAAAAAGAGTACATTTCATGTCCCTCGCAACATGGTGTATCTAACACAAACGGAATGGAACAAATTCATCAGCGTATTTCAGTGTGTGAAACATGCAGTGGAAGTGTGCAACAAAACTAGTATATTCCTGAAAAAGTACTATTTTGAAAAATGTGTTATGCATATTGCACAAAATGTATCTAGATATTGTGATGGTTGTCAACATCGTTCGTGGGTGCATACCTCTATTGATAAACAGTTTATTTGTGATCAAATGGACATTGAGTTTCCACCAATTGATATTGCATTAGACCTTAAAAGACTTCAACTGGAATTAAAATTATATGCTAAAGACAAACTAGTGCAAGAAGTTCAAAATACATTGTATCGACAATATCCAGAACCACTATCTGGTATGGATGTATGTGGAGTGTAATAAAATGATACATTTCAATGAATTGTGTTTTTTCATTTCAAGTAGAACCCCAGGTTCTGACGTGTACTATTGCACCACAATGTTGTCAAAGGTTTTTGCTCTAAACAGTTCCGGTTCTTTACTAATGGGTGCACAAACTTTTAAAAATGTCAAACCAAACTTTGAAACAAAAATTTAGAACAAAAATCTTTGAAACAAAATTTTGAAAAGAAAAAAATTCAAAAAAAATTTCAAACGAAAAAAATTCAAACAAAATTTTGAAGCGAAAAAATTTTCAAACAAAATTTTGAAACAAAAAATTTCAAACAAAAAATTTGGAAACGAAAAATTTCAAACAAAAAAAATTTTAAACAAAATTTTCGAACAAAAATTTTCAAACAAAAAAATTTCAAACGAAAAAAATTTTCAAACAAAAATTTCAAACGAAAAAATCCCAAACAAAATTTTGAAAATTTTCAAACAAAAAATTTTTAAAACGAAAAATTTCAAACCAAAGTTTCAAACAAAAAAAAATTCAAAAACTTTTTAAATGTTAAAACAAAACTGAATGCAGAAAAAGATTTAAAACTCATCAACCTATCAGATTGCACGAAAGATAGTGATCAACCAATCAGATTGCAGGAAAGATTGTGATCATCCAATCAAATTGCATTAACAATAACTTTGCTAGTGTCAGATTACATCACCTTATGATTAAATTTCAAACTGTTGTAGCATGTATTGCCTTTCGTCTATGAGTCATAAGATTCAATAAGGTTAGCTATCAGATTTCAAATCAATCACCACCAATGATCTTAGACTATGAGCTGTGACTAAAGTTCAATGTATTGTTTCAAATTTCGCACCTTATGTTAAAATTCTGTTTATCACCATTCCCAAATTTAAAGAATACTTCTCTTGATATACCTAAGTCTTAGAGTTAATCATATCATTATATGTTCAATAAGGTCAATAATGTCCGTCAATTGTTTACCTGAGTAGAACCAACTGTTTTCTAGAAGTGTGTGTGTACTCAAACTTAAGAAGTACCACAACAAAGGAAATGAATCCCCCTGTACACTACCTCATCAAGGACAATCACGTGGTACAACGTCTTGCTTACGTTTATATTTGGCGGGAATAATCAAAACCAATGACGCATTCTCAAATTATCCTACAAAGTTTCAATGTACCAATGTTCTGGACTCCTAATCCCATCATAGGTTAATAACTGATCACGTGATCATACTCATATTTGACAATGATTTACCCAATGAATGAGATACTATCCAATTACCAATTATTGATATGACAATAAGAAATGTACCTCCTCCCAAAATTTAAGATTGGTACGCAAATACACCTGTGTCTTATGAAAAAGTAATAAATCCTGTACTTATTCAATAATAAAGCCGGTCAATAACCTTTAAATTTTGAATATTTGGTCATAAGAGGAACACCAATGGGTCCTAGAAAACGTTTACCGAATTTTGTTATTTGATAATTCCCAAATTTAAAAGGGAACATAAACATATAAAGGTAATAAACCTCTGTACATACCCATATAACGTGCTAAATAGGTGTCAATAACCTCCGAAATTTGATTTTTGGTAGTTCTTTACCCATGAAAGGGAACGATGTGGACCATCCAAATTTATAGTGGTACATATTGAAGTCCTGTACTATGATACCAAATGCTTATATTAAAAAAATTCTAAAACCGAGTGGATGAGCCAAGATACCCCTCCCAAATTTTTAAAGGGTGCGTCAATGTACCCATGTCTTATGATAGGAAATGAACCCATATACATGACCATATAACCATATAAGGTAATAGAACCTCATCAAAGGGGAGAAATTGGGCCAAAAACCAAACACGTGGTACAACGTATTGCTTACGTTTATATTTTGGCAATTTTGTACCCCTAAAAGGGAACGAGGTGGACCACCCAAATTTATCATGATACATGTTGAGGCATGTACTATGATACCGAATGCTCAAATTGGAAAATTTCCAAAATTTAAGGGGTTGGCCATGGTACCCCTTCCAAAAATTTAAAGGGTGCATCAATGTACCCATGTCTTATAATAGGAAATGGACCAATATATACATGACCATATAACCATATAAGGTAATATTACCTCATCCAAGGGGATAAATTGAGCCAAAACCAAACACGTGGTTGTACTAAAATTTGGCAATTGTGTACCCATGAAAGGGAACGAGGTGGACCACCAAAATTTATAGTAATTTATATTAGGGTCCTATACTATAATACCAAACATATAAAAGGGACAATTTCCAAAATTAAAGGGGTGGGTCAAAGTACCCCTCCCGGGTGCACAAATGTACCTATGTCTTATGATAGGAAATGAATCCCCATACGTGACCATATAACGTATAAGGTAATAGGACCTCGTCCAATGGAATAGATTAGGTAAAAAAACGAAACACGTGGTACAACGTATTGCTTACATTTATATTTTGGCAATTTTGTACCCCTAAAAGGGAACGAAATTACATTAATATATATTAGGGTCCTATACTATTATACCGAATGTTTAAATTGGGCAATTTCCAAAATTAAAGGGTGGTCCAAGGTACCCCTCCTGGGGGTGCATTAATATACCCATATCTTATGAAAGGTAATAAACCCCTGTATACGCCCATATAACGATATAGGATAATAACACCTCATCAAAGGTGATAAATTAGGTCAAAAGACCAAACACGTGGTTGTACTAAAATTTGGCAATTGTGTACCCATGAAAGGGAACAAGGTGGACCACCCAAATTTATAGTGATACATACTAGGGCTCTATACTATTATACCAAATGTTTAAATTGGGCAATTTCTAAAATTGAAGGGGTGGGCCAAGGTACCCCTCCCGGGGTGCACCAATATATCCATGTCTTATGAAAGGTAATAGACTCCTATATACGCTCATATAAACATATAAGGTAATAGGACCTCATCCAAGGGGATAAATTAGGTCAAAACCAAACACATGGTACTACGTATTGCTTACGTTTATATTTTGGCAATTTGGTACCCCTAAAAGGGAACGAGGTGGACTATCCAAATTTATCATAATACATATTAGGGTCCTATACTATAATACCAAATGTTTAAATTGGGCAATTTCCAAAATTTAAGGGGTGGGCCAAGGTACCCCTCCCGGGGTGCATTAATATACCCATGTCTTATGAAAGGTAATGGACCCCTGTATACGCCCATATAACTATATAAGGTAATAGGACCTCATCCAAGGGGATAAATTAGGTCAAAACCAAACACATGGTACTACGTATTGCTTACGTTTATATTTTGGCAATTTGGTACTCCTAAAAGGGAACGAGGTGGACCATCCAAATTTATCATAATACATATTAGGGTCCTATACTATAATACCAAATGTTTAAATTGGGCAATTTCCAAAATTTAAGGGGTGCGCCAAGGTATCCCTCCCAAATTTTTCAATGGGTGCATTAATATACCCATGTCTTATGAAAGGTAATGGACCCCTGTATACGCCCATATAACTATATAGGGTAATAACACCTCATCCAAGGGGATAAATTAGGTCAAAAACCTCCGAAATGTGAATTTTAGGCAATTTTTTACCCATGAAAGGGAACGACATTGACCCCCAATACTGATAGAGGTACATACTGTGGTCCTAGGCTACCATACCAAATTTTTAGATTTGGCAATTTCCAAAATTTAAGGGGTGGGCCAAGGTACCCCTCCCAAATTTTTCAAGGGGTGCATTAATATACCCATGTCTTATGAAAGGGAATGGACCCCTGTATACGCCCATATAACCATATAGGGTAATAACACCTCATCCAAGGGGATAAATTAGGTCAAAAACCCCCGAAATTTGACTTTTTGGCAATTTTTTACCCATGAAAGGGAACGACATAGACCCCCAATACTGATAGAGGTACATACTATGGTCCTACCCTACCATACCAAATTTTTAGATTTGGCAATTTCCAAAATTTAAGGGGGGTGGTCCTATGTACCCCTGCCAAAATTTAGAGGGGGTGGTCCTATGTACCTCTAGGTCATTGACCCCAGCCAGGGACCATGGGTCCTGAGGCAGGGACCCAGGGGCCAAAAAGTGTCCTATAGTCAGGCCAATACTACTGAGTTCTAGTGTTCCTTTCAACTCCGAGGCTTTATGAGACGTGAACCTACAACTTAAACGTGCGATCCGAGCCACATGAGCTCCCGCCGGAAAATCGAAACCGGGTCTCCCACGCTAAAGGAGCATACGGTAATAGCTTCAGTTCATGGGATTTGAGTTGTATTCGTTTGCCTATTGAGAATATAATATTTTGTAAGGAAATAAACAATTACGTAAGGTATCCATCCGTCACCTTTGATAATCATCAATTACTTTCGTCAATTTTTAAGCAGTTAGGTTTTCCATACCTCCTTTGTATGTTTACTGCGTCCATCTGTCCATCACAAAATCTTAAAAAGGTGATCGACCAAATTACTTCATAGATCACCATTAATTTTGGCCAGGATATAGAGAGCCGAAAGTCAGGAATCGAGTTTTGTTGATGGAGAGGATATTCAAATTGTTAAGCTATACAAATCGACCATTTCCGGCTTTAACCTTGATCGTTATAAAGTGAAAACGGTAATAGATAGCGAGAAGCTGTTTTCTGCAATCGATTATGCAACACAAGAATATATTCCATCTCCACTTTAATCTCTCTACTAAAATCAGAAGTGGTAGAAATCTACTACTGCTTCTGATTTCAATATTAATTGAGGAAATATCATGCCATACTCCTTTACGTTGTGTACATGTGACACTGCTACTTGTTACATTCACTTTATTATATTGTAAAACAATTATTTAGAACCATTCTTAGTTCTGATGCTAATTTGGACCTTGATCTGCAGCTGAAGCTATGCAAATTAAGTTGAAATTAAGAAAGGAGGAATGAACAATTTGAGCTCAGCGGTGGTCGTGGAAGTGTCAACATCCCTTAGTGTGGTGTTAAGAAGAGGAAAGGGATTAAGTGAAAATTTCACACTTTACACTGCTCACACATATTTACACTTAACCACAAATACACCTACAAATATTCTACACATTTTTATCGTTTTTATTTTTTTCACTTTTTTCCAAATTTTAAACCCTGACCACCTGGGTAACTGGCCCTCTTCATCCTGCTGGAACTCCTTCCCGATTTTGGCAACTATACATTCTTATTATGACAGCTCGTTTATTTACTTGATTTTGACAATTTATATACTCAATTATGACTTTGCAGAAATATAATTTATTTTCATTCAATTACTCTAAAATATAAAATTCAGGGATTACGACTTGTAAGTCGGCCAAAAATGCAAATGGCGTCGTCTGCCATTAGTAAAATTTTTATTCATGCTATTATATAAGTATTTCAATTTCAATATTAGTAATTCATTAAAACCACAATTTTAGCCTACTTGACCTTATAGCTGATGAGGCTAATTATAAACACCGATAATGGCAAGGATGTTATAAATAGAGGATCTGCCCATATGTTATCTTCATCCTATTAAATCGGTGAAGCCAAAAAGCAACCGAGCATCGGCAAGTCTGATTGGCTACTCTCATTTCTACCATCATCTGATTGTCTACTTTTGTTTCCGCCACTATTGTTGGCTCAAAACATTGCGATCCTATTGGGCAGAGTGGGCAGAGTAGGGGTGGCGAAACTGTGACGTATGCCTTCAAGATTTTGTTGTAAGGGCAGATCCTCTATTTTATAAGATCCTTGGATAATGGTGAAGAAATGAGGACAAGAATGAACAATTAGTACGTGAGTACTTAGTGTGGGGATAAGAGATAGCGCTGTAAAGACGAAGTATTGGGGAGCTTTGCTCTCAATTTTTATTGTTTATAATTCATTACTTTTGATAATTTTACTATTTGTGAAAATCTTAATACACTGTTTTTCAATTTTAATATATTCATGCGCCTCTTATCCTTTCTTATTACATTAACAGTGTGATAAACAATTATATTTCAAACAGGCAAATTCGGCCATTTTGTCACGTGCCATTTTAGTATATATGCTTACTTCAAATAAATTTGATTTAAAACAAATTTAGTGAAATAGTCCACAAGGCTCTACGACTGGGACTTCCGTTATAAATCTTCCGAAAGGGAAATAACTGAAACTGAAACTGAATACTTAGTGTTTGCCAGTGTTGCTTGGTTGTATCAAGTGCACTCATGTTGTTGAATATTAGTTTAAAAGAATATCAGAAGTGTCGTTGTTTAAAGAATCATAGTTTTGATGTAGATTATTTAATGTTAATGGATTTCTGGTGATACTATAATAAAGAAATGAGATCAGGGCTATGATTATTTTGTTGAGCTCTTATAGTTACAGCTAATTAAGAATTTGGATCATTTTCTGCAGATATTTCTTGAGTTTAGAACTGATGTTCTAACATGGGTTTCCTGTAAATCTTCATAGTTTAGAAATAATATATGTTATAAATAGCGAAACAGAACAAAGTGATCTCTTTTGATGTACGATTATGCATTACGATGAATCGCGTTCCTACCTAAACTGTATGTCCAAGTCTCATACAGCCTCGCTGCTGGAAAGAGATACTACTCTTCAAGAAATGCATAGATTAACACTAGTTGCCACTTGCTCTAACTTGATTGTGCTTAAGTTACATATACATTAACGATTCATAAGTAAGAATGTAACTTATATTCGAATGAAAGAACTGTTCTATCCCGTGTTCGAATTAATCTTTCTGATGAGAGGAGGATGCTTATATAATGTAGGTATATATACAAGAGAGAAATATTTATCCCAGGCAAGGATGTTATGTTATTTCTGTGATACGAACCGGGGATGATCTTTTACGAGAGGGGATTTACCCTCCATCCTCCCCCCAGTTAATTCGAACACTGATTTTATCGAAACTGTTTATTTTTCATGTATTGTGTGTGCCGTAGGGATACCCTAAAAATATTTTCTGTGTGCGTTAAAAATAATAACTATGTTAGATTTGATATTACCTACACTAGTGTGTGTTTAACTTCTTCCCATGCTACAACTTTGGTCGGCGACACTGTGAGAAAGACTGCTATTTAAGATTAGCCTTAACCAACGAATTCCTTTGGTTGTTGTTAAGGTCAACGATGCTTGGAAGATTTGTTCCCTCCAGTGTTGGAGGAATAACTCAATTTAACAATTACACAGAGCAGTTTTGCGGTATTTTTCTGTTTTAGAGGAAGATAAACATGCTTGAATGAGGGCGTCTTACGAACAATCAGCCTCGACCGCCTTCTCTTTATGAGCGCCGCTCTCCACCTATCACACCATAGAATCAGTTATCACGTCCTCCCCTTCAAAGCACGTTTATTGCAATTTCCTCTTTGCTCTGTGTTCCATTTGAGCCGCTCTGTTCTTCTTTCTTTTCTTTTTCTCCTTATTCTGTCTTCAACCGGAACCCCATTAACTGTTCATTAAGTGTTCGACGAGATTCTATTTTTTTTTTCTATTGTGTGACGCCGTTACCAAATGTATACTCCATCCTCCTTCTCTATACTCGTCATATAACAAGCAAGGCCTAACTCTAATCGGTATTCCTTTTTGGGATTAAGGTGTGAATATTTTAATGGCATGAAATAAGGAATACGTTGAGAGGTTAAAGTACTATATTAATATAACTTTGTACTTTTATTTTACTTTATTTAAAATGAAAGGATCAATTGATTTTTGCTTATTAATTTCTCACAAATATATTCTTTGACACGTGGTTAAATCAAGTAGGAAACTAAGAAGATTAACCATTGAAATTTTCCTTGTCTTTCACAGCACATACAGTACTGGACATAAGTATTCATACAGCACCTGTACCAGAATTAACAATGCATTGACAGGCAAATGGTGAATGAGAGAGTTATGTCTCCAATACAGACATGTCCCTGCAGTTGGAAGAGTAGACGCAACACGAATTCGTAGAAATATCCTTACTATGTAATGTACAAATAAAGGAAATCCGTGGGCAGAGCGATATTTGCCTGGACATATGTATTCGTACACCGCAGAATAATACTAGACAAGTCCCATCAAATCACTAGTGCCATCAGGAAGAGACTAGATAGTCATTACTGAGACGCTCGAAGTGTCAGGTGAAGTGTGAGGTGGTGTTCGCTGTAACCTAGAAAGAGATAATGGGGTGGAAAAGGAAAGAAACCACACCCGAGGAAAGGAAACTGATTCTATCACTATTTCAGAAGAACAAATCGTATTCACAAATCGCAGAAATAGTGGATATAAGTCGTTCGACTGTACAGTGCATAGTAGAACGATATAAAGGGAAAACAATATACATAAAGAGTGAAAGGGTGGGTCGTCCACAAAAGCTCACTACGAGGGAAACACGGATAGTGTTGAAAATTATGAAGAAAACGCCGAAAGTGTCATCGTCAGCGATAGCGGCATAGGTACATGAACACTTCGGGAAACAAGTGTCCTCACGAACTATTCGGCGACTTTTCAATCGAGCTGAGTACAGAGCGCGGGTACCGAGACGAAAACCATTCATCGATAAGAAAAACAGGAAATGACGCTTAACGTTTGCACAGGAGAATGTAAGTAAAAGTACACGCTTTTGGGATAAGGTATTGTTTACAGATGAAAGTAAATTTAATATTTTCCACAATGATGGCAGAATTTTAGTGTGGAGAAGATCCAATACTGAGCTTGAGGTTCAGAATATACAAGCGACAGTTAAGCATGGTGGTGGAGGGGTGATGGTCTAGGGCTGTATGTGTACCTCGGGCGTTGGAGAGCTTGTATTTATTGACGGAACGATGGATAAATATGTATATTTAGACATCCTAAAATTAAATTTGCGGAAAAGTGTGGATAAATTGGGTCTTGGACAAGATTATTACTTCCAACAGGACAACGACCCAAAACATACCGCCGAGCTTGTGCGTATGTGGTTACTATACCACACGCGTCATACCCTGAAAACCCCCAGCGCAGTCTCCAGACCTGAACCCCATTGAACATTTGTGGAGTGAATTGGAAACGCGCATACGAAAACATGAAATAACTAATAAAACTAGAGTGAAAGAGATACTTTTGCAAGAGTGGCAGAATATTACACGTGAAACCACTACGTCTCTTGTTCATTCAATGCCCAACAGATTGAGGGAGGTTATTCGAAAGCGAGACATGCATACAAAGTATTAAGGCAAGATATTTATGGTTTGTCATTCATAACCAGAGAACTTTTCGTTTGCTGTACGAATACTTATGTCCAGCACACAGTGCATATTTTTTGTTTCTTTTCATTGTTGTAGCAAATCAATCTAATGTTTTGTTTTCCGTTTATTTTGTGCATATTCTTTGCTGAATGAAGCATGTCTCGCACAACACATGCGTCTAATTATTTACCTAGTGGCAGAAATGTGTGTCTTTTCTTCAACGTTTGCACTGTACGAATACTTATGACCATGACTGTAAACTAAATTGTGAGAGGTTGGTTTACCAAAACTCCTTTATACAGTATATTTATTCTGTCTGACACAAGAGCTATTTGATGGATCACCGTAAATTTTGGCCAGAATGTAGAGAATCAAAAGTTGAAAATCGACTTTGTTGATGAAGGTGATATTCAAACCGGAAGTGGTAAAAATCAACTAGGGATGGGCACGAGTCGAGTCAAATGTAATTTTCTCGAGTCGAGTTCCGAGCCGAGTCACTATTTTTGAGGTCGTGTTTAGAGTCGAATCGAGTTTGATAAATGGCTCGCTCGTTCAGTTCGTTTTGAAATCATGGCCTGATTACACTGGAAAGCGAAAGCCATGAGAAATGTAAGCAGTAATGTGGAATACTTTTAGTGTTGCTCACGACAGGGGACATTACTCTCATCTTGTCTCGTCTCGATAACGAGACAATATATTTTTATAACGAGACAGGCTCAAATGTCGTGGACGCTAATGTAAGTATATGCTGTAGTCCTTACCATCATTGCTGAGACCTGCACGGTCGAAGTTTTGAGCCCAAGCAGAAGCCTAACCAGGGTGGCGATGTCACTCAGTTCTGCACGGTTCAACTGAGCGAACAGTAGGGATGCATTCGAGTCGAGTCGAGTCGAGATTTAAGCCTGTCTCGACTCGTCTCGAGAAAATGTTGTCTCGACTCGTGTCTCGACTCGAAAATATGTTTCTGTCTCGACTCGTGTCTCGACTCGACAGTCTCTGTCTCGACTCGACTCGAATTCGAGTCGAGACGTCTCGAAATTCGAGTCGAGACAAAATGTACGAGTTAAAATATACGCACACATCAGCCAGACCATCATGACTACCTACCTAATTGTCAGTATGTCGACTTTTGGCATGGATAAAAACGGCGACACGTCTTGGCATACACGCAATGATCCTTGATAGGTCGCTGGAGAGAGCTGGCACCACATGTGCTCACTCAGCTCACCTAATTCCCGTAAATTCCGGGAAGGGGGGCGATGTGTTCTGACGTCACGTTCAATCATATCCCACAAGGGACATCACTCAAATGTCCGGCTCCAATTTCAATGAAACGTTTTTTGCTGATAGAAGGCATGTATGCATCATTACTTGTGATGACAAATTTTTGCCATGGTGCATGTTTTCTATTTTTTTTTTTTAATTACTTTTAAGAGTTGTGATGTGGTTATTAGAGATTACTTCAGAAGTCCCTTACTACTCTTTGTAAACGGAGCGTTAATGAAGAAAAGTGAAGAAAAACCATGTGGATACATATAAGTCCTGGGGGGAAGTCGTATGGTAGATATGACCTTGATGGCAGCCATCTTGAAATCCGCCTTTTTGAATTAAGGTCAAGTTTTCAAAATGGGAATAGGGTAATATGATACATAATTTCGGGCTAGAATTTAATTAGAAAAATAATGGCGAGGTTAGTTTTAAGATACACCCATTTGGGGGAAAGTTACAGGCATATTAATTGTTTTTACTTACTGTGTGCGTAAGTTCCTTCTTACTTTCGTCTCAAGACCTGTAAATCGATCGCAACGGCAGAGCCCGGTTTCGCACTAGTGTTTAGAAATCTTTAAACTCACTTGAGGCATTATTTGTGGATTATTGTATTGTATTTTGCCTTTAATTAAATTTGAACCCACTTCATGATCTTGTGTAAAGTATCACTAAAAGGGAATTTCTATTTTTATGGAGAACGTAAGCATAGCAATTATAAAAGGTGAGTAAGGTGCGTATGTATTTATAAGAAAGTTTATTTTACGAGTCTTTTGTGGTTCCGCCAACCTATTCTTTAGTTGTTTTTTTTATAAAAATACTCATATCTCATAAATAAAAGAGCTATTATAAAATCTCTTACCACTATTCTTTAATACTTATAAAATTTTATTTATTGTAAAAGCACTGGCGAGATATTTCTTATCGCCCACTAAAATTATGGTGGAGCTCCTTCGTGGCTAACGGTTAGCATACTTGCCTTTGGCGTGGGAAACCTGGGCTTGATTCCCGGTGGGAGTTCATGTGGTTCGGATTCCACGTTAATCAGTAGGTCCACGTCACACATAGCCTCGCTGCTGAACGGGACGTTAAACTCAGAATCAATTCAACTCAAAATTATGGTTTTGACTTTATTATGATGTCATTAGTTTAAACGCCCAACTGCCCAGTAATTATAAATACTGACTACATTATAAAATTGTAATTTGTGACGACTAAAATGTCAGAAATTAAAGATTATTCTTTGGGTTTTGGAACATTTTGAAAAACGTGAAAAACTTGTACTGCACCGATACAACACACCTTTTGGATTTGTCATTGTGTAAAGTGATACAAACTAAAGAAGAATTACAACTTTATGAAATTGTATTAGGACTTATTATTTAGAAATAAACACCAAATAAGTGTAATAGTTCATATCCGTATCAAATACCAAGTTTATGATGAATCAACTACACAAAGTAGGATCCAAAAACGCTCATTGCAATTTGTTCCATCCTTCAGTCGAACCAGGAACTGAAACATAAAAAGTGACATTTTCTTTTTAAAGATACTTTGTCCAGCTAAGTATTGTGAAGGTTTATGTCAGTAGAAGGAATTACATTCCATTATACAAGCGCAATTTCACAACTTTATGTACACATTACTAAATATCGAACACCCTTGTCCATATGATTAGCGTACGCGTCTTTGGTGCGGGAGACCTAGGTTCGATTTCCGATGGGAACTCCTGTGGTTCTGAACCCACGTTAATTTGTAAGTTCACGTCTCATATAGCCTTGATGCTGAAAGGGACACTAAACTCTAATCTAGTACTAAATACAAATATTTAAAGAAAACTGATGACGCACCAAGATGACGTGAATTTGGCTATCAAATCCATTTTGTGTTTTCAGTTATTTTCTAGTAGTATTTTTTCTAGTAGTATTTTTTCTAGGCATCCTTTCAAAAGACAGTGATGCAAATTTCGTAACTGCGAATTCCTGTTAGAAGCCATGAAATTATCTCTTTAGATGCAAAATTTCAAGTCCACTAAAATAGATACCGTAAATTTACAATATCTAACAATAAATAATTTTGAAAGATATCGCTTTCGAGGGAAAAAGTGAAGTGAAATCTTTGAGTTTTACGTCCCACGGTTATGGCGGTTAGGCTAAAGGAGAGAGGTGATGATGAGAAATTAGTGAAATCGTGGAATGAAGAAAGTGGGAGGAACGGAAGAACCCCGAGGAAACCCACGCACACGGTGTTTGTCCACCACAAAGTTCACTTGGTGTGAGCTGGGATCGAACCAGGGTCCCCAAGCACCAGAGGTGAACGATCTACCACTGAGCCACCGCGGCCCCGCTTTAGAGGGGCCATGACGTATAGTTGAACTCATTCTCGTAGTATGAAAGGCATTATTTATAATTATGCATGATAGGATCACAAACAAAATTTAAAAATATTATGTGCACTTTCTTTTAACAAACATTATATTGTCTTTTATGGTGTGGAAGGGAATGTTATGTTCGAAAACAAAGTCCTTAACACGATTCTTGTTGCTACACACTGCATGTTCCTAGCCACAGAAAAGATGCAGCGATAGGTAGGCTATTTTTTAATTGCTTTACATTAGCTTGATGTTTCAAGTCTTTTGTGTGTTTCTGAAGTTCACTTTTACCACAAAAGAGCTCAATATTAACATGTCTTACATAGCTTTGGTTCGATTCTCAACACGGACTGCAACTACCCGTTAAATTGTGCATCCGAAAGGCACTCTTTGTTAAACCTCGCTTATCACCGCTCATCTTAATAATATATATATAACTTCACCGCGAAGCAAATGTTCCATTTCTCTCTTTCATCCTAACACAAAACAAAACTAACCACAGCTGTGACACGAAGGAGCTATTTCGAAAAGAAACAAGCTGTGCTTCATAGAGATGTGTACCAAATGATAGAAGTATAAAGTATTGTTTTCTTTCCTGTTTATTGATATCAGTTGGTGTTCTTAGTGAGTTTACTCATTAGTTTAGAAAGAGTATATATGGAATTTGG
This sequence comes from Thermobia domestica, assembly GCF_964235325.1. Taxonomy (NCBI): domain Eukaryota; kingdom Metazoa; phylum Arthropoda; class Insecta; order Zygentoma; family Lepismatidae; genus Thermobia; species Thermobia domestica. Next base: position 163,636,188 of record NC_137462.1, on the reverse strand, counting down.
ACATATGTTGTACGTATTCTCCTGAGAAATTGATGAGACCAGAAAAATTATAAGGACAGATGGAATAGGTTTAAGCGCATCTACGTGACTTTATCAAATATTTATTCTCCATAATGGTACCACGCGGAAAACTTGGTATAGGCCTACTTTTATCTTTGCCTCCCTCTGTTAGCTGTTTTGTATCATATATATCGGATGGTTTTGATATTTCTTCTGATCATTAAAACAACAATGGTACCTGTGTGCATGCAGAAATGCAAAAGCACAAGGTAACTTCCTATTTGTTTTGGAAACAACAAACCCATTTCACGTGTGCGAGAGAAATTGAGCACAGCGTGATCGGGTGTTTACTCACGGTCAGTTCGCAGCAGGAGTCCATGGTAAAAGATTTGGCTATCTCGAAAACACTCGCAAAACCTTACAAATACAAAAGACTGCGCTTCAAAGAAAGTTTAGACACAGATGTTTCAATTTTCTTTTAGCATCTTTCTTCAGCAAAAGAGTCGGTTCATTGTATTCGAAAAAGGGAAGGGAGAAAGGGTGAATTTATATTTTATGTGGGGGGTAAAGTTGTAAGTAGTATAAACAATACATACCGCTACTGAAGCACTTCCTTTAGCGGTATATCACTAGATCTGACCCTCATCCCACCTCAAGTTGTAAAGTAGAAAGGGACAGAAGTATTCAACATGACTGCGCACTTGAGTTTCAGTTCACAATACTAAAACCAGTGAGCAAGTAAACAGTCTTTTGTAGGATCGTGTTTTACTTCTTGAATTTATTTTTGAACATTTCTGTGAATTCAACAACAGAACGCAGTAGAAATACGGACTAGTTTTTACTCAAACCATTACTTTCGCTCCAACCCAGGGATGCCACATTTATGATTTCGTACTAGATTTAGTGATTTTACTATTGAACTAGTGATCTAGTACGTACTTTGGGTAAATAGGCACATTTTAGTGATGTTTTTGCATTTTTTTTCTGATGCAGACAAATGAGAAGGAAATGGTTCTTAAAATAAAAGAAAGAAGTATATTGCAGTTCAAAACAAATGTAGAAACCTTAAATTATTTTTTCTTTTCCCTCTGACTGAATGAAACCTCTGCTGTGTAACGACCTTAGGTAAACAACGCCTATCTTTGGTCCGCTACCTCCTTTTGTTAGCCGACATGAGATGGGTTACTTTTTTTTTCTGGAAGAAAGTGAAGAAATAATTATCCAGTACATTTACGTTTTGTCAGGCACACAGGCGCAGTCTGTACTTGTTTCCTAACGAATTTTAGCAACATAACATAAATGAAACATATGTACCAGAAAATAGAGGCAGTACAAACAGAAATTTTCAGCTGTGACACATTTGATGAGAAATATAGATGTCACGTGCAAGCACTCTAAACATGTCCTATCCTGTAATTCTATTCGTATGTTTATGTAGGTGAGACTGAGAAATCAAGAAACAATAATAACTGGTTTTCTTCCAGGGGAAAAATATAAATGTGAAGGGGTGTTACACTGGGACTTTAATTGCGTCCTTTGTACAAGATTAACAAGTAATAGCAATTTTTTAAATTTATTTTAGTTCTTGGGGAGAGGAAGATGGAAGCGAACCCTCGTAAGGACCTCTGCAAGGAAACATGAATACTATTCGCCACTGTTTGTTACAATACACAAAATAGTTTTATATATATATATATATTGAGTTTTAGTTAGTGTTTTCATTCTGCAGGAGAGGGGGGATAGTAATACCTGACGAACATTTTCTATTATCAGAGTGTTGCAATGATAGCATTTCCTCCATTATAACTTGGCCGAGCTAGTTGCATTATATGTAAGGATTAAGTTAGCCTAAAAAGCTTAAATTTCTATGGCTGTTTTACTCTATACCCATGTTTCTCATTTTTGGTCACCGGGACTCTGTGTCCGGAAATTTTCGATGGCTTCCAAGTCGGAAAATAAGTGTATCAAAGGCATATATATTATATTTATGGTTATATGAGGTATGGATCTACAGTTTAAAGTGGGATACCGGTAACAACTTCATGAGCTTCCACCGTAAATCGAACCAGAGTCTCCCGCGATCAAGGCGTATGTGTTAACCATACAGCCACAAGGAAATTCACATAAGCACACACACATATATATTGTTGAGTTGATTTTGACTTTACCGTCTCTTTCAGCAGCGAGGATATATGAAATGTAGACCTACTGATTAACGTGGAATCCGAACTACATGAGCTCGCGCCGGGAATTGAACTCGAGTCTTCCACGGCAAAGACGCATACACTAGCCGCGGAGTTCACACACACACACACACACAGAATCAGAGTCCTCACACACCAAGGGTGAGAGCTGTGCCACTGAGTCACAGCAGCCACGGGGCTAGGTCGAGTCCACTTTACGTTCATAGTTTCTTAGTACATAAATGTTACGATTATGAAATAGATTTTCCTTAATGAGCTGCATAAAAACAAAAGCTTTCGAAATGCATTAAACAATTAGCTCGATTTGAGTGTGAACTTAAAATTATATCAGAGTATAAATACGGATACGCACCAAAGCTCGAAAACTTAATACACTATTTCTCCTATATAGTCAGCATGTATCAAGCAATCGTTCAGCTTTCATTTGAGAGGATGGAAATCGAAGGCCCCTGAACAACTATGTTACTAATGTGCGGAATGTATTTATCTTACAGTGAACTGCTTTGATGCCAAGTGGCCTAACTCCAAAATTGAAATTTTCCAGGAGTGAAAGTTGAAGTTCAATATCTCATGAACAATCCATATTTCTTTTATGTTGGGAACCAAAACCATAACTACTGTATGTAGTTCATTGTTTTATAACTTAGTGTTTACAAAAATCCTACCTATTCATAGAAGTGAATGGTACTTATCTGTACTAGTTCTTGGCATCCAAGCAGTCCATTTATTGTAATACTAGCTTAATATACCCATTCTTCGCATGGGGGCTGTATTTGGAAGTCAACACCTGTGGAAGTATCACCATTCATTTCAGTGACCGCGAAAACTATGGATTTGACACTAGTATCAATCAATATGGGCTATTTATACATGTCTCGGTATTCCTCACCCGCTGACACCCGGCCCACATACAGTAGTAGGTGAATTTGCAAATCATCGCTGATGGAAATCCATTGATCTCAGCGACCGTGAAAACTATGGATTTGACACTAATGTCGATCAATTTGGATTACTTTTACTACATGTCTCGCTAAACGCCCCCCTAAGACCCCCTGGTTCCAATTTTGACAAAAACGCTTCGCCTTAGACTGGAACCTGGACCAAGGTATCCGTGACCAAAATTTGGTAACTCTCGGTCAACTTGTCTGGTCCCCAGGTCGGTCCCAGTAAACGTCCCCCCCGAGACCCCCTGGTTCAAAATTAAAAAAAAACGCTTCATCTTGATCTGGGGCCTGGACTAAGGTACCCGTGACCAAATTTTGGGAACTCTCAGTCCACTCGTCTGGTCCCCAGGTCGCACAGACAAACAGACAAACACACAAACAAACTCTTTATTTTATTTATATTAGATAAGATATACTATGTAAAATAGTCTCGTATCATAATATGTGATGTACAACAAATGTTACATTATATATTATCCGTAGCTCGTGATATGCTGCAACATATTAAAGCCTCAGAATAGTTGGGCAAGCGAATAATCCAGAAGTTACGTATCCCTATTGCGTTCATGGGAACGAAAACACAATAATTATAACTATGCTAAATTACTATAGACTACCAACTGCTCATTCAGAGAATATATGAAGTTCACCTTATCGCAATAGTTTTATACAAACTAGATTTAGACTACGGATAATAGTTTTATACAAACTAGATAATCAATTATTATTATTGTTATCATTATATTTGCAGTGCAACCAAATACAACGACATTAACTATTAGTTCTAATTAACTGAATTGAGCTGAAAATTAAATCTTGATCTTTAAAGATTAACTATTAATTTTATGCGTTCTGTACCTTTCTGAAGGAATAAAAGCTGGAATTGGTTTCAAGGCTGTTTCTGAGTGAATACTTTCTTCAAAATAATATTAAAAATTATAGAAAGATTTTCGAGACATTCGAGTCGAGTCGAGATTTTTAAGAGCCGTCTCGACTCGACTCGTGTCTCGACTCGAAAATTCGAGTCGAGAAATACGTTTGTCTCGACTCGTCTCGAATTTTACAAAGTGTGTCTCGACTCGAATCTCGACTCGAATTCGAGTCGAGTCGAGTCGAGATTCGAGACATGTCTCGACTCGAGCGCATCCCTAGCGAACAGCTCGAGCCGCCTCGTTTGAGATGAGCCATTGACTCGGATCAGTTGAGCTATCGGCTCGAGTCGGCTCGTTTAGGTGAACTGTTGGCTCGGTTTACTTCTCGGTTCGGCTCGATAGTGAATGAGCTGTGAGCCGAGCCACTTGAACCGCTGACAACCCTGAACCTGGGCCGAGCAGTTTTAAACATGTTTGGCCGGCCTTCTATAACTGTAAAAAATTTTTGGATCGAGCCCTAATTCTTGCTCCTCCGGAACTCCAGAACCTCGTGAATGATATCTTTTTCTCCTGAAGACTTCTCGAGGACCGAGATCGCTATCAACTAGTTTTTAGTATTCAAATAGAAATCGTCTATCTTTCATGGTTATACACGATGTTGTTATACTACTACTACTACTTCTACTACTACTACTACTACTACTACTACCACCACCACCACCACCACTAATAATAATAATAATAATAATAATAATAATAATAATAATAATAATAATAATAATAATAATAATAATAATAATAATAATAATAATAATAGGTTGTAGTAGTTGAAGTATTATTGATAATAGTATTGTCCGTGTAGGATACTTAAAGAGAGTACTTGAAACTATGCACAGGATTTTACTCGTTTTAGCTCAACTCGACCCAAATTCGAGTCGAGTTGGATGAAATTTTTCGAGCCGAGTTCTTGAGTCGCACTTAAAGATATCTGTTTCGACTCGAGACGAGTTTCAAAGAAAACTAGCTCGAATTCGCTCGTGTAAAATCAACCATTTGCGTTTTTAATGTTGATCGCTATAGAGTAAAAACTTCACTAGATAGATAGAAGCAGTTATCTGCAATCGATCAATTGTCCCAAGAACACATTTTATCTCCATTCTTAACTCTCTACTAAAACCGGAAATGATAGAAATCTACCACAACTTCCGGTTTCAGTATTGATTTACATAGAGCAAAAGCGATAAGAGATATCGAGAAGTGTTTCTTTTTTAATTGAATCGATTGAGCATTCTATGAATAGGTACCATCTTCTCTCTTAACTTTCTATTCAAACCGGAAGTGACAGACATCAAACACATCTGATTTTAAAATTGATCGCTATAGAGTAAAAACGGTAATAGATAGCTAAAAAAGATTTATGCCATTAATTATGCGTTCCAAGTATACATTCCGTATCTACTCCAATTTCTTTCCTAAAATTGAAAGTGTAGAAATCTATTACCACTTTCAGTTTCAGTAACAATTGAGAAAATAGCACACCATAGAAACCAAATTCCTTAACGAGGTGTACACATGACATTGCTTACAAGAAACATTCCTGTTAGGAATTGCCGAAGGACTTGAACCGATCACTCGACTTTAAAATTGTGGCATATCTAGTCATCTCTAGTGATGATTCGCCTGAAAAACGCTTAACCTTCGTAAACATAACAGTCCAGTAAATGCTGACTGGTTCTCAGACAGTTTTGCTTATGCTCTTCATCGAGTTTTTTTTTTTTTTTTTTCAGAATCTATCTCTCACAAACTTCGTGTAAGTTGAGCTCATTATTCATGATGTCATATGCAGAATCATGACTAATCTGCATATTGGTTACCACTTCATCAAAAGTCACTTGTCCGCTATTCACAATCAAGGCACGGACTTTTTCAACAATGCCATCAGTTGTTGCTGTAGCTGGACGCCCTGCTCATTCCTCATCCTTCAAGTCGTTCGATCAATTTTAAACATTTTAATTAACCGTTAAACAGTTCGCTGTCGTAACACATTGTCTTAGTATTGTGCTGAAAATCTTATGTAAATTTCAGCTCCGGTTATCAATTCAGTCCACAAAAACGGATGACAACGCTGTTGGTCCTTGCTGCACACAGAGAGTGGCCCTGCCATTTCTACTTACAAGGATATGAACGTGTCATCCGGACATCAAAATCAAATTTAGTCCATTCGATAAACATAACAAAGATATGTTCATGCACAAAAAATTAGGTGCCATGGACAACGCAGTAAGTCCCTGGGGCCCATTAACCCTGTTTGTATAAAAAAAAAAAAAATCGTAGATTCTCAGTGAAAAAGCTAGTCCATCAACACTGTTTATTGGAAAGTCATGGTTTATAGTTCATTCTTTTCAGCATGAAACAAGCTTTCCGGAGGTGTTATGTACTGGCGATCATGCCGTATTTGAACACGGAAAATATTGATAAGGTCGGAAAAAATTCCCTCCAAAAATCCCTCCAATCAACTTTGCCTCCTTCTGAAGTGGCCGTGGTTAAAAGCACACAATCCAAAGGTGTCTTGAAAAGCACTATATGGGTTAAAAATTAGTGTACCGTGTTACGTTTTGATAGACGGAACAGATATGAAGGGAAAGGAAAAAAAGAAGGAAAATTAGCTTTGTTCATGGTAGCTAATTTTTTGTGCATGTACATATCTTTGTTATGTTTATAGAATAGACTAGGTTTGATTCAGATGTCCGGATGACACGTTCATGCCCGTTCTTTGTTAGTAATAGCGCAAAGCACCGATGTGATTACACTGCAACCTACCATATGCAAAACCAACTTTGACACCTAGCGTCTGATGAGCACATAATGCCCAGAGGCGGATTTAGAATGTAAAAACTGGGGGGGGGGCAGCCAGACTCCAGACTATGATAGGTATATCATGAATTTACTATAAACTTTCAAAAATATATAAATAATAGTTTAAATTATTTTTGTCACTCAAAAATCTGGGGACCTAGGCCCCCCGGCCTTGAGCTAGGTCCGCCACTGATAATGCCGTACAGCAACCTGAAAAGAATTTTAAAAATATTCCAGTTACTTATTGACTGACCCTCGTAGATCTCAAATACCACAGACACATCTCTTGGACATCGTAAGAATATTAGTCTCGGTACAGACTATCGGGATTCTATGCCATGACCCATAGATGTTTTGTGGCAATCAAGATGTTTACTTTTGGCGAGATTATCTCTAGAATTACTTTGTACTTTCTAGACTCTTTTCTAGTGAAATCCCTAAACGGTCAAATCTCAATAGCAAACACTTCTCTAATGTGGAGAGACTTTTTAACCCAGCAAAAACGTACGTATTACTATGAGAAAGAACTCCCCGTTTTATACACACTTCCACATACGGACACGGACCCCTAATGATTCAGTAACCATCTCATATAATGATCATGAATTATTCTCAGTTCATACGTATTTAGCACAGAAAATACTTTCTACAACTTCGAAATAAATATTCAATTGTTCCTACCAACTGATGTAAAAAGTTGCATTCAAACTTCGATCAAAAGTAATGTCCGCAATATTATACGAGGCAGCCAACTGTTGCAGGCTTTTCCCTCAAGAAATTTATAAATCTTCATGATTGGATAGTTCGATCTACATTTTCAGTATTTTTTAAAACAATTGCATATTCTTATTGGGTTATGTTTGGCTTTTAATACAATTACTAAGTGAATTAAGGAATCTTTATAGAGATAAGATGTGATAGAAAATTATCACATAAAGCATTATATTTTGCAATACGTTTCAGTTCATGAGCTCTTCTCCTTCATTTGCCCAGTAATTCGAAAATAAAACACAGTATTTAAATTTCAGCCTAAATTTAAGTACATTTATGACTAATGCAATTAATGTATATATGGCATACAATTACCACATGGGTTCTGAGTAATCTAAACTTGTGTAACTTCTCTTTAATGCCCACGTCTCATTCACGGTCATATATTCATTCATATATTTAGTTTTTATTATATAACTTTCGCATATCCTAATATCGTACCCTGACAGGCACATCAGATTGAAACCAAAAAAAAAAATCCCGTGGATATTTCGACCATCCTCAAAGTTTTTAGTACAAGTCTGAATATTTCCAGACAGACATGGGAGATATGTTATATGTGGGAATGGTGTCAATGCTATTGCTGCTTGGCACTGGAGTTCGCTACCTCTTTCTTTCAGATACCTGTAACTAGGGCAGTCCAGACCTAGAAGCGGAAAGTTGTTAGGAACGCACGTTGGACAAAAACTCAAAAAAATCACTTTAATTTACATATTTTAAAGATAAATACACAAATTTATTTCTGGACATTTTTTTTCGCAAAATTTCTTATACTGTTCTATAATACCCTTCTCTCCTGTTTCGCTTTTATGATTTTAGTGTGAATATACCCAGGTACCAAAAAAAAAGAAAGAAAGAAAAAAAGAAAGAAAGAAGAAAAGATGATGTATTGAAAAACTAGTTTTATTTCTTGTAATCAGTACTATTATTTTGTATTTTATTACAGTTGAGAGTAGAAACATAAATTCCAAAAACCAGAATAATTATTATATTCGTTTTAGTGATATTTTACGTTTTGAATATTCACAATATTACGGATGAAAATTAAAAACTAATTTCTTTTATTATTGTGCTAGTGCATGTTGTGAAAAAATAAAACTAATAATTTCTCTGTACATTATTTTTTTAACAAGAATTTTAAGAATGATTAAATAATGCATCAAAAGATTGCGGTCTTGGGCAAGAATTAGTTTTCGGATCAGGGTCCACAAAATTTTTGAACGACCCCTAAATCGAATTTTCGTATTTTTCTACATCATACTGGGTTAAATTGAAGTTTGGGTTTGGCTACAGTATATGTACTTCTCCAGATATAAGATCTACAGAAATTTTTTGATTGAAATACATTGGATCTTTTGATTTAATATATATATAAATTTCTAACAATTCAAATATTTCTTTACAATAGATTGAAAAAGAAACTTTATACATAAGCTTAAAAGGAGCGGGAAGTAGTCTCCATACAAAATACATTGGGAAAGAGTACGTGCTGCCGTCTATTAAATATGAGTGCTTCTGTAAACTTACTTTAATAAACCATTTAACAAATTATAAGCAGCTTTCAATATCTCCAGAACAAAAGAGACCAAAAAAAATTAAATTTTGTAATTAAAGTTCACAAACAAAAATATTAATAATTTTTAGTAGATATACGCAACTTTGGATTTGACTCAAGTACTTGTACTACCAGTATGATTTGAGAAGATTTTCCCCCGACGAGGGGACTTTCAATACACAGGGAATTAAGAGTCTTCATCCCGGCGAAATTAAAATACCGCTAATTTTACAGTAATTACGTGATATCTTCAAATAGATAAGAGATGATTGAAATATGGAACAAGAGGCCCTAGACAATATTATTTTGCGTGAGGTACCGTTATCACAAGTCACCTAGTGGCTTTCCGTTTTCAGCTGTTTAGAAACGCGAAAATAAATGCCGATTTTCAAAATGGCTCGAAATCGAAAGCAGATAAGTGAGTCATGATAACGGTATCTCATGTAAAATAATATTGTCTAGGGCGCTCTTGTTCCACATTTCGATTATCTTTTATTTATTTGAAGATATCACATAATTGCTGTAAAATTAACGGTATTTTAATTTCGCCGGGATGAAGACTCTTAAAATAGTACTGCGAAAATGCTAGTATTGCATGATGAGCACGATCGGAAATATGCTCCGGGGGGAGGGGAGGGCAAGTCCTGAAATTATCACTACGTATGAAATAAAATGAAATGAAATTTTTAAGTTTTACGTCGCACGGTTATGCCGGCAAGAATAAAAGAGACGGTGATGATGAGAAATGAATGAAATGATGGAATGAAGAAAGTGAGAGGAAACGGGATAATCCTTTCATCTCTGCTACTTGGGGTCCCTGGTTCTATCCCAGCTCGCGCTCGGTGGACAAATACTGTGTGAATGAGTTTTCTAAGGGTTCTCCCGTTTAATCTCACTTTATTCATTCCACCATTCCATTCATTTCACATCATCACCGTCTCCTTTAGTCTTGCCGGCATAACTGTGGAACGTAAAACTTAAAAATTTCATTTCATTTTATTTCATGGGGTAATCCCGAGAAAACCCACCCAAACGGTGTTTGTCAACCACGAAGCTTACTTGTACGTACTACTGGGGCTCAAGTTTTCATCAAAAGAAAATACCATTGAATACATTTAGAAATTAAAAATACACAATACTATTCTTTCTTTTTTATTTATTTATTTCCATGCTCGCTTGGCACAATTACAAGTTCCAACATGAAACAAACTTTCATTTGGTTATTATGTAAGCGAAAGATATACAAGTATTTACCAGTATGCGTGTCCTTGTTATTTATTTTCTATTGAATGAAAAAGTAAATAATCAATAAAGTACATTACTCGGTATCAATACTAAACGTAAAACACCAGTATGGAATCTTAATATCTTACATATTCTGTCACCATTTATAAATAGCCTCATATCGTAACACATAAATAGAGATAATGGGTATTTTCGTTCGTATCTCTACTCCACGTGCAGCACATACCTAAGACAGGTTATAGCGCCATCTACGGTGAAAGAATAGAGAGACCGTCAGTTACATATCTGATAGACTTCTTCAAAAACATCCTTTGTCACTTGATGTCATTACACTTTCTTCCTTTAGAAACATGTAATGGCAGAGAGTGTTGAATGCAGGAACATAAATACAAATGTACAGCGTAATTTCATTAGCGTTATCATAAGTATTAGGTTAGGATAAGTAAATACCGACCGATAAGGAACGTCTATATCTCATATAAGTAGCTATTATGTTTAATTAATTCTTTTAGATCAACGTGTCCCCTGTGTTTGTTTTGCTTAACACTGAAATTGTTTTAGAGCCACAAGTATGATTACGAAAGAAAAAAACGTCCTAGATAGTATACATACCTCTACATAAATGTCAGCTATGAAAAATGAACACTAAGTATACTGTTTGAGAACACAAAGTTATATGCTTGGTCTATAAGCAATTTTGTTGGCATTCCTATGCAACGCGAAAGCAGAGATCAATTAAATACGTGTTTGGGATCCCTGGTTTGATCGCAGCTCGCGCCAAGTGAACTTTGTAGTGGACAAACACCGTCTGTGAGGGTTTTCTCGGTGTTCTTCCGTTTCCTCCCACTTTATTCATTGCACCATTTCATTCATTATGTCATCATCACCGTCTCCTTTAGCCTAGCCGGCATAACCGTGGGACGTAAAACTCAAAGATTTAATTTCAATGAAATAGGTTCCCATGGGTAAATTTCCCTTTGTAAACTTTAAATTTATTTAATCAACAAGCAAGAACTCATACATAAAAATAAATAAATAATAAATATTGGTTCCTTTGAAAGGTTCATACCCCTTCAGGATAAAAACATCTGCATTCAAAATTGTTTTTAAAAAATTAAAATAATTGATTTTATAATTATGAACTTTAGGCTAAGACAATGATTAACGAAACTAAATTATTATGAAAGAATAGGTGAAATGATAATTTGGATGGAAACCGGAGAACCTCGAGAAAACCCATGGATACAATAGTGTGTACAACAAACTCACATCACCTAGGATCGAACCAGGAACCCTCGAACTGGAAGTGAGCGCTCTATCACTTTTTTTTTTAAAAAAAAAAAACTTTTCTTCCTTTAGTTGCTCTTTCTTGCCCTTTCCATGAGTACCATACACGATAGGGTCGAACCCAGAAACATACAGGATTGGTCTGCCAGGTGAAAAGTTTAAACGACCAAGGTATTTTGACTGTGCGATGGTAGTAGTTAAAAACGCCCATGCTCTTAAGACGAACTCGATTCCTCGATTGGTTTTGCTTCATGATCGTCAGTCTAACGACTGAGATCACTAGACTATACCAAACCGGCGTCTTGCAGTCATTCCAGTGTGCGGAAAATAACGAAACTAAACATATAATTCCTTCTACTATTGCTTTCTTTGGTTTTATAAATTCCGAAGGAAGGAATTCATCCAGAGTCATGCAGATGGATATCTTCATTTGCATTCTATGATTTCTTAAGGTTATTGGATATCAATTCAGAGTTAACAACTAAGTTTTAAAGACATTAGTTGTTATGACAAACATCTGTTATACTTCTATTGGATGTTGTGCTCTCGTGATATATTTTATTTACCATGAACCTACAATTTCACTTCTTTATGCGTTAGTGGATTACACTCAATTAATCATTTAATAGTACTTGAAACAAAAAACACCTTACACACTTTATCGACAGTGAAGAGATAAAAAGAATGCAATCTTTGATGATGACTCATACGTTTACAATTTCTTATTTACACTATCTGAAAGATGAAGGAAGCTGTCAAATGTATTAATAGTATGATGAACCAAAGGTCAATCAACAGTAAATTCAAAATTTACATTAATATTGTTGTAATACCTGTGTGTATCCTGTGTCACTTTTTTTTTGTCTCAGTATAGAAATAGTTTTATCTTCTTGAATATCAAACGAGTAATGATTTTGTATGTTTATATTATTACTAACTTCTAAACAGATTCTATGTAAACATTCCCATTAATCATTCTTTAAGTAATAAATCCTCAAACATTGGGACATTGTATCAGATGCCTTTTACTGTCTTTCAACATTGAAGTAAATTACTACTGGGCTTAACATTTTTTGTTTACAATTTTGTTGTTTATTTATTTATAACTGAATAGCCACTGAGGAATCGAAGAACTAAACCGTTACTTTAAATGTTTATCTAACAAATATGTAATATTAAATACTATTTCATTTTGCCAATAAAATGAAATCTTTAAGTTTAACGTTTAGGTGAAGGGAGACGATGATTAAAGGAAGTGAATGATGATGGAATAATTAGTGGAATGAGAAAGTGGGAGGAAACGGAAATAGTCCGAGAAACATCACGGATACGATGTTGTTATTAATTAATTTATTATTTGAAACATATCAAATAACACCTATAATGCCTGATGAAAAGATCTTATCCTGAAATAGGCCACAACCAGATACTCAGCAAAGTAAGGTGGGTTCCATATAACCAAGGCGTTCAGAACATCTTTGTAGTTAGGTTTCTCCAAAACGTTTAACACCGTTTGGTAATGGATGATGTCATTGGCGACATCATGACTGCTTACGTAACGATCTCGCCCAACCTTTTGTCAGAATATTATCCACTTTCTCTTATTTGGTCGCCGATTGGAAGTAGCATCTTCGACATAGAAATTTCCAGAACGAAACCGAATGAGCTGTCATTTAGCTACTGCATTGGATAACGTATCTTGCCCATAAACAGTAAAAACTTCTTTACGGGCCTGCTCTGGTGTTTGGTGTCCTGGGTTCGATCCCAGCCCCCGCGAAGTGAACTTTGTGGTGGACAAACACCGTGTGCATGGGTTATCCCGTTTCCTCCCACTTTCTTCATTTCACCATTTTATTCACTACTCATCATCACCGTCTCCTTTAGCCTAAGCGGCACCATCGTGGGACGTAAAACTCAAAGATTTCATTTCATTTTTCTTTACGGGCCTGCGTGGTATGTGCGCCTTTATAGAAGTAAAATTGAACAATGTATTGGTGTCTTGCAGAAAGTACACTCATGTTCACAGTGCAATATATTAAGTCTGATTAAAAGAATTCCAATACTTTTGTGTACCTACTAGCTTCAACTGTCAGTTGTCAAATGGCGTTAGCTCAGATTCTTTGCTATTCATATTGCGATTGGGACACTAACGCCAGCTGTGCTCAAGAATGTCACTACGTTTTACACTATGTGAGATTTTGATGCCTATACTTTAAAAAAAATGATAAGTAATAATTACGAATTTGTTCACATATGTTTCATAAGGAGAACCATTTCATGGGAAGGTATGTCCTACCTTTAGTTTAGGTATATAGCTGAACTGTAGAAAGCGGGAACTAAAAAAAAAAAGAAAGAAAAAAAGAAAAGCTTGGAAGAACAATAACTCACTTCAAGAACACACTAAAAAGCAGAAAATGAAAACTTGTTTAAAATCGAAAATAACAGACTTCAAAAGCACACTAAAATCAAAAAGAAAAAAATATTTCTAAAAGAAATATGAACTGACTTCGAAAAAAAACTAAAAAGCAGAAAATGATTATTTTCTGAAGAGCAGAAGGCATTAATAAAGCTCTCAAAAGCAAAATATATTCTTTTTTTTTTTTTTTACTATTATCTATAGAAAATTTTTTGAAGTCGTGCCTACCCAAAATAATGACTCATAAAATTACCATTGAAATAATTTTATACTAGACATTGATTTGTTCGAAGTGGGATGACTTCAAAAAATATTTATAGATAACTAGATAATAGCAATAAATTATTTTGTGCTCTTCAGCACTTTATTATTAATTATTATTATTTTCAACATTTCTGAGCTTCAGTATATTCTTAAGTTGGGGTATATATATATATATATATATATATATATCCAGATCCGGATTTAGGGGGTGCACGGTGCAAGTGAACCCCCCTTCATTATAAATATACACTATCTAAAATGAGAATCCAACAGTAAAATTAGCAACACTTTCAGAAGGATTCTGTAAGACACAAAGATCCGTCATATTCCAAGTGTCCATGATTAAAGAAATTTCTGATCTAAACCAGCAGGCTAACCATATATTGAAAATTATACCTATACAAAGCAGCCTTGGCACAGTTGGCAAAGCGTGCACTGAGAAAAATCCGTTCTCCGGACAGCGGTATATTGTACAAATATACGGTATCCTCTTGCTTACTATAGAAATCAATACGGAGCATACGTTATCCGTATGATACATAGGCACTGCCGTTTGATGTTACATCATGCCGTTGCAGGATGTATGACATCTAACAGTTTTCCGTATATCACATGTATATACTTATGTTACCTTCGTCAGCTATATGCTATATACGTCCATTTGTATGTGAGATCCTGACCGCCTACATTGTTTCATACAGAAAGTACGTATAGATGGAACACTTATACAGAAAGTATTATAAAACATGCGTTTTCAGTTATACGTCTGGTGTACGTTAAGTCCAAAAACTACAGGAATTACGCATGTAACCTATCTTTTTAAGTATGCCACCTACAATTTTTTTTCTCAGTGTGGGCTGTACATTTGGAAAGTCGTAGGTTCGATTCCCAAGACCAGACGCTGAGCATTTCCAGGGCAATTCTTCATCATACCACAGATGCCTAAAGACATTTAAAAGATTTAAATGTAAATATACTGATAATTATGGTGCACCCCTAGTAAGAAAATTCTGGATGAGACCCTATATATATTCTGTATATTCCGAAAACAACATTCTCTCTCTCTCTCTCTCTCTCTCTCCTAGTGATAGTCCTAGACGCTATAAATTTTTTTTATAGCTTAACATGAAAAAAGGTTAAGGAATTAATCTCTTTCTTTCACATAATTAAGAACACAATCCAAAGCAATGTTAACAACGCAATTTAGTACTCAAAGAAAAAGTGCAGTAATTTGCACTTCTATCTCCTATCTAGTGGACATCGAAACTTTGTTTTAGAATAAACTTTTTTAAAAAGCATCTTAGCTTTCATCTATCAACACCGTCTCGATCATATAGTAGTTTGAATCCATCGTGATATACTGATGTCACAGACAGGAAAGAAAGTACTATGAACTAATATAAAACATAATTCTAAGTGGCTGCAAATTTCGTTATGTCATGAAATAATGGAGCACCTCGGAGAAAGATAGTCGTAAGTCATATGTTCTAACTTTCGAGTAAATTCGAGAAGAAATTTTAACATTTTTATGCAATTCAATACAATTGCACATACCAAACAAGCTCTTCCAGTCATCTGCAGGTACATTTTCGAAATTAAACTGCCTACATACTATTCTGTGTCCCCATTGCAACTCATTCAACTTAATAATTCAATTTCATCTAAGTGGCGCTTACCGTTGTCTTCCTTCGAGCCGCTCAGTTTTTGAACGCATAAATCAAAGGTGTGAAAATGTTCTAGATGCAAAGCCTTGGGCCTTCAATAAAATACAATTAAAAGGGAAAAGATTTCCATAACATATTTGGTTGTTTGCATTTGACTTTAGTCTCTTTCTTTCTTTTTTCCTTTTTTCTTTTTCTTTCTTTTCTTTGAACACCGAGACTATATAAGACGAGGATCTACAGCTTAATGTCGGATACAAACCAGATGATTTCCAATCCAGAATTATAGTTAAAGCTGCCTCCGTTTCCAATTAAAATTATTGTACGTTATGTGTTTGTTATATGTAAATATTGAATCACGATTATCAACCTTAAACCTGCCAAGGATCTTGTGATACTAAATTGATTAAAATGCATACTCTAAGGAAGAGGAAGAGGTTATAATCTACGCGAAATTTTGAGTGGTGAGATGTCAAAACAATAAAGAACTACTCATTATTAATATTATTAAGTATTGTGCATTTTAGCAGGTACTGGAACTAATGATTTTAAAAAAATATATTGATTTTTTTTATAAAGTTGGTCCTGGAAATGTTTCTTCCACGTTTCTAGAGCCCTTCAGCTTCCTCTTTTAACTTCCAGCTACTTCTTTTAACTTTCAGAATGCTGTTTTGACAGCAATGAGGCTATCCAAGTGGCTGTGAAAAGAGTTTTAAAGGATATTCTCATCAAGGTCCTCGAGGGAGAATACCAGGCGTAGGAGAGTTGGTGTATTTCGAAAAAGACGCTCATAGACAGTACTTTGAAAAATATTAACACTTTGTTCAGATCTTGTTAATAAATCCTTTTTTAATATATATATATATATATATATATATATATATATATATATATATATATATATATATACTAGCAGCGTTCACCCCGCTTCGCTGGGGTCACCCCGGAACGCAATAAACCTTGTTAATTAGATAATTTTTACTTTTTCGCTTTCAAGTGATATGATAAAAACCATAGTAGATTGCAGTAAATGTTAAAATTATATCGCCTGTCATTTATGTTAACCCGCCCCGCTTCGCTGCGGTCACCCCAACCCGCCCCGCTTCGCTGCGGTCATCCCGGAACGCAATAAACTTTGTTACTTAGATAATTTTTACTTTTTCGCTTTCAAGTGATTTATAGCGCCTGTCAGTTATGTTAACCCGCCGAGTCACAGGGTCATGCGGGTTGCATATAAATACGTTTATTTTTATACCTATGATGAACTAATAACAAAGGATTTGTACGTATGGACACCTGAATGGTCAATTATCTCAAGACACTGGTAATTGAAAATTAAAGTGATATGATAAAAACCATCTAGGGTCCACATCCTAACAACCCCCCAAAAATGAAAGAAATCGGTTCAGCCGTATTAGCGTGATGAGCGAACAAAGGATTTTTTGTACGTATTGACACCTGATTGGTCAATTATCTCAAGACACTGGTAATTGAAAATTAAAGTGATATGATAAAAACCATCTAGGGTCCAAATCCTAACAACCCCCCAAAAATGAAAGAAATCGGTTCAGCCGTATTAGCGTGATGAGCGGACAAAGGATTTTGTGCGTTCTCTTTTATATATATATATATATATATATATATATATATTACTTTTAGCACACACTTTGTATATATCAACAGATAGATTACTTCAAGATTAATAAAATTACATATTTGAGAACAAATTCTCATGCACAAATACAGAGAGAAACGAGTACAACTGAGTCGTCCAGTTCCAAGGGGTCTTGTCCATTTACAGAAAATACCAGAAAACCGAGAAAAACTATAGGATTGATGAGTTTTGTAGAACTGGAGATATTTGAGGATGTTCACATAAACACACTGAAGTATTCCCAGTTCTAGAAAAATGGAGATCCTACATTTTCTCTAAGTTTCCTGGGATTTTATGTAAATGGACAAGACCCATTTTGGAACTAAACGACTCAATTTTTATTTCGCTGAAAGATGTGTTGTTAACTCCCAATAATACAATGGCAGCTTAAGCGGGTAGGCACGAGTCAACCAAAAAATTAAAAAAAAAATATTTAAACGCTAAAAGACACAATGAAGAGTAAATATATATTCCACTATTAATATTTAATGGTAGATAATTATTTAACAAATAGCATCAATCACTTATGTAAAAGTAATTTTGTACTGTGATTAATCAATCAAATGTGTATAGCTATGTATCCACAAGCGACGGATCAAGATCCTTTATTCGTGATCAAAATTGTAAATAATTTTCTAGTGACAACAAGGATGGGAAATCCATGCTAAAACTTGCTCTAATAGTTCTGAAAACTTACTCTTGCAGAAATAATATTTGTTTATTTTATTTTATTCTTACATGCAAAAATTTAATAACGTCCTTGACACAAGGCAAGGACATTCTTAGTCGGAAATTCCCCAGTGGAGCTGGACGAAACTTTCATAAGCTGATGCGTTATGACAGCTCGATTACTAGTCCCACATCAGCTAAAGAAGTGAAAAAGAAAAGAGAAAAAATGTTCTTAAGCGCTTTCATTAGTTGAAATTATTATATGTCCAGTAAATCTTCCTCACACACACACACAAATAATATATATATATATATATATATATATATATATATATATATATATATATATATATATATATATATATATATATATATATATATACGTATATTACAATTAACTAAACTTGAAAAAAATGTAGGACGCTGTGACTTGAATCAATCACAGGTAGTTTCTAAGGAAAAGTGTCCATTTCATTTCCTATTTCTTTTACTTCCTCTTTTGGACTTCCGCTTTTGAGAACGCAAACTTGTTCTTCCTACTTACCTACCTGTTCTTTTTCTTCATCTTTTAATTTTTGTTATACAGATACCCTTGCGTTGTCCAAAGAACATTTGAAACTTTTTCTTCTTTCACACTGGACTCGATTTTGTTTTTTCATTATTATTCTTCGGTCTCTTTTTAAAAAAAAGAGAGAGAGATCCATACAGATATTTTGTCTTCCCATGAGGTATTTGTGTTACTTCAGTATTTAATACATACAAATTCTTAAAAAGGAAAACAAAAGATTATATTCAAGTTATTGAAGAGAGGAAAATAAGATGAAAATAAATTTCATCTTTTCTTCTTGGGCTTTTACGGCTGAGTACATCTCAAAGAAATGGTTCCAATGCTCCCTTTCAGTGGATTTATCGTAACCTTGGCGTGCAGTAAAGCCGTTAAGCAAAGGGCCGGGGCGTGTCTTGGCCTAATCGGCGTGTGCTAGCGAAACAATGAGTGTGACGCTGTCAGGGGTGGTACATATGAAGAGTCTCCGGCTGGGAGATGTCTGGACCACGATTTATATTCTGGACACCGCCACGTTCCAGCCCAAACGAACCAGAATTAATGGATCATCTGGGAAGACCGTGTCAAGAAACTCGTTACTCATCCGAGGCTCACAGATCCAATTTAAAGACGTCGGAGCAACTATAGAGGTATACCCCTTATTTGCAGTGATTCTTAGCTATATACTTATCAGATTAGCACTAGCAACAGAGAACGTTTAATTCAGCTTACCTGTGGTTCGCGAACATAATGTGACATGTTTATGAATTTCAAGCAAAACTTCAAATAGTCTTTTTTCTCTCTTTCCTAAGAAACTAAATTTATTACGAGGGCATAGGATCAAGAGTAGTATTATTTGGGTTCTTGTTTAATAATAATCAGGAGTGTGAGTCCAGTAAATCAAAATTTATCTGACCTTGGATGACATTGTTAGATACTATGGAGATTCCTCTGTCCACATTTCGGTAGTTTTGGATCACATTATACTTAGTACTACTATTATTATTTTTCATTTTTATGACTCCAAAAAATCATGTATTTTATGTGCTGATTAAAGAACTGGCATGATCCTGTATTTGAGGACAACTTTGATAGGAAGATTAATAATACGAATTTTTTCATCATTTACAATTCTGAATTTTACCTTTTTTGAAGAAAACATACTATCTTCATTTAAGGCGATCATCTTCATTTTAGAGCATGATACTAAGAGTGAGTGAGGACAATTATAAAAGTATACCCATTATTTGCAGGATTCTTGGCGATATACTTATCAGATTAGCACTGCCAACAGAGAACGTTTAATTCAACTTATCTGTGGTTCGCGAACATAATGTGACATGTTAATGAATTTCAAGTAAACCTTTGCGAGCGGTCCCGGGTTCGATTCCCGGTAGGGGCACTCGGTCGAAAAAGTGTAAAAATCTTTGAGACCAGCCATACTAAGTGAGGTTTTTCTCATTCACACTAGACAAGTGCCGGGAGATATTTAACATACAGGTCCCAGGCAGCTTCCTTCTCTCCCTAATCCTTTCTTCCTTCCCCTTCCTCGGATAGTGTGATCTCCGAGGGAAGTCATCTCTCACATGGGACGGTCTAACATGGCCATAGATGTGAAAGGCAAGAAATCGAATTTCTTAACCTAATCCTTACAAACTCTCTTTTTCGGACAAATATAAAAATAACACGTGAAGAAGAAACACGTGCGTTAACCACTCGGTCACAAATGAAATCTTATTAATTTTTACCTTTTAGGTCCCATAATTGAGACCTTTCCGGAAAAGGGAAATTATCTGAATTAGAGAAGGTCGTATGTATACGTAGTAATTAGTGTTGTCCTCGAGACGAAACGGGATATAAGGTGTTCTCACCCCGTCTCGTAAATGTTTTCTCGAACTCCCATCTCGTCTCGATTCTAGAAGAAATATTACTCGTCTCATCTCAATTCTCTAAAACCATTTCTCGTCTCTTATTGTTTTGTAAATAAGGGTATAGCTGGATAAGGCGGTGAAAAGTGTCATTACACGAATTGCTGTGATATTTATACCAAAAGTTTCTCATATTCAAAGATAACTTTAGGCAGAAAATCAACTTCAAATTCCTTCGAATTTCGAAGTCATTGTTGAAAATTCGAAAATCAAGAGTGTTCATATCTCGGAAACGACTTAAGTTACGAGAATGAAACAAAATATGAATATATTTTGTTTGAAGTGCCTTACCGAAAACAAGAAACGATGTATTTCGCCCTTCAAATTTCTAGCGAAAAGTGAGTCGAAAATATTTGAATTCAAATATTTTTGCCTTATGTTTGAGTGACCACCTTCTGTTTTCCACCATAGAAGTAGCACCAAGTCACCAATAACATATTTTGATCATGGTTTGATACTAGCGGTGCAACTTGGTGTAAAATGAGAAAAATCAAAATCGGATACGCCTGGAAGATACTCAATCTACTTTACGCCATAAATGTTTCGGCCGTTACGAATACTGTCAAAAGTCAAAGAAGGTCAAGTTTGAATTTCTGACTCGTCATAAATGGCTCTCATATTTGTACCTCTTCGAGGAACCGTGTGCGAGCGCTAGTGCCATTAAAATCGAACTGTCATTTCACTACTGTTACCTTTTGGTTTTAACTGAGCACTGGCAATTTAAATGGTGTTAGCGCTGCAATTCTAGGCCTGAAAAGGGAACAGCAAGCTTCGGAGATTTGTACATCTATCATGACGTCCTTCGAAAACAATCATTTTACCGTATAAGTTCGGAGTCGCGGCCGAAGAACTCATAACAATTGAAAAAGCTATTGTGACAACGAAACTTCATAGTATTGTTGACTATTTGGTACTAATCTTTGATAGAAGATATATTCGACATGGCAAATGTCCAATAAAGAGTATGTACGAAAATCGTACCCTGGACAAAAAAAAAAGTTGCCTCTATGTAAGCTGTTTACTACATATACTATGACTGGTTATATTGTAAGATATTCTAAGGCCATATAATGCAATCATAATCGCGGCTTTCGGGATAGAACTGAATATTTGGAAGATTTACAGTTTCATGCCTACACTGAAAGGTAAGCGTAGGCAATTCACTATAGCTGAGGCGAACTTTTCCCGCTATGTTACAAAAATTCGCTCAAGTTGGATTATTATGACGGATTTTTTTTTTTTTTTTTTTGTTACATAATACTTTTGGTAATCGTCTTAATTCTAAAAATGGCCCTGATGAAGTTCAACAAATGGAACGACAGCACATCGCAGAGAAAATATTAGAATTAGAAGTAGAAGAGCACGGTTAGGACAGGCGTACATGCTCTCTCGCAAGTCACATCTGCGGACATCGTGGACTTCCCGGAGCTGACAGAAAAAAAAACTTAAAAATTATTTTTACAGGTTCCTATCAGTTCTCTCGGGCATTTTCCTAGTCTGTTGAAAATGATGAACGAGAGCTGCCTTCGTGGCTAAGCGCCTTTGGCATGGGAGAGCCGGATTCAATTTCCAGCGGGAGTTCATATGTTCGGATTCCACGTTATTCAGTAGATCCACGTCTCGTATAAAGGGACGTTAAACTCAAAACCAACTCAACTCATGCAATTATGAATGAAGATAACAACATCAATCTCCATTTCCTGAAATAAAATACCATTAAACTTGAGGTACGATTTCGACACATAATAAGAAGACATACAGATGTTACATTGATTTTTTCTAAATACAATAGAGTATTCGGGTCTAAAGCTGTATTATTGTGAATGTGCACATGAAAATCGAACAATTTGATGTTGTCCATATGTCGCTCCATTTATTATCTTTCACGTGCTAGATACTTTGATAAGATCGTTCGGTCTACAGAGATTATGAGCAAATTGTGTTGCCGGTCTTGTAGCTCCAGTAATAAACACACATAGTAATGAAGATGGAAGGTTCCACATACCGTGTTCTTCATTTTCCTTGTAATGTTTTCTAATACAGGAAAGACATTGCAAAAAAAATAAAAATGTTGAGTATGTTTGTATTATCATCATCGTGTGCGTTACAATATTTTGTAAATTATGTATGGGTATACGTTATATATAGGGATAATGAAAAACGTTATTTTCTGTAAACCATGATTTAAAACGCTGGTATCCTACTAAGGCAGACTGAAAATCAGTGGCACTAGTGCTCTTACTAAGAAGAAGTACGATTATGAGAGTTATATTCCCACGTAGAACAATTCATGACGAGTCAGAAATTCGAACTCCTCTTCTTTACTTTTGACAGTATTCGTAACGGCCGAAACATTTATGGAGTAAAGTGGGTTGCATATCGTCCAGGCGTGTCCGATTTTGATTTCCTCATTTTACATCAAATTGCACCAAGGTTGTCAAACCTTGGTCAAAATATTATTATAGGTGAGTTGGTGCTACTTCTATGGTGGAAAACAGAAAGTGGTCACTCAAACATGAAGCAAAAATATTTGAATTCGAATATTTTCGACTCACTTTTCGCTAGAAATTTGAAGGGTGAAATACATCGTTTTTTGTTTTCGGTAAGGCCCTTCAAACAAAACATATTCATATTCATATTTTGTTTCATCCTCGTAATTTAAGTCGTGTCCGAGATATGAACACTTTTTTGATTTTCGAATTTTCAACAATGATTTCGAAATTCGAAGGAATTTGAAATTGATTTTCTACCCAAAGTTATCTTTAGATATGAGGTACCTTTGGTATAAATATCACAGCAATCCGTGTTAGGGCACATTTCACCGCCTTTATCTGACTATACACTTTATGCCTTAATTTTTGTCTTACTTTTATCTAAAAGTTGTCAAATGCATTCCGTGTTCACGAGAGGTTCATGAAGGGTGCTCGTACATAAAACATATTTATCACTGGAGAGTTTCTTGTAATAGTTTGCCTATCTTTAAACGTTGGCAAATGCTATACATTATATTCGTACAATCACTTTATCAATTTGTAGTCGGATCATGTGACACTAAAACAGTGTTTGAGTTCTGTGCCTTAGGCGAACTATTGTTTCTATTTTAAAGATAATAGAAATATAGACTTTAGGGTCATATAGAAACAATATACAGTATGTACTGTATTTACTCGTAAATACAATATAAATTCGTTTCTTGAACAAATCTGCATATTAGACAAATGTATTTATTGGATAGTTATTGATTTGTGAGAACGTTAACTATTTGAATTTCACGAATGAAAGTGAGAATACTGTGACTGAAGATGCGGTATTTGTCCCTTTTCTTTTTCAAAAAAAAAAAAAAAAAAAATCAAAAAAAGAGAATCTTAAGCTCTCTGAGGTCTGAGTACTTTGGACATTCTACAAGGACCGTAGAGTACTTGCTTACATAATTTGCGCCATCATCGTGTATTTTCCTCACTCTATCATTTTTAAATGATCACTTTGAACTTTACTTTGCTCCGTATATTTTTCGTATATTTTTTTTAAAAAAGTATAGTATGAATACCTATTTCTTTCTATATATTGTAGTATAGTAGTTCCCGAATACCTAAGTATTGTGCATTTTGTGTTATAAAAGGAAGAGTATGATATAATTGTTGTTTAAGTTCGTGCATGCAAGGATACCTATAATAACTTATTTCGAATCCAACTATTGTATATAGGATTAATAGTTGTTTTAAGAGGGCACAGTAGTTCAGTGGTAGAGCGCTTACGTGGGGTCTCTGGTTTGATCCCCACCAAGCAATTTTATGGTGGACAACATCGTATCCGTGGGTTTTCTCGGGGTACTATAGTTTCCTCCCACATTCTCATTCCATCAATTTTTCCATCATCATGATCATCATCATTTTGTGTTAATAATCGTTTCCCTTAGCCTAACGGACATAATTGAGGAGTTTGATGCAATAAGGGCGTAAGTCTGAAACATGCAGTTGGAGAAAAACGATGTTGAAAATTTAAGTAGTGTTTTTTTTTCTTATATAAAACAATGTAATATGCAGCATTTTGTTCCGATATTGAATTGAAATGTTACCAGGAGGCTAAACAAGCATGGCAAAAGCCACAAATGCGTTTGATGCAAAAAGGGCGTAAATTCGCTTACTTTCTTATTACAATGTGGGACGCTAAACTGAAAGATTTCATTTCAATAATTGTTTTAAGAAAATAATCTAGATATTTTACGCTTTCCCCCGATCTTCCAGTGTCCGAAATAGATTTTAAAAGTGCATATTTTTTAAATTTTATTAGAGCAAATACGGTACTCTTCATTGCAAAGGTAAATATATCTATAAATATTATCCATGTTCTGATGTATTAAACTGAAAGGAACAAGTTTTTTTTTTTAATATCTCTCTTTCCTTCATGTCTCGTATTAAAATATCTCCAGTGACTGAAAGGATGTGGCTTGATTATATGTTGAGAGCACTTCTATCTCTTGATGGAAGTTCTTGCGAGTGACTCTAGATTATAATCATTAGACGCAGGGCCGTCAGGATCTGCCGTGGAAAGTAAATAACATCAGAACGATAAATGGCGCTCATTCCACTATAGCACTTATAAATACAAGTCACCAAATACTATCTATCTATTCGCGCGTCTTCCTCCCCCCCCCCCCTTCTGCTTAGTATCTCTCTGACGTAACGGGCTTACCGCAAAAGAGTGATTCAGGTCACAAGCATTACACAAGGCGGTAGTTGTTCTTTTTCTTTATCTTTCTTTAAGCCTTTTCTTTAGTTCGAGGAGGACATTAAGAAATTGAAATTACCTTGATTGACTCAATAGAAGTTCTCTGACGTTTTGATATATAGAGACGATCTTAGCAGCTGAATAACAGCTTTTGTTAAGTTTCGGCTTTGGTAATACTTTTTTTTAGCATCTACTTAACAATAAATAAATAAATAATAAAAATAAAAAGAAGACATTCAATAATATATCTCTTCGAACTAACTGTATACGAATCTTCTTCTTCTTTCAGCAATTCTCCAGTGTACCGTAGAGAAAGCAGAAGCAATTTTTCCTCCACAAATTAATTACTATTACTGTGTTCCTTTTCACTATAATTATAAATAAAGGAATGTAGCGGAAAGCTTTTCGCAACAGATAAGAACATACTTTTCTTTTTGTTAGTATGTATGGTACACTACTGTAAGCGAAAAATGTTATATATAAACTTTTTCATAGAGAGAGTCTTCAATTCTTATACTTTTCTTATTCCTCAATATTTTTTGAAATAAAACGAAATGAAAATTTAATCTCAGTGCTAGCGTATAATTTAATGTTGAGCTAAGCACCTTTAGCGTGGGAGACCCGCGTTCCATTCCCAGCGGGAGCTCATGTGGTTTGGATTCCATGTTAATCAGTGGGTCCACGTTTCATATAGCCTAGCTCCTAAAAGGGACGCTAAATTCAAAATCAAATCCAATATGTTCTCAGATGTTATTAGTAGAGACGGGATGTTAGGCAAATGCCCATTCTTTAATATTAAAGATATGATTTTTAAAAAAGTTTTAAAGTTTATGTGGGGTGTTATAGTTTCGATTTAAGTCAATTTTATTTTGCCTATTTTGTCTATTTCGTCCGTTACTGCCTAAATAATTGTTTTAGTGCCTAATATTGTCTATTCTATACATTTTCTTCAAAATAAGCCTCCACTGGGAAAATATATATTTTATATAACAAATAACACACACACACTCATATATATATATATATATATATATATATATATATATATATATATATATATATATATATATACCGAATACATATCAAGCTTCATTTTTACATACATAATAAAAGAAGATATTAACAAACAGGCATGTTTCTACATTCTTTGAATATTACCTATGACTTGAATCAATTTTTAAATTGTATTGAGTATTTATCTCCATTATTTCTAGTTACATTTTAGTGCCTATTTTTTAATTTTAAGTGCCTGTTTGCCTGCCTATTTTCCAGGTTTTTAATGCCTAAACTTCCGGTCTTTAGTTATTAGAATCAAGCAAATGAAACATATAAGATTGCCCTGTTAGTACGTATGTACGTTGGTCCGTTACTACACACAATAATTCTTGAACGAAAGCGAATTTTTAAATTCTGCCTTTTGCTATAGATAGCGATTTATCTCGGCTGTGTTAAGTAGAGTCAAAACGTTGACTTCAACATCCTGTAATGTTTAAAATCTATGACATTCCCTAGCTCCTATGCAACCTGTACGTCAATAAAGTATTGTTGGTTGCCTATGGTAGAAGGATATGTAGCTTTTCATACTGTAAAAATTCATATACCTCTACTTTCTGGAGATTAACTTCACAATCTTTAGCATAGTTAATTCTTACTTGCTATCATAGAATTGTATATGAGGACAAGAGCTTTTACTTGCAACAAGATAGTGCCAATCACACTACCACTGAAGTATCAGAGTGTATCTGCAAGAACAATGGATAGGCAGTCAAAGGGGTACTATCGAGTTTCCACCATTTTCCTCGTACCAAACAGCTATCGATTTCTACCTGTGAGAAGTCTTAATGAGTGTTGTTCATAGGAAAAAGAACGGTAGTTGGAAAATTACGATCAGTTGTTCGTATAAATACGGTGTTTATGATTAAAGAGCAATATTTCTATTGGTAAAATGTGTATATATTTTTGAGAACATATGAGGTTTGGCTAAAAAAAAATGGAACTGGTGCCAAAAGTATGTTTTTTTTTCACAAACTTACAAATTAAAGGTGATCTCTTTCAACAAACTCCACTCCTCTCTATATATACCTTTCTATACGAAGTTTCCATTGTTGGAATCTGTTGTGGAAATCTTCAGGTGTCTCCGTCTTGATAAACGCTGCCACTTTCTCCTTTACCTTTTCCACAATCTGAAAAAATGAGTTTTCTTGAAAGTGGATTTCGCTTTCGAAAAAAGAAAAAAAATCTCGGTGCCAAGTCCAGCGAATAAGATGGATGTTCCAACACTGCAGTTTTCTTAGCTGCCAGAAACTGCTTAAGGGTCAAAGCTGTATGCGAAGGGCCATTGTCGCGATGCACAGTCCATTCATTGCTTTTCCACAAGAGGGACCTTTTCTCTCTCATACGTTCTCGCAGCTTCACTAAATCCTGCTTATTCATCAATGATCTGACCTGATGATACCCATTCAATTAGGAACAGGCCATTGATATCAAAGAGCATAATGAACATGGCTTTCACTTTCGATTTGTTCTTGCGTGCCTTTTTCGTTTGCAGTGATAAGAGATTTTTCCGGTGCATGGATTGTCTTTCCGTTTCAGAATCATACTGAAAGATCCACGTCTCGTTACAAGTGACGATTTTCGTTAACAAGTTCGTTTTGTTTGTGGCCAGCTGTATGTCCAGGAGAAGTCAGACATCCGAGATTCTGATGTCTGATCCAAGGTTAGAGATCCGGGTTTGAAGTCAAGAATCCTCAAGCCGAAGATCAGGATCAGAATTTCGCTATCCAAGTCTAAGAAAATACATACATGCATTTAGTAAGGTAGAGCTGTTAATGTAGGGTTGCTCACAAGAGAGGACAATGACGTATACAATGTCATTGAACATTAAAAAGGAGTTTTAAAAAAGTGTTGTCACATTTTAGACATTTAGTGACTTATAATTTGCATAAGAAGTAGCAGTATTAAAGGTACAACACCTGAAGGAGTTTCCCTAGTAGCAAGAAAGCTCTCAACCAGTTGGCGCGTGCTTGGCTTTTGGGTTTCTACGCTTGCACTTGAAACGCGTGCTTTCATACAATCTGCCTTTTGTTGTACTTGCAAGCGATGCTTTAGACCCTTAGTAGAGCGTCATAGCATCACTTGGCTTGATGTGACTTGTAAAACGCTTGCGTCAAGCTTGAATGGAACACTGAGTGCAAGGTTGCCCCCATGTAACCTCGTTACTGGAATCCAGATCGTGGAATGCAAGCATGTTTTTCAATCAACCTGGATGTAAGCTTGGCCGACTTGCAATTCAAGCTTACAGCAAGCGGTTTGCAGTTGTCTCTGCTACCAGAGTTGGTTTCTATAGCAGCATGTTATTCTCTGTATTAATATCAAGGCCAAAAGTGATGGTAGATTTTTATCATTTTCGCTTTAGTAGAAAAGTTAGAGTAGAGATAAAATATATTCTTGGAACCCTTAATTAAGTATAGAAAACTGCTTCTCATTATCTATTACAGTGTTTAGTCTCCAGTATTCAACGTTAATACCAGAAGTAATTGATTTCTGCCACTTTCACTTGGAAAAGATTGTCAAGAGAGATGATACCTAATCTTAGAACGCTAAATGGATTCCACGGAAACCGCCTCTTGCAGTCGCTTATCATTTTTGCTCTAAGTAGATTAATATTGGAACCGGAAGTTGTAGTAGATTTCTGTCATCCTCAGTTTTTAGTAGAGAGTTAACGATGTAGAGGAAATGTATTCATGGGACGCTTAATCGATTGGAGAAACCTTTTCTCACTGCCTATTACCACGTTTTCCTTCATAGTGATCAAAGAAAAAAATTGGAAATAGTTGATTTCTACCACTTCCGGTTTGAATATAATCATCAACAAACTCGATTCCTAACTTTTGACCCCCTACATCCTGGAAAAAGTTGATGGGGATCCCCCTTTTTTTGTCTTTCGGACGGAATCATAAATATATAAAGGAGGTTTTTTTCTGATATAAACCAACTTCTTAAAAATAGACTGGTAAAAAAAAGTATTTAAGAACACTTGGAATATATAATTCAACTCAATCGAAATTCACACTATAGAATATATATCTGTACAAAGAAATCTGGTTCAAACACACCGGCCAGTGTTGAGAGCATGCTGACCGTAATGTCTACACATCGTATGCTGCTAGTAATTTAAAAGTAGACAGGATCAACGCAACGATCACAACGTGTATTCGCAATGGGCAAACAACATCAGCGAAAGCCAGCAACTAAACTTATGCGCAACTAAATGACATCGAGTGTTGCCTCATAGTGTTTTCAAAGGCTAGGAAGTCGTTCTGCAGAATTGACACTCACGTATTAGTGGTCTATAATTGTATACATGGAGGAAGGCAAAGATTCAAACAACAGACGTGCACTCTCCTTGCCACCGCGACACACTAGAGAGCACCTGGAGAGAAGGGTAATATGGATCATCTTAATTGCACGAAGCCCCCCCCCCAGAGCAAATCAAAGTACTATGGCCTCTTATATTAGTGAATGAACATTTGATTGATAAAAACAAATCTACATTATCGCTTTCTTTCGCACGAATACCCTTGACACCTGCTTATCTCCTAGAAGTCCAATCTCTTTGATGGTGATGTCACGAACTGTAGTGGCGATGCGAATGGAAAATAGTCATATTTTCAGCTATGAGAATCGCTTTTTCCATATACTCCTTGACGGAAGTGTGCGCGTTCACTGAATTATACGGGTTAGAGAAAACATAGAGAATATGATCTCACTCGTTCAGCCACGTCAGATCCATACCTGATATTCTGATTTTTGGGAATACGCTACATATTTCATTCTCTTCTCGTTTATCCAGGATAGTATGACTAATGCATCATACATTTGTAATGTCGTGAATCCTATTCTCCGATCTTATCAGCGCATCTTGAGGAAGGACAACGCGTGTCCTTATACTGCCATGGCAACCAACGCCTGTACTCAATATACAGATTGTACCCGGTTCGCTATGTCTCTAGATCTAATATCTATAGTATATATGTGTGACAATGAGACGACACATTACCGTCAGCCAGCCCCGAAAATGACCATCACCCAATGTCTACAACAAGCCTGAAATATTATACCCCAGACAAACTTCTAGTTTCTGTAAGGTCAGCTCTTATTCAAACAGCTGCTGTTGTGTGACCAATCCGGGTTGTTACATTGATATTGAGGTGAATATTTTATGTTTTCTGAAGACCCTGTTTAACATGTGTTCCGGTACAAGTGGATCCTGAGTGGTCTTCTTTTACTTTGCTACCTCCAAGGTAAAACGTAAGAAATGTGATTGTGTTTAAATAATGAAGTCATGAATTCAGCAGAATATTCAGAGAAATGCAGGTATATTGATCCCTGTGGAAACCACTTGTCACGTTTGATATTAAAAATCATGATATTACCATAGCAATCTCCAGATATTTTAATAAAATTCATACCCTTCATCGGATTTTTGCTTTAATATTACAAGTTTTGAATGCACCTTAGAAATACATTAACTGCTTTAATGATATCTATACATATACTTTGATTGCAAGTGATTTGCTAAAATTTACTAGTCTTTCTTATTTTGCTCATAAATCGTAAGGACATGGCTGCATTCCACAAGATTATGTTGCCAGCACGAAGAAATATTAGAATGGTTGCAGATACCAGCCAAGCCTTGTCGCACACCTCTTAACTGTCTTTTGGAATATCCGTGTTTTAAATTATCTGCATATCCTGAGTGTCACGATATGACGTCACATGCCTCAACCAATCTATGTGAAATTGAGAAACGTTCAACTAAATATGCATCTTCCTTTAGTATTTTATCTTCTGCATGCTCTTTCAAGTTTTTCCTAGTGTGTGACTTTTTACCATAATTTAAGCATGAAACATTAAAATACATTTTATTACTTTTAAATTAAGCATGTTGCGCGCAAGTGTACATAAATCAGCTTTCTTATTCAAATAGACTACAATTTTTATAAGAAATCACAAACTCAATTTATGAGTTCTGAAGAATCAGAGCTTACAGCGAAAATGTAAATTGTAATATGACTTTAGTAAAAGTTTATCTGTTTGAATTTTGTCCGAAACACTACTGTTCAATTATAAGTAGTCCTTCCTCATACTTTGTCCGATTCAATTACATTGTGTCCAATCAATTATGCACCTCGCGATAACAATCTCTCTGTCAAAAGTACTATTACATTCTACAAGAAACAAATCATAAAGCTGCCTTCCCTATCCGTCTAGTGGCTTGTGCAAGAGCCTTTGATCCACGCGGTACCGAGTTCGATTTGAGGCGGGAGACCCTTGAAATTTGAAATCATTTCGTTGTTTCGATTCCGCCTTAAACTGATCGTGTCTCATAGTATAGCCTCGATGCTAAAATGGGATGCTAATCTCCAATACATAAAGAAACCATTAATCTGTACGCAAAAGACAAAATTAAAAGGCTGACCTATAAAAATTATATATCAAATTGTATATTACATTATTTTATTGTTAACTAGCAGAATACCTGTTCTTCACACAGAGAGAATACGTTTTATTTTGGACATAAAGGTCTCCAAAACTGTCACCAATAACTTAGGGTCCCGAAAATATGAATTCGACACTAATATTGGTCATTTTGAATTATTTTTACATGTCACATCATAAGAACAGTGCCATTTCATATGATCAGTACCTCACTTGCAATGGACCTTCAGCGTAATGTAGAGTAACAATGAAATATCTGAATAATCGCTGCATTTAATGACTGACTTCGTTTCCTAACAAGTACGAACACAGAAAACACATTGTTCGACGCTCTAACGATGTCTATGGTAACTGTTAAGGTACTCCTATAAAACGGCATCCTATTCTCTTCCAATCTCCCACCCGTAACCCACTCCAAGCTATCGCGTATGCACAATATTCAACTTTGAAATATGTCAGTTGGCTCCGCGCCATCTTGTACATTAAAAGAGATTGATCTTTCCCATCGAGAACAAAAACAATATGAACTACTCACTATCAACCCGAGTTCTTGGAAGTCCTTGTGTATAGGTTTGATTCCATTGGTTGAAAGAACTTGAAGACCCTATTGAAAAGCAATATTATTTGACATTAATGATATTGGCCTTCGGAACTTCTTAATCAGTACACATGTGTATTAGAATTTGAACATGGATATAACTTTTTAGAAATATTTCTCAATCCGTCGGCAGTGTTTGTTTTCAATCTGTATGGTGGTCGTTGTAACATATGACAAATGAAATGAAGTTACAATCTCTTCTCATCAGTAACTTTAAGACAACACATATCCGTATTCTCAGTATGTACGTACAATATTTCTTTTGTTGTTGTGCCTAGACGCCTGATGAACCTGTACAGATGAAGCCGGTTCGAGTTGTGTAATTTTGGCACCGTTGGACATGCTGACTAAGTGATTTCAAATAGGAAGGCACACAGACAAAAGGTTGTGACCTTATAATTGCTGAGAGTTCAAAAACAGACAGTAGACTATATTGTTCTTCAGTCTGAGTGATGTGTAAGATATTTTTCTGATGTCAATTTGTGATGCCTTACTGCAGATGATACTTAATTGATTACTGAGAACTCTCTCGAAGACAAAAGGTTCTGAAGAGACGTCTTCGCCGTTGGAAGGCGGATAGATACAAGATGGAAATCTTTTTAACAGAAATACAAGAAGACATGGCTTGCATTAAGGAGGATGAAGTAACAAAATCGGTATACGTTTCCTATTTGAATGTGCAGTATGATTTGAAATTAATATTCATAGAGAGTCGTTAATGTCAACCAACTTTGAAAGCTTTGAAAATATAAGGAAGTGAAATGTTTTATTTGATCATGTGTTTGAACTAAAACAAAACAGAACAACATGGTTTGTTTCAAAACTCTGCGGTATATAACCCAATTATTTTTCTCTAAATATTAAATAAAAAACACTGAATCATGTCAGATATTATATTTGATATTATGTCTTGACAGAACAAGACAAACGTCGTTCGCATGTATTTTAAAATGTTGCCGCCATATTGAATTAATTTTCATACACCGGGTTGGTTTAAAATAAATCAAAATAAATATATTAATATATAAATGAACCATATCGAAACAGAAAAAACGTTTCTGAAAACGAAAAGTTTAGGGGAAGACCGTGGAGCATGGAAGCTTCTCAGCTGCGGCAAGTGATCTGCCAATAATGGCAGAATACCAATGATGATGATGATGATGATATACAAATAAAATCTATTTTATCTGTCTCATCACTACTCAGAAACTGTTTGAAATATTTTTTTTGAAAATAGTTTAGCACTTGGATTCATCCAAGTGTTCACTATTTCGTTTTGATTTAAATGTCCATGCTTAGAAAAGTGAGGTGGGTTAGAAGACGGTTCAAAAATGCCTTTCAAATATTTCCCATAAACTTATTCTTCCCATCAGCAAGTATGTAAATAAGTAAATTACAAAAGTAATAATATAATAACTTTATATATAGTAATAATATAGTTATAAGTCATTATTAGAATAATTATGTAATGTCATTATGAATATTGTTATTTAAATATTTATTTATAAACAAATAAATAAAAATGAAAATGTGTAGTTTTTACCGGTAGCCTGTAAATAACTAACTAAAAAAAAAAACTAACTCTATGGCCTATGGAACCCGGAGGTTCAGTGCCGCGTTCACAAAAGCCCTCCACTGACTTCTATCCTTAGCTAATTGGATCCAGTTTCTACTTTGTATTCCTATCTCTGCGAGATCCATCTTAATATTATCCTCCCATCTGCGCCTAGGTCTTCCTAATGGTCGTTTTCCTATGTGTCTACCAGTCAAGACTTTGAAAGCGTTTCTACTTTCTTCCATTCTAGCTACATGACCTGCCCACCTAAGCCTCCTAGACTTGACGACTCTAACAATGTTGGGTAAACCGTATAAATTATGTAGTTCCTCGTTATGAAGTTTCCGCCATTCCCCATTTCCGTTCCTCTTGGGTCCAAATATTCGTCTCAGGAACCTGTTCTCAAATACTTTCAGTCTATGTTCTTCCCTCAGAGTAAGTGACCATGTTTCGCAACCATACAGAACAACAGGCATGATTATCGTTTCGTATATTTTAAGCTTCAAATTCTTTGACAGAATTCGCGACGACAAGAGATTTTGAACCGAATAGTAACACGAATTCCCTGCTTTTAGTCGACATTTAATTTCTTCGTGAATATGATTTTCGTCTGTTAATATTGATCCTAAATATTTGAAAGTATCCACTTTATCAAAAGTATTATTTAATATTTTAACGCCTCCACAATTTGCCGTATTACGGTCCCGACGCACTTCCATGTATTTAGTTTTCTCTGCATTTACTTCTAAACCCATGTCCCTGCAAGCGTTTAATAATATCTCTGCATTTATTTCTACTGTTCTCCTATCATCCCCTATTAAATTTACATCATCAGCATATGCCATAACCTGGTGAATGCCGTTCAACTCTAGGCCCTGGTTGCTATCTTTGATTTTCCTTATGGCGTATTCCAGCACAAAGTTAAATAATAATGGCGACAACGCATCTCCTTGTTTCAGGCCATTTTCGACGTGGAAGCTCGTGGACAAAAATTTTCCTACCCGGACTTTACTTTGGGATTCACTTAAACATATCTTAATTAATCTAATTAGCTTTCTCGGTATTCCAAGCTCTGTAAGAACGTTGTATAATGTTTCTCTCCTAACCGCGTCGTAAGCCTTTCTAAAATCAATAAATAGTTGATGTACCGGGGTAGCCTGTAAATATTGCTCATAAATTGACTTCCAATAGAAGAAAAATTACAAAAAACGAACATGATATCTAAAACAGAAACTAGTTAAAGTTACAAATATTCGTAAAAAATCGTTCTTCATTCGGAATTTAATTTTCATATAATTTAGGAATCAAATATCTGCTCATCGTAGATATACATTTGAAAAAACTTAGTAAACCATCTAAAAATAAACATGAAGAGTAGTAAGACAAGGTTAATATAATAAATAACACCATAGAAATTAATAATAATATGAAACAGTCTGAAGCTTATAAAATAGAAAGGAAAAGAGAAAACTAAGAGAACCTTACCTAATGTGGCACGATTAAAATTTAGAATTGGAAATTGAGATCAGCGTTATTTTCCGAAATCACAATTAAGATCATTAAGCAGTCAGAAATTGAATTTTATATTTTTTCAAGAGGGTAACAATGTATGGGAAAAGGAAGATTGAGAAATATAGTATATATTTATATTATCATTTACATAAAAAAAACGAAAAGAAATGGTATTCCCAAACAATGAGGGAGACCCTACTTCTATCTTTCGGCATCCAGTGGCGGATCCAGGATATGATCAAGGGAGGGGCTAAAACACAGTTTGCGGCTTTATCTACTGTAAAGTAAAATTGAAACCCGTTTTATTCAGTGTATACCTGAGCATCAGGGGGGCTATGGCCTCTATAGCTCCCCCTTGGATCCGCCTTTGTGTATACGTATATATAATTCTCTTTTTCTTTCTCTTTGCTCTACGCGCCTTTGGAGTGGGAGATCTGGGTTCGATTCCCAGCGGGAGCACATGTGTTTTGGATCTCACGTTAAGCTGTAGGTCCAGGTCTCATATAGCCTCGCTGCTGAAAGGGACTCTAAATTCAAAGTAATCTTTCTGTTCCAATTCGTGGGTTAAGCAAGTTATTTAATTTTAAATTTTTGATGATATTTCATTCCTTATCCTATTTTAAGCAATTTTCTAGGAAACAATGTAACTTTTATGATAAGACACAAATACCTTAAACACTGAAGTTACCAGCATACTGTATAGTATGAGAATACATAATAGCGATCATATAGGATATCTCAGTTGGAATTAGCATAAGAAATATTGCTGGGGAATCCCCATTAGAATGACCTTCACTTCGCTCCATATAGGTCTCATAAACGGTTTTTTCGAGAACAGCTGCAGTTTGCATAGTCAAAAAAAGAATAAAATAAACTTGCTTTTGCACACAGTGTTGCTAACCATGTTTCTTATTTATACACAAACGAAGATGTTACGATTGAAATCAAACTATTTAGTTGAATCTAAAGATTTCTAATCCTTTCGATCAGGGGCGGATCCAGGAGGGTCGATCAGGACGATCTCTCTCCCCCCAGAAGAGGAAACTTTCTTATTTTATATATAAATAAAACCATCCCAGAGTTTGAGCTCTTAAAAGTAGCTCTAAGTAGCAGTGTTACAACCGCCCCCGCCACCCCCCAGAAGTCCGTCCTGGATTCGCCCTGCTTCGATAATATTGTTCATTCATTCCTACATGCTATACTTCTGATTTTTAGTTAATACAGAATACTTTGGTGTTGATTTGTACACTAATCCTGCAATGGCACACCATTTATAAATTTATGCTGTGAATTAATTTTTCCAGACTGATGAACAAAAGTTAATACTATATAGTATTTAGCTCCTAATATCAGCTTCCGTAAACATTCTTACCATAAAAAAGAAAACATATCAGTCTATAAGTAACAGTATTTTCTACAAATTAACACTCGCCGCTCCGCTACGTGCACTGTGTCTGCCTGCGTAACGTCAGTAGATGGCGCTAAAGTGCAGACAACTTGCAAATTTAAAACTATTGTGACGATGTAATCGCATCTTCAAAGCTACATTGTTCTAATTTAATTATTTCAATATATGACAAAGGTTATAACCCATATTAAGATTTGAGCATTGTATTTCTAAAGTAATATGGCCGCTTGGATCCCAAACAACGTAAATCCAAGATTTGAAATTTTGCAGGAGAGAAATTTGAAGTACAATATCTAAGGAACAATTCATACTTCTTTTATGGTGACAACCAAATTCAATAATTATGCAATTTATTCCTTTTTAATTTACTGTTTACAAAAATATTTTTAGAAAAGTATCCATGTAGAGACGAACTGGCAGTTAGGAGAAGGGCAGACCGAAGGTTTTGAGGGCGCACTCATCAAATGGAGTTTAATGTAATTCCAATCTGGAAACTCGCTATACAACAAAGAATATACCGTTTTGTTGATTTTGCATTGTTCACTCATAGTTCCCAATAATAATCATACTATTGGTGATGAGTGTTAATATCTACTAGCAATAAATCCCAGCTCCTATAAAGCTGAGAACGAAATATTAAAGAATAGACACACAGAAGTTACATATCTTTTAAAAAAATGAATTAAAGTAGCCTATGTTATTTGAAGTAATTTACAGTTTGAAATTAAACTTTTTTAAATATTACAAATGTTCGTACTACATATAAAAATAAAGTAAAAATAACATTAACTTTCATTTGAAACAAAATATTGATTAATATTTTTAACACCAACAAAATATCTTTAAAAAATCAAATACGGTGAAAAAAATATCACTGTTACTTTTAAGAATTTACGGTACTAATCTCTTAAATAAAACACTGAAGTTAATACATAATAATTAATGAAGCAAAATTCTACTCTATATATAGCTTTTTGTTGTATAGAAGTTTTGTTGAATCAAGGAACATATTCTTATGTTATAACCGTTTGTGCTTAAAAGAAAAAGATACTTTTAAATGCAAACAGTTTCAATTGATACCTTTGTACATAAAGAAAATACCTTAAAAGTCAAACGTAATACTACACTTTTTGTGTATAAAAAAATAAAGCTTACTTTCAGGATCTTGCCAGTGTTTATGACTGCTCTTTTAAAAAAATAAAACTGCCCATTTATTATCATCGTACTTTAAAACACGTTTCAGTTTTATTAATTACGAATACGTAAAATCATCCACGTACAACAGGGGATGCCAGCCCCAAGTATATATAATATGTATACAAAGAAATAAATAGGTATTTGAAGGATTATAGTCATGGTTGGAAAAACTAATGAAAGATTGAACGGAGTAGAGTCAACAATTAAGGTAAAGAAAAATAATTAATAAATTAAAAATTAACGTCACAATCAAAATCAATCGATTAAAATGGAAAAAAGAAACAATTGTCAATATTATGCATAAGAATTTCATAAATAAAAATTAAGTACATGGTAAAATTAATCTATCGTTATAAAAACTTATTGTTTTCACATAAAACTAATAACAGAAATAAATTTAAAAAATCGTTAGATTGAAAAAATAATGAAAAACTGTCTTTTTAAAAAATATGACTATAGTACTTTTGTTAGTTCTACTACAAAGGAACATAGTTAGTAGAATATATATATATATATATATATATATATATATATATATATATATATATATATATATATATATATATATATATATATATATACAGTGGTAGACAAAAAATCTAAAAACACTTCATACAGGACACGTAAGTTTGACCCTATACTGTACAACACGTGCTGCGGTTGCCGATCGTTTTTTGTTTTCGATGTGTCATGTTGACATTCCTCTTCCGTCAGCAGTAACCAGTTCATCTGTGAGTGTCGTGGTGTGAAAGTGGTGCAGTAAAATGGGCGACCTGACAGACTTGCAAAGAGGCATGATCGTTGGCGCCCGTCTGGTTGGAGCTTCAGTGGCAACACTGGCGAAGATTGTGGGGGTATCGAAAGGCACTATGTCCAATGTCACGAGGACATACTCAATTCATGGGCAAACGACGTCTGCAAAGCACAACAGTTGTCGAAAGACAATCCTGTCAGATATGGACCGGAGGGCATTAAAACGGATTGTAGCAGCTAAAAAGAACACCACTGCTAAAATAAAGAATGAAAATTACGTCTGAACTCAATTTCGGCCTACAGAATCCGGTTTCATCGAAAACAGTGCCACGGGAATTTCATAAAATGAAAATTCATGGCAGGGCCGCTACACCAAACTTCTGGTCACAGCAGTAAATGCGAAGAGGCGTATCCAGTGGTGCAAGGACCACAACGCGTGAACACATTAACAGGGAAAACACGTAATGTGGTCCGATGAATCGACCTTCACCTTGTTTCCAACAACCGGTCGTGTTTACGTATGGAGAACACCGTCGCAGGCCTATGATACAGACTGTCTGCTCCCAACTGTAAAGCATGGGGGTGGTTCTGTTGCAGTATGGGCAGTGATATCGTGGTTTTCTGAAGGTCCACCATGGCCCTGCATGGAATGATGAATGCTAAGGCGTATGAGGCCATTTTGGGGGACCAGGTTCTATCCATGGCCCAAATATTGTTCCCTGATGGTGATGGCATCTACCAAGATTATTTGGCACCCTGTTACGCTGCAAAACGGTGAAATCATGGTTTGAGGAGTATGACCAGGAGCTATCACACCTCCCCTGGGTCCCACAATCATCAGATCTGAACATCATTGAGCCATTGTGGTCTGAGTTAGAAAGGCGCGTTCGGTCACATTACACTCCACCAGCATCCCCTAAGGAACTGATGCATGTTTTGGAGGAACAATGGCACAAAATTCCACACACTACGATTCGGGAGCTATATACGTCCATTCCACGTCAGATCCAAGCTGTTTTAGACGCAAAATGAGGCCCCACACCATACTAGGTATGATTTTCACACTTTTGCAAACGTTTTAGATTTTTTGTCCAACCCCTATATATATATATATATATATATATATATATATATATATATATATATATATATATATATATATATATATATATAAAGCTCTTGCATTTCACATAGTTTAGGAAAAAATTAGCTGTTTCCATAAGGGGAATATTTTCTCAGTAGGAAAATTTACTTAGTTCCGTCTGGCTTCAGATAGCTCATAAATGGCATGCTCTTATAAATGAATCTCATCCACTTGGTATGACGGCAGACCTCGACGCGGTTAGTACGCATCTGAAATACTATGGTACGCAAATCATTGGTTCTCGAATTATTGACTAGTGGCTCCGCGTAGCGTAGTCGCTAACATTCTTGCCTTTGGTATGAGCTGTTCCAGGTTCGATTCCCGGTGCAGACAATCAGTCGAAAAAGTTTGAAATCTTTTTCAGGCCAGCCTTGCTGAGTGAGATTTTCCTCAGTTTTCTTATTCATACCAAGCAAATGCGCGAATGGTACCTCGCATATTGGTTCTAGGCCACTTCCTTCCTCCCCAATTTCCAGGCATTATGATTACGTGACGAGCTAATATGGCCAACGACGCCGCAAGCCCAATCATCTAATTCCTAATCCTAATCCTAATCGAGTTATTGACCATCAAATTTGTGTTCAGACTTAATCAAATTACGCAATTTTAATAAATTGCGTTCTATGAAACCAGTAGCGTACGCAGGAATTTATTTAGGCGGAGGGGTCCAAACTCAATATGAGGGTATTTTGTATTAAAATTCCTAAAATTATCCCTAAAATTAGGCTAAATTTACACAAAAATCTAAAATTCGGGGGGAGGGGTCCCGACACTCAAGATCCACCCCATGCGTACGTCCCTGGGGGAAATCCATGTGATCTTGAACAAACTTGATATGATGGTATAACATTCACAACTTTGTTTCACATAGCAGCTAACTATGAAATATTATAATGTATAGGCTTTTGGTTCTCGAGTTAGTACCCATCAAAATTGAGTTTGCATTCAGTGAAATAAAAATGCGGTTGATTGAACTCGACCATTTTGGGGAGTGGGGGTGGGGGTGGAGATAGTTTTTTTTTAAATAAACTTAGTATGCATATGAAATATTAAGGCTGCAGATCATTGGTTCTTCACTTTTAATCCATCGAAGTTGGAGTTTGGACTTACTGTCTTTTTTCTTTTCTTTTGTTTTCTTTTCTTTTCTTTCTTTTTTTTTTACCAAGTCCAAACCTCAAATCTGGATGACCAAAAAAATCCAGTAAATAAAACGTGCACGACATAATTAAGTCACATGCCTACTAAGCTCATAAAACTCTACTATCATTTCAGATATGGTCAAGTGGAGATTTTTGTTCGCGTGTTATTTTCCATCGAAATTTGAGTTCAAACCTCAAATTTGATAACCAATAATAACTCAAGAACCAAAGGCATGCACAGAATACTCATATTATCTGGATAAGTTTAATACCTATATTAAACTTATTCAGGTCTACCAGCATTTCAAATTTGGACGAGTGGAAACTTTTAGGATCTTGAATTATTAGTAAGTAAATTTCGGACTTGGGCTTAAAAAGATTGTTAAGGGAAGAAAGTGCAGTATGCATCTATAATTATGTAATAAAAATTCGTTATAAAACTAATGAAAGACTACTTTTTTTCCGCTATAGGGAACTTACCAGTTTTAATTAGTTTCTGTTCGATGATAAATTTGATTCTGTTATCAACAATAAATTTTCACATTTGCTGACAATACTGCTACTTTATTATTTCAGAGGGCACAGTGACTCAGTGGTAGAGCAATTACCTCTGGTGCATGGGATCCCTTCTTCGATCCCCGGCCAAGTAAAATTGCGGTGGACAACATTGTGTCCGTGGGTTTTCTCGGGGTTCTCTTGTTTCCTCCCACTTTCTCATTCCACCATTTATTCAATTTTCATTCAGTTGCTTTAATCATTGTCTCCCTTAGCCTAAAGGGCATAATCGTAAGACGTTTTACTGATTTTATAATTTTAATTTTTGCCTCAGTATCGTGTTATGTCGTTGTCTTAGGTGAAGTTACTTTATTACTGCTTACACCTATTATAGTAATACATTTTTGTTCATTGTAATATTTGGGAAAATGAATCATCCAGTGACGTACGAAGGAATTTATTTGAGGATTACCCAAAGCTTTTCAAATTTAATATGAGAATAAATTATATTAAAATTTACAAAATTACCCCTAGAATTTGACTAAATTTACAGAAAGGTAGAGATTTCAATGAAGGGGGGTACGCATATATATATATATATATATATATATATATATATATATATATATTAGATCTCCAGAAGGCGTATACATTTGTTACTAAAATAATAATAATAATAATAATAATCAAATGTTTATTGCAATATCACAGTTATACCAATTTTTCCATCTCACAAAACTAAAAGTCTATAATTAACTGTTTTACTCCACAATAAAGATCTGCAATGAAACCTGACTATTATAGTCTACTACTTTATTATTTTCGAGTGTCTGTAATTTAAAATGATGGCCTCTTTATTATTGATTGAATTGGCTCTTTATAGAATCCAATTGGAATGTTCATCCTTCCAATAATAATTGTTTTCAGAGACCTATTATTATATTTAGTCTATTTTACTGTATTTTAGGTCAACTCTGCACTTAATTTATTTTTTATTTCTTTATATTGTACCTTGTAGAATATTAAATCAAATTTATAAGGCTTTAATTTATTTTCCTTTTATTTTTTTTAAAAAAGTATTCCACAATAATTAATCTTTTGTTTCGTACAATATATTGCAGTGTTCATATTAGGTATTTTGTATTTATATCTTAGCCGCTCGTGCGAGAAATGTTATTTATAGCTATACAGTAAAATATATGGCAAAGAATGGTTGGATTGGATACCAGAATTATACGTATCATGTATGACTACATTGTGGTGGAACTGGGAAATAAAAATTCCATTTTTTTTTAAACCGAGCTCTTGTATCTTTCTCTTCTTCTCTAAATGTTAACAAAAAACAATGGAGGAATTCTTCACGGCACGCTTTTAGAGTTGTTCTGTTGTCAGACTTACAAAGTTGAAGTGCACGATTCTCCTTGACGTTCAAGCCCTAATAGAATTCCTAGAATACTCTT
Source organism: Thermobia domestica (assembly GCF_964235325.1). Taxonomy (NCBI): domain Eukaryota; kingdom Metazoa; phylum Arthropoda; class Insecta; order Zygentoma; family Lepismatidae; genus Thermobia; species Thermobia domestica. The sequence continues at coordinate 163,592,828 of NC_137462.1, read as the reverse complement.
CATAGCAGCATTCATTGTTAACGTTAAGAACTCATAAAAAAAATAAAAATAAAAATGAATACAACAATGAGAGAGCCGCTTTGCTTATAACTAACGGTTCTGCAACAGCGTGTCAAGGTCGTCCTGCAGTCAGGAGACATAGATAGACTGTACTGGTAGGTTTGTGACGTAATACTTATCAACATGACTGGAACAAAATGAGGTTGTGTAAAAAGAAATGCGAATCGATTTCACTTACTATTAACTTAACTACCAGTTAGCTAATTTCTGCCAACTTCATATCGTATTCAAAAACATTATTATTATTATATTATCATCTCCCATTAGCAAAAAGCAATTTCTCAACTTAATAATGTTTTTAATCTGTTGAGATAGGTAAAAATAAATTTCGCTACAAACAAGTAAAGATTCATTTGTAGTTACGTCCTTTATCTACAACGAAGCTAGATAGAAAAATACCCTTTTAAGCTAAGGGACACGATGATTAAAGCAAGTGAATGATGATGAAATAATTGGTGGAATGAGAAAGTGGGGGAAACGAGAGTACCCCAAGGAAACCCACGGACACAATGTTGTCTACCACAAACCTTTCCGGTGATCGAACCAGAGACTCCATGCGCCAGAGGTAGGCGCTCTATCACTTAGCTACCACACCCCCAGCTTTGATAGAATGTGAGCTATAGTTTAAAGAATGAGATCTGAACAAGGTGACCAGACGTCCCGTTTTAGCAGGGACAGTCCCTTTTTTCCAACCATTGTCCCGTTTTTTTCTGATTTTCGAACGGGACGCCTAAATGTCCCGTTTTTAAGTAATGACCTAGGTGTCCCGTAATTATTATTCAAAATATAAATCGTCAATTCAAATTCCACTCTCTTCCGTATCAACACTCGTTGCCAAGGTTCAACCGTGTCTAGAACTTCTGAATTTTCAAATAGGAATTGACTGTTCGTGGTTCAAGTGGGAATTGAGTGGAAATTCTGAGTGTTCAACTAGTTAAAAGAATTGTTGGGTAGAGCTTGCAATCGGGAACCATTATTTGTTATGTGGTACACGTAAAGTTAGAAACGCTTATCACTCTTACTTGTGTATTTTGTAAATTGAGAACACTGCTGAGTCCCAAAATGCAATCTGGAAGTCCCCTTCCCCGTAGCCGATTCGTATGCGTCCCGTTTTCGCAAGTGAAAATTCTGGTCACCTTGGATCTGAACCATTGTAGGGCATTCGATGTCTCTCATCGAGACTCGAACCCGTGATTAGGGTCTACTTGAACCAAAAGACATGTTAGCCACTAGCCGGCAAGCTAAGACAAAAATACACGTGAAAGTAGGTAGATCCAATAATCAGAATTCATTAAATGTTGCGATTATTTATGTTGAGAGTCTCCTCTAGATGAGTTAGATTTAACGAGTCATTATTAAGTGTGAAATTAGTGTTAGTTGTCAAATATTGGGTTTGAAGTAATTAGGTATATTGTTATCGGAAATGTGCATACACTTGTGCGGAAGTGATTTTGTGTTGTGAATTATTAACCTGTGATTCTTAAAAATCAAGCGCGAAAAAAAAGCAAATTAATCTCTTGTATTTAAAAAAAGAAAAGAAACGAAAAACAAAATACAGTAAATTTTCGATTATCTGCGATCTTCTTTTCCGTTTCTTCCTTTTTTATTTCTTGCTTGTTTTTCTTCATAAAATATTTATTTAAAAACTTCAATCACAATGAAAAAAATATTTTAACACGAAAATACTAAAGCAGTAGACCAATCTTATTTTTTGTACAAAAGGTAAACTAACAAAGTTGTAAGTACAGAAGAATACTTATTGTTCATTTAGCCATGACTGTATTTATAGGACTCCTAATTTAAATAAATTGGTTTAAAAGCATTTTTGTGTTGATTTACGTCCTACTTCGGTCACTTTGCGGATTGTCTGCGGTTAGCCGCGGCTCCCAATTCCGCAGATAATCGTGAGCTTACTGTATAATAAATGTAGGAATGAAAGACAGGTGGTGAAATACCAAACGATATATTGTAACAAACTTCCGAAATGTTCCACACAAAATATCTTAAGATTGAAGTTTTTGTAGTGTTGTCACGATAGGCAGGTGATGCCATAAAAGAGTGGAGGAAACATTTCTAACGACAAAATGTACTTATGTTCGACTAAGGGAAACATTCTTATACTATTTTATAAATACGGAAGACCGAAGCTTAATCAATATTTGCGGGAACTATTTTTTAACCGGCGTTATCAGCTTTCATAACCCACTATATTTAACTGATATAACTTGTTGACATACATCTGTGAAACGTCATTCACTAAACAGCAACAGCTAGCTGACTGATGTTCTACAGAAATTAGATTTTGATTTCAAAGTTATTAAAATGATCATAATTTCAATTTACCGCCAAAAGGACTCAAATGAATAGGAAAATGGAAGTTATATCAATAGTAAGGACGTAAACAAGGGAAGCAGGATCTTGAGTGTCCGAACGCTTTTCCTCACCGAAACCCGACTTTTCTGTACATTTAGTCTAATTTTAGGGGTAATTTTTAGAAATTTTAATAAAATTTATTCTCATACTGAACAGTGGCAGATCTAGACCAGGGCCGGGGGGCTAGGCCCCCCAGTTTTTTGAACGACAAAATTAATTTAAGCTATTATTTATATATTTTTGAAAGTTTATAGTAAACTAATGACATACCTATCATAGTCTCGATTCTGGCTGCCCCCCTCAGTTTTTACCTTCTAGATCCGCCACTGATACTGAATTTTGACGCTCTTTCAAAAGCTTTGTACCCTTTTAGAATTTAATTCCTACATACTTGCCTGATTAATAGCATAAGAGGAAGGCATTCATTTAATTGTGAAATGGCAATATTTGAGATGATCGGTCCATTACATCATAACGAACACCTGATTGTGAAATAATATATATTTTAATACTATTTCTAAAGATTTAAATTGTCAAAAAAATCTTTTTGGGAAGTGGAATACAGAAGTGCTGTTCTGACATCTTACCTGAATCAAATAAAATACAGATAATATACAAATAAAATACAGGGCTCCACCCCCAGACACCAACTTTTGCTCGGCCTAAGGCCTTGTACCTCTTAAACCCACAATTCTACGAAATTTCAAGTTTCTTTTCCTGTAGGAACTATATAGAAGATAAGATTTTGTATCTCAAGAAAACGCCCACTTAAATAACACGGATTTTTTTCATCCCCTCTTTACACCCCTTAAAAATTAAAAATATTCACTTTTGGCAATTTCCCTCTAGGTTAGTTCTGGAAGGCTATAATCATGCGACATGTCATCATTCTAACTCAACGGGAAGTGCCTAAACATTTTGGGGTGTAGAAGATGTCCCTTATAAGTAATATGGAAAAAAATTTTCAGTTTCCCATAAAACCACTCTACAGATTATTCTTTTTTTTTTATTTTGGGCCATTTACCACTAACGAAAACATATAAACATACGGAATTTCAAGATTTTATTACAATTTTAAGTACCTAAAATATGAGATTATAGGTCCGAATAAATGCCCATTTAAACAACACAGGAAATTTCTTCATCGCCCCTTTACACTTCCTAAAATTAAAAAAAAAAAAAATGTTCACTTTTGGCAATAGTTCTGTCGGTTAGTCCCGGAAAGCTATAGTCATGCCAAATTTAATCATTGTAGCACTACAGGAAGTGCCCAATAATTTTGGGGTGTAAAAGGCGTCCCATATAAATAACATAGAGAAGATTTTTCAGTTCCTCATAAACCCCTCTTCAGTTGGAAATTTTTATTTTCAGTGATTTACTTAGGTAACGCTAACAGAAACGTGCAATCATATCGAATTTCAAGTTTTTTTTTTCAATTCCAAGTACCTGAAACATGAGATTATATTTCCTAAAAAAGGCCCATTTAAATAACATGGGGAATTTCTTCATGCCTCCTTTAGAAACCCTAAAAGTTAAAAATATTCACCTTTGACAATTTTCCTGTCGGTTAGTCCCGGAAAGCTACAATTATGCCAAATTTCAACTTTCCACTTCAATCGGAAGTACCCGTTTATTTTATTTCAGCTCATGTAGTTTTATATATAGTTATATACCTAGGTATATTATATATAATAATTAATATATAGTTAATAAGATAAGACATTGTTATGTAGTATAGTTAGTAAGTATACTAACCAAGCTAACTAAGTAAAATAACTGTGCACAGTAAATATATATTATAACAAATAAAGTCAACATTTTTAGTTTAAATTTTGAACTTCTGTTTTACATTCTCTCTCCTACTCCTAATATCTATTAAAGAGAGATCTGTAGGACCGAGGGGTTTATGTACTTGCATTTTAGATCTATTTTTAAGAGTAATAACAAAGTTGTTAACTTTTCTGCAGCTATTGGATTCAAAATCTGGAGTTTAGCTTTTTTTTCCAACTTGACTGAAACTCAAACCCAAACTTGTTTACAGATTTGAATATATCATATTATATGCGGAGATAAAATGATCGTAATTATTTCTGTCTATTTACTATTAATTTTCTTCTTTTAAACATAAAGAAATTGCTGGGCGATATGCTGTTTTAGGTTGTATTTCTATCCAGGAAAAGTTTATGTATTTTTTCTGTATATTTATTTGCAATTTATTTTCAGTCTTTTGCAATGACAATTTACGATGCAATAAATTGAGTACTTAATTTGTAATGTCCCTTGCAGATACAAGCAAACATAGTATATCCGTTACTTGTTGTCCGACAGACAGTTTGTAAAACATTTCATTTTTTTTTAAGTCACTAGACACTTAATATGTGTCGTTTGTGAATATGCAAAAGCCGTTCTTGTGTGAGAAAACGCCTTCAGGTAATACTTAAGTGTATAGCTTATGTATGTGTGTGTGAACCAACTAACACCATAATGTGTGACTGAGGCCTACTTCCGATCTGGAATCGATGGAGAGCTTTCTTTCTCATGGTCCCACAGCACTCAGTCTCTCTGAGGTTTGTTCAGCTTCCCGGCCGTTATTCGGTTGCCAAGTCGTGACTGGATTGCTGATCGGGCCATTCTCATTATAAGACATCCGCCGAACACTTACGAAACTGGAGTACTGCTCTAAGCAATGGGATGGGCGGAATGATTCTGCCGGAATTCGTGTTAATGTATTGTTCTTGTCCTTTTTATTTCATGTAAAAAAAAAATGCACTTACAATAGGGGATGTCCATTCAGATTTTCACCGGGGCGATCGTGTTTCAACATTCTTTTTAGAAAGCAACTGTTTCTCATGACCTCTTGCTATTATGTGAAGCTAAACTTTCAGCTCTAAAATAGACCTTTATAAACCTCATTTAAAGTTGTAAACAATAACACTATCTCAATTTATGTCTATAGGATTCTATTGGACAAGTCACTTTTCACTACATGGTTGCTTTAATACAAAGATGTTTTATTTTCAAAATGTAGTATTGCATACATACAAATTTTGCAAGGAGCATTAAAAAAACGATCGCTCTGAAACAAATAAAGAAAATAAAACTTGGACTGTTGAAATTATGTATTGTTATCAGTGACTATTATACATGGTGTACCAAAATGAAAATTTGTGTTTTATTTAAGTACGTCCTCTATTACATATACAATACAGAAATGAAGCACACCTTAAAAGAAACTTTTTTTTTTTTTGTCACTAGTTACAAGTGTTCATTGTTAGATCTCCTTGTGACATGGTACATATTTAGTTTATTGTCAATGTCTTCTACATTGAAGCTACTATGTCCGGTGTAACATATTCTACTTCTTCAATAATATTGTTATAACAGTTCATCGCAGTTCAGGAAGATTGGCAGGTAGCAGTGCACGTAAACGTAAACACAATCTGTTACATACAACCCCACCAAAAGAAATCGCTTGGGGTAAGGTCGGGAGATCTTAAGGGCCATTGTAGGAGAATTCTGTCACTCTTACAATGACGATGTTGTTTTAGAATATTAGATATTTTGAGATGGAAAATATCTACTTCTACGGGTGTACATTTCAGTTAGGACATGAGCCTGTAGTAGTATGCAGCATTGATTTTAACGTTTCGCTCCACCTGTCGGAGACGCAGTTTACCCCTGAACGAGAAATTGGGCACAATCATGAACCCTTTTCGGAAACAGTTTTAGTTGCTCACGTCAGTGTGGTGGGTCCAGGACTCTCTGTCGCATATTTCCGTATAATGCGATTCACAGTGGCACGACCTACATATAAATACGAAGTGAGCCGCCGTGAACTTAGCCTCGAAAAGGGCCACAAAGAACACCTCCAAGAATCTGTTCAGTTTTGGCGACATCAGACTTCGCTCTACGACACTGCTCTAGTGCGTGATTAACGAGGTACTATTGCTAGCCTCGTGTCAATCTCACTACCAGGCACTGTACAGTTGCACATTTGAATTTGGTTCAATATAATTGAATCAACCTTTTTAATTAATGAAAGTGAATGATTACTAAAAAAATCGATACAATTAAAATGTGGGAGGAAACATCGATAAAATTCGCGGACACGATGTTGTCCACCACACTCAGATGTCCTGACATCAAAGCAAGGGCTTCTCTCGCCAAATATGAGAGCTCTATCACTGGACCACTTTTCCCTCCCTGAGAATAAAATATAACATGAAAGACGAATGTAAATGTTATATAGAATGTTAGGAAAAGTTAAATGCAGGCGTGTAAAACATGTTATGTCCTTTTGACTGTTTCACTTCGCTAAGTGAACCATATGCACACAACTAATGCCCTTAAAATTGGAATTATGTGATTGTACGAACGCAGTGAAGAGCATTTATTAACATTTAAAGACAGCCAGGTCAATACACAATGTACTCCAATAATAAATATGGTTTACATGTTATCACATTACAACCTTCGTGGATCACTCGTGACGCAGAAGGATTCTGATAACTTCTAGATGAAAATAGGAAACAATGAAGGCATAAATTTTGTACATAAATTTACAAGACGACTCGAGACCAGAGAGATTTCCTCGAGAATCGAGACAAGACGAGACATCCACACAATTTATGAGATAGAGATTTCTTCGTCTCATGGGCAACGCTAGGTATACCTTAATTCTAGTCACTATTAATAATATCATTGGAATAATTAATAATAAAAAAATGCAAATACATAATCATATAATAATAATAATAATAATAATAATAATAATAATAATAATAATAATAATAATAATAATAATAATAATAATAATAATAATAATAATAATAATGCTAAGTCAGCTTGCTGTACTAATCATAGAACTAGTTATAAAATACTAATCGTAGAATCCGTTGTTAAATGATTTGAATGACTTGATTTTCAGTTTTGCGCTCGTCTCAGCAGCCAGGCTATATAAGACGTGGACCTACAACTTGACGTGGGATCCGAACCAAATGAGCAACAGCCGGAAATCAAACCCGGATCTCCCACGCAAAAGGTCCGTACGTTAACCGCTTAGCCACGAGGCTGTTCAATTTGAATAACATCACTGCATAGAAGGAATAAGCATAACATTTGAACTAAAGATTTAATTACATATACCCTTTATGTTACATATGTTTTATACCCTTCATGAGTTCAATTTTAAACAAAGCTGAACGCAATTCCGAATCCCAACATGAAGTATTTTGGAAATATTTTGGCATCTTCCACAAAACACAGCTTCCAAATACCTCTACAAGACATCTGTGTTTGTACAAGAACAGTATACCTAGAAATATCTTGTAATTATTGTATGGCTTTTTAAAAGTAGAATTAATTAAAGCAAAGTAACAATAACATTTCTCGATTACTTCAATATATAATTTTTTTTTGTTTCATTTAAATGAAACAATGAACTTTTCCAGTACTGTGTACCCTGATTATGATTATGCCCTTTATGTTAAAGAAGACGGAAGATTGATCGAAGAGAACAATTATCAAAAAATGGTAAAATAAAAATTTGGAAGAAAACGGGAGAACCTCGAAAAATACTCATGAACACAGTATTGTCCACCACAGGCCTGGGATCGAACAAGAGACCCTCACCTCTGGGCCTCGATGGCTTAGTGGTAGAACTTTCAACTTTGGCGCGTTGGGTCCGTGGTTCGATCCCAGCTCGCGCCATGAGGTCTTTGTGATGGGCAAACACCGTGTGCGTGGTTTTCCTCGAGTTTCTCCCGTTTCTTTCCACTTTCTTCATTCCACTATTCCATTCATTTCTCACCATCATCGTCTTCTGTAGCCTATGCGGCATAACTGTGAGACGTAAAACTCGAAGATTTCATTTCATTTCAAGAGATCCTTCCTAGAGGTAATTGTTTTACCTTGTTCAGCCGTGGTCCCTAGTATATATAATTTGTAAATATCAAATGGTCTACTTTTGGAGAATTATCATAATACTAACTGCTTTTTTGCGTTATTATCACAAATAAATCAGTAGAACAAAGTGGGGGCAAAGTAAAGAGTCCTAAGAGTTAGGAACAAAATTGATTTATGCATTTTTCTTTTATTTTTTCCCAGTCTTCTAAAAAGGATCATAGAACATTAATCAGAGATAAATGTGTAATTGATAACTTGTCCTATGTGCAGTGTTCACGGACTACATATATGGGCAAAATAGGGTAAGAAAAGTCGTGTCGAAAAAAATCAATAAATTTTTGCACATAAAATATGGACATGTTTTGCTGTCTTCTTAATTTTCTTTTCTTTTCTTCCCCCGTGTTTATTCTGTTCCTTGCTTTCGTTTTAACTTAACACGAGATCTGACTGGAAGTTGTCAGGACCATATATAAGTGATCACGTTATCTTTGAAATGTTTTTCTTCCTTTTCTTTTTTTCTTTCTTTATTTTTCCAAGTAATGATACACTGAAAGAGGATGCAATTCGTCTCTCACATTATAAGAGAGCAAGCAAGTAGAAGAGACTACGGTTGTTTAGTTACATTCATCATAGCGAGAAACCTCAATTAAGGCATCGAATCGTTGTGGAATCTGAATAACATTGACATGTTTGTATCCCCATGAGTGCCTGCTCTCATATCATTTGTTTTCTTTAATTGCAGGTCCTTCATTTGTGATACAGCACACCATTAATCATTATCACGCGAACATATATATATATATATATATATATATATATATATATATATATATATATATATATATATATATATGAGTGAGGGCCACCAATCTACATGGTACCCATGTGCTCATTGAGCATTATGAAAAAGAATGAAAAGAAAAGGTCTCGCAGGCTTCAAACTGATCGAGTTACTATTATAACCAGTTGAATGAACGACGTGGAAAATTGCCAATGTGCGAAATCATTGCATAAAAATGGTATTCTTTAAAAATATAATAAGGTGACATGCGTTTTCCCTCAATGTATATTTTATTATGTGTAATTGCTGTTTCATTTTTGCTATTAAAAACGCTGCGACCATTGTAGCTCCATTATTTACTATATACAGTTTTTTTTAAATTTATTTTCTTTGGCTGAGTATGATGAAAGAAAAAGAGGAAGGCAGTGATCCATTTTCCCTACCCATTTAATGCTCTATCTCATTCAGTCAAGAACTTGCCTGAAGCTTATTCTTCTGTTATGGAAATTGATCACCATCACTAGAGCTATTACAGAGGTACGTTACGTGTAACAGAAGTAGTAGTAGTAGCAGCAGTAGTAACAAACTTACTTGCTTTACAATATCCCTTTCGAATGAGTGGCTTTCATTACTGTCATATTGTAAGTGAATAATTTTGAACTATGTTGTGATATCAAGATGCTGACTGTATTGACTACTTTTTCGTTCAAGACTCAATTTTAGATTAGAAATTTTGTGTATATAATTGAATAATTTTCTGAAGTTTTGTGTCTAAAGTTGCATATACTTCTAAAAAAAAAAAAAAAAAAAGAAAAAAAGAAAAAAAGAAAAAGAAAATGTTATGTAAATCAAAATAATATTTCATTACTTTTATTATCATTATTATTATTGTGTCACTGTCGCTCTGGACAAAACCAAGAAATAGTGGATTGAAGTATGACAAGTTGATATTTATAAATGCCTTGCAGACTATCCCTAAAATGAGACATTATATAATAATATTAGTGTAATTTTCATTACATTAAACTGAAATTTTAAAACGATAAAATAAACCTAAAATTATAATAGATTGTACTTCTGCAGAGGAGTGGATTTTAAAAAAGAAAAAGAAAAAAATAAATGTGATAGTGCCGAAAACGAATCCTATACGTTTGCTTTATTGTGATCCCTCATTTATCTTAATTTTTTAAGTGAATTCTTGATTCGACCGGGTTCCATTCCCGACGGGACACTCAATCGAAAAATTGTAAAAGCTTTTCCAGGCTAGCCATCCTGAGTAAGGTTTCCCTGGGTTTTCCTCATTCGCACCAGGCAAATGCCGGAATAGTACCTAACATATAGATACCATGCCGCTTTCTTTCCTTCCTCAATTCTTTCTTCCTTGTTTTTCCTCGGATAGTGTGACCACCGTAGGACGTTATCTCTCACGTGTAGATCCCCCTTATATGTAGATTAACATGGCCATAGATGCCGAAAGCCCAGAAATCTAATTCCTGAATCCCATTCTTGATTCGACACTGACACATTAATTTTCACCTTCTGCTTGTTGGTTTTTTGTCATTAACATATAAAATTCACAAATTTTACTGTACTTTTTTCTGCAATATTTATTGTTATTCGTAGTTTTTTGTAATTCATATATACACTCATCCCACGTTTTAATGGACTAAAAGGGGTCAATATCGGATTGATGCTGCCAATCGTCCTTTCCAAGCACGCACCGAGATATGCTTATTGGGGGGTCCAATATTACAAGCCACTACGTCTTTGTACTATTGAATGGGTATTATTCTCCACCCGAAAAGACGATAAATAATTGTAAAATTCTTCCACCTATATTTTCTGAAAAAAAAAAATTATAGAACTGGAATGTGTTTTATAAAAGAAAGAGTAGAGATGAAGTGCAAGATATCAAATTTTCATGCTATATCAATCACTTCTCCGTTAAACAATTATGGTTTTATGGCGAAAGTGTACTAATGTATGCTGAGTTAGGAAGTTCGGAATGCTCAATACTTAGGGTTACAAACTATCAGGAGTGAGAGGTGAATTTATTCCTCTGATATAGGATAAATATCCCTCCTTTTTTGATTAAAAAAACAAGTTCCAGGACAATCATAGTAAAAAATAGATTTTGATGCAACATGGTGCATATTTTTTGAGTTTCACAATCATCTCCCTTACCTGAATATAAAAGCGACTGACAACAGTAGAGTTAACTTCCTCATTTAACTGCTGATCTTCCACGATTTTCTACGCAACAGTTATTCCATTTTGATACAATTTATGTATGTTTATTGAAGCTCTCACATTATCCCGAATATTTGAAGTCAGTCGAAACCGAGCAGTTACCCCTTCCCAAATAAACACACACACAAACACACACACACATATATATATATACTATGATTTTTTTAAAAAATATTCTACAATATCTTTCGTAAAATTATACGATTTTGGCGAAATATGACGTAATTTTTTTTAGATTTCCAATCGTCTTTGCTGAAAAGTTCGAATGGACCAATAGTGAGAGAATGAATGAGGCATTTCCGTGAAAATTTCGTAACAATAATCCTGTTTCTGTAAAACATAATGTGTAGTTTGCTTGACATTGAAGACTTACTCGTATAATTCGCTGTTGTAATTAGGGAAAAATGGGCACTTAATCATATCTCCAGTTAACAATTAGATATATATCCTTTTCTCTTAGTTGACCATAAATTCATTGCTGTAGAATGGGTTGCATATGAGGCACGGCGCTTTGTGTCGACTAGCAAAATAATGTTTTTGGAATACTTAGGATACTCATTATTATTTACATAAAAAAAGTCAATAGGGATACTAGTAAATCTGGATCAAATTCTTATAAAACATGGTATGTAACCTTCCGGCTTAATCAATCATGAATCCAATAACTAAATATAGTTTTCAAATTTGATCCTCTGAAATATTCTTCCTATAGTAGTCACCTCGAAACCTTTTTAAAATTTAGTAGCATATTTTTTTTCCATTTCAGTTTGAACCTTATAAAATGAGCCGGTAATATCGAAGAGGGATAACAACGCGAATTAAATCGGGAATTAAATGAGTACGAAGTTACTTGTGTTTTCCTTTAGACATTGTAGTGAAGCAGGTCTAAAAACAGATTCAATCACACATTTTGATATTTTTAAGGCATTACAAAGATAGAACAGAACTTAACAAGCTTTAACCATAAATAATCAGGAATAGTGAACTGGTTTAATGAACTGGCAACAAAAAGAATATAACATGGGAATTCTGAAGCTTTTGAACAGATACAACAAATGTCTAAATGAAAGTGGTGATTATGTAGAGAAGTGAAGAAAGTTTCAGGTTTGTAAGAGAATTGTTTTCTCCAATAAATATTGAGCTTTTCATTTTGTATAATTGAACGGTCTTTATTTTCTGGACAACTCTGGTAAGTTCACTAATGGAACAAAACAGAACTTGAAAACCACATTAACTGACTATATTTTTCATCGATTCATTCATTAAACCTACGAATAAGCCTACGAAGATCAGTTAAATCAGTTCTGTTGTAATTAAAGATGCCAAGGAAAATCGATAAGGATAAAAAAAAATGATTCATCATCATCATAGGTATTCTGCCATTATTGGTAGGTTACTTGCCGCCACTGAGAAGCTTAATGCTCCACGGTCTTCCGATAACCTCTCCGTCTTTACATACTATTTTTCTGTTTTGATATGGTCCATTAACTGTAGTCTCCTTCGCCTCCTCCCTCTCTTTCCTGCCACCATACCCCCTGGCATGTCTCTCAAGATACAGTTCCTTCTTAGCCAATGTCCAACCAGCATCTCTTCCTCTTAATATTAATATCTAAAATTGTCCTCTTCTCCTCCACCATTTCTAAGACGCCCTCATTCATTTTTCGCTTGACCCAGCTAATTCTCACCATTTTTCTCCACACCCACATTTCCAAAACTTCGAGTCGTTTTTCGTTTTTGCTTAATGTCCATATTTCTGACCCGTACAGTACCCCACATGAAACATTTTATGAGTCGTTTTCTCAACTCTATTCATGGCCCCACAAAATAGTATTTTCTTCCTCCTAAAGACTTCTTTCACCATTCCTATCCTTGCTTTTATTTCACGTTCACACTTCCTATCATTACTAGTAATACTATCCAGGTATCGAAAACTAGTCACCTGTTCTATTTTCTTCCCTCCTACTTTCGTATGTGACACCGATCGCTTCGTTCCAATCAGGATGGCATTTGTCTTTCCAACATGTATCGCCGATTTCAGTTACATTTTCTTATGCAGACCCTCAATCAGGGGTAAAAGTGAGGGGAACGAGGGAGGACGCCATTACTCCACTTCCAAAAATATCTATAGCGTCTCCCCACTTCTAAAAAGAAGTACAATGGACAAAGATAGGCATTTGGAACGGCGTGATTAATGCGTCCCCATACCTTATCAGATCCACTTTTTATCCTGCTCTCAATGTTTTTACAATCTCTGGTAGATAATACAGAGTATCCAATATACAATGCAACCCGGAGTTTGGGATAGTGAAACTTTTGAACCTGAAGTGATACACATATAATAGTTATACCAAAATGAAGCCTTGTTCATGCATATATTTTTAAACTTGGAAGCAACGATTGAAGTACACTGGAAACCACATAGTGTTGCCAGATGTAACCGAAGGTGTAAATCTTTTTTTTTTTTTTTTTTTTGTGCAAAACATGTAAATTGACTCATAACTCATACGTATGGATGTTCTGTCGTTAATTTTCAGTTTGTTTAGTTGGAGTGGCTTTGAAACTATGGAGCAGAAAAATAATTTTTCATTTCCACCGATAACTAATCGGATGAGGCCTCTGTAAGGGGGAACTAGGGAAATCGAAGTTTTCATAAATTAACATTCTGAATTGGCAACAGTGCTGATGTTTCAGTACATCAAAAGGTGTGTTAAGCATCTGTCTACATCATGCAATTCCTGAAAACAATGAAAAACAAACTTTGAAATTATCATGATAAAACGTTTACTTACATGCCCCCGGCAACACTGCTACTATCAGAAATGAGTTACCAGCTTTACACTGGATGCTGGAAATGTCCCCAGTTTTGATTCAAACCCTGGTTCACACGTTTCACCAGGTTAGCAGCAACTTTACAAAGATTAAAAGTGTTAATGTTTTCAATGGCACTGCGAATGTTCGATTCCAGGTCTTGAATAGTTCAAGAATTGTTCTTGTATATCTCTTGCTTTAAATAGCCTCATAGAAATGAATAGCAGTGTTGCTGGGTGCATGTAAGTAAAAATTTCATCATGATAATTTCAAAGTTTGTTTTTCATTGTTTTCAGGAATTGCATAATGTAGACAAATCCTTAACACAGCTTTTGATGCACTGAAACATCAGCAGGGTTGTCAATTCAGAGTGTTAATTTATGAAAACTTCGATTTCCCTAGTTCCCCCTTACAGAGGCCTCATCCGATTAGTTATCGGTGGAAATGAAAACTTCTTTTTCCTGCTCGATAGTTTCCAAGCTACTCCAACTAAACAAACTGAAAATTAATGACAGAACATCCATACGTATGCGTTATGAGTCAATTTACATGTTTCACAAAAAAAAAAAAAAAATTGATTTGCATCTTCGGTTACATCTGGCAACACTATGTGGTTCCTATTGTACTTCAATCGTTGCTTCCTAGTTTAAAAATATATGCATGAACAAAGCTTCAGTTTGGTATAACCATTATTTGTGTATCACTTCAGGTTCAAAAGTTCTACTATCCCAAACTCCAGGTTTCATTGTATATTGTACATCCTGTATCTTTAAATTTTAAGTGCTTAAACAGTTGAAAAATTGGTCTCTCTATCTAAATCTCCCCCTTCAAATAAATAATAATAATAATAATAATAATAATAATAATAATAATAATAATAATAATAATAAAAACGAAAATTCTCTTACCATTTTCCCATAGACCTTTTTAACTCTTGAAATGAAAGTAATTTAACGCAAGAAATAAGTTAGGAATTACATTTTTACAGTAATTTTTCGACTGCTCTCAAAACTAAAACATTCAATTTTTAATCATCCCCGCATATGTAAAAAAAGAAAGAATACAAGAATAATATATATATATATATATATATATATATATATATAACATTTTTTCCAAACCTCTATATAAAGAAATTTATTACGCAGTGACATTTTGAAACACGGAGCTTGTAAATCACAGTCAAGTGGAATGCTCTTTTGTCGCTGATTACTTGCGGTCGTTGGTTCATTTGTCTTTGACAGTTAGCACACAACCGGCTCTGTCAAAATTCCTTTCGACAATAAACTCGTAACAATGGGAAAAGCTGGCGGTGAGTAATTACTTAGAAAACCGCGCAATGTCTCTTCTGTGGGTTCCATTTCTTCAGTCGAACGACTCTCTAAGAATAAAACGAAAAGGAAATAAAGAAAAAAAAATCTCTGCTTAATGATCGCTCAGTGTGGAAGAAGAAGTATCTTAAAGATTTAATAACAACAAAAACTACTTGAAAGAAGTTTTGTGTCTACCATGGCGTACGAATGTATACTATATTATAAACAGTTGGAGTTTCTCCTTTGGAAGGATAATTTTTTTAACTGGTAATTTCCCTTCGTTTTAAACCACAAACTTTAGATTGGAAAGCAGTTGTGTTGGCACTTATTGAAGAAATATTTAGCTATTTAGGTGAGGAACCAAAACAGTGTATTCATAAATTCTCTGCTAATGGCGTTGTTAAAAAGTTAATTATAAAATATTCATTAATCTAAATGAGGTATTAGGAAAATTTCGACTTCTGCAGTCATGTCGTAACTTCCTTCAAAACCTATCTTTACTTGAACAATAATACGCTATGGTTGTCTTACTAGCTTTGTGGAATATCTCTCAGAGTGATACAGAGCTATTTTACGTAGAAAGTGACGACCGGTACAATTGCGATTTTACTGTTATAAAATGTTAGGAAAGTACCACGAAGAGAAATATTATTGTATGGTAAATGTTTGTTAATTTTTGTGTATTTATAGTAGAAATAAAGAAGCATGGATTACAGTTGTTGAATTAGAGTACAGTAGGAAACAAAAGCTATTCGCAGCCCCGGAATAAGATTATCATGACTCAAAATAGGCTTTCAGTTATCCATGTTTATTTGTACATAATTATTTATTACAAGAAAGGATTTTTCCTCAGTAATTAATACAATATGCAGGGTGGTCCATTTTAATCTTTCCACGGGAATATCTCAAAAACGGTTGAACATAAATGAACCAACAAAAACTCATATAGAAAATAACATGAAGCACATTGAATAGTGTTGTCGTGGTGTCCCCCAGAGCGGCCCTTCATGGGAGCCCAGGGCTCAACTTTAAAATTTTAAATAGAAACATGGAGCGGGTGATAACTCATTCGTTAGATCTTTACAGACTAAAAGGCACTGTGGCAAAAGATTTTTCATATCAGACACCGTATTTAAAATGGCCGACAAGACATGGTGCCTTTATTAGATAAAACCTCCAGTACCACTAATATGAAAACGGTCGAACGTACATGAACCGAACATAAGCTCAAATAGGAAATGTCAAGGGACGGATCGAATGGTATTGTCGGGATGACCTAGGGTCGCCTTTCATTGGGTCTCAGGGCCCAACTTCAAAATCTTGAAAAGAAACATGAGTCGAGTGATACCTCGTTCGAAAGATCTTTAAAAACTAAAAAGTGCTGTGGCAAAAGATTTTTCACATAAGTCACTCTTTTTAAGATGACCACCAAGACATGACATCCGCATCAGATAAAACGTTCAGTGCCCATAGAATGAAAACAGTTAAGAATAAAATGAAAAAAAAATCGAATAGGAAATCACGATCACGGCTCGAGAATGTCGTATTTCTCATTATGTTACTTTTACTCTAATCATCTTTTTCTCTGTTGCATCATTGTCGAGCCTTGAAAATGATTAATACCCTCTGTGATTTGCCATACGAGTTTCATTCTGCTCCAATCGTTTTAATAGTAGTGGTGCTGGACATTTTATCTGATACAGGCACCACGTCTTGGCAGCCATTTTGAACACGGTGACCCATATGAAAAATCTCTTGCCACAACGCTGTTTAGTGTTTGAAGATCTATCGAATGAGGTATCACTCCACCCATGTTTAAAATTTAAAATTTCGAAGTTCGGCCCTTGGGCCCAATGAAAGTTGGCCCTGGGGATCACCGCGACAACACCATTCAATGTGCCCCATGGCATTTTCTATTTGAGTTTTTGTTTGGTTCATTTATGTTCAACCGTTTTACAGATATTTCCGTGGAAAGATTAAAATGGGCCACCCTGTGTATTGAAAGAACGTTACAATCCCCAAAAACAAAAGTAAATAAATCTATATATATAAAAGAGAACGTACAATATTTTGTCCGCTCATCACGCTAATACGGCTGAACCAATTTCTTTCATTTTTGGGGGGTTATTAGGATTTGGACCCTAGATGGTTTTTATCATATCACTTTAATTTTTAATTACCAGTGTCTTGAGATAATTGACCATTCAAGTGTCCATAACGTACAAATCCTTTGTTATTAGTTCATCATAGGTAAAAATAAACGTATTTATATGCAACCCGCATGACCGTGTCACTCGGCGGGTTAACATAAATGACAGGCGATATACAGCGGAAAATAGCTTGAATCTTCTGTTTAAAATTTTTTAATTGATTTGCTTATTTTTACAGACACTTTTACAATATGCCAGCACCGGGATGACCGCAGCGAAGCGGGGCGGGTTAACATAAATGACAGGCGATATCATGTTAAGATTTACTGCAAAATGACAGGCGATATACAGCGGAAAATAGCTTGAATCTTCTGTTTAAAATTTTTTAATTGATTTGCTTATTTTTACAGACACTTTTACAATATGCCAGCACCGGGATGACCGCAGCGAAGCGGGGCGGGTTAACATAAATGACAGGCGATATGGTTTTTATCATATCACTTGAAAGCGAAAAAGTAAAAATTATCTAAGTAACAAAGTTTATTGCGTTCCGGGGTGACCGCAGCGAAGCGGGGTGAACGCTGCTAGTAAATAAATAAAGAGTCTTTAGATACAACATTTTTTTTATTATTTCCTGTAAAATTAACATTTTAGAGTTACGACAATTTTATTTTGGAGGTTACGAATTGTTCTTGAAGTAAAATGTTGTATCGTTGTATGTAGTTGGTACTTAAGAGTGGGAAGTACTTGAGTTACTTGTGTACAGTTTTGGGAAGATGATATGGTAATAAATTGTGTTAGGAGAGATGATGGAGTACTCGAGTCGCCATAGGCCTAATTAATTGCTATATTTTGAGCT
Organism: Thermobia domestica; assembly: GCF_964235325.1. NCBI lineage: Eukaryota > Metazoa > Arthropoda > Insecta > Zygentoma > Lepismatidae > Thermobia > Thermobia domestica. The sequence continues at coordinate 163,574,330 of NC_137462.1, read as the reverse complement.
CCCTTGTGGCTAAGCGATTAATGTACGCGCCTTTGGTATGGAAGGCCTGGGTTCGATTCCCGACTGTAGCTCATGTGGTTCGGATACTAAGCTGTAGATCCACGTCTCATATAGCCTCCCTACTGAAAGCGACAGTAAAATCAAAATCGAATCAAATTTTGAGCTTAATTAACACGTTGGATATTTGATTATATGTTACTATTTGAAAGTTTCCTCTTATATATTCAAGATGTGTTCACGGTTGCCACTAAAGTTTAGTCGAATTTAGTTCAGTGTATTGACGCCATTCCATCTAGCCCAATAGGCACACTGATCAGAGATCGATTCTTAAACTTACAAGTTCTACTTGTATTAGTTCTTATAAGTAGTAAAGTGTTATGAAACACGTAGAAACGACTAGAACAATTGTAAAATTCTGTAATACTAGTTCCGTTGCCTGTAATTTTATGAGTCTTATTTATGTCAACGCTTTACATTTTTTTTAAAGACATGGAATCCACTAATGGAACACTGCATAGAAAGAATGTTTCTTGATTTCTTTTAATCGTGTTTCGTTCCATGTGTATCTGAATTAAAACCATAAGTTAGATCTCTATTTTTTCTGGGGGCACGTAGGAAAGGGAAGGTTTCGGGGTTTAACCTACTACCACCACCAACTAGAGCAAGATATGAAAAACTTTTACTATATTAGAAAATACAGAGGTTGGACAAAAAAAAAAAACTAAAACGTTTGCAAAAGTGTGAAAATCATAGCTAGTATGGTGTGGGGCCTCCTTTTGCGTCCAAAACAGCTTGGATCCGACGTGGAATGGACATATACAGCTCCTGAATCGTGGTGTGTGGAATTTTGTAGCAATGTTTCTCCAAAACATGCTCCAGTTCCGTAAGGGATGCTGGTGGAGGGTAATGAAACCGAACACGCCTTTCTAACTCAGACCACAATGGCTTAATGATGTTCAGATCTGGTGATTATGGGATCCAGGGGAAGTGTGATAGCTCCTGGTCATGCTCCTCAAACCATGATTTCAGCGTTTTTGCAGCGTGACAGGATACCAAATCATCTTGGTAGATGCCATTACCATCAGAGAACCATATTTGGGCCATGGGTAGAACCTGTTCCCCCAAAATGGTCTCATACGCCTTAGCATTCATCATTTCATGCAGGGCTATGATGGGACCTGCAGAAAACCACGATATCACTGCCCATACTCTAACAGAACCACCCCTATGCTTTACAGTTGGGAGCAGACAGTCTGTATCATAGGCCTGGGATGGTGTTCTCCATGCGAAAACACGACCGGTTGTTGGAAACAGGGTGAAGGTCGATTCAACGGACCACATTACGTGTTTCACTGCTCATGAGTCCACGTCTTGTGGCCCTTGCACCCCTGGATACACCTGTTCACATTTACTGTTGTGACCAGCGACTTGGCGATAGCGGCCCTGCCATGAATTTTCATTTTATGAAGTTCCCGTCGCACAGTTTTCGATGAAACCGGGTTCTATAGGCCGGAATTGAGTTCAGACGAAATTTTCATTGCAGTGGTCTTTTTAGCTGCTACAATCCTTTTTAGCTGCTACAATCCTTTTTAGCTGCTACAATCCCTATCTGACAGGATTATCTTTCGACCACTGTTGTGCTTTGTAGACGTCGTTTGCCCATGAATTGTGTATGCCCTCGTGACATTGGACACAGAGCCTTTCGATATCCCTTTTCTTAGTAGATTAATACCAAAGCGGTCTGTAAATTTCGCTTTAACACTTTCCATGGTGCCACCTGTGTAACGCCTTTCGTGAAGCCAAACCGCAACAACTAATCTTTGTCCAATGCTATATGGATTTATATCACACATTGTTGATTACTCCACCATCACTGCAAATAACTGCTGCCAAGTAGAAAACAGTAGAAAATAAATGAGCACGGAGAGCAATGTTGCTAGACGATGCCAAGCAATGTTACCAAACAAATGTGGGTAAAACCTAAAACCATCAGAAAACACAAATTATGGGTACACCCACTTCCGGACCACCCTGTATAGTTTGAAAATCTAAAAATACAAGGAAAAGAATTTGTCAAACCTAGCTTGCATTCTCTTCCTTGACGCTTTGCTACTGTAATTTACATAACAATACGAAGACCACTTTTATATCAAGGCGAACTTCATTTATCTACTTGTCGCACCGGATGGTTGAATGGTTAGCGATCGTTTCTTTCATATGGGAAATTTAAGTTTAATTTGGTGCGAATTGATAGTTCGGATTCTACGCCTTTCACGTAAATTCGTGGTAGAAAGACTCTCAAGCATCAATGAATTTCTCAAATACGAGATACTGGATGTAAGGCAAATAATTTTTCATTTATTGCATTGATTGCCCTCATAAATATTACTTTTTGCATTTTGCCATTTATGTTTCTTCACTTTTCTTTTCTTTCAATATGTCGACCTTTAAAAAAAATACTTTTTTTTTCATCACATAATGAGTCAATTTTCAGTTCAGACTTGTACAGAAGTTTGCAAACGTATGCAATCCAGCTTTCCAGTTGAATTCAATTGACTTAAGCATACCAAGTTGTAAATGAACTATGTGTATGATTTTAATGATCAAAACTTGAAATAAATGAATGTTGAATTTGAACAAGAAACATTAGCAAAAATTTATGACTAGAATCCTTATGAAAGTATAAAAAGGCGTGTTTTAAAAATAAGTAACTTTAAAGAACTGAAAAAGGAAGATTTACATATATATTTACATAAATTATAGAGCTACTGTTTTTGCATTAATGTGCTTTTACGATGTGCTGACTGTCATCCAAAGACATATTTAAAAGGATTAAACGGATATGTAGGGCTTGGTGTAGCAAATTCTTCCAGTTTTAACTGCTAGCTATATATACTATGTTAGAAGTTGTAACGTAACTTCAAATTTATTATTGGTATTTACTATCCTCTCAAAAATTCATATCAGCTCCTTCATTTTATCTTTTTCTTTCTTGATTTATTCTTTAAAAAAAAGCTAGAACATAAGCCAAAAAGAGAACAAATACTAGTGAGTAATCCGTTAAAAAAAATTATGATAGTAACTCAATAACCTTCTTAGTTTAGAGCTCAAGCACTATTTTCTATATATATAAAAAAAATCCTGTTGATTAAAGACTTGTTACTCTTCCACGTTTCCTTTCAAAATACTGTACTATACTTTACAAAGTGTTAATGAACTAGACCGTCAAACTGTAAGCTTTGATTCCTCACATCAAAATAAGAAAGGAAAAGTTCATATAGAACTGTGGGGAAAAGTGCATAGTTTCGGAGCTAGAGGCCGTCCAAAAGCGTGAAGAATATAGCATGCGGAATTTTGAACACGAGTAACCTTGACATTTCCCGACTTCTTGCCAATACATTCCGTGTTTACTGCTGTTAAGGCATACTGTTTGTTTACTTTGGACCCACCTTTAAGTCCGAGCATATCAGGGAATTATTTATGTCCTGTGGAGAATCTCTAAGGGCCCATCGCAGTCCAAGAATCCCTAAAGGCTCTTAAAACCTTTTCAGACCAGCCATTCTTACCGTTTTCCCTGGCGTTTTCTCATTCACACTAAGCAAATACCAGGATGTACCTAACATAGAGGTTCTAGATCTCTTCCTTCCTTTCCAAGGATTTTATAAATAGAGGATTTGCCCTAACAATAAAATATTGAAGCCATACGTCACAGTTTCGCCACCCCTACTCTGCCCACTCCGCCCAATAGGATCGCAATGTTTTGAGCCAACAAACATGGCGGAAATGAAAGTAGCCAATCAGACGATGTCGGAAACGAGAGTAGCCAATCAGACGTGCCGATGCTCTGTTGTTTTTTGGCTTTATCGATTTAATAGGATGAAGATACATATGGGCAGATCCTGTATTTATAACATCCTTGTTCCTTTCACATTTATTTCTTCCTTCCAGACTTCTCATGATACTGTTATCGCCAAGGGGCGTCATCCCTAATACATGGCGGGATTAAAAAAAGGACATACACGTCGAATGTCCAGAAATATATAGTTCCTAATCCTAATCCTAATCCCAGGGTGAAAATTCTTCTTGACAAATTAATCTGTGTTTCTGATTGCACAGTTCATTGACAAATAAATCCTACTTATGAAATCCCCTCTTTACGAGGTTTCGAATATCTCTTTAACTGATGGAATTTATTTTAACCTGTGCATACAAAGAAAAACTACCTGAATTCATTCTTTCAATGTCTTTTACTTTTAAGTTTGTCTTACAATTATCTACGGGAGGAGAAGATGGATGATAATGTTGGGATAACAAAAGTGAGAGGAAACAGGAGAACTCCAAGAAAATCCGTGACACACAGCGTCTGTCCACCTCAAGGCCAACTCAAATAGGAGCTGAGATTAAACCAGGGATCCTATGTGTTAAAGGTGAGCGCTCCACTATTGAGCCACAGCGGCCCCATTCTTACAATGATGTATATTATGTCATATAATTCATGAATAACTTCAAAATGTATAATTATAATAATTTTAGTATTACTAATATAGGTGTTACTGTTGGAATTGTGTTCGAAACAGCATTGCGACAGCTACCGCACTGTAGCAGTTGTTCATGGTGGAGGCACATTTCAGAGCTAAAGCAAATAAATTGAATATGCACAGGTCCTAAATTAGTATAGAAGCCTAAAATATCAACTATGTATACAAATTCTAAGTTGTATAATTTCTAAAGTGTGCACTGAGAAAAAAAAACGTAAAACTTATAACTGAAAAAGTATATTTTATACGTACTTTCCGTATAAGTGTTCCGAATAAACTTACTTTCCGTACGAACGAAAGAACTATAGGCTCTATAGGCGGTCAGGATCTCACATACAGAGGGGTGTATGTAACATATAGCTGACGTATGTCACATACGTATTTGTATGTAATATACAGAAGATTGTTACATGTCATACATCCTGCAACGCCATGACATAACACCTAAGGACAGTGCGTATGTAGCATATGGATAACGTATGCTCCGTACCGATTTCTGTAGTAAACATAAGGATTCCGTTAATATACCACTCTTCGGATAACGGATTTTTCTCTGTGTGTGTAAGTTGTAAGATGCAGAAGACCAAAATTTTTACCTATGCTCATATTTTTACTACTTATCCACATAGCCTTTATGAACGTTATACCATTTACTATTAAAAGTGCCAATCCAATGCAGGAAGGTGTCTCCGTTATAAAGTACACTCAGATCTTTCACACCTCCAAGCGATAATCATTGTTGGCCGATATCAACTTGTGTGGCATCCATGAGTCCGACTTTGACATCTTGCAGATTGCGCGGAACCACCGAATGGCAGTGATATGTGCCTAACTTGCCTGCAATTCCACGAACATCTTCCCAACGATCCCGATCCAGTGGTGTTCCTGAGGAGCATATTAGAACATTCTGTTGGTTTGTGGCCACGTGGCGCCTTATTCAGTGTTGTATCACCCTAACAAAATTTGACAAAACAACAGCGTTTATTCACCACTCCCGGCCCAAATGAAATGTTAATAGTTTCGTGCCTAGCTCCGAACCTGTAAAGGAATATCCTTTACATAATTGTGCGTTTTCCATGCTGCATTTTCCACAGAACTCTGTTCACCAAGACACTGCCTTCTGTCTGACTGGACATCCCAGTCTGTTTGTGAACACGTACATCCGGTTAGTGACACTGTAAAGGAGTCGCCGTGGCTCAGTGGATAGCGTTCACCTCTGGTGCATAAGGTCCATAATTCGATCCCAGTTCACACAAAGGAGACTTTATGGTGGCAAACACCGTATGCGTGTTTTTTCAGGTATCTCCCGTTTTCTCCCACTTTATTCATTCCACCATTGCATTCATTTCTCATAATCATCATCTCCTTTAGCCTAGCCTCCATAAATATTGGATGTAAAACTGAAAGTGACATCGTACGCGTGATCTCGGTCAATCCATTTGTCGCACTACAGAGGGTGGTTTTCCATGACATTTCAATCGCATCAAGAAAATATTTTGCAATGGGGAAAGAAGAAAGTAAGAGAGAGTACTATTATCAAATAACTTTCTTCTAAACCTTCTACATTCTCCTGATATAGCTTCCCTTTTAATTTAACGCAATATCTGCTTTTAAACGTAACGCTCTAATTTCAAGTACCTCCTCTCCCTCTGGTGTAGGATTCATTAAAGTGTATTGTTATTATAAAAGTCATATAATCTATATACATACTTTTAGCTAGTGACTGTTTTTTAAACATTTTAATTATTTTTTTCTCGATCTCCTCCCAGCCGAGAGAAAAACAACAACAATGAAGCATTTTGCGTCACGATCCCTTCCCTTTCTATGGGCACCCATGCAAAAGGAGACATCAATCCAAAATCAAAATAGCATACTTTCTCTCTCTCTCTCTCTCTCTCTCTCAATCTTTCTATATATCTCGTTGCTACATATGCTACAGGCATATCACGTCAATGTCAGAGCAACATTTATTAATTTGTTTTGTATGTGTGTCTGTAGCAGATGAAGTGGAGTGACTCCCCGAGGCGCCATGCTACAGTTGAAGTAACGCTAAAAGGGGGAGGGGATGGGGTGTTGTAACTGCGTGTGTCTGCCAGGAGAGAAAAGAAGAGAGATTGGGCATCCGAGCTACAAGACACGAGAACGCAGCAATCACACCGGCCCAATGGCTGAAAGTGGCGGCTTGACCTCCTTCTGTTTTTTTACGCTTCACTTGTCTCCAATCAACATTCTCAACATTAATACTGACATTCACAACAGACAGAAAGTATGCTTGGTATTAACACACACTACTTCCTTTCCCATATAATGTTCTTGTAACTTTTTTCTCTTTTGATTATTATTATTATTATTATTACGCAGATTGTTTAGGTGGTACTACTTCTTGTCATTTCTCCTGAATAATTAGGTAATACAATAATTCTGAGTACCTTGGGTAATGAATAAATAACACACTGGGTCTCTTATTATGCAATATTAATGTATTCATAATTCACTCGTGTTCAAAGGTCATGCATTTTACTGTGTACGTAATAAATAGAACTGAATTTTTGATAAGTTTGCGACTGTGTATTTATGTATGTAAAATCACGGCTTTAGGCGATGTGTTGAATGCAGACTCTCTTGGTGCAGGTTTACATTTTTCACCTTCTCGTAGATAAAAATGAAAAGCAAAAGTTAATTAACTTTTCATTATGTGCACGATCCCGTAGTATATTCGTTGTTGACACACCTTCTTGAGATAACCGGAAAACTACTGAATCAGATGAAATGATATAAAAAAAACTTAAATATCTAGTTTTACGTTCCATAGTGTTATGTCCTTTAGGCTAAAGGAGTGAATGATTTCATGTCGTACCAAAAAAAACCGGATGGAATGAGAATGTGGGAGGATATGGTAAAACCTCGATAAAAATACACAGACACGATGCTATTTACCACAAACTCATGCATGGCCTAAATACTGAAATTAAGTGGTGACGAATTCCGGTCTATAAAACGACAATGTAAGTGAATATGTTGACTATTATATGACATGTTAAACTATATGGTATTTTGCTGAATTTTAGGATTTAAAAATAAGGTGTCTGCCATCCGGACAGGCTATAAATCCATATTTTATAAGATATATTTTACTTTTAACATGAAACCTTTAATAATAAGTTGTAAACAATTCTGAAACATTCAGAGCCTGCTACGACAGCAACAATACTGAATTCTAATCTAATCTAACCTAACTTTTAGATGTGTCGCGATGACTTGGGCGGGTGTTCAGTAAAGTGTCTCGTAAGACAAAAAATGGAACGAGAATCCGCCAGCAAAGTTCTTCGTGAACTGTATCTCCCGAGAGTTGGTAAGTGCTATAGTTTGACTAGTTTCATTTCTTTGGTGAAGTTGACAAGATGTTGGTAAATGATTTGCACGTATCGGTAAAGATAGCTTAGATTGAGGGAGAATGCTTTGTTTATGATTTATGATTTAGATTTCTGGGCTTTCCGTATCTATGGCCATTTAGCCAGTCACATTTAAGGGATTCACTATCCGAGCAAAGGGAAGGAAGAAAGCGGTCTGAGACCTATATGTTAGGTACCAGTCCAGTATTTGCCTGGTGTGAATGAGGAAAACCCAGGGAAACCTCATTCAGGGTGGCTGGCCTGAAGCAGAGTTTTACACTTTTTCAACCGAGTGCCTCCACCGGGAATCGAACCCGGGACCGCTCGCACCGAAGGCGATAGCGTTAGCCACTACGCTACGCGGGGCAACTGAGAATGTTTTGTTGTTGAGATCACGCGATTGTAACCTGTGCAAACAGTTGTTATTGTGCGAGTAGATAAATCTGGTAGGTTTGGAAGTTGATACTTAAATGTCTCATTTCTATTTTTAAAAAAAATATCAGAGCATACGAAAGTTCACTATTGATAGAAGTTTTTCATAATATAAGATGATCAACAAGATCAATTCGGAAAGTTGATAAGGTAATAAAGTTAACAAAGCTGCAGAACAAGTTCCATTGAAAATGAGTAGATTATTGAACTAACAACTAAGTGTTGTATTTTGTATTAATTAAGTATTACTCACACAGTCACAAATTAAGTATGATATCCTTCATTATATAATATCTTTTGACATTCTTATATACTTAATAATTGTGAATGAAGTACGAAAACGATTACTGCCATAATTTCAGAGATTAGAAACCAATAAGAAAAAATAAATCAGAAATTTGATTCACTTGGAAGCCGATTTCATTTTTTTTAGTTAATAATAATAATAAACCTGCCAGTTGAAATCTGACTACAGTTTTGTCACAAATTATAATAAGAGAGTTCACCTCCGGTGCGTGGGGTATTTGGTTCGATCCCAGCTTGCGCCAAGTGAGCTTTGTGGGTTTTCTCGGCGTTCTCCCGTTTCCTCCTACTTTCTTCATTCCACCATTTCATTCATTTCTCATCATCACCGTCTCTTTTATCCTAGCCTGCATAACTGTGTGACGTAAAACTTAAAGATTTCATTTTAGATTATAATGATAAGCATTTCAGCCAGAATTTGCAAAGAATCAGACATCTATTAAGTATATGATAGTGCATTGATAGAACGGTCACCTGTTGTACACAGATTTCCGGATTTGATAGCATAGAATTAAACCTGGACCATTGTACCAAAGGTGCGGGCTCACTAGTGTTGTAAAAAAACGGTTTTTTTTTTCTGTGAAGTTTTTTTTCAATAAAAAACATCGTTCTTTTTCATGTTTTTTTCAAATGTCTGTTTTTTTTCTGGCAACTATTATTTATTGATTTACGTTGCAGATTATTGAAATAATCAACAGAACTTGAGTCGAAGCCCTCGTAACTTACAAATCTTTTGTTTCTTTGTACCTATATACTAGCAAAAATTGTGTGATTACTCCTTTCGGCCCGAGGTCATTTTTGGCGTTTTCCTACATTTCCAGTTAGTGACTTATTGCTCAAAAACCATTCATTCGATTGGTATTGTTAAGGCCTTGTGTTTTAGAAAATGGATGTGACTATTTTTTGGTGTAAGTTGCATTACAGTGTTGCCAATGGGTGGGAAATTATTGAGGGAAATGTAGGGGTGAAAATTTACAAAAATATCCCTAACCGAATTTTATTTTATTTTATTTTATTTTATTTTATTTATTTATTTTTTTTTGTATCTAGTACCACTCCTGCTATATGGGTTCAAATCACCTAAAAGAATCTTTGGTGTGTTGACAAGGTACAGTGAAATCCTGAAGTCGCTTGCTTCCATCCAAAGAGGGAAAGAAAAAATTCTGTCATACACATGAAATTTTGACACTTTTTACGCCTCACAAGCAAAAATCAAATATGCCGGGGCTACAGCTTCTCTAATTGTCCTATTGAAACTTTTTATGGTGCGTTCTGTAGGGCAAAGAGGAAGCTTTTAGGTAGTGGTACGTTTGTTTCAATGTAGCCAGTAAGAGGGTAATAATAGAGGGGAAAAGGGAAATTTTCCGAATTTTTTACGTGAAAGCGGGAATTAATTGTTTTGGCTGGAAATACTGCCATCAGACAGACGAAAACTATCTGAAAATAAACCTTAGTACTCCAAGAATATATCCTACAAGTATCATGGCGATATATAACAAAGTAAGCAAGAAATTAAAAAAAATCTCATTCTACCTCAGAAATTCACCATTTTCTTACCATTTACAGAACATGGTTTATTATAAACCTCAACTGTACTTTCCCTAATTATTCTAGTGAAACTTTTTATGGTATGCTGTGTAGGCTAAGGATGAGGATGTTAGACATTGTTACATTTGTTCGAATGTAGCCAACAAGAAGGAAATAATAGAAATAAAAAGGGATTTTTTTTTTCAGAATTTGCTCCTAAAATCTGGAATTAAAATTTTCTGTAGCTGGTAACATTGCTACCAGACAGACGTAAACTATCTTAAATTAAACATTGCTACACCACTAATATATCCTACAAGTATTATGACGATATTTAAGGAACAAAACTTCTAATTACCAAAAATATATTACGGTAAACAGAAAAGTAGGGAAAAACTAGAAAATCAAGGGTTAGAACCTAAATACGAATTTTTTGTGCGTTCCCTAATTACCCCATTGTAACGATCTGTACTTGCGTTTGTTACGTAAGGACAAATGTTCGATTGGCGTAAGTTGACTTGCACTCGGACGTATAGTTACGGATTTATAAACAAACATTTCTAATTTTTTGCCCAAATTTTAGGAAAATTTAATTTCCCTAATTAGCATCACTGCGCGCAGGCCCGTCTAATTGATGTCAACAGTTAGGTATCCATCCGAGGTATCTACCTAGCAAGTCTTAAGGAGGTCTTTCTACTACGAAGGAAGCTACAAGGAAAAAAGAAGTAAAGGAAATACGAAATCAGAAAATTCTCGAATTTTTGACTGGGGTGAAATTTGAGAAGGAAATTCGACACCAGAAGAAAAAAAATAATATGATAAACTATAGTTTAACCATATTTTGAAAGAATAATATCCCGATATCTTAATTAGTGTCCACACAGGAGTGGATTAAACAAATGACACACCCGTGTGTGCCACTTTGGCCACCTGGGCCACCAAGTATACATTTGATTACATTTTTTGACTACTAATTCGTGTTGTTGTTGCAGTTATAGTCTCGACTAATAATAATATCGTTGTTGTAAACAATAACTTTATAAGGAAAATTTTCTCTTCTTTTTACATCTTAGTTCCAACACTGTTGGTGAGAAATGCAGGGTGTTTCAAAATGAATTTTGGGGTTTTAAGTCTTCGTAGTACAGTACTTATTACATTTTACGTACAATTATAAGCAATGCGTCAAGTAAAAGGGCACCTCAAACAGTCTTTGCTACAATTGTTCAATGTGAGATTCATTCGTCACACGGCACACATCTAGTCGATAGGCGAGAAAGGCCCATAAACTTTCCGCCATATGGCACAAAACATATTCAATTTAGGGGAGTCTCGTTTCAACTGTACCATCTCCTGAGGATTTGCTGACGGCCAGATACAAACATTATCAGTGTTCACATTAGCTCTTAGGTGAAATGTCGATTTATCACTGAAGACGACACGATCCAGAAAATCTTCATTGTTATGCAGCAATATTTCACTTGCGAAATTGGCACTTAAACCGTAGTCTGTAGGCTTTAGACCTGTAGCAATTGCAAACGATAAGGACGTAGTTGCAAGCGTCTTCTTAATATTCTTCACACAGACCGTTGCACTGTACAGATTCAGTCTTTATTAAAGCACAAAAAAAAAAAAAAAAAACTTTCTGCTCTCTAGTCTACATCTTTGCTGCTTGCTCTTTCTAACGGCAGGCAGAAGAAACAATGCACGTACATGCGTGAGTACAAAACTGTTTGAGTTGCTCTTTCATTTGATATAATATTTATAATTGTAAGTTAATTGTAATAGATACTACAAAGTTTCAAAACCCTAATATTAATTTTGAAACACCCTGCATTACTTCAAATTGTGTCATCCTATATTCATGTCTTGTATATACATATCATCAGAGCTGGCCCTAGGCAATTTGTCGCCCCGTGCAATGGCATAATTTGCCGCCTCCCCTTCTATAGAAAGAATAAATCTTAAAAGTCATGATTTTAACTATGCGACTCCAGCAAGAAGGGGAGGGTAAGTGCAGTCGCACTCAGAAAGGCTTAAATACTTACTAAAAATGCAATCCCCTTGTGTCTGTTTTTTTTTTCTTTAAATATTAATCTATTATGTTAGTGAAAGTAAAGCAAACACACCTGCAGAAGAAAGATGGTAATCCTTTTTATAGAATTCACTATCGAGCTTCAATCTCAATGTATCAGTTTGCAATTCCAGTGCAACTAGCTCTTTTATCTTTATTTCTTGATTTCTCTTTTATATCTGTTAACATTTTTTAAAGAACTTGTTTCTATCTTCAATGATAAGGAACTTGTTTCTGACAAAAACACGACTAGTTGTCATATCAAAACTGTGATAACTTACTAAATGGAACAGATATTCACTACTATTCGAGAATTGAATTCTTGCATTTGGCAACAATCAAGCAATTTGTGCTCGGATTTATTCGACCATTTGCTTTAGCATTGTCCATGTGGCCTTAAACTAATGCAACCTAAACATAATTTATGAATGTAGTATTCAAATAGAAGGTCAGCTTAGTAAATGTAACTACCATCATCATGAAGTCTGTTTCCAACAAGAAATATTTAATTTAAATAATATACTTATGACAGATTTTGCCGGACCATCCAAACTTGCCGCTCCACGCAAATGCACGTGTTGCATATATGGTAGAACCGGCTCTGCATATCACACATATCCTGTCGACAAATTATTTATATATGACATTTAGAAAAATACTATTAGGCAAATTAGTATTAGTTTTTGTCTTTAGACAAGTTATTTGAATTTTATACTGTTCGCAGGGGTGCCCACAAGGGGGGACTATGACGCAAACTGGGTCATTGAAATATTTGGGGGGGGCTAAATCTATATAAATATGTTTGAGAGGGTGTAAAAATTAATCGAAAAGATTTTTTTTATGGAAGAACACCTACGGATATACAATTCAGGGGGGTGCGTCATGGACCTGAGGGGGGGTGGGCACCACTGCTATTCGTGACATTATTTTCGTACTTATTAAAGGCCTGCTTTCACGAAAAAACAAAATTTCATTTCTACTTTTATTTCTTAGTTGATATTGATGAAAACTGCTGAAACCCGAATTGTTAATAGATATGGTATTCATGTAAATTGTAAAATATTTGTAGCGTATCAGTATCTAGCATTTAATTTATGTTGCATTTTACGGTGATTATACCTACATACAAATATTTAATACTTAAATAGACGTAAGATGCATTACAAATGACTATTTGAAAAAAAACGAAATTTAGAAAAAAAACGAGAGGCGATGTTTTTTTTCTAAAAAAAACGTACATTTCTGAAAAAATACGAACGGTTTTTTTTCTATTTACAACACTAGGGCTCATCACTAGACCGGCGAGGAGGGCCACATGAGCTTCATGGTGAGACATTTATTTTGTCTCTTCCACAGTGAGAAGTTTTTAGTTTTCTTCTTCTTGCAATTTCGTTACCAATTCTATGCCCACATTCACCTTCATTTAGTAGCAAGCAGAAGAAAAGTTTATTTTGAAGGCTCTTACAAAGAGTTATGATGTCTACTCCGTAGTGGTTATGCAGATACCGCACGTGCCTTTCGAGGGTTCAATTTCGGTGGAAGCTCATGTGGCTCTCATCCCGCCTTAAGCTGTAGGTCCACGTCTGGTATGGTCTCGCTAATGAACAGGACGCTAAACTCAAATCCAGTACTCAGTCCAATCCACAAAGAGTTATCAAAACGCCTCATCAAAGTGTAGTACCGGTACATCTTCTAAGACGTACCTGGAAGATAAAAAATATTTCCCATCAACATCGACAACCTTCTGCCAACGTTCTGAAAGGACATGGATTCCATCTCGGTAGAACTTTCTGGGTCGTGAAGCGAAGAAGGTATCAAGTGCATTTTGCACCTCTAGTATGGATTTGAACTGGTATCTTCTAAGGTTATTGTCCACAGAATGGAATAGATGATGATCCGACGGTGCAACGTCCGGGGAGTATGGCGGATGCAATAGTATTTCCCATCCAAGGCGTAGAATGGTATCCCGGGTCATCCTTACCACGTGGGGCTTATTGTTGCCCTGTAACAGGAGTACCGCTTTGCGATTCAGAAGTGCTGGCTCCAGAGTTTTAAGTTTTTCTTGAAGACGGATCAACTGCTGACAGTACACAGTTGCATTGGCTTTCCGAACAGCTGTTAGCAGTTTCCGATACACGATGCCGCGAGTAGTCCACCAAACACACAGGAGGACCTTCTTCTGGTGCAGTGCTGATTTCAGCTGTTTTGGAACCGGTTCATGGGACGCTAACCAATGATGACGGCGCCGTGGAGCTTCCTATATGACCCACTTCTCATCACATGTGAACACTCTGTCCAGAAATGGCTCTTTCCTCAGACTACACAGCAAAGAAACACAGGTGTCCCTCGCGTTGCCTTCTGGCTCATAGTCAAATCATGTGGAATCCATCGATCCAACTTGTAGTGCTTCCCAAGTTGACGGAGATGCTGCCGAATTGTTTCACCACTCACACTGAACTGTAGTCCCAGTTCCTCACATGTCTAGCCACTGTTCGCCTCAATTGCTGGATAGTCTTTCATTTTGTACATGTGTTGGTCTTGCGACACGTGGTGCGTCTTCGTGTGTTTCGCCACCGTCCTTAAACTTGTTAAACCACCGCTGCACTGTCCGCGTAGTCACGACTCCCTCAGCAAAAGACTAGCATATCTTCCGCCCGCCCCACGGCAGCGGCGTTTGACCCCAGTTTAAACTCGTAGGACAGCATACACGTCCTTGTGACGCTCTGTGAAGGTCCCGTGTTCACTCTGTCCTTACGCAAGTTCTTGGTGTAACTGAACTGCCACAACCAGGTAGTATGTTCGATATACCTACACCAATAACTGACCTTCGCTTTATCTTCATTCGCATTCAACTTACGGTGTAAGTGCCAATTAAACACAGACCGCTACAAAAAGCGACAGAACTTTCTAAGTTACATTTATAATTCAAGACTGAGAATTTGGTATACAACCTATTTAATTCTTCATGAAAAGACCAGAAAACTTTGTTTTTCTGAAGGGAGCTCAAATTAAATGTAATGTTAAGATCCATCTATGAACACGAACAAAGTTTCGAATAAATTTTGATATGAAGTACTGTACATGTTTAATCGTAATTATTGGTCAACCTTTTAATGAATATTCCTTTTAGCGAGAGGTGCAACACTGACGTTTTCGCTTGAAAATCTAGAAGAGGAGGAATCCTAGGTTTGAATTAATCGCCTATCGTAATTTAATTTTTTCTTGCTCCTCTCTCAGTTCTCAGTAAATTCGTAGATGGGAAAGGTTGGAAATCGTACTGATGTATCTATCTCTACTGGTGCCCATATATGGAACCATGGAAACCGTACTGATTGATCTATACATGCTGTTATCCATGCATAGAAATCCTACTGAGTGGCCTATCTTTACTGGCACTTATGCATGGAAACTTGTTAGCGTATAACAAATATGTTATGTCAGTGATAGCAAAATATTTTACAGTAATAATGATATTTATAATTTCGTCTTTTACATTAAGGGCATACCTGCAAGATATTTATCTTATTTTGGTTTTGGTTTGGATATTACTACAAATAATAGTAAGCTTTTTTATTGGTATTTTAGTTGAATGCTATGACTTGATTTATTTTAAATAACGTAAGCTCTATCCTCCAAGTCATTTGCTATACACTTTAAAATATTTCCAAAATTGTTTCGTTTACAAGTGCTTATCCTTTGGTGTTCAAATGTACAACGATAGCTTTGAGAATGATATAAAGAATACTTGTTGACGAAGCAAAGCAAAAAGAGCAAGTTCTCCAGCCAGTACAACATGAAATGAGGCTCTAATAATTTGACGTATGAAATTCCTCTGCGTCTCCGCAGCACACAATTCTTTTTTAAAGAAGTCCACAAAGTAGGGCATGCAGAACCATAAATTAAAGACGCATTAATTACCACGCAGAAAAAGAATTGCGTAAAATGTCTAATGATCTTAACAAATTTATATTGCACACGTATACATACATACATACATGCATGCATATACATACACAGTACGACCAGCCATAACCACAAATTGGATGACAGCTACCAAAAGGGCGACTCGTGACCAGACTGAAGGCAGGAAAGAAAGGTGAGAGGTTGCGTCGCCACACACAAACACACTCTCACACACACACACACACACACACACATATATATATATATATATATATATATATATATATATATATATATATATATATATATATAAGATAGTAGATAGATAGTCATAACCAGCTTGAAACTCGGGAGCAAGTTTTCCCCTTGATGACGCAGATCATCAACAGAAAAGCAAACGGGAATCCTTTCCACTTCATTTGCCTTTCTTGATGTCAAAACATAGCTTTATAGTAAGAAAAGGATTAGGTTTCTTCTGCATGACCTGCTCACAGAAACCACCAAAAGGAAGTACTTACATTATATTATATATCCGTTTAAAAAGAACTGCAATGTCAAAAGTTACAAGCTGGAAAATATTTCGAAAATAAACTTTTTTTATTTTCTTTCCTCTATTTTGTAATAAATACGCGTATGTAGGTAACTTTGAATTACGATCAACAGTATCACATACCCCATTTCTCTTCTTATTTTTATGTGCACTTTTTCCTTTTTTTTTTTTAAAGGGAAAAATAAATGTTGAACTTTACTGGTATCCTTCCTGTCAAAGTTAATTACGGTCAAAAACGTACGAAACTTCCAGAACCAGTACCAGTTTCCTTTGTACTATCTCTCTCTTTCTACATGCAAGTACCTTCATGTATAATTAAGTGATATGTAATACAAATAAATGTAAGCAATGTATGTTATCGTATATGTAGGTGAGGTTACTAAAAAAGACAATAGCTACATATAAATTGCTGTTGTTATTCATAGAACAATATGCATTGTGACATTTAATACTTTGTGTTAAATACCGTATTGTGTTTATTTTAACTGTATGCTTACATTTAGCACTTCTCGGCTAACTACGAATAGATATCAAGGACAGGTGGTGTGTTCAATACTGAAATAAATATAAACATAAACAAACATTCTAGAACAGTGGTTCCCAACCTGAAGAGCGAGGAAAGGGACGCAAGATACTCACAGAAATTAACTACATTCGTAATTAGAAATATTAACGAATGTTGTAACGAAGAGGTGTTAAACTAAATACCGTACCAATTCCAAATAACTATTGAGTAATAGTTGCGGTTCCATAAAGAAAGAATCTGATAAATAATAATAATAATAATAATAATAATAATAATAATAATAATAATAATAATAATAATAATAATAATAATAATAATAATAATAATAATAATAATAATAATAATAATAATAATGCACTAGAATAGCATGGTGGCAGCAGTGGATCAGTAGTAGAGTTCACCTCTGGTGCATGGGGTCCTTGGTTCGATCCCAGTGGCGCCAAGTGAGCTTTGTGGTGGACAAATATAGTGCGCGTGAATTTTCTCAGGGTTCTCTCGTTTCCTTCCACTTTCTTCATTCCCCATTTCATTCATTTCTCATCATCACCTCTTTGTTTAGTCTACCCACCATAATCGTGGATGTAAAACTGAAAAGAGGTAGAATAATATGCGAAAGTTTTGCTGGAAATTTGAGAATTTATTATTATTATTATTATTATTATTATTATTATTATTATTATTATTATTATTATTATTATTATTATTATTATTATTATTATTATTATTATTATTAATGAAGATTTGAAAATTTAATCTAAAATCATAAAAGTGGTCAGACCAACGAGCGGCAAGTGAAGTGTGTAGTTTCATGAAGGGGTGTGGGGAGCATGCATGGCTCACGAAGGGGGCTTCAGGTAAACAGGGTTGGGAACCACTGTTCTAGAAGGAAATAAATAAAATATGTATATAATGAAGAAATCTTTCTGTAGTTTTGTTTTATTTTAGTTTAACTGTTATGCCATTAAGACTAAAAGAGACGGATATTTAATAAAAAGGAATAATTGGGAAATTAAACTTTCTGTGCTCTCTCACCGGGAATCGAACCCGGGACCGCTTCCAGCAAACCTTTTTGTACTTGGATTAAGCACTGAAAACGAAATGAAATTTTAAGTTTTACGTCCCACGATTATGCCGACTAGGCTAAAGGAGATGGTAATGATGAGAAATGAATGAAATGGTGGAATGAAGAGAATGGAAGAAAACGGGAGAACCCCGCGGAAATCCACGCACATGGTGTTTGTCCACTACAAAGCTCACTTGACAGAAGCTGGTTTCGAACGAAAGACCCCCATGACCAGAGGTGAATGCTCTACCACTGAGCCACCAAGGACCTTGGATCATGCACTGAATTTGTACATTAGAAGACTCTTCCACCATGACCTTCAATTCTTTCACTTGATTTCTAGGTTTCGTAAGTAATAGGAACTGAATAAAACGGTATCCCAAAAACAAAATGGTAAAAATAAAAAGAAAGCCACGTTGTGCTTTCGGTAAAGCCTAGGTACCTCTAAGGAAGAAATAGGGTAAACATTTAGTCTTAAATTTACCTGGTTGATTAGTTAGTTTAAAGTTTAGCGTCCCATTTTCAGCACTGATGCTAAACAAGATGTAAACCTAGGCCTTAACGTGTGATCCGACACATGTGCCACCGCCCAGAATCGAACATAGGTCTTCCGTAATGAAGGCGCGTACTCTAACCATACACATAAGTGATCATGAGAAAGCTCTTTCTTAAATTTACTTTAAAATTGAAAGTTAAAGTGCAAAATGGTAATCAGCTGATATTATTATCAGTCATACTTAATGAGCTTGGAAGAAAATATTGTACTAGCGTATAGATTTGCGAAGAATCGATTGCCTTTTCAGAAAAACCATTACAAAAATGGCTAGCAAATATATTTATGTAACTCCCTTGCAAAATACAATCCAGTGTAACATTGGAAAATGAGAGAGAGGTTAAAATTAAATTGAATAATTATTGAAAATGATATAACAATCAATATTGATAGTGTCTTAATTATTATATATTGGTATTCTACCTGACTTTAACACTGGTAACCCAACCCAGATCAACAGCAGCAGTTCGGACAGTAAAACACATGGTTGAAGTATTTTTATAGAACTGTCGCACAAATGACTCTATTGTAAAAGTAAAACAATGACGGCTATTAATTGGGGCTATGGGCTGTGAAATGTTTTTATTCCCAAAACTTTAATTGGGAATGTTATTATTAGTATTTTTTATCAGTGTTATTTTTAATGAAACAAAAAATTTACACTCACAAAAAATAAACAAATAAATAAAATAAAATAAATAACAGTATTTGAGAAATATAGTTGATTGAACGCTAGTGCCATCTGTAAAACAATTCCATAAAATACATGAAGCTTTCATACGATTGTCCATGTAGCCGTTGCACATCTCTGTTGTGTCTGTTCTTAATTTACATCGAAGTTGTGACAGCATACTTGACAGCGACTCTTTGTCAGTTTACTTAAGGATTTTACAGTATAAAAGTTTTTTTCTTTTGCTTTTACATCTCAGGATAAGGGCAATTAATGAAAATAGTTGTGAAAGGATTGGTGGAAGTGGAAGGGAATGGGAAAACAGACACGATGTTGACCATCAGAAACTCAAATGGCCTGGATTCGCACCTGAAGTCTCTCACACCAAACAAGAGTGCTCTACCGCTTTTTGTAAATCGCTCCAACCAGGGCATTTGTCTTAATGGTGATCTAATAAATCTTTTTTTAAAAATATTTTTCCTAATCCAACAAGACAGGGACACGAACACAGAGACATTGAAAATAATTAAAAATCGCTCATACTCTTGAGAGAGAGACTCGAATACGTAATGGGTCTCGGCTTATGATCATCAGTCTAACACCTCAGATACACTCTAAAACACTTTACCGATATGATTGAGCCATCATCTCTCCTTTCTTACAGTACGCACTTTAACAATTTTTGGTATAAGCCACAGCCATAGTTATCCGTTTTTATAATAAAAATAAAACAAGAGAATTCTATTTCCTTAAATGACTATTTTCCGTAGTAATTCTAGCTAAGTGTAAACGAGATTGCAGGTTTTCTAGAGCAATTTTCATCCACGAATTAAGTGGCCACATGTGAATTGTATACAATCGTTTTCTTTATGTAAGATGAGTTGATGTGGAACTGTGCTTTGAGGCTTAAATTAATACTTTTCTTCCCTTCAGATATACACTCTTTCTCTCTCTCTCTCTCTCTTTCAAATCTTCCAATCTTAGCGTCATTACCTCATCTTCTAACCACAAACTCATTTCTTTTATCTTTTGCGGTTTTCCGCTCATTTTTCTTACCCCTCGATCGCTAGCAATCTACAATTAAGTGCTTCAAAGATCGTCCTCTAGTCATACCCACAAGATGAGAATCAAAAAGCTTTCATCTTCTTCAAATGATTCATTTTTTAATGTTTATTTTATCAACGTGACTAATAATGCGATTCAATTCATTAGCGCTCTATTCCAAAGCTTTCGCAAGAGACTTCCATAGTAAATTTGCTTCTTTCGTCTGTTCTCTCCGTGGTATTGGGTTATGTGATACTTCCCGGATCAAACGCAATGATATAAAATAGAATTCAGGCGATGTAACTCTCAATTCATCATTGGGGATTCATGCGAAAATGTTTAACTCTTTGCGGACGGAACTGTTTTTCTCCAGGAGAAGGAAGATTTCTAGTGTTTTGCGGAAATTCGTTAAAAGAAATCATTTCATAGAATTTCTGAATACTACAAAACTTACTTTCTCAACAGATTAAAGATACAATAATAATTCCTAATTTTGGATTTTTTTTAACTTTAAGAACGACCGGCTTACCCTATAACCCATCCGTAATATATTGAAAACAATCAAAATTCTTTAATTAATATCATATGAGTAATCTACATATCTTTTTATAAAAAGGGAAGTAAATATGCATATTTTTTAAAATTAAATTGATAAACACTACTAAGAAATATATTCTAAATACATAGAAAGTAACTGTAGACAAATTATTAAAAAAAAAAGTTTATTCCTCATATACTATACAATAGCTTTAGTGCATGAAAATATACGTATAACTCTAACAATTCTAAAGATTTATTATGACAAAATGTAATAAAATACTAACAGTTTCTTTTTATGGAATGTACTAAATTGTTCGCAAAATGCTAACGAAAATGTTAATTGATTGTACTCGACTGTTGATACATTAGGAAGTACTTTGCACTGAAGTGCATTAAATTGTTGAGATAATACTAACATATATTGACAGACAGAGCATAATTTATTAGACTGTGAAAGAAACAAACCTACCAACTGATTTTTGTGTATAATAAACTATTGATGAAACACTAACGACTGCTTCTTGAGTCTTCTTCGGTGGTCTTATAGCTAGCCTTTTCATTGTGTCTTGGGAGTTCAATTCCCGATAGGAGAGCTTTGAAATTTGAACTCGTTACGTTCGGATTCCATCTTAAACTTTTAAAAAAAAATGTTTATCGTCCCAAGATTATGCTTCAAGGCTAAGGGAGACAATGATGATGAGATGGAGAAATAGAGGAAAGAAGAGAGTGGGTGGAAACGGAAAAATCCCGAGAAAACCTGTGTTTATTCACCCGCGCTGGAATCGAACCAGGGATCCAAGTTTCAGATGTGAGCCTTCTACTAGTAAGCCCCTACGTTCCTTATTTTAAACTGCAGGTCCACATCTCTATAGCAATTTCTAAAGAGTATCGAATTTACAATTAGATAAATTACTTAGATCGAATTAGACAAAGTTGGACAACATATGTTGCTTGTATGAGAAAGACGAGCCAAATATGTAGTACTTCATTGAAACTTATAGGAAAGAGATCTTAGGATCGGTCAAGAGGTGATTTTAGAGAGAGGTAAATAGCAATTCTAATTGATGAATTGGATAACCATCTTCTTGGCTTACAAATCAATCTCTTGGTTGGTTTGACCCAGCTTTCCATTTTCCCTATCCTGAGCCAGACTTTTCAGTTTCCTAGTTTTTCTTCCCTATGTCTTATATAATTTCTTCCGTATTCTTTAACTGTCGAATTTCTATTTCATTTCTTCCCTCCTGTCATTCTTTCCATAGCCAATACGCGTCACTCATCCGTGTCTCATAATCTGTCAAATCATTCCATCTCTTCTTTCAGAGATAATATTCAGTTTACTCCTTTTTCATCCTATCGTTTCCACCACTCCTTCATTTGATACCTTATCCATCCATCCAATTTGCTACAACATTCTTCTTTTCGAAGGTTTCCATTCTCCATTTCTTCTTCTCTTAGAAGCCATGCAATACACGTGCTTCTTTCATCAGCTTTTCCTTCAGTTCTGTGCCGATGTTTCGATGCAGAACCTTCTGCCTTCTTCGCATGAGCTAATTTGGTTAGTCATAATCAAACAGAATCCACTGATGCTATTATTTTCTGCTGCAACGATCCTTATTTCTTAAGCAATAAAGATTTTTTTTTTTAAGAAAATGTTATCGTTACTTATGGTGTATGACATAGCATAGTTTATATCTATGAATATAAAATAAAATCAGATCTATAATATTTTAAGACGTATCTGACTAGAAACTTGGACACATTTGTCAGAATACTTTACACTAAATATAAAAAATTCGAATTATTGTATTATTTTAATCATAGGTCTTTGATTAAAAAAAAAAAATACGCTCGTCAACAGAACTGAAAACACACAATCTGATGAGCTAATATCTCAATAGCTGATAAATATTAAGGTCGACCTTAATCTGAACCTATCAGTTATGTAATCCATTATACGTACTCAGATAAGCCGAATGTATTACCAAAAGCGGCTCGCGTGCCACAGGTTGAGAAACCCTGCCTTAAACTGATTTTATTCTTTTTCTGGATAACTGATGTCCACTTTAAAAATATCCTCCGTTTGGAACATCCAGCATACCACCGAATATTGAGAGATTAGTTTAAGATTTCCACTAAAATGGTAAATAAATAGATATTTTTTCCTTCGTTTCTTCCATAAGTAAATATTTTCGCTACCGTTATACTTGTTTTTGTGTTTCTGTGATGTTAGTGTATTACGAATGAGTTCCTTCATTGACTATGGCTATTCTATTCTTGTGAAAATGTTACACACTGTCTCGTACGGCCCTCAACGCCAGTAAGTTCTCTGAGCTTGGCCCATCCACTGTTCCAACTTGCACATGCCTGGTTTATGCAAAGAAAAAAAGGTATTTCAAACTATACTGTTCGTGTTTATAAATGTAACTGTGTAAAATAAATATTAAATAATCACAAAATTAATAAATAACATGTATTATTAATAACATTACATATTAATATAATATTATGGATCGTAATAATATATTAAATAACATGTTATTAATATATATTTTTAACTTTTCATAAACCCTAATATTTTTCCATTTTATGAGCTTCCTATATTTGTACATTTCTACGTGAAACAAGATTTTTAGTGAAACGTGAATAAGAAACTTAAAAGTCTTTGATAAAGGATGAAACAAGATATTTAAATGTTATCCTCATATGTCCTTGAGCCTTTGAATTTATTTTATTTTATTTTATTCCTTTAACAAACTATAATAGTTCACAATACATCTATTTGCAAGTACATCTAAGACACGATAAAGTGTTGTTTCTGTTGGATAAATAGAGTTATGGCCAAGTTTGGAGAAGAGCCCCGAAAGGTTGTTTCTTTTTGGTACTTACGTACGTATTTGCTCATACCTATTGGCTTTTTAAGCTTTTATTGTATATACACACATATATAAAAGTGAGGGAGGGGCACCAATCTATTGCTTCGTGAACAAAATGTCACCACAGGCGCTGAGGGAGGGAGAAAAAAAAACGGAGTTCGTAATGAAACGTGGCTTTTTGAAGCTGTCAGCGTACAGAATAGGTCTCCTGCAGTTCAACCAAAATAACAGGAACACAATGACACTAAAATTTAAAAGCGAGAGATGTTAATTTTTTTGCGGTTTCATAGGGAAGGAAGGGGGAAAAAGAAAGCCAGAGAGGAGGGAGATGACGCAGGTAGAAAGGGATTAATTGCGGTAAGAGAAAATCTTCCCTGTGTTACGTAACAACCGTGTCCTTGTGCCTTTTTGGGATACATGTCACGTTCGAACCAATCCGTGATTCAGCTCCATGCCGACAGAGGGGTCTGACTTCACAGAATAACAAGAGATGCTAGTTTTTTTTTCTTTTCTCTTTTCTACATACTGGATCAAGTTTGATTCTTACAAGTAGAATTAAATTCAGGGTTGTCACATCTTGTAAGTCAAATTAGAAATCAAATTAAAATAATTAGTAATACTGCAAAATGTGACGATTTAATTACAAATTAGCGTTTGTAATGAAGCGTAATTGCATGCAAATTATTTTGCTTGGCTACTACGTACTTACATGAATAAGAATATACCCAGTCAAAATATTTAGTTTTAAAATATTGTGCTTTTACTCTCTGGTCTCGTCTGGTTTCAAAATTTCGAGATAAGACCGAGATCCAGATGGATGTTTGTAAATTTAGACAACATCGAGACAATACTAAACCCAGTCTCAAAAGTTTAAGTCTTATCTCGAATATTGACAAAAAGAAAAAAGGAAGAAAAAAAAGAAAAGAAAACGAAATGCTGAAATTATCTTTACCCAAAATTCGTGCACTGTTACATATAAGATGGTGGGACAATTTCCCTTGGATAGCTATAATCATAAGTATATACACAGAAGAAATGGGAACAAATGTTACCTCTGATCACGTGCTATATCGAAAACGTTTTAAACACTAGACAATTTTGAGCTGGGACTCAATACATTTTATTCTCCTTCCAGATATTTTAATTACTCAAAGATCATCTTGTCAAATTATTCGGAATAGTAATTTTGTAAAGCAAACATATGAGATTTTATATTTTATATTTTATATTTATATTTATATTTATATTTATATTTATATTTATATTTATATTTATATTTATATTTATAAATTTATATTTATATTTATATTTATATTTTCTCCCAACAATATTTTCCCACGCAGTTCATCAATAACCCAGGGAAGAATTTGTTTTATAAGTCTTGTTTAGCTACAACCGCTCGTATAGGTAATTATACCAACTTTTCTTTAACCCTTTTGTGAGCAATGAGAAGTAAACTTCTCACCAAAGGAAACCAAGTATGATCTTGTTTACTGCACTGGAAAGCGTTATTTCCATTACAGTTATCAGTATTATCCACTAGGGCACTGGCCATCGCTCTAGAAACACTTTTTTTTTTTTTTTTTTAGCGTGTATTGTGTAACGTGGAAGAGGTATCTTCCTATCACTTCTAGAAAACAATGAGAGAGCACGGTGACTCAGTGGTAGAGCGCTTACCTCTGGTGCGTGGGGTCCATGGTTCGATTCCCAGTCAACTAAGTTTGTGGTAGACAACATCGTGTCTGTGGGTTTTCTCGGAATATTCCCGTTTGTTCCCATATCTTCATTGCACCTATTCTTCCATCATTATTCATTTGTTTTAATCATCCGTCTCCCTTACCTTACAGGGTATAATTGTGAAGCTTAAAACTGAAAGGTTTTAGAGAAATGGCCCACAAAATGGTTAGAATTCAAATTAAACCTTCAGATTACAGGAGACTAGGAGCAGAAATGTTGCATTAATAAGATCATGGAAAGACAAAAGTGTCAAATTAAGCCAGAGAATTGGTTAGAATTGTTGACCAGCATTTTGCATTTAAAATGTGTAACGAAGTATATATTCTGAAAACATGTTAAACATTATCTTGCACTCTCTTTCTTTATCTCTATACGCGGACTGCAGTTTGTAATACAATCCCGATATTTGTTGTGAACTACGGATTCTGTGCTACTGAAATGCTAACCTACTATCACTTAATGTCGCTACTTTATACACTATTTTAAGGTTAACACTATTTTAATTCTTAATGTTATTAATAAAAAATGAAACAAGTTTGTCACGATGTCGTGACATTGAGTAACAGAGATGGAGTGGGTCTTGGGTCAAGTGGATCAGGATTTGTGAGTGGATCAGTGGGTCGTGGGTCACCAGTACGTAACCCACTGCGATCCACTCTGACTCACTGACCCACTATAACCCACTGACCCTCTCTGCTCAGTGCATTGTATTCAGCTTCTTCTGAACACTGGTGAATTTGTCTACGTTTTACTTTCAAAGCCTCTATTTTGCTTCCTTTTCATTTGTTTTTATTTACTTGCCTGAGATGATCACATCTAACCGTACGTGAAAAAAGAACTTCAGGCACTTTTGAAATATTGATATTTGTAGTTGTGTTACAATAATAGCAATAGGACTTACTACATGACTTTAGAGACACTACCTGTGCGTTTTTAGAGGAGCTAATTACTGGAATAAACACATTTTTGAATTATCTATAATATATGAATTAGTATATAAAAAATTGAATGTAACTATGTGTGTGAGTGTAATCATCACGACCAAATTACAAATCCAAATGAAATTACTTTAGTGTATAGTTAGGTTGCATTCCTAATTGGGGTGTTATCATATAGTTTTCAGTATAATACATATTCTAAGGGGAAGGTGAGGGTCCGAATTTTTGATAAATATTAAATAGCTCAAAAGCCCTCAAGTTAAGGAGCTGAAATTCAGTATAACTCTTTATTAAAAAGAAACAGAACGTGTCCTAGCATTTTTTTAAAATTCTCTTTTATGGGAGGAGGGCACTTTCTATATATGGAAAATTGGTAGTGGGTTGATATGTAAAAATAATCGAAAGCGATCGATATTAGTGTCAAATCCATAGTTTTCGAGTTCCATGAGGTGCATAGTAACAATTCCGAAGTTGTTCAAGTGCAAATGTATCCCCATCGTTGAGGGAAAGGGGAGGGGAGAAAATTAATGTCCAAATTGACCGAGATTAGTGTCGAATCCATAGTTTTTGAAGTTGCTGAGATAAGTAGTATCACTTCCGAATTTATTCGTTTGTTTGTTTAGCTCCAATGATGTTTCGTTTCATTTAGTGTTACTTGTTTGTCTTTAAAAAGGATCATGGTATTTCCATTCTATATTCTTCATCTCACAGAAAAACACTTAAAATGTTTAAAAAAATGCAGTACCATCTTTTTTTGTGGCTAGAGCGGATTATTTATATTAGGAAAAATAATTTTGGTTAACGAATAGAGTTACAGAATGGGTTAAGTTCGTGACTCTTGAATTCCCTGTATATTAATTTTAATAAAATGCAAAAATATTTTTCGAGATTATCTAGTATTAGATGGTAGTAAGTTAGTATTCTTTTTATCTAATGGTATTTTTTAAATCTATTCTGAGTTATCTTTAGTGTTTTGCAAGAAACATTGTGCATCGAATTCTGAAACACTTTTGTATCACTCTTAAAAGATTGGTCAGGCCAAGTTTGTGTGATCTGAAATATCATCTACCTATTAAATGGATAACTAGATTAGGTACTCCAGGTCAGCCACATTTGAAATAAAATTAATTGAGAAACAGAAAGTACAGTGTTTTGCTTCACATATCTACTGCTTTCTATATTCATTACTGAAGCTTGTGTTTATTATATGGATCGTTCAGAGCACAAGACAATCAAGCCAAAGAGTTATTAGAAAAATAGACATACAATTTGTATTATACTACGTGGAAATTTCAAGTTCATACGCTTAAATATATCTATAATTCAACAATAAAAAGTATTTGTAATACAATAACAAGGAAATAATTATATATGATAATTAAACTGAATAATTTGTCCATGACAAACTCCTACCATTTTAAATCGTTCATGTCAGATCCACTGGTATTGTAACACAGCGGTGCTTGAACGATTTACCATAGAAATTCAAACTCCGATTAGTGATAATTTCACAGCCTTGTTTTATTACAAGTGTAAACTCTTTAGTCAGTGGAGAGGAGGCCGTGGACCATGGGTAAGAGTTGATGACGAAAGGTTTTAGAGGGTCAGAGTGAATCATGATGAGTGATGAGTCAGAATGGGTCTTGGTGAGTGGTAGGTCGTGGATCATAGTGGGTCACAGCAGGTGGTGGCTCAGTGGGTTGTGGGTTACAGTGGGTCACGGTAGGTGGTGGCTCAGTGGGTTGTGGGTCATAGTGGGTCACGGTAGCTGATGGCTCAGTGGGTCGTGGGTCAATGACCCACGCCATCTCCGTTAGTAAAGTTTGTCGCCGGTAAGAAAATCATTACTATAATCTATAATTCAAAATAACTTCCCTGGAATTCCAAAGAAGAACCTTACTTCTGCCAAAATAAACAAATAATAATAAAAAACACAAACTTTTTTCATATTCTTGAAGCAAACGTATTCTCACGTTTACTCTGTAATATCCTTAACGTCCATTTTTAATTTAGTAATTGTAATTTAGAACAGGTACACGAAAATAGGATACAGATACGCTCTCCATTTGAGATAGGTCCAAGGGTAGTAAAGCATTATGCTTTCATACCCTCGGTATTAACATAAGATGATGTGCATTACAGGCGCGCACCCAGAAATTTTTGTTGGGAGGGATCCAATACTACAAGCTACTTAAGAAAGTATCTTAAGGCAATGAAGTTTGTGTGGTTGGTGTTGTTGAGTAATATTCCTTAACTAGAAGAATTGTCTTTCAATGACACTATCTCATTTCCTGTAGACATAATATTGTCCTCATACGATGCGATCAAACGTGTGGCCATATTTCTGATCAACCCTGTATATAATTTTGTATAAACTACATGCTTAGACTATAGGGTCTATTAGGAATGGAAAAACGTAAGTTGTTATATTTATATAACAACATTAACCAACTCTTAAGTTGTTAGACGTGTACGTGTTTCTATTTAGAGACAAAACTTCTTTGGAGGCACTAAAGCTTCTTTCCTCATAAACAGAGACTGGTGGGAAAACTTCATATTCAGAAACTCTGTATTTGTTGCAAATGTGACAACATTCAGATTTTTCTGAAGATTAATCGTAATCTGTTGTTTAGCAAGCCTATTTAAATGTTCCTTCACGGAAGTAGATGTAGCCCATTCTTCCATTTCTAAGCACTGTTATTCCAAGAATATTAAAGTGCGTCTTGGAAATAGCAGCTGCGTGATTTGGATCCAGAAAAAGCATAAAAATCTTGATTTTATATAAAAAAAAAATTATCACACATGAAGCAGTACACTCAACCAAGATAACCGGGAAATTTGGATCAATGTCCAAAGTAGCAGTAAAAGATGAGAAAAAGGAGCCAAAAGGGGGTTGGGGGCAGAATAAGGAAATGAAAGGATAAATGGCCCCAAAAAGGTTTAGGGAATTGCTGGAAAATTATCTCTATTACAAATAGGAAGCAGCATTTGTCACATTAAGTACTTAACGGAGAACTCGTTCCTGCTCTAAAAGAAAAGCTTCAGCATCTACAAATCCTAACTCTAATAATAACACACTCTTAAATATGTATAGAATTGATTATTGAATAATGGATACTGTCAACATTTTACTACAAGAACAAGAGTAGCGAATCGAATCGCTTATAATCCACACGCACTTTTAAGTTTTGATTGGATATAACAAGGGTAGGTGGTCACTATGTGTAACAGACCAAAAAGAAATACACAAGGAAAGAAAAGGAGAAAAATAATAAATGAATTTCATTGAACAGTCACTGTAATTTATTACAAAATACTACTCATTGCGTACAGCACGTATCGTGTATTATTTATATATAAGTATATTATATATAAGTATTTAGTATATTTGTATTGTTTTACTAGATATACCAAAAGTACGTGCCAGAACTAGTAAAAACGTGTTTTTTTTTATACTGACCGGGGACATAGAATTTTCGGTTGAAGAGCAATGATTAATTGTAAATTTTCTCACCATATATGAACGTTGTTTACCCGATATTCATAATCAATTGGAGCTTTTTTTTTTTTTTTTTTTTTTTTTTTAGAAAACACTGATAGGAACCAGGTGTTTGAGTTCAAAGCAGAGCGAACGACTGCGAAAGATGAACAGAGGTTTGGACGTCCGAAAACAGCATCAGCTCACATTGCCCGTGCTAAAAATTCCGTCATGGAAGATATGCGTGTCACCATGCTGGAGATTATGATGCACTGGGGCTGACAACGGAAACAGTAGAACGAATAATTACAAACGAACTGTTCCTTGAGAAAGTTTCTTCTTGCTGGTCTCCACGAATGCTTAATGACGATCAAAAATAAGCAAGAATTCGATCAAATGTTGCAAATTTGATACGCTTCATAAGAGAGGGACGCAATTCCTTGGAAAGTATTGTGGCAGTGGATGAATCACAGATTGCATTATTCAACTCATAAATAAAAAGGCATGTGATACAATGGAAACACACAATGGAATCCCTCCCCCCACAAAAAAAATTCGTCAGGTGACATCCAATCAGTAGGTGCTGTACGTTATTTTCTGATATTCCCAGTATTATCTCATCCTGTTCCGAGAAGTCACACAATTACCGGCAAATGTTTTTGTACACTTTTGGGTACAGAATGTTTTGAGAAAATTGACTGACATTGAACTTCTGCCACACTCAATTTACTGACCAGGTTTAGCTCCGAATGAATTCTGTTTGTTCCGAAACCTCAATGATTCTTTTCATGGACACCTTTTTTTTTTTTTTTTTTTTTTTTTTTTTAGTAGATATCCTTGGGTAGTGCTAGTTTGCAGTATCTGAAATGTACCCTCAAAGATGACTATGACACATGCTATACAAAATGGGTGAGCAATGAGAACTGTGTATCAATAAAGAGGGAGAGTTTGTTGAGAAATATACAAAAGTTAATTCCCTGTATTTTCTTGTCCTTGGAAATTAGACCGAAAAGGCACGTACTTTGGCGTACTCCTCCTATAATCTCTTGCTTTTTTTCACTTGACAAACCTTCCCGACAATTGCAGAAACAAACATTCTGATTTTCAATACATTGGACAACTTTAAATTGAACTCGAGATTTTGCTTCCAAACTCGTGGTGAAATAATAAAAGAAAAGAAAGAAGAAAATATAAAACAAATTTGAAATCAGCGTTGTTAAACTTTGATTCGAGAATGATTAAAATGAGAGATTATCAATGTATTATTGGTTTAGTACTTAAAATAAGTTCTGATTGACTGATAAATATCTGGTGAACCTACTGTAAGCTAAGAACTTGAAACTTGGACAATGCATAAGAATATATATATACTGAATTACGAAGTTTTTTGAAGATTCCGGACCCGATGCACCCCCTTGTGGTTGCGCTTTTGTACTGACACAAGAACACCTAAGAAAGAGGTTCCAAAACTTAAGCTATATTACTTACAAGTGCTGTGATATTTTGGTAATAATTAGTTTAATTCTAGAGTGAAAGTGCTTTTATGTTAAAGTGTACAATATGAGCGGCTCGGGATAACACCAAGGTACCTTTTGAGTAAAATGGAAAAGAAAGATCAACATTCGTGCAATACAATGCAATGGCACATATCAAACAATCTTCCTCTGTCATCTTAGGCACAGTACATTTGTGAAATTAAACTTTATACCTACTGTTATGTGGTTCGATCCCAACAAATTCCACCTAATAACTCAATTTCATCGAAAGTGGTGGTTACCATTGTGTTCGCTTCAACCGCTCATATATACTCAAATTCAAAGTCAAGTTTCATGGAAGGCACAAACATACAGGGTGTTAATGAACTATACCTACAAACTGTAAGAGGTGATTCCTCACATCAAAATAAGAGAAAAAGTTCATATGGACATATGGCGAAAAGTGCATAGTTTCAGAGCTAGGGCTATCCAAAATCGCGAAAAAGCCAAATTTCAACAGGCTCTATTTCGAACTCCAGAAACTGTGGATGGTGATCCTTATCAGCGTAAAGGAAGCAACGAATACACAATCCAAAAGTGCATATTTTGTCAATTTTCAATAGATGTACAAGGTATTTTCTCGTATAATCTCAACAGAGTTTTCATATATACTCCGATTTCAAGGAGGGTCCCGTCCAAAGTAGGCAGATGGCAAGCCCTGACAGCAATGCTTCGGGGGGAAGTCGGAAGTGTTAATAACCGGAAGCTTCATGTTTTTTGTGTTCGGAATAATTTGTGATGCGTTGTATTTCGTCATGGTATATTTCACGTTTTCTCTACTTATAAGCGTGAAAGAAAACATTGCAGCATGCGTTTTCCCGAGTAGGAGAAACTGTGCTGTTGATGATCTGTAACACTTCCGACATCGCGCCAAAATATTCTGTGTTCACTGCTATAAAGTTTTATCGTTATTCTACTTTGGAGCAATCATAAAGTCAGACCATATCTCAAAATTCGGTTGATGGCATGTCTGGGAATTTCACCCTGCATAGAATACTCTGTACACCGTCTGAAAATAAATGAAATATGCATTTGGATTGCGTATGCGAGACCTCCTTTACACTGATAAGGACTAACACCCACAGTTTCTGGAATTCGAAACAGGGCCTGTTGAAATTTGACATTTTAGCGATTTTGGTCTGAAACTATGCACTTTTACCCATAGATACATATGAACTTTTTCTCTTATTTTGATATAAGGAATTATCTCTTACAGTTTGTCGGTATAGTTCATTAACACTCTATATACATCAGAACAAGAAGATCTTCAGAGCAAGAGAAATGGCGCAAACTGAACTTCTAAAATAAAATCTTGTGATAGCGTGTGGCCAAATAGACAGAAACTTACGTATAGCTATATTTTATGGGTTTACTAGCAGATTACCCGTTCTACGCACGCAGAAAATACGTTTAATTTTGGACATAAAGGGCAATGGAGACTGAATTTGAATTTAAATGGCAACGGAAGTGTCATTGTTTGTCCCAGCTACCCTAGAAACTATGTAATCGGCACTAATATCTGTCATTTTTGATAATTTTTAAATATCTCCTCCCTCTTCCTCCCCTAAGTTCTATCGTCAAAGCGAAAAGATAAAAAAAAAAAAAAAAACACATTCCAGGCCCGAACCTCATCTATGTTGAGAATTTGATCAAGATCGTTCAGATGGTTCAAGACTTATTAAGTCACAAACATAGTCACTTTCAATTTTATATAGATATTAGATTAGTAAATATGAGTGCAGCATTGACGACGGAGAATGCAATTAATAACTTCACTGCGTCGCAAATACGAAGTATCTCTACCGTATTTTTTTTTTATCATGAAATCGTTTATATCATGATTCCTTTATTCTATAGCACTCGTCCCTTGTGTGAAGGGTTCCTCATTCGATTCCAGACAATCTAGATTTAGGGTCTGAGAATTTTTATGATGCTCTCCCGTTTCATAACACATTCTCATTTAATCCTTTCTTCCACAGTCGTTTACTTTCATTAATCATCTTCGTGTGACGTGAAATTAAACATTTCACTTCATTTTCATTAACAGACTATGTCGCCTGTCGTGCCTACTGAAAATTCCTGAAACAATTGAATGTCAATTGTATAACAGAGCTTAAACGTTTACTTCTACTGTTTTAAGTGGACAGCTAAGCTGATCGAGCCTAAGCTTCTGTTTGTGCGAAGGTAATTGTAATGCTACACGCATGCTCATAACGACTTTTTTTCTCTCTCTCTCTCTGTAGCTACATACACGTAAAACTCATAATTTTTAGATGTGCTAAGACAAAGAAGAAAGAGAGAAAAAAGAAGCAAACGCTATTTAAGAAGAAGCTACGCGAATGACAGCTACTTTCGTTTTCTATTTTCTATTTTTTTTTTAACTAAAACTTCTATGTTATGGTCTGTGACCATGTATAATGAATTTTATACTTCCAGCAAAGGCGTATCAAGAATTTTAGAATTGTTTTTGCTGAAATCGTAATTTGTGACGTCTTCTCACGTACCTAACTAGCTCTAGCTTGTGGAAGATGGTTTATTCGATTATTCAATACATGGCTCTGGTATGTATGAATCAGAAGATTACTCAGCACGGAAGGTTACAGGTAATTAAAGAATAACCATTGAGTTTCTTACTCGTTTTCTATTTCTCTCTTCTGATTGGTTCGTTTATTATTATTATTTAACCTACAGTCTAATTGGTCACTAACAAAAAGAAAAGAAAAAAGAATTTGAAGAAGAAGGGAAAAGAAGAAAATATATGGATTTTTTATTATGTTCATGGCTTTTCTGATTTTAAATTTTAAAAAATAATAAAATTCGTAACATTCGAGTATTGTTAGGAATAGAGTTAAAGAGGAGAGGGGAATTTCTCTCTTCCCAAAATTCAGATTTTGCTGGATGTTTACTCCACAAATTCGATTCCTATACATACACTTTATTGATATAGTTGTTGATTGCTTGTTACTCGTTTTCATTTTAATTCTACCTGACAATTATTTTTATGAGTCTCGCAGGGACGGCTCGTGAGGGAAGACATCGTGGTAAAGAAAACAATATCTTATCACTTCAAACTGAGGAGAAACCTAAATGTTCTGTTGTATGTAAAAAATTAGAACAGTAGTTTGAGACGATAAAACTTTAATTTTTATCTATGTGATTTTCTCACGAAACGCCTTTACCTGATAATTCACTGTTCTCAGCTATAATGCGTGTACGTAACAAAAGACCGTTCTGGAATCATTCTCTTTCTCCCCTAGGGCAAAGTAACATGTTTTTATACTTTTAAAAAACTCTATTCTTAAAATATTAAGTAATCCAACTTCAGGACCCGTAAAAATTTGGCAACTATTCCCTATAATTCTTGGGACCATTAATCTATTCCAAGAAACCTCTTCTCGCAACCTATTACCGTTTATGCTCTATTGTGGTCAATATGAAGTAGGTTTGAATGTCATATTCTTAATGAATTCAATTCTAATTTTTGACTCTGTACATCCTGGTCAAAATATAAATAGTCGACCTACGATTACAAACTGAATCCGTCCCGTAACGCTCTACGGTAAACTAAAATTATTTTTCCCATTAAAATTAATGTAAATTCAATTATTCCGTTCTAGCCAAAGAAACATGATACTGTGTATGTTTTAAGCTTTTTGTGTGATGAAGAATACAGCACGAAAAGAATATTATTCTTTCGAAAGAGAAATAAGCAATTCTATTTACTCAGAACAGTAGTTGGGCTAAAGATCAAAAAAATATTCAAAAAAAGTAATTTTTAAACTTAGAAGTCTGACAGATTATGTTTACGGAAAGCGCACAAAAGCGCTACTAGACGCGTGGAATTGTCAGTACAGGCGTGTATGTATATATGTGTGTGTGTGTTCGTTTTCCGAAACGGCTCCACCGTGTATATATAAAATAGAATACCTGTAGTGAACCATATTCCCTCTGAGGTAGACAACCCACACCGCTCTTTTATCTTCCAGGTTGCCTACCGTTCAGGCAATGCGAGAAGCGGATACTTCTGCTAGAAATGAACAATAATAATAGTCAGAAATGTAATAATA
The DNA here is from genome assembly GCF_964235325.1 of Thermobia domestica. Taxonomy (NCBI): domain Eukaryota; kingdom Metazoa; phylum Arthropoda; class Insecta; order Zygentoma; family Lepismatidae; genus Thermobia; species Thermobia domestica. The sequence goes on along the minus strand of NC_137462.1, from coordinate 163,538,590 downwards.
AAGTTGCTTATCAGAAGGTTAGAACTTGATTTTAAAGGCTTTTATTAATATGCTCCTCCTACTCCTCCTTTTATTAATATGTCAAATGTTATTTCAATTATTTTAATCAAAACTAATGAGGTTTGTAGTTATGTGATATTTTAGATTACATATGCATACATACATACTGTATGTATATACTATTTATTTTAATAAATTTTCTTTTGCAGGGTGCAATTCGTTATATTTACAATAATACAGTTGCACTTATATATATATGTGTGTGTGTGTGGTCTGGGATTTGAGACCAATGCAAATAATCGTAGCTTTCTTGGCACCTCAAAACATCAGATCTGTATTACGTCATGTAGAGATAAATTTCCAAGATAAAATTAGTAGGAATTATTATTGGTTAAAGTTTTAGATATTTAACATTACCTATAGAATTCCTTTTGCGAGATAAGCGTTGCGACTGTATCGCCTCGAAAAGGTACTGAAGTGATGTCACGTTTCAGAAAGTGTATCCGTTTCTATTGGGAGAATACTGTTCTATCTTATCACAAGAATTCTATCTCGTCTTGTCTCGTCTGGCAACGCAAATCACTGGGACCAAATATTTAAAATGAATGAATGCATGAAACAAGTTGCAATGTAACACTGTACAACACGAGAAGGAATTTGGTTTGCTTTTTGGTAAACCAAACTCCATAACAAGCTAAATTTTACTAACTGTAGGATTAAATACCAGGTATTCATTTTAACACAAATAAGTGGAATATGCTTTTAGACGAAAGAATAATTAGATTTGTCGAGTGGAAAGTTATTTAGTTTCATTTTAGGGTTGTATTCCTTCGACAGATTAGTATATAACATCCTGAGTATTATATTATCCCGCGACTCTCAACAACATCGCGAGTAGTCTACCAAGCAAGGGTGATATAATTATTTACATATGAATACATGGGAGAATAAATATTTGATTGTCCATATCTTGGGATCAACCTTCAATCAATGGAACTCAATTTCTAACTTTAGAATCTCTACATAGAGGCCAAAATTGATACTGATCCATCAAATAGTTCTTGACATTTTGTATCTCCTGGACAGACCAGAGGCGCACCCATGCGAGGGTCCACCGGGTCTCGACCCCTCTAAAATTTGCTACTCAACATATAATTGTATATTTTCTCAATAAAAACTATACTTGTTTATCAGGGAAATGATTGATGTAGCATGAAAATTTGTACTTACATTTCTTTTGTACTCTTTCTGTTATAAAAACAATCTAATTCTATCATTGTTTCTGAAAATATAGATGGAAGTGTTTTAAATTTACTTATCGTCTTTTCGGGTGAACTTGCAGTATTGGATCCCCCTCCTTCTCCAAAGTTTGGACCTCTCCCAACAAAAAAAAATCAAGGTGGGCGCCTGGGACAAACACGTGTGTTTGATTTTCATTCACCATTTTTCCCCTTTATCTCTAATTACACAGAATTCTTAATGTGGCAGTTCTAATGTATTTTCTTCTTTGCAACCAGTTTAATAAGCTTTTATTCTATAATTTCTATTTACAAGATATTACACAGTACAACAAGTTTCCACTGTAAAGGCAAAGAAAATAAAAAGGGAAGAACAACAAACAGCAATATTGCAAACTTGTATTAGTATGTATATATGTATGTGTATGTACGTCTTTCGTACGTTATTAATTCTATCGTGTAAAAAGATTTTCATAGGTTTTTTTTTTTTTTTTAACGTTTAAAGTTAGGTGGCCCACTTCTCTTTGACAATCAATAAGTAGCCTTGACCCTTTAGCAATTGTGGGTAGCCAAGCCAACACTTTGTTGCTTTACAGGTTCTCTTAACTAGGGCCTTACGTAACACTTTTTTATTTTGCCGACTTCATCAAATGCCCTCTCCTTCTTTGCTTACAGGTTTATTCCAAAATTTCAAATCAATCATTACTTCCTAACGTCTTGTTTACTAACACTACTACGCGACTACAAGCACAGTGTGTTGTCTTAAGAAGATAATTAGGTCTTTAACGAAGAAACGAGACACGAATATATTAGAATCAAAACAAGACAAGTGAATTCCAACAGTTCTATGACTCCATAATCAAACTATTATTACTATTGTATTAGTATTGGTTTGTTTGTTGTTTAGCAATGTAATTCCTTCTTCAGTACAGACACAAGAGTCACATAGTGTACTCGATAGAGAGTGCATCTATCAACAGAGCAGCCCAGGCTCGATCCCCGAGGGGAGAAGCTTTGTTTCTCGTTTTCTTCTCGTTCCAATGAGACTTTGAGGTTCACCCAGCCAACTTCTAAAGTCAAGTAGCAGTGTCACGTGTACACTACGTAAAGGAGTTTGGTTTGTACGGTATGATGTTTTCTCAAGTAGTATTGAAACCGGAAATGGTAGCAATTTCAACCACTTTCGGTTTTAGTAGAGATATTAGAGTGGACATGGTATTGTTAGGACGCAGAAAACCGCTTCTTGTCATCTAACACTAAACTATTTTTATCCTTAATGATCAACGTTAAAACCAGAATTGTTTGATTTCTACCACTTCTGATTTGGTAGAAATCAACTACTTCCGGTTTTAAGTTGATAACGATTTGAATAGAAGATTAAGAGGAAACATGGTACCTATTCCTGAACGCTAAATTGATTTTTAAAAATGTTTATCGCTATCTCTTATCATTTTCCCTCTATGTAAGCCAATATCGAAACCGGAAGTTGTAGTAGGCTTTTATCACTTCCTGTTTTAATAGAGAGTTAAGAACAAAAATGAAATGTATTCTTCGGGTGCTTTATTGATTGCAGGAAACCACTTTCCGCTATCTATTACCGTTTTCACTTTATAGTGATCAACGAAAAAAATCGGAAATGGTTTATTTCTACCACTTCCGGTTGAATATAATCTTCATCAACAAACGGGGTTCCTAACTGTTGACCCTTTACACGCTTGCCAAATCTGAATTCTACAAGTAGTTCTTGAGTTATTTTTTGTCTCTCGGACGGACTGACAGACAGACATGGACAGACAAGGTAAATACATAAAGAAATTTTAGTAACCTAAACTCCTTTCAAACTGACACAATATTCTTCTGTAAGAAGTAATTATAGGACAGGACCAAGTACAAAGTACAAAATGTTTAGTATTCTAGTAACAAATTTATAATGTTCATATATCGATAGAAAGTTTAAGAATATTTCATCACAGTCAATATCAGAAGTAGGCCTATTGAATTCTTGAAACTCAACTTTACCAATGTCTTCTGAATATTCATTTCCTTTGTCCCAGCACCAGGCGTGCACCCCAAAATTTTTGTTGAGAGAGGTCCAAGATTTCCGGGTGAAAACGGCTAGAGCATTGCAAGCTATTCCGTCTATATAGTATTGAACGGGTATTATTCTGCACTAATTGTAAAATACTTCCACCTATATTTTCAGGAAAATAAAATATAGAATTAGTTTGTTTTTATAAGAGAGAGAGAACAGATTAAGTGTAACATCAAATTTTCGTGCTACATCAATCATTTCTCTCTTAAACAAATATAGTTTTATTGAGAAAATCTACAAATCTTTGTTGAGTTAGAAAATTTTGAGGAAGGTCCGAACCCTGTGGACCCCCTCTTCCCTTGTGCGTGTGTTCCTGCCAGTACATTTTATCCTCCTCAGATTCAACCATTAACTATTGTAAAATGTAAGTAAACCTAGATTGCCAATTGTCACGTAAAGTGCGCAAAGAGAAACTACATGCTATTTACGTGATGTTATTTAATAATGTCGGCACCACCCATAATAACCACAGCGTACGGTTGCTTCAGTTGTAATAGTAACCCGAATAAATTCGATTGTCGTATTGCATGGTATTAATACTGGCGCAAATCCCAGGGGAGATGAGGAGGACATACCCACTCCAATCTTGGAACTAGGGGGACTGGCCCCCAATAATCCGATTTGAAATGTGATTTTTTGGGGGGAGAAATATGATGATTTTTTTCCGATTGCCACAAAGACAAGTGAGATGAAATTGATGTCCCCCAGAATAAGCCTGAAATCTGCCCGCCTCCCAATGTTGAAGACAACTCTGCTACCCTGATCCTCAATAGCATTTTTTTTTCAACTTCATAAATATTTTGAACATTGCTTTCAAAAAAATAATGGAAACGGTCTTACTCGTAACCTCAAATATTGAAGACAGATTTGCGCCGATGGATATTACCGATAATTTTTTTATCAGGACGTCGTTATTATTTTCAGGAACACTATTTTTTTAACGCATAAGCCAACTCACCTACGATACACATCCTTACTTTTTTTCCCTCAAAAATGTTTTCAAAAAGATGTGCATTATACATAGCAAAATACAGTAACCATTGTAATACTTACCACAACATTAGCGCAAGTTATTTCTTTAGAAGTAAATATCTCGTTACTTTATAGTTCTCAATTGTTAAATAAACAGAATTCTTCCCCATTAATGGAACATTTATTATGAAAAGAAGTACCATCAACGTTATTTGCATTAAAAATACAGTTAATTACCATTAGAAAGCACTATACCTACCCAATTAACTTCACTGCAGGAGCACAACTTCTCTCCCATGTACAGAACGCATAAAGCATACAACTAAAAAAAGAAAAAAGAAAGAAAGAAAAAGAAAAGAAACCGATCGATTGTAGCAATTCGTCAAACGTAAACCTCGATGGGAGAACACCACGACGTGAGAACAGCGGTAAAATTCCTGAAACAAACTTCTCTGCCAGGCATGTAAATACCTATTGAAACTTCTCCGGGAACATGAGGGAATATGCCTCACACTTGATATGTGCAAAGTAGCTTAATCTACAAGTGTAAAAGAGGCTTAATTCACCAATTAAGGAGTTAACTGACGTTATCATTTTTATTAAACGTTTGAAATAAACTCGTTTGCCTGGTTTTACACGTGATTGAAATTCGATTTTCGGCAGAGAAGCGTTGAGTCGTATATTTAAATTGAAAATAAATAAAAAGGAACGGCCATCAACAACAACTATCTTGGCGAACTGGTAACAGACACGAAGTTAACAGTGAGTGAGTGAGTGAGTAGCGACGACCAGGAACAACAGATGGTATCAACAGAAAATTTGAAACCGGCTCTACAACAATAAACTTACTGTTAAAAAAATTATTTTCGCCAAAAGGTTAGCTAAAACTAAACAGAAAACTGATAACAATTTTCAAACATCCTGGGCTATTATCATCTTATTCAGTTTTTTTTTTTTTTCACTTTGATCACTGTGCTACCATTGATTTTGATCTGCAACAAATGTACGATGTTGTCGACTGCAGTCCATAAGCACAGATGGATTTTTTTATGCATGGCAACATTTGACTTATTTCTGTATGAAAGCCATGATATACGAGGTGCTCCTAAATTTCCTAGTAAAAATCAAATACCTTACATCCTAATTTGCATAATCTATTTCGAAGTAGTCACCTCGAATTTGTATGAAGCTATTCCAGCGATTTTCCCATTATAGTAAGGACTAGCAGCGCAAATCTGTCTTCAACATTGAGGGGTGCCGGTAAGACCGTTCCTATATTTTTTTTTTAAAGCGATGTTCAAAATATTTATGAAGTTGAAAAACAATGTTATGGAGAATCAGGGGAGCAGAGTTGTTTTCAACATTGGCAATCGGGCAGATTTGAGGTTTATTCTGGGGGACATCGGTTTCATCTCACTTTCCTTTGTGGCAATCGGACACAAATCATCACATTTCTCTCTTTAAAAAAAAAAATCAAATCGGATTATTGGGCGGACTGTCCCCCCAGTTCCAAGATTGGCGGGGACGCCCCTGGGATTTGCGCCAGTGGTAAGGAGTGCTAGTAATCTGCTAGGAAATAGGGTTCCTAGTCACATAAGTTCACTTTTTTTCTTTTGAGTTTTATACTTCTTTTCCAGCACTGAGGCTGCATGAGACATAGACTCATAATTCAGCGTAGAATTTGAGGGACACAACAAGTTGAAAATTTTTACTAAATCGTAGATACATTTATCATACTGAAATAGAATGTTAACCTCCAAACATTTTGTTGAATGTTGTGACTCTTCAGTTCTGCAGCTATTCTTGTGTATATAAACTATCTGCGTATAAGCCACCTCTTTAATTTTTACAGTTTCAGGAAAAATATCACTTGTGTAACCTGTAATTATTCTTATATATCTATCTATATCTATATCTATATCTATATCTATATCTATATCTATCTATCTATCTATCTATCTATCTATCTATCTATATATATATATATATATATATATATATATATATATATATATATATATATATATATATATATATAGGGGAGAGAGAGAGAAGACTTTTCTCGAAATGTGTAGTGAACGTGATGCCTCGTTTTGGAAAGTGTATCTATCTCTTTCTATTGGAGGAGCTATGTCTCATTTCGTATCTCGTGACGAAAAATTCTGGTCAACTCTACCAACAACAGTATTAAATACTCTCACTTTTGAAATAGAAATGAAATGAATTCTCAAGTTTTACTTCGTATAAGGAGACAGCAGTTAAGGAAAATGAATGATTATGAAAGAATTGGTAAAAATATGAGGGGACGAAGAGCATCGAGAAAACCTATAGACACACTGTTGTCCACCACAAATTTACATGCCCCGGAATCGGATCCAGTCCCCTCTTACCAAAAGTTTGCGCTCTACCACGTGACTCCTCCCACTTAATTGAATGATAGATAATATACGACAGAACAGTGATGACTTGATGCATGCTTCAAAAACATATAAGCGCTGTATTGTTGTCAGATATATGTAATTCTTTACAGCCGCATGTAGAGGCTTCAGTCTTGAATTTTCCTTTACTCCTTTAATTTGATATTTCCTGAAAAATCAAGGACATTGTACATCATACGAGCTCAACTGAACTCATCCACTCGAGATCAAACTTGGCATGGTAGTAGTCCTTGAAATGCTATAAAATAGCGTGAAATGTTATGTTGTCCAGGATTTCGCTTCCTGAGTGATTAACGGTCAAATTTTGAGTCACATTTCGAAAATAAAATATCTTACATCGAATTCATCCAATCGGGATCAAACTTGGATATGATAATAGACCTTGATTTGTTGTATAAACGTGTGAAAGACTATGTTATTGAGGTTTTCGGTTTCCGAGTTACAAATGACCGAACTTTGAGTCACATTTTCGAAAGAAGAAAAGAAACTCAAAGTAATTCATCCAATCTGAATCAATCTTGGCATTATGTTGGACCTTGTTCTGATATACAAACGTACGAAATAATATGATGTGAAGGGTTTTGGTTCCGAAGTTATGCACAATGTTCTGAATCAATACAATGGGGCATAATACATACGTAAATATTACTGTTCAAATATAGAAATTAATGACTAGTCTTGGACAGTACAGAAATCAAATGAAAGTTCAATTAGGATTAGGATTTAGATCTCTGGGCTTACGATATCAATGACCATGTTAGCCCGTCACGTATGACGGACGACTTCCTTCGGCGATCACATTATCCAAGGAAAGGGAAGGAAGGAAGGACTGAGGAAGCGGCCTGGGATCTGTGTCTTAGGTATCATCCCGGCATTTGCCCGGTGTGAATGAAGAGAACCGAGGAAAACCTCACTCAGGATGACTGCCTTGAAAAAGCGTTTACACTTTTTAGACCGAGTGTCCAAACTGGGAATCGAACCCAAGACCTCTCACACCAAAGACCAGAGCGTTAGTGACAAATAAAGTTTGATTTTTTACGAGTACTTCACTTGTAAAAGAAATTGTGCTTATACACGCAGCAATACAATCATCTGGTTTTAAAAAATATTACTAATATGATTCCAATGTTATCGTCCAATTTCTCTCTCTCTCAAAAGATCATTACTAATTTTCAATGCTATGTATTTGCTTCTTTCCAAAGAAAACAAATTACAATATGTGTAAAACAGAATTTTTCTGTATGATCAAGTGATGAAGCATAGTTTTATTAATCACTAGATCGTAACTTATTAACTGAAATACCATTGGATTCAACCAGCAATATATACACACACTGAGAGAGATCACATGCGCGTAGCAGATAACATTATATACAAACAAAACGTAGGAGATGGTCGGTGAAGGTTCCCGTAAAGTAATTATCCACAAACAATGGCTATTCTTAATTTTACCTCCATCCACTGTCCGAAAGCTTTTAATTACGTCTTCTGCGTTGGCCATTTTGCCAGCCCACTAAGGACCTTTTAGCGACCTTTGGTACGTGTTTCCAGTCGCTGCGTCTTTACTGACCAGTATATTTTTTCGTCCCAGCCAATGATGAGGTTGTGGAGGGGGAAAAGCATGTACATAAGTACACTGTAATTAAAGGAAATTATAGTCTGGAGTAATTAAATGATCGAAACTCAAAACTTTGCGATAACAAATTCTTTCCCCTGCAATAAGAATTTCTTGTAGTATATGGCACTAATTGTCCCTTTCTTTAGCTTTGGAAAGAAGACCTTTAGGAATGGGAAGTTTGTGTAGTACTCCGTTAACAGAGTTTTCTTTCTTTTTTTTGTTTTAACTTACACTATGGACTTTTAAGTTACAAAGTTCTTTAACCGTATAAATCGGAAGAGCAAAAAGAGTATTTTAAGTCATAGGAGTAATAGGAATTTCTTTCCTGTTTCTTAACAAATAACATTCAAGCGAAAACAGTCGCTTGAACTCGCCGATTTTTAAATTTTTTTTTATAATAACAAGTAGCATGTACGTCACCCTTATAAGTATTGCATCATAGTTAGGAGTTAGGGCAGGGAAAGACAGACAAGAATAGATACAATCTACTATAGTGATCGCGATGAGTCGTGAAGGTTACCCTAGATTTATCAAATTTCATCACCCAATAGAACACAGGGTGTGTCCCTGTCATCAACCTGAACCCATGAAATTTTGTCAGTATCATCTCTCGTGCTATACAGAGAACATTTTCGGAGGGCATAGTGTTGTCGAAATGCAGCTAAGTTACGTTGCGATGTTACTGTTGTTGTCATTGTTTCATATTTTTGCTGTTACTATTGTTACCTTTTAATTCAAATTACTGTTAGTTCGTGTTATAGTTCTTTAAGTACCGTTCATTTTTTTTTCTCCCTCGTTTGCCATGTCCTCTAAATTTACCAGCGTTGTTGGTGCAGTTTTGCTGTTTAACTTTTCCTTTAAGCAGGGGTGCCCACAAGGGGGGAGGGGCTATGACGCAAACTGCGTCATTAAAATATTTGGGGGGGTTAAAAATCTATATAAATATGTTTGAGAGGGTGTAAAAATTAATCGAAAAGATTTTTTTTTTCATGGAAGAACACCTACGGATAGGCAATTGAGGGGGGTGCGTCATGGACAAGAGGGGGGTGGGCACCACTGCTTTAAGTGTCCGTTCGGAAGGTAGTTCTACGAATTAGGGATTTAGAAATTAGATTTCTGGGCTTTTGGCATCGATAGCCATTTAGGCCGTCACATATATAAGGGATGACGTCCCTTGATGAGCACACTATCCGATGAAAGGGAAAGAAGAACGGATTCTGGAGATAGGAAGAGGTCTGGGACTTGTATGTTAGATACCTTCCGGGATTTACCTGATATGAATGAGGGGAACCCAGAAAAACCTCACTCAAGATGGCCTAAAAAAGCTGTTACACTTTTTCTACCGAGTGCTCCCACCGGGAATCAAACCCGGGGCAGGTAGCTCTACGAATCATACCGGATTCTTCCGATGCATACAACACTTGAGGAAAAGCAGCTTTATAATTCATGCAAAGCCCAGGCTTCAAGAGTCGTCACGGTCACCATAGTTTAAAGAACGTAAATAAATGACAATCTGTGCCAATTGAATAAAAACAATCAATTATTATTGTTGTTCCTGTTGCTGTTGTGAGTTTCTTTTAGCTATAAAGTTTTTTGTCGATTTTTCAAAAACTACGCATGGGAATTTATCCTTAAGCATGTCATTGTGTTCATCTCTGTACCATATAAGCAGTGGCGTATTTACGATTTTGTTTCGGGGGGGCCTTTACTAGCTTTAGTCCTGGAAATGTGAAAATTCTGCAAGATATTTAATTTGCTTTAATATAGTAAATAAAATTTCGGGAGGGTTAAGCCCGGAAGTACTCCCCTAAATACGCCACTGCATATAAAAGAAGTGATCAGAAAGTTAGGTTACAAAGCTTGTAGTGAAACATATATATATTATTTTATATATCCAATACAGCCAACACATAGTACATATATTAGGTTACTTTTTGATATAGTCTCCATATCGGTTGAGGCACTTATCGTATCGTGAGATGAGTTTGAAGATTCCATCCTGGTAAAAATCCTGTCCTTACGTGTTCAGCCACGTTGTCACGGAGTGTTTCACCGCCTCATCTGAAGCGAAACGACGGCCTTCTAAGTGTTCCTTCAAGTGCGGGAACAGATTAAAGTCGCTTGGAGCGACATTCCGGGTTATAGGGAGAGTGGTCGATGATGTCCTAGCGAAACTTTTTCAACAGTGTGGTGGTCTTCTGGGTTCCTCGTCGGTGACGTTTTCTCTACCAGCCGCAAACTTTCGACACCATTCTGCAACATACTGACGAGACATTACAGTCTCCCCGTAAACATCTACCACCTGCCGGTGAATTTCAGCCACAGTCATAGACGGAGCTAAGAATTGTCTGCTAAGGAGCAGACCGTTTGGTCGGTCTCGGAGGTCTTGGTAGGTGTCCATCTTATAGGTGACATTTTTATTTTTTTGTCAAAAAGTTGGGGGCAATGCCCCCCATAACTCCGCCCATGGCCGCAGTTGTATGTTTCGCCCACAGAAATCGAATAACTGAGCGGGTATCTTCGCGAGACCAGTTTTCTATTCAAGTTGCCATTTGTGTTTACATACAACTAACGGCGTGACAAACATCTTGGCATTTGAAGGCGGCGCTCCAAGTTCCCTTTAAATGCTGCTAGCAAATGAGAGGCCAGCAGTATTGCCACGTTTATATTGTACACATTCACGTCTGTCACCTGATCGCGCTGTAGGTCGTCTGCTTAGCCATAGCCACACCCCTTTACCACTTGGCAACGTCGCGTCAGAGCTTGCGTTTTATTCGTTTAGCTGAAATGCCAAGATGTTTGTCACAGGCTTTTAGTGCCATAGGTGGCGTGTAACTGAAACTCTGCACAGTTGCCAACTTCATGCATTAGAATTTCCACACATTCCTCATTCCTCTATAAAGCACGAAACTCCAGAAATATCGGCCTTGTAACCTTAGTTTATGATCCTCCCTTATCTATACAGGATATAAATTAACAAAAAGTTTAAGAGTTAATCATAGTTTTGGGCTATATCCCAATAATAATTTTGTGAAGTGTTGTCTTCCTTATGTCCATAATGACAAGTTTGATGAAGATGTTCTTCAGTAACAGTTTCATCTTGTACGGGGTGCTGTCACCGTACAGCAACAACTTTTAGATTTACAGAAGAAAATAGTTCTTTTTTTTTATTTATTCGAAAACTGCGCAGTACAAATTTACACTTACCCATATCACGTTTGTATACTAAGTCAAGGCCCATCATAATACCAAGTTTGACCCCGATCGAATGAGTTCGGTTGAGCTCGTACAATATATAATGTCCTTCATTTTTCATAGAAATGTTAAATTAAGGACGAAAAGGGGCAAAAAATCAAAAATCAAGACTGTGGCCTCTACACGCGACTGTTAAGAACTACGTTGTATCTTGGCAACAAAACAGAGCTTACTTCATATCATGTGCTCTTGATGCATAAATTCAGCTGAATAAGATATATTGATTTTTGTATATGTTTAACTTGTGAACATTTTTACACACATTACATAAAAACATTGTATAATTGAATAGTATTAGAAGACATGGTTCGTGCCCGTTATTTCATTGTAGTCAATTCCAATACAGTGAAACCTCTGAATAACGGACACCAATGGAACATGATTTTTTTGTCCGTTACTGAGAGGTGTTCGTTACAGATAAAGTTACAGAAATTTAATTTCTCACAGCGGTAATTGTATGCAGTAATATACAGACAATATATTATATATGAGCGTAAATACTTAAAATTCAATATGAAAATACTCCATTTAGTACGTATTTGAGTTACTGGGGTTGGGATGAAGGAGAAATTCATTTCTGTTAAATAATATTATTGCTGGGGGATGTGTTAATATATTCGTGTACTGCAAAATATAATGTGTGTATGGTAATTTTTTAAGTACGTCATCACACTGTAAGCATTTTTTATTTATTTCAAATTCTCAGAACCTTCTCAAAAGATGCGTTAGGAACCAACTAATCGGCTAAACTCTTTTGTTTAGCGAAAAATGCATGCTTTTTCTTCTACAAGGGTAATAAACTCTAGCAATTATCCACTGAGAATCCTCAGTACGGTTGCAGAAGAAACGTGTGTGTGTGTGTGTGTCGCAGAAACGAGAATAATTTCTGTCCGTTATGAAGAGGTTATTAAAATGTTTGGGGGGGGGAAGGACTGTCCGCGTCCGTATCTGACCCGAGATATACTTGAACTCAAACCCACAAAGTGGGGGTGTTCTATCTATTTCCTGAAAGCTTGGGTCAAGGTAAGATCAAAACCGGTTACCAAAATTGGAGAGGTCTCATACATTCCGCTTGGCGGCAACGCTTTACTCATTTTTATTAAAATCTTTAAGCTTGTGCATAAAATCCGTTGCAACCCCGAAAAATCTGAAACGGTAAGATAGATATGGAAACAGAAAAAAATGTATTTCATCATTTCGAAAGTACAACGTTTCAAAGTAAAATAATTTGTCCCAGGGTCGTCCGCAGGATCCCAGACGGGGTCCAACTCAAAATTTTTAAATGGAAAGGGGGTCAGCTTGCATAACGTATGAAAGTTGGTGTTAAATGAAAGAAGATAAATCAAGTCTCAACTCTTTACGATAAGTCTGTGCAAAATAGCGGCGGGCCAAATATCAACACAATCTTCATTGCAAAGTCTATGGTCACTCGTATGAATATGAAACCGTGGGATAGGTGTAAAAACAAAACAAAGACCACAAAACGTATCATTCATCATTGCAAGAGTACAACGTATCAACGTAAAAGAAGTGTCCCATGACCCCCTGTTGAGTTTAAGGCGCTTCACATTTCTAGACCTGGGTTGTGTTGCCATTTTGACCCCCTCCTATTTTGCAAAGGGTTTCGCAGAAAGTTGATACTTTCGTCTCTTGTTTAACAATGGTTTTTAAACGATATGCCAGATAAACCCCTTCCTACCTACACATTTTGAAATGGACCTCATCTGGGTCTCTGACAAAACAAGATCCGTTAGTGTATTCTACTTGTGAAATAATGGAACACGCATTTTCCTAGGCGGGAAGAAACCCCATTCCTTCTTTCACCTTCGAATTTTCAAAAATCTTTTCTTAGTGGTACCTCACGTCACAATTCCTATGCATTATAAAAATTTAATGAGTTGATCTGCCAGTCAGCCAATCAAGACTTCTCTTATATCTAGGCAAAAGTAACAATGGAATATGGTGTTGTCACTCGACTCATATCGCTGTGGAAAATTTCATCATTGTATGATGTGAGAAATCAGTTAAATTTCAAGTTGCATGATCTGAGGACAAGGCTGAACCGTTCTAAATTGAAATGAAATGAAATCTTTGAGTTTACTTCCCACGGTTATGCCGGCTAGGCTAAAGGAGATGGTGATGATGAGAAATGAATGAAATGATGGAATGAAGAAAGTGGGAGGAAACGGGAGAACCCCGAGAAAACCCACGCACACGGTGTTTGTCCACCAAAAAGCCCACACGGCGCAAGCTCGGATCGAACCAGGGACCCCAAGCGGCAGAGGTGAGCGTTCTACCACTGAACCACCGCGGCACCCGTCGTAAATTGAAGAAAAGCATATACAAAGATAGAATGCTACTAGATTCTGAATATTTACCATGATTATTAAGGGAAATGTACGTACATGCAAGCTATTAAAAAAATGTTTTTAACTAAACTAGAACGCTAGGCCATAACAACACAAAACAAAGTTTTACCAATAGGAAAATCAATTGAACATACATATAACCAGGAGCATCACTTTTCCTTGATCATAAAAGGAAGAAAGATTTTTATGACTTCTTCTCAACTTTGTTTGGCATGTGACTTTGCAACTATTTAGGATAATGAATATTTGCTAACATGTCCGTAAGAGCAATCTATAGATACATCTATGAAGGCCGAATAAAAATAAAAAAGGCCATCTTACAAAAAGGTTAATATGTGGGTGTGTTAGTGTTCGATATTATGTTTATGTATAGACTCTTATGTTAACATACCTTCATGCTCGTTTCTCAATGTATGTAAAAAGCTAAACATTTTGACTGTCTTGCTCTTAAGTTGCTGTATTTGTGGTACGTGTCTGTGCAAATTTAAGTACACAAAATAATAATAAAAAATAATAATACTAATAAAAGGGGAACCTTTTCTCTTCTTCCCATCACAATGAATTTTTTGGGCTGTCACATTTGATGAATACAGCAACATCGTCAACACATGTTGGTGCTGGAACAATAGAGAAACAACGAAAAGCTACAACGACAAAACAATACTCCAAGGAATGATATAAGCATGGAGAATATGACCTTTAAATATTCTATACACTAGAAAGGAATTTAAATTTACACGGCATTTTCCTACATTCCTATTTGCTTTGTGGCGAGACGGGTTTTCAGTGTGTGTGTGGTAGCGTACAATAAAAGTCTTCTTGGTGCGCTCTCTTGCTTTTTATGCAGATGAAAATAGGCTTGTAAATTTTGTGAACTGTTGCTTCTTTGCTCCCTCGTTTCCAGTGAACAGAATGCGTCATAACTACGTATTTTACTATCCATGTCTTTGTAAGCTCCTGGAAAGACCCTGTACTTACACAATTGCACTTTTACCTGAGTTTTATACGATGGTCGGTAAAAACAAATTCCTGCTTGTACTGTAAAAAGAATGATAGTGGAGATTGTAAAATTGTCGGAAGAAAGTGCATCATGCTTTAGACCTAAAGCACTTCTATCATGTAGGTAAATTACAATATAGTTCTTTGGTCAGTAGGAAAGATCTGTTGATAAAATTATGTACTTCATTTCTCTAATTCCATATAAGTATAAGGAATTATTTTATGTACATGTTATAACATATCAGTTGTTTCTATCATTTTCCACATAACACGACATGTCCATAGAACGTCCTTTGAATATCCCAAAGGTGCTCCATACCTGTCCATACTTGGGATCTTTTCTCTAATTCCATAAGAGTATAAGGAATCGTATTATGCTTATATTATAAAATATTATTTGTTTATATTATTTTCGACATAACACGACATGTCCATGGAATGTCCACTGAATATACCAAAGATGTTAAATACCTGTCAGGGGAACACTTAGGATCTTTTCTCTAATTACATATTAATATAAGGAACCGTATTATGCTCATATTATAACATAATAGTTGTTTATCATATAACACGTAGCACGACATATCCACGGAACGTCCTCTGAATGTTCCATACCTCTTACAGAACATTTAAGATCGCAGTAGAAACTTAAAGGATGAGGGAAGTACCCACGATATTTCCCTTGGATATCAACGGGATGTGCCTATTAAAGTCAAGATAACATTTCGATGTCCACAACCCGTCATGTGATTATCCCTCAAAGAGACCAGAAATGTCCACAGGAATCCTATAGGAAATCGCGTTTCTGGAAAATAAGGAGACATCTACAGATTGTCCAAAAATTGATCGTCTAGTGAACTTCAGATATCTCCAGACTTACGTATGTGGATGTCCTAGGGACATCTCCGTGCTAAATGTTGCTTCTCTAGATTTATGTCCCACTCCACATGCTGCAATTCTTCAAGAATTCAAGATACGTACTGCACAAAAAATAGTTGTGCGTGTTTATTTAATTTCACCAGCTTAGAAATAGCAATTTTGAAGAAAAGATTCCACTATAAATTTAAACTAAATTGCATACTTTCCGTGTTTGCGGTTCAGATCTAAACTCTGTTGGAAGTGCAACGCAGTTATGAAGGACATTTTTTTCAACCTCCATTAAGCCACCACATGAGATGACAAAACGGAGATAAGGCAAAGCTGTTCTTTGGACGTCACTCGTTCCCCATAACGATAGACAGACTCTGTTATTCAATCATTATGGAGTAGCGACCTTAAAACATATCGAGCGCAATCGAAGCGCCCGCCAAGTGTGAACTGCGTGATATGATTCGTCAGGTAAGTTTGCAGGCGTCAGGTAAGTTTTCTGAAATGTCAAGATCAAACAGTTTAGAAACAATAATCTACGTCTTTCGCGAACCACATGATTCACGGTTCATCAAGGTCGTCTACCGTCACAGATTCCCACCCTTGGCGTCCCCTTGTTGTGTAAGTCGGTAAACTCTTATTTAAACTTTCTGCAGCACTTGTGCATACAACGATCATTTGTAAAATTCCTGCCGTAATCTATACTTATTCGAGGACGAATCCGGCAGTATTATACCCTTTAACCTGGAGAAATCTAATCACATCACGTAGTTCATACTTGGCCATAACTTCAATTGCATTTGATATGTTTTACGGTCGCTACTTTACAATGATTGAATAACAGAGTCTGTCTATCGTTATGGGGAATGAGCGATGTCCGATAAACAGCTTTGCCTTATCCTCGTTTCGTCATCTCACGCGGATCTTCCCTACTGGCTTCATAGAGGTTGAAAAAAACAGCCCTCGTAAAATTTGTTTTCCTATGTAGCTGAAAAGTTAGCTCAATGCCACATGGTGTGACATGAGTGGTCTCGAGTTCGGTTCTTGACAAGAGCACAAAAGTTTCGATGTACAGTGAGATAGAGACCAATTTATATAAAGAAGTATAAAAATATGTGACCTTGAAGACAGAAATAAGAGGGATATTAGTCCTCATACAAACATACATACATACACTAAGCCACTACATACATAATCACAAGAAAGCCATCTGGTGCCCATAAATCTTCAGTAGGCTCTAACACTCGAGAGTTCACAATAGTTCCAAAATAACTATGATAATTCTCGGGCAATCAGTCATGTGAATTCCACGTCGTCCAATATTTCGAGAGCTGACAACATTGTTCTAGTCTTCAGGGTAAAGTATGAGAGACCATACTTGAATTCATCTGGCTAATTGTACGTTACGTATATTCATCACGACACCAAGGAAGCTTCAGTTTTTATTTTAACTATAATGTATTATTCGATTGCATTAACTGGTCCAAGTTTAATGTATAAGTCATAATGTCTATAACTTTAATGTAATAGATCTAATATAAGTTTAATGTAATAGATCCCTCAGACCATCTGTAGACATATATCAGAATAAGAAACAATAAGAGATAGCAGGAAATTTTTGTATAAATATGGATTAAGCGTTCTAAGAAATCATTCCATTCTAATCCTTATCTTTTTGAAACCAGATGTGCTGGAAGTTTGCCATATCTGGCTTCAGTGTTCGTTATAGGTCAAAAAGGGTGGGAGACAACAATAAAAGAATTTTTGATATGGATTTAGGATTCCAAGAATAGATTTCATCTCTGTCCTTTACCTTTCTATTGAAACCAGAAAAGGTCAGATGTATTATTTCCGATTTCAATATTGGATCCTTATAGATCAAAAATGTAAGAGACAATAAGAAATTATCAATAGGGAAGAGCAGGTTTCATCTATACCCTTATCCTCTTTTGAGACCAGAAGTCTAGATTTGTCATTTCCGATTTCAATGTTGGACCTCTATAGTTTGGAATTCTACCATCGTCTATGAAACAAAACTATATTTTTAATCTTAAAAGTTTAATTTATAAATCTGGATGTTCAATACGGTGTTCCTCTCAGTAAAGTTGTGTGCCCACTATACATGTAGAATACGGTCTTTCCCTAAGTAAGGCCAGATACACACTATATAGGTAGAATCCGTTTTTCCCTAAATAAAATTAAGTGCGCACTAGGTAGAATACGGCGTTCTCCTAAATAACGTTGGATGCAAACTATACGAGTAGAATATGGCGTTCCGTATATGTAGACTACGGGCTTTTCCTAAGTGAAGTTGAATGTGCATTATACATGTAGAACACGACGTTCCTCTCAGTAAAAGTTGAGTGCCCGCTATCGTAGAATACGGTCTTTCCCTAAGTAAAGTATGCACTTATACAGGTAAAACACGGCCTTCCCCTAAGTAAATTTAAAAGCATTTTAGCAGTATGAAGCAGTATGATATAAAGTATTTTAATAAAAGCATTTTGTAGTTGTCTTGAAACCTCTAATTGTTGAATCGAAATAAAAAAATAGACTTTGTAAGTGAGAAAAATCAATCTGAACGAAAACTTAGTATATCGAGTTTATAACAGCATTCACTCGTATTGTTATCCAATAGTGTATCAGAAACATAAAGAATAAATGGGGTAGTAAGTCAGAGTATGAACTTAAGTAAAATTGGTAGTGTAAGATTTATTTTGAAGATTGGGTTGATTGATGTTCATCGTACAAATACCAAGTACTGTTAAGAAAAAGGAAATTAGGTCGACATATTTTAGTTTCTAAACAAAATATTTGGTAACACCAAGTGTAGCTTTCTTTCTGTTAATGTTGGCATTGACAAATAACGTGCTTCGATTGACTAAAAAGACTCATTACGGAGACCCTCTTCTTCAACTCTTGCAAAACTTACGTTAGATTCACACGATTTGACTATGACGTGTCAATAGGTTTGGAATTGAGAAATACGTAATGACTTCGTAATGAAATGCATTAGCACCTTTATCGGCCCTGATTTAAGAAAGAAAGAAAAAAAAGAGAAGAAAATTCTAAAGAGAACACATGAAACATTCTTTATTTAAGTAAAAATTTTTACAAGAATAGCTACTGAACTTTCTACTAAATGAAAAAGAAAAGATATTTTTTAAAAAAAGAGAAAACGAAAAAAAAGATTCACTTAACCAGGAAACGAACCATCTGATGTCTCAATTAGCGAAACATTGATCCTCAATACCCATCACCAACATTACTACTAGGTTACGCTACCCAATGCAAAAACTGGTAGAGATTCTTTATTATTTTTTTTATTCTATTTACTGCTCTTGTAATGTTGTTTTTAATTCCCTTTGTGCGGCACTTTCTGATCTTCAGAGCTTTCTTATTTTTATATTATTTTCCTTTCTTCTTCTTCTTCTTCTAACTAAATCTTTCCGTCCGTTCGTAACAGTAGTGGCAATGTGGTAGAGGGGAGCTAACCCTCATCAAAATGGCGAGCGATCTCTTAGTGTATATATATATATATATAGTTTAACTTAAATGCAGCGGCTAAAATCGTGACTTCAAGCTGACAAGAAACATCGGAGTTAAACTTCGCACAGGAGGACAGCGATTTTAACCAGTCTTTTGCACAAAACACTAATAGTAGTAGTAGCAGTAGTAGTAACAATAATAATAATAACGGTAGCAATCACTTGTTTATACTGTGTTTTCTTTTCTGCCTTCCTTTCGGAACGACTTCTAAGCCTATATGTGATTCTTCAACATTCCTCAACGTACGTATAATGGGAACGGAGGGAATATATATATATATATATATATATATATATATATATATATATATATATATATATATATATATGTTTTCTTTTTTAATTATTTATTTTTTTATTTACCCGTCTATTATTTCCTGTGGTGTTTCGGTTAGCAAAACACCCTTCCTTTTACAAAGTCATTCTTTATATCTGGTAAAAAAATTTAAAAAAAGGTTCATAAGAATAAAAACGGTTATACACAAGACACTACTTAACTTTGAAGGGGGCAGTAGTAATTAAGCCACATGGTAGTGTTTTAATTTTATGAGGGAAAAAAACGAAGAAAACTATCTTTTTTTTAAAACTGAAACATTAACCCTGTTAATAAAAGCTCCCAAATTGAAAGGAACGTAACATAACGGACAGAAAATAAATAAATAAGAGAAAAAGGGTTAAAAAAGATACAGTAATGAAATAAAGAGAAAGAAAGACTTCATTTTGAAAGAATAACTAATGGACACGTAGTAAATAAGTAAGTAAGTAAGTAACTAGAAAAGATGAAGATGAGACTAAGAGATTCTTTTAAAAATATATATTGAAAGTAATACATTGAAATCTTAATTTTCTTTACTTTGAAGATATTCTCTAGCCGACACAGTATTTCTTTCTTTTTTTTTTATTTTAATTCCTCTGCACTATATTTTTCTGGGCTTTACTTTTTCTTAGACGGAGTGCGAGAGGGCAGTTGTTCTTTTTCTTTTTATTTGTCTCTCTCTCACACACACAAAAGTCCTATAAAACTGGATTCGTCACAACAACTAGCTCCAATGTCACAAGACTGAAAGGGCTAATTAGCTCGGTTACGAAGAATTAAGGGAAAAAATAAAATAAAATAAAAAATACAAAATAAATAAATTAAAAAAAAAGAAAGCAGTCGTTCGCAAGTTTTAATCTACTCTAATACGAAAACTAAACAGAAAAGAATTTGAACTGAAACTAACAACGTTCGAGTCAGGCATACATAAGAAATACATACAGTAAACCTAAACAAACCTTTACGTAAACTACTACATTTTCTTTTAAAACCACACTTATTTTCTTTCTTAATAGTCTTGTATCGTAATACCCTTATAGTCCTTTCCCCCAACCCTCTCCATCTCTTTCTTAATTATTTTGTTAGTAAAATATTTTAGGTACCACTACCGCATGCCATACTAGACCTAACAATACAATATTTCTGAAAACGTTCACCTAATTTCTTTTTTTTCTATTATTCTGTTTACTTTCACTTACTTTTATCTTAAAATAATAATAATAATAATAATAATAATAATAATAATAATAATAATAATAATAATAATAGTAATAATAATAATAATAATAATAATCGGAAGACTATAGGAGAGGTTTGAACCAGTAGCTCAAACTATATTATTATTATTATTATTATTATTATTATTATTATTATTATTATTATTATTATTATTATAAGATACTATGTGATCATCTTGGAGGCGCGGGGTCTCAGTGGTAGAGCATTTATCTCTGATGTGTGGGGTCCCTGGTTCGTTCCCCGGCCAAGTGGTACGTGGCGGACAATATCGTGTCCGTGGGTTTTCTCGGGATACTCCCACATACTCATTGCACCAATTTTTTCATCATAATTCACTTGTTTAAAGGCGTATTTTCATGCCGTTGCGCTCTTTACCTGCGATTTGACTGAATAGCCAATTGAAAAAGTTGTTTAAGAGGCCTCATCCCGGCGAAATTAAAATACCGCTAATTTCACAGTAATTATGTGATATCTTCAAATAGATAAAAGATAATTGAAATATGGAACAAGAGCGCCGTAGACAATATTATTTTGTGTGAGGTGCCGTTATCACAAGTCACCTAGTGGCTTTCAGTTTTCAGCCGTTTAGAAACGCGAAAATAAATGCCGATTTTCAAAATGACTCGAAATCGAAAGTAGATAAGTGAGTCGTGATAACGGTGTCTCATGTAAAATGATATTGTCTAGGGCGCTCTTGTTCCACATTTTGAATTATCTTTTATCTATTTGAAGATGTCACATAATTACTGTAAAATTAGCGATATTTTTTAATATCGCCGGGATGAGGCCTCTTAAGTATGGTTTTACGTGTAACACAACTTTCTTTTGGCTACTCATAGAAATCGCAAGCAACGAACGCAATGGGCGCTTGCATGGAAATCCGCCCTTAATCAATCGTCCGTCTCCCTTGTCTTACAGGGCATAATCGGGGACGTTAGACTCAAAGACTTCATTTCATTTTTATTTTTTGAATACATATATTTTTTTAAAATATATATAAGGTGTTCCGTTCCTGCTTAACCGCGCATATTACTATTAAAAAGACAAAGAATCACAATTATAATAAGTTATTAAATATAAAAATTAGTCCCGTGGAGGAGGAGTACTTGGAAAGACATCCAGTTACTAAATTCATAATTGTAAATTTTTGTAGCAAATTTGCACATGTATTTAAAAAAAACATATCATTAAAAATATAGACCTGAAACTTTTGTATCTACGTATACCAGAAGTACAATCAAAACGTTCATTTGATTCGCATGCGTGCAATTGTATATACCTAGGTAATGCTCATTAGCTTATAATGTATTTTCCTTCCTATCATCACGTGCTGTACTGTTCAGTACAGAAGATAGATATTCACTTTAACTTAACTTAGTTTATTGATGAGCATATAAAATAAAACTGTTCCGTAGTTGTTCTTGATCGCAATTGCAGCCACTGTAAACATTAATCATAACGACATTCAAACCTGACTGGTCTAAAAAGAAGCCCTTAAGAGAAAAGCCTTTTTGATGGAACAATTACGACCTTTTATGAACGCTTCATGGACGAGTGATAACAAGACATGACGGAGGCAGTAAACTTCCCAAGTTTTTTTTTTTTCGACTACTAATTTGAAACTCGATTCTTCCAGCATGACTCCCTCCATACATCGATAAAATGCAGTTAATACTTTCCTACAAATCATTGAATATATAAGCGATTTTTTTTATGTAGTAGATACCATGCCAAGTTGCAGCCACTCATAATTTTCTGGTGTCATTAATTTGGTGAAGAGCCAGATTTTTAGATCATAGTCTATACGCTTCTCGCTTGATTGGGCACCACTTTTACAAGTTCTTTCGTCCCTTTTTGTTCCTGAGGGTACTTGTAATGGGAAAATAAAAGGAGTCATAAACGTTTATAACTGTGGTTGTTTTATCAACTATCAAAATGTTATTGGTGAATCTCTTAACAGCGGTGTGCTTTAGGCTGTTCTTGTACAAGACGATGGGTTCTCATCATACGATGGATCCACACCAAAGTTCCCAAATAGCCACCTTTTGTGTTTCATGGAGAGGAACCTTCTATTACAGTGTGCACTGAATTAAATCTTTAACAAGGCAAAATTAAGTTTGGTTTTTATTTATTTATTTATTTTATAACAGAACCTGTTCAGTTTTTTTTTTTTAAAAAAAAGAAAATGGTTTCTTTATTTTTGTTTGTTTTCCAAAGATGAAATAATTATCTAAGCAGAATTTTGTTTTGCATTAGAAAAAAATGCAATTTTTAAGTTTAACATCTCACGATTGTGCCCTTCAGGCCAAGGGAGACGTTGATTAAAGCAAGTGAATGATGATGGAACAATTGGTGAAATGAGAAAGTGGGAGGAAACGGACGCACCAAAGAATACCCACGGACCCAAAATGTCCACCACAAACTCACTTCTCCGGGGATCGAAACAGGAACACCACACACCAAAGGTAAGCGCTCTACCACTGAGCCACCGTGGCCCTGTCTTGTATTAAAGTAGATTCCAAATTGGAAAGAGCTATTCTGTTTATAGCAGACACAGATTTGATTTCCAGTATAATATCCATATCCTACACAAGGGCTGAACAGGGTTTTAAACTACAGACATCTTCAAGACCCTATAACATTCCTTTTTCTCAGTGTAAGTTGAATATATCCAATTAGTTTTCAGTGCAAAAAGGCTCAAGTTAGCACTGGTTCGCACCAGTTCGCTAGAACCGGTTGTTAAAATATTTCGAGTTCGTAGAGGCGTATTTATACCCAGACATAACAGTAAATTTTACCCACTTACATCCAGGAACAGTAAATTTTAGTTTAATTATCTTTGTTTTTTAGAAATTCTTACAGCTAGGGGGTTAAACATATAATCTCTCAGAACAAAGTACAGCTCACAGATGACGACAAGAGCCCTAAAACAGAAGTAGCGGGGAAAGGTCAACAACATGGTCAAGTCCATTTTCGGTTTTTGAGATGTGGTCTATACTTAGATATCGTCTGCTACTCCGGGTAGTTATCTGTGTGCTATTCCGTGGTGTCATTTGAAACCCCCATGCGAAAAGTGGGCGAGCCCATACCTACGTCACACTACTTCTGGTAGGGTTCTTCTCGTCATCTGTGAGCTGTATAAGTGTTTATTTCTTATTCTCAAATCTCAGATATCAAGAATGAGAACTGGGCACATGAGTGTAGTGGTGAGGGTTATTTACTTTTGAAACGCATACATAGCTGTACCATTGTCAACAATTGTCGATCTATTGCTGGATTAAGGTCTTTCCAATACTTTTTAACAACCAGCTATCTTAGATAATTCGTTTTTAAGATATTCACAGTGCTACCTAATTTCGTCACACCACCTTGTATTAGTATCCTGTGAAGGTTTCTACTTGTCACTTGTAATATCTAGTAAAAGAATTGCTTTTGCCTACCTTGTATGATTTATTTCTTAAGAGAGTTATGTATCTCTCTCTCTAGTCCCACTGAGTACAGTTATAATGACGAAGAATGTTCGCATATTATTATTATTATCAGCATAATATCTCTGTCTGAATGTAATTATTCCCAAGGGAAAAAAAAAGTTATTAAAATGTTCGATCACTAGATTTTAATGAAAATTTCTGTCGTAAATTATCCCGGATGAAAATTTTGCAAGGGAAGAAACGATAGGAAACATCGCTGGAACAAACTGTAGCTTAGTGCAGAATTTCAGGAATTACACAACAAAACTTTCTGAGGAAAAGTGTCTTCGTAACTACAGATCTAAGATTATTTGTAGAGAAGCTACGACCTTCAGCTAGCAGAAATAATGTTATGTTAACATTATATAGCACGCGTTCAACTACGTAATATAATTTTTCTTATTAAAGAAGGATGCTGGAATGAAGAAATCGAAATGTTTAACATTTAACAATGGTCAATGTGCTTTAGAATATGTTCACCTGTCGACATCAGCAACTTCACGAAGAATCCTTATATCTTTGAAGATGTAACAATGACTATTAGATATTTTGACTGTCAAGATTTCAAAAAAATACTTTAAAATGTGTCAACAACCTTGACGATCTTTTTTCTCTCCATCTCTATTTCGTACAATAGAGGTGTGGGTACAACACATATTCTCTGGTCTATGTGTTACAGAGCTTCGGAGCCCCTGCAGGTTGTACATGTAAGAAACAAAAACGATGGCCTCATAGGTCAGAAGGGTTAAAACGTAAAAAGCGAACAGCTGTTGTGTAAATCAACAACGGAACAATACTGTTGAGTGCTCGAATGGACACAACAGCTCGCCCGCTTGCAAGAATACAACACAACTGAAGAGTAACTAACAACACTACACATACATACAAAGATACACTCACACATTCGGAGTTATTCTCTTTCAGCTATTTTAATGGACACATTCTGAACGAGCACTTTGCGCCTGCTGAGTCGCCAATACCGCAATGTGTTGTTCGTTCTTTTTCAAGAATTGTGCCCCATTCAACTCAGTTTTTCCTAAACAAAACAATATTTTCTTTTTATCTTGCATTGTTGTTGTTAATCTTAATACAACATACAGATCGTAATACATGTCTGCAAGTTAATATAAAATGTCACAGACAAATAACTTCTCTTTTATATATCGCTACAAAAAAAGAAGAAGTTCACAGAATCGTTAAATAGAAAATCATGCCAAGAAGAAAGAGTTTTGGTATAACATAAGAAAGCGGTATAATTTACAAAAAGAATATATTTTTATGCAATAAAACTCTTGGGTTTCAGAGCTGTCTTTTGGAAGTTGTTGAATGTTATATTACAGCAATGATAAACTACATGTATTTTTTTATGATCAATATATATGTTTTATTTCACCTGAAATTTTATTTTATTGTCAAAGCAATATATAAAAAAGTGTCCAACTGGAATATTAACTATAAACTACTGTTACAATCTAAAGATACATTTGATTTAAAGAAACCACTGAGTTTGGAAGAAAAAAAATAATAATAAAACTAGTTTACCTTTATAGTTTGAAAATATTACGTAACACGAATTAAATCGAGGAAAACAACCATAGAGGCACCGACTGTGAATAAAGGAAAATATATAACTATTAGTTTTTGTGCTTTATACGTGCATAGAAGGTTCCAGCTTTGACAGGTAGCCAGATAAGCAATTTCTAGTTTCATTGTATACCAAATGTTGGCATGGCCATTAATTTAACTTCGGTTCGCTTATACAGAGAACCGCAGCCAGCATTGAAATTCTACTTTTTTAAATATATATATTTTAATGTATACAAGACAAGGAAATGGAGACTCAATAAAAATTCATATTAGTTACCTAAATTGGTAAAGAATATCGCGTGTGGAACTTTGTCTTATATGAAGTGGCGTGTCATTCGGCGTGAAATAAGGGATAGTCGCCAATATGCCTGTGTGTGGCGACAAGATAAGAAATGATCTCTATTCGCTTTAAATGGAATGAAACTAATTGCTAGTATTTTTTTCCTTTTTCAGGCTTGGACATCTTTCGTAGTACATATATACATATTTTTTTCTAAATGTAAATGACTCCAATGCTATATATATACATACATCTAGAAAGTTGCTACTACGCGACGCCACTGAATTTTCAACAGAATTATGTATTTCGTTTTGTTAAGTCGCGTTAATCATAAAGTGCTTTTGGAACGCTACTTAAAACAGGTTCCTTCTACAGAAATTTACAGCGAAAATAAAACTGACGAAAGAAAGAAAGAAATACGACTACGCTAAGTTTAAAATTTACTAACTATTGTATTGATAATTACTTGTTATTTTTTCACTCCAACTGAATAATTTAGTTACATATTTTTCTTATGATTAATATTTTTAGTGTGTAGATAATGCTTTTTTTTAACGTAGTAGAGTTGTATTCAGGTGCGACAATCAGTCTTTCTTATTTACGCCAAAGGTTTTGCTGTACAGCAATATATCAGAGTAGGGTATGAACATATTGCAATTTCTGCGCCAATGGATGAGAAATAACTCGTACATAAATTTTCTTAAAACGTCCAAGAGAGTTTTCTTAACTATGATTTTAAAATAGTTTTTTTGTTTGTTTTTTATCCCTTTTAACTGTAATTTAGCAAATAATTACATATTTATTTTCATATTTGTTATTCTATATTGCTTATTACATATAGCAAAAAATATAAGAGTTTAAACGTAACTGAACTAATATTTTATACTTGCAAAGTTTAATGAAGTAAACCTAAGTGATTTTGTTCTAATTAGTATTGGAAATTACATTTTAAAAAGCAAATACTATATATATATTTAATATATATATATATATATATATATATATATATATATATAAACGAGAGAGAAAAAATTATCACAAAGACAACATTTGAATAGACGAGTGATTTTTTAAAGTTATTTTAAGTTTTGAATAGAATGATGATATTAGAAGCGTTTTAAGAGTGTCACACGGAGAAAAAAAAATGTAGGTGGCATACTTAAAAACGTAGGTTACATTCGTAATTCCTGTAGTTTCTGGACTTAACGTACAACCGTAAATAACATCCTGCAGCAAACGTATAGCTGAGAAAGCATGTATTATACGCACTGTCTGCATAAGTGCAATGACGTCATTCGTGTGACGTCATCTGCAGTAACAAGTATATACGGAGGTGATATCTAGCTTTGTGACGTCAGGACCATATACAGCATATTAGTTAATAATGATGACACACGCTGACTCTCAGGACAGAGCATAATTTCAAGTAATATGTATTATACGCTATGTACGTATGTTTCTTGCGTTCAACCCCGAGACAGCATCTATATTGTACTTATGCACCGTACGTACGACTAGATACAGTGTAAGTATTGTACGTATGTATTATACAGATTTTCCTTATGTCGCACACAGCTTGTCCAGATACAGCATACAGAATATCCGTATGCACCATACAGAGTGCACATATGTAGCTTACAGACTGTCTGCATGCAGCATATAGATGATACGTACGTCGCGTACAGGTTGGACATATGTAATGTATGGATTGGGTGTATGTAGCTTATAGGTTGTTTGTCTGAAGTATACGGATTTTACGTATGTCGCATACGTATTGCCTTTTTGTAATATACGGATTGGACGTATGCAGTATATAGATTATACGTATGTTTCTTGCGTTCAACCCCAAGACAGCATCTATATTGTACTTGTGCCCCGTACGTACGACTAGATACAGTATACGTAATGTACGTATGTATTATACAGATTTTCCTTATGTCGCACACAGCTTGTCCCGATACAGCATACAGAATATCCGTATGCACCATACAGAGTGCACATATGTAGCTTATAGACTGTCTGCATGCAGCATATAGATTATACGTATGTCCCGTACAGGTTGGCCATATGTAATGTATGGATTGGATGTATGTAGCTTATAGATTGTCCATATGAAATATACGGATTTTACCTGTATCGCATACGTATTGCCTTGTTGTAATATATGGATTGGACATATTCAGGATCTAGATTGTACGTATAGTGCACCATTATTGAAGTGCTACAACATACTGCAAAATGCATGATACATTCTTACTGTAATGTTGTCGCATATTGTTTTTCTCTGTATGGAAACAAAAATAGTTTAAAATATGGTTGATCTCCTTTGTGCCAATAATAATAAAATTAACAATACTACACTTTTCAAATCTTAGTTTGGAGCAGTGAAACTGTCAAAAGAAATGTATTTACCTGCAGGGTGTCCTGTAAGTTTGGGCTTCCTGCTAATTCGTTGGAAAGCTACTGCAAAGCCAAGTGTTGAAAAGTGACACAAGCGTTAATTTTAAAATTATGGGCACAAAGAAGGTTAACCATATGTTAAACTATTTTCGTTTTCATACAGAGTAAATCAATATGTGATATATTACTGTAAGAATTTATCATATGGTTTGCAATTAGTTGCAGCACTTCAATAATAATGCAAAATGCACAGCCATATACAATCCTATATTCAAACTCAAACAAGATTTACGTACAATCATTTATTAAGCTGTTATCATCCATTGCTTGTACGATATAAAGATTATTTTACCTCATTCTTTTCCTTAATAGTATCTTCTTCTAAAGTGCAGTTGTTACCACAAGAGGCCTGAATAGAATTTTCCAGAAATAACTTCTCTGTACATTTTAATTAACAGGTATGTTTTTTTGTTTTTTTTTAATATCGCAATAATTAAAAGTATGCTGACAGCCGAAAACGTGTTCGCTCACAATATGATTCCTACTCAGTACTCGCCATTAAAAATGCGACACCAAGAAGGAGACTGGGTAGCTGCACCAAAGTTCCCAGGCAGATACCTAATAGTAAGTGCAGAATATTCTTAACTGTCCGCTGTATTCGCTGTGACAACGTGGTGACAGCGGAGGCGTTGTGCAGCCATCGACTAAACATATTTATCCTTCCCTGCTCTAGACATTCTGCAAATTTGGACTTTCCGGGATGCATCCTTCTTAGTGCAACATTTTAAGCAACGAGCAGTTTAACAGTCTCATACATTGCTTAAAGAAAGAGCAATGATTCTCAGAATTACTCAGAAGATATATATGCAATAATTTAAAACGGTTATTTCAATCTTTGCAATTCAGAGCACGAAAAGAAGTATAGCTAAAGGAACACTGATTTTAGCCAGATAGTAAACTCAATCACACTCAGTACCATTAGTTGCTTGGTGTTATCCGTAAGTCAGAGATCATGGTATCTCATTTCATGTAGATTTTTACATTTGTTTAATGCTAAAAATGTATTTTATCGCTAATTGAACCCAGTACCATATATATACCGACAGGACGTACCTTAGTCACAAGGTGACATGAGTGAAACACTAAACTGTTCGATTGACACCTGCGGCCTTGTCAACCCTAGAGAAAGTTACAAAGTGATTAAGTAAATACGGAACATAGTTCATACAAAGTATAGCGATGTATGAAGTCTCCGTTTCATATGACTTGGATAAAGGACACATCTGAAATATCAACAAAGAAATATATAATGATTTCTCTGGATAATTTGGATTAGTCCAGAATTCGAACACATACGTTGGTAAGTCCAACGTTTTTTTTAATATATATATACTTCTTTCTTCGGATTCCCAATAAAGTTGACTACTGAAAAGCTGAGTTATAGATTCTATATTAAAACAACTTCGCTAGACATGTTCAGTATACACATTGCCTTACATACAGAACAATACATTAGTTCTTAATGCATGTCTGAAATAATAGTGCTTCGTATAGAATTTTACTTCATCCAATCGTAATAGCACAAAGATAAAAAATATTGCGAGGGATAATATTCTTATTACAGAGAAAAAGAGTTGAAATGACTTAACACTAACATTTTCTTTAAACAGAGATAATATTTTATTCTAATTTATGGAAGAAAGAAATAATAATTTGTAGTACAGTACTTTTATTAGGGTTATATATTCGTACAAAAGAATGTAAATACAATTGGGTCTGTCTTCAGAAAGAACGTACTTTTAGCCACAACCTACACTGCTTCTTTTCACTGTCTTCCAAGCAGAATCCTGGTTTTGTTTTGATGCACGAAATACCTGAAACAAAAATCAGAAAATATTTAAAATATTAAATTCAGTGTGCTTAACTTGGTTGTACTTAACAATACAAAGTATCTTAACATTTTTGAGATTAAATGGACAAAATCTGTTCGGTCAGGTATGGACTTTTGGGTTGCACGTAGAAAAACTATGAAGTGTTTATTGATGCTGAACAACAACTCAAAATGTATTACTATTCAAAAGTAAGTGGGTACCCCAATAGTGTTCGAGGTACCATGGGGTATCTAATGTCTGTATTTTTTAGGTATGTGGAAATGTATGTCTCTAAAATGTAGGGAACTGACATTTGTTTACCGAAAACCTCAACTCGGTAAGCCTTAGGGATATTGAGATATGGGAAAATAAAGAGCGACACCATAGAAGTGTGGGGTTTGCGTACTAGGTGGTGCAGTTTTGGAAACTTAATTACGAGGGCTTACAACAACCTCAAAAGTAGTTTCAATTAAATACACTACACACACGCCCTGATGGGGGTTTTCGGGTGTCATGATATTCGCAGAACTCATTTCTAAATATTCTAAAATATGTCTTAATAACGTTTTAAATAACGTTAGACGTGTGTGTTTACCGAAACCGCAAGTCGGTACGCCTAACAGTTACCGAAATATGATGAAATAAAAAGCGACACCATAGGTACGTGGAGCTTGCATATTAGACAGTACAATTTAGAAAATTAATTAAAATATGACTATCAAGATATTGTCAAATAAAGAGAGGATCCATACAGTTATGGGGTTTTCGTGTTAGGTGGTAAAATTTCCGAAACCGGTCATGGAAAGTTAATAAGCATCAGTATCAATTTCATCTTAAAATAATTAGGTATTTCCATGGAGTTTAAGAACATCATGGGGACTACCAAGATTAAATTTTAAAAGTTTTGGAAAATATATTTTGACATTTGTAAAGAGTACCGTATTAGAAATATGTATTTACCTAAAACTTCCAGCTAGTACATCTAGCAGCTAGAGAGACACCATACACCATCTTGAAATTTCAGAAAACAATTATTAATCCTAACAAAAGTTAAATAAGATGGTACTTATATGGGTTAAGTGAGTACCTCAGACTCGTCAGTACAATTTCGATCCAAAGATTAATTCAGCTCTAAATTTTCTTTGGACAATTCCAAGCGTTCATCGGGCTCTGAAATAAAGTGAACATTTTTTGTCAATATCTAATATAGCAAGCGAGATATAAGGAATTATGTATTTTATGACGTCGTAAAAATAGAGACCCACATGGATTTGTACTTTTGAGTATTTGCTGTAAGAAGAAGAAATTTCAGAAAACAACCGTATATACCTTAATAGACAATTAAATGGGCGGGGCACAGTGGCTTAGTGGTAGAGTGCTTACCTCTGGTGTATTGGGTTCTTGGTTCGATCCACGGCCAAGTCAGTTTGTAGTGGACATCGTATTCGTGGGTTTTCTCGGGGTACTCTCTTTCCTCCCACCTTTGCATTCCATCAATTCTGTCAACAACATTCACTTGCTTTAATCAAAATCTCCCTGAGACTAAAATGCATAATCGTGGGTCGCTACACTGAAATATTTCCTTTTATTTAATTTTAAAATTAAATAGGGAGTTAAGTATGATCGTATTTCTATGGGTTAAGTGAATACTCCAATAGTTTCTGCAAAAAAAAGATTAGTTAAACACCCTACCACTAAGCTACTGTGTCCCCGCCCACTGAATTGTCTATTAAGGTATATACAGTAGTTTTCTGAATTTTTTTCTTATAGGAAAGACCCAAAAGTACAAATCCATAAAGATATCTATTTTTACGTCATAAAATATATAATTCCTTATATCTTAGTTACTATCTTAGATATTGACAGCGAATTTTCATTCTTTTGCACAGCTCGATGAACCCTTGGAATTGCCTGAAGAAAACCTAGGACTGAACTAATCTTTCGATCGAAATTGTACTGAGGTACTGATTTAACCCATAGAAGTACCATCTTATTTAATTTTGTTGCGACCAATAATTGTTTCCGAAATTTCAAGCTTTTATTTCACAGTGTTTCTCCAGATGTTAGATGTACTAGCTGGAAGTTTTGGGTAAATACATATTTCAAATACTGTTTACAAATGTCAGATTATATTTTCAAAAGCTTTTAAAATTTAATTTTGGTAGACTCCATGATGTTCTAACACCCCATGAAGATATCTAATTACTTTAAGATGAAATTGCTACTGGTGTTTATTAACTTTCCATGACCGATTTCGGAAATTTTAGCATCTAACACGAAAACCCCTTAACTGTGTTGGTCCTCCCTTTATTTGACAACATCTTGATAGCCGTTAGTCATATTTTAATTCAATTTCCGAATTGTAGCGTCAAGTATGCAAGCCCCACATACCTATAGTTTATTCCCCCCCCCCCCAAAAAAAAATCAGTTCTTTACATTTTAGAGACATGTATTTCCATATATCTAAAATGCAGAAATTAGGTACCGCATTGGAACCCCATTGGAGTACTTACTCACTTTTGCATAGCAAGGTAAAAACGCCAGTGGTTCTCACTTTAAGTTTGAAAACATACTATTTTGTCTCTTCTCTGAGCATCGTGAATCTGTCGGAGCTGTACCATAGTTGGAAAGACTCACTGATCCTTCCTATAGTGACCATGTAGTCAGAATTCAAAAAGGAGTAGCCTTTGAAGGAAAAACAATATTTTAAAATCCTTGCACCAGTAGTCGTCACCTTAAAATCACAATGTTCCAGTAGTAGTCAGGATTTTCTACCAGTGTTCATCACTCAAATAACTTGACAATTTATTCAAAAACGCACTGTGTATCAGTTTAGGGTTGAGAATACAATATAACGTAGTAAGCTTAATAACTTTGCATCACTTTTAGCACTCAAGAAAGAAAATAAAAACGTTTTTACATACTTTTTAAAGCAATTTCAGAAAGAAAAATGTTAACTAAATTCAAAAGTTAACTGTATATCACTTCCACGTTGAGTACAATATTAAATACTATGTTTAATAACTATACGTCACTTTAAACTCTCGAGAATGAACATCAACGTTTGTACATACATTTTAAAAACAATCTGAGAAACAAAATAAGTTAACTGAATTCAAAATTTAATTATACATCACCTTAAGCTTAAGAATACACTATAAAATGCTGAGATTAATAAAAAATGAAATCTAAGTTTAACGTCCCACGGTTATGCCGGTTAGGATAAGGAGACGGTGATAATGAGAAATGAGTGAAATGGTGGAATGAAGAAAGTGGGAGGAAACGGGAGAACCCCGAGAAAACCCACGAGCAAGGTGTTTGTCCACCACAAAGTCCACCAAAGAAATATCGAAAAATACAGCAATATCGAAATATAAACAATATCAAAAATCGAAAATATAGAAATATGAAAGAGATAATGTTAAAAAATATGGATATATCGAACAAAAATGAATATATGATCTTGGAATACGATTTGGTGGAATAATGAGGGAGAAAAATAATCATTGATTAAATATTAAATTGAAAAGAAATAAGAGCCTGACGCTCAAATACTTATCTATCCGGCACCCATCTTGATCCCCATAAAATATCATGAAGTGCTTCATTGATTCTAAACCCAATAATAGTAATTTAACAATAAACACAATATATAATTTACTACGCACCTTGAAATGTAGAAATTAATGATTGTAATCCCCAGCTTTCCAATAGACTTTGATTTCTCCAAATGAAGATTCGGATATCTTGTTTCTTCTCAAGCAATAATGGGTTACAATAATCAGTTGCAGTCCAAAGCCAAGTCACTAAGTTAAGCATAAATATAAAAGAATTCATTAGTTAGATGCATACAAAATCCTACGCATGTAAATCCGAATCTACTTGTATTAAATTGTAAATTTAAACAAACTAAATTATACTACAGTTATAGTGACATCAAACATACATTAAATAAGGTATACAGGGTGTCTCAAAAGTCCCCTGACATAGGGTAACTGTTATTATCAGTGTTACAACAGAATGTAGGAGGGAAAAGCATATCCAATTATGATGTTTTCAATCTAAAGTGAAGGAATTTTTAAAATCGGATGGCCCGTTTGCGCTGTACACTCTCTATGCGCCCAATGTGAAATGAAAATGCAACGTTGCCATTTACCTGGATCCACAACAGAAGTGAGTGAAGTTACTGTCTTTTACGCTAACATGTCGATGGCCAGCCCCCGTTTCAAACAGTAACTTCATTCACTTATGTCGTGGGTCCAGGTAAATGACAACGTTGCATTTTCATTTAAAATTGGGTGCATAAAGAGTATACAGCACATTCATCTTGTCCGATTTTTTAAAAAAGTGTTCACTTTAGATTGAAAACGTCATATTTCGAGATTTTTTTCCTCTTACATTTTGTCGTCAGGGAACCTATGTCAGGGAACGTTTGAGACATCCTGTATACATCATAAGAAGTTCCTTTCTAAATTCTACACGGATGTGGTTTCATTGAATGTGAGGTGGGTGATACACATTAGGCCTTTTGGGAGTACGTCACACGGACGACCGTAATTTTGTGTTCAAAATTTTTATGAACTGGTGGGATATGTGATACATATGGCCACGGGCTAGAATTTTCTCAGTATGTCAAATATGCAATCAGATTTCATGCAGCTTAATTTGGTGAAAAGCTATTGCCAATTGAACGTTACATTTACCTCTTTCTTGCAGATGTTGAACCATGCCGTTAGCACGTGAGGAATGGATCGAAATAATCAAACTGTGGGGCAGGAGGAGTATATGTGCAGTGGTTGCCGATTGCAGAGTCATCCACAATGTGACTCTGTGTCACATGTTTCAGTGTCACAGTAATTAACTAAATTTGAGAAGACGGGCACATTCGTGAACATACATCGTAGCGGTTCAAACTCGCGGGACCTTGTTCCTTCCCCATTTTGAACCGGTACATGAAAATGCCATTTACTCCATGTTTGCCTGCGCCGATTTTGAAAATTCCTTCACTAATCGATTTCTCCCGTCGAGTACTACAAGAATCAGTTAAAATCTCGCGGGCCCTTTTTTCTTCCCCATTTTGAACCGGTACATGAAAATGCGATTTTCTTCATGCTTGCCTGCGCCGATTTTGAACATCCCTTCACTAATCGATTTCTCTCGTCGAGTACTACAAGAATCAGTTAAAATCTCGCGGGCCCTTTTTTCTTCCCATTTTGAACCGGTACCTGAAAATGCGATTTTCTTCATGCTTGCCTGCGCCGATTTTGAACATTCCTTCAGTAATCTATTTCTGTCGTCGAGTACTACAAGAATCAGTTAAAATCTCGCGGTCCTTTTTTCTTCTCATTTTGAACCGGTACCTGAAAATGCGATTTTCTTCATGTTTGCCTGTGCCGATTTTGAAAATTCTTTCAGTAATCTATTTCTGTCGTCGAGTACTTCAAGAGTCAGTTAAAATCTCGCGGGCCCTTTTTTCTTCCCCATTTTGAACCGGTACATGAAAATGCGATTTTCTTCATGCTTGCCTGCGCCGATTTTGAACATTCCTTCACTAATCGATTTCTCTCGTCGAGTACTACAAGAATCAGTTAAAATCTCGCGGTCCTTTTTTCTTCCCATTTTGAACCGGTACCTGAAAATGCGATTTTCTTCATGTTTGCCTGTGCCGATTTTGAAAATTCTTTCAGTAATCTATTTCTGTCGTCGAGTACTACAAGAATCAGTTAAAATCTCGCGGGCCCTTTTTTCTTCCCCAAGCCAATATTTTTTGTATATTTTGAATGTATTCAAGTATGGAACAAAAGTATTATATAATTCCCTTAGTAGGCTTCTCAACTTAATATTTTTCAACTTAAATTTTATTTATTTTAATTATTTATTTTCTTGTGACTCAATATTTAATTGCAATCGTTCATTGGGGAGAAGGGTGGCCATTCTCAAATATATAAATATAGTATTCTTAAAATTTATGTGTTCTCGTACTATTAGTTTCTTCCACTAGACCTGGAAGTTGCAAAATTAATACCTGGAAAACCTGGAAAATTCAGGAAAATTGAGTTCCATATTTATCTATGAACACTGCTATTTACAATTTTTTTCGAATAGGGAGAACTGTACAAAAGGGTGTTTTGGGAATGGTATAACAATAGGTTTCTGGGAGTGTTGTTCGAAATGAAATCTTTAAGTTTTACGTCCCACTATTATACTGGCTAGGCTAAAGATAACGGGGTGTTGTTCGGTGGGGGTCAATGTTGCCAATTTTGGGTAAAGTCGCTAAATAAGGGGAATTCGACCTCAACTATAGCGTAGGTTGACCATAAAATTTTCAGTTAAAAACGGGACAGGTTCTTGCAACCCTAGACTTTTAGATCTACCTTTGTTCTTATCAGTGCCTTGATATCAGATTTCCTCCTCTCTCTCTTTGTTACAGAGCGGGTACTTATCAAAAAGGAAAGACACGTTGAAGTTTGTTTAACACACAACCAACTGCTAAAACCTCTGCTGCCTTTCGAGCAGTACTGCGAACTATAGAGTATGTTTAATATAGGGAATTTCAGTTCAATTTTTGCCGCTTTGTTATTATTTATACTTTTAAAAGGAGTAAAGGTATTGGGTTTGTTATTTACTTCTTTCATTTACATAAAACGGGACGAATACTACTTTTTTCCATCTACTGACGGAACGGCCGCGACACGCCCCTAAAACGGGACTGTCTCGGTCAAAACGGGACGTATGGTCGCCCTACGATAGCGAAAAAAAAAATTCCGATTGGAGACTTTTTTGGGTGATTTTTAAATGACGATTTACCTACTTACACATTTAGCGACTTTTTGCTGCAAACAAAATGTTCATCTGTAGAGAAGCATTATTAGTTCAAAACAGTTTTTTCTGTTTGTTTGTTTTAATCAGCGCAAGTGATGAAGAGTTTGGAAATACAGCGTCAGGGCCGGCGCGAGGGGGGATCGAGCCGTGCCACCGCCCAGGGCGGCACGTCTAGTGGGCGGCAAAATTTGAAAAAGAAAAGAATATTATTAAAATATAATGCTTCGTAATAGGCCCACATGGAAAAATAAAATTGTGTTCCCTGAGAATGTAATTTAAACTTACTTCACTCAGATTCAGGAAATTGAAAGCATTCCCCCTCATTTTCAATTATCAAACTACTAGCCACAGGTATCTCGTTCAAGATTTCCCTTGCAGCAGCGTAGATAAGATTTTCAGCTAGAGCGGATAAGATTGTCAAGTGTCTTTTATATTTTTTTCTATTCAGCAATATTCTAACGCTCCACTCCAAGTACGCAAAAGGTACACTCCCACTTGAGACAGGCGGTTCTAGCCTACAGCACCTAGAGACATTTAGGTTTTAGCAGCGAGTTTTTAACCAATTTACAAATTGTTCATTATCATGTCTTATCAACAATATATATAAATACATATATAATTGTTTTTATATTTAAGCAATACAAATCATGGCCGAACACATTAAAAGAACCATGGGAGGGCAAAATAAATGCGACCATTACTGAGGAAAAGATGTCCAAAATTTTTTAAATTCCTATTCTTAGTGAGTAAATTGAAAGTAAAATACTGTTTTTGTTGAGAGCTGCAACATATTATACTATAGTGCTAGACTGTACACCAGATATTTCTGGTACAAAGGATCGTTCGTTTTGTACAAATCACATACAATAATGGAGAATGGCTTACAAAAATTTGCGAACACTTTCTTGGTTTCGTACCAGTAAAAGACATCACTGGTCTAGCTAGAACTGACAGAAGTAATAATTAAACGGCTAAAAGAAATGAACTTCTATCGAAGATATGAAGGGCCAAAGATATGACAATAGTTCCAATATGAAAAGAAAAAATAAATTCTCAAGATTTACATGTTTCTTTACTAAACTTTATCGTTAACGATGTAGCCACAACATCTCAAGTCCACCGTTTCATTTTTTTTTTTTTTTTTTTTGTATAGTTAAAAAAAAGTTTCTGACTTCTTTTCTGCGTCAGTTCAACGTTGGGCCATACTAAAGGAACCTATTAGCAGCCTCACTTTAAAACCATTCAGCACCACAAGATGGGAGAGTCGAGTTGATGCTCTGACTTCACTTAGATATCAAATAGAGGCTTATGATACCTTACTTCAAATAAGTAACAACAATATAATAGAATGATCGCCCATGATGTTCTGTGTATAGCAAACCACCTGCGTGGCTTTACTTTCTTTACTCACTCGTTATGTGGTATGACTTTTCACTCCACATAAACATAGTAAACAAAAGTGTGTTTGATCCAGTAGGGTTTCTTTAAAACAAATCTGAGAACTTTCAGAGGAGCAGAAATGATGCAAAGTTTCAACCTTGCTTAATTGATGCGATGGAGTTGGCATCAGCATTAGATATGGATGATCCATGGATAGGCAATACAGTGCAAGCTCGAAGTCGAAAGAAGAGACAGTTTCAATAGAAGGCAGAAGATGAAGCTATTGAAGATCCACAAACAAGATACAAGATCGATTTTTATTACAAACTTCTAGACGTGATTGTGTTAGATTTAAGAGAAAGGTTTGGGCAATTTAAACATCACAGCGAGTATTTCGATTTTCTTTACGATATAAATAATCTGAACGATATGCCACCTGAACTTTTGTCTGAAAAGTGCCTGCATTTTAATACGCGAAGAATCTAAAGATATTAACCCGTGATTTGAAAGACGAACTGAAACTATTAACCGCTATAATTAAGCCTAAAAGTTCATCAAAAGAGACTAAAATTAATCAAGAAATATGACTTTGCTCCCTATGTCAGTGTTGCAGTTATGATTTGGTTTATCTTACCAGTAACCGTGGCAAGTTGAGAAAGAAATTTTTCGAAACTTACTCTAAGCTTATTAAAAACTATCTACATTCTTCCATACCTCAAACACGTTTAAGTGCTCTAGTGATGATATCAATGGAACATCAATTGGCTGAAACATTGGACTACGCGAATGTGATAAAGGAATTTGCTCATACCAAAACAAGAAAAGTTTTTTCAATTAAACTATGTTAAATTGTGTATTTCTATTGTGTTTTAGTACATTATAAGTCTTAAGCTAATTACTTACTTTTGCCGTAATATTTGACTCACTATATTATCTTTTTGCTCCATACTCTATTGGAAACACCTTTTGATATAAAATAAGCTTAAAAATTAAAATTCTTAGTCGAACTAAAGCATACATTAAAAAAAAAAAAAACTGTATGCCCTGCTCTATATCACGTACAGCAAAATCGAGCATACTGAATATTGTGTCATGTATGGAGTCGTTTAAATATTAAAGCATTCGAGAGAGGCAGTTCAATTTTTTGTTTACTTTTCCTTTTCATACATGTTTTTAAATATGGTATCTTACTTTTTCTTAATATCTGAATGTCTTCTGTCAAAATAAGGTTTGTGGATTAAAGGGGCGGCATTTGAAAGTACCGCCCAGGGCGGCAAAACTGCTAGCGCCGGCCCTGTACAGCGTACTCACTACTCCACAATCCTGCATTGTTATGTTACCCTTGCCCTCTAACGAAGAATAACTACAAACTTGATGTCCTTTAGTTCGCAGAGTTTCCGTTGAGAGACACACGTAATACATCATTACCGATAGCAACAAGATTAGCTATAGATGCGTGAATAAAGGCGAAGAAGGTGTTTGTTATATTTGTCCTCTGGGGTCTTTTAATTATTCTGCACGTTTTCTTTTACAAAAAATTGCTTAACGTAAGTACTGTAGTGTTAATTATTTCGGAACTATTTTGACCACAACATGAACAAAAGTACCCGAAACAACCTGAAATGATCCCTGAATTAAAGGATTGGTTGCGCTCTGTTTACAAAGATGTGAATAGAACCAGCGGCGCAAATCTGTCTTCAACATTGGGGGGGGGGGGAGGGTAAGACCGTTACCATACTTTTTTTGGCGATGTCCAAAATACTTATGAAGTTGAAAAACAATGTTGTGGAGGATCAGAGTTGTCTTTAGCGTTAGGAGGCTGCAGATTTGAGGCTTATTCTGGGGGACATCTATTTTATCTCACGTTCCTTTGTAGCAATCGGACAAAAATCATCAAATTTCTCCCAAAAAACACATTTCAAATCGGATTATTTGGGAGAAGTCCCCCTCAGTTCCAAGATTGGAGGGGACATGTATCCGTCATCCCCCCCCCGGGATTTGCGCCAGTGAGTAGAACATATTGTTTAGTTTACATCTACAACTTTTACAATGCTTATAGACAATGAATTTCTCGATTATTTCTTATAGCGACTTTTCACCCAAAATTGGAGTCGTCACCTCTCGTTTCGCAAACTTATTGCCAACATTTTAGAAACTGGTTGCGGGGAGAGCTACAATGGATGATTCAAGTTATTTCGTCGCTTCCGCTGTGAACCTAAGTACAAGATTCCAAAAGTCACATTTTTTTTGGTTCCAAACAATATGTCTGCTGGGTGAAAGCATAGACTGGAATGTGTTGCCTTTCCTACCTTATCTTTAATCCCATAGTAGCTTCTTTCCCAAAGTTAAAAAAATGCAATTCTTCCTTTCTTAATAGTACTTATTACCCAAAGTATTACGTAAGCATTGTATGTTACTTATGTAGCTCACAGAGCCGCAGCTATGGGCGAGCAAGCAAAGCACGTGTCCCGGGCGCGTGGTTGGAGGGGCGCCTAAAAGAGAGGTTATATATTAGTACTTTTCCTGGCGGTATTTAATACTTTTCATCAGAGTGCGAAATCATGAAATCAAAGTGAGAGGAAAAAATGAAATGAAATCTTTGAGTTTTACGTCCCACGGTTATGCCGGTTAGGCTAAAGGAGACGGTGATTATGAGAAATGAATGAAATGGTGGAATGAAGTAAGTGGGAGGAAATGGGAGAACCCCGAGAAAACCCACGCACACGGTGTTTGTCCACCACAAGGTTCACTTGGCGGGGCTAGGATCGAATCCGGGACCCCAAGCACCAGAGGTGAACGCTCTACCACTGAGCCACCGCGGCCCTAAAAGTGAGAGGAGACTGGAGGAGTGAAGAGAGAGAGAGAGAGACAGAGAGAGAGAGAGACAGAGAGAGAGAGAGAGAGAGAGAAGAAGAAAACGCTCGCACTTTTACACTTCAAAGTAAATTAAGTCATTTATTTTTTCTGTCCCCCTCCTATCCCTCCCCTAAGTTCTACTGTCAAAGTAAATAGCTAAAAACACTCCCAGGCCAGAACCGCATCTACTTTGGAAATTTGATCGAGATCGGTCGGTCGGTGCAAGAGATTAAGAAAAAATGAAATGAAACCTTTGAGTTTTACGTCCCACAGTTATGCCGGTTAGGCTAAGGGAGACGCTGATGATGAGCAATGAATTAAATGGTGGAATGAAGTAAGTGGGAGGAAATGGGAGAACCCCGAGAAAACCCACGCACACGGTGTTTGTCCACCACAAGGTTCACTTGGCGGGGCTAGGATCGAATCCGGGACCCCAAGCAC
Source organism: Thermobia domestica (assembly GCF_964235325.1). NCBI lineage: Eukaryota > Metazoa > Arthropoda > Insecta > Zygentoma > Lepismatidae > Thermobia > Thermobia domestica. Next base: position 163,496,532 of record NC_137462.1, on the reverse strand, counting down.
CAGAGGTGAACGCTCTACCACTGAGCCACCGCGGCCCCCGGCCCGGAATCGAACCCGGGTGTCCCACGCCAAAGGCGTGTTCACTAACCACTTAGCCACGAGTGAGCTCATCTGTGAGGCAGTGTAAACCCCCCAAAAAAGAAAGAAAAACGCACACTGGATGTTTGCGCAACTGAGGATCAAAACATTCTCAATGGAGTATGAGAAATAGTAAACGTCAATCAATGTGTGCTTTTGCTTATTCATGACTTCGTTAATACTTAATTCCTTCTAGAAATAGTGAAACAATACTATGAAGAAACACTAATTAAACTAATAACAATTACGTTGTATTTCTTACCATACCGTTTTTACCACCCATAGAATTTCAACCTAGTACTATACTGCATTAGTCACGCCGTAACGAAAGCTAAAATTCAAAGACCTGGCACTCGTAACTGTTGAAGCTGTGTTGTAGCTACCTGTATATCACGCGGCCTGCGTTGGTACTCCTCAACATAAATACGTCACAGCCCAAAGCCAGGAAACATCACAAACAGAAGACAGGGGCACAAGCAGTGCCTGACACTTCACGAACTCAAACCCACCAAGACTCAACTCAACATGACCTTCAATTACGTTCTAGAAACCAAACCAATGCTAAGGCACAAACTTACCAACTTCCTATATGAAAACACAAGAAAAAAAATCTAACGTTTTGGTTCCAAAGTGATGACATAACAATAATACTAAAAAGGTTTTTTTAATTTTCAGTAACCCAAACATTAATTAACTAGGGAACATAACAAAGCAAAAATAAATAAATTAAATTAAAAAATAAAAACCTGACAAGTAAGCTCTCCCTGACTACTTTTTTTTTTTAATTTCAGTGAGGCTGTAAAATATGTCAATATCTTCGTAATATATATATATATTTCATTGTAAACAAGTTCTTTAAACAAAAGAAAGCTCTGAGAGCGCTTACCTCTGACGCGGTAGGTCCCTGGTTCGATTCCTGCTCCCGACAAATAGGCTTTTGGTGAACACTGTAGGTGTGGTTATTCTTAAGACTTTCCAGTTTCCTTACATTTTCTTGATTCCACCATTATCATGTATCTCATCGTCACCTTCTCTCTTACATTGATGTACAATCATGGGGCGTTAAACTAAAAGAAAAAAAAATCTTGCAAATATCCTAGTAAAAATGAGTTTTCTAAACTACACTAGTGGCCCCGCGTAGCGTAGTCGCTAACGCTCTCGCCTTCGGTGCGAACGGTCCCGGGTTCGATCCCGGTGGGGGAACTCGGTCGAAAAAGTATCAAAAGATTTTAAGTCCAGCCATCCTGAATGAGGTTTCCTTGGCTTTTCCTCATTCACAGCAGGCAAATGCCGGAGTGGTACCTAACATATAGGTCCCAGGCCGTTTTCTTCCTTCCCAAATCCAAAAATGAAAATGAAATCTTTGAGTTTTACGTCCCACGGTTATGCCGGTTAGGCTAAAGGAGACGGTGATGATGAGTAATGTATGAAATGGTGGAATGAAGAAAGTGTGAGGAAACGGGACAACCCCGAGAAAACCCACGCACACGGTGTTTGTCCACCACAAAGTTCACTTGGCGGGGGCTGGGATCGAACCCGGGACCCCAAGCACCAGAGGTGAGCGCTCTACCACTGAGCCAGCGCGACCCATGATTTAACAGAGAAAATACATATATTGTACATTATAATTACATTACATTACCAATCTTTCGCAATTAATAAACCACAAGTCATTACACAAGCGTGGTTGGTTCGAAGTTTAGCATCCAATTCAGGTCCGAGGCTATCTGAGACTTGGTTCTAGATCTTTAACGTGGAATACGCACCACATGAGCTTCCAGAAGATTCGAATGAACGGGAGGATGAGGAAGATTTCCCCTCTCCAAGTAATTTAATAGTGTTCACTCTAAAGATAAACCGTATATAACTCTATAACTCTCAATCTTTGTCGTTGCAGGGCACTAGTTTGAAGTGAGGTGATCGTGAACAAAAATTGACCTGATGAGAGAGCATTTTCGTATTATGATTTATTACGATATTCGGCAAGGGTTAACACAACAACAATGTGTTCATCAGATAACTGTTACTTTTCCTGATGAAGCCCCATCTCAGACAATTTACAGGTGGTTTCAGGAATTCACGTGTGGTCAGCTCAGCCTGACTGATGGAGATTGTGCAGGTAGTCCATCGACAGTCATTGTGCCCAAAAACGTTGCTGCTGTTCGTGAAATTATGAACACTGATTGGCATGTGACTTATCGCGAAATTCAGGAAATCTTAGGCATTGTAATGAGCCAAATACAAATAATATTGCACTATTATTTACGTGTAAAAAAACTTTGCACTCGTTGGATCCCACACAATTTAAGTCGCGCACAAAAGACGCCCATGTAAAGTGGTGCAAAGTTATAACGAAACTGTTCAAGTCTGGATCATCTAATTCGGTGTTTAACATTGGAGCAGGTAATGAAACTTGGATATATACGTACGAACCGGAAACAAAGCGACAATCTGCTGTGTGGGTGTTCCGCGAGAACCTAAACCAATCAAAGTTGTTCATGCACACTGTGCCTCCAAACAAACGATTGCATAAGTTTTTGGTAAATCAGGTCATATTGCAACTGTACCATTGGAGAATTGCAGAACAGTCAATGCAGAATGGTACACAACCATATGTCTATCAGAAGTACTGAATGTGAGCAAACAGTTCAACCGTCGTATCATTCTGCACACGACTATACGAGCTCGCACACAGCAGCTGCCACAAATGATTTTCTGGACCAGGAAAGCGAAGTCATGACATCCGGCTTATTTCCCTGATTTAGTTCCCAGTGATTTCTTTTTGTTCCCAACAATAAAGAACATGTTGCGTGGAAAGCGCTTTTGCACCTCCAGAAGAAGCCATCGAGACATACAAACTGCAGGTTTCACAGATACCAACCTCGGAGTGGCATACCTGTTTCAAGATTTGGTTCTATCGCATGAAAATGCACTGCTATTCATGGGGAGTACTTTCAAAAGCAATAAAAAAATGCACTTTCATGTTCTTGCGTTCTATCATTTTCCCGAAACTTTCAGTGCAACCCTCGTATTGCATCACTGAGATATAAATAGCTTTGATTGTATATCTAGAAAAGTCACCCTCTCGTAAGAAGCTTCATTTGAACCCTTCGAGTTACTGCACTTCCCACCTGGATACAACAGGGTAAACGTAGTCTCAAGCAGGCCCGAAACCAGCCACATATGTTTAGAGGGACCATGAATATATTAGGGGGGGAAGTCATCAAAACTTCTCTTACAAATATCTAAATTGTGTTTTCTGTATTGAGGTCTGGAGGGGCCATGAAAAGTTTAGGGGGCAGTTGCCCACTAGCCTCCCCCTCTACTTACGGGCCTGGCCTCAAAACAAAACACTAGAATGTGCGCAGCTGGGGATCAAAACACAAACGGAATAGGAGAAATAATTCAAGTGAATCAAAGCCTAGCATAGCGAGTTTTTGCGTATTAGTTGCTTTGTTAATACCTAATTCCTTCTAGAAATAGTGAAACAATACTATGAAGAAAAACTAATAACCGAATGAATCTCAAGGAACCGGAATAATTTCGGACTGATTAAACTAGTTATAAATTCTATAACTTACTGTTCCGTTGAAGGTCTCAACTCCAGCAAGTAGACCTACACAAAACCAAAACTAGGGAATTAAAAATTATTTTTCTTTTTTCATGTCGCACAGCTACGACCTTAGGCCAAAAGAGACTGACAATTAATAGAAGTGAACGCGTTTATGGAAGTAATTTGTTTCCACTCTCCCACCGAGAATCGGACGAGGGGCCACGTTTAGCAAGGCCACACGGAAATCACTAGACCAGTGGGGAAGACTACTAAAATACAAAGTAACAATATATTTAATGTATAGTAGAAATCAAATTAGTGTAAAGAATTGAGAAGGAATCTTATTCTAAATGCCAACAGGGTATATAGTATGCTATTTAACGCAGTTTATCTGAAATCGTGAACTGTGCACACCAGTGGCGTATTTAGGGGGGTGGCTTCCGGGCTTAAGCCCTCCCCGAAATCTTACTTAGTAAAGTAAATGAAATATCTTGCAGAATTTTCACATTTCCAGGCAAAGCCCCCCCCGAAAGTTAACAAAGCCCCTCCCGAACAAAATCGTAAATACGCCACTGGTACACACCAATATCACGGAACGATTTTTATGACGGTGCCCTTAAACTATACCAACTAAAGAAGTAGACCCAATTATCTTCGTGACATTAGGGAATGCAGGCAGGCGCATTAGCCCAGGTTGGGCACAGCTATAAAGAAAACGCATGGAAACAAAGTAAAACATCTTTCAGTTTTACGTCCCGCTTGTAACCAGAGTCTGATCTAGAAGGTAAAAACTGGGGGGGGGGGGGGGCAGAACCCAGACTATGGTAGGTATATCATGAGTTTACTATAAACTTTGAAAGAAATATTAATAATACCTTAGAATTATATCTGTCACTCAAAAAACTGGGGGCCTAGCGCCCCCGGCCCCGGGCTAGATCCGCCACTGCTTGTAACGTAATAAAATGTAATACAAGTACTTGATTGATCAAATCTGGTTATCATACCGTGAACCACCACTCGTAAAACAATGAAAATACAGTTACCAACTACTATGTGGTCTTCACGTTGCTGTTAGTAACCACATTATATCTTTACTATTACTTATCGATATATAACATGCTCTGTCTCATAACACCTATAGCATCTGTCCAAGTTAAAATTCAGTTGTTTTACGTTTTTACCAAGCACAGAATATGAACCCAGTCCAATCCTACAATAGTCTCACTGTGAAAGGTGAAATTAAACTGCCTGGCATTCGAACCCATGTCAGGCATTTGCTTTAACGTCCGTTGCAGACTCTCGTGGCGGCTTGCGTGCATACCCATGGCTTTCAACTATGGTTTAGTAACCAAATCAAGTGCCAAGACAAATACAAATAGCAAACACGCCAACTCTCCATATCAAGTTAACGCAGATGGGAGGGGAGGAATGTATACCTAAATTCCAAATTTATGTATCCAAAACAATGAAAACATGTTTTAATTTTGAAAATTATGTTTTCTAGACCAAATATGAACTAACCAGAGATTTCAAGGAACCAGTTCGTCATAAGCTAGAACCATCGCATATCACTAACTATTCAAAATTATATTACTAATTTCTAATATTTCAAACTACTAAGGCAAGGGAATGAGTTAATTTTTTGTGGAAGCTAATTTGAGCTCATTTTACTTTCATATATACATACCAATAAGCTGAAAGTTTCAAGAAGGCCTGAAGATGGTCAAAAAGGGTTCTCAAGCCCTCTCTCCTGGCTTACATCCTAGCTACGGACATGACCGTGTTATACTACTCTATGTGAAGATACGTTCCTCAACCAACATAGGACATTTTTTTTCGATTACTTACGTAAAGAAAAAATATTTTATGCAACCTATATACACCTTTCAGTAATTTCAAAATGCTCCAAGATTTCAAATGACTTAATCCAACAGTCAATATTGTATGATATTTAAGTTATGAAATGAGAGCTCGGACCACGGTGGCTCAGTGGTAGTGTGGTCACTTCTGACGTGAGGAATTACTCCCTGTTCAATCCTTGTTCCAAGGTTAAGTACCATAAACTCCGTCGGTCCAGACCTACTATGTAAGTGAACCGGTAAAAATGCACTTTAAACAGAACATTCATAGGAACCAATACTAAACCGAGCCCTGCGGGGTGTCTAACCCCGTTCGCTTGCTGTCACTCGCTCAGTTATATTTCCCTTAGTAAGTAACACTGGAGATCTTATATTTGCAGGATTGGGGGAGAAACTAAAAGATACCCAAAATCACTTGTTCTGCTCAAAGTGCACTCTTACCAGTGAACGAAAATTAAGCAAACCTAACCAAAATATATTTATACGTAATTATGCCAGTTTTTTTTTTTTTTTTCCTTTTTAATAGAACCACTCAATCGTAATAAAATAATCACCCTGACTACTAAGTAATCTTGACTCGCTATCGCTCACTTGGCATTACTATGTGAATTGAATATTGAGCTTTGATGAAGAAAGTAACCATCCTGAGTACCAACCCTCTTTACTTATATATGCGCACCAGCATTCTAGAACCTTCCCCGTAATTACTGTCAAAGTTGAAGAGCTACTGGGGCTTAACGGAATAAATAGGTCTACACTGTTCCCAAGTGCTTTGTGATGAACAAACACCATGGCCCTTTTTTCCACAGAGTTCTCTCGTTTCCTCCCACTTTCGTTATTCCAACATAATCATTCATTTCATAATCAGTCTCCCTCAGCCCCAGTGCATAATCGTGGGACATTAAACTTTAAAAAAAAAAAGAAAAGAAAAGAAAGATTAACGTAGTCTACACAAACTGCTACTTCTATAAACATACCTTCATACATTTACGTAAATAAAAAACAAACGAGCTTACGGAATCTCGCAGCACTGAGGTGAAAGTAAAACAAAACTAATTGAAATGTAAAATAGTAGATCTTCTAGTGCAGGAAAACCAACTTACTTGAAATCCTAGGTGAGTGACCACGATCAAAAATGCTTCCACTCTCCTTCTTATACTAATTTTGCACATCAAATGTCAAGCCAAGACGAAGCTAAGTCGCTTCTATGCTACTGAATTCTGGGTATTACAAAAATAATGACAACCCGCCCGCTAATGCTACCAATGAAAAGGATCCACCAGTTAGTAACCCCTACGGGCAATTTTACTATTGGGCAATGGAAATAAAAAAAAATGCTTTTTACGTCAAGCAACTGATAGCAGACACTGATATATTACTTGTTTTCTCTGTTGTTTTTTAAACCTTTCAATACCCACGTATTTTTTCTGTAGTGGGACTGGGTTGTTAGTACACAAGATATACATGGAAAGATACAGCAGGCGGCGCGGTGTCTCATTGGTAGAGCGTTCACCTCCGGTGCTTGGGGTCCCTGGTTCGATCCCAGCTCGCGCCGTGTGGACTTTGTGGTGGACAAACACCGTGCTCGTGGGTTTTCTCGGGGTTCTCCCGTTTCCTCCCACTTTCTTCATTCCACCATTTCACTCATTTCTCATTATCACCGTCTCCTTTAGCCTAACCGGCATAACCGTGGGACGTTAAACTTAAAGATTTCATTTCATTTTCAAAGATACAGCACCGAGGCTACTAGGCTATATTAGACGTAGATCCGTAGCTTTCATTCAAACCACATTAGAGAGCACGGTGGCTCAGTGGTAGATCCTTGTCTCTGTGGCGTGAGGTCCCTTGTTCGATCCTCGACCAAGTAAGTTTGGGGTGGGCAACATCGTGTGCGTGGATTTTCTCGGGGTACTCCTTTCCCTCCAACATTCTCATTCCATCAATTCTTCCATCATCATTCACTTACTTTGATCATCGTCTCCCTTACCCTAGCGGACATAAGTATGGGACGTTAAACTGAAAGATTTCATTTCAATTCATTTCATTTCTCAAACCACAGTACCTACCATCGAGAATCAAACCTGTTCTGCATAGGCAGCGAAGTTCTAACTACTTGGCCATGAGAAATCCCATCAGGGGTGTCATTTAGAGAGGGCAGGGAGGGGCAATTGCGCCCCTGAGATTGAGATTTATATAGATTTTATCAATAGAATAGTATTAAATCAGTAAGAAAACGCAAAATTTTACTTATATCAAGAGGTCTTGCCCCCCCCCCCCAAGCAAAATCTGAAATGACGCTCCTGAATCCCATCGATGTATGTTTGGTTTGGTCAACAACATATTTTCCTCCTTTGCTTCTTTCTTTAGTGGTTGAATAATAATAATAATAATAATAATAATAATAATAATAATAATAATAATAATAATAATAATGAGTTTCTTCGTGGTTAAGCGGTTAGCGTACGCGCCTTTGGCATGAGAGACCCGGATTCGATTCTTGGCAGGAGTTCATGTGGTTCGAATTCCACGTTAATCAGTAGGTCCCGTCTCATATAGCCTCGCTGCTTAAAGGGACGTTAAACTCAAAATCAACTCAACTCAATAATAATAATAACATACATCCAGAAATGCTTTAGAGGTGGCTGCAAATCGGATGATTAATATGTATGCTTCATATACATAAAACAAAACGTAATAGACGACTAGTTAGCTTCCATGGGCACGTTGTATTACAGAAAGATCAGTATTATAAACGTAATTTGGAAGATGGTATAAATATAAAGAAGGCAACAATGTAATCCTGGTATCTTATGCGTTCATCACAGGGATGATACTGCATTGTAATATATATAGAATATAGGAATAGTCTATAGTTGTTTTAAGACATCGGAGAACTCCAGTATGTGACGTAAAATAAAGTGATAAACAATTCCGCTTTTTTCGCCTGTGATCAGTACTCCAACTAAGATTTTTTTTTTTTTTAAAAAAAAAGGTACATTGGAAGCTTGTACGGTGGCGTCAACTGCCGTGTCCCCGTACGAATCCTTCCATTTAACACAATGCTTCTTCACGACTGCCGGGTACGAAGAGTTGCTCGAGACAGTTGTTCTAAAGCTAACGGTGGCGGCGACTGTTTTAGAGGAAGCAACTACAGTTGCCCCGTACAAAAGCTCCAATTTAAGCAATACTTCACAAGCAGTGACATAACTCGGTGGTTGCGTGTTAAAAGAACATTAGAAGAACTAAAACACGTAAATGACGTAATCGAATTTTCCGAAGAAATAAAATAAATTTCGATGATTTTTTCCAAACCAAACTTTGACTTTCCGCTGAATAAAATGAAATGAAATGAAATCTTTAAGTTTAACGCCCCAGGGATATGCCGGTTAGGCTAAAGGAGACGGCAATAATGAGAAATGAGTGAAATGGTGGAATGAAGAAAGTGGGAGGAAACGGGAGAACCCCCGAGAGAAACCAAGAGCACGGTGTTTGTCCACCACAAAGTCCACTCGACGCGAGCTGAGATCGAACCAGGGTCCCCAAGCACCGGAGGTGAACACTCTACCACTGAGCCACCGCCCCCACCTCCGCTGAATAAAGTCGAAGTCACTACTTCAAAAATGAAATGAAATGAAATCTCTAAGTTTTACATCCCACGTTTATGCTGGCTAGGCTAAAGGAGACAGTGATGATGAGAGATGAGTGAAATGGTGGAATGAAGAAAGTGGGTGGAAACGGGAGAACCCCGAGAAAAAACATGCACACGACATTTGTCCACCACAAAGCTCACTTGGGGCGAGTTGGGATCGAACCAAGGACCCCATGTGCCAGAGGTAAAGGCCTTACCACTAACCCATCATGGCCTCTATTAATAAAATTGCAAACTTTTTTTCATGTTATAAGTGTACAGCATACAGTACATATATACATTGTATTATTTATACCTTTTATAAACCATGAGTTGTAAGTAACAGACCGTCTAACGTCGTAAATATATTTCACGTGAATTACTTTTCTATATTGAAAGTATTTATCACGAAAACCTATCAACATAATATTTTCAGATTTGAAACGTCAAAAACTGGAATGTTACGCGCTTACAAGTAGGTCAGATAAGCTAGTAAATTTGCATGCATAGTAAAACTAAGTAAAGTTGACTGATAATAATTTCCGCCCCATCACATTTGGTGCCTTAACTCTCTGTGCTACTCGACTATTTTTACAAATTGATTCCCTCCCTTCACAGTGTTTCACGAAACAAATCTTGGACCCGGTAGAGTTCTCACCTCTGACGCCTTGGGTCCATGGGTCGATTCCAGCTACTGTCAAGTGAGCTTTTGGTGGGCAAACACTGTGTGCGTGATTACTCTTAAGATTCTTCCGTTCCACCCCACTTTCTTTTTGCAACCATTATCACCTATCTCATCATCACCTTGGTGGATAATCGCAGGACGTTAAACAAAAAGCTTTATGTGAAAATATTCTAGCAAAAATGGCTAACAGTCTTTTAGACTACACGAAGACGATATTCGCGCTGAAAACGGTTTCTAAGCAAACATGTTATGAAGTTATGAGATTTACTCTATGTTATAGTAATTCTCCTCCGAGGAAGGGACCGTCTAAAAAGAAATAAATAAACACAACATTTACTTTGTGCACCTTGAAATGTAGAAAAAGTTTATAAGCGCCAATGTTCAAAGAATTCTCAAAATTCAGATTCGCCCATTCTTTCTTCTTAACTAAAGGGTTAAAATAGGAAGAGTTGCAACCAGAAGTCACGTTAACATGTTAGTGATTTATTAAGCTTAAAGAGAGTTATACTAAAGTAATCGGTAATTAAAGGAATATTTAATTAATGTTATAGTTAACTATTGTACTTACTCAGGCTTTTGTTTCCTTCCTTTGTTCTTTTTAGCTGTAAACAAACCTAGTTCAGTAAATGACTCTTCTTCTTCTTCTTCTTCTTCACCAATTTAATGCCCGAGGCAACAAATATCGTTGGATAGTTAGTAAATATATGAAGCGTATAATAAATTAATAAGATCGTGTTACGTAGTAAAGTATTAAAAGTATAAAGTAGAAGATATAGAATGAAGGGTGTTACGACCTCCCACGCCGTGACACGATATGCATAAACCGACCCGCAAGAAAACGACAGTTGTTCTTTGTTCAATGACGTCACTCATGATGAAAGAAAGAACTGTCCATGGGCGGTCAGAATCTCACATACAGATGGATGTATGAAATATATAGCTGACATATATAATATACGTATACATATGTAATATACGGAAGTTTGTTCGATGTCAGACATCCTGCAGCAACATGATGTAATATCTAAGTGAGAAAAAGGCAGTAATTATGTAGTATATGGATAACGTATGCTCCATACAGATTTCCGTACTAAACGTAAGGATTCCATATATTTGTACAACATACCGCTGTCCGGATAACGGATTTTTCTCAGTGCACTATTATTATTAGTATATTTAAAACAAACGCATGTTAAATGGTCAAGCACTAGCGCAAAACCTTGAAAATAATAAATTGTCCAGCACTTACTTAGCAGAAAACATTTTATTGAAGATTTTAGATTAGATTAGAAATTGACTTATTTACTATTTATTTATTAATTGAGGAGTTCGATGTAAAGGGCGTAAGCGAGTTTACGCTCTTTTGTATCACACGCATTTGTGGCTTTTTCCATGTTTGTTTAGCCTCCTGGTAACATTTAAATTCAATATCCGAATAAAATGCTGCATATTACGTTGGTTTATGTAAGGAAAAAATATTTGAATTTTCAACATCGTTTTTCTCCAACTGCATGTTTCAGGCTGACGCCCTTATTGCAACAAGCTCCTCAATTATTTTAAATATATGTATATTTGTATTTACCATCTGATATATACAATAGGGATTTAATCATTTTTTTGAAATTTCACAGTGAGCTGTTAAGGTATTTACCTACTGTATAAAATATGTTATTTAATAGCAGTTTGCTCACTGAGTTGACAAAGAAGCATTTTCCTGTGGGGTATTTTTTATGTACCCAGGTATCTTATTATACAGTTTTACACACACATATATATATGTAATTTTCCATATGTAGATGTTCTATGATACACAGTGGTTAAGTTAGCTTTTCCGCTGTGAGTATCACCATCTCGTTTAATATTATCCAAATGTTCCCAAGTAATTTTGAGAAGTTGAAATGTTGAGAAATTTGAAAGTTCCTAATGTTAGGATAAGACAAGGTATGACATATATGAATATGTATAGTAGATCTATTTTAAGTAGAATGCTAACCTCGAATGCTACAGTGCTATTTTAAGTAGAATGCTACAGTGAAAGATAACCTCGTGAAAATTAAGGAAAAATAAAGGGTAATGCTAATTACTTCTAAGGTATTAAGAAAACAACAATAGCATGTAAGATGTCAAACTGTAAACATTAAGATTGATTCAAAACTGTAGTAAGTAAACGAGCACTGTATTCACTCATTTAATTCTTTTCAAACATTTATACTTCTGAATATGTTTATGTCTAAATTTGACAACGTGCTGTACTTGGCTGATCGCTGTTCCTACCACTATAAATAAATTATTATTATTAATGGGTGAATGAACATCAAGTGTTTACATGTATAGCATACACAAATAAATCTTAATACTATATTTGTTAAATAAGTTCATACTATGAGGGATCTACAATATCATGTTTGGTAGCATATTTTACGTTTTAATGAACACGTACGAGACATATGTAACGAAGCGAAGAAAATAATTGCTATTTGTTTAGTCAGTGATCTACCTTTCCTCAGCCAGATATATGTAGATATTTTAATACAAATTGTTGGCATGATCACAATTACAATACGCATTACAACGATATTGTATATGTATTTTGTAATTTCTTCTATTTTTATATCTTGGTTTTGGGCAACGGTGCATAAAAGTACACAATCTGTCGTGTAGAAGAAAAAGAAAAAAAGAATATATATGTTGTTGATTCTAAATAGAAAGATATAAGATTTAATCTGAGCAGCTGAAGATATATGTTGATTTTAGGTGTATAATCGTTGCATTTATAGTTATCATAACAGCAGATAGTTGCTTGTTTAAAACGTTGCTATGACAACTGAAAAAGGAACGTATAATTAATGAAGTTTTGGAGAGTAAAGGTAATAGTGATATAATTTGTCTTGCCTGATTTAATGTGATTTGATCGTTTTTATATATTTTAAGAAATACATGGACTGTGGGATGTAACGTAAAATATAAATTAATCATTACATTTTAAATGGTGATTCCCAATATACGTTACATTTTAGATGGTGGTTATCTCGACCAGGGCGTTATGTTTTTAGATGGTGGTTCCGCCCAGGACGTTGAGATTAGTTTGAAGTATAGGAAAGCAGTCTCAGCATAGTAATCAACACGGAGTATACTTTACTCAGAAGTGGAAAAAGAATTTATAGAAACATAAAAATGAGTGTTTCTGGAAATGATCTTATAGGACAGCTTGGTCAGCAAATATCGCAGCAACAACAAAGAATGGATACACAGCTAGAGCAAATGTCCCACCAAATATCACAGCAACAGCAAAGAATGGATACTCAGCTTGAACAAAAATTTCAGCAAATTGATATTCGATTTCAACAAATAGATACTAGATTTGAACAAATTACACAGGTTATGACTCAGCGAATGGATAATAAATTAGATAAGATAACAGCAAATCAACACCAAATTTACAATTGTACAAAGTACAGTAGATGTGGTTGAAACACAGGTGAATGAGCATACTAGTCAGTTCACGGAATTGCAGAAAGAAGTAAATGCAATCAAGGAGAAATCCAGTAGGGCAAATAATGATCGAGTTCCGGCTCTCAACGTTGGCCTTGCACCACATGAATCCAGAATAGCTGTGGATGATAGTGATCATAGGCGCCGACTTGAAAAAAGTATTGGGGGGTCCAAACAATGAATAAATATATCATAATCGGTTTGTATTCAACCGTTTTCTATTAACTGCTTGATGAAGGTCCCCTTCTCCCCCAAATCTCGATCCGCTACTCCGCTGCAAAATTCACACTGCATTGGTCTTTACTTGTCAGATCAGTGTAGCCAGTGTTGGTTCTATTCAACACCATTCTGAAAACCGCCTTTTCTATCGAATAAGAAGGCTGTAGCGATGGCCACGAGCGACTTCGAGCGAGTTTTCTTTGAAACTTGACTTGACTCGAAACAGACATATTTAAGCTCGACTCGAATTCAAGTCGAGTTTCGAGTCGAGTCGAGCCAGAACGAGCCAAATGGAGCTAAATTTTGTGTAGTTTCAAGTACTCTCTTCAACTATCCTACATACACAGTGTAATTATCAATGATACTACTGCTACTACAACTTATTATTATTATTATTATTATTATTATTATTATTATTATTATTATTATAACAACACAGTGTATAAACATGAAAGATAGGTGGTTTCTATTGAGGCCTTGTTATAAAATACTTTGTCGTCTCGTCATCGAGACGAAACGAGATGTAAGCAGTGTCCCCTCTCGAGCAGTGTTTCTTCCAGACCTGTTTTTGGGATTCACTGTCCCCCCCCCCCGGAGCTCTGAGAGTGCCCCCCGAGGAGACCAAAATAATAAGTCTACAATATATTAATAGGTCTAAGTAGAATAGTACCAGCAGTGACCCCCGGGTTAGTAAGTGTGTCCCCCCCGGAACACTTTCTGAAAGAACGACTGCTCTCGTGAACAATACTAAAAGTATTCCACTTCATTGCTTACCTTTCTCACGGCTTTCGCTTTCCAGTCTAATCATGCTATGATTTTAAAACGAGTAAAACGAGCTGAACGAGTGAGCCATTTATCAAACTCGACTCGAATTCGAGTCGAGTCGAGTTTTAACTCGACTCGTGCCCATCCCTAGAAGGCTGTTCCTAACGTTGAATTAAAGGAATGACGAAGTTTACGACAGAAATTCTTGCTCCCCTTTGTTAATTCTTCCTCAGCCGGATTTTATTGAAGAGGCGAGGACCCCACCTCTAAATATTGGGGGGCCAAAAGTGTCCTACCCCCCCAAAGTCGGCGCCTATAATAGTGATTCATCCAAAGGACTTTCAGAGAAGGACAATAGTGAAGGTAGTATCGAAGGAGATGAGAGAAGAAGTCATTTATCTCACCGCATGAAAAACATTCACACAAATTCTAGACATTTAAAGCACATTAGTAAAAATAATCATTTTCGATTTAGTGAAATCAGTTCCTTAACAAAATTTAGTGGGAGATCAGATTACATTCTGGCCAGCACTTTCCTAGATAAATTCGAGAAAGACTGTGATTTAATGGGAATAGACAGATCTAAATTGTTGAAAATTCTGCCTCATATTTTATTACCACCGTGTTCCGTATGGTCCAAAGCAATCCGAAGCAATTTACTTAATTATCTAGGGTTTAAAAATGCTTTACTTTCTAATTTCGAGAACGATTTCATGTTAGCAAATCGAGACGCCTTGGTTCGAAACAGACGGTTTAATCTCAAAATTGATAAGAATCTAACTGATTTTGTGATATCCGTATATAATGAATTGAAGTTAATTAATCCATACCAACAGGAATCAAGAATAATAGCATCAATCCGGATCTTGTTACCTTTTAAGTTACAACAAATGTTGATTTCTGCACAATGCGTTAATTTCAATCACCTTATTATGATAGTGCAAAATTTGAAAGTCAATCTAGGTTGCAAGCTAATAGTAATCGAAATCAAGCCTATGCTAATCGTAATCAAGTTAGTTATGTACCTGTTCGCAATATCAAGGTCAGAGAAGAAGGTATTCTTAATGCGAGAAATAATAATAGATTCTATTGTAAAGAGAATAGAACTGAACCTAATTGTACCGGTAATAGAACGTTTGGTCTCAAATCGGGTAAGTTCTGTGTTTGTAATTATTTTGTCTAGAAAAGCGAAGCGAAGGATGAAAGCAACACAGTGAAACCACAAGTAACAATGGCACATGCACACCACGTGATGGAGTTTGGTTTGTATGATGTGATGTATTTATAGTTAATATTGAAATAGAAGTTACACTCTATTTCTACTACTTTCATTTTAGTAGAGTGTTCTTAAAATTTTCTTGTCTCTCGGAGGGACAGACCGACAAAGTAAACGAAACGTATAAATGCACTTTGGTAAACCAAATCCTTAATAACGCCAAAAACCCAAAATTTTAACATTCATTTGCAACATGAACATAGAGTATGTTATGTTCAGTTTTCTGGGGTACATTTCTTTAATTTTACAAAATCAACTTAAATCCACCGTATTTAAAATATATATTGGTTTAACAACAAAAACTATTCAAATACTAGTTTTGGGGGTCAAAATTGTATGTGTAATAGTTTAATAAATCGAATTTCAAGTCAGTATGCTCTTTGGTTAAATGTTGGCTTCAATGTCATATTGTTTCCCTGTCTTTGTATTGTTTCTATTAAGAATATTTTTTACTAATTGTAAGTTTTTTAATATTACTATTATATTATTACACTTTCTGCTAGAATGTTAATGAAAGTAGTAATATTAGCATCAATATTTAAAAAATATATTTTAGTAAGGCGATTTGGTATGAATGGTTTATATTTATTGATTGGTTATTTATAATAATATTAAATTGTATTATTATAAATATAATATTTATAATAATATCCCATACATAATATTTACTCTCAATATATCTAGTAAAGTATAAAGATAAGCCGAAATTTGAAACGTTTCTTTTCACTCTTTTATTCGGGATTATTTTAAATTTAATAATTGTTTAGAATCGTTCTTTTCTAAACTTATCTAAGTTTAATGTGATATGTTAGAATTTCAAATTCTCATACGTTATCTTTTATAAAATTATAAACTTAAAAGAAATAACATAGATGTTGTAATTTTACGAAATATTTTCCATCGAGTAAGTTTATTTTACAGAAACAAACTATTAAAATCCTTAACTACATTACTAATATGTTTCATACATTAACTACCAGGCCGAAACTGGGTGTCATAAATGTCAAAGGATATATGTGTAGTTAAGGATTCTAATGTAGTTAAGGATACTAATATTATTTCTAGTACCGGTATATGTTATAAATAATATTTTGAAATTCTCTTACTGAGCCTGATACCGAAACAAATAAAAAAAAATCAATGACATTTAATATTGCGATTAACAATATATGGTGCTTTAGTGTTACATGAAATTTATGTCCAAGCTCCTTGCACTCATCGATCAAATTGTACCAAATCATTTATATTCTACGCGGGAAGAGAGAAATTTAGGAACTTACCTGCATACATAAATGTGAAAAACGTTAAGCCCTTTTAGGCTTGCTACAGACGGCTAAAAAAATATGTTATGATGATTAATACAATACATACTTTGGGCTCATACTATTGTACATTATTTAAAGGAAAATATTTTGCTATATTTGAAAGAGAGAAAGTGCTTTCTTTATATTTATAATAGAGTTAGAAGCAAGAGAAAATGATTTTGGGAAAGGAAGTTGACTTTCCGGGTAATATGTAGTAGACATTTAAAGTATTTTGAGAGTTTGAAAGCCGTACACAATAATAATGACATACTTTCCTGGTTTTGTGTTGCAAAGTGTTCCCACAAAAGACTCACGTTTGGAATATGGAAATTGTTGCTATTGCCCGGTAGGCTACAATCAAACGCAAGACATGGAGGTTGAAAATTAATTCCTGTTATGCCACAGGATAGAAAGGAAGAACATCTCTTCTGCTGACGATTCGTCTTTGTTAAATAGACAGTGATTTTTCTTGTTTTAAAAAGAAAGCACTCCATAGAATATCATTTTCCTTTTGTGTACGTCTTCTAGCGCCTCTTTTTATCTCCGTTTCAGTCCAGAATTACGACCGCATATAGCGATTATTCCTGGCTGAGGCTCAAATGATAGTATCCTTAAGAAGAATAGGCGTCACTTCCATCTTGACTTTTATATCCTCAACTCCCTTGTGCGGTTCCACCTCTCATTACAAGAACTTAAACGTACTCACATACGGAGTCACCTTCAAGCACTAATTTCAAATGCATTCCCAGTCACTCTTCTACGTTCATGTTGTTTTTGTTTCTTGACATTTGTTCACTCTTTATATCTTCAACAAGACCGTTAGATATTTCGGTTGAGTTTATCAGCGGAGTTAGTCTTTTATCAACTCCGTATTTATTTATTATTTCCGGCGAATTGTTGTTGATGCTTCAAGAATATATTTTTTAGAACTACCTAGGTAGAATTTCCTAGCGAAAGTCTGAAGTCGTCCAGACGGATTTTAATTGGGTGATGTGTTGTCAGTGGTGTAACTTCAAAAGACAATATTACAAATATGTTACTAACAGCATGGATTGGTCTGTAATTAGGTCACATTTACTGACCGATTACCATCAATTCTGACTGCCAATCGATTGCCATAAAATTTACGGTATTGGTGTTAAAGTTATGGTAATAGGGCATAAATACGGCCTTTTTTATAATCTATAATAATTTTTACAGAAAACGTTATGGCCAGTTCGTAACAGCTAAATGCAATTAATTACAGTCATCCTCGGTTTTACTGTCCTCGTTTTAACAGATTTCGGAACCAACAGACAGAATCTGGAGCCTCCGATTCAGTTTGAAAGTCCTGATTTTAAACTAAAATGCTGAATTTACTGTATTACAAGTTATAATGTACACAAAACAATAATTATGTCTGCTGTGAAATATGGTTGCTGTATGCTTGTGAAATGTGGTCGCTTATCTTGAGAGAAGATATAGAATAAAAACATTTGAAAACAAAATCCTGAAACGAATATTCGGGTCCAAGAGGGACGGCAACGGGAAATGGCGAAAACTTCATAACGAGGGACAGCATAATTTATACTATTTACTTAACATTAGGATCATTAAGTCTAGGAAGCTCATGTGAGCAGGTCATGTAGCCAGAATGGAAGAAAGTAGAAACGCTTTCAAAATTTTAATTGGAATTCCATTCGGAAAAAAGATCATTAGGAAGATCTGAGCTTAGATGGGAAAGAAATATTCAGACATATCTTACAGAAATATCAATACAAAATAGAAATTGGATCCAGTTAATTAAGAGCAGAAGTCAGTGGAGAGCTTTTGTGAATGCGGCATTGAATCTTCGGATTCAATATTCCATACAGTTAGATTTTAGTTAGTTACATTTAATTTTTGATCTATGCACAAGTGTCATCCACCTCATTCATTCCGTAGTGCAGTTTACAAGTTCTTGTGAATCGAATACTTTAGTTCCACTAAGTTTGAATAATCCTAAGTTCCCATAAATTTCTCCAATCTGGTTACTTCATTCGCGCAAGAGTGTTCCCACTTTTCACTTTTTGTGGGTAGAATATTGAAAGAAAACGAGCGAGGTAGTGATTCCATGTTTATATTTGTATATATATAAAATACGTATTACGCTTCTCGATGTCACAGGAAGTATAGTAGAGTTTGCCCTAACTTAATTTATTAACTGAGTCACTTTGATGGTCAACCCAGTCCAAACTAAATATATGTTCGGATGAAGAAAGCTTACTCATGAGTATACATTGAGTTTGAGCAAATAGAGAAACTTAATAGATTTAAAAAGCTTTGAAACTATTTGTCCTTATGTCCAAAATGGGTTTTCTGAAAGAACAAATAGTACCATTGTCATATTGTAATCAAAGTGTTAGTAACTGTTTATCAATATAGTAATAATAGCTTATTACAGACATTTGAACTGATATTCCAAAGTCAAAACGGTACAATATATTCAGTTACTCTAAGCTGATAACTTCTTAAAGTGTTTCTTTAAAGAAAAACTGGTAACAAAAAAGGTAAATATTCTACGTGCGTGAGAAACTAATAACATTAAACTGATTTATCCCTTTTGTACGGATATGTGAGACACTTTCCTCTTGGTTATAGCAACTTTTTACGTCTAGATTGGGTTAAGATGAGCTACCAAAACGCGTAGGCGAAAATTATAATTTTGCTGCAATTCATTTCTCTATCATTTTATATCATATTTTTTTTTATTATGCACTATATTCCTAAACACACTGTGTATGTTTTAAACTCAGGATGACGTGTACAAACATTTACGCAAAAGTTAAAATGATACGCAAAACTCTCTATTAATCGCAAATGCAGTTTGCTAGATGAAACTAATGAGACATGATACAAGATTGTTAAGACCAAATGAAATAATTCTCTAAAATTTTAAATAGCACGTCCTACTTCTAGGACTTTTTATTTACGTTTTTATTGCCCACGATAGATGTGGTAAGCGAAAGTTTGGTTAACTTAGTTCAGCTTAGCTTATATGCAAAAAATAAAATAAATAAATAAATACAATCTTTACTTCTTTTACTATGTGTCATATGATAATTTAACTAGTTCAGTAGCGTGTTTCTGATTTATATAAGTTTATACATTGATTTGGGTAAGCTATATTATGTCCTTGTAATCTCACGTGTGAATGTTTGTCCATCTATATTCATAACTTTTATGTGATTCATTGTATGATCAAATTGGAAGCTTCACCCTGTTATTTTATTATCTTTTATTATTTGTCCTACTTGTATTCTGTGTCCCCTCTATTTTGAATTGGGTATAAAGAACGAGCATGTATCATAACAATTCTTAATAAGTGAAAAATTGAAATATGGTTGTCCAACAAGACTATAAGATTGTAAGGGTTAAAAGTGGCTCATTTCTTCATAAAAAGTATACTTCTAAAATTGCCATACGCAACAGTACAGCAGAGAGGCATTACAAAATTTACTTCCCCCGAAAACTTCGTCGCTTTGATTACTTGAAACATGATATTTAAAGGTTTAGAAGCTACGATTAATGATTATAAAATAAATAAATAAACAAATAAAGCAAGGAGCTTACTTTTGGTTAGATCTTTTTAGTATTCCGAAACATTACATTTATTGTACTCGATATTTATATCCCAATTACAGTTTTGAAATCTGGTTTTATCCCTAAAATGTCTAAAATAAAACAAACTAAAGGAAGGTCCCAAAATGAAACAAAAGATTTTGCGTAAACCCAGCCACATGAATTAGTGCATATTAAAATATATGCATTAGCACGTCTTATTATGTATTTTACGAAATTATGATTGGGAATTTACTGTTTACCTACATCACTATACAAGAGAATGTAAATTATGCTAGTCGAACTGTTGTAGTTTATAATATTCAACTGTTTATACACCTACAGAGTTTTAAGTATGATGATTTTTATTAATATAATTTTGTGAAACGATATACAAGTTGTTATTAATAATTTTGTGGGAAGATTTTCAATTGTTCTTCGTGGTACCTCGCAGTTTTATTTCTTTGCTGCTTTTTTCTGCTTTATTTGCATTTTGTAGCTCAAGTACTTTCAAAGCAGCCCATCATGAATAATATTATCTATGACAGACATTACGTAGAATATTGTTTCTATGTTTGCGATTAGTTTGCGCTCCAGATTTACAAGAAGTTTCTTAACTGGTGAAGAAATTATCTGTGTTAGAGGCTAGTTAGCACTCCAGATTTATAAGATGTTTCTTGACTGGTAAAGAAAATACCTGTATTAAAGATTAGTTTGCGCTCCAAATTTATAAGTTTCTTAACTAGTGAAGAAAATACCTGTATTAGAGACTAGTTGGCGCTCCAGATTTACAAGAAGTATTTCAGCTGGTGAAAAAAAAAATCTGTGTTGGAGATTAATCTGCACTTCAGATTTACAAAAAGTTTCTTAACTGCTGAAGATAACATCTGTGTTAGAGGCTAATTTGTGTTCCAGATTTACAAGAAGGATCTCAACTGGTGAAGAAAATATTTGTGTGAGAGATCAGATAGCGCTCCAAATTTACATGAAGTTTCTTACTTGGTGAAGAAAAGATCTCTGTTAGATTTATGAGATGTTTCTTAACTGGTAAAGAAAGTATCGGTGTTAGAGACTTGTTTGCACTAAAGATTTGCCAGACGTTTCTTACCTGGTGAAGAAAATATCTGTGTTGAACATTAGTCAGCACTCAAGAAGTTCCTTAACTGGTGAAGAAAATATCTGTGTTGGAGATTAGTTTGCACTCCAGATTTACAAGAAGTTTCTTAACTGAAGAAGGAAATATTTGTGTTAGACGCTATATTGCGTTCCAGATTTACAAGAACTTTCTTAACTGGTGAAGAAGTATCAGTATGAGTTCACTCCAGATTTACAAGATAATTATTTCTTAACTGGTGAAGAAAATATCTGTGTTAGAGATTAGTTTGCGATCTAGATTTGAAAGAAGTTTCTTAACTGAAGAAAGTATCTGTCTTAGAGAGACGTTGGCACTTCAAATTCGCAAAAAGAGTTCTTAACTGGTAAAGCTGAGATACCAGCTTATGCTCCAGAATTGCACAGTGCGTTTTAACTAATGAGGAAAACAGTTAGTGGGAACCAGTTGGAAATGTTTAGTAAGTTTGTGTTCCAGATTTACTAAACATTTTTTACGAAGAAAAATCTATGCGAATAGTATGGGGAGAGTTATTAAAAGAACTCGGTTAAATCACGTTTGATGCACTTGGGTATGAAACAATTCTTCTCTGGTTCCGCCAAAGACAATCCAGTTTTTTCCATTCTAGTGCAAGATCCGTTCGTTTGGAACATATTGATGGACAACTTCCTATTAATATTAATGAGAAATAATCTATATTGATGCTATTTTTTAAACTATTCTGTAATACTTACAAAAAAGAATTGTCCGCTTCCGAGTTCTATTAGTTGTCATCATGCATGCTCTTATTATTCAGTAATGCATCATCTCAAATAATAGTGGTCAGAAATGCTTTGGTTGTTTGGTGCTTGGAAATTCTATTATGATCTTATTTATCCATCAAATTCTCCGGGCCTATTTCCATTTCATTACCTCTTGTTTTTTAAAATTAAAATTAGCGAAAGATTTGGAAATCATTTTACATCTATGAAATTAGTATCTGAATCATATCAAAAGAAATACGTTACGTCAGTGCCCAGCAGATCTTACCACTTGTACCAATGAAAGAGAAATGTGCTTTGGATGAAATGTGGACACCTTTTTTTATTATTATTATTATTCTTTAAATTACTCCATAACGCCTGTCTCATTATTTAATTGTTGTACCTTGTATAACATTAAATTAAAATGAGCAGTAGCAAGGCAGAATATTGTCTTAATGGATATCAAAGTAGGTGGTCTCCTTCACACAGCCATCGTAGAAGCAACCAGAAAATTAATTCCATTTCAATTTTGTTTTAAATGAGGGCCTCCAATGTAGATAGCATACCTATAAGAGTTTATTTTTGTTATTTTGAAGACAAAACAAAGAAACAAAAATTACAATTGGCTTTCAATATTCAAAGCTAAAATTGTTAACTCCGTGGGGTTTCTTTTTCTCTCTATAAAGAATTTAATAAATAATTATTATTTGAAAGAAGGTGTCCCATTCAATCTAAGAAAGAAACAAACAGAGCAAAGAATACTTTATATGTCATATTTAACTATTAATTTTCGTTCACTCTGATGAATAATTCATATAATTTTATACTAATGTACCATTTAATTATCTGTGGCTACACAGATGTCGAGGGACTCTTTTGAGCTCATCTGGGGTCAGGATTAGTGCACAATAGGGCTCGCGCTCACTAATCTCAGTGAGTTTTACGCTGGCTCAGGCTCCCATTCGATTGAGCTCGAGCTTGCTATACACAAAGAAACTCACACTTATTAACATAATTGAACTCACGCTTACTAACGGCTCGAACTTGCAATACTCTTAGAAGCTCGTACCTGCTCACGCTTGCGTTCACTAGTCTCATTAGAGAATGCGCTTGCTCAGAGTCGGCCATAGGTCGCTATTTACACATTAGAGTCGTGAGGATTGCCAAGCAGACGAGACGAGATGACAAATATCGACTCGTCTTGTAAAGTTTGTAGAAGTCTCGTCTTGTCGAGTTCATTTTCGCCTCGTCTAGTTTCGTCTCATTTTGCAATATAATGTAGGAAATTTATACCTTGATTGTTTTCTGAACTTCTAGAAGTAATCACAATCCTCCGTGCCACGAGAAATCCACGAAGGGTGTGATATAACGGGTACACCATATTTATTATTACAGTGATCGCAACAACTCGTGAAGCCTGGGCTCTACACCAATCATAGAATTGCTTTGCCTCACATATTATGCTTCGGAAGATTTCGGTATGATTCGTGGAGCTGCTTTCCAAATGCAGACTTGAGAAAAGTGAAATAGCAAAAGTGCACCATTTTCATTACCAAACTTAGAAGACATGGCAAACGAATGACAAAAAAAGCACTTAAAGAATTATAACACGATCAGTAACAATTATTCGAATTGAATGGTAACAATAATAACAGCAACAACATAAAACAACAACAACAATAAACAAAAGGAAACTTAGTAGCAATTCGACAACATTGTACCCTCAGGGGATGTTCTACGTATAGCTTGAGAGACGACACTGGCAAAATGTCTTGAATGGGGTTGACAATAAGGACACACCTTCTGGTTCTATTGGCTGCTGAAATTAACAGATCAAGTTCAAGCTTCACGACTCCTTGCGATCACTATATAGTATATTGTGTAATAACTAGCGCAGCTTTAAATATTGATAAACACTCTTCATTGTCATTCACTTTATCAATTTATAGTTTTTATACTATGAGTCATGTAACACTAAAACAATGTTTGAGATCTAATACTTGGGTGAAGTAGTGTTACCTACTACACGAGACGTCTCGTTGGTAATACTTAACGTCTATTATTATTATTATTATTATTATTATTATTATTATTATTATTATTATTATTATTACTATTATTATTACCTAAATTTAACGCCAATTAAGGTGTTGGTGTCTAAATCTTTGAAGGAAGATCAAATCTGATACAAATTTCTGAAGAACATTTATATATAAGAAGCTTCAAATTTTACAGAACTCATAAAAATACATCGACATCAAATTACTATCACTGCTACTACTAATAAAAACGCAATAATATTTTACAAGCATAGCTAGGTAAGAAGAATAGTCTATTGTTCATGAAATCAGAGACAAAGTTTCTGATTCCCTGACACAGTGGCGTATTTAGGGGGGGGCTTCCAGGCTTAATCTCCCCCCCCCCCGAAATCTTACTTACTATAGTAAAGTATGCGAAATATCTTGCAGAATTTTCACATTTTCAGGCAAAGCCCACCCCGAAAGTTAGCAAAGCCCTCCCCGAAACAAAATCGTAAATACGTCACTGCCCTGACACATCTAGCATATTTTCTATAAAGAGATAGACATTGTGTTCCTCGATTGGACCAAAGATAATTTGTCCTTTTTCAGCATCGAGTCTATATGAGATATAGATTTACAGTTTAAGTTGAACTTGACGTTAATGAGTTCACATTTCAAGACTCTGCCACCGGGAATAGAACCTGATAGCCCATGCACCACTACATACTAGACCAAATTTAACTGTATCAAAGTCTTAATGTCTGCTTACAATATTCTTAAATGGATTAGATAAAGTTTTGGTCCAATCACTGTTATTCTCATAAATGCTATAGTCCAGGGTTTCTGAAGTAGGAAACAGACGACTGCATGATTGTTTCTTTCGAAAGCAAATTTCTTCAGTGTATTAAACATATATTAGTATACTTACACTTAAAAATAGAATTAATTAAAATTTTCTTATATTGGTATTAAAAGGAAAAAAATACATCTTAGTCTCTTTTAATAATTGAAGGTTCTCAAGAATACCTTATGATAATTTATATCTAGAATTTCTGTAACCTTATCTTAGTAAAATATAATATAGATATCGTTATCTTAGTAAATTGTACAATTTATTATTTGTGCAATCTGTATCTGTTTACAATTCTTCACTCTGATGCTGACATCCCTATTAAAATGTTACCAATTAATTCAGGGCGCAGGGCGCCAGGCGGCCATGGTGACGAGAAACTTAGAGCTGGCGACCAGTGTTCAGTAGGAATGGTTCCTGCTTAAACTCACAGGGCTGAGCAGTTTCCGTTTGGACCGAAAATAATTGTCACTGAGTGAGAGAAAACACGGAATGTGAATTCTTCACAGTGTTGTAATTCGCCCCCTCCCTTCTCACCTTCAATTGAAATCCTTTGCCTCCTGGTGCGTCAACGACGCGAGAAATGTACAATAGCAAGTCGAAAATCCGAACTAATTGGGATCACAGGTAGTTCGGATTTTCAAATTGTTCGGATTTTCGAAAACGACCAAGAAAATATCATTTAGGCTTAAATATACTGTACGGTATGCTCTTTTATCGATACAGTGGTTATACAATACATACAGTAATTACAATACCGTACGTAAGGCTATTTACATTTAATGTTTCTTGTTTCTGAAGAAGCTTCTCGTACACTAAATTACAGTATTCATGTAACTCATACTTAAAACTCTAACAAGGAAAGAGAGGGAGATTATATATCGAAATGGAAGATGGTTTATACACCAATCGAAAGCACTAATAATACCTATTACGAAACTGTAATAAAAATTTTCCGACTGCACACACTGTGCGAGTTATATGAATGTGCAGAGTGTCCAGAAAGTCCGTTGCCAACCCTAGAAATCGCAAACGGTAAGACAGATATCAAAACATGAAAACCCGTGTTTAATCATTTTAAAAGTACAACTTATCAAAGCAAAAATTGTTGTCCCAGGGCCACTCGCAGGGTTCCAGGCGGGGTCCAACTCAAAAGTTGCAAATGGTGACGGGATCAAATAGCATATCGTTGGAAAGCTGTTGGTAAATGAATGAAGACGAAAAAGGTCTCCACTCTCTAAAATTACCATGTGCAAAAGTGCGGCCGGTCAAAATGTCAGCAAAAACGTCATTGTAAAGTCTATGGCCACCCTCATAAATCTGAAATGGCGCGACAGATATCAAAACGAAAAAACGTGAGTCATCATTTCGAAAGTAGAATGATTGAAAGTAAAAAAAATTGTCCCAGGGTCCTCCACATGGTCCAAGACGGGATCCTACTCAAAACTTTCAAATTTCATAGAGTACGCATAGTTGCCAGATTATGGCGTTCTTAAGCAAGATGGGTAATAAAGTTTTTTTTAAGAAGAGAGTACATAATACTAGTGCTCTCAAACGGCTCGAGTCAACTCGGGTCGGGTTGTCGGGTCAGCTCGGGTCGGGTTAATCGGGTCAGCTCGGGTCGGGTTGTCGGGTCAGGTCAATCGGATCGGATCACGGGTCGGGTCGGGTCAGTCAATTCGGGTCACGGGGCGGGTCGGGTCGGGTTGAAACCAACCCGACCCGTTGAGAGCACTACATAATACTAACTTGAATCCTTTCTAAAAATTTTAATATTATTTCTTATCTTTACGTTATTATCTAATTTTAAAAAAGTAACAGGAGCGTAGTCATTGATCATTCATTTACAAAAATCAGTTAAAATGTCTCTAAATCTGAGTACTCCCTGTTCCAAAATCCTGAAGGTCACCTATGCAGAGGAATCTTCCAGAATTAAATAATTCTTTTTAGGTGCCTTATCAAGCGTTCTGTAACGAATATGTTTCATCTTCCCGTCCACGCATGTTAACATTCTGTTTCCTATCACTTACATGCAGTGTAGCGGAACTTAATGTACAACTTCTTATGAAGAATCATAAGATCATGCATCACATAATCAGGCATTTTTCTTACAAGAGATGCTAACGAGAAGCAGTACCTATATGTGTCCGTATATATATACATATAGTATATATTATATGTGTGGGAAAGAATGAAAGACACCTGCATTCAGTGAAAAACAATTTTAAAATCATCATTTTCTACTTTCATTGAGCGGTTACTTCAATTCCTCTCTCCCAAACTCCTTTCGAAGTATTTCTAACTCTTAAATCTTTGATAATAATTTACAGAAAAACTTCTGAACCTCTCTCCTTCACCAAAAAAATGCAGCCAACGAAGTTCATCTGTGCTTCTTTTTATGCTTAATGGAGTACGTTAATTTCGTCTGTGCATAACAGCCTTTACAAAAAAAAAAAAAAAAAAAAAAAGTCATTAGAACATGTTAGAAAAAAGTAGTTTGTATGTTTGTTCCATAGCTTTTTTTTTCTAATGATGTAGACAAACAAACAAAATAGAAACGCTGTTCCACACGAATGACTCAAAGGATTTCTTCTGAGCGTCCTAACACCTCTGCATTGAAATCTGATACCGCGTTTTGCAGGACGAAGTGCTACTATTGATAATTGCTCTTTTTTCTTTCTTTTTTTAAATGTTGTTCCTGATGACTCTTCTTCCAAATGCCTTTCTTTATATACGTGCCAGCTTTTAGTTTCACTTTTAGAGGTCAAGTAAACTTGGTAGTAAGAAGTACATTATTTATATTCTTACTTTATTTGGTATGTGCTCTCAAGTGCTTAAATGTACAGTAGTTGCTTACATAGCTTAGTTCTATTTCAGAGAATGCGATCCTTTTGGGTATGGTTGTCATTCTTTCTCTCTGAGGTAGAGCTGGGTTTGATTCCTAGTGGGAAACACCCTGATTCTGACTAAGGTGTCCTACGAGATGAGGTGAGACAGAAGGACAGAGATGATTTCACATATCTTACCCCGGGAGGAGTTTTTAATACATGGTGAATGAAAAATAGCACGTAAAACTCAGAATGGGTCTTGGGTCAGTGGGCCGTAGGTCGAGATTTGTGAGTGGGTCAGTGGTTGTGGATCAACAAGACGTGACCACCACCCACTTTTGACCCACCGACCCAATCTGTTCAGTGCATTGTAGACAGCATCTTTTGAACACTGATTAAATTTGTCTACGATTTACTTTGAAGGCCTTCTTTTTCTTTCTTTTTCATTTGTTTCTATTTACTTACCTGAAATGAGTATATCTAATTAAAAAATTAACTTCAGGCACTTTTTGGTATTGATATTTGTTATTGTAATAGTAGCAATAGGACTTACTACTTGACTTTCGAAATATAGTCGGATTTTACACTATTTTTTTTCCCTTTTAAGTTGGCCTACTTTACTTCATTTGAGACTCTCAAATTTCACCCTATTTTCCACTGAAAAGTATCTGTAATTCAACAAGGAAACAATTATATATGGTAATTAAATTGAAAATCATCGTAATATGGCCCAAGAGAAACACTTGGCTATTTTACATCGTGAAGGTCAGATCCACCAGTGTTTGAGGGATTAACCGTAGAAATTCAAACTCCGATTAGTGATAATTTCACAGCCTTATTTTTTTTTAACAAGTGTAAACTTTTTATTCAGTTGAGAGGAGAGTTGGATCATGAGTCAGAGTTGTTGACTATTGGTTTTAGTGAGTAGTGTGTAAGAGTGAGTCAGACTGGGTCGTGGTGGGTAGTGGGTCCAGTGGATCGTGAATCACGATGGGTCAAGTTTCCATTGACCCACGCTATCTATGGTAAAAACACTGCTAACTCACGTCGAGCACTATCAGAGACTTTCCCACAGGCTACCCCCTGAAATCATAATTGCTTCCAATAGAAACGGATACACTTTCCGAAACGAGATATCACTTTCATTTTCACGATACCTTTTTTGGGTGAGCTAGTTTTGTGCTCATGTTAAACTATGTACGAATATCCCATATAGCGTGTGTGTTGAAAAGGGTCTTCAAACTGCGAACTAACGACCAGTCCTACTTTAGCAACATACTTAGCACGTTAAACAAAATGTGATTTTATTTTTTCTTCATTTCTCTTTTGAATCTATCATTTTTACTCAAAGTATTTCTCGTTCATCTAAATGCAAGTTGTGAGAAAAATAACTTTATAAATGATAACAACAATGATTTATTATTAACCTCAGATTTCTCTACCCTGGCTGATTTTTCCAAACTGATGTTATGTATGGACTGTTCAAGACATCATGATGGCTGAAAGGTAAATCACTCCCTCCTTTGGTCCTAAGGTCCTTATTTGATCCCAAATCATATAATATTGCAGTAAGACTGCCTGTACTCGTGGATTTTCCGGATTTATCGTACTTTTTTCTATTTATTCCCATCTCACCAAATCTTCCTTCGCTATCGCTTTCATTCATTATCTTTTCTCTTTTAGTCTTTTGAGCATAAGCATAAGAAGGTAAACTAAAAATTTAATTTCAAAGGTTCTTCGCATCCTTATCAGTTTATAGATATGTTTAAAAATAATAATTACGAGGGGGACCCAAATGAAACCGAATTGAAAACACGTGGCCATTCCTATGCGTAGTAGAGAGTTTTCCCGCTAACTTTGCCTAATAGACACAGTCCCAAATTAGTAGCATGGCGGCTACTGTATACGAAGTTAACGTTTGATCGTACTGTTGTTTTGCTCAACTGTTCTTGTTTGGCGCCTGCAAAATCGTTATGGCAGATTTAAAGGAACAAGGAATGTGTTTAAAATTTTGCTTTCTACTTTAAAAAAATCGGCAACGGAAACTTACCAAATGCTTCAACAGGCTTTCAAGAACACAAGTTTTTGAGTGGTTTGGGCGCTTTGAACGTGGTAAGATGAGTGTTGAAGATCATGTTCATTCTGGGTACCCTTCATCATCTCAAAACGACAAAAACATTGAAAAATCCTCCAAAAATCAACGAGGATCGTAGTTTTACTAACGACAAAATTTCAGAACAAACAGGAGTGAGTTGGAGCTCGTGCCAGCGAATTTTCAGTGAGGACTTGCAAATTAGACGTGTTGCCGTTAAGTTTGTTCTTCGCTTTCGCACAGACGACATTCTCTGTGAACTGCTATTTGGGCTATCATTCTCCACTCTTCGTATTGGTCAGAATTAGCCCAGTGTGACTTTTTTTCTGTTCCCCAGAATGAAAAAAAAGTCTAAAACGGAAGCGTTTTGATGAAGTGGAGGTTGTTGTAAAAAGAGCTTCGGAGAGGGCACTACGATGATAAATCAAGGTTGAAAAGTTCTAAAGGTGCTTCAAACAGTAGAAAAGAAAACTGGAAAAACTGCGTCGCATTTAATGGAGAGTACTTTGAAGGAGACTGAAAGAATTTTGTAAAGAAAACTTAATAAATTAACTTTACTTAGAAGAAAAATTCAGTTTCTTTTGGGTCCCTTCTCGTATATTTTCTGAAAGACAAAATAGAACCTAAGGGCTTAATGGCCCTGTGATAGAGCTCTCACCTCTGATGCGAAGGGTCCGTAGTGAGACCCCAGACAATGTGAGTTTGTGAATGACAACATCTTGTTTTTGAGTTTCCTTAGGATTCTCCTGTTTCCATCCACATTCTCATTCCACCAATTCTTTCATAATCATTCACTTTCATTAATCCTTCCTTTAGCCTAAATTACATAAGAGTGGCACATTAAAGACGTCATATTCGCATAACAGCGAATTTTGATTTATTCATAAATTTATAAGAACGTTTATATAGAGGGAATTTGAATTCAACTTCTTAAAATCCCGAAATATTATAGCTTAAGATTAGTAATATATTAGAAAGAGATTCTAAGTAAAAGAAAAAAAACATATACTCAAGTAACTTACAACATATTCCTATTAGTACGAAAATATATTTATTTTTTTCCTCTATTTTGACAAATAGACAAAAGATCTATATGAAGAGAAGCAAGAATCATAAGGAATAATTCAAGTTTTTATTTTCCTTTCTTTAAATGGCCTAAGGGACATCAGAAATCTAAAATACCGGAACCGTAAAATTACACTATGTGTGTCCCTTATAATCTCCTCGTGTGGTCCTCGCTTATCTTACTGCTTTAATTCACTTATGTCAGCTGCGGTATTATTTCCGAGTGCAAAAAATAGATAGATTTCCTCAAGGGACAGGCAGCTACCTCCTAAAGTGAAGTAACCACCCAGCAATAGCCATAAGACATTCTTGTATTTGACCTTGATACAGAAAATCACTTAGTTATGTTAGGTACTCAAAGGATATAGACCTCTTTCTTCTCCAGCTTTGCCACGCAGATCAGAAGCACTAAAAGATGGATTGCTCATTCACTGTCGGTCTTAATTATTTTTTAATAAAATATGTATGACTTTGTAATTAAATTTGCCGTGTGTGTACATATATATATTGAGAGAAAGAGAGTGGCTTGTAAGCATAAATCTATATATAAAGTGCTTTTGAGTGCACATAAAGCAACTTCAAACGGCAATATATCTGCATTAGATTTGGGTAATTTTATACAAACGTGTTACCGGGTGGTCCTAATAGACTGTTGACCTACATTTTCTCTAATAGTATATTGATATATTTATAGTTTTATTTATTTTCTTTTGTACGTATATAAAGAAAATAACTTGGGCAATCTCATACTCAGAAGATATTCCGGACCAGAACTTACCCAAAATTTATAAGTTGACACTAGATAAATGGCTTAATTAATATGCACTTGAGTCCGTTGCCAGCACCAATGCTGTATATAACAAATTCTACAATAATTTAAAGTGAAATCTAAACTACCGGTAGTATGGTATGTTTGATATTATCTCATCAAGAATCGAATCCAGGACCCTTGTGCACCAAATGCACCTATACTAGCTGCTATATCAGGGAGGAGAACTTGATAAATAATGTTTCAAGTACCTATAATGACGACCATTCTTCCTCTTTTCTAGTCCCTCCTATTCTTCCCTGTTCCCGGAAAACAAAACTGGACGATTTTTATCACTATTGGTTCTCGAGTTATTCCAATTTCTTATTGGTATATTTTCATTCGGACATTTTGTATTTTGTTACCTGCATTTTGCACTAATCGAGTGTTTTGAACACAAAGTTATAAAAGATTTTTACACCCAATTCTGATTGATATTAATAAACATTCATAAAGATACAGTAGAAAATAAGAGAATCATCGCAAGATAAAACGCAAGTAGAATAGAGTTAGAGTCACAATTCCTTCACAGTATCCTCTAAAAATTATTCCTGTAGCCTTTAGTCATTGTATGAGACCAGAAGTTTTTTCATATGTATATCATTTTCGGCCGCAGGAGATTTCACCATTTCAGCGCTAGTAACGTCGCTGAAAGCGAATTGGCAGTCGTTCGATCAGTAGCGCTCAAGGTCAACATAAATTTGGCTACTGAGCGCACTAGTAGTAAATGTGAAGTGTATTTGGAACGAATTTATTGATTTCTTTGATCCACTATTATAGACATTGTAGATACAGTGATCTTTTGAGATACCATGCTATCCAGGGCAACAATCTGTCCGAATTGTAAAATGCCTACCACAATGAAGGGAAATGAAGAGAAAACAAATTGTGCCTAAACTAAGAAAATGATTTTATCTACATGAACAATATATCATTTAATATGAATAGTGTTAACTTTAACATACAAGTATTCATAATTTTAACTAAAAATATAACGCATATTCAGAGCATTTTTTTTATTATTTTTTTAGTGTTTAACATCGTACGATTATGCACTGAAGCTAAGGCAGACGGTGATGATGAGATGGATGATAATGGTGGAAGAAAGAAAGTGGAAGCAAATGGAAAAACTCCGAGAAAACTCATGCACCAATGTTCACTACAAAGTTCACTACAGAGATCAAGCCAGAGAGCCCACAGACCAGAAGTGAGAACTGAGTCACAGTGGCTGCACGAAGTACTTTTTTATAAATTGAAAACTCTAAACCAGGCATGCCAAACTTGCGGCCCTTGACTCAATATTCTGCAGCCCTCGGTTCATCCCAGTAAAACAATAAACAAAAGGAACAAAGTCTCAGAGAGATCCAGGTTAACACAAATTCATCTGACCTTTGTTCTGAAAATCGCTAATGAGAAACAGTGGCGTACCCAGAAGTTCATCAATTAGGGTTTAAGCTTGCAAATTCATTTAATTCCATGTTCTTATAATTCCACTGGCTAATAACAGAAGTCAATGGGAAGGTTTTGCGAACGCGACATTGAAACTACGGGTTCCATAGGCCATAGAGTTAGTTAGTTTCTTAGTTATCTATCTATATATATAAAAGAGAACGTACAATTCTTTGTCCGCTCATCACGCTAATACGGCTGAACCAATTTCTTTCATTTTTGGGGGGTTATTAGGATTTGGACCCTAGATGGTTTTTATCATATCACTTTAATTTTTAATTACCAGTGTCTTGAGATAATTGACCATTCAGGTGTCCACAAATCCTTTGTTAGTTCATCATAGGTAAAAATAAACGTATTTATATGCAACCCGCATGACCGTGTCACTCGGCGGGTTAACATAAATGACAGGCGATATACAGCGGAAAATAGCTTGAATCTTCTGTTTAAAATTTTTTAATTGATTTGCTTATTTTTACAGACACTTTTACAATATGCCAGCACCGGGATGACCGCAGCGAAGCGGGGCGGGTTAACATAAATGACAGGCGATATAATGTTAAGATTTACTGCAATCTTCTATGGTTTTTATCATATCACTTGAAAGCGAAAAAGTAAAAATTATCTAAGTAACAAAGTTTATTGCGTTCCGGGGTGACCGCAGCGAAGCGGGGTGAACGCTGCTAGTATCAATATAAAACAATATTTCCAAATAATTTAATGCATTTTCATGTATATTATGAAATAATTCAATGCACATTTTCATGATTTAACACAGGTAAGAGTATCATTCAAATAAACAATATTATTTATATGCACTTTCTGATAATCAAGCTCTCTTCCAGAAAATTTTGTCCGGAGGAGGGGATAATCAAAATGTGCGGGGTTTGCACTTGGTCACTATTTTGGTATACATATTTTAACTGCCCAACTATGGGGAACAAGTTCCTCTCCCAAAAGTATGGCTGGAAGAAACACTGCTCATGACTATGAGAAAGAAACAATTTATCCCATTTTCTTAAGAAAATTTCATAAAAAAGTTATTAGACTTAAATAAATTATAGTAGCAATGTATAGGGAAAACATTCCTTAATTAGATCTCGAACAACAAAGTTCTAAAATTAAATTACACTCTTTTTTTTTCATTAAAGTATTGGTTTCTGGAAATTTAAATAAAAATAACATTTGCATGGTCTTTCATTTGCTTAAATTAGTCTTTCTGTGCTATCCATTGTATTTCAAAACAGAAGAATGTTGAAATTGAGGAAAAACTTACAACAGAGAAGAA
The DNA here is from genome assembly GCF_964235325.1 of Thermobia domestica. Taxonomy (NCBI): domain Eukaryota; kingdom Metazoa; phylum Arthropoda; class Insecta; order Zygentoma; family Lepismatidae; genus Thermobia; species Thermobia domestica. Next base: position 163,461,839 of record NC_137462.1, on the reverse strand, counting down.
AGAAAGTGACATTAGAATTTCATTACCTTTATTTAAACCATAAAAAAAAGACTCAATATTAGACCCTTTAAGCAATAGTGCTTAGAAAGCAATTGCAGACTTTTTCTATTACTAAATAAATGGAAAACGTGACATTTGAGAACATGGGAAAGAATAAAACTTTTTTTTAAGTATTAGTATTCTTTGTCTTCCACGAAATGAGTACAAATACTTGTTTAGTGACGGTGATTAAGCAATTCTGTTTATAAAGAAACAAGAGATAAGAAGGGATTCTTATTTGTTTACAAAAGGGAATTGTAGAAACAGAACAAGGAAATTAAATTTACTCCTTTTCCATTTCCAAGATATATTGTATTTTAACATATTTCTGTCTTGTGTCCATTTCTTTTTAATTTAAAGAGATACTGTCATTCTCATTCTCTTTTTAAATTCAGGGAATTGATTGATTTCCTGACAACTACCACTTCCACTTTATATTGTCCTCTAAAGTGATGAAAACCTGATTAATTCTGGGAAACTGGAGACACAAGATAATCCTAGATGAATTTTAGGCCGGCTATACACTATGAGGTAAGCCCTAGGAAATATCTTAGGATTTATCTGACGAAAGATGTTACGACATATCTCGCAGGAAATCCTACCCTTTTATGCCATACACGTAACTACACTGCACATCCTACTAATATTGATACCAGGTGCTATATTGTTAAATTGCACACCTCTAAAAAAAATTGGATAAAAATCAGAAGATAAATTGGCAAAACATACCTTATCAATCCCTGCACCACTCTTCATTTTATCGAGTATTTTTGCTTTTTCACTCAGATACGGCTCGCGGAGAGAAAACAAATTTGTTTTCACTTTCTCTCACCTGATGTCCACTAAATCGAAATCTTACAAATTTTCTTTCCGAAATAGAGCATGCTTTAAACAAGAGAAATCTCATAGGATCGTTCAGAACATAGGAAATGACATATGATCTGATGCTATACGCGTTGAGATTTTGACTCCAAGAAAAATCGTAGATTTTGTAGGGTCTATCCTATAGTGTATGGCAGGCTTTAGTAACGTAATAGAAGCAAGTATTTGCAATGATACTTAACACATGCATTGTCACATTCATCCATTCACTATCTCTAGGATTAAATTACCATGTTTATAATAGAAATTGTATAATTTACCAAATATTTGAAAAAAGTAACAGTTCTGTATAACTTCAAGTCCTCCTTTCTCAGTATCTATACAACAATGATGGTGTACAATTAGTTTCACTACAGTTTTGAATTGAAACTTGATTGTCCCAAGGATCACAATTGGGCGCAAACCATTTATAAAAGTTATGGGGAAATAATTCACCAAATTCCGAAATATGTGTCAGAGTTATAATTTAACAACTTCTAGAATTTGTGTGAAAGGGATAATTTGACTAGTACAGAAATCTGAGTGAGAGGAATAAATTTCAAAAATTCTTAACTTGCAGATTTTTTTTAAAAAAACTAACAACTCCGCGCTGCAACACATGACCTGAACTCAACAATCTATAGAACATGTTGAGCCTTCTCCTTAAGGTTGTTTAAAGGGACAAGTTTTGCCGATAGATGTCACTACGGTCTTCGTATCTCTCTCATGTATTTTTTTACCTTTCATGAAAATTCAAGTTTCTCTTACAAATTTCAGCCTAGAGACTTCAAATTTTTAGAGAAGAAACTTCATAAGCTATCGAAGGGAACAATCCGTGTCAATTTTTTAATTTAGAATTTTCTTCATTGTTGAAATTAAATGTCCAAGTTTTTAACCATTTCCTGTTTCAACAATGAAGAAAATTCTAAATTAAAAAACCGGCACGGATTGTTGCCTTCAATAGGTTATGAAGTTCCTTCTCTAAAAATTTGAAGTCTCTGGGCTGAAATTTGTAAGAGAAATCGTGAATTTTCGTGAAAGGTAAAAAATACATGAGAGAGGTACGAAGACCGTAGTGACGCCCTTCGGCAAAATTTGCCCCTTTTAAACCAACCTTAATTGTCACAATTTTCAATTTGTTATATATAAGATACTGACGTCAAAATATCGCCAATTCCAACATTTAATAATTATGACGTGTTCATGTTACAACAACTCCTTGCCCAGAATCTACGATATCTCAAGTTTAGAAGGATATTTAAAAACACGCTGCATGTAAATGTATTACAAATCAAGAAACTTTTATATAAGACTAGCGTCTATTACCCGCTTCGCTGGATTAAAATAAGAAAAAATAGTAGTATGTTCCGTTAGTCAGTCTATTACTGAAGTGCTCTCTAATATAGGTTGTTTTCGGTTACTTTTATATATCTTCCCCTCCCCCAAGTTACCGCCTGAATTTGGATTTAAACAGCATCGGAAGTGTCACTGTTCATTTCAGCTACCCCAAAAACCATGGATTCGACACTAAAATCTCTTATTTTCGATCATATATATATATATATATATATATATATATATATATATATATATATATATATATATATATATATATATATATATATATATATATATATATATATAATATATATATATATATATATCCCTCCCCGAGTTGCGGAGCTGAATTTAAATTTAAATTTAAACCAGGGGGCGCGGTGGCTCAGTGGTAGAGCGTTCACCTCTGGTGCTTGGGGTTCCGGGTTCGATCCAAGCCCCCGCCAAGTTTGGACAAACACCGTGCTCGTGGGTTTTCTCGGGGTTCTCCCGTTTCCTCCCACTTTCTTCATTCCACCATTTCACTCATCTCTCACCATCACCGTCTCCTTTAGCCTAATCGGCATAACCGTGGGACGTAAATCTTAAAGATTTCATTTCATTTAAATTTAAACCGCATCAGAAGTGTTACTGCTCACTCAGCGACCCCGAAAACTACGAATTCGACACTAATATCGGTAATTTTTATACAGGTTGGACCAAAAGTAGGTATACCGTACCGTACTGATTAGCTCATTGCATTTTATATCATTTCTTATTGTTATCCATCAGGTAGGCACAGTTTTTTTATTATTCGTTCTTAATGTGTTTTTACTTACATCTTAAGCTCGGAAGAGTCGAAGCAAATAAACCCATAAACTACAATGTTATACTTGATCAATACAGGGGTGTATACCTACTTTTGGGCCACCTTGTATATTTTCCTCTCTCCCAAGTTGCGGGGCTGAATTTAGATTTAAACAGCATCGGAAGTGTCACTGTTCATCTCAGTGACCCCGAAAACTATGGCTTCGAATTAGATCATTTTGTGTACAGCTTTCCCCTCCCCCTCCTCTAAGTTGCACCGCCAAAGTGAGTGATAAAAACCATTCCAGGACTGAATCTTATCTATGTTGAAAATTTGATCGAGATCGGTCAGGCTAAGTTACAAACTTAGTCACTCTCATTTTTATATATGTAGGTTGTCATCGATGTTAAGAAAACAGGAGCATAGAAATAATAGACAGTAAAAGAAACTACAGTAGAACGTCGATAATCGGAACGTCAAAAAGCCGAAACGTCAAAATCCGAACGCGGTCCCTAGAAGTTTTTTTACATTTTGTCTTAGCGCCAGCGAGAAACAAAAAAAATAGGGTTGTTCGTCGGCGTTGTATTAAGTCAGTGTTTTTACAAAAGCTCATTCATATGTAATTGTTCATCATATATATTTTTATTTTCCCTCAGGCCTATACATGTTTTAAGTGTGAGTTACAAGAACAGTGTAGGACAATTTGAAAATCCGGACTACCTGTGGTCCCAATTAGTTCGGGTGTTCGACTTCCTACTGTATTAAATAACCATACAATTTCTGAATACTTGCTTCTTCTTATGTCCGATACTTGAAGGAGTAGAAGTGTTAAACACTATATTTCGTGTAGCTTAATCTTTATGTTCGATCTTAAAAGGCATGTTGATTGCATGTGAGAATCGTAAAGACCGAAGCTAACCAAACTGTTAGTTTCAAAGAAAGCAGCAAAGGATGTCCATGCGTCAGTAGAACTTCATGTTTCGGCAAAATTGTCGCAAAGTTTAACTGAAATTGGCACCATGATTATGCTGCTATTTTTGTTACATTCATATTGTTTTAAAGGCTTTTCTATAGTAACAACTTTTCAACATTGTATTGTTGTTGAGGAGTCGAATATTTATTTCCATTTTTTTTTTAATATTTACCGTTTTATTGTTTTAGAACCTGTTCAAACTTAAATTTAAATATGAATTGTTCATTATTTTAGACCTTCTAAGGATTTATGAAGGTTCTGACACATTGCCATTATAAGAAGTCAGAGTACTTTTAAAATGATTATTGGAGAGATATAAAGTGATCATCTGTGTAATGGTACTACAATTCTTGTATACTAGCAACTCTAGTTCTAATTCACAACCTATTCTTCTACTATTAATTTTTAGCTTACCATAACCATATATTATAAAGGTAACCAAGAAAGTTCTGTCGCTTTTTGTAGAGGTCTGAGTTCAATCGTCCCTCACATCGTAAGTCGAATGCGAATGGAAATAAGGCGAAAGTCAGTTGTTGGTATGAGTTATTCAACATATTAGCTCGTTGTGCAGTTCAGTTACACCGTGAACTTGTATAATTACAGAGTGAACATCAGACCTCCACAGAGCGTCATAAGGGCGTGTAAGCTGTACGAGTTCAAACTGGGGTCAAATGCAGCTGCAGCGGGGCGGAAGATAGCCAGGCATTTGATGAGGGTGTCGTAAATACGCGGACAGTGCAGCGGTGGTTTAACAAATTTAAGAATGGTGACGAAACACTCGAAACCGCTCCACGTATCGTAAGACCAACACATGTAAAAAAATGAAGATCTTCAGGCAGGAATTGAGATGAACAATGGCCAGACATGTGAAGAACTAGGACTACAATTCAGGATGAGTGGAAAAACCATTCGGCAGCACCCTCATCAACTTGGGAAGCACTACAAGTTGGGTCAATGAGTCCCATATGATTTGACTCCGGGCCAGGAAGGGAGCAGACACCTGTGTTTCTTTGCTGTCTCGTCTGAGGAAGGAACCATTTCTTGACAGGGTGTTGACATGTGATGAGAAGTGGGTCCTGTACGAAGCTCCACCACGCCGTCAGCGTTGATTAGCATCTGATGAACTGGTTCCAAAACAGCCGAAACCAGCACTGCACCAGAAGAAGGTCGTCTTGTGTGTTTCGTGGACTGCTCGCGGCATCTTGCATCGGGAACTGCTACGGGGTGGTCATAGCATCAATGCAACTGTATACTGTCAGCAGTTGAGCCGTGTTTAAGAAAAACTCTAAACTTGGAGCCAGCAGTTCTAAATTGCAAAGGGGTCCTCCTGCTACAGGACAACGATAAGTCCCACGTGGCTAGTATGACCTGGGACACCATTCTACGTCTTGAATGGGAAACACTATTAAATCCGCCATACTTCCCGAACATTGTATCGTCCGGTTATCACCTGTTCCATTGTTCCACTCCTTGGACAATCACCTTAGAGGACGCCAGTTCAAATCCCTAGTAAAGGTGCAAAATGCACTTGATAGCTTCTTCGCTTCGCGGCCCACCAAGTTCTACCGCGATGGAATACATGGCCTTCCAGGACGTTGGCAGAAGGTCGTCGATACTGATGGGGACTACTTTTGATCTTCCAGGTACGTCTTATGTGACATATCGATGTTTAAAGATGGTGGTGAAAAAGCGACAGAACTTTCTTGGTTACCTTTATAGAACCACAGAAGAAAAGTACTTTACATTCTACCTTTCTTTACTGGCTAGTTGCAATCTTGATTCACTCATATTGTTCGCCTTTTCGAAGCATATTCAGAGATTGAGTGGATCAACGAGTCAAGATTTGAGAGTGGATCATTGGGTCCTGGGTTAACATAAGTGACCCAACCACAAACCGTAACCCACTCTGATCCACTGATCCACCATGGAACACTCTAAGCCAGGACCCATTACGGCCCACTAACCTATTCTAACCCACCGGCCCACTCTGCTCAATGCATTGTAGACAACATCTTCTGAACACTGGTAGATTTGTCTACGTTTTGCTTTCAAGGTCTCCATTTTTCTTCCTTTTCATTTTTTTTATTTACTTACCTGAGATGAGTATATCTAAATGAAAAAGAACTTCATACACTTTTGGATATTGATATTTGTAGTTGTAATAATAGCAATAGGACTTACTATTTGGCATTCTACAATAGCATTCGAGACAATAGCATTCTACACTTTTTTTTTCGTTAGTCTACTTTACCTTGATTTGAGACTTTCAAATTTCATCCTATTTTCCACTGAAAAGTGTAAGTAATTCAACAAGGAAATAATTACATGTGATAATTAAATTCAAATTCATCGTAATTTGGCCCATGACAAACACTTTACTATTTTATATCGTGAAGGTCAGATCCATCGGTATTGTAACAGAGCGATGATTGAACGATTGACCGTAGAAATTCGAACTGCGATTAGTGATAACTTCACAGCCTTGTTTTATTACAAGTGTAAACTCTTTACTCAATGGTGAAAAGGGTGTTGATTATGGGTCAAAGCTGATGACGATGGGTTTTGGTGGTCGAGAGTGGCTCTCGGTAGGACGTGGGTTAGAAAGAATCATGGTAGACCCTGGATCACTGGGTCATTTGTCAAGTTTTCGTTGACCCATGCCGTCTCTGAACATATTGTTACTGTGCTTTCACTTCCCTCCTTTACTTTACAGCACTGCTGATTTTGACTGAATAACACTTGTTACTTAATCGCATCACGTCCCCTTACCAGCTCCGGAAATCTTGTAATGCTGAGATACAGCAATCTGACGTGTAGGGAACAGCGTTGCCACTACCTTTTATTTAACCTATGTAAAATTGTTTTTAACCTTTCTGTAACAAAACCGCTCATTCACAACCAAATAATCATGTCTCACAGGTGTCTAGTGTTGTCTCTGAGACAAGAGTTGAGAATGTCTCGTCTCTAAAAGGTGTCATAAAAGTGGTTGTCTCCTCTCGAAAAATGTAGCTGTTTCTATTGGAAAAACTCTACTCCGTGTCGTACCGGATCACGAAAATTCTGTCTCGATTCGTGAAGTAGGTAACTGTTCTGTCTATCGGTGTCTGTTATTAAAGAACTTCACTGTACAATATTTTGGAGAAATTTTCAATCTCTCTCGAAGAAGGAAAATCAGATTTTACGATCTCCGTGTTTATCTCCGAATTCGTTACTGTAATCTCGTTACCAAAACAGAGTAGAATCGAAAGACCACACCACAGTGCAAAGGGAGAAAGGTGAATGGGAAAATTTCTAGAGTGCGAAACTTCACGTAAGCTGAAAGTAAGCTAACATTATTGCGATAAATAATGTCGGCATGTTTAAAGTGGGAAGGGTATGTTGTGCACATCTAAGTTACGTGGATAAAATTGGAACGTTTCAGATGAAAAAGACACGTCGTTCACGTTTGAGTTATCTAGATAATAAGACTGAAACGTTTAACCTTTTCAATTCTTGATTTCTTTTAATCGTTAAGAAATATTTCTATATTTGAGGGAGTTAAGAGGTATCTAAATGTTACCCCTTCATTAACAGCACCATCTGGTGTCCATCTAGCGTACCAGATGCTCTGAACTGAAATATTTTGTTACTTGAATGAAAAAAACGCGATAAATATTCAAGACAATTAGAATGAACAAAGTGACTTAAAGTGTTAAGATAGGAATGCCATACACGTTGGAATTAGTGCGATAATAGAATAGAAAAGTTTGAAATGGAAAGGACACGTCGTACTCGTTTGTATTATGTTAATTATAAAATCGAAACGTTTAAATTGTGAAGGATAAATCGTATAACTTTGAATTATGCGAATAATAAGATTGAAATGTTTAAATTGGAAAGGATATGTCGTACACATTTAGATTATGTGACTAACAAGATCAAAATGTTTAAGATGGGAAGTTCATATTCCTCATATTGAATTAATTAAATAAAAAGATTAAAACGATAAGACTAAGGGGAACACGTGTTACATGTTTGAATTATGTGAATAACAAGATCGAAATGACTAGGACACATCATACGCGTTTGAATTATGTGAATAATAACATCGAAATAATTAATATGGTAAGGAAATGTACACATTTGAAATTCATATGGAATGAATAGAACTACAATTGGAAAAACTGTGCAGAAGAGATCTTTTGGTATCTCAAAATATGAAAGTATAGTATAAAACATGTATGGTGATTGTCTGTAAGAATCCTGACTGAATAAGTTTACTACTTTAATAATAATAATAATAATAATAATAATAATAATAATAATAATAATAATAATAATAATAATAATAATAATAATTATAATAATAATAATAACAATAATAATAATAAATACAGACATCGCTAGGTTTTCTTGACTGGCAGTTGTAGAATAAGAAATTCAATTTAAGTTTCTTTTTTGTACAGTGACTGAGAGCAATGCAAAGTTTGAATGACACCATCCTGGCATGCTCTGTTTCTCTTAATTACCACCAGGGGCAAGGCTGTTTCACACGTCCCTCCTAGCCATGGCCAAAAGAGGCGGCAAATGATTACAAAAAACGGGGGAAATATTATGTAAAAAAAATCGCTGTAGGCTTTTAAGACCTCAAGTACAACGTAATCTCTTTAATGTGATTTCTAACCTACGTTTGTTAACAAAAACTGCTCTGAATTTCTTTTTGGGTGGCCATTGAAAGTGATAATTTTAACATTACAAGACGTGTCGTCCACGGTAGATCAACCGGAAAGTCTATAATTTCGAAAAAAGAAAAAGAGAGTCATTTCATCAAAATTCTGGTTATTTAATTTGACAGAAGGAGACCTCCCAATATCCTTGTCTGTTATATTTATTCATGAATCCTTAGTACGGAGATTATAATCATTATTATATATTTTTCAATCATAATTACTTTTTGTAAAAAAAAAAAAATAATAATAATAATAATAATAATAACAGCGCATCTTGTACTGTACCCAACAGAATACGGAAGATCTCATGCCTCATTAATATACAATGGTTCCTGAAACTTGAGGCGTTCAAGACCAACAAATGAGGCGTCGATTACGAAAGTTGTTGTCGTATAGGCTTAAGAAGATACGAAATAATAATTCAATGTGTCATCTGCAATTAAAAAAAAAGAAATGAAATCTTTAAGTTTTATGTCGGCTAGGCTAAAGTAGAAGGTGATGATGAGAAAGAATGAAATGGTGGAATGAAGAAAGTGGAAGGAAACGGGAGAATCCTGAGAAAACCCAAGCAGATGGTATTTGTCTGCCACAAAGCTGACTTGGAGCGAGCTGGGATCGAACCAAGGAGCCCGTGCACCAAAGGTGAACGCTCCACCGTTAAGCCACCGAGTTCCCATCTGAAATTCGAATCTGGTAGGGTATATTATTTATGTATCTTAGCCGCATATCGCAATCGACGTATATGTAGATGCTGTATTGTTCAGAAATATGAATATTTGTATGAAACTTGCATTCATTCTTCTATAAGTTTTCGAACTGTTACGAGCAACCGTTGTTGGTCTAGTGGTTAGCGCAAAGGCCTTTAATCCACAGCCGATCCACCTTAAACTGTTCGGATTCCACATTAAACTGTAGATTTACGTTTCATATAGCTTCGATGTGGAAAAGAGACGGTAAATTTCAACAAACAACACAACTAAAACAAACATCAAAGGGACCGGTAAGAGAGCTCCAAAGTTTCCAAATTAAAACATCTCAATAACTCTGATTTTTCAATGTGTTTATTAGGAATTGGAACTTGCACAAGCTGCTGCAGACATTCATTGTGTTAAGCTCAAAGTGCCACAGAAAGTTGCACATATTGTATTTTGAATGTTTAGTTGTCATGGTTGAATGTATGCAATCAAACTTATGCATATATCGGATATCATTCTCTGGACTTCCAAGTATGTTCTCTTGATGGATTAATATTTACTCTATTAATGATCTTTACTCTATTAATGTATATTCTTGTTGATTTGATATGGTCTCTCGACAAGTTTTTACTTTGGTCATTTCATTCATTTTATTGATTCAGTGACTTGAAATTTTTGGTTCTGGTTTTGAAGAACTTATCTGTTCTTCTAGAATCGTTACTGATATCGAGTCAGGTGATGACTTACTGCTGATAGGTTAAGTTAGGTAAGGTTAGGTGAGGAACTAGTTCCTAGTGATAGCTATTTAATGAATTGTTCCGAGGAACTAGTTCTGTAGGAATCGATTGATTGAACGATTCATTGAATGAAATGGCCAAAGTAAAAAGTTGCCAGTCTCTCTTTAGCAAGTGAATCACTCTCTCTGGGATATACGTATAGCATATTAATAAAGGAATCAAAAATTATTGGTGTGTTTATGTTTTGCAGTAGTGAGATCACTCTAAGGCAAATTGTACGTTTACGGAACGTAAATAATAGATTCTAATCTTTTACATAATTGGTTTAGATTATCGATATTGTCTCAGTCCTCAATTCCTTTATATTGTTACTAATAGAATTTAGCGTCTTTTTCAGCACTGAAGTTATAGCTTTGTTCAAAATATTTATGAAGTTGAAAAACAATGCTGTGAAGGGTCAGGGGAAAGGGACATCAACATTGTCTTTAACATTGGGAAAGGACATCAATTTCTTCTCACTTTCCTTTGTCGGACACAAATCATCACATTTTTCCCCCCCAAAAAATGTATTTCAAATCGGGTTGTTGGCGGAGGGACAGTCCCCCCTGTTCAAAGATTGGAAGCATGTCCCCATCATCCCCCCGAGATTTCCGCCATTGCATGGATTAACAATTTAAAATGAGATCTAAATCACCGTAATGCATTTAAATTTTTAATGCTATCTCACTATGAATCGAAGGCAGGACACTGTGCACAAAAGATGCTAACGTTAGACACTGGTCCAGCGGAAAATGCTATGATTTCTCGAATTTTCGACTGTGTATTGATCTGACATGAGAGAAGGATTTTACGACCTATGTTTATTAGATGTTTCCCCCTTCATTCAATATAAGAGATCTCGAGTTCGGTAATGTTGCTCTTCCGCAACCTCTACATGACTATTATCAAATTAATAGGAAATGTCGTTGGATTTAGACATTTGAAAATGAGCTTAAATATCGCTTCGTGCTTCGTTTGTTTTATTTCGATTGATTTATTAATGGATCAATTGATTGCAATTTTACATCTCTTGTCGGCAACAAAATTGTATGAGATTGAATCTTCTTCTTAACTGGATCCAAAAAATTGTTGAGTTTGCATCTGAGGAAAGTATCTCCATTAGGAATCAGAGCCGAGACTGTATACACGGAATACACAGAAAGCATGTCACTTATCCACGAAAGACTATTTGGCTTCTTTTCAGAATTTGGCATAGTAAGGAGTGCTATTTGTGTAATGTTTATAGTATACTATTTCAATTCCATTACGTCAAGAACAATATGTATATATAATTAAATTACTATGCACATTATCCACTTATCTGTTTGTTTCAACCCCATACTTGCCAATAGGTATATATGTTACTTGCGGAACTTAAAGATCCACAATAAAATCTTACATTACGTTTTTCACCTCTGCTCGTCAGATCAATCACACAAATGACATTACTAGTCAATGGCTTGCTCTTGTGCATAACTCGACAAATTTTACATGTTTCTATTTTTCTACTAGTGATATGTATGTATTATGTATCCCTATCATCATGTGCACTCTGTCATCGCGGGAAAATTGCTTGCTCTAAGCTTCCACGCACTACAGCCTTCATCTGATATCTTAATCTTCACGTAGACTAATCAGCTTTTATACAATCCATCTTTTGTACCTCTTTACCCTTTAATACTTTGCGCAATTGAAGAGGGAGAATATGAAATTTTGCGTACTGTTTCTTCGAAATTATATACCGTATACATGACATTGAAGTACTATATGGTTATCGTTGTAGAGTACCGTCTTCTTTTTTTACATTGATATAAGGAAGAGTCGTAACGCTTGATTTAAAAAAAAGTTTGATTAGATTCACAATTGTATTTTCTCTAAGTCTAATTAAATTAACTGTTCTATGTATTCCACGATGCAAAATTTGATTTGGGGGGAGGAGAAGATGTAAGTTGACTTATTGATCAATAATATTTAATTGGACTCCGAGCATTTTTAAAACTCATTTTAACTTGCAAAAATCAGTGCACATTTAAAAGTTATTTCGATGAAGTAATTGTAAGAATACAATTGATTTGCTCTACATTTATTCATAAATAACAAACCCAAAGCAAGTTATTTTCGTAGAAATGTCGGTTCAAGCCGGTATCAAACATATTACGAGATCAGTTAGCTCAACCAAGATCGAATGTTCAAAACGTTTCGAACCAGTTTTAAGAGTTTAAAAAAAAAGAAAAATAAGTGCAAGAATCATTATTCAAGTTTCGAAAATATGGGGCTTATTCTTTGTTTCGCCATAATGTAACCAACAAATTTGTAACACCTTCAGGGACAGTTTGTCAATTTCTAGTACTTATACACAACTCTTGAGTATTAAAAAGAAAAATGAATGTACTTTTGCAGGATTTTGCAGGAGTTTGGTAGCCATAATGAATGTAATATTCGTAGACTGACTAAATAGCTGAAATTTAATTTGCAATTCGATAAATAATTGAATTCCAGATTAGCGTATTAACGAATAATGTCAATAAAATTGTTCAAAGATAATTAATTAATCAGTAGATTTCATTGAGTTGAATAAAAGAGTAATGCGTGAGGGTAAACTTTCATGCATAATTTTCGAGAAAATTGCCGAAAGCTAATTTTTATGAAGCTAAAAGAAGGTATGTTGTTTGTGCCAATAATAATAATAATAATAATAATAATAATAATAATAATAATAATAATAATAATAATAATAATAATAATAATAATAATAATAATAATAATAACATGCAACTTATTAAAATGAAAGTGGTACTAAAACATATATATCAAGGTTTTCATTATGACACTAAAACAACAGGACAGTAGACACGATATGTTAATAAGATGTAATAGACTAAAATATTGTTAGCTCATACTCTTTCAATGCTTTGGATTGGATTTGAGTTAAGCGTATTTTTCAACAGCGAGGCTATATAAGACATGGGCCTACAGCTTAGCTTGGGATTCGAACTACATGAGTTTTAATACTTTTGAATTAATTTGTTCAGAAAAAGTGAAATGAAATGTTTACGTTTTACGCTTTATGGTTATGCCAGCTAGGCTAAAGGAGACGGTGATGATGAGAAATGAGTGAACTAGTGGATTGAAGAAAGTGGAAGGAAACAGGAGAACCCCACGCACACAGTGTTTGTCCACCACAAAACTCACTTGACGCGAGTTGGGATCGGCCTAAGGAGCTCATGCACCAGAGGTGAATACTCTACCACTGAGCCACAGAGGCAATTTAATTTGTTCAGAGTTTACACAAATTTTGTAATAATGGCACAAACATATACAAGAGCTTGAAAAACCTTATATTATTTCTAAAAAAGAAACATCATTAAGAAGTTGAATCTACAGTATTAAATTTTTGGTATTATTATTGTTATTATAACACCTTGAATATTCTGGTAGTTTGTCGGTTCAGCTGTGGAACAACTGTATAAACTGCGGTTTAGATAGACATTAGATTAAGACAAGATAAAGCAGAACATTTTACATGTTACACTTCAAAGTATCTAAGTCATTAGAAATTCTTTCGTATTCGTGTGAAACAAACTGACTAGGTGTTGTTTTCTGCAAGTTGTAATTCAACACATTTCTTTTCAAATACAGTATTCATTAATAATGACTTTGTAAATTTAATATATACGGGAGGAGACTTAAAAAAAAAAAAAAAAAAAAAAAGCTGTAGTATTACTTTGTTCCAATTCGAACCATAAACAGCAGTGTCAGCTGTTAAAATTAACTTTCCTTTTGTATCTCAACATGTAGTATCCATAGTGCAGTACAACCTATTGTAATTCATCCTACAAGCAACAGAAACGAGCCACAGGCGACAAACAATACTAAATAACAAAATAATAATAAAAAAGAAAAGAAGCCTTTATTTTATTGATTTATTTTTATCTGCCATCTAGAAAGAGAAAATATATTAGAGCTACTGAAATTTTACAGCACGCCCTTTTTAATAATTTTTGCCTATCCAACCTGATTTAGATCAACTTGTCGGATGGGAGGACGACGGCGGCGGAACAACCGAATCCACCGAGGCTGGTGTTTCTTGTACCGGTAACAAACCTTTTCTTCTCAAGACCTGTCAGTTTGGAGCAACTTAGTGGCGGCTAGTCAATAAAGATATTTTCTTGTTGTTTTATTTTTTATCGGAGCAATCTTTTTATCGGAACCAGTTTTACAGATAAAATACGAGAGATTTTTACTTAGTTATCATCATATCTTGTTGCAATCTCAAAACTTTTCGAAGTTCGATTCCTGACAGAAGGTGCATCAGGTAGGGTTACTTGCAAAGTGAGAACAAGACGTGTGGCTTCCGTCCAAATATACAGTCTTGTCCAATCTTGAAGAACATATATGAAGAAGTTAATGAAAGCAGATTCGTGGATATTTCTTTTCTTTTTATCCCCCTCTCTAAAACAACATTTCAAAATGATGATATTCTCACGGCCGTGTGTAGATCGGTACGGGCCAAAGGAACAAGAAATTGTTTTTTTGACACAAAGTTACTGCAACACTTTCCAGACTTGATTTTTATGGATTTATATGTATATATGCAACTTTTGATTTTTACCGCCTGCTGTCTTTCTTCTTCAGGTACTTAATGCAGAAAATTGCCGTGTGTCAACAGATATATATGCAGGCATTTCGATGAACAAGAAATGGAATATTATTAACAAATATGATTTTTTTTGGAACCTCTCATCAACTTGTTGATATATATATATATATATATATATATATATATATATATATATATATATATATATTAAAAGTAGCACAATCATTCGAGCTTTCAATACTATTAACATTCTTAATACATTCTTTTATCCGTTGAATAAGATTACTCAATAGAAATGTATTTCTTTATTTATTTATATACCAGTCATACGTGTTCTAATTAGGGGTAGTTTCTCATTGTATTGAGAGTTGAGAAAGGTTGTAATTAATTCTTTGCTTTTTAAAATCTACAACAAATAAACAAAGGATTCAATCATGATTTATTTTTGAATCTAAAGATCCAATATATTTCAATCATTTTTTTTTTTATTTTTTTTTTTGTAAGACTTACATCTTAAGAACTACATAGTGTAGCCGAACCCAAACCATCAGTTAATTCAGTATGATGTGCTTATTCCATAGAAAATACGAAAACTCGATTTATGAGACGTTCAAAAATTTTGTGACCCCTGATCCAATTTGGCCCCAAAAATCCAATATATGTCAACAAAAATTTTCTTGTAGGCCTTATATCTGGAGATCTACCTATGCTGTGATCAAACACAAACTATCACTTAACTCAATATGATGTGCTTATTCCGTAGAAAATACGAAAATTCGATTTAAGGGAAGTTCAAAAATTTGTGGCCCCTGATTTAAAAACTAATTATTGGTCAAGATCGCAATATTTTGATCCATTTTTGATTTTTCTAAAATTCTTGTTTTTAGTAAGTTTTGATCTCCAATCATTAACTTATCTTGGGGTTATCATAATCTGAAATTTCAAAGTGCGGTTACATTTTTGTCTAGCTAGACATTCATTTTCAACACAAGAATGATAAGTTTTATCTTTTACCTTTAATAAATCTTTTTTTTTCCTTTTCTTACTTTATTTTTTTTTTTCGTTGGTCTTTGGGCTAAAGGAGACGGGTTGTTAACGAAAATGAATGATTGTTAAACTAAATTTTTGTGTATATCTATCGGGAATTGAACCCAGAACCACGGGAACCGAAGGTCTTTTACTTTCAAGTTTTCTTTCAAAACATTATAAAAATATATTGAAAAGTATTAAATATAATTAAACAGCATCATGTTGATTTTACCTATTCATATTTTTCAGTAGATCTGATAATTTTTTAAACAGTTTCTTCTTTGAATGCAAATAGCCAAATATATTTATGAATGCTTGAAATTGAATTGACAATATACTTGAGATTAATAAATGGGACAAGTCATGAATTTCGGAAAACGTATGCGGACGGTAGTTTTTACTCTCAAAATACTAAGATACTTGCATAATTACTGACATGAAGTGGCCCTAGCTTATCCTGAACAAAAAGCTTTAAATTTGCTTCTATTCCAATTTAAAGTTTCAAGTTAGGACTCACACATCACAACATTCCTTGTCCCTGAACATTCAGGCTTGCAGAAGAAACTTTAAAAACAATGGAAATTTTCATGGCTAGAATTTCAATGGAATTCACTCATCATGGAATACTATTTGGATGTTCCAAAAGTAATTTTTTTTCGCATAATCCCCAGAAATACTTCATAGGAAGTTCTGTTTCAAGGGTATCAACGATGCAATGGGATATCCACTGGCAAATAAAGAATCCCGTGGATATTCCAATGTTTCGGAACTAACGTTTCTTGTATTTCCAAGGAATATATCCGTACTATGTGATGGAGTGTTCTTTGTTCAAGATTTTAAGAAGAGAATTCCTCCAGTGTTCGTTCACAAGCATTAGTGAAATATTAAATTATATTTTTAACCCAAACCGAGGAAGGCAAGAATGAAAGAGAGGGAGGATCAAGATTCATTCTACCATCACTGGTGTTTACTGTGGTTTCGAACAATCACCTCAATTTTGTTGCAACATTCTGTTGAACTTCCAATATAAGTGGCGGATCCAGGATATGATCAGGGGAGAGGCTAAACCATAATTTACCGCTTTATCCAGTGTAAAGCAGGATTGAAGTCCATTTTATCCAGTGTATACCTGAGCGTCAAGGGGAGGCTATAGCCCCTATAGCCCCCCTTGGATCCGCCACTATATATATATATATATATATATATATATATATATATATATATATATATATATATATATATATATATATATAAATTTGATGAGCATTTAGGTATGAAACATACGTTTTATATTTTTTTTTATTTTTTAAAATGATTTTGCTCAGTTTGATAACACATTCTTCACCATTGTAGAATTGTAGGTAGTTTTCTTAAAGGTATCTTTCTTACATGCAAGTTGTTTCTCGAAAGTTCCTGACCGCCAACAGGACCGTACTGAAGCTTGTAATACTGTGATTCCGATTAATCTTGAATTGTCTGTGAAATGCATGCTGAGTAACAATCATTGACTCATTAAAAAAAAAAAAAAATGTTTCCAAGATCAATCTTAGATGTTCTGCTGACCAAAGTTTCATGACATCTGAAATAATTTGAGCTGGTGGTAATGTCTCAGTCAGCCTCAAGAAGCACGTTTGCGTAAAATTGACCTAAAAAGGAAAAGAAAAAGAAAAAAAGAAAAAGGAGAAGCAAAAGTTTTAGTTACGCCAGCTGTGGATACAACAATTACAAAGGACCATTCTTTTTTTGTCAATTCGATTTCTGAAAATGCTTGCTATCATCGGATGCAGCACCCAAATAAACCGAGAAAAACAAGATTTTAGCGGCAGATCGGAAACAGGGCCGGAGATAAAGGGGCCCAAAGTTCGAATACAGGACGCAGAAAGTGCATATAAACATCATGTAGGTTTGAAACGAGTAGAGGAATTGAGATCAAATTTGAGGTGAGAGTATCGAGTGTCAAGCTCTTCGGAATAGGTATATTGCGAATCATGTCGGCCATCTTAAAAGTCACCATATTGGAGTTATCGAAAATAAAGAAACAGGAAGGAAATCATGTGGCATATCAATTTAGGCAAGCTTGTTCCCAGAACTTCAAATATGAAATTTGTTTTTACCGACCCTTATGTGTTGAGTAGTTACGCATTCTGGAAATTTTGAACAGGCGAAATTAATGGTAATGTCTTCTGTCATCTCAGTCGATTCAACGTAAACCAAGAATAAGGTCAAAATAGTGCTTGAGAAAAGTTCTACAATTATCATATTACAGTTGATAAGAAACTGTTATGTTGTTAAGGCAATCTGAAAGGTGCATGGGAGCAACCGATATAAAACCTTAAGGTGTCAAAAGTTGAGAAGTAAGTAGGACTAATCTTGGATTGACAACAGATCTTATGCACGTTTAGCTGCATCTGCTGTGTACCTTGAGAATGATTATGTGGTTAATACAAAAGTGGGAACAACAGTGAGCAACTCTAAAACTGTGCCTACACTCACAGCCTTATTTTGATTATGTTTCTGGTTCAAGTTGAACGACTAAAATGGCAGAAGACATTACCATTAATTTCGCCTGTTCAAAATTTCCAGAATACGTAACTATTCAACCCATAAGGGTCGGTAAAAACTAATTTCATATTTGAAGTTCTGGGAACAAGCTTGCCTAAATTGATATGCCACATGATTTCCTTCCAGTTTCTTTATTTTTGATAACTTCAATATGTCGACTTTTAAGATGGCGGATATGATGCGCAATATACCTATTTCGAAGAGCTTCACATTCGATACTCACACCTCAAATTTGATCTCAATTCCTCCACTTTTCTTCAAAATTACATGGTGTTTATATGCACTTTCTGCGTCCTGTATTCGAACTTTGGACCCCTTTATCTCCGGCCCTGTTTCCGGTCTGCCGCTAAAAACTTGTTTTTCTCGGTTTCTTTGGGCGCTGCATCCAATGATAGCAAGCATTTTCAGAAATCGAATTGTCAAAAAAGAATGGTCCCTCGTCAGAAATGTTGGGAAATGAAAATATGCGAAAATGTAATTTTCGAAATGGAGGTGCGATATGTTTAATAACTATTGTTGCAAGGAAAACGTTTTGAGTTACAGTTAGCTCGTCACGTTTGATGGATGACTTCCCTCGGCGAGCACACTATCCGGGGAAAGGGAAAGAAAAAAGGATTGGGCAAGGAAGGAAGTGGCCTGGGACCTATATGTTAGGTGCCATCCCTGAATTTGACTGGTGTTAATAAAGGAAAACCCAGGAAAAACCTCATTCAGGATGGCCGGATTGAAACAGCTTTATACATTCTTTCTACGAAGTGCCCCAGCGGGAATCGTACCCGGTACCGCTCGCACCGAAGCCGAGAGCATTAGCGACTACGCTACGTGGGGCCACTGCTTTTAATTATAGTTTTCAATGCAGAAAGAGATCATACGTGAAATAATCAGTCCAATCACAATTTCAATTTGAAAACCGTCAGGTTTCTGTGTCGGGTCCTGTACACTTACAGATAAGGCTATGAAAGAGATCCTGTACAATTACAGATAAGGCTATAAGAGCTAAGTCTGCCTCATCTCGAAAATCGTATCTTTTAATTGGATGAGCTATGCCTCGTCTTGAAAATTGTACCTTTTAATTGAATAAGCTATGTCTCGTCTCGAATCTAATCACGAAATTTATATCTCGTCTCCTTTCGCGCGTAACCGTAATCGCAGACATAGCTATGAAAAACATTTTTAAACTGGAAAAAGTTAATAATATAACATGGGAAGAAACTATGGAAGAATGTCTATGTTTTATAGGTATTACTTCGGCATTTGCCTTGTGAGATTAAGAGGAAACCCTGAATAAGTCTAAGTCAGAATGGCCAACTGCTTGATTTAAACCGTGGTCTCTTGATTGAGAAGTGAGGATCTAAATGTTCATCTATCACCCACATTTCATAAAATTAAGTGTTCAAAATTGTTTACAATGTAGAGATTCGAGCTGTGTGTTCACGAAAGAGTCTAACAGGTTGTGCTAGTTTCTTGATACATATTCTATCATGTATGACGCTGATGTTCAGAAGTTCTAGGACTTTCTAACTAGTTAGCTGAACAGTCATTAATGTCGCTTGTTCTCACTCTCATACCGATCGAGCTGAACTTGCGCTTAAATGTAATCAGGTGTGCCACTATTCATCACAGTGATTCCGAAAACTATGGTATGGGAACTAATATCAGTAGTTTTCGATTATTTATACATGTTACACACTTTTCACCCCCATTCCTCACATTCCGTTCCTCTAAGGGAAGGAATTTGAATTTAAATGGCATCAACAGTATCACTATTTATCTCAATGACTTCAAAAACTATGGATTGGACAGTAATATCTGTCGTTTTCGATTATTTATACTTATACATGTCACCCTTTACCACCTCAATGACCCCGAAAACCATGAATTGAACACTAATATATAAATTACCAATGCAATATCATAAGAGAAGGGTGAGAAATGACATTGTTGCTTAAAAAAGAATGTGTCTTTTTACTGCAGAATGAATTTAAACTTATTCTAACAATTTGCTCCCATCATAATTTCAAAATGTCTTAGGAGGAATATTTTTGCTCCATATAAAGCCAATTGGTTACCAGTATGATGCATAGCTTCTGTGTGCCTTGTACCAGATTTGACTATCGATGCGACATATATTATTTGGTGTTAATCCACTATCATGAAGCAATTTAGGGAACTTCTTGAATTTAACTGGTTTAACTATCAAGTCCTCTTTCCGGGCACATTTTTTTTTAATAATGTACGATTTACTCTCAATCTTCTTAATCATGATCTAAATTTCTGTGTCATTTTTACCATATAGTATGATTTCTTTCTTTTTTTTTCAATATATATATATAAACGATATCCTGTTTCTTAGAATCAAGCAAAAGAAGACCAACATAACAGCTGTAAGAATTTTCTCTTTTCGAAATACTTAATTAACACTTCTATAATAATGAGCAAATTATTTGACTGGTCAAAAGAAAAAGTATTATATCATTTATATTTTCTGTACTTTCAAAGACGCAATTCAATCCTATAATTATGGTTAGAAAAATGGGTTTCCTTTTCGCTGAAATGACTTAATCAACACGTTTGGAGATGACTTTTTTCACTTCAGTATCATGGAACACCACTTGACCTATTTTCGTGGTCCTTCCAACCGCTTCTTTAACTTAGTTTGTGTCTTTTTCCACGATTTTGGTGGTTTTATTATTTTCTTACACTGATCTAGCATTTTTCAGTTTATATTAGGTAAAGTTAGAGAATGAAATGAAAATAGAACTGTGCTCGAGCAAAATACGTTTATTATTGAAATATTAACGTATAACAGTTTCGCCAACTATGCACTTTGGCTTCATCAGACACTATAAATACACAAATAGTGTCCTCCTTATCTGTGTAGTGTTACAAGGTCACTACCTGTGTTTTCATATAGTGTCTGATGAAGCTAAAGTGGATAGTTGGCGAAGCTGTTCATATTTAAAAAAAAAAAAAATAAAATAAAAATAAAACACTCTTTTGTGCTCAGCGAGTACTTTAAATCAGATTTAAGTCTATTAAAAACAAAGCATGTACAAAGGAAAATATTACAACTTTGCTTTAAGACAAGATTAAACTACATTTGGTGGAGAGGAAAAAAAAAAACAGAAAATATTCACATATATCATGTTGATTAAGGCTATGGAAGCAAGTCAATTGGTTCAAAATCCTATGACGTCTCAGTACAGATTCTAAAGTCAATACGTATCGTTAGTATTAAGGAAATTAGATTAACATGAAGATAAATAGAAATACGTATATTCGATAAGTGATCATTCTGTGATAACTGACGTTGGTTTCTAGTATTTTATGTGATATCTTTTTCTTCTTTTTTCTTTCTGTTTTCAGCTTCAGTGTTGATCTACCTTAGTCGTGAAGAGATGAACATTGCTAATAGAGTCCCTCACGACCTTTATTGTTTGTGACCTCCAGTGGATGAAGATGCCGTGACAAAGAACAGCCCCGATGAATTGCATTTAGGGTTCGTGACTGAAGAATGGTCCTGCAATTTTCTTAGCAGCTGATAATGATGGCCATTGGCACAATTCGGGGTCTGACTAATTGGAAAGTGTAAAGAAGGTTCTTTAAAGGACTGTGTTGTTTCAACGACTCAACTCCAGTTCACGACCTCCAATTTATTCCATTCTCTTCTCGTAACTGGAAATGTCTCGAACTGATCTAAAGAATAGACATTTGTGTTCTATACTGAAAAGATGATCATTGTGAATTCTATCTTATTTCTTTTTATTGAATATCATTTGGTATGGTAAAAAAATAATAATGATTGATGTTCGTACAAGAAGCAATACTATGCCTTTCATTGGAAATAGCGTGCCATTTAATCTTAAATCTAACATTTCTTCTAGTAGCTTTGGAAATAAAGCCTTAGGAATGAAATGCTTTCTCGTTATTTGGTGTAGTTACTTTTATGTTAATCGGAAAAAGTGCTCTCTGTTTTTATTTAATTATTATGACAATTTACGTTGTTTGTATTTGGTTCGTTTTGTAACTAGTTTGCTTTAAACAATTAATATAATCACTCGGGTTAGGACTTTTAGGGGCAATTTCTGTAGCAAAAAGAGGAGGGAAAATGTGCTAAATATAAGGCGAGAAAGAGACATAAAAGATATTTTCCTCAATTACTTTGACGACTACTTTTTTTAAAAAAAATCGAAATCCAATTAATAGAAAATACGTATATTTCTATAGCATCTATAGATCTTGACAAACATTAGCTCAATTGAATTATATTACAGGGCACCGAAAGTAATCTCGAGTTTTGAATGCATTTACAGTATACCAGTATAGTGTATGAGGCAAAAGTACTTGTACCTTGTAAGTTTGAGAAGATAATTGTAAGTTAATAAACATATATTACTTATGAAGATTATAACTGTTAAATGATTGGAAATAAATTCGAAGTAATGTCAGATGTGTGCTTGTGGTGAAAGGGGCGTCATTTGAGAAGAGCCTGATTTTGAAAAAAAAAAAAAAGAAAAAAAAACATGATTTTAATAAATTGTATACTAGTATATTAATAAGAAACGAGAAACTTTTATCCCGGTGGATAATCTTGACCTCTTTCCCCCCTGAAAAAATCTGAAATAACGATACGGATGGTGAAAAGCTTCCCCAAAACTATGTCACATTCCCCGTTCCTGTTAAAACTTTGGACCTGGACTCAAGACAGTGGACTTCAAGATGGCCTCCATGATGATACTTTACTGTAATAGATGTGGTTCTATCTCCATTACTCCCAGTTAAGATTTAGTGTCACTCCTTCTAGCCGTTCCAAACCTACAAGTTACATTTGTCGTATTATCTAGTGTAAATGCTTTAAAAACTTGAGGTCGCTTGGGACACCATTTAAAATATTCAATCGAACTAATTTTTCTCATCAGTTATTTTAGCCTGATATAGAACCACTTTAGGAGGTTAGGCTCAAAAAAAAAAAAAAAAAAAAAAAATAGAAAAATAAGGACCACTCTAATATATACCTATATATAAAGCCCAGTAGGATAAAGATGTCGTACTTAACAACATTGAGCAGTTAAGTTGTTAAACGTGTGTTTCTATTTTGAGATAAGACATCTTTGTAGGTGCTATAACTTCCTCAGATAGGTACCGGTACTTTTACAGATTATAGTAGGGAAAATTTCATATTACAGTAGGTATATCTCTGTGTGCCAACTCTGTAGATCTGACAAATTCAATAACGTCGGAATTTTTCTGAGGAATTACCTCAACTACTTATTTTTTTTATTTTTTATTTATTTATTTATTTTTGTAAAGCAAAACAACAGAGAAAGCAAAAAACTACTTGATCTTGTCAAACTTATTAAACAAGAAGACTACATACATACTCAACCTATAATACTCAGCGAATAATAAACGGGAAATTTGGAAAAATTAGGATTGTGGTTTCTTTTTGTGCAACAATGTGATTCAGGGCATTCATAAGAATTTTCTTCGGGTAGAGATGAATTGAATCATAATATTGTATTCATTACTAATGGACTGTCAAAGCTTATGATGAGAATGTGCCAAACGTGTTAAATTCTTTAATTTACAAGAACATAGGTTTTCATAATTACAGAAACCTTATACGGAGCGCCTGATCAAGACACTTTTATGAACTTAATTTTGCATTGTACTGGTATTAGTATTCTCTATTTCATACATCTTGCACAACATGTGCTTCATTTAATCACCTGCAAGGAGAAACATTTTTTAAAAACGCACAAAAACATACATGAAATGAAATGAAATGAAATCTTTGAGTTTTACGTCCCATTGTTATGCCGGCTAGGCTAAAGAAGACGGTGATGATAAGAAATGAATGAAAATGGTGGAATGAAGAAAATGGGAGGAAACTGCAGAATCCCGAGAAAACCCTCGCACATGGTGTTTGTCCACCACAAAGTTCACTTAGCGTGAGCTGAGACGGAACCAGGGACCCTATGCACAAGAAGTGAACGTTCTACCACTGAGCCACCACGGCCCCACCAAAACATATAACATATGAGCATGTCTATGGTTTCATATAATGTGACTCCCAGATCGGACTCCGACATTTTCAGTATAATTCTTTGTAGAGTTTGGTAGCTCAATACAGTGTTTCCTCAAAGTACTCTCATCGCTACTGATATTTGTGTGCATTTATTATTATTATTATTATTATTATTATTATTATTATTATTATTATTATTATTATTATTATTATTATTATTATTATTATTATTATTATTATTATTATTATTATTTGAAAATTGGATAGTTTGCCTTATTAAGTAGACAATCATTATTAAATTCTTGTAAAATTCTTCTCGACAAAAGATGGTTATTTAAAAACAATTCATAATCGAGGTTGTTACTTCATATTCTTGAAGATTTTAAAATAAAGCACAGTAGTGAAAAGCACAGAAAAGGGAATTGGGGCCAGATTAAGGGGGTAAGAGTCCAAGAGGGGGTAATGAATAATAGATTCAAGAAAAAGGCCAAGAGTGGTGAAAAATTATTTGTATTCCCACTCAAAGGCAACATTTGGTACAATACTTTTATGAGAATCGGATATTGCTCTAAAAGAAAAAGACGTGAACCTAAAAATCGTAACCTTATTAATCATTACTTATTTTTGGCGGTACGTAACTTTTACGTAACACCGGCACTTTTTTTTCTGAAATCTTCAAAGTTGCGTATCCTCTAGTCATCTTTGCATTTATGAAACACAATTTTCAACTTAAATAGATTTGTAGACTGAAACAAGAATATGTTATATGCTTTTAAAAAAATAATATCTTAATAGTTGGCAGCACTTGCTAATTTCTTCCATTTGTTCAAATTTTGAGGCTCGCCTTTTCAGCCGCTAAAATTCCTCTTAAACGAAAGAGAAATAGTTCTTTGTTTTTGTGACTATCTTTACAAAAATAGTTATGCACATAAAGAGTGTCCAATAAAGAACTCAACTTTTGAAATGCCCGCCATTTTTGTTCCAGTAAGTTGGCAACACTCAACGTTACACGATTTTCATCTGTTATTTTTGTGGTTATCAGTCAGGGAGCGCCGAATAGCGTATGATTCAAGGATGTTATAAAATAGAGGGTCTGCTCATACTTCAAAATCGTGAAGCCATACGTCACAGTTTTGCCACACCCACTCTGCCCGCTCCGCTCCATTAAGATCGCAATGTTTCGAACCAATAATCATGGTGGAAACGAGAGTAGCCAATCCGACGTGCTCGGTTGTTTTTTGGCTTTACTGAGTTCATAGGATGAAGATACGTATGGGCAGATCCTCTATTTTATAATCGTATATGATAATATGATCGTCATCTGTATTCTGTACGGGTAGGAATGGAACGCTTCAGGACGGAATAGCGTATTTCGTTGTGAAAACACTACAAACGTTGTGAATGTTGTGCAGTGACTGTTCACAAAGTCTGTGGAATGTTTGGTCAACATTATCACAGTCGACTTATTCGGTGCATTCTTTATGTGACACCCTCTACTATTTCCTTTAAAGCACAGTTTGATTACAATTGCAATATCTTCCAAGGAATGTGGAAAGAGTTTTTTTTTTTCTTTTTCAGATTAACCTTATAGTGTCTTAATTTACATCTTTATCTGTGTTCATCAGGGGACTAGGATCGCCTCTTATAGGGTGCAAATATGTGCAATCACAACTCTTCCACTGTCGTCAATCTATGGTTAATACCAAAAACAAGAAGCGCTCTGACAACAACGAAGGTAGGTCAAAATATATATTAAAAGTATGGAATTTGCCAAATAACATATCTATGATGAATGTCGGTAAGTCACATCTTTCAGGGGGGGAAAAAAGACACTGAATATAATAGCTAGTGTCAAGGACGTACATAGTGGGTGGGTCCTGGAAGTCTGTACACCCTCCGAAATCCTGAATTCTCTGTAAATTTACTCTAATTTAGGGGTCATTTTACAAATTTTATTATAATTTATCCTCATAACGAATTTGGACCCTCCGAAATAAGTTCCTACCTACGTTTCTTATTAATGCAATAGGATAGAAACACGCTAGTTATCATTTCAACTATGCATACCAAAGAATGTATTTTTACTGCTGTATGCTCTAACATTATCACACGAAAGTTGACATATCGATTCTTAAGTTTTAATACAATAGAACGAAAGAAAAAACAGGTTTTAAAATGTTTGTGACAGTGGGAAACGAAATCCAAATAATGCTAGAGCTGAATTGCAACAAAGCATGCACACAAATAAATCTAACTATACATATGTAATTATCTTTCTGGTTGAAAATTCCAATAACACTTGTAAGAAAATGAAAAATACCACTTCTCATATTATTATTATTAGTAGTAGTAGTAGGAGGAGGAGGAGGAGTAAGTGGAAAACTATATATAATAATAGTTTAAGATAATTATGTACAGATAATAAGATATACATGCATACTGATCAATTTAAGGAAAACATCAAAAAAGTACGACTTATAAGATTAATATAACGTTGGATCACCCTTTGCCCTCAGAACAGCTCTGATGGCATGTGGAATAGAGTCCTAGAAGTTCTGAATGGTACCAAGTGGAACATTAACACAATTAAGCGTGTGTACTTCACCCAGTTCCATGAGATAGACAATCTGCGCCGGATTCGTATCTCGAAAAAGAACTACAGATGTTCAATTATTTTTAGGCCCGGTAATGGCAGGCTAGGGAAAATGTTCAAATTTATTCTCATGTTCATTAAACCATTAAACGTTTAAAGTATTAATGAGTTAGAAAATGCGTGGTAATGCATTCTTATTGAATTAGCTTACTTGAAAAAAGAAACGCAATGGTTCGTATTTTAAGTGTAATGCCAAGGATGAAGAATATTATACATCTCTTCAATCATAAGTTAGGTCTCCTTCCGACCACAGATCAGCCTTCTATCATCGATATGTTATCATGTAGTGACTTGTTACGAACCAAAGATGATAAATGGTCTTTTACGTTCCTTCATTTCTTTACTGCTGTGAAGTTTCTTTTTTTTTAATGCTTTTGAGTTTCTTTCATCTCATTCTTTTTTTTTTTTTTTTACTTCTTTGCCTCGTGAGATCTTTTTGTATCCTAATCACGCCTTAAAGAAAAAAAAAGAAGAACAAAAATATATATTTTTATTCACATCTTATTAAAAATGCAACACACCCCCGAAAAAATTGTAGTTAAGCTCAAATCGTGTCTATCTTCTTCTCTTGCTTTGACAACATTCATATTTTGTCTCTTGTTATTTGGTCAAAAAATAAACAAACAAACTGTTTCGTTGTGTAGGATAGATATGCTAGAGAGGAAAAAGTCTTTCTTAATGGTCATTATATACAGTACTACAACCCCTCGTCGTGGTAGAGAACCCAGTAAACGCAAAGAACTTGGGCGGGTCACAACAACGTCTGCTTGGATGGACTATCCACCTTTTTTGCTTCTTTTTATATGTTTCTGCTTGTGTCCAGCAGGAGACGTCGATATGTATCAAGCATGATTTGGAACCAACCGCGGTCTGAGCCATGAAGGTGTCGAGCAAGGCGTACCAACCAGCAGGAGTAGCTAAGACGGAAAGGTGTGTGTGCTGTATTTTTAACCCCAGACATTACAACAACGTTTACTGTTAGAGCTAACTCATTCCCCTCCCTTTTCTTTCTTTATTTTTTTTTATGCCTAACCAATTGACAAATTGCACGGAATTAATTGATTTGACTATAATCAGGTGCGTAACTCTTTATTCGTCCCGTAGATATAGGACAAGGTCTACCAGATAAAAGAACCGATAGGAACTACACCACAGGATATATAATACTGAATGCAAAACAGCAGCAACTAACAACATGGCTAGCTCTTGTGGGAAGGCAAGAAAAGAAAAGAAACGAAAAAAAAAATCAAGTGATAGCCAAACTTGAAAAGTTAAACTTGAATCCCCATGTATTAAATCTTCATTCATTTAAAAGCTATTTCACGCTCTTTTCCTTCAACTCTAACTTACAGGCTTGATTTTTTTAAATTCTTCTAACGACGACGTGCTTTGAACTTATATACTTGGTAAGGTTGTTTAGAGGCACCTCTCCGCATAAAGGGAAAAGATCATATTACTGAATATTTTACCACGTGAAATGTGGTTTTGTTATATTGTACTGGAAGGCTTTGCGCATTACAAGCATGTACAATTGTCAGGAATGTAGTTTTTGTGTTAACATTGATGTCATATTCCGCTTTATCATGTTTACAGGTGTCATGACTGTATTTTTATGTTGAATTTTACAATTGCATCAATGAAAATAACAGAAAAATAAGCTTCTCTTTTTTTTAAAAAAGAAGAGAAAAAAATAAATTCCTTCAGCCAGTAAAATTTTTGATTTATATTGTATCTTAAGAAATAGCAACATTAAATGCATTTTATTTCTTTATTTATACTAAACTTAACGAGTTGACAATGGGCAAGAACGTAACAATAATCTAGAGAATTTATATCGCTTAAGTGTTCTTAACTATTTATTTTCTTCAGACTTAAGTAATTTAACTCGTCATTAAACATGATATGCTATGTCCTGCATACCATAGTTCAAGCTCTGACCCTTATATTATCTCTATTCAGTATACTTCAATAATACTTAGGTAATAATAATAATAATAGAAAATATACCGGCAATATGCAATGTATAACTCATTCATTAAAGTCGATCTTGCCAATGACAAAATCAGTATTACTCCCTCGGAATAATACATAGGTAGTTACAATTTACTGTATTATTCAGCCATCAAAAACAATATACTTTATTAAAACAAATAGGAAAAAAAGCTCTTACGACATCGATCAACGTTGTAATATTGTAGATCTACTATAAGTAAGAGAAAAATGAAATGAATGCTTTTAGTTTAACGTCCCATGATTATACCCTTTAGGCTAAGGGAGACGATCATTAATGCAAATGAATGATGATGGAAGAATTGGTGGAATGAGACAGTTGGAGGAAACGGGAGTACCTCGTGAAAACCCACCAACACGATGTTGTCCACCACAATCTTACTAGAAGGGGGATCAAACCTGGGACCACACGTTCTATCACTGAACGACCGCGCCCTCTAGATCTGCTGTTAGTGAATGAAGTCTTCTCTATGACGTAGAATCTGAAATAAAATGCTTGGCTAAATTGATTTATATTTATAGTATGAGAATATATGATGATGAGCATTGTAGTAGCATGTGAAGTCATGGGGAATAGGAGAAATTTATTTCTAAAAAAACAAATTGAATAGACTTATTCTTCGTGACAATATCTTAGTTTAACGTCCGATGATTATGCCCTTTAGGCTAAGGGATACTAGGAATAAGGCTAATGAATGATGATGAAAAATTGATGGAATGAGAAAGTGGTGTGGGGAAATGGGAGCATCCCGAGAAAACCTACGAACGCGAGATTGTCCACCACAAGCCGGGAATCGAGCAGAGACCCCACCCCAGAAGTGCTCTTACCGCTGAGCCACCGTGCCCCCTTCATTATTTTGAAATTGTCCTCTGAAACTTACACCTTCACTGATACGTGTACTCACTCCCTCACAAATACTAATAAACAGGCATATTTTAATATACCTAAAAATGACATAAGATGTTTAATTTAACAACCAATGTTTATGTCTTTCAAGCTAAACGAGTTGAATGCATATGGTGCAATAATAAGAACCCCAAGAAAATTCGACTGCCACAGTTTTACCTTTTGTCTTCAGTATCGCACAAAGGTTTTCAAATACCCCCAGATTTGAGTGAAGATCTACTGTGGTTCTATTATTTTAGCACGAGAACTTTGTCGCAGTGTGTTAAAATTACTTCTGTCTAAAGTATAAAATTTGGCAATAGTTAGGTCAGATTCTAAAAGATGCTCCAGATGATATATCTCATTATAATTCTCAAAATAGACACAGAAACAGTCAATTTGTAATAGATATTTCATAACATAAAGTGTGTATAACGAGATAACATTTTAGCTTTGTTTGAAAGATATAAATGCACAAGGTGAATGTAGTGACATAAACATAACACTAAGACATTTTAATAACATATAGGAGAATGATTTCTCAGTCATACAACACATATTAGTATAACATAGGGAAATGATTTCTCACTTATTCAATACACATTAATACAATATAGGAGAATTGTTACTCACTTACATGACACACGTTAATACATACAATACATGTTAGTAATATAAAGGAGAATGATTTCTCACTTATGGAACATATGTTGATCCATACAACACATGATAATAACATATAGACCTAGGAGAATGATTTATCAGTTATACAACACATAGTAATCCATTCAACACATGCTAATAATATAAAGGAGAATGATTTCTTACTTATACATGTTAATCCCTACAAGAGGGGAGACCGGGGCTGGTTGCCGAACTTTCTATCCTTTATTTTTTTATGAGCAGATGGTGCACTGTATTGCAATGTATTGGATGTATACGGACAGACCAATGTTTCCTCTAATAAATTAAATTTTGGTTTTTGTTTTGTTGCTTACAGTTTTCGAGAAATAAATTTTTCTTTCTTTTAAAATGGAGTATGCCAACCGACCCCTAGTAAGGGGCTGGTTGGCTGACATTGTGGGGTTAGTTGGCATACTTTTTAAATATAGCAAAACACAAACAAAAATTGGATTTATTAGAAATAAACGTTATTTTTCTAAATTCTATTATATATATTGCAATGAAGTAGGCTATTTGAAATTTGAAATGACTTTTATTCACAACATTTAAAAGAATCAGCATTATGAAACATGAAAACTTCATTCTTTCATTCTAGCTTGGTTGTCATGATATTGAAAGCTACAAGATTATCAAACCACATCAGTTTTAATATGATTTGCTAAGGTTAATTCTTCATATTATTTCAAAATGTAATTAAAATAACTGAACTATCAAGAAAGTAGTTTATTTCCCGCTGTTCACAAAGTAGCTAAGATATGTTTTAGCTGAATTATCAAGAAATGCAGTTTATTTCCTACTTTTCACAAAAAAAGAAAAAGTAATAGCTAGGCCTCTATTTTTGTAACAAAAGAGCATATACAAAATATTCTTGATCCTAAGAATTAGACCTATTCAGAAAATTCAGAGTCCGGCATACAGTCTTATCTCGATTTCTAAATTTTGACAGTAATCCAATACGTGCATGCTATTCTCTAACATTGAAGTAAAAGATAGGTAGAACTGTAAACAACATAACAAAAACAATGTAACAATAAAAGTAAAATGAAATAAAATTCCACACGGGGTTGTTTGGCGCACTTGCCAACCAACTCCAAATGCTATACGCCAACTAACCCCATGCCCATGTTTGTGCAACAAAGTCGTAATTACTCAGCAACTGTTTGGCATTTACGTTTTATTGTTTGAATATCCATAAAAACAAAGTTGAGATCTAACTAATGCTACATTACTTACCTCTGTACTCCAAGTAGTGACGATTCTGTGATGTTGTAACGGAGAATTGAAAAAAAAAAAATCTTCAGACTGGCAAAAACACTCCTTATCTAATAGATGCCATAATCCGCAAGTTACAAATTCCATATGAAGGTGGCAGCTGCATCCATAGGTCGCTCTTTTATGACAGCAGCAACAGCTCATTATGTTAATTAATGAAGGAGTTATATGCAGTTCGTCAACCAGTCCCGGTCTCCCCTACTTGTTAATACAATATAGGAGAATGATTTCTCACTTATACAATCAAGCTTCTTTATCTGTTACTAGGGTTGCCGCCCTTCGATAAGCCATACCCAAATTTGTACATCGAACAATTTATTAATAATACTGGAAAGCCATACATATATTCATGAATGAAAATTGCAATGCTAAGTTAAATCAAAAACATACAAAACAGGAAACTCGTAGCGTCTTCTTGTTGGAGATTAGATTAATAGAACTTATGAACCACTGAACCGGTCAAAGAATAGCATCGTTGGCGGTGATTTTATTGTTGGCAAAGAAATTTTAGTGAAAGAACCATATCGATACTTCGATAGTCATAGGCACACGTTGTGTTCGAAATTTGCAAGTGCCAATAAGAATTTCTGTCACAGTATTTGACAGTTTTATGATAATTCGACGTCCCTCCATAATACATATCTTCTAGATGCAATTCGGATAGCTGAAAATTTCTTAAAATTCAGGATGGTCATCCTAACTCGGGATAGGTGGCAACCCTACCTGTTACACAAAGCTTAGTATACAATATAGGTATATTAAGCCTGATGTAAAATAACGTGAACACCATAACTGAATGAATCCTGTGTTAAATCGATAAATAGACTATATTCGATGAAACCAAGCCAAAAAAGAAAAAATGGGTTATACTTATGTACATTCAACATTTTAGAAAGCCAGTAAACAAAAATTCCAAGTTATAAAGTACAATACAAGCATTTGTATATATATATATATATATATATATATATATATATATATATATATATATATATATATATATATGTGTGTGTGTGTGTGTGTGTGTGTGTGTGTGTGTATGTGTTGAAATAAACTACACACAAAATAGACTTACAGCAATTTACACAATAATTTCCATACGTTTGACCCGTATGGAAAACACAAACTTCAAAAGCTTCTGGGGGAAATATTTTAATTCCTTTTTTTTTCTTTCTTTGGTTCCTCCAGCTTTTGTACAGGTGGAATTTCCACCTATCAAGTCATCTGCTAGAAGGCTCCTTGTCTCATTGTTCATGGCATTGTGGAAGGTAGCCGAGACAGGAGGGGCTACTGTCGGCCCTAGGAAGATGAATTTATTAAATCCTACTAATTTTATATTCAACAACGATATAGGAGTTAGCTACTCGTATTATGCTCATAACAAATATAAAAGCATTTTATAGAGCTGCTAATTGGTTTAAGTATAGAAGATGAACTCTTTAAGTAGGAGGTTATATTAGTTAGTTAATATTATCTGTAAAATGATCATTAGATAAAAATTTAGTTACAAAGAATTGTTATAAATGTTTTTGTGTTATCTCTAAAATCAATCAACAGCAGGGAGTTCTCCTGAATTATGCTTCAACGATGTAAGCGAAAGAGAGGTAGAGGTTTCCCCATCCCACATCCTAAAGAACTAATTTTAATCAGCCAATTAAAAAGGGCATGGCACTATAGGACATTAAAAAAAAACATGTTAACAAGTAAAAAATTTTAATTATACCTCTGGAACTAGTACTTCTTTGAACGAGGATTTAGTAACTTTATTTTTATTTACGAAACATTAAAAACAATGCAAACAAGATAACAGATTCACACAAAACGTGTACAGCATTCATTTTATACTTTTTGAACAATAATAACCATGTTTATCTAGGCAGTTACGTTTAGTTCTCAAGTAACTTAGATTAAACAAATTGTTGATTTATCTTTGGTGGTTATAAAAATTCATCTATCAGTTATTGTGTCGATCTGATAGTCTTTAATATATTTTAAACAAGTTGAAAAAAGATTAATTGTGAATAATTTTAATATTGGTAGATAACTTATTGTTAACTATTAGCAAATGGTACAGAGATAACACTTGTTTTAAAATAATTAAAACAGGTTACAGGTAACAGAAACTAGTACATATATGAATTGGTATATTTTGATCCTAGTTTCTAAATACTCATAACTATTTCTATCTAAAATAATGTGTGTCTGACTTAGTGTTATATTTTTTTCACATACGTATTACTCCATATGACAATTATTCTTACTTTAAGTTTCGTAACAGTATCCCACTCTGTTAAATTTTTTACTGTCTCAAACTGTTCATACATATTTGTTATAATAATGAGTGTTGTTAAAAATTGAACATAATTAGTTATATTGGGAATCGAAAGCTTTAATACACTTGAAAAGTAACGTAAAGAAGAAATTTTAAAAATGAATTTATTTCGTAAGCTAAGATTTTGTTATTCAATCGTTAATATTGGGGAATTCAGAAAATTTTCTTTATGAGCTTTGTATAACAATACCTTAGCTTACGAAATAAAGACATTTTTATTTTTTTTTTTCTTTACGTTACTTTGCAAGTGTATAAAAAGCGTTGGATGTCCGAACATAGCTAATTAATTATCCAATTTTTATTCAATTATTATTATCAGAAATATGTAGGAACAGATTGAGGCAGTAAAAATTTTAATGAACAGAGTTGAATATTATTACGAAACTTTAAAGTAAGAATAGTTGCCATTAGGAATAATACATTTATGTGAAAGAAACACAAAATTAAGTCAGATACAAATTATTTTAGTTAGAAATAATTATGAGTACTTAAATACTAGATCAAAATCTCACATCAATTCATATATAAAAACATGAATAACTCACCATACATACATATTAGTATTACTATTATTACTATGCAGTATGTTGCCGTATTGAAACATGGGTCTTGAAAGTGTGAAGTTAGAATCACGAGTTATAGAAAATGTACCGATAATCTATTCATAAGGAAACAGAAACGATTGTTGAAAGTACCTTTATTTAAGTTGACAGCCCGTCTCACACGGATCTGAACTAAGGCCTCAACCCAGGCTACAACTTAACAGTGTTGCTTAACTCAAACTTCTATGGAATTTCCTTTATCCTGAGGTGATGTAGGGTCTCAGACGATCCTTAAAACTAGGTAGCTTTTATCAGCAGAGCTTCTCGTGGTCGTTGTATTAAACAGACGAAAAAGCTGTTACGCACAGGGCAATCAACTGTCGTAATCGTAAATATTATTGCTTTTCTATTTCACAATATGAGTTCATCCGAAGAAGTTGAAATAGCCATAGCAGCGATATCTGCTCTGTTGCTGACACAAAATTCGCCCTACCTCCCCCCCCCCAAAAAAAAACGGGAGAGAGAAAGAGTAAAGAGGAGCTGGTGGACCAGGGAGTGAATTCTTCCCCACAATAATGTACAGGAAAGCACCGTATTTTCAATGGTGAATAATGAACTACTTACAGAAGATCCTCGTTCCTATAAAAAAAAAAATCTACAAAATGGATTATTCAGAATTCCATATGCTATTGAAATTAGTAACTCCAAAAATTCAGCAGCTAGATACGAACATGGAGGAGTCTGTATCAGCTGAAAAATGGTCTGTAGATCCTTGGATCCACCAAGTTATAGAACTGAAAATCAAATGGCTTGTCCAAATATGTAAATGAGGGCAGTTTTCAGGCGCGGAAAGCTAAAATAAAGAAGAAAGAGCAATTTTCTAGTATAGGTACTGAGTACATCCGCTCAACTCAGTACCCACAAAAAATGCCCACATAGACCATAAAGTAAACTTATACCCGCCGGGAACCCATCTCATGTACTACCCCGGAATTTTTGTATTGTGCCAGCATTGTAGAACTGTTCCCTAAAATTTCACGAAAGCCACATAACACTGATGACAATTAACTCTCACTGTTTCTGTTTTTGGTACTGGTTTACTTTTGGCGCATCACATCTGAGTTTTGTTTACAAGTGTAGGATTACTAGTCTAAAATTATTACAAGTGCTTTACGACGGATAAAATAAGTGAGTTGATATGAAAGATGCCTGTATAGAAACTATTTTCTACCGGCAGTGAATTTCTGTACAGTTTACAGAAGTTGTATTTTGTTTACAAGTGGAACGCTACTAGTATGAAACCATGATAAATGCTATTGAAACTCGTATCATTGTCAAAACTCACTCGTTTTCACTACCCTCGCTTATGCAGATACTCACCTTCTCTGACGGGCCTGTTCCCTTCAGACGCACCCCTTGACTAACTCTCGGGCCCTACAGCTTTGCTCTGCTATGACTCGGTTAGATAGCATTCGTGCTCTTTAGTGGCGACCTAGCGCAGGTTGTTTTATGTTTTTTGGCTGTAGTTTTTATGCATGCATCCGTATGCTGTATTTATACGCAAATCATAAAAGAATTATAATTTTTCAACAATTGCTTATGATACCCCCTTGAATTTTAACTATGCCATGTGGATATTTTCATGTCGCCCAGCATAAATCATTTAGAAAACAATAAAAAGGTAATTAGTGAAAGAATTTAATTTTTGAACAATTATTTCGGGTGGTACAAATTGCACAATATACTTAAATCATCTATTTTTATTCTTTTAAAAGATGTAATTACATTTGTTCACACCTGTAGTGTTCGGGCGGATACCTACACTGCATACCTCGTCTAAGGTCTTTATTCTTGCATTTTTTTAAATAATATAAATCGTCCTACAAAAAATCATATTTTTCGTATGACTCTATTAATACCATTGTTTCTCTTGTTCAGGCAGTTGAAATGACAGCGAGAAATAAAGTTGAATGTCGTCAGGCACTACTCTTTTCTGATTGGTAGTTGTATGCAAACGACCCGCTCGGGAGAGTAATACTCCCGGAAGTGCGTTTTTTCGCGCGCTACTCTAGCCAGCTGTTTTACGCGCTATCCTAGTCAGTTGTTTTAAGTTGGTCACAAAATCTAAATCATGGAGTACAAGGGCAACAAAACGAGCCCTGCGGGGCTTCTAACCCGTTCCTACTACTACTACTACTACTACTTATCTGCAAAAAAGTAAGTATGCAAGTTTAGAAGAAAATAGAAACTGCTTCTATTTCTTCCAAGTCAGGACAGCAGAAAATTTCAACCTGAACTAAGGCCGAGTTACTTCTCACACGATCGTTAAGTAAGTTCGTGAATTTTAGATCGTGAATAGCTGCCTTACTTCAGTTCCGTCTGAGACAGGCTTAGGTTTACATGGGTACAAATAATAAAATAAATAAAACCCCGAGTTAAAAAAAAAAAAAAAGATGAACTCAAACACTGTTACGCAATAGTTAGTACAATTCTGTGCATCCAGTTAGGGAAATGAAAGAAACAAATTGGGTGATAAATTTCAGCTCTTTTAATTAAGGAGTTTAATTTACAAGTCTTTTTATCTATTTACTCTGTCTCTTTTGTCCGTGTCTCCGTCCGGGAGACCCAAGTTTCGGCCAGAATTGAAAGATCGAGAGTTAGGGATCTGGTTCATTGATAGGTGAGATCCATCCAGTTGATCCGAATATATGGACAATCAAAAATCAGTTCCTCATATATTTCTATAGAAGTTATAATGGATCCTTGCTGTGTAGACCACCCGCAATGATGTTGTGATTAGCGGATAAGTATAATGCTCAGGATGTAAAATACTACTCTGCCTGTAGAATACAATGCTAAAATGAAACTAAATTACTTGTATTCAAATATTAAGACTTAAAAGATTTCCTATTTTCTAATTTATTCATCCTAAAATACACTTTATTTTACTTGAAGTAAAAGACAATGTTTAGAGTTGATAAAACTTAACTTCTTAAGGAGTTCACGTGGTCATTTAAGTGGTGTACTCTATAACATTGGTAAATAGTTTTCTTTAATGTGTTGACTTGGTTTAAAATAATAATAATAATAATAATAATAATAATAATAATAATAATAATAATAATAATAATAATAATAATAATAATAATAATAATGGCAAACTTCCACATTCTGTTATAAACTTCTTTCATTTTCTGTAAGTATTAAAATAATTTAGTAAACAAATAGCATACAAACTTAATTTGGGGGTCCTGCAACAGTTATTCCAGGCCGCTTTTTATTCATGTTTGACTTGTCTCTTGCCCTTGGCACTCTGCAGACTTTCAAACTATGCTATGCGTAAGTATCGGAAGATTTATATTTATCGAA
This sequence comes from Thermobia domestica, assembly GCF_964235325.1. Lineage (NCBI taxonomy): Eukaryota > Metazoa > Arthropoda > Insecta > Zygentoma > Lepismatidae > Thermobia > Thermobia domestica. The sequence goes on along the minus strand of NC_137462.1, from coordinate 163,423,694 downwards.
CGGCTATATGTCCGTCTGTCAACAAGTATTAGAGAAACAATGGTAAGCGATATCGAGAAGCGTTTCCTGGAATCGGTTCAGTGCCCAAGAATAGGGTTTCATCTCCTCTGTTAACTCTCTATTCAATCCAGAAGTGCTTGAAATCAACAATTTTCGGTTTTAACGTTTATCGCCATAGAAAGAACAGTAACAAATAGCGACAAGAGATTTTCTACAGAACGGAAGTGGTTAAAATTTACTAGTACTTCCGGTTTCAAAAGTGATTTCCATAGAACGAAAAGGGTAAGAGATGTCAAGAAGTGTTTTTTTTTTCTTTTGAAATTGATTCATCATCCCAAGAATAGGTTCCATCATCTCTGTTAACAGTATATTTAAACCGGAAGTGGTAGAAATAAACCATTTCCGTTAAAACATTGATCGCCATAGGACAAAAATGCTAATAGATAACTAAGGTTTTTTTTTGTTTCTTTGTTTTTCTGCAAGCGACTTAGCGTCTCAGAATAACATACCATCATTACCCGCACCACTACACCGAAACTAGAAATGGTTGAAATTTACTAGTATTTCCGGTTTCAATATTGATTTCAGTAGAACAAAAACGGCAAGAAATAAAGAGAAGCGGTTTTTATGCTATTGATTAGTGTTCGAAAACTAAGTTCCATCTCTTTCGTTAATTCTCTATTCAAACTGGAAGTAGTAAAAATAAACCTTTTCCGGTTTCAACCTTGATCACAATAGAACAAAAATTATAAGAGATAGTGATAAGCTGTGTTTTAGCACTGATTGCGGTCCAGAAGAATGAGTTTATTTTTTGACTTCTATCTATTCTTTCAAACCGGAAGTAAAACTTTGCACGGATAATGGATAAAACGGAAATAGATAGCGATAAGCTGCTTTTGATATAGGTTCAGTAACGCAACAATATGTTTCACCTCTGATTTTATTCTTCTATAGTAGCTGTAAGTCATAGATGGCAATTGGCACCTCCGATTTCAATATTATTAATCTACATTCTCTATAGAGAAAAAAACGAGTCATAAATGTTTAATATTTTATAAACAGATAGCGAGTCATAAATGTTTAATATTTATTTAGTGTCCAAGAAACAGGTTCTATCTTTGATCTTATTCATCTATTTCAACCAGCAGTTAGTTATAGATGTACTACTTCAAGTTTGAATCTTGAATTCGCACAGTTTGGAAGTCGCACATTATCTTTCTAAATATATTCACGGGCGTATTGTAGAAACTAGTTTCTTCTTTATAAACAATGTATTTCATTCTGCCTGATAGTACTGTTACAGGCCTGTCCATACTGTTAAAAGAACTTTAAAACGAATAAGAAGAACGAGTACTAAGTGCATTGCTTCTAAATTAAACGTTTTAATAGACATAAATGCTTATACTAGTACAGTCAATAAATTCGTGGACTGGTACCCAGAATATAGGCAACCAGTAGGACCCATGGTTGCTTTGCTCGATGTGAACGTCCACATACACACAGACAATTAGCACTATATCCATACTGACCTTCAAAATAATTCAAGCCTCATTTTCTCTTTCGACGTGTCTTGTCTCGTGTTTTTGCGTCTTGGAGATGATGGCGATTTCCAGGTGATTGCTTTCCTTTTTATTCGTGGATCGTAGAGGAGACACAATGTTTCAACTCCTGTTATTATCCGGTTCAGGAATGTTTCATTAATGTCAGCACTTCTGATCGTTGGCCTTGTGTCAGAATGTGTGGGAAACGGTGCTGGGTCGTACGCGATATGTTCAAGTCATCCGTCAGAATGTTGTGGCACGTACTACTGCTACGATGTCATCTACCGACTGGAAATGGTTAGCGCGCACAACCATTGCAACCTCTTTGATCTTACGTTCTATTCGGACTGTTGTTGGCCGACCTACTGGTTCATAATCTTCTAAACTGTTTTTCTTCTCTGTAAACCGTTGGTGTCGCTTAAACACTGCACTGCGGCCTTGGGCGTTGTTACTCTGCACTTGCCTGATCATCTGCAACGTTCCTGCAGCGAATTTGCCTAGTTTTTGGCAGAACTTATGTTTGCCCGTTGCTCAAACTGCGACATTCTCCAAGTCCGCCGCGGCGTAACCAACTCCTTTCACCACAACAGAGTGAATACGTCTGTTTACACTCTGTGTACAGGCCTGCTTTTTGCTGGGTCGAGAGATGAACTTCCACTGCTTCCTCCAGGATATTACTTATCAGCTGAAGTTTACCACTAGCGCCACACTGCGCCCAGTCCACGAACTTATTGACTGTAGTAGTAGGGGAGTTCTTAAGTTGACATAACCACAGCAACAGGACATGACGTCACTTAATGTCGTCACTATCCTGGAGCACTTCATGCGCAGTGTATCCATAAGCTAGGTAGCTCTGTTGACAGTATTACTGCTGAGATAATATGTCAAGGTGGATTATAATTTAAGACATACCTGGAATTTGTTCGTGTACTGGTGGACAATAAATAAATAAAAAAGAAAACACATTATGTTGTTACAGCGGTTGTTAGTTGCGTTTTACATTCAACAAACGAACAAGATTATACACGAACAATGCACTGAATAATGCGTAAATAATTGCGGTTTGTTCCATCAAAGGCGGGAAGAACGCCGGGATTTTTTTTAAAAAAAAAATTCATTTCGTGCTGCGGTGTATCAAGATTGAAATTTCAGGTTTCCTCAGTTATGTTCTATTTTATAAGTGTACTGACATTCATGATATATCAATTTATTTTAGCACCAAATGAACTCTTGTAGGTTTAGTAAGTGTTTTGGAGTGGCAGAAACGGTATTAAGAATACGTGGACATTTTTAAAATTACAATTTACAGGTAAAAGGTGTTAATTCAGAACAAAAGACAAATGTTTAGGGAATTTATTTATGAAGGCGCAGAATATGTAAGTCATCTGTGAACATAAATACAGCAATCAGATGTTGCTTTAATTCTATGAAACTCTCCATAAGGGCGTTATTCCAGGGCTGCAAACTAATGTACAAGGGACTTGAAATATGACTATTTCGCTGCCTGAACCTACTCTAACCTAACCCGAACTACTGCTACTCTACTACTACTAGTATACTATTATTACTACTAATACTCAACTACTACCATTACTGCCTTACTATACTACTACTACTACTGCTACTAGCCTATTATTATACTATCATTGCTACTACCAGTGCCGAAACCAGTTATAAAGGTTTGGGAGGACCGTGAATGTGTTACGGGGGGCAAGTCTTTAAAATTATCTTATAAATATCTAAATTGTGCTTTTTGTATTAATAATAAAATTTTGTATTGAAGTCTGGAGGGGCCACAAAAAGTTTAGAGGGACCTGGCCCCCCTCTGGTTGCGGGCCTGGCTACTACTAAACTACTACTCTACTACTACTGCCTTACTACTACTATACTGTCATTACTACTATTACTACTACTAAGTGTGCACCCATAATTTTTTTTTAAATGTAATTTTTGAACAATTATCTCTTATAGCGCCCCTGAATTTTACCTGTTCCTGGTGGATCACTGGCTTGCGCCAACACATGTACAGTCTAGAAGGCATGATGACGCTATTTTCATCGAGAAATGTGGGTTTCAAACTAATATGAATTTGTCCACGTATTATTGATCTGAACTGCGGAAACTGCTCTATCCCAATTTAAGGATGCACATTAACACTGATGTAATAAAGTAATTATGCAGCCTATACCTAAGCTACACGAGGTTTACGTTTACGCGCCCACCGTTTTAACTTTTGAAGTATTTCGTTTTATTAGCTTATCGACGTCGACCATACCCTAGACGCCGCATGGACAAAGTCGCACATAGTACGAACTATTCGCAAAATCAAAGTAGGCGAATCACTTATCGACAATTTTCGCATTTATTACTGCCTTAAGCTGGGGAGGTCCTTAAGTGACATGAATTCCCGCTTATATCTGTGTGCGTTGTGGATTACACGCACAACATTTAATGGATTTATCAAGAAATACTGAACCCACAGGTTCGGCACCCACATAACTCCATTACTTATGAACAAGGGCGCCCATCAAGGGGGGAAAGGTGGGGCGCTCGCCCCCTAAGAGGAAATTGTGGGAATACTGAAAACCCATTAGAACTTTTACATTACTTACAGCAAAATTTGAAACTATATTTGAAACGTCGCTTACACTTGCCCCCCTTGGAAACCACAACATGGGCGCCCTTGCTTATGAACTGCACACTAAGAAAAATCCGTTCTCCGGACAGCAATATATTGTACAAATATACAAAATCCTCTTGCTTACTACAGAAGTCAGTATGGATCATATGCTACATACACACTGCCCTTAGATGTTAGATCATGCCATTGCAGGAAGTCTGACATCTAACAGTTTTCCGTTTATCACCTATGTTACATTCTGCAGCTATATTCTATTCTACAATGGACATTCTGCGTCGATTTGTATGTGAGATTCTGACCACCTATGTTGTTTCATACGGAAAGTGCGTATAGATGGAACACTAATACGGAAAGTATTATAAAACATGCGTTTTAGTTATACGTTTGCTGTACGTTAAGTCCAAAAACTACAGGAATTACGCATGTACCCTACAGTTTTGAGTACGCTACCTATATTTTTTTTTCTCAGTATGTGCTTTGAAAACTAGCCATATGTCGGATTACTGGGAGAAAGCATTTTTTGTTGAAAATCATTAGTGTTTTCTTAAATGTTTTTGAGGTTAATCTACCTAAAGCCAAACATACCACTAACTAAAGAGTTTCAGACAGTATTGCTGAGCATGAGTCGTCGCTAATGCTCTCGCATTTGGTCCTGGGCTCGATTTCCGGCAGGGTCAGTCGGTCGAAAAGGTGTAACAGCTTTTTCAGGCTAGCTATCCTAAATGAGGTTTTTCCTAGGATTTCCTCATTCACACCAGGTAAATGCCGGGATGGTATCTAATTTACAGGCCTCAGGCCGCTTCTTTCCTTATCCGTTCCTTATATCCCTCCCCGGGCCCGTACCGTGATTATGTGCTCGCCGACGATGTCATCCCTCCAACCTGACGTGCTTAAGGCCATAGATGTCGGTAATGGCCATGACTTGTATCAATAAATAAATAAATAAATATTGACGAGCGAGCGCTAGCAAGCAAAGTCGGGTTAGAACGCCGCAATGCACGTTATATTTGTCCGTTCTAATTAATAGCAAATAGTAATTGCAAAATTTTCCATTCAGCACACGGCATTTCCAGTCTACTCAGTTCACAAATTATTCACATATCAATATCAATTATCGTTCCGCAACATGAACTCATTCCACCTATAAAAATTGTGCTTTTACGTAGTTTTGGTCCCCCGTAGTTCTGGGTAATCCTACAGAACCCGAGAAATATATTACATACTTCTTTCGTAAATTTTGCAAATTCAAACTCATAAAATAGGACAGCACCATCGTTTTCTACATACAGTAAACGTTATATAATTTTTAAAAATTAGTGGTACGGTCCTCTTTCACACGCAGTCATTCATTTTAATCATAATTTACTGTTTTTATGTTTATGTATTCTACACCTGCATCCATTTATCCAGCGCCGTAACTTAGATTGTTTTCTTGGGAGGGGGGTAAGCATTAATACGCGTATTTGGTGCTCCTAAAAAAAAAAAAGTTGTTTCTCTATTCTTGGACTACCTCTTTCCATCTTTCTCTTACTCTTTATCGGCCTGGGTCGTTAGTTACACTTTAGATCCCGTTCCATACATGACAAATGAATTAAGGGGGCAAAATTGACAAATATCAAAGCCATACGAATAAACATTACTTCTAGGGCCCCTAATAGAAACTTTTTTATTGAAATGGGCCCACGACTCATTTTTGTTTTATTTATCTTTTATGTGTTGTTTTGTTTATGTAATATAGGGGACATATTCGATGCTTCATTTATAATTTCATGTTCGTATCGTATACGGAGTAAGAAAATGTTGTCTTAAAATGGGTCCCCTCGAACGGCGGGGAGCTTCTTTGGGGAAGCATTTGCCCTCTCCCTCCTCAAGTTACGGCCCTGTCACTTATCACATACTAGGCTGGTAGCCAGCCCAAAAATCTAGGGGAAGCCCGGTAGAAGTTTGGGAGGGAGTCCCGATCCAAACATGTTATAGTTAATCATCATATTATAGCTCAGCGTACAAATTTTCGACTAGAAATTGGCGACTAGAAATTTAGAGCTGGCGACCAGTGTTCAGTAGGAATGGTTTCTGCCTGAACTCACAGGGCAGCGCATTTTCTGTTTCGTAAGAAAATAATTGTTACTGAGTGAGAGAAAACACGGAATGTGAAGTCTTTCTTTGTCAAACCAAAGGCCGTTTTTTTTGGGGGGGGGGGACATCTCAATTTGTACGTGAGAGATACTGGCGACCATTATTTTTGGATTGGCGAGTGCGTCTGACTTTGAAATTTTGCACCCTGTTGTAGTTCATTTGCAAGCGTACTGTAAAAATTTTAGGGGACCAGTACCGTAAAAATTTAGAGGGGCCAGCCCCCCTAGACCCCATGGATAAGGGCCTGTCACATATTAATATGATGTAGACCCATCATTAATTTTTATGTCAATTATATATTGTGGATCTATGAAATTTTTTGTGGCAACAAATCTTTCGCGGAGCACATCATCAAATATCTCGTGTGGAAATGCTATGTTTTCATACAAATATACAAATATCTCTTAAGTATATTAATTCATTAACAGATAATCATTTTTAAACATATTTTCTTTACCGGTCTGTTACTCTAGTATAAAATTAATAAGTTGACACCAAATCAGTTGCAAACACTGCTCAACTTGCTATTACATTTAGTGACGTCATATTATGTGGTGCTCTGGGTTTGTCAACTTAAGATCTCCCGTAGTAGTAGATCCCTCATACTTTCCTTTTTACATTGCAATAATTTCAAACATTTTAGCACTGTATTTGACATGTACTGAGCTTAGCTTCAGCTCCGAATTTGGATTTCATTTAGAGATAGTAATTGAAATAGTAGAAGAACCTCTCCTTTCCTTGAAGACCTTTAAAAATGAAAGATAACAGCACTAGTCCTGGAACATACATTTTAAGCAGAATTGAAAATATATTATTCCTAGACTTCGGAATTTTAGGCACCAAAAAGTTTAATTTTAGGCGCCTAAAATAGGTACTAAAAATAGGAAAATAGGCGCTAAAAATTAAAAATAGGCTCTAAAAATAATAGTATAAATTATTACATACCCCTTTTTATTAACATCTTTTGTTTTCAGTGAATCAGGTGATTCATTCAGTACACAACTTGCTCATTCGTAATTTTGGAAACAGTAAATTACCAACAGTTTCTCAAAGTTTTCGACTGTCAATCTCTCTCTTTTGTCTGTAAGGATCATCTTTGCTGCCGAAAACGATCTTTCCACTGAGACAGATGTTACAGGAGCATACTTAAATTTCGATACATTTTTCATTTCCACTTCGTCGGGGATGGTTTCATCCTCTCCCATCAAAACTTTCCCTATACGAGCCAACACAAGAAATCCCTCATTCTTCTTCACTACACTTTCCCACTTACACTGCACTTTTTCCCCAACTTTCCCCGTAGCACTTTGGATTTTCTTTTCGGCTTCGTTAACTACTGACACCTGTTCACTAAGTGGCTTTCCCGTAGCTTCCAACTTAGTGATCGTCGTAGGTAAGAATGAAAAATTTGACTTGATATATACAAGATCTCTTTTGAGAATGGGATCTTTGAAAAGTTCCTTCAAAACTGAAACACTTGCAATGTTTTCCACACCAGGAAGTTCGCCAACAACACCAGCAATAGCGTCCAAGTTCTCTGCGTAATACAAAGCTGCTTCAAGCCATGTTCCCCAGCGCGTTAGGACAGGTTGTGGAGGAAGAGAAATGCCAGGCAGTTTTTCTTTAAAGACAGCGATTCTCGATGGGGCTTTGCAAAAAGTTTTTTTCATGTTAGAAATGAGGGCATTGACTTGAGGAAATTCGTTCCTGATTGTTTCAGAAATTCTATGAAAAGCATGTGCTACACAGGTAACATGGATGAGGTTGGGGTAGAAAGGTTTTAGGTTCTTAAACGCAGCAATCATGTAAGAAGCTGCATCTGTGCAAAGAAGAAGAATTTTAGAATCATCCACACCACTAGGATACAGAAGTTGCAAACTTTTGTTCACGGTGTAAGCAATTGTCTGGGCACTCACTTTCTTAATTTCCTTGCTACTTAACAAGTGAGGAGTTGAAGGTCCATCTTCATCAAGTTTTCCTACAACAACATTCACTATGTATCTATTGCATGCATCAGTAGTCTCATCGACGCCTACCCAAATGCTGGAATCGCCAATATCCTTTCTGATTGTATCAAGTGTATTGTTGTATTCAGAATCCAAACACGTTTTCCTGAGTGTTGACTCACACGGTATCGATTGCTGGCACCACTTCTGTAAAAACTGTCGGAATGTTTCATTTTGAAGTGTGTTCCATGGGATGTTGGCAGCGACAAGGGCTCTAGCAAGATCCGCATTAAATGTGTTCGCAGTTCCAGATTCAGATCCAGATCCAGAAGGCTGAGTTAACTGTGTCTGTTTCTGTTGTTTCTTCGCTTTAGATTTGGCAAGATGTCCAGCACCATCAATGTGTTGCTTTAAGTGGCACTTCTTTTCCTGAGAAACCTTAAAAAAAAAAAAAAAAAAAAACGCTTAGAAATATATTTTCAAATGCTTCTTACAAAACTAGTGAAGATGGTGGCGTTTTAACTTTAATTTCGGTTTCAAATTCTCTAATTTTCTTCGTGTACATTGCGACTAGTATTTTCAAACGGGTCAGTTCGGGTCAGCTTATTGTTGGACACCCTCAGTAACGGGTCGGGTCAGGTCAGCCTAACTCGGGTCACGAGTCTGGTATCGTTAGACCAACTCAGTTCACCAGTCGGGTCGGGTCAAACTATCTCGGGTGACCCGACTCGACCGGTGAACTGAGTTGGTCTAACGCTACCCGACCCGTGACCCGAGTTAGGCTGACCTGACCCGACCCGTTACTCGAGGGTGTCCAACCAAAAGTCGACCCGAACTGACCCGATTGAGAGCACTAATTGCGACAACTACCATCACTGTTTGCTTGCCTTTCTGGTCGTAATGTGCTATTTTTTTTTTTTAATCGGTGAACGTTACATTATTGATTTAAAGTTGACAAAAAGGCAAACTTGTTGGTCTACCTCGTTAAAGACCAATATACCCCAGTCCCATTTCGAATCAGAACAGATCAAATAAAAGACTAATCGATGAGCATTTTACTTCAGAATAATCCTCAATTTACAGACAGAAGCAATAAAATTGTATATCAATATCTGAGAAATAATATTTAATTTTAAGCACTGTAACTAATTTAATTTTAAGCACTATATTTTATTTAATTTCGAATGCTGACACACTCCAACTTGGCAAAAATTAAAACATAATTTGGCAATATTTTGTTTGAGATTTGGATGCCAAAATAATTGCATGAAAAATTTCAAAATATCGTCCCTTTAAAATTTTCTTTAAAACTGTAATTTACAAAATTTTTAACTGATTTGAACCAAATTTTCCCCAAAATATGATTAAAATGTTTCAGTGTGAAAATCAGTGACCTGTCAAAAATTTAAAATAAGGGCCGTTTTAAAATTTCAAAAATTCAAAATTTTTGCAACTATCAACTGACAGAAACCAAAGTTAGAACGAAAATAAAGTATTAGCAATGCCTTAGTTGAGCGTGAACATCAGCATGATACAATAAATAAAATTGGCGTTTTTTAATTTTTTTTTTTTTTGGAAATTAGTTGTCTCTTGCGGCCCTGCGACAAAAGGTGTATGGATATTCTTCATCAGGAGAGAGAGAGAGAGAGAGAGCAATCGATTAGAATTCCTTTTTTTTTTTTTTTGGCTTTGGGGAGAGAACATCAGAGACAAATTCTTCCTTTCTTAAGATCTGTCCTAAAATAAAATTATCCGCAATTGTAATTCTTGTTAGACGAGTGTCAGACTGTTCTTTTCTTGCCCCTGTGTGGAATTTATTTGTCTGTAACTATGGATGGAAATCAATAGCATCTTAAGACAATAGACAGTAGCACCTCGAGCAAAATTGATAAATAAAAAAACAAAGAGACAAACAAGTTTCTGCTTCGTAAAACAAGTTCTGAGACAATCTATGAACCTCAAACGCCGTTATTTAACTATTAACAGATCTTTTCTTTCTTTTTCGAGAAAAATAACAAAAAAAAAAAAAAATGGCCTTTAAACATTTTTCCTATCTTTTATGCTTTTCAAGATATTGACATTTCTAGTTTTTCTTTCAAACTGAAATCCTCGTTTTTAGATATTTTCGGGATGAAAGGATATATCCAGTTTCCTTAACTTTTTAAAGATAATCAATATTGGCATTGCACATTTCTTCTTTCAAACTTTTGGAACTGTTGGCATTTAAAAAAAATTGAATCCCGCCTTTCTTAACTTCTTTCGTATTTTTTTTTTCTTTTGAAAAACGAGATAGCAAAAATATGTTTTCTTAAGCTCCTGAAACTGTCGAGTAATTGCTGGCATTAAACATTTTTCTCCGAAAAGAGGACCCCTTTTGGAGTTACTGACACAATATGTCAACTTTAACTTACATTGTTTTTAACCTTTACCGCTTTTTTTCGGGGGGGGGGGGGGGAGTCCTTCGGAAAGAACCGAGAATGCCATGTCCGCTTTTCTCAAGATCCCCGAGAATCCCTAAAACTGTTGAATGTGTAAGTCTAGACACTTTCTTCCATTAGCACTTTCAAAACCATCGTTCATATATTTCATTTAAGCAGGCTGCTAGAAGTCTTTACATTTTAAAGATTTTCCTGTGTTACAGGATTATTTTTATGTTTTTTCTTAACTGATCTAAATTCCATGTAAATTAGATTTTCACGAGTTCAGCAGCTCAGTAACGTTGTCTCTTAAAATAGTTAACCTCCCATTGATAAAGGTTTTACTTTAGCTAGCTATACAGAAACAAGGAGGGGGGGTGTACAATTGATTTAATTAAATTTATAAATTCTGTAAATAAAAATAGCTTTTCTTACCTGCTTGCTGCACAATGGACAAAAGATTATTCTTCCATCGTATGTTAGATCTGGAAATTCTTGCAACCACTGGCGAATCAAGGTACTTTTTGAAGACTTCTCCTTTGGCATTGTTGCGTATGATACATAACTTCTTTTTAAGAATCCTCAAGATCTGTGACTGGGCTGTAAGCCGTTGAGTCCAATTGTTCATGCGTTGTAGAGACGATGTATCGTTCTTGAACTACGTGTTTAAGATAAATCACTGCACTGACCCGAAAATGATACATGGATGGATACTCCAGTCAACTGAACCGCGTCACTTCATGAATCGTTTCTGTTCGTGGACTTTGGTTTTTCCCAAATATTGAAAGCGAAGACCCGAAGAGATTCTTGCTTCAATAGAGCTGTGTGTTGATTTGTGAATGTGTGTGTGTAAACTATTGTCCAAATTCCAGAGAGCTGAACGGATCACAGAAGAGCTGAAGTGAGCCGCTACAGAAGAGAAAAGGTGGAATAGTTCCAAGAATGCAGAACGGCAGGGAGGGGAATATTGGTTACTGCGATATGCACTTAGCAATAGCTTTGGTTTTGCCCCTGGGGAAAGAGAGACAGACAGAAAGAGATAGAGATCTTTCAGTACAGTGTCTGCAGGATGCAAAGGGATGGTTTGTCTTTGTCTTTCACAAATGGGCTTGACCTTGAGCAGAAATAGCTCAACTTTTAGAAACAATTTTTTACATACAACCACCCTCTGCGTTTCACTTCTTCATACGAGTTAGACTAAAATTAGCCTCGACAAACACACTCACTCTGCCTTCAGATTTGTCAATTAAATTTCACTCAACACTAAAAAAAAAGTTTATTTAAAAAATACAGGAATTTTGTATTTTTTGCAGTTTTAGGCATTTTTAGGCCAAAACGGCCAAAATAGGCGCTAAACTCCATTTTAGGCATTTTTAGGGCACTTATAAAGTGTTTTAATAGGCTTAATTCCTCATGATTCGTAAAGATCCGAAGTATTTTTTACTTCCTATAAAGGGAACAAAATAGGCATTTGCCTTAAAATCCGAAGTCTAATTATTCCCTAACATGCTAACATTCCAATTGTTTTGACTCATGTGATACATGACTTTAAAAAAATGATTACAATTTAATTGTATAATACAATTATTGGTAGTTATTTTCATGAAATGAAATAAAATCTTTCTGTTTCATGTCCCACGTTTATGCCTTTTAAGCTAAGGGAGACGGATGATTTAGGCAAGTGAAATGAAACCTAAGTTTTACGTCTCACGGCTAGGCTAAAGGAGACGGTGATGATTAGAAATTAATGAAATGGTGGAATGAAGAAAGTGAGAATAAACGGGAGAACACCAAGCAAACTTCCGCACACGGTGTATGTCCATCACAAAGTTCGTTTGGCGCGATCTGGGATAGAGTCAAGGACCTCATGTACCACAGATGAACTCTCTACCACAGAGCCATCGCGGCCCCAGGATGATTTAGGCAAATAAATGAAGATAGAAGAATTGGTGGAATGAGATGCCGGAGGAAACGGAAATACCCCGAGAAAACACACGGACACGATATTGTCTACCACAAACTTACTTGACCTGGGATTGATCCAGGGACGCCGCGCAATCTTACTATTTTTCTGTAAACAGCATTTCTAGTAAAGTATACTACTGTAATTTTACAGCAATTAGATGACAACGCAGTTATCAGCGTTTCGTTGTAATTTTTTAGAGTATTAATTATCGTTTCGTTACGTTACTGAATGTAAAAACATTAAAGTGAAAGGAATTTGGAATTCCTTACTATGAAAGATTATATTACAAAAAAGTGTATAACTACTGAAGGTAAGAGTACATAATGTAACTAAGCCAAGTATTAATAGTGGGTCATTACAATAAGAATCTCAACTATTCCAACGAACATCATTTGCATAATTTTCCTGACGAATTTATTAGGTTGACTAACTTGTAAGAAGAGGTCATCTCTAATTTGTGCCTTTTCAAAAGGGAAAATATATATGTTCTCATTTACAGGACAGAAAATGTCTAGTATTTTGCTACAGCGTGCGCTCGACGTGCCGGAACTTCTTCATGTATAGTATATATACGTATATATGTGTGTGTGTATTATTCTTTCATTCTGTGATCATAAAATTCAATTATACCTTGCACATACACGAGCTAAGGCAAGCTTGAATTACCACAATTACCACTAGCTGCTACGACTTCTTGTGTTTGTATATATATTTATGTTAAAGCAATAACGGGGCAAGTTTAAACAACAGTTGAAAGATGCTTTTTTTTTTTTACCCTTTCATACATAAGATCGCTTAAAAAGTAAAGAAAGAAACATGTCAAAATGATACGTATCTCTACAGCACAAATAATTTACTACTTGCACTAGAATTTGCGAAATGGTAATTACCACCGATACTTAACTCAGAGTCGAGTCAGGTCACTAAGGCTTAGCTTAGCAGACATTGGTTTCGTTCGTTGATGCTTGCGAGGTCACGGCCTGAAAAAAAAATTAAAAAAAAAAAAACGATCAGCAGCTGACGAGGTTCGGCTACTGACTGGGAGGTGGTGCGGCGGCTCCAAACAAAACGCCAACAGAACTGATCACTTCAAGTCACGACCTTTGTTTAATAACGGCCGCAGCGGCCTTCTTCAAATAGTCTATGTTCTCCGTCACCTCTCACCTTCCGGGGAGATTTACTTTTTATTTATTTGCGTTTTTTTTCTTCCTTTTTTCTTTTATAAAATAATGAAGCGGTCATCGCACTACGTTGTATACTGTTAGAAAGGAATTTTTGTTTACAATATAGAAAAAATCGCCGATTCCGTCAAAAAGTTGGTGTTAGGATTTACGTGTAAGTTTTCAAAAATAAGAATGCTTTTAAAAAAATAACCAATGGATACTAGCCTCTTCAATATTCGCTGAATGATGAATTAAAATACTCCTCAAATTTTCAACAGACAATGTTTACATGTAAGTGCACCTTCAGTGATGGTGGTCCTCGGTTTGATTCGTACACTGTTAAAAAAATACTTCCTTAAATTTGAGAAACCGTTTCTTATGTATGTACTGAGAAAATCTTTTCTCAGAAATCTGACAATTCTCATTCATAAGGAAAATAGCAATTTCTCTCGTTCCGCTTCGTACGTCATCAACTTTACTTTTATTTTTCATGAAAGAGGGCACGGTGGCTCAGTGGTGAAGTGCTTATCTCTAGTGCATGGGGTTCCTGATTCGATCCCCAACCAAGTAAGTTTGTAATGGACAATATCGTGTCCATGAGTTTTCTCGGGTACTTCCGTTTCCTTCCGCTTTCTCATTTCACTAATTCTTCCATAATCATTCATTTGCTTTATATCATCCTCTCCCTTAGCATAAAGGGCGTAATCATGGGACGTTAAACTAAAGGTTTAATTTTTTTTTCATTTCTTATGAATGAGAATTACAAATTCTCTTTTGTGGTAAACAGTGTTTCTGGTACGCTTTTCGTGGGTCGTAAAATTCCTCGTCTCACTTTAAGTCTCATTCCGAGAACGAGACGAGGTATGTGATGTTTCTTCTCTCCTCTAGAATTGGGATGAGACGAGATTTCTTTGGTCTCGTAAGCACCACTAGTAAATTGAATTACATTTCTTCCTAAACGCTCCTGAATCGTTAGAAATTTGACAGCAGTATTGACATTGAATATTAGTAGAGCATAGACGAATACACACACACACATCCTAGATAGATAGATAGATAGATAGATAGATAGATAGATAGATAGATAGATAGATAGATAGATAGATAGATAGATAGATAGATAGATAGATAGATAGATAGATAGATAGATAGATAAATAGATATAAATATATTACAGCGAGAGAGAGAAAGGAGTGTGGTAGGTGTAGTGTGCTTTTCCACAAGAAGATCCGTACCAGCATGTGAAGCGACAAGTTTTGCTTCCTGTGATCATATTTCAATTGTAGATTTGAGCAATTAGGCCAAGAGATACGTCACATTAAAGAGAAATTGCAAACCTGAATTATGATGCAAGGACCACACGCGAAGTCTACGGAAGTATTATCTTCTAATAAATGAAGTTTGACCAGTGAAAATTGAAAAAAAAAAATAATAATAGTAAGCTAGGACTGGTGTCGTGCTCCTATAATATATTTTAGAGGCAAAATATTGTGCTGAGAAACTATCTATAATGTGAGGGTTGATAGCTTTTTCTGATGATCTAGTGGGTAGCGTGGATGGTTCGGATACCACCTTAAACTGTAGGTAAAGTTTTATACGTATAGCGTCGGTGAAGAGAAGAAACGCTAAATTCAACAAATTAACTTATTGAATAAACAGTAAAACAAGTTATTTATTTATTAAGCTTAACGTTCCTCAATTATACACCGAGGCTAAAGGAGACGGTGATGGTGAGATGGGTGATAGTTGTGGAAAGAAGAAAGTGAGGGGAAACGGGGAGAAAATCAAGAAAATAACACGGGCGGGGGTTAGAATCGAGTCAAGGGACCCACGTGACAGAGGTGAGTGCTCTACCCCTGGCCACCGTGACCAGAAATAATGACCGTCGTTCTGAGTTCCGTCCTTCATAGTCTCGGTGTTGAATAAGGATATAAAACAGAATATTACAAATAATGATCATAGTTGAATTGTACTGATACTTTAATATTTGCAACATTCAGTGTACAAAGGAACTACCACATTTAGAAAGAAGTATTTCATGTGTACAACACGTGGAATTTAGTTGGTATTGCTTGATATTTTCCTAGTCAACATCGAAACCGGAAATGATAGTAGATTTCAACCACTTCCGGTTTTAGGAGAGAGATTAGAGTGGAGATGGAATATATTTTAGGAACGCTTAATTGATCCCAGAAATCCACTTCTCGTTACTTATTAGCATCTTTTCTGTATTGCAATCAACCCTAAAACCGGAAGTGGTTAATTTATACCACTTCCGGTTTAAATTGAGAGAGAAGATAGTATCTATTTTTAGACCGCTCAAATCGACTTCCATAAAACGCATCTCGCTATCTCTTTTATAGTATTTGCTCTCATACATTAATATTAAAACCGGAAGCTATGGTATATTTTCTAACTTCCGATTCTACTAGAGAGTTAAAAACGGAAATTATGTTCTTAGAACGTTTAATTGATCAAACGAATGTTGCTTTCTCGATATCTGCTACTGATTTTGTTCTATAGTGATTAAGGTTAAAATCTGAAATATTTGATTTCTACCACATATCCTGCGGATGAATCACTTGCATTAACGAACTTCGATTTCTAACTTTTAACCCTTCTATATCTGCCCAAAATTGATTGTGACCCATTTTGTCTACTGAACGGAAATGGTTTTGTCTTCCGAACCATGCAGACGAGGGAAAATACAAGGTGAGTCAAAAATCCTTGGACACCCTTATAATTTGAAGTATGAAGGGAACAAGTGAAAAGTGAGTATGCCAACCAAAAAGTGAAAAATCAGTATGGTACAGTTGCGGCCCCTCACCCAATATCAGTTGACATATTGAGTGGGCGCAACTGTTGAGGTGTATGCCAATCTTGGCCTCCATCTTGAAAGCCGCAATATATATAGGGTGTCCACATGAAACCTCCTTGATTACAAATATTAATCACACGGAAACTATTAGTGCCAGAGAATAACGGTTTGCGGCATCTTGCAGAACAACTCAAACAGTTTTTGTCGTTGATTGTTAATTGTTGTTATTTGTTGCAGGTGTTCAGTAACCAAATTTGTATCAATTTTTGTTATTTGTTGCAGGTGCTCATGAACAAAGATGACAACATCACAAGAGAGAGTTCAGTGTGTGATGTGTTTGGCTGAGACTAAATCACGAATTATCGTGCAAATTAACTTCAGACGAAAGTACCAACAGGACCCACCAGACGTCAAGACCATTAAAACATGGTTTTAAGACTTTTTAGCCACGAGGAGTGTCAATCGACAACCTGGCTATGGGTAAAGCACGAATGTCTGAGGAAACTGTGAACGGGGTCAGGGAGGCCTCCACTACAAGACCAACGAAGTCAGTTCGCAAAGCGTCACGTGAGTTGAACATCCCACGTTCAACGGTCCATAGGGTGCTCCACAAAAGACTGCGTTTGTATGCAAAGGTATAATGTGCAAATTGTTCAGGCGCTACAGCCCGATTACGTATCAAAACGAATCATATTTGCAATGGAGATTCTGGAACGGATCGAGAATGTTCCCGATTACTTGGGGAGGGTGATTTTCACTGATGTGGCAACCTTTCACACATCAGGCAAGGTGAACCGTCACAATATGCACATTTGGGATTCCGAACTCCCATACATTGTCCGTGAATATGTAAGTGATAGCGGGAAAGTGAATGTGCGGTGTACTTTGGGACGCGACAGAATTATCGGATCATTTTCCTTCATGGAGCATACTATAACTGGTCTCGTTTATCAGGACATGTTTGAACACTTTGCTTTTCCACAGCTTTTCCCTTTACAACCATGGGATATTCCAACAGGATGGTGCCCCACCACACTGATGTTTATATGCTTTAGGGCTTTAGACCACAGCGATGGATTAGACTGATGAACAAACTCTTTGGCCACTGCGATGTCCCGACATAACCGCTATGGATTTCTTCCTATAGAGCTATGTCAAAGATAGAGTCTACGCCACACCTGTACGTGATATGCCTGCTCTTCGTCACATGAAGAAGCCTTCAACTCGCTCACACAGGACATGTTACACAACACATGGCGTGAGGTTGAATATCGACTGGACATTCTGGGAGGTACTAACGGGCCCCATATAGAAGTGCATATCTAGACAAACAAAACTGTTTGAGTTGCTCTTCAAGATGCCGCAAACTGTTATTCTTTGGCACTAATAGTTTCCATGCAATTAATATTTGTATCCGGATTGAATTAAGAAGAACACGGAACCTCATCATGGGACGCTGAATCGATGAGGAGAAACTGCTTCTTGTTATCTCTAACCGTTTCAGCTTGTGACAATTAATATTGAAACCGGAAGTACTAGTAAATTTCAGCTACCGGTACTTCCGTTTCTGTAGAGTATTGTAGGTAGTGAAGAAAAAGAAACGGAAAGAAGAGAAAGAGAACACTGTCAAATTATCGTAAAAGAGAATGATTAATATGGACCCACGTGTATTAGAGGCTAAAACTAGGTGCTAGGTCCACAGAAGGAAATATCAGTAGATCTTCTAAATAGATATCCAAAAAGGAAAAAAGTTTATATAAAGGTTCTTGAGACACTAAATCGACTTTAAAAAATACCACTTGTCGCTGTCGTTCTATGCTGATTAACGTTGAAACCAGAAATGGTGCTTTTGTCTACCACTTTCGAAAAATCTTTGTTTAACGTCCCACGATTATGACTTTTAATAACGGAGGCGATAATTAAAGCAAGTGAAGGATGATGGGAGAATTGTTAGCATAATAATGTAGGAGGAAACAAGAGTACCCTGAGAAAACTCACGGACACGATGTTGTTCACCGCAAACTTACTTGGACGGGGATCGAATCAGGATTCCCACACACCATAGATAAGCGCTATACCAAGGAGCCACCGTACCCCTTCACTACCACTTTCAATTTGAATAGACGGCTAACGGATGAGATGAAACACCGAATCGATTGCCAAAAATCAGCTTCTCGATGTATTTTCAAGTTTCATTCTCTCTGATACTTACTTTGTCAATAGACAAATTGACGGAAGGACCACTTCCCATACTGAAGCACAACATATATTGGACTTCTAGAAAGGTATCTAAGATATCCAAAAGTTTGGATTCAAAAGATTTATACCATGAGCAATTAATAATGTATTGCATTGGACCAAGAAGAACAAGAAAATTTCAAACTAGAAGAAGGAGATTAATCTTCCTGTTGATGGTTAATGATTAACTATTTCGTAGAATAATACAGCTCTTTCTTTTCTTCTATTTACGTTTTGTTTACACTTTTCACGCCATACATACAACTATAAATACACAATAGTTCTCTAAAACCGTGAGAATCCTCGCGACCTCAATTTACGCTCCGTGGTACAGGTTAACTGTAATACTGGACACGAAAACACATTCATTTCGGTTTATTGGTTCAAACTTCCTTTTCGCAGAATGGACATTAATAAATATATATACACAACACTACAAGGCTTCTGATAATGCTACCACGACAGCTTTTGTTTATGCATTAATACGCATATGTCTCGGGAACAATTAGGCTCATTTTTCACCTTCAGAATATCCATCGTGAGAGGCATTAATGTTCCATTAAGACATAATGACTGCCAGCCTAAAGCTTTTATTTTTTTTAACAAATAATGCTTCTTTATCATGAAACACATAGTTAATGAATTTGGCAAACAATAATTAGGAACCAAACCGAGAGCTGTAAACTGTAATTACTGTCGCTGATCGTGAGGAGGTTCTGTTTTCACAAGTCTCTTTTCTTAGAGGATTATTTTTGAGAGAAAAACTAATGAATAATGTGTTTTGTTGTGTTCTATTTTTTGTTGTGTGTTTTTTGGCTTCTTTTCTTTCTTTCACCTTTCTACATAGACCTGCTGACGTGAGACAGAAAGATAAAAAAACGGAAAGAAGAAGAAAAGAGAACACTGTCAAATTATCGTAAAAGAGAATGATTAATATGGACGCGTGTGTGAGAGAGGCTAAAACTAAGTGCTAGGTCCACAGAAGGAAATGCCGGTAGACTTTTCTAAATAGATATACAAAAAGGAAATCAAAAAAGTTTTTACTAAGGCTCATTTTCAATCATTCAGTCCTTTTTGTTTTTTTTTGTTTTTTTTTATTTTCTTTTATCCTCAGTATTTTAAGAAGAATAAGAAGGCGGCTTCAGTTTAGATCTTCTTCACAGAAAGAAGTGTTGTTGGATGGTAACATAGAAGACTTCTATATTATTACTACTATATAAACGAGAAAACATTGTAAGATTCTCTCTCGTATTCACTTTGGATGCTAGAGAATAATGGCCAAGGCTTCTCTCTCTTTTCACTGCTGAAGAGAATTTTCTGGGCGAGGTCTTTTTTGCCTTAGAGATGTCACGCCAACGTCGACCTCTGCCTTCGGCGTGGTAGGTGGAGTCATCTAACAGTAGCCACCAGGGCGCGAGGGCGTTGTCAAACCCGAGAGGTGGTCGGTCGGTCGGTAGTCTTCGTTCGTTCGATAGGCCATTATTTTTAAAAGACATTTTATCTATTAGGTGATTTCGGAAGAGAGAACGATACTTTTCGTTAGTACCTACATCTGACAATGGCAAGAAGTGACTGAAGAAATTGTTCTGGTTTTTCTTAATGTATTGGTGTAAGCACGATATCATGATCGGTGGACCATGGCTCCTTACTTCAGAGAGTTAAAATAACCTTATCTGTGGTCCAAAGGTATTCTACGGGGGCTTGGTCCCCTTCTATTTACGCCTATAGTCTTAGATTTAATGAGTTTCCATTCGTAGTTCCTACCTACCAGGAAAGTCCTAATTTGACTATACTTGCTTATGTCATTTCTATGGCAAGCTAACTAGAACGGATGCTTTCGTCTTGAATATAATACAATTTCAGGCAGCTGCAGTTCTCAGAACATCTTAGACAGAATTTCTATCTAACAAGAGTTTATTCTCTACACTCGAGAACTAGTGCATATAAATAAATGTTAGATTTATTTACAAGGCACTGAATGGATATTGAACTTTGTAAACCAATCGTTAGGGGAAAAAAAGGAATGATTTGTTCCATGATCAATTACTCTAAAGAATGAAATGATCTATTTAATTGACAGATCACCATGATTCCAATTTTTGCAGGCTATTCCGTTAGTGGCGGGTTGTTTATCTGGTTAAGAACAAATGGATGATTCATCAAGATTCTCTTTCGCGCGCGCACAAAGGATGTAAGAAAAATGCATGAAAGGAAAGAAAAGAAAGCATTAAACTATGATATACAAAGGTCAGGGAAAAATCGAAAGATGAAGAAGACTTCATGCAGGGTAAGAAATTTCCAATACAAAGGCAATTCGTGGTTTAACGATCAAATGTTTCTAGACGACGACAAAGGAAAATTTCTTCAGGCAGAAAGGGATAAATAAATTTTGCCAACATAACGACACACCTCGTTGGATGTTATAAACTGAGAAATGTTTTAACAACACTCTTAACAAGCTTTAGGAGTGTCTCCTTTTCTCATTGCAAAAATATTCGTAGATGTAATTATTTTTTTATCCTAACGAGCATAATAATAATATTCTATAAATATATTTTCCCTCAAACATTATTAGTTGTAACTTATTGACCATCAGGTATGTTATTTAGTGAATTACTTTTTAATTGCTATCATTTTTTCATAAAACGTAAATGCTGAATGAAAGACGTATTCAAAATTTCATGTAATTTACTTCGATATCCAGACATTAAGAGGCCTTATCACGTTGAAATTAAAATACCGTTAATTTTACAGTAATTATGTGCTTTTTCTTCAAACAGATAAAAATATAATCGAAAAGAGGAACAAGGGCGCGCTAGACAATATTATTTTACATGAGGTACCGTTATCACGAGACACCTAGTAGCTTTCCGTTTGCAGCCATTTAGAAACGCGATAAAAAAAATGTCAATTTTCTAAGTGGCTGGAAATCGATAGCAGATAAGTGAGTCATCACCGTTATCACGAGACACCTAGTAGCTTTCCGTTTGCAGCCATTTAGAAACGCGATAAAAAAAAAAATGTCAATTTTCTAAGTGGCTGGAAATCGATAGCAGATAAGTGAGTCATGATAACGGTATCTCATGTAAAATAATATTGCTTAGGGCGCTCTTTTTCCACTTTTCGATTATCTTTTAGGTATTTGAAGATATCACATAATTACTGTAAAATTAAGAGTATTTTAATTTCGCATTGATAGGGCTTCTTAAGGCAAGAGATCAAGATCAACATGAATAAAAATATTTGATTTAATGTAATATGACGTTGCTATATATACCAATGGAAAGAATACATGCTTTAGGGATCAAATCATGAAGTATTGACAACAAAAAACTGCCAAGCTTACCATTTCGATGCTCAAGTATAGTTATTATAGATTCCTCAAATTTCAATAAACATTTCACATCTATCATAATAATTTAGAAATCTACGAAAATCATAAAATTTTTACATTATTTTCTTTCAAAAAATGCTACGGGTCTTAAAACAAATAATCATAAGTATCCAAGTATATAATGTAGCTAAGACGTAATTATATAATTCAATTCTCTTGGACTCGAAATAATGTGGTAGGTAGGGGTCTGTTCTGTACGATGTGATTGTGCACCCACCAATTGAACCGGGTTCAAGTCCTTGTGTGGTTTTAAGTGCAATAAATAATAAGTCTCGTCTTTCATTAAAAAAAAAAAAAATGTGTACAGAATCGTAAAGTAAAAATCAATCCCTCATCACCCACAACATAAGTGAATGAAGTTACGGTCTTTTACGCTAAAGTGTCGATGGGCAGCCCCATTCACTTTATGTTGCACATCCAGACAAATGGCAACGTCACATTTTCATTTAACATTGGACGAATAAAGAGCGTACAGCCCAAACGGCTTGTTCGATTTAAAAAATTCCTTTACTTTAGATTGAAAACATCATATTTGGAGACGGTTTTCTCTCTTACATTTTGTTGTAACTCTGATAATAACAGAGTTACCTTATGCCAGGCGACTATATATATATACAGTGTAACCTCGTTAACACGAACTCGCTTAAGGCGAACACTCGGTTAGGACGAACAAAATTTCGGTCCCGCCATCGCTGTACGTTATCTTATAGGAAGTTTTATCGGTTAACACGAATTTCGGTTAGCACGAATTACGAACTAATTTTTAGTCCCTTGAGTCAGTAAAGGTTTTCATTTAACACGAACTTTCAATCCTTTTTTTTTTTAGATCATTTTTCTTATTTCAGATTTCACTCCAGATCAGTTTTTGTCATAAAGTATTTATACAGGCGAAAATTGCCTTGTAAATAAGAGAAAAACCAGAAACAGGTATCTTTCCTCTCGTATGTGGTTTTGATTCTGTCCTCCTTCAAGCGCTGAACATGCAGGAGCTTGGCAGACGAGCTGCTGGCGACAGTTCGAGACAAAACATCTTCTCTCCTCTGTAACTCCAAACTGGTGACAGCACTCATAAATACCATTCCGTTACTAGCGGTACCCAACCTGCTAGCAGAGTTATCAGTTTTATAACATGACCTGGATTTTCTGCGTGGAATCTTTTGCTTTGCTTTTTTTTTTTTTTTTTTTTTTTTTTTTAATCGTCGAAGATAGGATAATAAGCTTACTGTAGTGTTTTCACTTTTCAGAGGACAGTATCGAGACCGAAGCTAGTCTCGATCTCAATCTAAACTCGAATTTGAGACCAAGCCGTGCTTTTCGAAATCGAGACGAGACCGAAACTCTCAGCCTCGTCTGGATACAATTCTGTGGATGGTATCAAGATGGAGAAGATTCTTCGTCTCGTCTCGAATTTGGAACCGAGACAAGACCGAGACTACTCAGTCTCGTCTCGATACAATCTCTAGTGTTTTCTATGACATACATAATATACTGTAGTGGTATGTATGGTCTGTATACTGTAGTGCGTATGTATGGAGAAAATGTATTCGAATAATAAAATTTGAGTCCCCGGTTAACACGAATTTTTTTTAACACGAACTCCTGATTTTTCAGTCCCTTGGAATTCATGTTAACCGGGGTTTACTGTATATATATATATATATATATATATATATATATATATATATATATATATATATATATATATATATATATATATGTGTGTGTGTGTGTGTGTGTATGTATGTGTGTGTGTGTGTGTGTGTGTATGTATGTATGTGTGTGACAGGACAGTAAAAATTTCATCTGAACTAAAAATAGTATTAAGAAGAAGACGTATTTATCCGATGAGATGATTCTGAAATTTACTCTTTCTTAGGTTTGATATTTTTCAGTGTGATTCCCAAAGGAGGATAGTATGTTCTTTTAATTGCGTTGTATAATGTATAATATCTTACATAAAGAAATTAAGGAAGATAGACAATCAACTAGGAGTCATTCACTATCTATTTTTCGGACTAGTGACTAAACCACTGAATTTAATGGTGGAGTTTATTGACTAAGTATTTTGCCTGGATTACACTAATCTATTGGCATAGACATGGTGCTCTTAAGGATAACTAATTTCGTAGCTTGCGAAAGTCTCCAAACTCCCATTAAAAAATTAAGTTTTGAAGTGATCTTCCTAATGATTATTAATAACAGAAACCGAGACTTTGGAAATATGAAGAAAGAGAAAATATTTGAAATTTAGTCTTGATGTTATATGGAACGGTGGAACTTTACTCCATCAGGAAGTCGCGGTCGGCAAGAGAGATTACCGCCGTCGACGGTGGCAGGCCTCGCGCCGGTAGGCAGCCGGCACCCGTCCGCGGCGACACGACGATCTACTCGTTTAAAGTTGCCGACCTTTTGCCGAGGCGGCAAACGGTTGAAAGTCGTAAAAAGAAATACCCGTTGCCGACTCTTTGCCGACTGTTGCCGACCGTCAGAGTCGGCAAAACAGTCGGAAAGGCCTCTTTCCGACCCTCTACCGGCCTCTTTTCGATGGCGGCACCGGCGCATTTACTGCGCCTTTACGGCTGTTTGCCAACTGCTCGGCAAGGCAACTTTCCGACGGCATCGCCGGCGCATTTTATGCACCTTTTGTGCTGTTTGCCGACTGCTCGGAAAGGTTATCGGACAGTGCTTACTTCAAAAGTAGAATGAATCTGTATATATAGGGATTATTTATGTCTCCTTTATATTAAACTTGAAATGCTAAACCTTGGCATGATTCGTGCTTTTATCGCTGTTATCAAATTGGTTTCTCATTGCCATGAAACATTAATAAAAATATAATTAGTACCTAGGTATAAAGTAAGGAGTCAAATAACAATCCAATATAGAAAAGTAAACTTTCAAATACGTATTGCTGTAGGTATTAACGGGTGGAAGGTTGCATTCAGGTCAACATAAGAGTCCGCCATGAAAGAAAACGTTAGTCCGTTGCCATAGAAACCGCCGTTTCCAGGGCAACAGATAATGTCACGGTTAGCCAATATTGAAAGAAAACGTAAACAAAAAAAAACGAAGATAAAAAAACTAATGTAGAGGAGTCGCTAAAATTAATTCTCTTTGAACGAGGACGATTTACGAAACATCATCTACTAATTGAAGTCATGATTATTTTCCAATACAGTAAATTTCAATAAACTTTCTTGTTATCGTTAATTACTCCATATCGGACTCCCGAAGAAAACTCATTGAAACAACTTATTGACCGTGCCAATAGCGACTACTCTGTCATGACTCCGTTTTCTTTCATTTAGAAATAGAAAAGAAAGAGAAGAAAGTAGAAGGGTAAAAGAAGGAGGTAGGAAAAGAAGAAAGAAAAGAAATAGGGTATTTTAATGAGAAACAGATTACTGGATAATTCCGGAAATATAGTAAAAGGTCGGGAAAGTCGTTGAAAGATGAATCATTCTAAATGTTATTAACGACTAATCAATTTTGGAATGCTTCGAAATAGACACATGTTCCCTCATACCACCCAGACCTAGCTCCAGGCACCACGATCATGGGGTCGCCCAGACCTAGACCTGGGAATGAGAAAAGTGAAATCATTCTTTGTACTGTTATTCCAACCGGTGATTGATAACCATCCAGTATCTGAACTCTGTTCTCTAGGATCGACCACACATGAATTAGCCAAGGAAAAAGAAAAAAAAACTTATTAACTCAATATAAATTTATGTATCGTATCAATAAGAGGTTCGACTTCCTAGAAGAAAGATGTCGTATTTAGGCTTATCCTGCTATTTTTGCTTCACTCCTAGAGCCGATTTAAACCATTAGTAGCGGTCCTTCATGACCTAGGTTATTTACCTTAACACATCTATTAAAACATGTCACATATATTACAGATGTTAATACAACAAATGATATCACTAAAATTACTTATATTAAATCTATCATGCATTCACACGCTCACTCACTCCGGACAGTGCATATATGGTTAAAGGAAACCAACTAACTACAAAGATATAAATAATTTATTACATCCATAGTGAAAAGAAAATACAAAACAAATAATTATAAAGAAGATATTAAAAGCACAAGTTCTTGGTTATATATCAATAGAATACAAAGAGTTATATTTTAGTAAATTTTTATATATTCAATCATATTGACAAATGAAAAAGAAAGAAAAAAAAATAATTACATGTATTATATCTTAGGCATGCTAAAGCAAAATTATGATTTGCGACATACGCAAAGAAGACACTTATTTCACTTAAAAAAAAATATGAACAAAGAGGAAAGAAAAAAAACTTTTAGGTGTATTAGAACTTATATGAGTCTCTACCTCACATTGGGTAATAAGATATTAATGACTTTGAGCGTTCAAATCACAAATCACGCACTACTCGTAGTGTCCAGAACATTTCGCTCCATTTAACTTAGTTCGTGTTTATTTATAAATATATTTATATATATCTCACTATTGGTTTACAAAAACCATTCATCGTTTATATTTGGTTCGTAACTAGTAACAGTTTATGTCTGCAATCGCACATTACGACGCTTTACCTATCTAGGGACCTTAAGAAAAACAACTTTCACTAGAGGATGTATCTCCTCTGAGACGATCCATTTCCAAACTTATTATCTGAATAGTTTCAAATTATTTATTTAATACTGGGACACGTCATGAGACCTTTCTCTAGGATCACTTTCGTATATATGTCTATATGATTCGGATTTTAAAAAACGATCTCCCGCAGGTGTACGGAGTATAAAGGTTCAAATTGAGGATAAAAAAAAAATGGTCAAGTCACAGGATACATATGCAGGTGAGAAGGATTCGAGGTACACTTTTCACAATGGTTTTTGGTTGGTAGTTCAGGGATAATATGCGTTATGAGGTGAGTTATGTTTAGACCTGCCGTTACTTTTCAATACATGCCATTACATAATTACAGAGGTTATTAATTACATTTATTCAAAAGAAAAGGAAAATTACTTGAGTGGACGGCGGTATTCTTGACAAAATCTACATTCTTATATACGTCGGAAAACTTACTGGTAAACTATAGCAACCAATACACGTTTTTAGGGGGACAGACACGAGCGCTCTTACAAATATTCATAATACATTTAATATCATACTTTTACTTTAAAATCATATTCACATACTAATTACATATACATCTCGACGTATTCATTTCTCTCTCTCTCTCTCTCCATATATATATATATATATATATATATATATATATATATATATATATATATATATATATATATATATATATATATATATATTTATATTCAATAAATGCGCACACATTTAAATTAATCACCCCAATAATAAAATTTTTTACAAGGTTGCAAACATTGTCCCAAAACAAATGACTTCCGACATTACATATGAAAAAGAAAATTGATTTTTTTTACTTGATACCGCGCATCTATAAATTTTTCACTTTTATATAATCAGTTCGTGCTTAAATCATGGAAAAAAAAACTTTGGAAGGCAGGCACGTAACACAGAGCATTTCTAAAGATATAACTAGATAACCTAAAATACAATTTCTGGGCCCAGGTTAACTACAAAGTAATCGAAAACCAAAACAGAAAGGAAAGTGACCAACGGATTACAAAAAAAAAAAACTTAAGAGGAACGACGGTGAAAGAACGTAATCGAAGTGTCGTCAAATACTAAGTCTTTGTTCATTTCGGCGATAGGTCCAAATGTGATGGAGGACCCAATCATTATCTACTTTATCCATGAATCGTGTCTTGCAACGTCTCAGCTGGTAATTTCAGATCAGAGTTGTACGTTAAATAAATCGTAAGCAACAAGTTCAAAATCGGGGGGGGGGGGAGGTTGAAAATTTAAAAAAAAAAACTTGAAGAAATGAAGACAGAGAGAGAGATAGAGAAGAAGGAAGACGAAGAATAGGGGCGCCAAAGACTTAAGTGAGAAATAACTAACGCTACAAAGATAGAAGTCGAATTTCGCTCTCAACAAAATCCATAGCCAAAATATTCTTAACATGCCAAAAAGGGTGGTCTACTCAAATACGTAGACTCAAGGGGCGCCCTGCTGCCAAGGATGCAAGTTCTGTGTCCATCAGATCCCAATCCCACAAGAGTTTGCTTGTAAGATTGAAATCCGATCCCCGTATCCGGCCCAGACCAGCAGGATAAAAGGAGAGGGGGAAAGGGACCAGGTAACTGCGTCCCCAATTTTGAAATCTCTAAGTAAGGAAAAAAAAATATTCGACCCCTCAGAAGAACTAAGAAGGTTCAAGGACAGTAATGAAACTAGAGTAATAGCTAAGATATCCCTAATTAGTGATTTGCCAAAATAAAAAAAAATTAAATAAACTGAATTTTGGATCGGTGATTTCAATTACCAAAACATCACCGATAGCTACCCTGCGCAGACACGCCACAGTCTGGGATGTCGTTAATTTCCCTCGTCTAATTAAACTAAGAAAAGAAATGAAAATACTTAAAGGGACTAGGGGTCGACATCCGGGTACGCGAAAATAAATTTCAATAACTAATTGTTTTGATTCTGTAACCCTATCAGAGCTGTCGCCTCCATGAACATTGTAAGCTAGCCTGAGTAGGTAACGTGAAGGAAAAAAAAATCTCACGGAGCAGGATACTCTAATTTAAAAACCCGACCAGAAAATATAATTCACTACAGCCCTGTTGTATAACTGCTACTGTCTTTTCATAATTTATTATTCAATATGTCTAGTCAACGATTATATGATGCTACCCCTTCTATCAGATGGTATTACTATGGTTGATTATTATTATAACACATAAAACTACAAAGTATTACCATAGTCCGACTATATATTGCCCTCCGGTCCGCGTGATATCATGGTGCAAGGGTCAGAACTTGAGATGTTTGTAGTTACACGTATCTATTCAATATCTATATATCAACACGCGGCGAAGTATTCACTGGGCTACTATATCTTTAACTATATGGGTGTCCTATATTCTACATTCATTTACTACAATATTCATATACTTTATATTCATATTCACATTAATATTCATTTGCCACGACGCTATATTCTACAAACACCCTGTTTCCTCTATCTACGCCCAGCCTATTTACGCATTTCATCCTAACACATTAAAATCTATAATCACTACAAACATTTCCCATTCCGATCACCGCACGACAACCTCACTCGAACCCAAGACTCTTTCATCCCACACACAATACTATGTAATACTCGGTAGCTTTATTAAGAAGAAAGAAAAAAAAATCCTACGTATATTCACTGAAAATAGAATTATCTGCGATAATGTTTAATGTTTATAAAATTCTGCAGCAACAATGGACTTCTGCAGCCACGAAGAAAAATGAACATCTAATATAATTTCAAAGCGAAGAACTAGCATCATATCGCCCGACTTCTGTTAAAAAATTACGTATTGTTTATTTACTTAAATATCTCGATTTCTAGACTATGCAGAATGTTGAAACTTTCAGAATATATTAATTTTGGGTCACTTGACCTAACTGTACATTCATATGGGCTGTGAATTATACCTTCTAGGTTTTATTTCGGAAAGAAAGGTCAATTTCATGGAAACTAAATCACTAAGCACCTCGACGGAAGAATGGCGGTTAGTACTGACTTTTGACACTAGGGCTAGCGACGATATAATCAACCCTTGAACAACGGAATGTGACCTTGTACACGGAATTATTATACTATATTACGTTCACTTAATGACGGAGTAATAAAAATTTATCGCATAGTAAATACTACACTGTCCGTATTTAATTATCTCACACACTCTTTCATCACTTAACTACCACTACCACTGATACTACATTACAAATATACACATACTACTTAAACTACAAGACACATCATGCCAATACACACCAATTATCACTATCATTAATACATGTTGTACTGATAAATACACACAGAAAACATTCATATTTTACCATTTTAAATCGGCTCTATGAAAGGAAAGGGGAAGAAAGGAAACAGGGCCAACTGGCCCTGTATTCACTAAATCACATTCTTGAGTGTTTAATTAATGCCCTGAGGGGACATATCGGAGTATTAGCTAACAATAGGACCCCTGCCCTGAAGGGGCAGGAACCCGGAAACAAACTAAATGTTCAACTCATCCCGCTGGAAGCCGTACTCCCAATTTGGGAGTCAGATAGGAGCCCTTACTGTAAATTTACACGTACATTGTGATCACTATCCTAACTACAAAGAAATTAAATACCGCCATGTTATTACTAAATAAGTACAAAAGAAATCACATTTACTACATACACGAACACAAACGGCAGTGGGGCAGGCCTAACGTAACTCTAAAAGGAGTAATTTTCAGGATGAGAATATTTTAAGGGAGAAACACTACTCTTCCGAAACTATTTATAGATTTTTTCTTTCTAAGAACAACTAGCAAACTGATGCACTTCACAGAACCTGTCCACCACTAATTATATCAGCAAAACATGGCGTTACCGAATTGACTTCCTATTTCTGCTCTACAGTCCGGTTTTTTACTATAAAAATTGGCAAATTATGGCTCCATAGCTTCCTGGACGGTATTTATTCAATTATTATATTAGTTTTACCTTCTTAATGCAGCTTTTCTAGTTAATTTCTCCTTTTATATGCTGGAAGATCCGGGTCGGCTGTCGTCAACAAATTTTCAGGCATGGAATGGAATAATTGCGCCCTAATATCATAGCGTGGGTTTATCAGCCAATCAAAACTAAGCATTTTGGCGGTGGGGCTTTGAAACGAATAAAATTTGGTAAAATCTGGATTAAACTAGATTTTAGAAGGACCTAGGTATCTAAAAGAGAGGTGAAGGGTGGTCCTGAAAATTCTGTCGAATTTTAGATTGGTTATTTAATCTGAAGAGTTCCGTCCAATAGTGGATCTATATTTTCAGATAGCACTGACACCGTAAGAATTGTAATAATCCATTTACATATCCATATACAAGACTTATAACTAATTTAAAATATAAATGAAGATATTGATTCCCAAAACTATAATTCCCAATAATTTTTTTTTACAGTTTTCCATGTTAATTTGAAATAGAATAATGAACAATATTACGAATTATATGAACAGCCAGAAATTTTTTGTTAAACGTCAGGTACAGTCGGTGCAAAAAATTTCGGGCACCCTCCTATTAAAAACATAATCTCATTAGACTGTAATGGCATATTACAGTTCCCCGGCGTCGTTAAAAAAATTTTGTTTGAATAACAAAATTTTGTTGAATAGAATTAACATGTATTAATACTAATAAACTAACTACTCACTCATACTCTCATGCACTCAAATGAGACAGTGTAACATTCACTTTGGGTATTGAGATAGAAGTTCCCGTTTTTTGTCCTCAGTACAGTTGAAAAGCTTAAGATTCTGGAAATTGTGAGTTCACCTTTTAGGTAGCAGGAAAACACGAGGTAACCAGTTCGCAATGTTCCCATCAAACGTGGGAAAACGTTCAATATCCCGGAGGGACACTTTAGAGCTCATACTAAAATAAGTAGGGGAATTGTTGGTGGGAATTAACATATTATCCTGCACAATCGGAGTCGTCACAGGATTTACCACCGACGACGTAGTAGCGGTGTTATAATTACCCACGTAAGTGAAAGGGATTCTGTTGGTCGTATTGAATATGTTGGGCTCCATCCCCGGACCAATCGCACCCATGAACAACGACTCAGAATGGCACCCATCTCCTCTTCCCGGCAACACGCTATGTGATTGTATACCTCCATGTAAGGAGGGAGCACTCACGCTAGTGACCGTAGTCGTCACAACACTCGACTGATTCGGCACACTATTGGAATTGAACCACGACTTTGGTTCTGACCGATGCATGGGGTAGTGCGTCGCAATATCCCGTGCATCAACCGACATTAAATTTTCTTTTCCTGCGCTACATGTAGTTGTTATCGCAGGTAATATTTCTGAGAAATCGCTACCGGGGAAAGGATAGGTTACCTCTGGTTTTCCGCAACTAGGTTTCGTTATTTCTCTTTGAATATTTACTATTTCGTTCTGAATTTTCGAAATTTTTTGGTCAGTCATTTCCAGTTTGGTTTCTAATGATAAATCTGACAAGGTTGACTTTAAACTATCAATTTCGGCCTGCTGTGTTTCTAATTTATTGTTAATCTTGTGCAATTTGGTATCTATTTGTTCGATTTCAGAATTTACATTATCTAATTTACCCTCAGTCTCCTGCTGAAATTGCTTTAGGGACTGCTGAGCCTCGCATCTGACCAAATCAATTTCAGTAGACGTTTGCTCCCTCAATTTGTTTATTGAGGAAGCAAAGTCTACACATATATTGTCTATTTTGTGAGTTAATACTTCGAATCGAGATTCGGTTTCTCGGTTCGAGGCATCTATTTTTTCATTCATTTCCCGGCTATTCTTATTCATTTCGCGTCTCATTTCCAGGCTATTATTATCTATTTTTTCATTTATTTCGCGTTTCATTTCCTGTAGCATTTGTTGCAATGAAAGGAGGAGAGCGTCATTATTAGACGACCCAGTCTTCCTTTGCTTTTCTTTGGGTTTATCACCAATTGGATCCCCATCTCTTTCATCATCATCGAGGTCAGATATCTCCACTGGAGATATTTGGCCTCGGTTCTTCGGGGTACTATACCCTCGCTCACCGTCTGAATCGGGATGTTCCTTTTCTCTCTCAGAGGATAAACTCATGGGTTCACGCGACTGGTGGAGCTTCCCCTCACATTCTTTGCAGTATTTAACTATCTCACCAGCCCGGACCTTTTCTGCATTTTCAGCAGTATCCTCTAAATTAATACAACTGAAATGGATCCATTTCAGCCCACATTCGTGACACCTCACTAGCCTACGGGAGACGCGAGCTCTTTTCTCTTTACTTTCTAATGTACATTGTGTACATGAGACTTCCGCGTTCTCGTGTGATACAACTTCTCTATTGGTTGCCATAGCTTCCATACAAAAAAGACACAATATAAACACATGCAATTATATACTTACAGACTAACAAAACTTGCTATTCAGGTACTGTTCATAAATTAAGGAACTCCTATCTAATTCCCTCCTTGGGTCAACTTCCAGCATTTTCAAATTTTAGAAGTCACTTTAGCAAATTCCTTCATTTCCCCCTTTCTACAGAGAGAGACAAAGATAGCAGAACAGCCAATGACTATAATTATTTAATCTCACTGTAACTTTTTAATTATGCACCTTTTGTGGCCAAGTCAATATGTGCTCGATCCTAAACAGTGTTTAATAAATAATTTCAGATTCGTTACCAGGGAAAACAATTGTTTCCATGGTAACTGTCCGATGTCAACGGTCGCCAAAATTGAAAGAAGAACGTTCACGTACGTTTTCATAGAAACCGCCGTTTCCAGGGCAACAGATAATGTCACGGTTAGCCAATATTGAAAGAAAACGTAAACAAAAAAAAACGAAGATAAAAAAGCTAATGTAGAGGAGTCGCTAAAATTAATTCTCTTTGAACGAGGACGATTTACGAAACATCATCTACTAATTGAAGTCATGATTATTTTCCAATACAGTAAATTTCAATAAACTTTCTTGTTATCGTTAATTACTCCATATCGGACTCCCGAAGAAAACTCATTGAAACAACTTATTGACCGTGCCAATAGCGACTACTCTGTCATGACTCCGTTTTCTTTCATTTAGAAATAGAAAAGAAAGAGAAGAAAGTAGAAGGGTAAAAGAAGGAGGTAGGAAAAGAAGAAAGAAAAGAAATAGGGTATTTTAATGAGAAACAGATTACTGGATAATTCCGGAAATATAGTAAAAGGTCGGGAAAGTCGTTGAAAGATGAATCATTCTAAATGTTATTAACGACTAATCAATTTTGGAATGCTTCGAAATAGACACATGTTCCCTCATACCACCCAGACCTAGCTCCAGGCACCACGATCATGGGGTCGCCCAGACCTAGACCTGGGAATGAGAAAAGTGAAATCATTCTTTGTACTGTTATTCCAACCGGTGATTGATAACCATCCAGTATCTGAACTCTGTTCTCTAGGATCGACTACACATGAATTAGCCAAGGAAAAAGAAAAAAAAACTTATTAACTCAATATAAATTTATGTATCGTATCAATAAGAGGTTCGACTTCCTAGAAGAAAGATGTCGTATTTAGGCTTATCCTGCTATTTTTGCTTCACTCCTAGAGCCGATTTAAACCATTAGTAGCGGTCCTTCATGACCTAGGTTATTTACCTTAACACATCTATTAAAACATGTCACATATATTACAGATGTTAATACAACAAATGATATCACTAAAATTACTTATATTAAATCTATCATGCATTCACACGCTCACTCACTCCGGACAGTGTATATATGGTTAAAGGAAACCAACTAACTACAAAGATATAAATAATTTATTACATCCATAGTGAAAAGAAAAGACAAAACAAATAATTATAAAGAAGATATTAAAAGCACAAGTTCTTGGTTATATATCAATAGAATACAAAGAGTTATATTTTAGTAAATTTTTATATATTCAATCATATTGACAAATGAAAAAGAAAGAAAAAAAATAATTACATGTATTATATCTTAGGCATGCTAAAGCAAAATTATGATTTGCGACATACGCAAAGAAGACACTTATTTCACTTAAAAAAAATATGAACAAAGAGGAAAGAAAAAAAACTTTTAGGTGTATTAGAACTTATATGAGTCTCTACCTCACATTGGGTAATAAGATATTAATGACTTTGAGCGTTCAAATCACAAATCACGCACTACTCGTAGTGTCCAGAACATTTCGCTCCATTTAACTTAGTTCGTGTTTATTTATAAATATATTTATATATATCTCACTATTGGTTTACAAAAACCATTCATCGTTTATATTTGGTTCGTAACTAGTAACAGTTTATGTCTGCAATCGCACATTACGACGCTTTACCTATCTAGGGACCTTAAGAAAAACAACTTTCACTAGAGGATGTATCTCCTCTGAGACGATCCATTTCCAAACTTATTATCTGAATAGTTTCAAATTATTTATTTAATACTGGGACACGTCATGAGACCTTTCTCTAGGATCACTTTCGTATATATGTCTATATGATTCGGATTTTAAAAAACGATCTCCCGCAGGTGTACGGAGTATAAAGGTTCAAATTGAGGATAAAAAAAAATGGTCAAGTCACAGGATACATATGCAGGTGAGAAGGATTCGAGGTACACTTTCCACAATGGTTTTTGGTTGGTAGTTCAGGGATAATATGCGTTATGAGGTGAGTTATGTTTAGACCTGCCGTTACTTTTCAATACATGCCATTACATAATTACAGAGGTTATTAATTACATTTATTCAAAAGAAAAGGAAAATTACTTGAGTGGACGGCGGTATTCTTGACAAAATCTACATTCTTATATACGTCGGAAAACTTACTGGTAAACTATAGCAACCAATACACGTTTTTAGGGGGACAGACACGAGCGCTCTTACATATATTCATAATACATTTAATATCATACTTTTACTTTAAAATCATATTCACATACTAATTACATATACATCTCGACGTATTCATTTCTCTATATATATATATATTTATATTCAATAAATGCGCACACATTTAAATTAATCACCCCAATAATAAAATTTTTTACAAGGTTGCAAACATTGTCCCAAAACAAATGACTTCCGACATTACATATGAAAAAGAAAATTGATTTTTTTTACTTGATTTTTTACTTGATTTTTTTTACTCTATAAATTTTTCACTTTTATATAATCAGTTCGTGCTTAAATCATGGAAAAAAAAACTTTGGAAGGCAGGCACGTAACACAGAGCATTTCTAAAGATATAACTAGATAACCTAAAATACAATTTCTGGGCCCAGGTTAACTACAAAGTAATCGAAAACCAAAACAGAAAGGAAAGTGACCAACGGATTACAAAAAAAAAACTTAAGAGGAACGACGGTGAAAGAACGTAATCGAAGTGTCGTCAAATACTAAGTCTTTGTTCATTTCGGCGATAGGTCCAAATGTGATGGAGGACCCAATCATTATCTACTTTATCCATGAATCGTGTCTTGCAACGTCTCAGCTGGTAATTTCAGATCAGAGTTGTACGTTAAATAAATCGTAAGCAACAAGTTCAAAATCGGGGGGGGGAGGTTGAAAATTTAAAAAAAACTTGAAGAAATGACGACAGAGAGAGAGATAGAGAAGAAGGAAGACGAAGAATAGGGGCGCCAAAGACTTAAGTGAGAAATAACTAACGCTACAAAGATAGAAGTCGAATTTCGCTCTCAACAAAATCCATAGCCAAAATATTCTTAACATGCCAAAAAGGGTGGTCTACTCAAATACGTAGACTCAAGGGGCGCCCTGCTGCCAAGGATGCAAGTTCTGTGTCCATCAGATCCCAATCCCACAAGAGTTTGCTTGTAAGATTGAAATCCGATCCCCGTATCCGGCCCAGACCAGCAGGATAAAAGGAGAGGGGGAAAGGGACCAGGTAACTGCGTCCCCAATTTTGAAATCTCTAAGTAACGAAAAAAAATATTCGACCCCTCAGAAGAACTAAGAAGGTTCAAGGACAGTAATGAAACTAGAGTAATAGCTAAGATATCCCTAATTAGTGATTTGCCAAAATAAAAAAAAATTAAGTAAACTGAATTTTGGATCGGTGATTTCAATTACCAAAACATCACCGATAGCTACCCTGCGCAGACACGCCACAGTCTGGGATGTCGTTAATTTCCCTCGTCTAATTAAACTAAGAAAAGAAATGAAAATACTTAAAGGGACTAGGGGTCGACATCCGGGTACGCGAAAATAAATTTCAATAACTAATTGTTTTGATTCTGTAACCCTATCAGAGCTGTCGCCTCCATGAACATTGTAAGCTAGCCTGAGTAGGTAACGTGAAGGAAAAAAAAATCTCACGGAGCAGGATATTCTAATTTAAAAACCCGACCAGAAAATATAATTCACTACAGCCCTGTTGTATAACTGCTACTGTCTTTTCATAATTTATTATTCAATATGTCTAGTCAACGATTATATGATGCTACCCCTTCTATCAGATGGTATTACTATGGTTGATTATTATTATAACACATAAAACTACAAAGTATTACCATAGTCCGACTATATATTGCCCTCCGGTCCGCGTGATATCATGGTGCAAGGGTCAGAACTTGAGATGTTTGTAGTTACACGTATCTATTCAATATCTATATATCAACACGCGGCGAAGTATTCACTGGGCTACTATATCTTTAACTATATGGGTGTCCTATATTCTACATTCATTTACTACAATATTCATATACTTTATATTCATATTCACATTAATATTCATTTGCCACGACGCTATATTCTACAAACACCCTGTTTCCTCTATCTACGCCCAGCCTATTTACGCATTTCATCCTAACACATTAAAATCTATAATCACTACAAACATTTCCCATTCCGATCACCGCACGACAACCTCACTCGAACCCAAGACTCTTTCATCCCACACACAATACTATGTAATACTCGGTAGCTTTATTAAGAAGAAAGAAAAAAAAATCCTACGTATATTCACTGAAAATAGAATTATCTGCGATAATGTTTAATGTTTATAAAATTCTGCAGCAACAATGGACTTCTGCAGCCACGAAGAAAAATGAACATCTAATATAATTTCAAAGCGAAGAACTAGCATCATATCGCCCGACTTCTGTTAAAAAATTACGTATTGTTTATTTACTTAAATATCTCGATTTCTAGACTATGCAGAATGTTGAAACTTTCAGAATATATTAATTTTGGGTCACTTGACCTAACTGTACATTCATATGGGCTGTGAATTATACCTTCTAGGTTTTATTTCGGAAAGAAAGGTCAATTTCATGGAAACTAAATCACTAAGCACCTCGACGGAAGAATGGCGGTTAGTACTGACTTTTGACACTAGGGCTAGCGACGATATAATCAACCCTTGAACAACGGAATGTGACCTTGTACACGGAATTATTATACTATATTACGTTCACTTAATGACGGAGTAATAAAAATTTATCGCATAGTAAATACTACACTGTCCGTATTTAATTATCTCACACACTCTTTCATCACTTAACTACCACTACCACTGATACTACATTACAAATATACACATACTACTTAAACTACAAGACACATCATGCCAATACACACCAATTATCACTATCATTAATACATGTTGTACTGATAAATACACACAGAAAACATTCATATTTTACCATTTTAAATCGGCTCTATGAAAGGAAAGGGGAAGAAAGGAAACAGGGCCAACTGGCCCTGTATTCACTAAATCACATTCTTGAGTGTTTAATTAATGCCCTGAGGGGACATATCGGAGTATTAGCTAACAATAGGACCCCTGCCCTGAAGGGGCAGGAACCCGGAAACAAACTAAATGTTCAACTCATCCCGCTGGAAGCCGTACTCCCAATTTGGGAGTCAGATAGGAGCCCTTACTGTAAATTTACACGTACATTGTGATCACTATCCTAACTACAAAGAAATTAAATACCGCCATGTTATTACTAAATAAGTACAAAAGAAATCACATTTACTACATACACGAACACAAACGGCAGTGGGGCAGGCCTAACGTAACTCTAAAAGGAGTAATTTTCAGGATGAGAATATTTTAAGGGAGAAACACTACTCTTCCGAAACTATTTATAGATTTTTTCTTTCTAAGAACAACTAGCAAACTGATGCACTTCACAGAACCTGTCCACCACTAATTATATCAGCAAAACATGGCGTTACCGAGTTGACTTCCTATTTCTGCTCTACAGTCCGGTTTTTTACTATAAAAATTGGCAAATTATGGCTCCATAGCTTCCTGGACGGTATTTATTCAATTATTATATTAGTTTTACCTTCTTAATGCAGCTTTTCTAGTTAATTTCTCCTTTTATATGCTGGAAGATCCGGGTCGGCTGTCGTCAACAAATTTTCAGGCATGGAATGGAATAATTGCGCCCTAATATCATAGCGTGGGTTTATCAGCCAATCAAAACTAAGCATTTTGGCGGTGGGGCTTTGAAACGAATAAAATTTGGTAAAATCTGGATTAAACTAGATTTTAGAAGGACCTAGGTATCTAAAAGAGAGGTGAAGGGTGGTCCTGAAAATTCTGTCGAATTTTAGATTGGTTATTTAATCTGAAGAGTTCCGTCCAATAGTGGATCTATATTTTCAGATAGCACTGACACCGTAAGAATTGTAATAATCCATTTACATATCCATATACAAGACTTATAACTAATTTAAAATATAAATGAAGATATTGATTCCCAAAACTATAATTCCCAATAATTTTTTTTTTTTTTTTTACAGTTTTCCATGTTAATTTGAAATAGAATAATGAACAATATTACGAATTATATGAACAGCCAGAAATTTTTTGTTAAACGTCAGGTACAGTCGGTGCAAAAAATTTCGGGCACCCTCCTATTAAAAACATAATCTCATTAGACTGTAATGGCATATTACAGCCAAATAGTCTAGGAAAACTGTACCTCTGGGATGTCGGTTGCATCGTCTTGTGTATATGAAAATCCATCAGGAATGTCTTCAAGATGAGTGAGTGGAAGTGTTTGCTCTCCTAACCTATTCCTCATATCATTATCAGCCTTGTGAAGTGGAGTCAATCCAATATCTTGTACTTTTCTCCATATGGATGGGGTAAAATGAAACAAACAAACGCGTAATGTCGCTTGCTGGAATGTTTCTCTTGTAGCATTTATTGCCGATTGTTCAAAGTTAGTCATAAATTCTTGCACACGAAACTGGAAGTAACAGTCCTC
This sequence comes from Thermobia domestica, assembly GCF_964235325.1. Taxonomy (NCBI): domain Eukaryota; kingdom Metazoa; phylum Arthropoda; class Insecta; order Zygentoma; family Lepismatidae; genus Thermobia; species Thermobia domestica. The sequence goes on along the minus strand of NC_137462.1, from coordinate 163,383,530 downwards.
AGCGTTTTTCTTGATTTGCTGATGCATGAGTGTGTACAATGACTGAGTTTTGCTTTACAATAAGCAGAAGAGGAGTTGGAAAAATGTCCGAAATACTTTCCGTGCAATGTATATAACTATGAAAATAGACATGGACAAATTTTAAATGTTCCATTATCACTTTACAATGTGCTGATACACCAGCCACACTGACTTTCACAATAATTTATGAAATATTTTTTGTTACAATTTGTATATGTGATTACAACATTACGATTGAATCAATTTCTCAACATCTAATACAAATATCTGCGTACTTCTGGTGCAATACAGGCTTTCCACAAACGTATATAAAAAGTAAAATTTCTCTTCCTGCGAAACAGGAACACACGCATTGGATAATTTTTCTGTTCTTCGAAACATGGAAAGTCTGAGTGTGAAAAAACAGTTTGAACCACTTTCTGCGAAACAGGAACACACGATTTTCTTCAGTTTGATCTTATTTTCCCATGATTTGCCCTCAAATATGTATTTTGTTCAGTTCCATCTTATTTTCTCTGAAAATGTACCCTCAAGTACGTATTTGTTTCAGTTCGATCTTATCTTCACTGGGAATTTACCCTCAATTACGGTTTTCTTTTCCAGCTCGATCTCATCTTTTCTTATTGTGAAAATTTATCCTCAAGTACGTACAGGCCCGTATTTAGGTACACTGAGGGGAAAAATGTAGGTGGCGTACTTAAGAAGATAGGTTACATGCGTAATTCATGTAGGTTTTGGGGGAACGGACAGAATGGCAGGAGGACAAAATGGCAGGAGGACAAAATGGCAGGGGACATAATGGCAGGAAATAATGGCAAGAGGACAAAATGGCAGAGGATGAAATGGCAGGCGGACGAAATGGCAAGGGTCAAAATGGCAGGCGGACGAAATGGCAGGAGGACAGAATGGCAGGAAGTTAATTTGAATTGTCGGGTTTTAAACTATTTTGTTTCGTACTTGATAAATGAAGATTTCAACATAAATTTTCGATTTATTCATTATGCTCCAAAATTCGAACTGCTAATAATATTTCAATTCTGATTGACAGTCATCTACAAACACCTTACTATTGCAAGCTTTCTATTCATACCAGCAGTGTCGTTTAGTTTTAGTCGTTTTCTTTTATATATATATATTATTTAAGATCTTTTCGGGTATTACTAGAAGGAAACAGCTTTCATCCTTATTTCTCTCTTTGATCTGTATATGCTCAAGTGAAGACAAACAGTTTCAAAAGTTATTGAAGTTATTTGCATAACATTTTAAGTAACAAGCAAAAAAAAAAAAAAAAACATACATCCTCCATATTAACTTGCGAATAAACTAACCTCGGTATTGTACAAAGGATCAAATACTTTCTGTGGCAAATAAAACGAATTAAAATTGGTCGATTCGACTCGTTCCGAAGTTTTTGACGAGAGGATATGTAGGATGTATGCTCATTATTTTCTGGTGACTGTCTCTAGTATTTTTAAGTCTATAAAATATGCATAGGGACAAATTCAAGGGAAGCTCGGGGCAAAAATCATCGGAGGAAACAAATTGTAGAGTACTCACAAGAAACACTAGAACTTTCGGTAGACATAGGATCTCCCGTTTTCAAAATATAGGATATGAATAATTGTATATATGTCATATGATTAATTGTATATATGTCATATGCAATTTGGTAAGGGACACAAGAGAGAGCATTTATCAACGTTTAAAGATACGCAAGTCGTTACACAATTTACTTCATTAATAAATATGATTTAAGTGTCGTTATAACAGTCTTTCGTGTACTCGTCGTAACCTGGAAGAATTCTGATAAATTCTACATGAATCTAAGACGAAAATCAGGACACATTTTGTACATAAATTTACAAAACGAGACGAGAAAATTTTGATTCGAGACGGGATTTTTACAAACATTTACGACATGAAACAAGAAAACCTGAATTCTCATCTCGTCTTGAGGGCAACGCTATAAACAAGCAAATTAGAAATCAAATATGCACGATCATGGTTCCTTTAAGCTGCACTAAGCTGTAAATATACCCAATTTCGCATTGGGGGTGAAAGTGGAGCAATTACAGTGGAATGCCTGATAATTTAAGGTAGCTCATAAGTCCAGTAAAAATCAGGAAAAAATCTCCTAATAACGAAAAAAAGAAAACATACAAAATACATTTTCAGGGTAACTCTTACAGCCATTATGTTATTATAAGATTAATGCTACTTCTGAGACTGATTTGATTGAATATGTATTTGGATAACGAAACTATTTTCATAAGTTTTTCAAATATCAAGTTTGAGAAGTGCGAAGTTTGTCTTCCACTGTTGTTAAATCATTGCTCATAGATACTAGTTATGAAATAATTGATCGAAAATTGCGGCCGCTTCTTACATCAATTCATGAAGAAAATTAGTTCCAATATTAGGTACCTAAGTTCAGTGTTAAAAAAAAAAAAAAAAAAAAAAAAAACACCCAGCCTCTTGCAACCATGCGTAGCACATGTTAATACTTACACTTGAAATAAAAATATTACTGAATAAAGACGATTTCCTTTCTCTTTGAATTTCATATGTGAATAACAATATACGGCTTTTCAGATAGAGGAGGGGGAGTGGCAGGTTTTATTAAACAAGATCGCACATCTCATATGTTTTAACTATAGGCAACTTGTACTTGCAGGCTAAACTCAGTCTTCTGAAGTCAAACGACAAATACCATTAAGATGTTCAAGAGAATAACGTATCAGCATTATTACATACTACAGACACAAAGATACCACTAGGCTCCCAAGTTTCAAAATTATATTGTGTGTGAAAGCAGTTAGTAGATTTAATTCTTTGTCACATGATAGCTAGACCCTGAGAAAAATTCAGAGGGAGTCCACGGGAAAATTCTTTCGTCATAAATATACGTTGTACTACTTAGAATTATCATAAAACCAAGATATCAATTGGAAAATGGTTACAAAGAAATAAATTTAAGAAAAAAACTTAAGATATGGATAACTGATATTTACCCTCTTTTACGCTCTTGGTTCAATTTAGCTGTATTCATATGCTTTGGACATTTGAGGTAGAAATGAATAAATCGAGAACCATTACCTACTAACAAACACAATAGGTAAAACCTAAAAATACGAGCCCTAGGAGTTATAATTTTTGCCAAATTAACTTCCTGCCATTCTGTCCTTGTGACATTTCGTCCGCTGCCATTTCGTCATCCTGCCATTTCGTCCGCTGCCATTTCGTCCTCCTGCCATTTCGTCCTCCTGCCATTTCGTCCGCTGCCATTTTGTCCTCCTGCCTTTATTTCCTGCCATTATGTCCCCTGCCATTTTGTCCTCCTGCCATTCTGTCCTAAATTCAGTTTTTGGACTTAACGTATAGCAGACGTATAAGTGAAAACGCATGTTTTGTAATACTTTCTGTATAAGTGTTCCATCTACACGTACTTTCCGTATGAAACAATATAGGAGGTCAGGATCTCACATACTAATGGACGTATATAACATACAGCTGACGAAAGTAACATAAGTATATGCATGTGATATACGGAAAACTGTTAGATGTCAGACATCCTGCAACGGCATGATCTAAGGGCAGTGCCTATGTAGCATACGGATAACGCATGCTCCGTACTGATTTGTATAGTAAGCAAGAGGATACCGTATATTTGTACAATATACTGCTGTCCGGAGAACGAATTTTTCTCTGTGTAAGTGCTATTCTGTGCTCGAGCACAGGGCGGCAGAATTTAGGGGGCGGCAAAATTTTGGATTTTTTAAAGATTCACAAAAAAGTAATATTTAAAACTAGCAACCCGCAAAGTCCCGCGCAAGCGCAATAAAATATGTTAATGTGTTTAATTTGCTCTAGTTACAGTAATTACTAATTACCTAGTTTATCTGATTATTTAAAAAAAAAAAGTCATCCTTTCCTATCCCCACTCCAAGGGATGAGGATGAACTTCAATATCATGAAAACTGATACCGTTAAACTCAGCGACCTCGAAAACTATGAATTCAACATCTGTCGTTTTCGATTACTTTTAAAATCTCGTCCTTCCCTGGAGAGCGGAGTATGACCTTGAAGTTGAATTGGATTAAAGCTGTCACTATTCATCTTAGTGACCCAAAATCTATGAGTTCAACTATGATATTGGTCGTTTTCAATTTTATTTTTAAAATGTCCCCATGTTATTGTTATGGGGACTTTGCAAACCCATTTCTCAGCTCATACATAAGGTGATTTGAATCATTTCTCTGAGAACTTTAAAACATTAAAATTTCATGTTTCTATCTATTATGGTTCTCGAGTTCAAAATCGCTACATACAGACAGCTTATTGTATTATTAATATAGATGTATTAAATCATTACTGTCGGTGAATAATGCAAACAAATGTTATTCTTATCATCACAATAATTATTGGTGTCTCACATTGACGTCCACCAATGGTCACCTACCTTCGGGCAGAACACATCATAATCATCATTAAAAGAATTAGGCCTGTAATACCTAAATTGCTACTCACCGAGAGCTGGTATATTTGCAGAATAACGGCTTGGTTTCTTGTTTGAGACATAAGTTTGTGCGAGGGGGGGGGGCGGCAAATTATTTACAGCACAGGGGCGCACATTATATAAACACGGGTCTGAGTACGTATCTTGTTCAGTTTGATTTTCTCTTGTCTGAGAATTTACCCTCAAGTACGTATTTGTTTCAGTTCGATTTTATCTTCTCTGAGAATTTACCCTCAAGTACGTATTTCGTTCAGTTCGATAGGATTTCTTGTTTTCGGAGATTGTTTTTAAATATACGTACTATAATCATATTGAAGAATTGTGTTATAGGTCCATAGTGACTCACTAGTAGAGCGTTCACTTTGGGTGCGAGAAGTTCCTCGTTCGAGCCATACCTATGAGCGCTTATAGCTGACAACACATGTCCGTAGTCTTTCTCGTAGTTCTCCCGTTGTTTTCTCCCACATCATTCAACCATTTTTTTCATAATCATTCACTTTATCTGCAAGGATATAACCGTGGGACGAAAAACTGGAAATTTCGTTTAATTTCATTTCGAATTAAAATATGGCAAATTAATGTTAAATTTTATATTTTAACTTCTGTACGAAATGTCTCCATTTTGTGAAATCAGTCAAATCTCCAAACAAAAGCCTTTTTCTGCGAAACAAGAATGGATTTGGACGAAAATACATTACATTCAAGTGAAAGAAGAAATATGATCTGTTCTTAAGACCGCGTGACGAGTTTTTTTTAAAAAAGTTATATAAATTTGTAGAACGAAAAATGGAAGAAAAAGAATAAAGAGAAATAAATAAATTCTATATGAAAAGTAATAAGAAGCTAGTTTTTAAATTGAACTCCATGTGACAAGTTGAACAAGGTGCATATTTATGCAACATAGCGTGGTTGTGTAAGACTTTTAAGTAGAGGCACGTCTTCGACGCGTATTCCTGTTTTCAACATAAATTCGAGAATTCTGAAGCGCCGAAGGCTTCAAAACTACAACTACTATATTGGTTTCTGATACTCTTTAAACGACGCAAGCCGGTTTTACGTCATCACTAACGTAGTTTATTAGTTTCAGCTCCCAACGAGACCAGCATTTAACTAGGGAACTGGTTTATCAGAAGTGCAATTATGCCATTAGATTTATTAAGAACGTAGCTTACTCGCTGTGTTCAACTAAAATATTGGCCATTGGCCTATTTTATAAATGAAAAGACTTGGTAGACCCCTCGCTGGTATAATAGTATCAGAAATCACAGTTATTGTACGTGACGTGAATGACTAGCAAATGTTCGAACATCGTTTTGTTTTCTTCTTCCAATATTAAACACGTTTTCAGTTAATTCTTTACACTAAAATATACCTTGTCAGTTTTCGTATTATGTTCTTCACTTCATTATAATTTTCTACTATATTAAATATCTTCTCTCTTCTTTCTTTTTCTCATTCTCGGCTCCTCCCTTAGGGCGAAAAGTGAGTTTTAAAATGTCCCATAACAGATCGTGACAACATCAAAAGTACCTCCTTTACTGGATCATTAAATGCTGGATAATAATGCGATAGGATTGAAACATGAAAGCTAAATATACACAATTTTTTAAAATTAATTTTAAAATCTCGTCTTCAAGATGAGTCAAATATTTTTGTAAATTGGTCTATTCACGATAAATAATAATGAAGAAACTAAATACTGGATTCATATCTGTCTTCTGCAAAAAGAATGTCTAAATTTCTTTGTAGCTATAATTCATGGGAATTCTAACGTCAATATCTGATCATTTGCCACAGATTGAAAAGTTTTCAAATGTTACGATTCTTTCCTCCTGAAGTACGAATCATCTTATTTACTAAGGATACCGTATTGAAATCTTTTCCGTTTGCCAGTTCGCCTTTCACCACTTCGTATCTCAAACCAGGAATACGATTTGCCCATTGCCCATGAATACTTCCCATGTTAATCAATCATGATTACCTGGAAGGAATGTTATATTCGGATTGGGATTAAAAAAAAAAAGTTCTTACGTGCAGTTATACTGGTAAGTCAAGTCTTGCAATCTGTCAATGGGAGATGGTAGTAAAGGGAGGAGAGATACAACTTGTACAGTAGATGGTAACCATGGTCACTACCTTGAATGTAAGTTAATGTTTCAAATGTAAGTTAACGTAGTCGCACACCAGGCATGTAGATAGAATTTCGTTTCGGGGAGGAACAAGGACATAAAAATCTTTTGAGGTTTCTGCTTCAGAACCTTCGTTTATAGTTCATAGGTCCGAACATTGCGACTAGGAAGTAAACACACCTAAATTCATTAACTTTCAATTTATTAAGTTTCTATAGGTATATAAAAAAATGAACCTCTCATTTCCCTTTAAAATATAGGAATCGCATCTTTTCTTTACACGATGAAAGGAGTTAGATATTGCTAAACATTTCAGGTAGAGAAAAGATCGTAACGGCTCAAAATTAAGCCCTCCTCTTGTTTAGACTATCGACGCTACTAGCGCACGAAAGTCATTTCTGAATATAGATATAAATAATATGATGTTCGTCACTCGCTTAATAGAGCGCACCACTTGTCACCCGAAAATATGTTTCTGAGTACCAATGAAAGTGTTTGTTCATCTTATACTTAGGTTTGAGCTATCAATATTGAGTGTAAGTACATAATCTAGGATTGTATTAGCTACTTTATTATTTACTTTCAAATATTAGATTTGGTAATTCCTAAGGAGAGGAACTGCTTAGCATAGCACCTCGCATTAAGATTACACTTGTACTCAGTGTTTAAAACTCAAATATGCACATAAGCACTTACTGTTCAAAACATTCAACATTAAATACAACTTCGTCTGTTACAGCTTTTAAAAATTAAATATAGTGAGGTGCTTTTCTAAGCAGTCCTTCTCTTTAAGTATTATCATACATAACATTAGGAAGTGAATAACTCAGTAACTAATAAATTAAAACACCACGCACTCACATTCAACATTCAAGATTAACTTAAATACATAGGCCACATAAAAGAATGTTGAACTATAGATTTCCTATTAAAACAGCACTAAAGAAAACAAAAATATGAATTACATGTCAGAGAAAATTCTAACTTACGTCCAATGATACTGAGTAGGTACAAGTTACAATTTTACTCAGCCGAAAATATTACAAAATCAGCATCATAGCAATCCTTAAACAAATTTACTCTTTCTCTGATTCATATTATTCGTCGAATTCCACCATAAGCATCATTTTAATTAGAATCATTAGCAAATACTAACTTTCTCAGCCTTTCCACCATTGTTCTATCTTGCGGGAATTCAAACTTGCGGGAATTCAAACTCGCGGATTTTGAATTTGCTCGCCCAAACTTAGTAGAGTAAATGTTATCCTTAGAGTAATTGATTTACTAGAAATAATCGTGCTAAGAAACACAACTGTGTACTACTCTTGATGAAGCACCTATTTATTCCAGAGTTACAGTTTAATCTTGTTTGGAGAAACTCGTCCTATTGATATTAAATTCCACTCTACTATTGGAATACTTCATCTGAGATTAGATTTGATTGGGATTATTATTTTGTGTTCCATTTCCCTTCTTTTCTTTTCCCTCAGGTTTTCTTTTAACTCGTTTCTTGGATGCCGGGATGGCACCTACTAAGCAGCAACGGCCGATACCTTCCCAAATCCTTTCCATTGTTAGTGTTGTTGTTAGATATCCAGTATAAAATAGCCTCTGAGCTGTATCTGGTGATTGTTAAATAAATAGATAAAATTCCACTTTTGTGCTTGACCAAAATTTTGAGGGGACATGTCTCACCCTTCCCCTTGGCTACGTCCCTGCCGCACAGCAAGTAACCTGGTAATGTTTTAGAATATAGGAATACATGATATTTGTGTTACGATTGCAATGGAGATAATGAGATAGAGAAAATGAATAACTCATTTTGAAAGAAGTAAAATATTGTGGAATAATTAAAATGCAACATACTTGTTCCCATTACTTTTGAATCAAAAGATCCAATATATTTCAGACAAAAATTTTCTTCTAGACCTTATATCTCGAGAACCATATAGTGTGTCCAAACCAAAACTAACAATTTACTCAGTATGATGTGCTTATTCCGTTAAAAAAATAATAAATAAATAAATAAATAAATAAATAAAAATCGATTTAGGGGCCGTTCAAAAATTTTGTGGCCCCTGGTCCACAAAATTCAATATATTTCATTCACTCAAACATGATCTTGTTGTCAAATAAAACTTTCTCATTATTAAAGTGTATTTATTTACTTTTTTAAATGTACGTTTATAAAGTTATTTATTCAGCAAATTTTGAAACACATGTTCAAATGACATAAATCTAGATACTTACAACTCCAGCTTTTGCAGTTCTAACTTCCGTAAAATTCTGATTATAATTTCTTCATGAGAAGCTGAAATCCACATATGGATGATACCGGCTCCACTTATTGCAGTTCTAACGTATGATCTACCTTACATCAGTCTTTTATAACATTTGTATGGAAATTTATAAACAGGATACGGTATGCTCAACTATTGAAGTTGATAATTTTGTGAATTGTTCGCAAAATTGTGAAAGAATTACTACGTTAGATATGACAATGTACGAACTGTTTTCAAATGGAACTTATTATAAAATAAATATTACCAACCAGTCTTTATGAATGCTAGAAAGAATTTTTAACACGTTACTAAAGTACTTGCAAGAAATAGCTAGAAATATGAGATACAATGCTTTTTTTATTTTTCGAATAAAGTAGAACATGGGAAAGCTTACTTTAGTTGGGCCAAGATTAGATTTCAATTATTTTCCGCTAAACAAATGAATTTGTATGTCGATATATCGCACACCCGGTGAAGAGTGTTACAAGTCAAAATTACACATTTGTGGGAACATGATTTTTAAAGTTTGTTATTGTACGAAAATCGCTCCCTGGAATACTGGTATTTCTGCCATCTAGGGGTTAATTTGTTTAGTTACGTTTATTCGAAAATACCACCAGGTAGTGGTAGTATTCTCTTCTCTATTCTCTTTTGAGCTGTGATAACTCAAAATTTCCATTTTTTGAGTTGTAACACCCTTCTACCGGGTGTGCGATATATGTTATAAAATTGACGAAATGTTTTGAAATCGTTCAAGACAACTACAAAATTCAGTTTTTTTCTTCTTTGCTGGAGATAGATCGCCGATGAACTTTGCGTGAGTTAGCCGCGGAAATAGGTGTTCCATATCCTGCGCAACACTCTTGGGTCCCTCAAAATTGTAGCACAATGGACACCCATCAAATCGCCTAGTGCTACACCGCTACAACAGAGGATGCCAACTTCCTGGGACAGATCATCATTACGAACAAAATATGACCTCACTTGTATATGAACATGAACCATGTTTGAGCTAACAGTCCAATGAATAGAAGTATTTTGTATCTCCTAGTCCAAAGTAGGGATGGGTAAAACCGGTTTCTATAAAAACCGAAACCCGAAAAACCGACATTTCGGTTCTCCATAACCGGTTCGGTTTTTCGCCGAAACTGATTTCGGTGAAAACTTCGAAAACACACAAAACTATTTCTATGGAAATGGATTCGGTTTCCGGAGAACAACGAAACACCATTCTGGTCAAAAATAGAACAAATTTTGAAAGAAAAAAAAAACGAAACCGGTTTCGGCGAAAAACCGGTTTTTGTGCCCACCACTAGTCCAAAGACAGTCCATTTAGTGGTGTGACGGAGATGTTTAATGTGGTATAATACGATGACAATTGCCAATAGTGGTTGCGGAGATAGCATAATTGTCATAACCATTACTATTATCATTATTACAAAACTATCTTTTCAAAATTTATCAACAAAGACACACACCGTTAATCCTAAATTAATTCTTATATTTTTGTTTTTAATCCAATGTCTTCGAAAAAAAAAGTTCTTTGATCTAATCGAAGCACATGCTCCAGAGAACAAAGTTGGAATATTCCTACAATGTAATAGTATGTAGATATACATTTTTGAAAATTATTTGTTATTTTCAGTAGTTTAATATGCTTAATTTGTAGTATTATTTCTTATCCCTGTGTGAATACAGGTAAAACTATAAATTACAATTTTAGACCACACAAAATAAGTTTCCTACAACCATTACCAGAGGAAAACAATAATTGCGCATAGTACAAGCAAATCAACTTTTGATAATAATTGTATCGTAATGCATTCGTTATCTCCCACCACCCACCCGCGTTACACTGGTTCGTTTAGCTGCTCCCACAGCTGTAAGCTATGAAAACTGCAGCTTTCTCTAGTAGTAGGTCTCCCTTCGTTTTTTATTTTTATCATTTACAAGATCTCATTTGAATATTCCAATGCAATGGAAGATAATTTAATTTGCTACGCAAGCAATTAACAACGAATATCTTTGAAAAATCCCTTGCACAAGTTTCAACAACCAACAACTTTGTATAACCTACAGCAATTTCTGCAACAACAACAACAACGACTACGCTTTATTAGCAACGTTCTGTAAAAAGCCTTGGCGCTCTGGAGCAGATCTTATCTCACATTTCCCAGTTACGAGGTGTAACTTAACCCATTAGCACTGGAACACATCTTACAACATATACGTGTTGCCTCTGGTTTGATGAGTACTTCTGTCATACAAAACATTTCTAGCGTTTGACAGACAGCACTATTTTATAAATGATCCGTAACTGCCCTGTTTTCTCGTTTAGAATGGTAGGAACATGAGTTGAAGATTCCCTTACATCTGTTATTTCTACCCCCACCTTTCAAATGTATTTCCCCTTTTAATTTGAAAGTTCAGCATTCAAACACTTTCTCGGGTAACTATGTATGCAGGGAAGGGAAGTGCTGTAGCAAGAAAGAATATAGTGTAATACAATAAGAAACACGCCAATTACTTTCTGTAAATCTAGACGTGTAGTACAAATTACAATACCAAGAGACGGTATTATAAAATAAAATAAAAAATCCTGTGTTAGCTTTCCATTGTGAGGATGGAATCAAAAGGCTGTTTCGACAGTCACGTTCGGCCTTGCCTCAGGAGATGTGGATTTTGTTTTCTATCGCTGTTGGTTCCAATCCAATGGGAGGCTTTGGAAATATCAAACGATAATAAAGCCAAGTGGTGTGGGGGGCTAACGTATACACAATTCACACCTGAGTGAGCACAGCTCGGTGTATTCACAACATTCTGATATCGGTAACATATGGACACAATAAAGAAGGAAAGAATGCCGTTTCGCAAAGAACAGATTAAAAAGTTGTTCTGTTTTGTTATTTACTTCTAATTCTTGTCTAAACATTCGTCAAATAATGTTGATTTTTTTAAATTTGGTGCCATAGCCTATATAAACATCATTTCTTCTTTCACATGTAACTTCAATGTTGGAAATGAGGGATTACCTACCCTTTATGTGAAATTTCAATTAAATGTTTATATTATAAGTATATTAATTCATTTTTTTATTTTGAACTCCCTGTGGTTAAGCGGTTAGTGTAAGCACCTTCAGCGTGGAAGTCCCGGATTCTATTCCTGGCGGGAGCTTATTTGTTTCGGATCTCACGGATCCATAGGTCCACGTCTTATTTAGACTCACTGCTGAAAAGGACGCTAAACTCAAAATCAAATCTTTTTTTTGTGTGTGTGTGTGTGTGTGCATGTGGCGCGTTCAGTGCACAAGGAAATCAAATCCACTTTTGATCATGTTAAAGATGTTTCATCTTTCAGATCTCTATCTAAAACTCCTTTCATAGCTTAAAGGATCCATATCCAGATAAAAAAAAATCAGAGTTAACTTTTCCACATATTTACGGATACCGAACAAGGTAATGTCTATTATGCTCACAACTTTGGTAATTGAATTTGATTTCTTTATGGTCTGAACGTCCCATATTATGTTTTGGAATTACCAGATTGGCAGTTTCTTTTCTCAATAATAAGATAACTTTAGTATCAACATTACTTTTCATTTTAGTACAACAAGTTATCTCTTGGAAGTACTTTTTTTAAAGAATAAACATATTTCGATGGCATTTTATACATTTGTATTGCCACTGCTCTTCACCTTGACTAGATTTCAACTTTCAATTCTGAAAATAGCCTGGGTCGCCACCACGTTGATATAAACGTGGACAAGTTCGAATCTGACTATATATTACACGATCAGAAGAATAAGATAAGTGCAGAGGTAATAAGAGCAAGCACAGCTTGATTACGGTCACATCGCACGAGACATCAAACACCGTGACTTATTAATTTCCATTTAAACTATAATATTAACTGTATGATTATTCTGTTTTGTGCACAAGTATAAGTACAAGAGTTTAAACCAAATAGAAACATATTTAGAAAATTATTTTCCAAATCGTCCAAATTTGTGATTTACATATCGAAAGTTTACTGTATTTATTATTAAAGTGACATACTTCTTTCATTTCCTTAACAGTGTGCTATAAGTATCAACGTTCTTAATTACATACAATGTTTAGCAGTACAACAAGTAATCCTCTCTCCACATTCAGCTGGTTAACAAAATTATACAGATTGCTAACGATCTTCTATTATGAACAAAACAGCATATCGACTAGGTACCTAACAGTTCATCATTATTATTACTTAAATTCCCACAAGGTTCAAAATTCATTTCATATAAATAATTGCTTCATTAAATTAACGTTTCATTGTATAACGTACTTAACTATTTTCATTCAAATTCATAATATTCATATTCATTAACATAACCTTGTGTCTTTCATATTATTTTAGTATTTAATATTAGGTGTTTGGTATCTTCTTTACAAAGTTGAATATGCTGATATCCCAAAATATAATATTGAAAGAAGAATGATATTACGAGAATTATGTTGTGATAGACATAGCTATTACACAAGATAATCATTGAATATATATTGCTACTGCTAAGGTACTGAAATATAGAATTTTGTTTATATTCAAAATTTACTAGCACAGGAATTTTGACATTACTTATGAATCAGATTATATATACATTTTAAGCTATTCTTCGGTGGCTGACGACAGAAAGAAGGGCCTAAGCCCCTAGAATGAACTTTCTAGCTTGACATATTAATTAGTATTGGTTCATTCCTTTCCTTCGTTGCCGTCCTAGTACTTGTAATTATTATATGAGAAGCCTTTGCATTTCAACGTCAAAATTCAATCTTAATCGTAAAATAGTTATGTTATTATGAATAAGTACGTGGTACTTCTCAGATTTACTTAATTTCTTATATCTTTTCAGATATTTAGAAATTTTGTTAAATATTTTCCCTTTTAAAAATTAACTTTAAGTATTACAATTATTTTGTTTACAATATAAATTAAATACTTTCTTTTTTTCGAATTTGTTGTTCTTCTTCTAATAGCGTAATTACTTTTCTTTCTAAATTGGAAGTTTAAATAATTAATAAAACAACTAGGTATAGATCAATAATAACCTAACCAGTTAACATAATAAAGTTAGAACTTGAGGAATTAAATAAACATTAAATATAACGAATAATTAAACATATTAACCTGTTAAATATCATAAATAAGTAACTACATAATTACAGTTTACAAATTTGAGAGACACTGTTAGACCCAATGCTGGGGCATAACACATTTCCTATAGATTTTAGACAACAATGAAGAATACTCTCATTATTATGCTTATGAAAGAACAGTTCAATAAAATATTAAGTATAGATTAAAATTTTATTCTTCGTTACTTTTTAGATAACTGGTAGACAACTGGCAAAAGGTGGCTAACTCCACAAAAAATTATGATAAAAAATTGGATATGTTATCGAACTATGGTATTATGTTCATCACATTCCCATATTTTACATGTTTTTTCTCTTACCAATTTCGATGTGAGTACAGCTTAATAATAAAGCTGTTATTATTATTAGTTGAAATAACAATAATTATAATGTTATATTAATAATATATGATTAATAAATATATTCTAACATCATTCTATATACTTTTAAGTTTTTGTTGTAACTTTATCAAATAGTTGAAAAGCAAAATTCTTGCATACATCAAGGTAATTTTATTCTACGGTACATTTCCGGTCTTAGTAGAGAGTTAAGGATGGAGGTGAAATTTACTCGGGGATGATTAATCGATTGCAGAAGGCCGTTTCTCGCTATCCATTACTGTTTTTAAGCTATAGTGATCAAGGTTAAAACCGGAAATAGTTTATTGCTATCATCTTCAGTTTGAATATCGCCTCCATCAAACGAACTTAACCTCTAGCTTTTGAGTCTCTTCATCGTGACCAAACTTGGTGGTTATTCATCAAGTACTTCTTCGGATATGTTGTCTCCCAGGTGGATGGGTACAGGACAGGGTATGTTGAACAAAACTCCTTCTGTTTTTTTTCCTTGTGTCAGAAATTTGCACTAAAGGATCACAGTTCGTTTTTTTTTTTTTAAATCCAGGCTTTTTAAGTAGAGTAGTCTATGAGAGAGACCTGAATCTAGTTCCGAAAAGGTACCGTATATGTGATGTATTGTCTCGATAAATGTATCAGTTTTCCGGATCGAGACATTTTTCAACTTATACATAACTCATCTGACTGTAAGAACTCTTACTCGTCTCGAATTTCGTCATGAAAACTGAGAAGCTTGTTTCCAAAAGGTAGCATATCCATTTTTTTCAGAATTTGAGATTTTAATGGGAACAGAAAGGTTTGTGGTATTTGTGCATACATATGATAATAATTGTGCCAGAAACCATGTTAAAAAACGATGTTTAGAAACACATTTGTTCCAAAATGTACTATCCAGCAATTATTTGTTTCAAAACATCATTCCATAATATACTGTATCCAGTATTGTCTAATACGCATGTTTTCCTGTTTATGGCAAAATGTACTATATCCAACTAAAACAGCCAAATAGTTCTTTTAGGCTTCTTTTTAAGTATTCTGAGTGGGAAATACGATATTTTTCACTTGTAAATTGTACTGAAAAGATTCGTGCTTTCATTTGACAATATCGCATTTGGCAATGTCACTTCAACATGCAGTAAACATTATTGTTAATATCATTGTTGTTTTCACTCTTATTGGTAGCAGTGCTTGCTTTTAACTGGTTTTGCACGTTAGTTACCGTCAAACATTACACTTTTCGAGTTGTTTTTGTAATACGTTTGTTTTTTGAAGCTAGTTTAATAAACATCATAATGTTATCGAGTGCAGAAAAGGATTATAGTGATCAAAACGCATGGGGCTATTGTGCTGAAACACGATCAGAACATTCACGGAAACGACACAAATAGATTGTGAACTTATATGTATTTATCTCATGTAATAAAAATAATGTCAGAGTTTATTGTTTTAATATACTATTTAGTATGTAAGTGATTTTAAAATCTAATCTTGTATTACCGTGTTCTATAATTTTAGTTTCAAAACATACTATATCCATTCTATTTAGTACCAAAATATACTATATCCACATATAAACTCAAAAGGTACTACTATATCCATAATTTCCAAAATTTTAAATACTCGTATTTTATTAAAAATTATTAAGTACATGTATGCACGTAATTATGTATTAGTAAAATAAATTATAAAATATTCTACCTAAATAAAATCGAAGTACCATTCTACAGCAAAAGTTAATGATCATATTGATTTTTCTATATCCAGAAAAAACTCCCAAGTGTGATATACAGTAGTATATTTTTGAAACAAGCTCCTCAATTCTGTTTCACTTCGTTTCGTTAATGACTTTATTTTGCATTTTGGTTGTTCCAGAGAATGCTTAAAAAATATTAAAAAAGTAGACTCATTCCAAAAACAAGAATATCTTAAATAAGATTTTAATCTGTAAAAAAAAAAAAATCCATGTATGTAGTCAAAAAGCCTGAAAAGGATTTCAGAATAACTTCATACTCGTATATAATACTTATTTTTTCATGTAGCTTGGTGATATTTTTGCTATTATTAATGCTTAATACACTTCCAAAACTTCAAAAATTCCAAAGAATATAGCGAATTAAATGTATACACCATCTTACAAAATGAAAGCTTAGCGGAAATAAGTTATACATTTTAAATAATTTTTTCACTTCACATTTTCGTCCTTAATTTGACTTCTCCCTGAAAGTCAGACACAACATAATTATTGTACAATGTTCAACCGAACTTACCCAACCGAGATCAAACTTGGCATGAAGGTAGACATTGACTTTGCTATAAAAATGTGAAATGTTATGTTGTGTAGGCGTTCGGTTCCAGAGTTACGGCCAGTTGAATTTTTAGTCATATTTTCAAAATGTGCTGGCATTCGGTTTCCAAGTTATGGGCAGATTTTGAGTAATATTTTCTAAAATAAAAGTTAATGCGATTGGGATAAGGCTTAGCATGGTGATAAACGTTGATTTGTTATTCAAACATGTAGAATACTATGTTATTAAATCTTGCAGTTCCCGTGTTATTGGCGGTCAAATTTGGCGTCATATCTTCGATAGCAAAAAGAATGTCAACCGAACTCACCCGATTTGAATCAAACTTATCATAGTGAATTGACCTTTTATGCAACATGTGAAATGATATGGCGTACAGCTTTTGGTTTCGAAGCTATGAACAAGACCCTAAGACAATTCATTGTGTAATAGAAAGCGTAATAAATACTGCTAAAATAGCAATGAAAGCTCTATCTTAAACAGAAAAAAATCAAAGGAAGAACGATTCTTACGAATTTTAGTTGTGCAGAGTGTCCCAAAGGAAATGCAATCCAACCCTTGATCGAGTATATTTTTTGAAGTAAGAATGATAGAGACGTGATTTTTGTGACAAAAGTTAGTGCTATCTATGGAGATAGTTTGAGAATGAAACCAATGGGACGTTGAATTTTAGTAATTGCTTAAATGACCAGCAGTATAATTTTAAAAATTGCAAATTGTTTATAAACAATTGTGAGGAACAGAAAAAGGATTAATCGCAGTAATTCTCAATATAATTATTCAGTATGCATCAATATTTATCGGATGAGACAAAAATTGCATGTTATTTTGGGACGTTGGCAGTTGTAAAGGCTATTTTTTTTACGTATTCAGGAAAAAAAAAACATTTTAAAAATAAAAATTGCATTCTGGCAACAATGTTCCAGCAAAAATACCACGGTAAGTGTAACTCAACCTAGCACATGCTAACGCTAATTTTTGCCACAAAAATCATGTCTCTATCAGTTTTACTTCAAAAAATATACTCGATCAAAGTTTGGGTTACATTTCTTTTGGAATACTCTGTGTGTTATAAAAAACGCAAAATACGCAATAAGGGGAAAGAAATGAGAAAATACCACTATACATTAGAATACATTTGCTCATATTATTTTGACTTTAAAACTAGAAACCCAAGTTTTTTTTTTCTAACATTAATATTCCAGCGCCATTTCACTTCAAATTTCTTGTCTACCATTATAATTTACACACTTGTAAACACTTTTATATGCATACAGAAAAGATTATAGTAGAAAAGAAAAGTTTTTAGCGTTTTATATAAATCTAGTTTTGAAAGGAGACGAAAGTAAAAAAAAAAGAAGAAGAAGAAGAAGAAGATATCAGTGCCATTTCAAGTTTTTCCCGCCATTCTTTCGCATGTATAAATATTTATGACGTAGATCATGGGCTTACCACTTCTCATCCCCACCCCGTTCAAAAAAAAAAGTAAGAATATCACAGTGTGTTCTGTATCAGGTAGTAAAAAGAAGGTGTTCAATATTTGCGGTACGTGCGCGCTTTTCGTGAATATGTATAATTATGCTTGAAAAAAGCACAAGGTAACCCATTGTGTCAAAAGGAATTGAGTATATCATATAGGGTATATATACACACACACACCGATCGTTGAACCTGTTTATATAGGTTTTGGCTTTAATACTTCAGTAACTAAAGAACAGAAGAGAGAGACTTACATATACACACACACACATGCACATACACATTACATATATGCTGAGAGAAGGAAAGAGAGAGAAGTCAAACCAGTTTTTGTGATGTGTGGCATTATATTCCAGTGATAAGTGGCAAGGACGCATGACATCTGATTAAAATAGGGGAAAGTGAAGAGGAATAGGGTCACAAGGCTACAATGGCGTCCAAATAAACCAACTACAGAGAGGAATAGCCCAAAAGAATCTACGGTAGTAGTAGCTATCTCCATCATCTCTTCGTAACGTATTAAATGGTATTCTATTATAATGCTTCCACTGTTTCTGGTCCTCTTATACACTTCATTCCTTCTTCATCTTTAATAGGGTTGGTTCGTTGGTTAAAATCTTTTGTAAGTAAACTCCTCTGCACGTGCTCTCACTATAAAAGAGAACACAGAACGTCTTTTTATGAGTATTAGGCTACTATTAAAAACTTTGAATATGTGACCACTTTCTTTTTCTTTTTTTCTGGTGATGAGATGAACTGTGTTTAAACAACAAAAAATCATAATATAACATCACACTGTCTAACAACTTGTTCTTTCTTTGTAAGTTTGACGCTAGTAGTAAAAGGAAAAAAAAATATTCCTTGATTATTCTTTTGCTTCAATTTATTTATTTATTAGACCTTCAACTTCTTAGACAATTAGTGTCTACATGTCTGTGCTGAAACACACTTCTTGAATTTATTTTACCATTCCTACATACTGTAGAGAAATTACTGTATTTTGCTGTGATTCATTTAGTTACTCTGCTCATGGAATCTTTACTATAAATGGACGTAATCGATACGTGTTGCTGTACTGTTATTTGCAAATAGTTGATATTACTTTTTCAATTAGTTTTTTATCTTTTCTTCTCCTTTCACGTAATTTATCGCTTTCAAAAGTTACTTTGTATTACTCAGTGATTTTTGTCTGTTTACATTATTCGGTTCTGCCTTAGCTTCTTTGTTTTTGTTTTATTAAAAGTTAGAATTGATGGAAAGGTGTCTAAATTTTCCCCGGTGGTTCATGATACATCTCTCTCAAGGCGCTGTCATGTTGTTGGGGAATGATAAATTAATGTTATTTAGAATATTATATCTGGTTAGGGAAGAGGCCAGAAAATGGTTTTATAGTGTGTACTAACCACTTTTGAATCATGAAAGGGAGTTTGTTTATTTGGTTACCTTTGGTGAGAGCCAGCCATGGAGAAGTTAGAGCTAAATTTAGGGAATTCCCAAAATCAAATATAAGAAGTGTAGCCAATCGAAGGAAGAAAGTTCCTTTTATACGTAGAGAGAATTATATTTGTAATGAGAACAGTTCCAAAAATAAAGAATGAGGTTGAGGTGTATTAAGTATGATATACAATATTTGGAAGTTCGATACGTTGTTGCAAGTTTTTGAAAAGAGTTTTTTTTATTAGCATTGTTATTGGTAAACAAGCAGTATATAGATCAGAAGTTATGCATAATTATGATTTGGCTCTTCAGTATTTAAAGGAATGTTTATCTACAGAAGATCTCTCAGCTTCATAAGACTTGTTATGTAGTTTCTGATATAAATATTTGGCAGTGCTTACAAATGGATAATATTGTAGTTAGAAAATTATAGTAATCTTAAATTATATGTTTTACCTATTAACATACGTCTTCCACTAACAACAAAATTTAATTTTAAACTTACAACTATATTTCATATGTCTAATACATCTCTCCTGTGTACTTATGATGGAACACTGCTATTTATAATTATTGGTTTAGCGATACTAAAAAATAATGCAGTGGTTTCAAACTCAGACTACAGGAAAAAAAAAACAGTTTTGAGGTACCGGTACCGGTACCTCGTATCTACACGACAAGTTTTACAGGCTTGTTCCATTTTATTTTGACCATCCCCTATATGAAAAAAAAAACATAACTATTTCTTTCTGTGATTCTCACGCATTCATGCTCTAAGGGATCTTGTAGTTAAATTTTAGTGCAGTGCTTTGATTCAGACAGATACATACAACAAAGGAGAAAGAAAATTGAGTACTTAGTGGGAAAAGTGAGGGGGAGAGAATCGTGGTTGTTAGAAATACACATTAACACCATGTGTATTATGATATTTCGTCGTCTTCGGGCCAGGCGTTCCCATCTCTGTTACGTACAGACTTATTTAATACGTATAGGTCTTGCATAATTACGTAATTTTAAATGTAATTTAAATATTTACATTAAATATTTAAATGTAATTAATAAATTTACATTTTTCAACTTATTTCTCAAATTTCACTCTTAACTAACTAACTAACTTTATGGTCTATCAAATCCGGAGGTTGAATACCGCATTCACAATAGCTCTCTATTAATTGCATCCTATCTTTAATCATCTTCATCCACTATCTACTTTACATTACCATTTCTGCGAGATCCATTTTAATATTGTCATCCCATGTGCGCCTACGTCTTCCTAATGATCTTTTCCTGATTGAGTTTCTAGTTACAATTTTCAAAGTGGTCCTACTTTCATTCTGGCTACATGGCCAGCTCACCTAAGTCTCCTAGACTTAATGGCTCTAACAATGTTAGGTAAACAATATAAATTATACAGTTCCCCGCTGTGAATATGGATGGGAACGAGCGAGTTCGAGTGAGTTTTCACTGAAGCTCGACTCGACTCGAAACAGATATCTTTGAGCTCGACTCGAGAACTCGGCTCGAAAAACTTCCTTCAACTCGACTCGAATTTGACTCAAGGTTCGAGTCGAATCGAGTCAAAATGGGACAAATCGAGCCAAATGCTGTGTGTAGTTTCAAATACTTTCTTCAAGTATCCTATATATACAATATAATTATTATCAATGATACTTACTACTATTACTTCTTCTTCTTCTTCTTCTTCTTATTATTATTATTATTATTATTATTATTATTATTATTATTATTATTATTATTATTATTATTATTATTATTATTATTATTATTATTATTATTACAACACACCGTGCATAAACATGAAAGATAGGCGGTTTGTATCTGAATACTAAAAACTAGTTAATTGCTGACCTCGGCAGTCGTAAAGTCTAGGAGGCAAGGACATCGTTCACGAGGTTTTGTTGTTAAAAGTTATAGGGCGCCGGCCAAACATGTTCAAAACTACTCGGGCCGGGTTTAGGGTTGTTAACGCTCGAGCGGCTCGGCTCACAGCTCATTCACTATCGAGCGGCCCAACAGTTCACCCAACCAAGCCGGCTCGAGCCGGGATTCACATGAGCCGAATCGGTGCCTCATCCCAACAGAGCAGGCTCGAGCTGTTCACTCAGTTGAACCGAGCTGAACCGGTTGACATCACTTCCCGGATTGGGCTTCTACTTGGACTCAAAACTTGGACCGTGCAGGCCTCAACCTTGATGGTAAGAACTATAGTATATACTTGTAGTAGTGCTCACGGCATTTGGGGCTGTATCGTTATAAAAATCTATTGTCGTCTTGTTAATCGACATGAGACGGGATGCGAGCAGTGTCCCATCTCGTGAGTAACACTAAAAATATTCCACATTACTGCTTACACTTCTCATGCCTTTCGCTTTCCGGTCTGATCAAGCCATGATTTCAAAACGAGTTAAAACGAGCTGAACGAGCAAGCCATTTATCAAACTCGACCCGACTCGAAACTCGACCTCAAAACAGTGATTTGGTGCGGAAATCGACTCAAGAAAATTACCTTTGACTCGACTCTAATTCGAGTTTTAGCTCGACTCATGCCCAACCCTAGTTGTAAACTTTCAGAACAAAAGAGTTTGGGCTCTTGCCGGTTTTCAGTCGACATTTTATTTGTTCGTGGATATAATTTGCTTTGTTAATAATATTGAACAGATCTGTAGTAATCGCATCGAGACTATCTTATTTTTTACTAATTTCAACTCTAAGCCATCGGAATAATCTTCAGATTACTTAAAGAAAAATATATGTAATATTGCATCAAAATCTAACTTTTTGTACGTAAACAATTTATTATAAAAAATATTTTATTATTTCATGGACTATACACGCACACTTGCAACTTGATGTTGATTTTAACCCTTTATTGTAGACGAAATTCAATCCCAAATAATAGCCTATTTTCTGAGCTTCAATAAAAACACAGGCCCAAAGTTTAATTAGAATATTCTAATTTAAGAAAGTTTAAAAGACATACAAATACTTTTATTCCTTTTTAGGATTAAGAATGATATTTCTGGCCATTCAACATCTATGATCTTTTGAGCTCGTCACATATGAGAGATCACTTCCCTCGACGATTACACTGCCCGGGGCAGTGGGGAAAGAAGGAAGCAACTTGCGACATTTATGTTGGGTATCATTTATATTCTAAGTCTAATAATTGTGATATGACGAAATTCGGTTAAATAAGTGCATCATCATCTTTCCTTAGCATAGTACGAAAGTGAAAGAAGTCCCCACTTATCGCTCGGTTTTAGTAAAGTGTGTTACGTTAATACCTAGCGATGTCTACGAAAGCTGCACGGCAATGCTCCTGTGCACAGAACCGCTGTTTTCAAAGATGATATTCAACAATGCAGATTCCAACTTCTTCCTCATTCACCTCATTCTTCAGACTTACTCAAAGTGACTTTTTCTTGTTTCAAACTAAAGAAATATTTGCGTGGTTCACGTTACACTGATGATTATGAATTATAGTACTATGTCCAAGACTGGTTTGACGGCTGTGACAAAACTTTTTATTCTGGTGGCATTCGATGTATTGATCGATAAGCTAAGAGGAACATTTATATAGAAACCTGAATAAAAACTTTCAAATATTCATGTACTCTTTATGTGTTAGGCTTAGAACTTATTGAACACTCCTCGTACATCATTCAAAATTGTAATAATAATTATTTTTCGTTATTTGGTTGTTAAATAGTTGAAGTTTAGTAGGTGCTCTTCCTTTATGATCAAAAATATAAAGTAACTTTGCATTAGCTATGAGAAAAAGTTACATTTTGTAGATGCTATCGGATTTTGAATTACAGTAGTGTACTAAAACTAAAAAGAAAATAAAAATAAAAATAAAAGAACGTAGTCTAGAAATTCGGCTCTGAAGTTAGTTGACATTTGAAAACCAATTGCGAAATAAATGGATCATTTGTTATTATAATCATTTCTCAATGTAGTATTTAATATAATATATTTGCTATTATAAGAACATAAACATATATTATTTCATAACTGCTTTCTCAAGATTGAAAAAAAAAAAAACTTTCCTTGACTTATTTTGTGTATACTGTTTATTTCCCATATTTTGCGTCAACATGTCCCCCCCCTCTCTTCCGCCGAAAGGTAGCATATATGCTAATTTACTGCTTATGACAACAATGTTCCTCCTTCTTAGATGTTGAGACACCCATTCGTCGTCACAAAGATTTCCTCTCTGCGGGACACAACATCGTCTTTTGAGATCTTTTGAGAGGATCTTCATAAAATAAATATGGATTAATGTCTTCGCTGGATGTCTTGTGGCCAAAAATACAAGCAAAGTCCTTTGACAAGAGCCTTCAGTGGGGTGCCTGTTCAAAATGTTCACAGATCATCGGCGCATGCGTCAACTTGTCAACATTATCATCTTTTATGGGTCCAATCCTTTGGCTAGAGAAGATCTCTCCTTTATTCAATAGAATTATATGTTAGGTTTATGTGAAGCTGATGTGACAATTGTATGCATAGAATAGAGGGTTCTCAAGAGAGATTTATATTCAAATGTTTATTGAATGTCAAAATACATAGACACAAACGTTCAACCAAAGAAGGTTTACTTACCTAAAGCGGCTTCATTTTATTTATGAACTCAAAATGTAGAATTTTAAGAGGGAGAAGGAGTGCGCCACAGCGGCCGGAAGATTGGTGTTCAATTTAACATGGGATCTCAACCATTTTTTAGGCAAATCAGATTTTCATTTCGTTCTTTCGCAAAAATGTCTCAATAGCTCACTCAATATGATGCATCTCATTTTAAATGTGCAATTTGAACGCTGTGCGTGATATTTTCTTCTTATAAATACAGATAATTATAATCCAAATTCCCATAAGAAAATGATCAAAATTAGAGGGAAAAGTCTTCTGTTTTTTTACAGTAAGGAAAAGAGCTAAAAACTTCGGACTTTTTTGAGAATGGAGTACTACCTTTGTATTTGTGCGCTACTGTACTATTTTTTCGCTGTTCCCAATGACATTCATTACACAATCGATGAGAAATTATATCCTTCATTATTGAATCTACAGAAATCAGAAATCAGGTTTTTTCGTGTTCACGTACTTGGCCGTCTAACTGCTAGATGGCATTATAGTCATTCCTCATCCCACTTTCCTTCTCAGCGGGAGCCAGTCCTTTTGAAAACCTACTTTGAACTTCTTAACAGGGGCGGGAGAAAGGAAGTCGTTGTAAAGAACGGGAACTTCAAACACGAGGAATAGCAAAATTTATGACCTCTTTAGTTGATGGTTTCTGTTTCAGCAGTACAGTGTATTTGTAGATGGTTTCTATGAGAAGAAGTAATTTGTGTTGGTAGCGATAAAGTCAACCTTTCGACAGAGATTTGTGAAGGAGAAGCCGAACCAAAGTCTTCGTTTATCTATTCCAAGAAAGAAATGAAAACTTCCTGCAGGACTGAGAATATACATACAAGAGAAAAAATAAAATACATTATTATAATCTTATTATAATAATCGAGTAGATTAATCCCCGAAATATTCTTTGTTTACCTGTCAAAAAATCAAGAATAATATAAAGCTCTTTCATCAGCTTCCATCGTACAACATACTAAACACAAACATTATATATATGATCCAGGGATATGATCAAGGGATCCAGGGATCCAGGATATGATCAAGGGAGGAGCTAAACCATAGTTTGTCTCTTTATCCAGAGTAAACAGGATTGAAGCCCATTTTATCCAGTGTATACCTGAACGTCAGGGGGGGGGGGGCTATAGCCTCTATAGCCACCTTTGGATCCGCGCCTGTATGTGTATACTGTTTACAGTGCCGGATTTACGTATAAGCTAAACAAGCTATAGCTTAGGGCCCTGCTCTCTTGGGGCCGAAAAATCTAAAGAAAAACTTGATATACATTTCTAAAATATAAGAAAATTAAAAAAATAAAATAAAATGTATATATACGTAGCAACAATGCTTCCTGCTGTGTAGCCTACGTTCATGTAATTAATGGCGCTCCTTCTGCTAGTCTGCTTCCTAAATTATCTCTAGTTTGTTCATTTCTGTATGTAGGGTGCCTATGTTCATCTGGACACATAAAGGACCCCATTACCTTAAACAGCTTGGGACCCCACGAAACCTAAATCCGACTCTGACTATCTATTTATGCATGTTTGCTCCCTCTCTTTTCGAAGCAGTGTTTCTTTGATATTGCTTCAGATTCCGGCAGGTTTTACCAAGGAGGGAAGAGTCCTTATTCATTCCAGGCATTCAAACTAGGGACTGGACTACTTGCTTCCAACATTCTGTCCCCCATGTATCCCGGTCTGAATCAATTGCCTAAAGCCCATAAAACATTCAAATTCAAATGTAAATGTTGTTCATCAGTGTCGACACCGAAATATTTCTCAATCAATGGTAGGGGTGTTTGGTATCCTCAATCTGTCTCCCTCTTATTAGCGGAGAAATACTCTATATTCGGTAGTAATTTTTATTTTTTTTTTTAAAAAAGTGCTGTTTAATGTATCGCATAGGAAACTAAATTTTTATATACCCTAGTAGTATAGAAACGCACCATACGGTACCTTACAAAATAAACATCCTATGCCAAGGATGCAAACATTAACAATAATAATAGAAAAACATACTAATAAACATTTTAAAGACATTCTTTCATTAATCAAGTCGCACTTAAAAGTAGAAAACAATTTTGGTTATGCATGACTAAAAAAAATGGGATGCGCTCTAATATAGGCTTACATACAGTTACTTTATAAATTCTTAAAATGACGCGCCCCATTCTTTTTATTTAGGCTTGCATAAATAAGATTATTTTTAACTTTTTAGTGCGAATTGATTAACAAAAGAATGTCTTTAAAAGGTGTTTTATCATTTTTTTATTCGTTGGACACATTTTCCAAATCCTAAAGTGATATGCAACCAGGGAAATAAGGGCTGGTTAAAGGCTAGTATTTATTTTAGGATAAAATAGTTGAAAATAAAAACATATTAAAATTTGCTTTTAAAATAAATAGATATATTGCAAAGTATAAAAGTAAAAATGAAATATTGTATTGTCGCCGGACTTACGTCGCTCTGTGACAGTTCTTAGTTCTATGACGTCAGGAAATAAGTTCAATGTATACGAACACTTATTCAATGTTTGAAACAAACACCTGTTACGTCCTTGTACACTCATCTCCAAAATGATTGTCGCATATCTATAACTGTCTTCATGTAAGAATATAATGTAATACTGAATTTGCTGGGTACTTTTAATACTGATACAGCTGGGTGATTTAATACTGGTATAATCGGGAAATGTATATATGGTAAATTTCATAGGAAAATATTTATAAATACGAAAATTAGAATGAGTAAATCATAATGTTGCTAAATGGACACGAAAGTTTTATTTTCGTTTTATTGTTCTTATTTACTCCTCTTTTGACATGAAACTTGCATACATGTCTCTGCCGATTGTACACATACTAGCATTATAAGAAATACCGGGTGAATTCGTTATCAAATTATATTCCTACAACAACATATTTATAGACATGCGACAATAATTTTGGACATGAGTGTACCTTCCTGAAGAAGGTGACACATCTTTTAATTCTATTGTTAATGAAGTGGTCTATTTCCCCAAATAAAAACCAATACCAAGCAGAGCATATGCTCCCTCCTGTCCTTCTAAGCCGGTACCCAAGGCTAAATGTAACATTGCGTCCCTTTCCTGTTGTAATAGGAAAAATTCAGGATGGTCAGCTACTGGTATCGATCCCAGGGCCATTCGAATGTGAAGGCGAGACAGAGGGTAAATCTGGTGATCATATTTTGAAAAGAAAATAAAGAAATGGATTCCACTAAAAAAGAGTCACATTGCCAATACATTTCAGATCTTTGTCTGGGTTTTCTGCCTTTCAATTCCAAGTTGTTTTTTTTTTTTTTTTTTTTTAACCACGAAGGCCCAAAATAAATTAGAATATCGACTCTCCCGTTTTTTTTTTTTTTTTTTAATATTTGCATGGTTCTTCATTTTATATCAGACTCTTCCTGCACTATTCCCGCGTTATTTACCATAGGTAGAATCCTTTGAGAAAGAGACAGGCGGCAAGTGCTTTAGTTCTCTATGGTATGTTTGTGACCGTTGTAGATATTTGAGTGGCTGACGGCTGATATCATGTTGGTCCCTCTTACAATATCTCTGTATTTATTTTTTCTTCAGTTCTGTTTCTCTTTTAGCCAAAAGAAAGGAATTTCACTCCTCTGTCCCATTTACATCCGTAACCATCCCCCTCCTGCGCTGCCCAACTTTGACCACATGCAGGGGAAAACGAAGGAAAAGGAGGGGTGCCATTTGCTTTGACGGCATTTCAGCAACAACCCCATCTGTTGCCAAAATAAGGAAACAACTTTGCACTGCGATATCTTCGATTTGTCAAGGTCACTTGACTCCTTGACTCAGATCACAAGGGACTGTTGCGCCAGGAGTTTATATATATATATATATATATATATATATATATATATATATATATATATATATATATATATATATATATATATATATATATATATATATATATATTGGTGTTATTATTTTACCTTACCTCTCAGTAGCGTAAGGACGAATGGGCCTCCCCGCAAAAATGTTAAACGGACCCCCTCTATCCACATCCATGAGTCACGTAAAATTTACAGAGAACAGTTTTGACTTTCTATGTTCTATCTAGTGAGTCGCAACTTGCTCATATGCAAAAAAAATGCACATTATTATTATTATTATTATTATTATTATTATTATTATTATTATTATTATTATTATATTGTGCTATAGTTTTCGTCTATTCTGCTGTACCAACTTCGAGAGTCTCCGACATCCGACATTTTTAATGAGGTGTAGTCGCCCCACTTTTTGTTGTTTGGTTCGATGCTGGTTTCACTGTCCTTTTCCCACCTTTGAAATACATAAGCACGGCAGATCGCGAAAACTCGACAAGTCGCGCTGTTTCCGAAATGAAGCTCCTAGCCATTTACTCACCCTGATATATCGTCGTCCTTCCCCATTCAAGGCACAAGCACCACACTGACTAATCGAGTGAGATTCTTGTCACGTTTGGCGCGCGGTTGTGTTATGCCTTGTAGCTCTTATCTCTGCACAATGATTTCGTTCAAAAAGTAGCGAGTGGTCATAATGTTTTCGCTGGTCAGCATAAGTTTTGTTGGCATTTACTAAATAATCGCTCAGGTGTTACCGTCTTCACAGCTAAAAATGAGATATAGTTGGAACATCACATAATTTTTAACATCCTAACATTATAAAGTTTAACTTCGAAACTGAAATGGGCCTCTTTCTGTTCTGGGCCTCTTAATGTTGCGCCGCAGGCCCTTTAATTGCGCCGCAGCATTCTCTCTACTCAGAAGGATAGGGACAAATAGAAAAGTCAAAATTCATTCTGTCCATTTTTCAAGCATCATACACTTCAGGAAAAAAAAATCATAATACTGATATGTAAGAAAATATTGGTATTGTTTGTTTTCTGTATACAAAGAACCATTTAGGTTTTTTATCTCATATTCTGGTAATAATCGAAAAAAAAAAGAAAAGAGCTTCATGTGATAAACGGACGAAAGAAAATTTGTCAACGCAATGCGAATGAAGTTCTCTACAACCTAATTCACGTTTTTCGTACAAAAACTCTATTCCTACCTGCAAAAAGAAAAGATTTCTGTTACCCGTCAATGGTTGAGATTTTGCCCTGCGGCTGGACAACACGGCTTGTAAAAATAGACTCTGACTGACTGCAGGTGCACGAAGAAAAAAAAACTGTTGGATTCCTCTCCCCGCCCACTTCAATTGTGGATATCCTGGACACATCTGAGCGGTACGATCTTTCAGTTCTTCCCAGTAGAGGTACCAGCAGTGATTGCTAAATGAAAAAGTGAGCATCTGGTGGCGAAAAGGCGAAGTGCTAGGACAAGGGGGTGGGCACAGTAACCTTAAGTCAGTTATATGTTGAATCAAAGTCAATCATGTTATTTATTTATTCTTCTATGTAACAACTCCATGTTTTATAAGAAGCTTGTATGATGCAACTGAGAAAAATGGATGAAGAATTTCCTACATAAGGAAGATTTTGCTTCCGCTTTAAAAGAACACTAAAATCTTCTTATTCTATTCATATGACACATAAAAATGGGAATTTCGTATTAAATTTTTAGACTTTTTTAGGAATTTATATTGAAAATCCTTTAGAAATAACTAAAAAAAAATCATGTAAGAAAATAGTTCATAATTCATATTGTAAATCCCCATACTCATACACATGTAACAGTACTTCTCTTTTAATATATGTTTTTCTTATTCTAAAACAAATTAATGAATAACTTGGATTTATTTTATTAGCTTACAGTACCATAATGCTGTTTTATTCACATGTCTTTGGTGATCTTTTCAATATTGCCAATGAAATCTCAAAGTTTGAATTCTGTGTCATAAAATAATTGTGAGATTGCTTACATTACTATTAAGGATTAGAAAACTAATAAGCCCGAATATTTGTATATGTCACAGAGGTTCAAATTCTGATAAACAGTCTGTTGAGAAAGAGTTTTGAGTGTAGAAAGAACGTGTTTAAAATTGTGAGCCATTATTCAGGAATAAGGTTTTATGTGAATATACTTTGAATTTGGAATAAACACTTGGAGTTTGAATTAAAAGAAAAGTAATACTCAGAAGTATTATAATAATGTTTTTAAGTTGATATTGGGTGAAAATCGGCCAAACATCCTCTTCGAGAAGTTGAAAGGAATCTTAGTGATCCTATGTATATTTTGAGTAAAGAGGAAGCTGAATGAAGTTTAGAGAAACATTTATTACTTACTGTTGGGTTAGGACTACAGTTGTGGTAGTTTCAGTAATCGAATAATTCGTTGGAGTAACATTAGACTACAAGTGGCATAATCGGTAAGCCGTTGATAGAAAATTCTTGGTAAATTATCACAAGCCTTCAATGTATGTTATTATACTGTAACTTTCGAATGAGTTACTGTCTACTTTCGGAAGTTAATTTTGAAGATATTCTTAAGTTATATAAAGGGTACATGAAATTACAATGGTATTTATAGTTGTGAACACATGCATACAGATCATAAGAAAATTGACTTGTGAAGGTACTTGTGTAGTTCTATTTAATAGCCTCTATTAACAATGATACATTACTTGAGCAAACGGTTCTATCAAATTTTGACAGATTTCTTACATTTTCAGGTTAGATTAGCTGAATTTTTACTTCTTTTCCATACGTTGCACAGTTAATTTTAGGCTTGATCATACCATGGGGCTCCAGAAACTTAAGAATTCTATTATCACAGAATTCTTTGTAGAGAAAACAAAACAAAACAAAACAAAACAAGAACATATGTTTGTAATACATTCATCGCAAACGTCCATTACTAACGTACGAATCGAAAATTCCCGCTGTCTGTTTCTACCCAATTTGCACTCTTGTATTTTGCCGTCTTCTATTTCTGTAAATAATTACACATACAATACTTTCACTGCCATTCAAAATTCATTTCAATATGTTGTGCACTGACAGAAATTGCTTATATTCACACTCTAGTTTCTTCACAAAAACTTTTCACATCGTATTTTATCTATAAATTTTCTATTTGGTAGAACCGCCTGCTCGAGTGAACACCACACTGACTGTTTACAAGATTTCTATAGGTCTTTTTGATTGTATCAAGCCATTGAAATCTACAAGAGAGCTAAAACTCACTTACAAAAACAAAATCTACAGTTTCTGTGTTCTTCTACTTGCATACGACAGATATATATCTACTTGAACTGTTTATTAAACATCAATTTCGTAGAAGCGATGGATGAAACTGACTGGGTCAAAGTGATGACCACATCATTTATGAACTAATTTTAATAAAAATGATGTAGCGCACTGTTGTTCTACTTAAAATCAGTTGAAGAGTCGCCTGCAAGGAAAACTTCTTTCTTAACTAAAGTGTCCGTATGGGAGAGATCCAATTCAAATATTTTCTAATTTTATTGTGAGTAGAAAAGTTCAGCCTTGCAGAGGCATGCTTCAATTAAATACAGTATCATAATGTTTTATGTATCAAATTGCATGCAAACCACTAAAATGTGATAATGGAACCATCTTTCAAAGGATGGTTATAGCTGTATTTGCAAAATATGTGATAAAATAGAAATCTCTTATTAATACATTTACACGCATGGAATAATGTTTTGAGTCAGGTTTAGGCTTAGGACGAAAGTGTCACTAAGTTCACACAGGAAAAATGTATTATATTTATGATTCAAATCTACGTTTGATGTAATCTTATGATCAGTATATATCTTTTCTAGAGTCTTGAATGAAAGTTTCCTAGCTGCAGATGCAGTATGTTCTTTCCTATATTTATGAGTGCATTATCAATTTACCGCTACTGTTCTATAAGCCATTGAATACACAATGCACTGCTGAAACAAACTGATTTGATTGTGAATATCACACTGAATGTTACAGCTACAAATCGTGAAAGAAATATAGTATGATAATAATTACAATGCTGGTAATTTGTGCCTGGTCTTTATTCAACCAGGCGGTTATAGAAAAGTTAATTGAATACCGCTAACATTTTCCCACGTTGTAAGTGATTGCACGATACAAAATGCCATTTCCACACATTTGAACCAACGTGTAATTTTCCCCTCGCATCCAGTGGAAGCGGCGTGGATGAAAGAAACGAGGCAGAACCGCGCCAAATTATCCGCACCGCAGGGTGGTCCACGCGCGCGCAAGGAGGATTCGCTCGCCGTTGTCTTCGAGCCGTAGCTAAGTGAAATCCCTTCGCAAGACAAGCCGCGCACTTATTAATCTGAAAATTGTCTTCATACGACTTCCCGCAGGAACAGATTGCTATGTGGTATACTCACTTGTTGCTCGAACTACACAGCACGCACACCAATAAATGTACCACAACCATCATTATGCTTTATATAACAATACAAAGAGTTAAATTTGTCTATAAGTCACGCCTAGCATGAAGCAGTTCTTTTTTCTCCAAATAAGAATAATAATTTGATGTAACAGTATTGAATTGTATGTATCAACGGTGGTCTCTTTCTTTTATACGCATATTCTGTATAGAAGAGTTTGTTGTAATTGTGACCAATTTGGATTTAATTAGTAGCTACCAATTTTAACAACACCCTAAACTTCAGACATATTTAATACATGATAATTGTACAGAGGTGTGGTTATTACTCTCAGATCTTTACATCCATAAAGATGAATATTAAAAGAACGTGGTGACATCATTAGTTCTGAGAAGTAATTTAAAGTAATATCAAAACTACCTGTAATTAACATTATACTTTTATGGTACACATACCTATTAAATATTGTTTAAAAAAAGTTATCATACAGACTGAACTTATGCATATATATTATATATTGAGCAGCTCTGGGAAAACAATGGTATACCATATTTTCTGACTTTTGATTAAACTTTAAAAGAAGATTTAACAACACACCCATGCAATTCAATGTAATGTCGCAAAACAAATAACGCAAAAGATAACAGTAAGAGTGTTAAGACTGTTATCAATTACTTGAACCAAAATTCAAATTTTACGATTTATAATTTATTATCCGTTATATTAACATTGAGTGCTGTGTTAACTAAAGAAAATCACGCTCATTATCTTAAAATATATTCGTAGATTACTAGTACAGCATGTTTTGTTTTACATCTCTTGGTTTACTTGACACTTTATAACACAAGCTTCCTGTAAATGTATGGTTTAATAGTTACAGAATTCATCTTTGCTATGTATAATCTTGGGTTGGATCTCAAACAAGTTAGATTCAAATTCCAATGTCTCGCGTAGTTCGGATCCCATTTTGAGTACATTTCGTTTATTATACTAGTTTGTAAGGTTGTAATGCATTATATAGACATATATGTATATTCTGACTTACATATTGGGCCTAACAGTATAAATAGTTTCAAGTTGGCGCATACGTTCGTGTTTGCAGTGGAGCAAAATGAAACTGCTATAGTTTTAGATATACTGTAATCATAGAAAAAAACATAGATTATGCAAAATAGAAAAAAATTAAACCTCAGAAAACTATCTACTATTATTGAATTAAGCATTACATCTTAGTTTGCCTTTCGTTCAACCTTAATTCGTGTTGTACTGTTATCAGCGCAAAGTAGAAATTTCTTTTATCTCTTTTTTTTTAATATGTGAAAATTTTCTATTTAAATATACGCTACATTACAATTCATATTAAAATGTGTGGCAAGAAAGATTGTCTTCTGTTTCTGAATTGACTCAATTACTCAAATGAATCACCTCAGTTTTTTTTTTTAAATAAGCTTTTAAGATTACCGGCATCATAATTAAGCGAACACTCAAATATTCTGCTTGGTTGATTTAACGTTTTTTCTAACCATCAAAGCTATGTGAAATGTAGGCTGGAGAGTGGAGCGGGAAAGCTGAGATCCAAATTACGTGAGTTCTAACCGGAAATAGAAGCCAGGTCCTAGAACTGTAAACAAGTACATTAATTGCACGCCAAGTAGGAAGGGCCGACGGGACTAAGGTGTCTCAGAGGCACTAATATTAATATTCTACTTCAGATAGGGTGATCTGTCTTTTTATTGAATAATAATAACAATAATAATAATCATTATTCAGATTCTTCCTTTTTTTGAAGATGTCATATTGTTAAGACTAAGAATTATACTTTAGAAAGAAAATTAGTACATATAGGCCAATATGGATATAGATTTCCTCGAAAAGCACGAAAAACAATCGATTTTGCAATGTATCATTTAAATAATAGTTTCCTTATTACTTAAAAGTGAAGTTTCTTACTACTTATTGCTTAAAAAAAATACTGGATTAAATATGTGTTAATATGTAAATATTGGGTGAAAAAACACGTTAATCAGAGTAGAATGATTATGCAGCATACAGTATGTAATTATTCTATACAATTTGTTAAAATGTTAATGTTTTCGCGAAATTATAAAATGTACCCCCTAGGTAAAATTACAGTCATTATGATTTAGTCGGTAATACTTATAAATACGTAGTAACAGAACAGTACGGTTTCGATTCTTGATTAAGGGATATTCTCCTGATTTACCCTGTTTCAAGTGTGGCGTAGGAGACCCCCAATCTCTATGAAATGAACACCTGGAGAAAACAAATGGTAAAGGCACTCAGGTGTGGTCCTAACCTAATCAGTTCTGTTAAAACCGAGGTCATGGAAGTATACAGCCGTACTGTTTGGGCCTGGTTCAAATGGAGATTATATTTGTACCTTCTACTTTCATAGAAGTAACGTTTTTCATCGTTTATCTCTTCTGAACTACAATTACCGAATTGAAGATAAGCATCAGGAATACTGTTCCTTATTTTATGGAGTAGAAAAATCTGTTTTAGAATGAAGTAATAATAATTTAATTTTTCTTTAAATTTTTAGTTTGGCAGAAATGAAGTTCCTGTTTGAAATTCTACAACCATGAAAATAAGTTTAAATTACAGGAAAAAAAAAATTGGATTTAACTTGAAAAGTGTTACAAAACAGGGTTACTTAGGAGCAAACACCACCAATATTTTAGCATAAGCGTTTTAAACTTGTCCTAAGCTGTCTGGCAAAATTACGTTCGGAGTTTCAAAACTTATTTGCTTTACAAAATGAGGTTTCGGAATACATTGGCAATATGCTCTTTCACTAATTAAAGTGACTAGAAAGAGAACACATTTGCTGTACAATGTATTATATCCCAACTCATAACTGTGACCTGTTTAAAATACTTTCTATATGACACGTGACCGGATGTGATATTTGCTCTACTTCCTTCTCCCGTGTATATTGCACTACGTCTATGGCTATCCAAGAGCAATTGTTCCACCATCTTATATGTAACGTAACAGTTCACGAATAAAGATAACTTGATTAATTTTTTGTCAATATTCGAGACGAGACTGAGACTTTCAAGACTGGACTAGTCTAGTCTCGGCATCGTCTCGAATTACAAGTGTCTGTCTCGATCGATGACTAGGTTCGGTCTAGTGTCTGTCTCGAAATTTCGGGAAGAGACGAAACTAATATCGATCTCGGTACCATCCATAACTGAGGCTAAGTGAGATTGGAGTTGATGAAATGGATGATAATGGTGGAATAACAAAAGTGGAAGGAAACGGGAGAAACTCGAGAAAACCTAAGTATTTAGTGGAAGCTTGGATCGAACCAGTTATCCCATGCACCAGAGGTGAGTGCTCTACCAATGAGGCATCACGATCCCCCGATTGTGCCAACGTATTAAATGATTTCAACTTTAATGAGTATTGAAGACATTTAAAGGACAAAATTTTGAAAATGACGCTAATTTTATCACATACTTTCACTGGAACGTAAGTATCTTTAAAATTGTTGAAGTCTCAGTATTAACTCGACTGAAACACACCCACACATAAAACGGTTAAACATAATGAGAGGAAACACAAACCATGAAAGTGATTTAGTCTTTTCAAACCCTTGTCACCTTATCAGTCTTGTATTTACGGTCTCCTACACCTTCCTTTCTGCTATATTTATCTTCTGTACTGAGTCATAACAATTTCAACAGAACAAACAATAGCCGACCTTACTTCAAATTTACTTATCTTGAAGGACGATATAGCAGTAGAAGATACTACCTTACATAATTGTGTTCTAAGCACCAATGCCAATAATCTGGAAAGGGAAAGACTGAAGTTTGTTAATACTTATGCATTGTTTCACTTTATAGTATTTCTACTCTGTTATTACAGAACATAACCTTGACTCCAGCGACAAGTTCATCTAAATAAATTTGAAGTAGTATCTTATGAATTATGTGTAGTGAAAGAGATACTGGCGACAATTTTCTTTATATATAGGGAGGTTTAGATAAAACGTCCAGTGATTCTAAACCACAAAGTGTTGAAGATAAAGAGATGATACAAAATCTGAGACAGGAAAATGTCATAGGGCGCATGGATTGGAGAGGACTTTTTTCTCTCAGGGTCTCCTATTATGGAATATTGGGGGATCACTAGAAAATATTAAACAGGAAGATATGTCATGTGATAAATCGCGAAGGAACAAACTCATAAAAGAAAGATCATGTAGAAAACTTTTCTTCTTGTGGGGCACCGTTTCTGAAACGAACACCATTTAATTCTGAGTTTTTCCAAACTCAGAAAAAACGTCCAATGCTTATAAATAACAAACTTTTAAAGATAAAAAAAAAGATAAAACAAAATTTGAGATAGGGAAATGGTGTACGGTGCATTGAATTGAGGGTACTGTTTTTCCCCAAAAAGCCAGTATCATGGATAGTGAGAGTCACTGAAAGTTCTAAATGGGGAGATATATGCAAACAACATGTAACAAAATCCTGTATATAAACGAGAGTAAGTCAAAAATTATCCGCAATTATGACATAACTATTCTTACATTGTTCATTACTGACCTATGTCCCCGTTCATTTTATTCTTATGCTGTTGTGATCATGCTATGAAACTTTGATCCTAATCCCTCCATTTGTCTTCCTTTTGTTGCAGATAGGTCATGGCCGCTTCATTGGAAGTTAGCGTCAAAGAGGAACAACGAGCAGTGATCCGGTTTTAGTGGTCGGAAAGTGTATCAGGGGCAGCAATCCATCAAAGATTTTCTGCATAATACTGGAATAGTGTCTTGCCGCAAGGGAGTGTCTAGGAATGGATTGAAAAATTCAAAAATGGTCACACAAGTGTTATGCACGAGGAAGGAGCCTGACAACCATCTACAATATATATTAATGTTTCAGATCATTCTACAAGTAGATCACTTCACATTATTCTTATTTTGTTGTTCTTGTTCCTTACATGAGTGTATCACTGTTAAGAATAAATGTGTCATAATTAGGAGAAGGAAAATAATATTAAATACAATCTGGTACTTAACAGTGTACGTAATTTTGTATAAACAGTATAAAATAAATTTTAAAATCCGTTCCAGCAAAACATAAACCATCAATTTTTATTGGCAACAAAGGACATATTTCATCATCATAAAAATTATTTCGATTAATTTTCCCCAAGATTACGCATGAATATCTATACACACATATATCACTTTGTTCAGCTCAGAGATGTTAAGATTGGCATATAGCATTTCTCATCTTTGGACATTGTTTCGTTATACTCTGATAACATTAAGACATTTGGCAATTCTTACAGAATTACTAGATTTGTTATTTACTTGTTCATTCTCTAGTTGAAATCACTAATAATGTTTCTATACAGCTATTCAAATCACTTCATTGTTTTAACGGTTTTGTTGCATCTGTTTTTGGTATTTAAACCGACGAAACAAGAAACAAATACTATTCAACTTTTAATCACATATACATATCAATACATAAATAAATACTTTCTAATATATATTAATAATAAGCAAAAAAGGAGATATAATGTAGCACTAGTTGTTATTTAAGTCCATAGTAAGGATGATGTTAACTACATAATGAAACAGTATTACACTAATTTTGATAAATCTCTATATTTTATGTGCAACTGTAACATTAGAGAAACAAAACTAAAGACTAAAGATTTTAATGAATGGATGCAAGACTAGCTAGTGATGTTTAACTGACAAATAAACAACTATGTGCCAAGTTCACATGCTAAAACCTAGCAATACACTAATGATTACGTGATTGGTAGTTATACTACGAGTATTGACGTAATACTTGATTAGTGAAAATTAATATTAGTATAGGAATATAAGGGTAACACATCGCACTTTGGACATTCATGTTCTATATTAAAGTACGAAGTCACTAGTATGATACAATGACAATATTTTTGGATATAGGTATTCTGTATATTTCTACTACGTTATAAATATCGTAATGATACAGTGCAAAAATGCAGAATGTTTATGATTTTAAAAGTTAAGAGAACAACTTAGTTTAATACACCAGACAAGATAGCGAAAGGATTAGAGAAAACTGATGTAATAATGTTTAGTTTTATTTTTCATCGAATTATTACAAACGTAAACGAATAGTCATGTTATCATACGTCCAACTTATATTAAAATATGTAATTAAAACCCATTAGATCTGAATATCATAGATTTATACTAAAAGTTAAATCATGTATCATAAAAATCTTGTTTGATGGTACGAAGTTCTAATGCTTTAAATATAATGTAACGTTCCGACCCGTAATCCTATTTTTTCGAGGTTACTTTTTGCTTTTCCTATGATTTTAAGATCGTAATTACCATTTAAAATCATTTAATTACTATGTTGTTATCTACTTAATTCAGGTCTTGTCTATAGTTTAAATTGTTTCTTTATGTTTTTATTCATTCTGTGGATTTAACTTAGCTAGAACAAAATCTAAAGTTGCCTGTCTGCTTTTCAAGATCAGGAAGGGTTTCATCATATCTCTCTTCTCCCCTATTGCTGTAGCGCAGGAGATGACGAGATGAATATAACTTCCTGATCTGTTAGTATCCGTACACTGCAAGAATATCCAACCCTTGTGTCTTATCTGAAAGTCATGTGTAACTTCTGAATAATTTTATTGTTCTCTGTTTAAACCCAGATGTTGCTAGAACTTTCTAGACGCATAATTAAAGTTTTGTCGCCACTGTTGACATTTCTAGGTACTAAAACTGTTCATTTTTGACACTATGTAATTTAAGTGCCTAATGCACATTTGTGTTATTGGTATCATTGTGCAACTGGTAAAATCCTGATAAAACATGATTTGGTCTGTATTATCAAATTAACCTTTAACTTTTAATTGGAATATTGTGTGATAGATTACTCTCAAGCCTGATACTATTTAAATTGTAGCGCATGCTTGAATAGTTTAGTTAACACCCTAATAGTCGTTTAGATAATTTGCATCCAATCTAAACATGACAAATAGTTTTATTGCACATGAGTGACTTTATTTCAGAAAAAAAACACCGTTTTAGTAGTGATGAACAAATGCAAGACCAAGACCAAGGCCCGAGTGATCTTGGTCTTGGTCTTGGTCTTGCACACTCAGTCTTTGTCTGGGTCTTAGTCTTGCTTGCAAGAGTCTTACAGTCTTGCTTTTAAGAAATCTTATGCTTCTCATAAGTAAACTTTACTCTGGATATAAGGGATAATAAATTCTACAATGCTCCAATACTTACGGAAATACAGTTTATGTTTCTAAATGTAATATAGTTTGCATTTGTATAAGTGATGATAGCATAAAACATAGGCGATGACCTTTATTTTTTTCAATGAGTGTCCACGCTTCACTACTTATAAAATAATCACAAGATTTGTAATCTTTTTAAATTTTTTAACAGATCCAATACTCCACTGGTTCCCAAACTGGGGAGGCTGCCCCTGAGACGCATGAAATAAAATCAAGACGGCACAGATCACTGAAATACCATGAATTGCAAAAATTATTTTTACATCCTAAAGACGTCAGGTTTCCTTCTTTTCAACCAAGATTTGCTAATCTTTGTATTGAACAAACTTCCAATTAAATATTGAGGTCTTGTTTTACTGATTCCAATATGTACTCTATGGGGCAGAAACATGGACATTATGCAAAAGCAATGAAAAAATTGGAGGCTTTGAAAACGTGGGTATGAAGAAAAAGGAGAGAATTAGCTGGGTTAAACGGAAAACGAATGAGAAGTTGATAGAAATAGTAAGAGTACGGGAGAAAAAAAGAATTTTGGATGTAATTAAGAGAAAGAGGAACTGGTTGAGACATTGGCTGAGAAGGAACTGTATTACGAGGGACATGCTAGAGGGTATGGTGGATGGTAAGAGAGGGAGAGGCGAAGGAGGCTGTAGTTGAAGGAAGGTATTAAAACAGAAAATTGCTATGTCAAGACGAAGAGACTAGCTGAGGACTACCTTACATCGAAGCTTCTCAGTTGCAGCAAGTGACCTGCCAATAATGGCAGAATAGCTATGATGATGATGATGATATGTTTAGCAATGTTGTCCAAAAAGAGAAAAAATAAAATAATATTGATTATAATCAAACCAGGTTTAAAGAAATCCGCAATATTTCGAGTTTGCTGCTCCTTTAATGGAAATGTTCTTATGCGCTTCGTTCATATGCACTGATAAAAGATGTTTTTCAGTCCTGAAGTGTTTCTGTTTTCAGTTTTATTGCCACTTTATTCTTTGGATTTTTGCATAGTTTGCATAATCCCTTGAGATACTTCCCTCAGTAACTTCGAAGTACGCATGCAATTTATTTTTTGCGCTCGCCGCTTGCGTTTATTATTTTGCAAATTTCTTCTTACTGGACGTTTGTAGCGCTTCGTCAGCAGACTGCCTGAGACAAAGCAACAAATTCTTTTTTTTGCTATGTTTATCCCAGGACGACCCGACAAACTTTACCAGTTCGAAGGTCGAAAGTGTAAATTTCCACCAGATAATACACTTCTAGAATAGTGTCTGATTTCCCGATAAGTAATCCTGATTGTTTCAAACGCAGGAATGCATCGTAATCCAGCACCAATGACACATTTTTGTGTGTGCAATACGCTTTGATTAGAATGACACCTGTGTGGCTTGAAAACGAGTAATAACTATAGGAAAAGCGAACAACCGATTCAGAAAACGACATAGTGTAGATATATGCTACATGGGTAGATCGACTCACACGGATTGCACATGGGTAGATTGACACACACGGATTACTGGGAACTGGGAACACATTCACTCCAGCGGCACTTTTACTGAAGCTAAGAAATTCAAGTGTTTCACATTCTATAAAAAAAAAATCAAGTAGTACCGGTACTTGTGCAAGACTCTTGCGCAAGAGTCTTGGTCTTGCAGATATGGTCTTGGTCTTGGTCTTGGTCTTGAATGCAAAACTCTTGCAAAAACTGCAAGACCAAGACTCTTGCTCATCACTACTTTTTAGTACACGCCCAAGTTAGTGACATGTGCTCAAATTTCACTGAATACAAAACGACTCTCTAGGCCTGTTTTGTGGGAGAAAATCAACGTTATTTCCTGTCGACCCTCTTAGGGGGCTCAGGCCCACTCTCTCTTTCTGGGCGGGGGATTCTGTTCTTCGCCCGTCGGACTTCTGCATTTCTTCTCCGACTTTGTCAAGAGTCATTGAGAGAAGAAAATTAGTAAGTGTATCAGTGTGTGTCTTTACATTGCTCCAAAAATTAGAACTGCTACCATCTCCGTTCTTCCCCAAGTGGACATTCGTTGTGTGTGTGTGTGCATACCTTGTACGAACTATCATATTGCGCTGAACTTTGTCGTTAGTGAAAACTCGTCACGCAAGCACTTAAATTTCTATTCTTTCATTGAACTGATATCATTTTTCCTTCAAGTTTCATTACATTCTTGACCATACAGATTTCACACATACGCCACTACAAACTCAGGCGTCATCTAATATTGCCTCTTCTGTTCGAAAGATTAAGTTATTAAAAACTAATCTGCGCTGTACCTAAGAAACACCTAATAAAAACTCATACTACTTTTAAACTCGGCGTTCCAGTCATTTTAACGAATGCCAAAGCCTCCCAAGTTATTACCTCACTTACTCCAACTTCTTTTATAAGTTATCTCCGAAGATTGCCACTCGTTGATATCGTTATACCACGAAAGGTGTTTTATTAATGTTTGAACTCCTTGTGAACTTCAACTTAGTTCACGCGTGCTAAAGACTTGGCGCTTCACTGATTTTTGTGTTTGAGAAGCTGTGTGAACTATCACCATCTTGTGCCCTGAGAATCAAGTTCCATCCCGACATTCACCAGTGGAAACTCCCGTTGGAGAGAGGACTTCGATCTCTAAAAGAATTGGCAGCGTCTACCAGATCTACCACCCGGATCTAGTTAGACTTCGCTTTTGGAACATCGACTCTCCATGAAACATTTAATACCGGCACGCCACGATCAACTTCATCTTCTCAGAAGAACAAGACGAACGAGGTCACCTGAAATTGTTCTTCATTCTCCGCATGTTTTTATTTGTGAGGTGAGTGATTTAATTTGTTTATGTGAATTGGAATTTTGGTTTTGACTCTCAGAATCACGTGCCCTTTTGTGCGCCCAATATCTGCATTCTATAATTATTCTTACTTAAAGTGATTCTAGCAACTTGGGTTCTTAGCGATAAATATCTTTCCCGGTCTATTGTTTTATTTGACCATTATCACTAGGCTAATTTATTTCATGCCGTTGATTGATTGACTAATAATAATCAGAGCCTGACTCTCTCTCTTAATTTATATTTTGTGGTTTGAGTAACCATATCACTAACTTAGCCTTTTCAATGTATTAGTTTTGACCTAATTAATATTGACCTAAGTAGGAAGTGCCTGATCGCTTGTTGTTAAGCCAAGCTGTAGTCCCACTACAAATGTTTATTTCTTCGCACTAGCTTTTATTGTTATTTTGTCCTAGTGGTCAGATTAGGCTCTTTCCTGTTGGGCTTCACGCTAACTGGTAAACCCCTGTGAGACGCCACTTCTACACTGCGTTCTGGCATATATTTGTGGGTCGATCGTAAATCAATGCTTCTCATTAAAATTGCATTATTGTCTTAATGATTAATTATTTTATTGATATTGTCATAAGTAGGCACTTATAAGTGTCCTGTTCTCTTCCTTTACAAAACTGCCTCCCCTATGTTGTCAGCAGTTGTTCGAACAGGACTGACCATCTCTCCATTTTAAGGAATTCAGTGTCAAGCTGAAAGATAGCTACTGCCATTTAAGTTTACCTGTCAGGCGATCCTTATAAGTAAGTGGTATTCAAACAATATTTTCATGATTTTTACTTAATTACACTTTCGGATTAATTTAGGCAAGATACGGTAGAGATATGTGTCACTGATAATTCTAAATGTCCTTGACTTCGGTGGGTTCGTTCCATAGGTGGCCACAGCGGTTTTTTGGGATCCTGTCGCCGGCCATGACAATAATCTTCTTCAATAAATAAACAATGTAAAAAAATTGCTGCTTTCAGTCCAAAAGCCTTATTTAAGCTTTCAACTACAATGAAAAATATTTTTATCTCTGTAGTTTGTGTAGTCTTCACTCTGTTATTTGTCAACTGTGAACATGAAGCTCAATCTTATGCTGCATCTTGCAAGCATGATCTAAATGTAGAACGTTACACAAAATTGAACATTACTCAGATTTGTTTCTTCTAAATGATTTTGCAACATTAATTGCAAATCGTTCACCTTTGATATGTAAAATATCTTGTTACATCCAATGAAAATACACATAAAATGCAGAAATTCTGTAGGGTCTATTTAATAAATAAATAAAAAGTAATCATTTATTTCCCTATTGAAGAAAAAAATATTATTCCATTGATTTTCTAGTGAATCTTTATCATAAGTACACATTACATTTACAACATGCGTCTTCAAGGTCCTCATTATTTACTTTTTCTTTCTTTCTTTTCTTTTTTTTTACCTCAAAGTAACATATGACAAATTTGTTCCATGCACAGGAGTATTTTTGATCTAAATAGCAGTTAGTATTTTTTTTTAATTAACTAAGTTCAAAATCTAACTTGGATGGTCCATAACTCAAAAAGTAAATTCCTACAAGTAATATTAAGTATGCATACTAAGTATGTCATGGTTTTCCACCATACTAAGTTTGATCAAAATCGGAAGAGTTTCATTCGTCATATAGAGAAATTTGTGAACATTTAACTATAGCTCCTTAACTTCAACTATAGCTCCTTAACTCGAGAATCAAATGACTATAGACTATAACATTTCATGACTATACCAATTCCGTGCAGGTCTACTAAAATGCTAAGTTTAACCAAGATGGAATGTTTCATCAATGT
Organism: Thermobia domestica; assembly: GCF_964235325.1. Taxonomy (NCBI): domain Eukaryota; kingdom Metazoa; phylum Arthropoda; class Insecta; order Zygentoma; family Lepismatidae; genus Thermobia; species Thermobia domestica. The sequence continues at coordinate 163,338,901 of NC_137462.1, read as the reverse complement.
CACGGAGATATTTGCGAAACTGTAACAAACTCCAAACCCCTATAACTCCAGAACTAAGAGCCTGCGCAACATTAAAAAAAAATCATTTGTGTACCAAACTTGTTAAGATCTACCATAATCCTAAATTTGATCAAGATTGGATGAGTTTTATGGGTCCAAAATTATTGTCGCGTGTCTATAAATATGTTGTAGGAATATAATTTAATAACGAATTCGCCCAGTATTTCTTATAATGTTAGTATGTGTACAATCGGCAACGACATGTATGTGGCAAATTTCATGTCAAAAGAGCAGTAAATAAGAACAACAAAACGAAAATAGAACTTTCTTGTCCATTTAGCAACATTTTGTTTTACTTATTCAAATTATCGTATTTATAATTCTTTTCCTATGAAATTTACTACAAATATACATTTCCTGACTATATACATAGTGTCAGTGTTAAAAGTACCCTGCAAAATCATGATCAAATTATGTTCTTACAGGAAGATAATTATAGATAAGCGACAATCATTTTGGACATGAGTGTACTCTCCTTATGATATTGATTTTTTAAAGAAAAATGAAATGAAGGACTGAAAGCTTGTTAGTCGCAACAATAGCTATTTTGCTAATTCTCACTCACATCTACCATCAATCTAGTCCTTCATACTCACACTCACTGGCTCTCATTTTCGAATATCATTGATTGTTTTACCTTAAGTTCAAAAAGAAAATAAGAAAACATATGGAAATAATTCAAGTGTTAAAATGTTATCAAATGTCTAAGTCGTTTATCCTAACTGGGTTTCCATATGTTCTCATCTACTTTCTGACGAATTCCAAACAGTATTTGATTGTGTTTGAAGCACTGGATTATCTATGTCTTGAAATTAGTTTTCAATGTCTACTTAATTCTATATAATATACTACGAATCTAGAATATTTTGTGTAGTTAATTTAGTACAACAATATACATTTTTCTGTTTCGAAATCTAGAAAGACTAGTTATGTAAAGTACAAAAATTACAGACATATATGCCTTATTAATTCCTTAATCTCATCATTCAAATTTCTTGTACTGTACTAAACCTACGGACGGACATCAGAAGATTGTCGATAGTTTGTTGCACAATATGGAAGACAAAGATGATTAAAAGGGGAAAAAAGCCCGTCATTTCCTTATTGTATTCTTAAGTAGGCTAATAATTACATAGTATTAATAACTACAATAATTAATGTTCTTGCGGCTTCAATCCAGAAAAAGAAAGACATAGAGCCCACACCTCTTTAGCGATTCATAATGACCAATTACAAAAGACAATTTCACCTGCCTGGATTCTATAATTATTAGGCAGAAGAAATCCATTAACGATCCGTGTAATTGGCATACGTATAATGTGGAAAGCTTTTGCTGTGAAACCAACTATTCATTCCCTCTATATAAGACACAAAAAAATTGTATATATTATATATTAATATAAATTAACTGCATAATTATTATTTGCCTAATTGGCAAGGAATAAAGTAGTCTGATGGTGATCTAGAAGTAATCAATGAGTTTTTATTTCACGCTAAGCTGTTTTACTAAGTCATTAACCTTTAAATTAGATAATGCTTTGTTTTCTCTCAGGAAAGACTCTTTTTTAAAAAAAGAATCCTCTTTGCGAAGGAGATGACCGGCTGTCTCTGTCATTATTAAATTCCACGTAATATCAGTAGTGAAAGTAAAGGGTAAAACACGAATCTTTACTTTATTCAAAATATTTATAGAAGAAAAAAAGCAAGTAGCTCATTTTCAAAATTTAATCCCTCCGTCTATAGAAATTTTCCGAGACGCGTCATATATTGAAGAACGCACCTGGATCATTAAAATAGTCTATTATTATCATGTTATAGTATAAACTAACTAACTAACCCTACAACCCGTGGGACACGGAGGTTCAATGCCACATTCACAAAAGCTCTCCATTGACCTCTATTCTTAGTTCACTGAATAAAGTTTCTGCTTTGTATTCCTATTTCTGCGAGATTCATCTTTACCCTGTTCTTCCATTTACGTCTAGGTCTTCCTAAATGGTCTTTCTCCGGTTGGGTTTCCAGTTACAACTTTAAAAACATTTCTATTTTCTTCCATTCTGACTACAAGACCTGCCTATCTGAGACTCCTAAACTTGATAATAATGTTTGGTAAACGATATAAATTATCGTTCCTTGTTATAAAGTTTCTTCCATTATTCCCCATTCTTGTCCCTTTTAGGTTCAAATATTTGCCTCAGCATTCTATTTTCAAATACTTTTTGTCTGCGTTCTTCCCTCAAAGTAAGTGGCCATCTTTCGTAACCACTCAGGACAACAGGCATAATTATCGTTCTATATTTTTTAAGCTATTTTTTTGGGGGGGGGGGTCAGAATTCGCAAAGATAAGAGTTTGGACTGAATTATAACACGAATTCCCGGGTTCAAGTCGACAAACAACGAAAGAAGGAAAAAAGCTTCTAGTATCGTGCCAAGTTCGCGTGTGTATTGTGTGTGCATCATGATTCCCAACGTAAACTGGAAGGCTTCCATGCCAAGTTTTCAGTAACGCAGATTCAAAAACCATGCATGGAAAATGGATGTGAATTAGGTCAATGACCATCAAGAACATAATTAATCGACATAAACACCATAACGTTCCAGTACTTCGTTCACCCAGTAAGAAGAGCAGAGAGCGACCGTGTATTGGGCTGACTCCATTTATAGCTCGCAAGTGGCCCCGAATGGCTCTACAGGAAAGCTCTGTTACATAACGTGCAATGTAAGACGATTGCACATGTCATAGTCAACTCTGAACCGCAACCTATGTGACAAATTAAAGCTCCGGATGGTATTTAAAAGTAGTAGACATGTCCTTACTGTAACTCACTGTAGGTGCCTCTACGAACGCTATCTATTCGATTAAAGGTTGAAGTTAGTTGTCACGCTCGATGAAGCATAGATTTTGAGTCGTAATGTACGTCTCACCAGACGTAGAAAACGGTCCTGACTTCATCCGTCAGTGCCAAGCAAGTTTCTAGAAGAGATGTCTGGTTATCGAGGTATGCTGCTATGAAGTCAAGTTAACGACAACAGGTGTCTAAACACTGCAAAATCAACTTCGCATTTTATCAGCAACCTATCCTCACGTCAATTTATACAAAAGATCTGTCCCGCTTGCGTGGAGCTGCATGGAGCTTGCATGTCCGTGTGCATATGGATAAATCTCATCACATACATCCCATTCTACACGGAGATCTCTGCAACAGATGGTGGCAGATACAGGCATCCAAGATATTCTCTTACATGACATACTAGTGAAGTTAGCTGATGCTAGTTTCATGGATTTTTGCGCGTTTGACATATTGAAATGACCACTTGCACCTCGTCGTGTCATCATTGTCTCTGACTTCTGGAAAGCCTAAAAGGAAGATAGGTTCACGATTCCCGTTCCTGTACTTTAACGGAGCCTCCTACAATGGAAGTTGCAATGCAGGGCTATTGCCAAGACAGATGGTGCTCACATCGAGGGTAACTGATGGTGATCCTGTTGTTTTCTCTAAGGTAGGTGAGACGCCAAAGTCGGACACATATACACGAATCAACCTTTTGTATACCTGGACATTCAGAGGGATATTTCTGATGTCAAATACAACCGAAAATCATATACCAAAACATTTTAAAGATAAGTCAAACATGTTTTTATTACAGCAGCATCTTCTTCCACGGATAAGTTACATACACAGTAAATTTTAGTACACATTTATTTTCTCTGTTTCATCAAAGCTGCCTATGATAGAAAAAAAAATACAAACAGCTCTGAAATCAGCGTTGAAAATAAATATTAGATCCACCTAATGGAGTTCTTGAGACACACAAAAAGTTTGTTTTTGTTGGAGAGTGTAATAATTTTAGCTTTCAAAAAAATCACATTTCTTTACACTAATATTTTTGGAAGTTTTCTATCTGATGCTAAGGAAATTTTGTGTATTTATATTGCTCGGATTTTCTACCAAATGTAGTTTTGCCTGTTTTCTCTTCCCTCCTAATTTAGTGCATTTCTGGTCCAACCATGGTTTGTTCCTGTGTATTTCTGTATGCCCTTCCTTTTTTTGGTAGAATTTTAATGCTGTTTATCTCTAATTTAAATCCAAGTATCGTCAACATTAGTAGGTTCGGAACGTTCTAAAACCGAGAATCAATTGGATACTTCAATTTGGTATTTCCCGCTCGCCTGACCCTCCTTTAATTTCTTTAAATTAAACATATCCCTATTTAGATGATGAATAGTATCTTTTTAGAATAACAGTGGCCCCGCGTAGCGTAGTCGCTAACGCTCTCGCCCTCGGTGCGAGCGGTCCCGGGTTCGATTCCCGGTGGGGTCACTCGGTCGAAAAAGTGTAACACGCTTTTTCAGGCCAGCCACCCTGAATGAGGTTTTCCTGGGTTTTCCTCATTCACACCAGGCAAATGCCGGCGTGGTACCTAACTTATAGGTCCCAGGCCGCTTCCTTCCTTCCCCAATCCTTTCTTCCTCCCATTTCCCCGGATTGTGTGCTCGTCGAGGGACGTCATCCCTCAAATCGTGAAGGGCTAAATGGCCTTAGATGCCGAAAGCCCAGAAATCTAAATCCCCCCCCTTTTTAGAATAACAATCTTTCTTTTGTAAGCGTCACTACCAAGTAGTGGTCAGTACCACAGCCAGCTCCTCTAAACGACCGAATATCAATTATGCTACTAATACGTAATCAATTTAATTATGTGTTCTTTCAGTTGATGAGATCCAAGTGTATTTATGAATGTATCGATGCTTGAAGATTGTACCCTTCACGAGTCTAACACTTGTTATCATTACTTGATGCAGAGCTTCGTTTTCTATAATCGATTTGTAAGTTTCCTTTCGTCCTATCTTTGCATTGAAATCGCCCAATAGAATTTTCATGTGATATCGCTGGAATTGGTCTACTTCTTTGTAAAATTTATCCATGATATTGTCATTCTGATCTTCTGTACATATAGAACAATAATTTCGAACTACTGACCCTTAAGAGTAATAAAGAAAGTTTATTATTATAATATTCAACACGTTCAATTGCTGATGTTATTCGTTTGTAAATTAAAAATATCATGATATATTATACTGATAAATTCCACAATATTGTTGATATCTCACGGAGTTTCCAAGGAAATTGAGAAAAAATACTGCCTTTATCAACATAAAACTTGATGCTATAGGAGATTCATGCTACTTGTTGAAGTGAAATAAATATCGAATTATACTCTAATTAAGCTCTTCATTATCACACTACCAAAAGGACTGTACATAGTATGGTTATCAAGATACAATATAAAATTACCATTAGAAGTAGATTCTTATCAGAAGATTTTGGAGAAAATTGGAAATAAAAAGGGACATAAATAAAAAGGAAAATTGGACATAAATATGGCCTTATACGCAGCATAGTTATAGCAATTAGCATAGGGATAGTTATCATAACTTTGATAAGCATTATTCATATTCTGGGTCCTTTGTTATATATTATTTATATTATCTTTATAGAATTCAAATAAATAAAGTTCGAATAACAAACAAAATCATAACGATATTTACAATGAAATAAAACAAGAACCAATTGAATATATTCTTCCTGACGCCACAGCTTTAGTTTAGGTTATATTACCATAGGATTGAGTTGTTACATTGCGTAGCGCAATCTTGTGTATTTTGCTGCCTATTAATTATATACTTCAATAGTATTCCGATTTCTATTTTGTGAATTCCTGCCACCTAGGTATCTATTAGGAAATTCATTTAGTGAAAAATTAAACCCATTATTTGTTTGATTCCTAAACGTGTTACGATTATTATTCCTGTTGTTATTCCTACAATTAGATTCGGTTCTGTTACCGGTAAAATTTAATTCATTTCTTCTGCCATTGAAAGGAAATCTATTATTACTTCGCACATTTGACACACCTTCTTCTTTAACATTGATATTACGAACAGATGCATAACTAACTTGGCTACGATTAGGATTGACTTGACCTCAATTATTATTTTGTATCATAGATTGACTTTCAAAATTTTGTATTATCAAAATAAAATTAAAGTTAACACACTGAGCTGAAATTAACATTTGTTGCAACTTAAAAGGTAACAAAATACGAATGGATGCTACGAGTATTATTCTTGATTCTGGTTGAAAAGAATTAATTGATTTCAATTCATTGTATGTCGATATCACAAAGTCAGTAATACTCCGGTCCAATTTAGGATGGTAATGTCTATTCCGGACTAATGCATCCCTATTGGCTAACATGAAGTCATTCTCAAAATTAGACAGTAAAGCATTCTTAAAATCAGAATAGTTAGGCAAATTAACTTTGATAGCTTTAAACTATGTGGAACAGGGAGGTAATAAAACGTGCGGTGAAATTTTTAAAAATTTGAATTCACCCACCCCTCATTAGGTCACATTCAACTTCGAACTTTTCTAGAAATATACTGGCTGGTATATCATCAGATCTTCCGCTAAATTTTGTAAGAAATTTAATTTCACTAACACGAAAAAATTTACCTCTGCTAATATTCTTCATATGTCGGGTATTTACATGATTGTTTCTCCCACGGTGAAAGGAATGATTTGTTCTCTGATGTTTGCCCAAAGTAACTTCACAATCACCTTTCATCGAGTATCCTGATGAGTCACTCTCTTCCACAGTCACTCTGGGTTGATACTGTGTCGGTTCCATGTTGGTAGTAAGAACTCGGTCACCATTTACACGAGCATCGTCATGATTACCATTTGCAGTAACAAGTCTTTCTTAAATGGAATTTACTTCCTCCTGTAACTCCATCATTTGACTACTATGTTCACTCTTTTGACTAGTATGTTCATTAATTGCAGTTTCCACAACTTCTACAGAATTTTGAACTTCGGTGAATCTATGTAAAATCTGCTCCATTTTGCGATCAGTCTGCTCTAATTTCGAATGTAACTCTTGATCCATTTGCTCTATTCGGGTGTCCCAATATTGATTTGTTTGCTCAATCTGATGTGTCAACTATTGATTTCTTTGTGCAATCTGTTTGTCTGCTTAATCCGTTGTGACAACTCTTGTGATAACTGTTGCTTTGTCTGCTTCATTTGCTTCCCAAGTTGTGTGATAAGGTCAGCGATGTTCGTGGATGTATTCATTTCTATATTACCACTTTCTTCATGTATACTTTCACTTCCGGTAACACTCATTTTAATATTTCTGTAAATTTTTCTCTTACTCCTTAACAAAGTATACTCCGTGTTGCTGGATTTGCTAAAACTGCTACGTAATGTTAAAATCAACCTAAAGGTTTTCCTGTTCAGTAGACTAGTCTCTATTAATTAACGTTATCTTATTCTTAAAGTATGCCTACAATACTTCAGCACAACTCCACATAAAATATAATCCTGGGGCGGAAGACACCACATAAAATGTAACCAATATATTTTCTTTAGTATATTCAGGGTTACACTTCAGCCCACAGTCAGAATAATTATAATCTAGTCTACTATCTTTTTCTGAAATTCACTTGAACACACCATCTTGATATTACCTTTTATTATGATACGTAATGAATTAAACAGTTACACCTTTTAAATATCATGCATGTTGATTCTACAAGATGAATCTACTGTTATATATTATGTTTCTTGTTTCTATGACGACCACTAACACATATCGTCAGATTACCATGTTAACAAAATATCAATAATAATATCAGAAAATAATCAGAAAATAAAGAAAATAAAGAAAATGAACGAACTTTCATGTCATCCTTCACCTATATAAATGCGATAAACTGTATTTTAGTAAAAAATCATGTATCTGATACTACTGTTAATTTTTGTATCTTTATTTTAAGACCATTAAATACAATTAACAGTATTTAATTATCAATAAATATTATGTTCTGATGGTAAAAAAAAAATAATTTTTACTTCTTTTCATATTTTCTTCTTCTTCTTCTAACTAGCTTGTGCATATTTCAATAGCACATATTGCCCGTAAATACAAGCAATGATATTTAAGATTACATGTAAAATACACATGTACAAGTGTATCATAAAATCGTTATACAAGTAGGACGACACCTAGATTTTGCAGTCGACCAGGAAGTGACTGAAGCTTTTTTTTCTTTTTAAGATAGAATTAGTTTGGGGTAAAATGGACAACAATTTATACCACGAGAGTTATAAGAGTGATTCCAATGTGGAAAAGAAAGGTGATTATTCACAAATATGGACGAGAATATTTCATATATGCTTATATACCTGGCTTACCTCCATATCGAGAATAAGAGCAAATTTGTTTTTTTCTTACGGGGAACGTTTCTAGTGAATTTTGGTATTCATTATTCACAGCAATTCATAACTAAGGAGATTAAGGTGCTGCATTTGTGATACTTATTTCTTCGCGCAAATAGTTGTTCCAAGCCTTCCATCCGCTGTACACTGTAGGTTAAAATCGTGCTTAATTACTCGTAAAAGCTCTAATTTGTTACATTTAACCAATTTATTATTATTATTATTATTATTATTATTATTATTATTATTATTATTATTATTATTATTATTATTATTATTATTATTATTAATTTGACTCCAAACATCATACTATATTTTTATGCAATTATTCAGACTTCGTTATACACAACAATCCCTCAGGCAGCAACATCTATTAGCACCGAGCACGTAAGTAATAGCACAGGTAGCGACATCTATTAGCATAACTGTTTTATTGTACCCCTAGTCTTTCTACAACCAACATTACAAATTTGCAAGCAACGATTGTATAACGTTCTAGGACAGCGTGATTAATGTTTGCCTTAATAATTAGAAACTGTTCGTGTTTACAAACGGGAAATATACTTTGATATTACAAAAAAATACGAATTAAATTAAATCAAAAGCCCGCGTAACAACATTAGAGAACGTATACTGTTGTCCGTGTTATGTAAAAGTGTAAACTTCATCCAAAATGGGTATGATGAACACACGACACTCAAAAGCTTCAGAACGAATTTGCCCAGTTTTATTTCAGTTTGTTTCACGTATAGAGAAATATACAGATGGTGATCAGAAAAATGGAAACACCTGAACGAAATTGCAACTTACCAGATTAATATGGTGTCGGGCAACCTTTCGCCTTCAGAACAGCCTTGATGTGACGTGGAATGGAGGCATAGAGGTCGTGAATAGTAACAAGTGGAATTTTACCCCATTCCTCGTGCAGGGCATCGGCCAGTTCTGTGAGAGAGGATGGAGGTGGAAATCGTCGCCGCAGTCTTGTTTCCAAGACGGACCACAGATGTTCAATTATGTTGAGATCTGGGGATTGGGCGGGTCAGGGGAGGTGTTGAACTTCATCCCGATGTTCCTCAAACCACGCTGCAACAACTCCAGCTGTGTGAATGGGTGCATTATCATCCTGGAAGATGGCGTCATTGTCCGGGAACAACATCCGGACCATAGGATGCAAGTGGTCTATTAAAATTGCGACATAATCGTTGGCAGTGATTCGTCCGCTAAGTGTGACCACAGGGCGCAATGAAAACGATGATATGGCGGCCCACAGCATCACCGAGCCGCCGCCATGTTTCACAGTTGGGCGGAGACACTGCAGATTATAAGCTTCTTTGGGCGTTCTCCACACATAAACACGGCCCGTAGTTGGGAATAGTGTGAAGGATGACTAATCCGACCATATCACACGTTTCCAGTCTTCAACGGTCCAAGTTGCATGGTCGCGGCACCATTTGCGGCTTGCGAAAGCGGTATGGTTCCTGATGAGCGGTTTGGCCCGTGCAACACGACCCCGTAAGGTCATGTCATGTAATTCGCGGCGGACTGTGATTGTCGAAACAGAGTGGGGAGGTGCTGATTGAGTTCCTCCGTCACTTGCTCCGCAGTGGCACGAAGGTTCTGCGTGATAATGCGCTTTAATACCCGGCGTGATCTGTCACTCATGATTTTCTTCCGCCGAGTGTTCCGCTTCCCCGATGTGGTTTTCTCGTGTGTTGTGTAGGCCGTCATCACCTTCGACACTATCCCAAGAAACACACCTAACACAGTAGCCACTGCCGTCACACTCACTCCACATAACCACGCACCAACAATTTGCCCTCTTTGAAAATCTGAGAGGTCTCCCATTTTACACTACCTCCGTCTGCTGCAGCCACTGGACACTGCTGTTCCACTGCGCCTGACGTAGTATGGAGACCGACCTAACACACCACCACCAACGGTCCGGCGCTGCGGCGCCACGACACCACCGCTAACCCATACATCTGACGTGTTGCCAACTACATGTGTTTCCATTTTTCTGATCACCATCTGTAATTCTGTATAGATTGATAAAAATTGTATGCTAGTTAGCGAATTTGTTCCCAAGTCACTGATAAAAGAAAATTAAGATATCAATTTTCAATTTTTCTAGTAACTATCCTTAAGAATAAATTTTATTTCTGTCTCGTTCTCTTCAAAACGCAAATAATCAGAATTGAGGCCTACTACCTAGTTAATCATTTTATAACTGTTATATTTTTAATTACGAACACTTATTTATCTATAAGCTGTAGATGTCTTAGGACTGTAGTGATGGGAAAGTAGGACGATTATTACTTTTCCAAAGAAGTTTTGAGTGACTTGCAAGATAATAAGAAGAATATGGCCTGTACTCAGAACAAATCAAAAGAAAGCTTCTCATTCTGCAATTGAACCTTGAAAACTTTGACATGAAGGAAATATGGCTGTAGGATTCGTTCTGCAGAAATGTTATATGTTTTCCTTGCAGAGGTCAGTTAATTGTCGCTGAAAATATTGCTCGCTATTATTCAAAGTCTGTGGAATGTTACCAAATAGTTCAATATCAGAGTGTTCAGGTTCATTATCTATGTTCTTGTACGACACGAATGACTCAAAAAAAAAAAAAAAGAGGTTTTCTTCAGAACTTTGACCTTCCTTTAGGTCACCGAATCCAATGGAAGGAATCTTTTGACCTCGCAAATGCATATATTATAATCTTCCTCAATTTATGGCAAAAGTGCTACTAATGCGTGTAAAAGAACAGCAAAAAGAAGGGAAGGGGGAAATATTTTATCTCTGTCGATTCTGTTTATTATCGCATCACACTATCTATCTCTTCCACTTGCTTAGTTCGACATTTCGTAGTTTCTTAATGATCGTGGTCAGATGTTGGTTACCCTTTACTCATTTTCCCCTTTTGACTTCGGAGAGCCTTGACTACAATCTAAAGATTTACGAGTGAAGCCCTCGGAACTGATCCTTGGAACTCACGATCTCTGATGTCAAAGTTTATTATCTCTTTCTTCTCATCGGAAACAGTCTTCGTTCAGGCTTCCTCCTTCTTCCTCATACTATCTGCTGTGGTCATGACTTTTGGTTGGTATATCTCTCCGCCGCGCTTCCTCCAAAGAGAAGAGGAAACTCAATCGTCCTGCGGAGCTCAAAAGAAGTTAGCTCGTTAGGTCCTCTCGAATACCTTTTGTTGTTCGATGACAAATATGCTTCTTTGATCGTTTAAGTGAATACTTTGCAAGATGCAGGACCATCTCTTTAACGTTGCCTGAAGGCGAAACGGCTTCCCAATGTCATTACTCACTGTTCCTCCAAAAAGGAGGCTTATTCATCTTTTGACAACTTGACGGTAATTGTTTAGATCTTGTGTAGTCTCTCTCTACAACAGTTTTCGTTTATCAAAGAAAGAGAATACAAAGTTTCCAAAGGTATATGCATTTCAAATATATATATATATATATATATATATATATATATATATATATATATATATATATTATTCTTCAGGGAATTCATCAGTAGACATAAATTACAATTAAGTTCATCTTTCTCTCTTTTTTTATTTTAATTTACCATTTTGATCCATTGTGTATGCCTTATTAATTTGACACAATTATCATCAATACTAAATCGCGGTCATTGTTATAAAGCATTCACGTAATTGGCTACCTATTTTGTCGTTCAAATCGTTGGTGTAGAAGAAGCACCAATAATCAAAAAAGCTCCTGTTTTGCCTTCCACCATTATTATTATCCTTCCTTCCTTCTGAGATAAGTTACCTTGATGAAACGACATAAATTTATTTGAATCCAACCATTTCTATAAATGTGCACTTTCATGTTTATTTATTAAGTAAAAGTTTTTTTCTTCTTCCACACAAGAGAAATGATCGTAATTACGTTCACTTCTTTGCTGTGAAAAAGTGAAGTAAATAAATAAAATAAATAAGAGACGGTTTATCATTGACTTGAGATTCAAGAAAAAAGACCCTATCAATTTTTAATATATGGCATTCAGGAAATTAGAGATAAGAACATCACAAGTATAAAATGCGATCTTTCTAGTTAACAAAACTGATGTGATAAATTGATATGTTATATATATATATATATATATATATATATATATATATATATATATATATATATATATATATATATATATATATATATATATATATATATATATATATATAATGAATAGAGAACATACGAGTTTCAAAGGGGGAAGCTGCATATGTGAAGCAGATGTGAATAAAAGCCCACAGGTCCCCTTATATATATTACTGCCTCTGTAGCATCGCGTCGTCATTGTTTGTATTAGTTTTTCGAAAATTTCTTGAACTTTTTTGTTTTAGATCGTTGTACAACAGTTTTCAAGGTTAGAAAGTTTCAAACACTGATGTTTCAAAGTTTTAGGAGCCTATATAGCTATAAAAGGAAACATTTTTCAACCTAAATTTATTAGAATACTTTTGACTTTTTTCTTTTAAATGCTGGTAATCATTCCGATGAATTTAGCCTTTTTTGTGCATTGTTCTCTGGATGCCCTCAGTATTGAAGGAGTCCCATGTATGGCAAATTCTGACGGATTCCTATCACTATCTATGACTGTCGGTTGCAGTCGTGCTATTAGGCTGCGCGTAATGCTAAAGTCAAACAATATCGCAACCAGCTCATTCAACTCACAATCTGCGCGGCAATCTTTCATAGGGTTACTTTTACGATACAACATAGGATTACTTTTACGAACAGTACATTTCTTTACAAATTATTTTGAGTAATAGCAGATTTCTCGATTACACTGCTGAACTCGCAAACGAACTAGCATACCGCATACTTGTACTACGGGAATTCAGTGAAAAATGCTTTCTGACCCCGTTTCGAGTTCAAAAGATATATGATATTGCTGTTACGAATTACATGGCTAGGAGAACATCGTGGGTGTTAATAGTTGCCATGTCGAAGAAGCACATACTTGCACGCATACAAGTTTATATGCTACATAATTCTTGATACACTTAATTAAATATACTATTCACGTAACAGAATGATTTCATTTTTAACAAATAATAACTATTTCAAACCAGTTGACTAATTAAAGGTTCAAAAATAGGATGTTTTTCACTGTACAATAGGATAAACAACTTAGCTAGCAAAAACTAGTTAGTATTTAGTTTAATTGTGCCTTGGAGTTGGTAATAAACATGATAAAACATATTGATTAATGTTTAACAAAGCTAAAATGAAATAAAGATCTCCTCGCTGTTCTAGCGGCTAGCGCACGCTGCTTTTATACATGAGATCACGAGTTCGACCCCAATGGGAGAGCCTTTAAAAACCTGAACACATTTCGGTAATTCGAATTCCATTTTAATTGTAGATGTATGAAGTTACTGAAAGACTTATGCCGGCTTAAAGATACAGGTTCTTCCTTTTTGTGGTAAATTATATACTGTAACAACAACTTGCCATATCTGAACGAAATTTGATAGTCAATTACCCCATCGCATTGTTTAGGAAATAATGCTGGCCATATTTGGTGGCCGAACAGGCTTGGCTTGGCAATGGAGGCTGTATTCCACATCTTTGCACGCCGAGAGTTTCTGAGAACGGTTCATCTCTGCTTGTTAGAGTCTTGCTGACTGGTTGTTTAAAAGTTAGGTGTGAATTTTGATTGATATCTTTAAAGTAGAATTGTAGTATAATATTTAGGTGATCATTACAACATAAATTTAACGAAATTTGTAGATGTATACAGCTATTTGTTCTCTGAGTCTGTATAGTAGGCTGATTGTTTGTCAGAAAGTTGGAAACACTTAAAAATAAAATGAAAATCCTCTATCAAAATCGTGAAAATCGTAGAACCCTTTTTTCGATGTATATAAGCAAGGATAGGAATAACGACAGAAGCATTTAAGAAGAAAATAATTAGTATATTAAGACTTTGAATAAAAGAGTTAGGATAAAGGCTCACGGAATGTTTCATATGGAAGATTGTACTCCATGTATAAAGAAAGATGACATTATGCAAAAGCGAAAAGAAAAAAGACTGAAGGCTTTCGAAATGTAGATGTGGAGAAGAATGGATTAATTGATTAATTTTATGCTTAACGTCTCTTTCAGCATCGAGGCTACATGAGACGTAGACCTATAGCTTAACATAGAATCCGAACCACATGAGTTCCGCCGCGAATCGAACCCGAATCTCCATGCCAAAGGCACGTATACTAACAGCTTAGCCAGAGGGACTTCAGGATAAAAATGGAGACGAACGGAAAGTAGCTGAAGAAGTGTTACGAATATCATGATATGGGAGGAAAGAGTGATGTTGAATGTAATTAAAACAGGAAGAGAAATTAATTGGGTCGTTATCTAAGAAGGAAGTGGACCCGAGTGATATAAGGTAGTATAAAAAGTGTTAAACGTTTCAATCATGAAGTGACATTAATGTATCAAAACTAAGGATATATGAGTCGGAGCGGTTCAGGCCTAATCTCATTAGGCAGCTGACAGTTGAAGCTAGTACATGTACGAAGTTAGTGAAATTCTTGTAATCAGACCTAAGATATTGAATATAAGTGAACTTTCAGTAAAACTGCACCACATTTACAATTTTATTTCGATAAAAGCTCCCAAATGCTGCACAGACACATGAAGTAATTTGTGCTATTTGTGAACAAGATACATTATCAGAAGCAACAGCCAAAAGAAGATTCAGTGACTTTCGTTCTGAAAATTTTGATGTGCAATTTGCTCCTCGCAGGGGAGGGGGGAAATAACAGCAAAAGTAGATGATATTCTTGGAAAGGTCGAGCAAGACTGACATGTAAGCAGTCATGACTTCGCCAAGAACTCTAACATCCATCACGAATAGTGCTAAACCACGTGGAGAAAGCTACTTACAAACAGAAACTCGACGTTTGATGACACATGATCTGACTCAAGAATATTTACTCGATCGAATTTCTACTTGCGATTCTCTACTAAAATGCAACGAACTCGAATCACTTCTGAAGCGGTTCATCAATAGTGATGGAGTGGATAATCTACAACAACATTGTGCGAAAATGACCGTTTCAAGAGAGCGAGTGAGTTTGTGGTGAAGCCTACACAGACGCACAGCAAAACTGTGCTGTGATTTCGGTTATATTGGAAGAGGATCATGCATCACGAGCTGCTGCCATTGGAGAGAAAAATAGGATCTGTATTCTGAACAATTTCGGGAATACACGTGGCAATTTAAAAGAAACGGTTGGAATTTGTCAACAGAAAGGGTGTCGTATGCCACGCTCACAGCGTCAGGCCGCATACATCTTAAACAGCCCGTCAGAAATTGAGACAACTTGACTAGAAGGTTTCAACGCATCCGTCATATAGCACAAACCTGGCACCGTAAGATTATAATTTGCTTCGCTCTCTGCAAAACTTCCTTAATTATGTTAAGTTAATTTTAAAAGAGGCCTGTGAAATATCATATTTTTCTTAACCAGAGATCACAGAAGTTTTATAGCGAAGGGATTATACGTAGCTGGTGAAATAGCAGACGGTCATCAAATAAAATGGTGCAAATGTGATTTCATCAGGTTATTTTCAACTAACAATAATTGCATTCTCAATTTTTATCTCCAAAGTCTTGATATATTTTACATACCGGTACCTGATATAAATTCAAATGGAATAGAGGCTTAAATAAGCCTACGATTTAAAAAAAAAAAATTCTCCACAAGCTCTCCAAGTTGGCAACATTGACAGGAGAGAAACTAGGAAAAAGCATAACTCAGACCAACCCATTAAGTGCTATGTATTCCAGTCGAGGGTTCTAACTGCAAAACATTTGGATTCCTCCGGTCCGTTCCGTTTCTTTCTTTATAACTTCCATTAATTAGTTAAATGCTGGGTCATAAGCCAGGGTCTACAGGACGTGGCCGCTTCTTTCACGAGGTTGCTGAGAGACAAATAGCGCCGTCAACTCAAGAATTGAGCATATTTAGCAGGCGCCAAGGAAAAGTTTTGCGGCCGGCCAGCAAGAACGGAACATTTCGAAGAACTTGCACTGCAAGCTTAATCTTCATTTCGCTGTCTCTTTCTCAGTTGGTGCAATTATTTGACTTTTTTTTTTTTTAAATGCCGGCTCTTTGACCTTTCAGGGTTAAACGTTCCCAGCCTTTGTGGAACTAAAAAAAGATTATAATAAAAGTATTTAATACCGTGTCAGTGCTGAGGTTGTATAGTTCCACCTTGTTCGCTCGGTCAAACTGTTCACTATACGACAATTACAATACTTGGAGAAACAAAAGCGTAGTGGTTATTATAATCATCCATTGTCATAGATATCCATATATAACATTGGACATCTTCCATTTTCTGATGGCAATAAATGTTTCCATTTTTCGACGCATATAATCTTCTGTCCTTTTGTTTTCATTTTGTAAAACCTGGAAAGACCTTCTGAACTCATCCATAAATTTTCTTGAGATGAAATTGCAAAGTAAAATATGGCACTCTCTTCATAACATACTTTTTTAAAAAAAGAAAAAAAGTTTATGGGATTATATGCTTTACGTTCTTATTCAACACAGATATTATGTAAGACGGGATCCAAATATTATAGTACTAGGTCTATAATCTTCGACTAGGTCTATAATCTTATAGTATTAGGTCTATAGTTCTATAGTACTAGGTCTATAATCTTCGACTAGGTCTATAATCTTATACTACTAGGTCTATAGTTCTATAGTACTAGGTCTATAATCTTCGACTACGTCTATAATTTTTTAGTACTAGGTCTATAATCTTCGACTAGGCCTATAATCTTCGACTAGGTCTATAATCTTATAATACTAGGTCTATAATCTTCGACTAGGCCTATAATCTTCGACTAGGTCTTTAATCTTATAGAACTAGGTCTATAATCTTCGACTAGGCCTATAATCTTCGACTAGGTCTATAATCTTATAGTACTAGGTCTATAATCTTCGACTAGGTCTATAATCTTATAGTACTAGGTCTATAATCTTATAGTACTAGGTCTATAACCTTGTAGTACTAAGTCTGTAATCTTATAGTACTAGGTTTATAATATTATTCTACTAGATCTATAATCTTTGACTGGGTCTATAATCTTATAGTACTACGTCTGTAATCTTCGACTAGGTCTATAATCTTATAGTACTAGGTCTATAATTTTACAGTACTAGTTCTATACTCTTCGACTAGGTCTATAATCTTATAGTAGGTCTACGTCTAGGTCTAGGTCTTCGACCAACAATACTATACAAAAAATACCAACTATATTACCTAGGTATTTCCTATTGAAAAGGGTAGTACCTTGAAAACAGTGTAGCCATGTTTATTGTTTGTTGAAAGAAAACAGAAGTCCGTTATTTCTTGACTTAATAATATGGTTGGCATTTATAGAAAAAAGGTAAGATGATACTTCTTTGTGTCATGCAACAACCAAGCATTATAAATTCTAAAAATAAATTTAGAACGTAGGTGTGACTAAGACATATACGTACAAATACACTGAATATATAAATTGTTTACATATACATAAAAGAAAATTTTTAGGATGATAAAAATGTATCAAAAGATTGTGATCTTGCCCAATAATTAGTTTTTGGATCAGGGTACACAAAATTTTTGAACGCTCCCTAAATCGAGTTTTCGTATTTTCTACGGAGTAAGAACATCATACTGAGCTAAGTGATAGTTTTGGTTTGGCTACACTATATGTAATTCTCTAGATATCAGGCCTAAAAGAAAAATTTTGATTGAAATATATTTGATCTTTTGATCCAAAAATGAAACATGTTTAAATTCACAACGGAGTTTTCATGTAAATCCTTTAATAACTTTTAATAATATAAAGCCAAAGTACAAATAATTGTCATCAGAATTTAGACATTTCTAAGAGTAAGTCACTACCAAAGAAAAAAAAACTTTCGAAATATATAGCGACAAAACTGTAAGCTACCAGGAAACCGCGGCGCAAATTTGGGAAAACTTGGCGTCAATCGATAAATCACTGTATTTCTAAAAAATATTTTCTTAAATTGTACTTTTGCATCTTGACTAAAAAAAAAAATAGTATTTAATTGGAAATATCTGCTCGTTTCTACATATTTTTCACTTTGTTTATCGTATTTTGTCGTTTCTGTTACATTTAAAGTATGAGTTTTAACAAATAACAAACACATTATATGTTTTTCTAGTACATATATAGTCATTTCCTTTTAAACTAAAGCAATCCGTTTTATTTAAAATAATCTTACGTTGATTGTAATTACAGTGTTTGTTTATTCGTTAAACGTTAAACGTTAGAACGTTAAGAATTGAAAAAAGCAAAAGGATATATCTTTGCCAAGAATTTTCTTTTATTGTACAATATAAATAGTTTATAAAAGAGTTAATTTCTTTTCTTCTTCTTCTGTAGTACTAGTAGTAGACAGTTCATTGGAATACACACATCCATAAATTAAATGACTTCTTTTGTATTGGAACGTTGTGTTTTTCCACTGCGACAACCGACCTTGCTTGGTATTTGGAACAGTTCCAGATTTCTTTTGTTTTTATGGTCGTACACCGTCTCTTTTAATGTTGCAATTTAGTTGCGTT
This sequence comes from Thermobia domestica, assembly GCF_964235325.1. NCBI lineage: Eukaryota > Metazoa > Arthropoda > Insecta > Zygentoma > Lepismatidae > Thermobia > Thermobia domestica. The sequence continues at coordinate 163,319,928 of NC_137462.1, read as the reverse complement.
GCATCAGAACATGAACACTCTTCCATTAAAAGAAGAAAAAGAACAAGAATTAGTGTGTAGTAAATATATATATATATATATATATATATATATATATATATATATATATATATATATATATATATATATATATATATATATATATATATATATATATATATATATATATATATAAACACGTCTTGAAGCTACCGACTGCATGAAAGGGAATCTATCTACCAGACAACAACCCAATCAGAATCTTTTTCTCATTTTTTATCGTTTTGAAATTACAGCTAGTTTCAAAAGTAAGCATTAGATTCTGGTTGAACATGTAATTACTTTCATGAATTTGGTAGTGACGTTGAACAAATATAATTTCTGCAGGCCTATTTTGTACTTTATGGTTGGTTTCTGCACATAACTAAATAATATTTATCAATATTGTGATGACGTCACATTTAATTATTTGTATCTCCATGCTAAATCCAGTCTTATGTAATAAAACATTGATATTTGATAGAAATACAGCTCTTTATTATTATTACTATTATTATTATTATTATTATTATTATTATTATTATTATTATTATTATTATTATTATTATTATTATTATTATTATTATTATTATTATTTGTAAAGAATAAATTTTTTAAAACTGCTGAACTGGTGGAGAATCAAACTTCGCTTTTTCCTTATAAGCAGATGATCGACCATGAACAAGGAAACCAAAATTTTGTTCTGAAGGTGGACCAGCGAAAGTTGATTGTATAATCATAAATGTCAATTGAATAATAATAGTAATAATAGACAATGTGTTTGACTTTCTTTAATAGTATACAATAAATGTTAAGTAAACGTCTAATGAATCTAACTGTGAAAATATTAAAAATCATGAGATTTTCGATGAAATTTTAAGAATATGAAAGCGTAGGAAATTAGAAACATGTAGGTTGAACTTTTCTTTTTATGGGGAAGTGATGAAGAGGCACAATAACATTATCTGGATGAAAAAGGGAAATAATATTAAGAATTTCGGAGTTTCTGTCTGTTGCAGTGTGGTTACAATCGTAGCGAATCTATTTTTATAATCTTCTAAATGTTTCTATAAAAAGGAAAAATAATCTGCATATATATATATATATATATATATATATATATATATATATATATATAAGAGTTCTTTTACGAAAGAAAAAACGGATTTTTCTAAAATTAAAACACTGACACCCACTCGAGGCTTCTAACTACCTGTACACGCTTACATTATCCTGATAGCCTAAAAACAAACCATATAACTGCCCTTCAACTGTTCCTCTAAAATCCCAACACCTTGTTCGATTAATCATTCTATAACACTTTGCCCGATTAATTGTCAAACTTCAACACTACATTATACGGATGTTAAGTCAATATTGATTTATGAAAAACGTACAAAATTGTTAGATCTGTTTTTGAGAAAATCGCTTTAAAAAAAAAATCTCATCTCAATAAACTACCCTTATTTTGGAAGGTAGGGAGAAACTTTTTTAAAAATGGAGATCTTATAAAAGTCTTACGTTTAATATTTGGTCCACACACATTGAACGGTATTGATTTTAGGTCAGTAAACATCAAGACGAACACCGACGTACAGACAGACAAACATTGAAAAATCACTTTTTCAGTATATGTAAAGCATGTAGACCTCGATTTTGATTTTTTTTTCACGATCACCTTACTTTCTACTCTTCTATCGTCGATCAAAAATAAAAATAGGTTTAGTACCTAAACATCTAAATATACTCACAGAGAGATTATGAATTTAATCCCCGTGAAATGTATGCCTTAAAGTTAGTGTAAAGGGACAAGTTTTGCCGATAGATGTCACTACAGTCTTCATCTCTCTCCCATGTATATTTTACTTTTCACGAAAATTTACAATTTCTTTTACAAATTTCAACGTAGAGACTTCAAATTTTTAGAGAAGTAACTCCATAACCTATTAAAGGGAACAATCCGTGCCGATTTTTTATTTAGAATTTTCTTTATTGTTGAAACAGTTCCATTGTTAAAGGTTTGGATATCCATTTTAACAATCAAGCCATTTCAACAATAAAGAATATTCTAAATAAAAAAAATCGGCACGGATTATTGCATTCGACAGATTATGAAGTTACTTTTCTAAAACATTTGAAGTCTGTAGGTTGAAATTTGTAACAAAAATAGTGAATTTTCATGAAAGGTAAAAAATACCTGAAAGAGATACGAAGATTGTACTGCCATCTATCGACAAAACTTGTCCCTTTAAACCAACCTTAAATTAGTAATTTTCAACGGTTTCTGATTGACGATGCACTTTACTGAGAGTCAATATCACGACACACTTGAATGAGGCACTGTATTATTACTTATAAAAATCGAATTCAAGGGCCTTAAAATATATTTTAACTTATTCTTAAAAGCTTCATGGTAAAAATAAAATGTCTCGTGTACAGTCTAGATTTATAGACCTCCTGTAGTGTTTAATATTTATTTCTAAATTTTAAAATTTCCCGACACACGTCACGGAGCTGCGCGACACACCTGTCGGGTATCACTGTCTTTTAATTATGAGTAACAATATGTGAAAAATTGTCTTGTTTTAGGAGAAATGTGATATTGAAAATAAAATTGGGATGACTTGAAATGTTAGCACGATTATTCTTATTATTGGTACCGTTAGATTTAAGATAATATTTACTTGCTTATAACGGAGCATTTTTATATGGACGTTTTAACTTTCTATAATAATAAAAGTTAATAAGAAATGGATTATATAGGCATTTTGCTAAGACCCATAACCGTAGTGCATATCAATAAATTTCAGGAGAAGAGAAAAATGAAGAATGAAGTGGTAAGAATCATCTTAATTTGCCAAGGCGCGCAGTGGGACAAAGAAAGATAGAAAGAAAGTGCCCAAAATTAAATAGCTTTTGTAAACGTTGAGCTAGAAACTGGTTGCCGTGTTGGGCCGATGGGCCCAACAGTGAACTTTTCTACTGCGCCGCGTTGGTCCCATGGGACCAACCTTGTAATATTGAGTTTATGACTCTATTCCCAGCCGTTGGCTCACAACTAAAGCTACTTATTCGTGCTGTCGGACCAACACGGCGCACGAAAGCATACCGGAACTAATGGCCTGTGAAAAAGTTTTTTGCTTACTAACTTTATGGGAGGAGGATTATAGCAACCAGTGAATATTTCAGTGAGAGTTACATAATACTGCATCAATGGCGCCTAGGGCCCAACCAGCTAATTTTGGCCGGCAGTTAACGTGTTTTAAAAATTGGCACACTTACCGATCCTACCAAGAGAGTGAGTGGTTTGGTCGGCCAAGCCAATTTGATCATAATAAATGACTGGGAAAATAAATAAACATGTGGAAAGGATGAAAATATACTTTTATTTTAAAATTGAGTTGTCCAGTAGTTGTCCAGTTAAAAAAAAAAAACGGCTCTTATCTATTTACAGAAAATCCCAGAAAACCTAGAAAAACTGTAGGATTTATGCGTTTTGTAGAACTGGAAATATTTGAAGAAGTTAACACACTGAAGTATTTCCAGTTCTACAAAACATGCAGAATCCTACATTTTCTCTAAGTTTTCTTGGATTTTCTGTAAATGGACAAGAGTTGTTTTGGAATTGAACGACTCAATTAAGAGTTTCAATGTTAATACGCCTCAAATGTTTATTAAAATTGAAAAATTGGCTGCCTAGCAATATATATATATATATATATATATATATATATATATATATATATATATATATATATATATTGTAAAAATATATTCATGTTACAAAATAAATGTTAAGTAGTATAATTATGTTTAAATGAAAAAAAATTACAGTTCTCTCCCTTTTTTTAAAAGCAAAATCATAAATTCCTATTCACAGAAGTCTAAAAAATGTTTTGCAACAATTAACTAACATACGAGTATTTATGTAGGTAATGAGGCACACGTACATAGTTCTTGGTGCTAAGTTAAAATTATCATTTTTGCGTCGATTAAAAGAATATTTAAAAGAAATAAGGTGAAGTACTATAGCTATTATGAAACGAAAGCGATATTATTAAAACTACTAATTAATAAAGAATAATATATTTATTAAAATAGTACTAATCAATCTCCATGGAATCAAACGTTGCTCTACGCACTTCTTCGACATCGTCTACCAACTCTTCGGCGTTATTATCGTCATCTTTAACTGATCCATTGTTATCCTCATTCTCAGGAAAAATAAGGCATAAGAATGCACCTTCGCTTGCGTTTAATTATTTACATAGGAAGAATGTGAGTTTGCCTAGCTCGTGTTTGTAGAATACTTTGGGTTCTGGGTTAAAGTGTGCAAGTTTGTGCAACTACTCAGGCTGGGGGGGGGAGCTTTATGCCCACTTCATAATGATATTTAACCTTGAAAGGAACGAGATACAAGGAAGGGGGGAAAAGTAGAATAAGTGGAAATCCTTTAACTCAATATCTTGGTAATTTTATAGTTCTGACTTTTCCTATTTCTGACTTTAAGTGTTAAAAAAAACTTTGTTCTCACTTTCTTTATTATATTTGATCAGTCCAAAATATTCCAACTTATATTAAACTCAAGAAAATTATAGAAAGTAACAATTCCTTTTGCATGCAAATTTACTAAATATTTTAGAATTTTCCTCAACTTTTTCATACTATAACGACGTACCACAGTCTTGTAATCAACGTAGGCTTCCGAAACTCAGGCTCTGATGTCCCTAGGCGGAACGAATACATATTAACAGCTAATTAGACTAAGGAGAAAAATTTTAACCATTTAATTTTAATATATTATTTGAGTTTTTGCCCCACTGTTTGACGAAGACTCACTTAGCTTATTACTTAGTCTTCAATGGAAAGGATTGGTAAGAAAGAATCCGTATGAACTTAAGTTTTATTATTTAGTCAAATATTTGAAGTGAATGTATGATTGAATTCGTGTAAGATGCGTGAAGTGAAGAATTGAAAAAGGAAACCGTGACATGTACTTAAAATAAAAGTTGCTCAGACCGATGAGTGTAAGTAAGATGTAATTTAAAATTACTGCTGTATATGAACATGATAATCATATTTTTAAAAAGTATTTGAATAACGTTATATTGTTTACGTGTTTCATTATATTCCATCAAAGAAAACTTAAAATGACAAATATTTTACATATATTGCGAAAAATAACAATGAAAATGACGTAAACTCTCTCTTCTTGAAACTTACACATTGCCGGCTTGAGAAAAGGCTTGACCTTATAAAACCTGCCCATTTTATGCAAGGAGGAATGAAAATGTCTTATTTTTTTCTCAACGGTCCAATTTAGAATAACAGTGAAACAGTCGTCAGCAAAACTGAGTTTGAACACTTTAAATGTTATTTTGCCAGTAGTTTTTGAACAAATTAAGCAATTGAAATATACACTATTTTTCGAAAATAGTAACACCAAGACACGTGTCACTGAAATGTAATTTGTACGTTATAAGACTCACCAGAAAGATTACAAGTCAATTCTGTACAACATTTCTTACATTGATAAATTAATAGGGTATGAAGCTTCCACGTGCTACAATAAGAACCTCAGAAGTACGCGTCCCCTCGAAGCGAATAGGTCTCTAGGTCATGTAGAGTTCCGTACAATATAAGAATGTGACAAGATATTCAAGACCATTTTGTAAAGGTGGAGCTTGGTCGCGGAATTGAAGGCGAAAATCCAATATCTATTCCCTCGTTGGCTCACCTAGCAGGTAGGACACTATCCTGTCGTCACAATTGGAAGTGTGGAATGCGGCACGTTAGTTTCATTGTGAGATGTGTCTCATTAAGAATAAAGATATAGATTTTCTTCGAGTAAAAGTGCTTCAAATAGCATTTTGTATTGTGGTAAAGAACTTTCGTTCAAGAATAAGAGTGGCATAGTGCAATATGGAGTAATAAGAATGATGTCTGTTTCGAATACATTTGAGTGATAGTACATATAATTGTCTGAATACGTTGGAGAAATATTGTGCTGAAAATTGCCTTGCCCGCGTATTGAATTGTTGGGCAATGTGGTTTCGTATGAGTGAGCAGAAGCTGATGGATAATTACAGGTTGTTGTAGAGCTTGATCAGCAGATGATTGGGTTTGTTCCGATTTGCATAGTGCCATCACAGTTTCTGGTTTCGATGGTTCGAGAGCTGTTTTGACTCAACTTCTGTAACTATATGCTAGAGTGAGAATGGGCTTGACATGTGGAGCAGGTCGGAGGTAATTGTAAATTTGTACTACTGTGTGTAAGATGTAGGCCAGAACAATAATTAGGGATGCGCACGAGTCGAGTCGAGTCGAGATTTAAGAATGCCTCGACTCAAGAAAATGTTGTCTCGACTCGATAGTTTCTGTATCGACTCGACTCGAATTCGAGACGAGACGTCTCGAAATTCGAGTCGAAACAAAATATACGAGTTAAAATATACGCACACATCAGCCAGAACAGTATGATTACCTACCTAATTGTCAGTATGTCCACCTTTGGCACGGATAACAACCTTGGCATGGACTCAATGATCCTTGGTAGGTCGCTGGAAAGAGTCGACACTACATGTGCACACACAGGTCACCTAATTCCGGTAAATTCCGGGGAGGGTGGCGATGCGTTCAATCACATCCCAGATGTGTTCGATTGGGTTCAGGTTCGGCGAGTTGAAAGGTCAGCACATCACTTGGAACTCGCCCCTGTGTTCCTCGAACTACTCCATCACACTCCTGGCCTTCTGACATGGTGTATTATCTTGTCTAAATGCCACTACCGTGGGAAACATGGTCGTCATGAAGGGGTGTACGTAGTCGGCAATCAGTGTGCGATACGCCTCGGCCGTCATTGTGCCTTGCTCGAGTTCCACTAGACACATAGATGTTCATATGAATGCTCCCCAGAGCATAATTAAGCCTCCGCCAACTTGTCTCCGTCCCGCAGTACAGGTGTCAAGGAGCTGTTCCCTCATAACACGACAGATTCGCACCCTCCCATCGTCATGATGAAGAAGGTATCGGGATTCATCAGACAATGTAACGCTCTCCCACTGCTCCAAGGTCCAGTGGCTATGGTCATGTGTTCATTTCAGTCGTAGTTGCCGATGTCGTGGTGTTAACTTTCGCACATGGATGGGTCGTCGGCTGCGGAGGCCCATTGTTAGGAGTGTTCGCTGCACTGTGAGTTCAGACACACTTGTACTTTGCCCAGCATTAAAGTCTGGTGTTAGTTCCGCCACAGTTCGCTGCCTGTCCTATTTTACTAGTTTGCCAGCCTACAACGTCCAACATCTGTAATGAGGTCGGGGGGCTCCCAGCCCCTTGGTTTTGCCACTTGTTGAAGACACTCACCACAGCACTCCTGGAACACCCGGCAAGTCCTGCAGTTTCCGAAATTCTCGTGCCAAGTGTTTCTGAGTGAATATTTTCTTCAAAATAATATTAAAAATTATAGAAAGATTTTCGAGACATTCGAGTCTAGTCGAGATTTTTACGAGCAGTCTCGACTCGGCTCGTGTCTTGGCTCGAAAATTCGAGTCGAAAAATACGTTTGTCTCGAGTCGTCTAGAATTTTACAAAGTACGTCTCGACTCGAATTCGAGCCGAGTTGAGATTCGAGACATGTCTCAACTGGTGCGCATCCCTAGCAATAATCGTATTTAAACGAGTTTCTGCATTGTGAAATAATGTGCTGACCATACCTCTGACATCGTTCGCAATGAAGTAATAAAGAAGAGGTGCGCGATGATTCAACGCGGTGACACTGCTTCAGCACCATTTAAAAAAATCTAGCCGAGAGACGATTACCCTCTGAAAACCAAAACTATTAACTTCCTAGAAATTTAATAAAATCCAAATCAACACTGTTAAAAATTAGTAGTTAAATTTGAGTGTGGATTTCATTCTACATATTTCTCTCCATATCTTTATGGTACCTAATGGCTTGTTGAAACTTCTTAAGTGATTATTTAATTTTTTTTAAACATGCTTCCTTTAAAAAAATAAAAATCGTTCTAAAAAGGAAAATGTAATTCTATTTATTTTTAAAGACAATTATTTTGAAAATAATCTGTTTATGCATGACTAAATGAAAAAAACATGGAGAGCGTCCTCATATGCAATCAATTTATAATACCTATAAGTATGTGAGAGCACTCCCCTATACGTATATAATACCTATAAGTATGTGGTCATGCATAAATAGATTTTTCTTAAAGTAATTTTTAAAAACTTTTTAGTATGCTTTATTTTAGTTTTTAACGAAAGCATGTTTTCTAAAAATATTTTCTTTAATTTTTACTTTTTAGTACGGATTCTTTTATTTTTAAAAAATAATGTTTTTAAAATATTTATTTTTTTTTTGTTAGTGTTCATTATAGGATGCTTTCACATTCAATAAGTTCTTAAAATCTATCGTATTTTCAGGGTAACACGCTGGATCAGTGGTAGAACGCTTACCTCTGGTGCGTGCGGTCCTTGGTTCGATCTCCGATAAATGAAGTTTGTGGTAGACAACATCGTGTCCTTGGGTTTTCTCGAGGTACACCCATTTCCTCTCACTTTCTCATTCCATCAATTCATCTATTATCATTCATTTGCTTTCAATCATTGGCTCCCTTAGCCTAAAGGACATAAACGTGGGACCTTAAACTGAACATTTCATTCCTTCGTACTTTTCTGAATCTGAAACGTGATTTATGAAGAACTCCTGCACAGTATACTGTACATGAAAACTCCAGAGTATTTTGGTTGCATAACTCAATAGGATATATATTTAATAGACAGCGATATTAATAACTTTGCATAAAAACACAGAAATATATAAAAATAAGAATGGAGCATTGTATTGTCATCTGACTTACGCCACTGTGCAAGATTATATTACTCTATAACATAAGGAAATGAGTTAAATTAATTATGGCTCCACATAGCGTAGTCGCTTACGCACTTGTCTTTGGTGCAAGCGGTCACGGGTTCGATTCCTGGTGGGGACATTTGATCGAAATGGTGTAAAAGCTTTTTCAGAACAGCCATCCTGCATGATGTTTTTGCTAAGTTTTCCTCATTTACACCAGGCAAATGCTGTGGTGTTACCCAACATATAGGTCCCAGGCCGCTTCCTTCCTTCCCCAACTTTTTCATCCTTCCCTTTCCTCGGATAGTGTGATTGCCGAGGAGCATCATCCCTCATAAGTGACGGGCTAACATTGGCCATAAATGCCGAAAGCCCAGAAATCTAATTTCTGATCCTAATCCTAAGCTAAATTAAGGTTTCAAGATTTGAGAACAAAGTTGAACCACGACACGTATGAACCACTGTGAGTTAAAGAAAAAGATGTAAAACATGAAAAATAAAAGAAAAACATGAACAGGTTTGAAAGAATTCAGAAAAAGCCACGAACGAACAATGCTATTATTTGAGATAATTCCACAAAAACTATATTGCAGTATTTTAATTTCCTGTACTATACCTGAAAGGGATTAGGCTTACATTATATGTAGTAATAACATTCTTTTTTTTAAAAAAATACAAAAACTTCTTGCAATATAAAAAAATTCCAGGTTAAAAGTTAATTTTTAATCTTTTCTTTTTTCCATGTCAGTGTACGCTAATCGTGATTAATGGTAAGACTGAAGTTAATATATTGTTTGCATCTGTCAAAAGACATTATTTTTACTTATCTATCAGGCTCCCATTAACTGGATCAACCATGCTTAGGTAAGTGCAGGTTCTTTGCATGCCCCTAATTCTTAATTATATAGAACAAGGACAGAACTGGAGCGCCAATCATGGTGTGGAAGAGTGCCAATAACCATGTTGAAACCACAGATTCTTCGTTTCTTTTCACTGCCTATGGAGACGCAACAGTTGCAGTGTATAATCACATTGATACTAAAGTACTCATTTTGAAGTGGAAATCCTTCAATATATATACTGTATAAGTTGATTTGAAAATTATACTTCATAACTTTTTGTTTATATGTTTATGTGAGCTTTCATATAAGTGATTTGAATGTATATTAAGTCTGCTATTATATAGCATGCAGTCTGGGGTGATATTATCCATGTTTATATTCTCTTATCACTTTTAAATAGTAATTTTTAAAAATACAGAATTATAGAGGGATTTTAATTGGTCTACGAGCAGTACCATTATTTGGGTTATTTGTTGGCAATTTAACAGAAAGTAGGATTATGTATATGCCTTGTACTGAATGAGTGTTATTTGGATACATGAGTACTAATATACCCATATTTAATAGATCGAAAATTAAGAAAAATAGTAAAATAGAATAAAAATTGTTGATATATGTTTACTTACATGAACTGTTTTGTCTGGGATACTAATGGAGAACAGTCTCTTAACGGAGAAACAAAAATATGAGTTCTCGTTTTGCAAAAAAAAAAAAAAAAAACTACCAGTGGCGTACACCGTGGTATGGGGGATATTTATACTTGACCGATTTCAACCTTAACCATTCCGGTGGGAGCTCATGTGGTTCGGATTCCACGTTAATCAGTAGGTCCCGTCTCGTATAGCCTCGCTGCTGGAGGGGACGTTAAACTCAAAATCAACTCAACTCAACCCTAACCAGTAGAAGTCCTGCTTAAACCACAAAGGAATAGCACGTTACATACTATGAAAATCACATATTTTAAAATGCGAATTAACTTTAAATGTTACTTGATTTGGAAATGAATTCGCTGTTATTTGTGTGTTCAACCGCAACCAAAAGACCAATTCAAAATTATTATTATTATTATTATTATTATTATTATTATTATTATTATTATTATTATTATTATTATTATTATTATTATTATTATTAAGTATTCTGTCTGTTAGAAGGGTCCTGAGACTAATGAGCTTTTTTTTTTTTTTTTTTTTAATTTTAGGTTTAGGCCTAAAAATGTTTCTTCCACCTTTCTTTATCTTCAGCTTCCTCTTTTAATTCCGAATATTTTCTTCTATTTCCAAATCATCAATCAGTTGTGTTCTTCTTCCTACTCCTCTCTTTCCTTCCATCTTTGTCTCTATGGCGTTATGAAGAAGACAATTTGTTCACAAAATGTGCCCAATCCAATTGGCCTTCCTAAGATCGGTGCTCATTAAAAGCATCTTTTTCTCTTTTATCCGCTTTAAAACATCTTCGTTTCTTACTCTCTCTGTCCATTTTATCTTCTCCATTTTCCACCAACACCACATTTCGAAGCTCTCTAAATATTTATTCTCTAACTTCCGTAGTGTCCAAGTCCTTAAGCCATACAGTCCAATACTCCATATATAGCACTTGACCAATTTCTTCCTTAGTCCGATATGTCAAAATTAATATATGTCATGTTTAATGAAAATCGGATAATTTTAGGACAATATCATGAGAAAAAATATTCTAGACAGTATGTACGTAAGTGCAAATGTTTCCGATAAGAAAGTCGTCAGTTACAGTTGGATTCCATGTTGTTTGAAACCGTAGATGTAACTTTTGGAACCATACAAAAAGTTACCGACACTGGAAGCAGGCACGTAGCCAAGGGGGGGGGGTCCGGGGGGTCCGGACCCCCCCCTTCGGGACCAGAAATGAAAAAATTAAGGAAGGATAAAACAAAATGAAATAACAAAAAGAAGGATCAGCGTTAAAATTTAAAAAGAAAACTACAGGAAGCTTTTGCTTATTCTTTCTTATGAGGAGATTTGTATTACTTGCAATATGGGGCGAGGTAAGCGAGGTATTCTGGAAGAGTCAGGGAATTTGAAATTTCAAGAAAAGTATTTCATGTCACGGACCCCCCTCCCTCACGAAATCCTGGCTACGTGCCTCTGGAAGTAATTAAGTGCACTCATTCATGGTAAGAAACTGTATTGTGAGTAAATACAGTATATTGGAAACTACAACTGAGGTAGTCTCGCTAAAATAGAGACTGAAGTAGGTGGGATAAACTGTAATATTAAGTTACTATATATATTAGCAGAATACCCGTTTTTCCCACAGGAGGAACATAAAGGGTTGCATTTGGATTTAAACTGCATCAGAAGTGTCACTATTCGTCTCAGCGACCCCAAAAACTATGGATTCAGCACTAATATTGGTCATTTTCAATCATTTATATATATATATCTCCCCCTCCACCACTCCCAAGTTGCGGGACTGAATTTGAATTTAAACGGCATTGGAAGCGTCACTTGTCATTTCAGCGACCCCCAAAAACCATGAATTCCACTCTAATGTCGGTCATTTTCGATCATTTTTAAATATCTCTCTCTTCCCCTGCCCTAAGTAGCATTGTCAAAGTGAAATGATAAAAAAAACATCTCAGGTTCATACTTCATCTAGGTTGTAAATTTAAACGAGATCGGTCAGGTGGTTCAAGAGTTATTAAGTTATATATATATATACATCTCCCCCTCCTATTCCCCTCCCCAAAGTTCTACCGTCAAAGTGAAATGATAAAAAGCATCTCAGGCCCGAACCTCATCTATGTTAAAAATTTAATCGAGATTGATCGTTTGATTCAAGAATTATTAAGTTTTATTTATTTAACTCCTCCCTCCTTCACCCTAAGTTCTGTCGTCAAAGTGAATGGGTAAATACCATCCCAGGCCTGAACCTCATCTATGTTGAAAATTTGATCCAGATCGGTCGGGTGGTTCAAGAGTTGTTAAGTTTTATTCATTTTTATATGTTTTCCCTCCTCCGTTCCCCCTCCCCTAAGATCTACCGTCAATGTGAAATGATTAAAAAAACTTTCCGGGTTCGAACCTTATCTATGTTGAAAATTTGATTGAGGTCGATCGGTAGAAATACTCGCTCTCACATTGAAAGATCAAGCCTGCCTGTGTGAAAAAAGTAAAAATGTATGCGACACTTTGGACAAGTTCTTAATTGGTCCAAATTTAAAATAATTAACAAAAGCCTATTCAGACTAGCTATAATGCCACACACGTGCCTATTCAATGTGAGCGAAAGAAGAGGAGGAAAATATAAACAATATTTATACCAAAGTCAATCCATAAACCTTTCAATGAAACAAACACTGAGGAATGTCAAAGATCACAGAGGATGAAGATACCTCTCATATTTAAATATCACAGACTATGCACTTCATAGAGTTAATATAGTCATAGAACGTTAATTTTATTGGAATACAAATGGTGTGGAATTCAAATAAGAAAACAGCATTACCCTCTTGGCAGGTAACAAAATATAAAGTATATAGTAAGAAGAAAACGGCAGAAAAGACCATTTCTTTGTAGAACAGAAGTCCAAATGAGAGCTAAACAGGTTGGGAATCTGAGGCTCCTTTGTGAATCACCTCTTTTGTTGGTTCCATTATCACTTCCCGGCTTGTAAAACTTTCATGGTGTTGATAATCTACGCTAACAGTCTGGTATTAGTATATTTGTGTCTTCTTTTCGCTTTGAAAAATACAGCGAATGTAAAACGCCTTGAGTTCTCTATATAATCCACACAGTTTGTCTCTTACCTCGAAATTAACACTTTGTACTGTCACATAGCGGCAATAACCAACAAAGCCTACAGCATTTCTTAGATATGTCGCCTACTATAATATTAGTTCATAAGAAAACAGAAAAAAGTAAGTCCCACACATACCACAGAGGTTTATCGGATTCGTATATACTTACTTACAGCAGGTCGTACGATAGAAGATGATAGTTTGCAAGACAGTGTAAAATTGTAATTCTAAGAATGAAAATGTCAAATGTTATGAAACTGGGAAAAGGAAATTTAGAGGTTAAATTGAGAATACGTACTAAACGCCTACAGATAAAAGACACAAAAGGAAGAATTTTCTTGTAAAACTCTGTTTATTATAGGTATATTTTTAAAATATTAGTAATGTCTTGTGTAATGGTATAGCTTCTTTGTTTTACCGTTTCACCCTCATCAAATTTTGATTCTGTTCAACTGATTTTTTTCTTATCTTAGATATTTACATTTATGCTTCTTCTAAGCACGGATTCCCTTTTCGAAAATATCTATTTTTCGATTTTCCAAAATTTACATTTTTTTAAAATGTTTCCATTTTTCGAAAAAAAATATTTATGTATTTTAAAAAAATCATTTTTCGGTAAGGTATGTTTTCGAACAAATGTGGCTATCCCTACTTCCATTAGATATACAGAACTTTCAGTGATATCCAAGAGAAAAGAATGAGAAAGCAGAAGTTTCTTTAGTTTCTTGAAAAATGTTGTTGGGATTCGGACACAGCCTTGATGGATACCTGTCAAGTACCAAGTATACCTGATTAGTGATCTCTTGGCAATCGCTACATCAGGCGTTTGAGATTTCATATTTTCATAGCTTGCCTAAAATTGTAGCAAACTTGTTCCAATGTGTTTCCTAAAATTTCTTTTCATCTTTCGTGTTCCCTCTTCGCTTTTTTTGTCTTTCGTATAGGAATGCCATTTAGGTGGACATGGTGTAATTGAAGGCCTGAGTTGAAAAATATTCCAAGTCCAGTTTTTCCGTATTTTCAGTTTTTTCTTTATATTTGTCGGCATATACGGTCTCAGGACTATTTACTTGCATACTGGTAACTAACTGACTAACTCTATCGCCTACGGAACCTGGAGGTTCAATGCTGCGTTCAGAAAAGCTCTCTATTAACTTCTATCCTTAGCCAACAGGATCCAATTTCTACTTTGTATTCCTATTACTGCGAGATCCATCTTAATATTGTCCTCCCATCTGCGCCTAGGTCTTCCTAATGGTCGTTTTCCAATTGGATTTTCACTTAAAATTTTGAAACCGTTCCTACTTTCTTCCATTCTACACAATATACCACCTGAGTCTCCTAGACTTGATGACCCTAACAAAGTTTGATAAACGGTATGCAGTTCCTCGTTATCAAGTTTCCGCCATTCCACATACCCGTTTCTCTTGGGTTCGAATATTCCTGGCAGGATTTTATTCTCAAATACTTGCATACTATTACAACTCGAAATACTTATTTGCATTACTCTATTGCGTAAGTTCAACTCAAAATCTTATTTTTAATACAAAATCACTTCAACAGAATAGAATAGTTAGAGCCATAGTCAAAGGTACACAGCGGTATATGCCATATACCTTCTGCTTAATCTTAGTCGTCAGAGTATGCTTTCTGCTTCAAGATCGTATAGAACTTTTGTTTCGTTTATATTTATTTATTTATTTATTTGCGTGACTATGTTGCTTTGTTCACTATCTTATTATTAGCCGCTGTTCAAGTATAATGTATCGATCATGCGGAAAAGTCTGTTGTTTTTTTTTCTGACTACTCTGTTGTAATGAATTATTTCAGTTTAACGTCCCTCACGATCATGCCCTTTTAGGCTAAAGGAGATGATGATTAAGGCAAGTGAATGATGATGGAAGAATTAGTGGAATGAGAAAGTGGGAGGAAATGGGAATACCCCGAGATTATGTCTACCACAAACTTCCTTGACCGGGGATCGAACCAAGGACCCCATGTACCAGAAGTAAACGCTTTACTACTGAGCCATCTTGTCCCGTAAGAAGAGAGAGTGAGTAATTGGGGGAGAGGGAAGAAACTAAAGAATAACAAGGAAAGATTACGTCAGCTCTGTCTCTGTTCACGTTCGTGTTGTTTTGATCAGTGAATATCAGTATGGAAGTTTTGTTCAACTGTGATATTTGTATTTCCACCCTAGTTCTCACCACAATTTTCTTCTACACCAGGCATGATTTTCTCGCTTCCTTCTCGTGCCGAGTTGGTTCCTTCCGTGCATCTACACATCCGTTTATGTTAAAAATGGAATAATTTATTCAAGGAGTATCAGCAGTAAAATAGCCTAAAATGCTTTTAGACTATAAAACATTATCTCAGCCCTCAAATTTTAATTAATACGTGTGTTTTACATTCTTTATTTTAAAAAAATGTCTTTCTTATTGTCTTTTATTCCAATCACAGAGTTTACAAACAGCGTATATCTGTGAAAATTTTAGGAACATTCTAATACCATTTTCAGTCAAAAGATTTAGGACGTTTTCACATTTAGGCGAATTATATTGTTGCAATGAAGAAAACTTCACTGACTGAAAAAAACTTATATTCCACTATAATTCTTTATTTGACCTTAGTTGCAAACAAAGAGAAATCAAAGTTTCTTGTCTCTCAAACATTTCATAACATCATTATTGGACTTTTTTTTTTACCCGTCTTTTGAAGTCGGTGCAGAAATACTTTTTTTTTAGTTGTTTGATTTCGGTACATTTCTTTATACGTAATACCTAATACCTAAAAGTATAATACCTAAAAGATGACAATCAATCACAATACAAGACAGTGGCGAAAATTCAAGATTTGCTTGGGGGAGGTGCTCGAGTCTCCGATATAAGTAGCGTTTCCGTTCTTCGTTAGTATATTCACATGCAATTAATTATTTATTCATACTTTGAATATGTAACGGTATTTAACTATACAAAAAAAAATTCAAATTGAAGAGCTGAATTGAAAAACATCCCTAGTTCACAGATATATAGGCTATATATATATTTTTCATGTTGATATACAGTCGTTTCCAGGGAGTTGGAACTTTCAGGAAGGACAAAAAGAAATAAGACAAATCACACACATATACACACACAAAAAAGGGCTTACAAACAAAAGTATTAAATAATGCAATTTTTTGTTAATCTTGAAAACGAAATATACTCTGGTAAATTTGAGACATTTTTCAATTCAGGTCATCAATTATTCCCTCTGAGTTTGAAAAATTAGTATCAGTCTTAATCAATAGAATAGTAATATTCGAATGAAAAACGTGAAGTTCTGTTTAAATCGGTGGAGGTTCTTGTCCCCATCCCAAGCAAAGCTTGAAATGACGCTCTTGCTTCGATGTGAGGAGCATCTGGGTTCGATTCCCAGTGGGAGCTCATGTGGTTCAGATATCACGTTAAATATTAACCACGTCTCATCAGAATCGTTGCTGACAAGGGACACAAAAACTCTAAACCAACAAACTATCTTTTTCATATTTTCTTTTGTTGAATATGTCAGTACAAAATGCTCTTTTGCACAGAATGTAAATAGGTAATATTTTGTAAATAAGTAACGAAACAAAACATATCAATAAACTGTTAAACAGAGATATCCAACTTCATAGAAGCTAAGTTGTGAAGAAAAAAAAAGCCCACCTAGGTATGCTCATGAGAAAATAAAGAGTGAACGATTTTATAGTTCGAAGTTAAGTTTGAAACAAGTTTGACTGCAAAATTTATTACTGGCCACCTTGGTTTTTTTCCTTCTTTTTCTTCATTTGATGCCTGGAATTCAATGAAAAACAGTTAATTCTGTTGATTAGATTCAATGTAATTTTTATTAATTAAAATAAATATAGTAGTTCTCAAAGAAAAAAATATTCTCAGGCTTGCTTTCTTTTAAGTAGTTTTATTTTTCGAAATACCTTTCGTTTATTTGCCGCTGAGGTAAAATAAATGACCCGGTTCATCATACGAGAAATGGGGCTGTAATTAGGTGGCCAATAGGCAAACATTCAAACCGAGAGAATGAGAGAGAGAAGAAAAACTGTTATGAGAAAATTGCATTTACTTTTCCAAAGATCGTAACAGACGATATCCGTCACCAGCTGTAAGGCGGGTATTGCTTTCTCATAAATCAAAAAGAAACGATCCCCGCCCACTGTTTGTGGATGGCCCGTTCGGTGCCGTAGAACCACAAAGCACTTTAGCGAAGAAGCAGAAGTAGTAGTCAATAATACTATGTCAAAAAAAAAAAAACTCTGTTTGGTAGCTAATTAATTAATTTGGACAAGAAATGTTAATTACAATCATCTAGAAAGGAATCTGCCTTCTAGTTTCTCTCGGCCATTTTATCATGTCGAAGTATCTGCGGGAGACTTTTACGCTGGTATAAGAGGCAAACCAGGATAAATCGTTTTGGCAAGATTCGCTATTTGAGCGAGTGAGATATACCACAAAGTTAATTAAGGCTTGTTAATAAAATTGCCACTCAGTAACGCAAGAGAAATCACTTTTGGAGAATCAGAAGCTGCACAGGTACAGGCTAAACATAAAATTTCTTATTGATTATTTCATTTTAAGACAAGTTTTGAAGAAACATGTCCTTTCACAGTTTAAAACTTTGCACAAGTATTTAAACTCTTGTATTTACAAGAATATAATCGTCCTTCCCCTTTTATTTTCTAAAATATAGTGGTATTTATAATCCCTTATAGTCATATCTGGGTAGTATTCTTAGTAATAACATGAAGTGCGAACGTGAAATAAAAACAAGGATAGGAATGACGAAAGAAGCCTTTAAGAGGAAGAAAAGTCTGTTTTGTGGGACCTTGAAGAAAGAGTTGAGAAAAAGACTCATAAAATGCTTCGTGTGGAGTGTTGTACTGTATGGGGCGGAAACGTGGACATTACGTAAAGGTGGTGAAAATCGACTGGAAGCCTTCGAAATGTGGGTGTGGAGAAGAATGGAAAGAATTAGTTGGGTCGAGCGGAAAACGAATGAGTGTTAGAAATGGTGGGTGAGAAAAGAACACTTTTAGATATTATTAGGAAGACGAAGAGAAACTGGTTGGGACATTGCCTAAGAAGAGATTGTATTATGAGGGACGTCCTAGAGGGTATGGTGTCGGGAAAGAGAGGGAGGGGGCGAAGGAGACTACAATTAATGGATTATATAAAAACAGAAAGATCATACGCGAAGACACAGAAGTTAGCGGAGGACTGTGGAGCATGGAAGCTTCTCAGTTGCGGCAAGTGACCTGCCAATAAAGGCAGAATACCTATGATAATGATGATGATAGTCAGGGATTTAATGGGAGTATATGGCGTATACTCACCTAATATGTTTACATACCAGAGTATATTCACCTTAAATTTACGAAAGAATTACCGTATATCAAGGTGAATATACGATATGCTTTTAAAAACAGTCGAGCGTACACGTATCAAAAATTTTAGCATTATATTACTACTTATAGCTAATTATTGGGAAGTTTACAACTCTGTAATAATACGTTTAGAATAAATAGTAGCAATACCAGATATACTAATAGATGCAATTTCATTGTTGTTTATAATAAATTGTAAACAGTTGTTTTGTCGATTGTTTTTTAAGTTTATAACGGTTCTTGTAAGGTAAAGCGTGATATTTTTCAGAATGAACGAGGTATTACCTGGAACGATACTTCTAACAGGCCATTATTTTTGTACCAAATGATGAGCCGTTGGTTTGGTAGCTTTGTGTATTTTCTGTAGTGGTCCTACAGATGGTGTTTGTATCTACATAATAAATGGATTCTCAGCACAAGCACAAAATTTTAAAGGGGGCGCGGTGGCTCAGTGGTAGAGTGTTCACATTTGGTGCATGAGGTCCTTGGTTCGATCCCAACTCAAAGTGAGCTTTGTCGTGGTTAAATACCGTGTGCGTGGGTTTCCTCGGGGTTCTCTCGTTTCCTTCCACTTTTTTCATTCCACCATTTCATTCATGTCTCATCATCACTGTCTCCTGTACCCTAACCGGCATAATCGTGTAATGTAGAACTTAAATATTTCATTTTCATTTCATTATAAAATTTTAGACAGGCGTGCTTATATTCGAGTAGATACGGTATCGTCCAAGTGACCCTAAGCTGACAGTCATGAAGGAAACAACTGGGATCTGTTAGACCTTACAGGAAATAAGTGTAACTTATTTTCACCAGAGTAGTTAAGGATTAACAGCTAAATAATTGGAATGATTTTGTTTATTAGTTTCTCTTTCACAAATGCTACATCTTCTCTCGGACAAATTCTTCTCGTCGGACAAGAAAATCAGAGATTTTACTTCTTTGGGACGTCTGAGTCATGTTGGTAGTTTCTTTGCGTTATCAAAGTTCTTTCCTTTTGGATGTTCTGGTCTCTTCTACGAACGTACGATCTATATGTAGCAGCAACCTTACGAACTGTTGCATCCGGCATTTTTTTCTCTTAGTTTGGAGCGCATTGATTTTCCGGAATTTTCATTGATGATCTTCTGTAGGGATGCGCACGAGACAAGTCGAGACAGGATTTTCCTGACAAAATTCGAATCGAGACACGAGACTTCCAATAGAGAAATATACATTTTTCGAGTCGAGACATCACTTTTACGGCACATTTTCGAGTCGAGACAGCCACAAATCTTGTCTCGTGCGCATCCCTAATCTTCTGGATTCTGTGCTAGGTACTTAGATTTGTGCGAATTCTTGTGTACCTTATGGGTTTTCCTTGCTGATGTGCAACATCAGACTCAAAATATAATATACTTTCTGGACGTTTTAAATTACACTTAAATGGATATTGTTGAAGTTCGTAATTTCCTTAGCAGTTTCACCTTCACGCGCTCTACATATTACGGTTGCTCTAATATCATATGCCTTCGACATGATGATTGCTATTAGGATTTAACACTTAATGTCTTTAAAGAAAAAAGTTAAAGCATAGCTTTGTAAAGTTTTTTTTTTAATTAATAAGGAACATGTGAAAAAAGATGTAAAGTCTTTGCTAATTTATCACATACACCCTATATATTTAAACGACCTCTTCGTTTCAATTATCAATCATTTTATCCTTCTAATGTCTATTTACTTTGAAAATTTGCCCATATACGAAATCTGGAGCATACTTGATATGATGTAATTTACCGTATAGTTTCTTTATGGTTTTAGAATTATTCTCGTTGCTTCGGGGTAGAAATCGATCAAAAATTAAGCGTAGACACACCCTGTTTTTTTCATACAAAAAATATTTTTCAAAATGTTTTTCGTTAAGGTTATTATGAAATTTTCATGAACTATACGATGTGTTTTCCTTGAGACTGGAGAATGAACTGTATTGTTACAGATTGGAATTAGTAAGAAAAGTGTAACATAACTTCATCCGTATCTTTAAAAGAAAAGTTTATTGTTAATTTTCTTAAAAGTTAAAATACCTTACTTATGAATAGGGCCCGGATAATTATGTACTAAAAACAATGAAAATATGTACATATATATGTACATAAAATCTCAATAATATGTAATAAAACCCTTGCAAAAGAGCAAAATATGTAAAATGAAAATACCAGCATTTTCTATTACGTTTTCTACATTTGATGTGGTAAATACAATATTTATTCAATTACAATGTTTACTACCTGTTACTTTTCCAGCATGATCTCCGCAACACTAAGAAACAGAATGAGTTTCAAATTTTCAGTCAGAAAACTTATCTTGTTATCGCGTATAAAAGAGTTTCTATGCACTAAATGGTCGTTTCACTTCACACAAAGTCTTGCTGCATATTGATACTTTCAGAAATCATCCAAAGCTCGTTCAACTGTACATTACGGGAGAATTCTAGAACACTGGCCCGCCTACCTGTACAACAAATAGTAACCTACCATATCATAGCCTAACCTCTCTAATCTCTAATTAATCTTAATTAACCTTATTGAGGAAGGAATTTTTACGAAAATTTTGTTTATGCCATTGTACATCTAATGAGCGTCCAGCGTTATAGAACCTTCCCGTACATTACACACTCAAAACATTTTAGTAAAAAATATCGTGAAGAACAAAACATTCTCAGTTAATCTTTTCACTATTTCAACAGTCGATCTCCGTAACAGTAAGGAACGAAAATGTATTTCAAATTTTCAAACACTAAACCTCTCCTGGTATCACGCAACAGAGCTTTTTATTGACTGAACGATCGTTCAACATTACGCGAATTAATTGGTGCATACTTAAACTTGCACAAATCAGAAGGTACGTGTTCAATAGCCACGACATGGATTTAGCTTCACTTAAAACTCCACTAATAGCATAAATTGTCTTATAGCCTGGATTTTTCGTATTCAATGCATCCCCAACCGGTCCTTTCACACCTACCAGAGAAGCTACTGTTGAGCGAACAATTTCAAGATTGTCTGAAAGGGTAGATAATTATTTCTCCAAGGATTAAATAGTACTACTGAGACATGAAAAATTGCTCTGAATGTAGGAAATATCATGCTTCAACTTCCCGTCATCAAACATTTGTTTCGCTATTTCTATGGAAGATGCATCTTCAGAATCAAAATGTAACACTTGTTTCACTGCATCAAAGTTCGTAACATAGTAACACACAGCATCAATCTAGCTTCCCCACCTCGTTAGTACCGGCTGAGGAGGAAGAGGTACTTCAGGGAACAGTTCTTTAAATTTCTCAACTCTACTGGGAGCCTTCAAAAATACCTTCTTTGTATTTGAAATTAATGCACCCACTTGTGAAAATCTAGAACGAACAAATTTGCAACGATGAAATGCGTGGGCAAGACAAGTTAGATGTAACAGCTTCGGATACAATACTTGCAAAGCTTCTGTAGCTTTGCACATGTACGGTGTTGCATCAGTCACTAGAAGGAAGACATTGTTATGCTTGATACCATCAGGCCACAAAAGTCCCATAGCATCATTAAAGAGTTTTGCAATGGCTTGATGGTTGCATCGCGGCAACAAATCACTAGTTAACAGGATAGGCTAGCTGACTTCATTATCTTTCAACAAACCTATTACAACATTACCAACATGTCGCCCCTCTACATCAGTTGTTTCGTCAATTGACACCCAAATAGAACCATCACCGATTTCCTCACGAATCGAGTTCATTGTTTCCACATATAAATCAGGCACGTAATGCTTTCTGATTGTAGATTCATCTGGAACTGTTTCGTGTGTGTATTGTTGCAGAAATTCACGAAGTACTGTATTGTTTAGTTTCCAAATAGGGGTATCAGCACATACCTTAGCACGGCACAGATCACTTGAAAACTGAGACTTCCGTGACCCTGGACTACTTTGAGCTTGAGATTAAGTTACTAGCAACTGCTTTTGTGGTTTAGGTTTTGAAGCTCGGGTCTGATGGCGTGATGTGGATATGTGTTACACAACTTGGGAATGTTGAGCGCATGAGACACCCTTCTCACAAACCTGGCAATAAAGCACTTTTCCATCTGAGGAAAAATGCTCAAACTCTTCCGTGAAATGCTTAAGTCTAATTGACAACGGGGTTTTGTCCTTTGGCATCTTGGAAACAGGATTTGCTGACAGCACAGGAGATTAAATATTCAATAAAATAGCTCACATTTTCCCTACGGCATGCGTTGTGGCGGCAGGCGCTTCACTTTTGTAAATCAAGAGTCCAGCCTTACCAATTGCGTGAATCCAAACTTCCCCATCTGATTTAATATTTTTCGCCGAAGGAAAATATTAGTGGGGCGAGTTTGCGACAAAACCACGATAGGCAATCGTAAAGCCGCGTCGCGATAGTAATTCGATTGAATTATTAATCTCACGTAAGGATGTGAGCTCTACTACCGCGACCGAGAGTGTACGATTGCTAATCAAATCAGGTTGTTTCCAACTCTCTACCAATCCGCCAAACTACGCTTCAATACTATTTTAAAAGGGTGAAACGCAGTGAAACAATAAATAAATAAGTAAATAAATAAAAATTGAAAATTAAAAATAAAGCAAGCACTTTAAATTCAAAGAGAGATGAGTGTTTTCTTCTTTTCAAAGTCTATTGTTGAACAGCTTTTGTATGAAAAATCCCTATAAAACATGAAAATACCAAGAAATATGTAAAATTATGTGTTCATGAGTAAAATATGTAATTATATGTACATAAATGTAAAATATGTAAATATATGTACTTTCAAATGGGTGTTTTTAGGCACTATGGGTCACAAATGACATTATTACCCTGATTTGGTATAAAAATATAACCTCTACAAAAATATGTAATTAAATAATTATCCGGGCCCTACTTATGAAGCTAAAGGGTAATACATAATAGAAAAGTAAATGAACAAAATTTTAGTTTAAAATCTGAAATAGAAGTACAAAAAGCTATAAAGTTATAATAAGACATTTATCAAAAGAAAATTTAAGAAAGCAGTTACGAAAAGGCATCATAAATATTTCGTGATGAATAATTCTATGTAAGGATGGCAAAACATGGTATGTACATTTATTCAGGCGAGCAAATTTCAACCTTATGAATTTAGCTTCAGTTCACTGCTGAAAACGAAATATATACATTTAATACACTTAATTTAATGCATACAATGTATACTGCTGAATAGAGACTTTGTAATTTAAACCATTAACAACTTTTTTCCAGCATTTAGACATCAATGTGACCAACTGCCAGAGAGAAAATTGAAATTTATCCAGAAAGAGACATAGCATGTATTTCCATGCCCATACTGCTTTGACTCATAAGGCTGTAGTTCTCTTTTCTTTTAAATGTGCAGTCTTGTTCAAAAAATCTTGGCCACTCACCTTGTTTTAGAACCCGATATCATGGCAGCCGTATGTAGAAAAAATATAAGTTATCTTTAAATAAAGTTTTCAATTGGACAAAGAAAATACACATCCGTTTGGTATAATTCCAACTGTAGGTTACAGCTCATGGGTTTTCAAAAAGAGATGGGTGGCCAGGATTTTTTGAACAAGACTGTGCATATCATGCTTTCCCATTCTCGTATAAAATTATATGTAGAAATCTGAAGCTTATACAACTTCGAAATTTAATGATAATATATTTTCTTAGAAGTCTTAAAACTCTGAATATGTGGAATAAGAAAAAATAGTTGGGGTGAACAGTAAAGCATCTGAGGAAGTTTTAGAAAATGATTGGTTGTGTAAAATTTATCATCCTATTTCATAAATACATATAATATGCTATATGAGACATGAAGTAACATATATTAAGAGATCTTATTATGATATTAGAATCATATTCTCTAATCCAGAAACGAACCCAAATTTCATATTAACAGGTATAGAAGACACCAATACTAAAGATTATTATAAACTGCAACAGATAGTGGTTAGTACCGAAAGAAATATTGAAGAATGAGATAGGTTATATTTTAAAGATTTTTGTCTTTTAGGGTAGAGCACGGTATATGATACACGGGAGATTGGACTTAGAAGATTCCTCTTGTATACAATAGCAATAAATATTACAAATAAGTCCCTATAGTATAATTGTGGGGCTGAGAGGTAAGCAATGTCAAGTCACTTTTTGACTGAAATTGAGTTATCATATTTTTCGTTACTTACATTAGTACGAGGGACACTAGGAAAGTTTTGAGATATGGATAACTGGAACGCTGGAAATGAACAGTTTTTCCATCAATAAACAATCGACACAATTCAACAAAATATTGTCTTGAAAACACTTTTTCGCTTTTCCTGTCAAAATTAATATTTTATGACATATATTACTTTACTTCTCAGTCCCAGATTGGAAATATCTGAACCCAATGACCATGCGTCTTAGGGCTTGTTGGATGGGTTCGTCTCAATGATTAGGCGTCTTAGAAAATTGGTGGTTTGGTCAACCGGGCAGGATTGAATTCTTCTTTTACTGTGTCCTGTCTCTTTTTATGCAGAAATGTTGCTGATTGTGAATCTTCGTTACTTGCTAATCGTTAACGATGTTGAACGACGTCTTTTTCGCGGTTGTTGTCTGAAGTATGTTTGAAGCCAGCACGTGGTGTAGAACCAAGTGGAATCTTACAATGTAGTGAAGGTAATGAGGAGGATTGGAAAAATATTTCAGTTGATGGTTGATACCAGCCAAAATGCTTCCTATACACTCCTACACCATCATTGGAGATCCTATTGCATGTAAACATGTAAACATTCCAATTCGCAATAAGTAAACTACCAATGATAGCATAATTCTTAGTATGAAGATGATTACTTACACTCCATATAATAATAACAGTAATTGAGGCGTCTAGTATGAAAATCCACCACATCCATTTCGCTTAGTTTCGAGTAATCTCGCAAAACGTATAGTGAAGCTCCATATACAAGCGTACAAAGTCACATATTTGAACTACTTTTTTAGTATGAAATATTAAGCTTTTAAACAAAATTCTGTTTCAATGGAATTCCTTGTGGATTTGGCGGCTTTTGATACTAAGGACCTCAATTTATTGTTGAAATAAATGTTCATACTAACAACATTTAGTTATATTGCTAAAGCCTAAACAGAGCGTTTTTCAACTCATGTTCCTTAGGTGACATCGCAAACATCCTTTATTCAGGTTCCCAAAATTGCGAGGGGTACGATTTTAAAGTTCACTAAACCATGAGTAAAAGCTAGAAAAATTCGCAGTCAGAAATTGTTTTATTGTTTGTTTAAACAAATTAGTTTGGAATAAAATTTCAGTTATTTTATTATTACTCTAGCTGTTTGAGTTCAAAACAGTAAAAAGCACACAAAAGTGTAGGAAACTTCGATATTAACAAAAGTAATTGATGTTCTACATTTTGCTATCACATGTCAGTACAGATACCATAACATAGCAACTTCTTTTAATTTAATTTTTCTTACACGTTTAGTAGCTATAAGGAACTAGATCCAAAAGCTACGTTCACCTAGGTTCCTGTCTTACACTACAAGCTGATGTTTCACAACAGGCTGCATAGTTCATTGGCGTGGAAGTGCCTCCCTTACAAAATACAATTCCTATGTGAAGTCTCTCCGAATGTTAACTGAGATAGACAGAAAAATTTTTCACTAGCTTATATAAGTTATGTAACATAGTATTTGTCTATAGCATGTACTTCAATTGTAGAATATATTTTTTTTAAACAGAAATTCAAATCATATTGTTTCTTATTCTCTCTCACCACGACACAGTAATGTGTTTTCAACTCCGAATTCAGAGATTATTGAGTTTTAAAGGAAGTATAAAGACTCGACCGTTGTCATTATATAGATAACAGCATATTTCCCTTTCTTTGCAAATGTACTTTCTACGAACCTGACAATACCCACACAATCATTCAGTCAAATTCAGTAGCCGGATGTTTAAACTTTGCCGAAAGAGAAATTGAATCAATAATCAAGGGATAATTCATGGTTTTCCATATTCACAGTATTAGTAAAGTTCAAGAAGTGGGTGTTTAAACTTTGCCCAAAGACAAATTGGATCAATAATCAAAGGATAACTCATGGTTTCTCCTGATTGACAGTATTCATAATAATTTATAGTGAAACTCAAGAGATGGATATTAAACTTTGCCCAAAGACAAATTGGATCAATAATCAAAGGATAACTCATGGTTTCTCCTGATTGACTATATTCACAGAAATATAGCGAAATTCAAGAGATGGATGTTGAGACTTTGCTCAAAGAAAAATTGAATTATTTATCATAGATTAGTCTGTATTTTTTTCATATTTTGTTTAGTTCGTTGCTGAGAAAGTGTAAAATCGAAAGTACATTTCAGAAGTGTAAAAAATTAACATTTCTTGGAAAGTAATGAAACAAAATAACTAAAAACTACACGAATCTCTGACTGCTGATTAATTTTTATCTCATTCAGCAAGGCATCATTATTTGAAATTGACTGAGTTATTATAAATATTATCATCTCCATATGAAATATTATCTTACCACCTATTTGAGAATTCAACATGCACGGCAGTGCATGGCAGCCAAGTTCCGCGAAGCAAATGAACTGGCCTGCACTGCCGTAAACATATTATACACGAACAAGAGTTTTGGGTAAAATCGCCGATTTCGAGGCTTTGTAAAAACAATTCTATTAAGGGTAGAAACATGAGATTTAGAATGTGAGGAGATATCCCACAGATGTACTCATGCCAAATCTCACATTCCTACCTTCAACCATATTCGAGTACTGGACCCCCAAAATATGCAGTTTTCAGGCTCACTGACTCACTGACTCACTCATCAAATTGATTAGGTACTTCCCAATTAGATAGAAACGTGAAACTTTGCATAAAGGTACCCTATAACAATTTTAGTATGGAAAAAGTCCAAAATCTGAGGAATGTCCTATGGGAAACTTTTTATGGGCAAAAAACTGTCCTTAGCCAGGAAAAAAATCGTTTCACTCACTCACTCATCAAATTGATTAGGTACTTCCCAATGAGATAGAAACGTGAAACTTTGCATAAAGGTACCCTATAACGACCTGAGTATTGAAAAAGTCCGAAATCTGAGGAATGTGCTATGGGAAATTTTTATGGGCAAAAAACTGTCCTTAGCCAGGAAAAAAATCGTTTCACTCACTCACTCATCAAATTGATTAGGTACTTCCCAATGAGATAGAAACGTGAAACTTTGCATAAAGGTACCCTATAACAACCTGAGTATGGAAAAAGTCCGAAATCTAAGGAATGTGCTATGGGAATTTTTTTATGGGCAAAAAACTGTCCTTAGCCAGGAAAAAAATCGTTTCACTCACTCACTCATCAAATTGATTAGGTACTTCCCAATGAGATAGAAACGTGAAACTTTGCATAAAGGTACCCTATAACGACCTGAGTATTGAAAAAGTCCGAAATCTGAGGAATGTGCTATGGGAAATTTTTATGGGCAAAAAACTGTCCTTAGCCAGGAAAAAAATCGTTTCACTCACTCACTCATCAAATTAATTAGGTACTTCCCAATGAGATAGAAACGTGAAACTTTGCATAAAGGTACCCTATAACGACCTGAGTATGGAAAAAGTCCGAAATCTAAGGAATGTGCTATGGGAATTTTTTTATGGGCAAAAAACTGTCCTTAGCCAGGAAAAAAATCGTTTCACTCACTCACTCATCAAATTGATTAGGTACTTCCCAATGAGATAAACACTTGAAACTTTGCATAAAGGTACCCTATAACGACCTGAGTATTGAAAAAGTCCGAAATCTGAGAAATGTGCTATGGGAAATTTTTATGGGCAAAAAACTGTCCTTAGCCAGGAAAAAAATCGTTTCACTCACTCACTCATCAAATTGATTAGGTACTTCCCAATGAGATAGAAACGTGAAACTTTGCATAAAGGTAGCCTACAACGACCTGAGTATGGAAAAAGTCCGAAATCTGAGAAATGTGCTATGGGAAATTTTTATGGGCAAAAAACTGTCCTTAGCCAGGTAAAAATTGTCCGTAACCATTAGGTACTTCCCAATGAGATGAAGATGTGAATGTCTACACAAAGGTATCTTATAATGGCTTGAATATGAAAAATATCCGAAATTTAAGGAATGTGCTATGGACTTTTCTATGGGTGAAAAATTGTCCTTACTCAAACAGAGATCGGTTCATTTACTCACTCATCATTGATTAGGTGGTTCCAAATGAGAAAGAGATTTGAAACTCTGCATAATGGTACCTACATTATGTAATGACCTGGGTAAATAAAGGTTCTAAATTTAAGGAATGTATTATGGGAATTTTTATGGGCGAAAACTGTCCATAGCCATTAGGTACTTCTTAATGAGATAAAGATGCGAAACTCTCCATAAAGGTACACTATAACGGCTTGAAAATGAAATTTGAGGAATTTGCTACGGATTTTTTTCATTAGCAAAAAAAACTGTCCTTACAATCAGAAAACGGGAACGATTCCGTTATTGAACACATCATGTGCATAGTAATAATGTTGTCAATCGTCTGAGTGGTCGAGTTGGTGCCCTCCTCGCTGGTCTATTGGCTACCACGTGCGCCTTTGGTGTATGGGGTCCTGGGTTCGATACCCGGTTTAAGAGCCTTTGGAATCTCAACTCTCCTCGATGTTTCTGTGTTCGTGTCCCTGTCGTTCTAGGTTAATAGAAAAATGAGCTAAGGTCACTGAGAAAAATCCATTATCCGGACAGCGGTATAGTGTACAAATATACGGGATCCTTTGTTTACTACAGAAATCAATACTTAACATACGTTATCCATATGTTACATACGTACTGCCCTCTTTCCCGCTTAGATGTTACAAATGACGTTGCAGGATGTCTGACATTTAACAGTCTTCCGTACATTAAGTACGTCAGCTATAAGTTACATACGGCCATCTGTATGTGAGATCCTGACCGCCTACATACAGTTTTCGTTCGTGTGGAAAGTACGTTTATTCGGAACACTTATACGGAAAGTACGTTCAAATATACCTTTTCAGTTATACGTTTAGTGTACGTTAAGTCCAACAACTACAGGATTTAGACATATAACAAACGTTTTTACGTACGCCACATACAGTTTTTCTCAGTGTGTGAGTAAAATAAGTGAAAGCTAGTAATAAGTAATTAAGCAAGTTAGAGGCACGTTCTGTGAATCAGTTAACTTTTAAAACCGTGGGCTAAGACACGTACATACTGCCGTAAATTTTGTGATTGGAACCCAGACAAGGGAAGCCAATATTTTGTCTTTTTTCGGTGAATATTTTTCCTTTATTGCAGTCATTGGTATTAAATAGATATTGAAATTAATTTGATAAGTAAGATAATGTAGAGGTGAAAATGTTTAAAATTAATGAAGTTTTCGAAGAAATGAGAAATCCAATTGTTCGAATTTATGTGAGACTAGCAACAAAATGTAACCGATTTCGTAAATATATTGGTACCAGAGTTATATTATAGTTACCACAGTCGTTATGTAAAATGTTCTTGATACTTTGTGTCTCTATCTGTGAACAGTGTGAGAATCTCTTACGTATCAGCCTTTTATCAACAGTGAATTTCGTGCCTTTTGCTCTTCATGTTTTCTGAATTTGCCCTTCGGAGGTTCGCCCCCACATCCTCGCCTTTGCTCGTCCTACTTCCTCACACCTCTTAAGCTTACAATTCCCGAATTTCAAGTTTCTTTTCCTATTTCAACTATCTAAAAGAATACAGAAATCTATCTAAGATTTTGTATTCCAGGAAAACGCCTATTTAAATAACATGGTGATTTCTTCATCTTCCTTTAGACTCCTTAAAAATTAAAAATATTCAATTTAAGCAATTTTCCTGTTGGCTAGTCCCGGGAGAATACAATCGTGCCAAATTTCATCATTCTAACCCTGCCGGAAGTGCCTAAACATTTTGGGGTTTAGAAGACGTCCAATATAAATAACATGGAAAAAGTTTTTCTGTTCCTCATAAAACCACTCTAAATTTGGATATTTTCATTTTTACTGACTTACTTAGGTAATACTAACGAAAACGTTGAAGCATACCGAATTTCATGTTTGTATTCCAATTTCAAGTACCTAAAATATGAGATTATTTGTCCAAAAAAAGGCCTATTTAAATAGCATGGGGAATTTCTTCATCTCCCCTTTAGACTCCCTAAAAATTAAAAATATTCACGTTTGGCAATTTTTCTGTCGGTTAGTTCCGAAAAACTACATTCACGTCAAATTTAATCATTGTAATCCTACAGGAAGTGCCGTATAATTTTGGGGTGTAAAAGGTGTCCCATATAAATACGTACCATGGGAAAGATTTTTCAGTTCCCCATAAAACCACTCTAAAGTTGGAATTGTTTATTTTCACTGATTTACTTAGGTAATACTAATGAAAACGTACAAGCATACCGAATTTCAATTTTTTATTCCAATTCCAAGTTCCTAAAACATGAGATTATATGTCACAAAAAAAGACCCATTTAAATAACATGGGAAAATTCTTCATCCCCCTTCATCATTTCAACTTTCCACATCAACCGGAAGCACCCCTTTAATTTATGCCAGTTCGTGTAGCTTTATATACAGTTAGGATATGTTGGTGGCAAATATTACTAAGTTTACAAGCTATTTGAAAGGTGTATATCATTGGAAGGAAAACCCGAGGCAGTATGAAACTGCGCAACATGCGCGTCATGTAATGAACTCCGTAATTTCGCAATGTGAAAAGGTAGAGAATAACTAGGTAAGTAGGTATATTGAAACACCAGGTATGTCTAGTGATGTAGCAGCGAGGATTCAGCATCAAGGGTTTTGGGCCCTGTTGATACTCTTCGTATTTAGGCAATGAAAAATGAGATGTTAGCGATCGTGATTTTGTAGTTCGGGTAAATGACTTGGAATCTCGTTTGGACATCATGCTCTGACAGATATTTGATAGAATAAATCCTCCCCGCTGTTCTAGTGGCTAGCATGTGCGCCTTTCTTGTACAGGTCTTGGGTTCGATTCCCGGTGGGAGAGTCCTTTGGAACTAATGTTGTATGTGACACATTATGACTCCTTTAAAAATGTACAATTTTAAATTTAAATCCAGCAATATGCCACAATTGAGAATTCCAATATACGATATTGACATGGTGAACTACAAAAAGAAGTGAAATATGAACAAAAACACCAGAGGTGCAAAAAGTGCAGCCAAGTTCGTCAGCCTCAAAAAGTGTTAAGATGAGGATAGATGAGCCAAGTTCCTTGGCCACTGCATCTGAAAGGGGCACTGGAACTTGGCGCGAGGTGTCAAGGAAAATGATGTTAAGGAACCTTAGGGATAGTGGTGGTGGGCGTGGTGGGTTTGGGACCACCATCAACCTTAGGAATATCAACTTTGCTAATGAGCTAAGGCACATATACAGAATACTGCAGTAAGATTGGTGGTTCGAAACCCAAACATGGAAAACTTATATTCCTCCAGGAAGTGTCAAAGTAAATGGATGTTAACGAGCCTTAGGGGTGGTGTTTGTGAGCGTGGTGGATTTGGGGGTCACCACTAACCTTAGGACTGAAATGTCCCGGCCGTGAAACTAGGAACAGACATCTTAAAGTATTCGAATATGTTAGACACCTCGCGCCAAGTTCCATTGTCCCTTTCAGATGCAGTGGCCAAGGAACTTGGCTCATCCATCCTCATCTTAACACTTTTTGAGGCTGACGAACTTGGCTGCAGTTTTTGCACCTCTGGTGTTTTTGTTCATATATTACACTACAAGAATTCCAAAAGTTTATTAAGTATGAAATTATTAACATCTATCTTTCGCGCGGATAAGGTGACGGGGTCACTGGTCATAGTCAACTTTCAATTAATTTCTCTACCCCTAAGAACAAGATACTTTATTCCATTGACTTTCTTCTTCTTCTTTTTCTTCTTCTTCTTTTTGTTGAGCACCTTAAGGGAAGGAGAAACCGTGGGGACAAAATCTGAAAACGATTACTTAGAGAATTCAAGAATATTTTAGTATTAGCTTTATCGATTATGATATATTTTTTCTGTTAATGTTTACTCAAAATGAAAATTCGTGGGGAGTAATTTCATATTTTTTGAAGAAGTAGGGGGTGAATCTTCTTTTAAACATAAGCAAAACAGTATTCTATAGTATTCAATTTTCATCTTTAAACTTATTTTTAGAAATAAAAGTTTTTAATAAAAATCATTCTGAAATGTTAAAAAGCTAGTGTACAAATTGCTCTACGACAACTTCAAAGCAATCATAAGCAATACCGAAAGAAATTAATGGGATAAAAGTATGCTGCTGAATAGAATGGTATAGCATATAAATTGAAAAGAAAATGGTCTTTTGTCAATTCGGGAATAAAATTTGTCTTTAAGTCATAAAAATAACATTGTGACACTCGGCGGTACCACCTATGTAAAAATAATCCTTTGTAGAAATTTTGTTTTACGAGCAGTGGACGCTGTTTATTGCTTTATAATCATGTAAGAAAGAAAAAAAAACTTTTTTGTTGTATATGCCGGCCGGCCGACTATAGATAGAAATTTCCTCTCCCCGTTCTCTCTCTCTCTCTCCTTCCTATTAGTGGGAAAAATCGTGAGTGTAGATTCATCTTGAAGGAAAATGAACGTGTACGTACGACCCCTCGCTTTAATTGCAATGAAGATACATAAATCTGGCCGATTCGTCGGACATGCACGCGAGCTGGCAGTACCACAATTTTTTCCACTCCTCTTCGTTGCATGACGTCATTCACACTATCTTCAGAATGAGTTGAGAAGATGTCTGATCTCTTCTTCGGTGTTGTATCTTTATCTGGTTATTCTTTTCATCCTCAATTAACACACAGAGCCAAAGTGGCATAAAGAATGACGAAACATCATAGCAATCAGAGAAAACAAAAAGAACGTCTCAAAGATTAAAAGCGAGGAATTCTTAAGGGAAGATATTGGACTTTATGGTGCTATATTTCCTTGCTATGTGCATGAAAACATAAAATATAAATATACCGGATTATTGTATTGTTTTTCAATGAGAAATTCTGACCTATCTACCTGACATGGTATGAAGTACGTTTTTACTGTGACTAGTTGTAGTTCCACCCACAGGCAATGCCTTGAAGCTGTGACGTCAATACTACCATCATCAACCACCAATAGTGTTTCTTCGTCAGCAAATGTCTAAAACACACTGGATTTCTATGCAAGTGGTCTCAAATTCGGTTCCCGGTACAGGCACAAAGTCTCGGACAAGAAAACTATAGAAATGTTTAAGATTTCATTTAAACAGTAGGTACTTTCACGGATAGCTTCAGTGAAAGAACCAAGGAGCATTAAAAATTCAATTAACTAATCCAGTGGTTCTCAACCGATGTGTCGCGACACACTAGTCTGTCATGCAGTCCCTTAAGGTGTGTCGCGAAATTTTGGATTTTAAATTCATGAAGAATTTAATAATAATTAGTTAAAATCGATACATACTGTACCAGTCAACATCTCCAACGGTAGCGGTAATGCTCAGTGCTATATAAAGTCATTATAAAAACTAATTGGTTTCACTATTATAATAGATATTATTATTATTATTTATAATAAAAATATCAAACAAATATGTCGTGATGTCATGGATGTTCAGTAAAGTGCGTCGTCGATCAAAAAAGGTTGAGGACGACTGAACTAATCAACAACGAATAAGAAACTAACCCACTCTATCAATGTGATTATTTCATGCAATAGTATTACAAATGTGCGGAAACGGCAAGAATGTTTATTTTATTGATTTATGTCCTTTTTGACTATAATTTTCTAATTCAAAATACACCTTTTAATTCAATTAATGTGTATTTAAATTTTACCTAACCTTTAATTCCATTTTATTATTCTTACACAACATGTATTTTTTACGTTAAGATAGAAATAATAATAATGTGGGGTCGATCAGAAGGGGTTTGAAAGTGAATGAACATGTCTATATAGGAATAGGTACAAACATTATAATAATTAATAGCTATGTGATGAAGATTTGTTGTTATTGGTAATATTTTATGTATTAATATTACTCGTAAGTGAATTATTATGTTTGAGGGTGTTTCCATATAAACCAATTGTATAGCAGACAAAGGCGCCGATTTCTCTGTAAATTTGGGGGGGCCCATTCAGATACAGAAGACAAATATGAGTATTTTAAGACAAATTGCATTCAAATTATGCCAAATATTGTATATTCACAAAGATAATGAGGGGGGCTCACTTGAGCTTTGGGGGGACCCGGGCCCCCCTGGCCCCCTAAATCGGCGCCCTTGATAGCAGATAAACCTAACGTGGTAACCCATTCAAAGTCATGGTATTGAAGATATTCCGTATTCTACCTGTCAGTAGGTCTTGAGACTAATAGGAAACAACATTAATTTTCCTTAAGTTCGGACATGGAAATTTTTATTCTACTTTTTCCGATTTTCTGCTTCCTCTCGTTTAACTACTAGTATTTTTTTCTTTTTTTCAAATAATCGATAAGTTGTGTTTTTTTTCAATTCATTGCTTTCTTTCCATCTTTCCCTCTATGGCGTTACAAAGAATACAATTACTTCGCAAGACGTAGTTTAATTGAGCTTCCTACGAAGAATGCTAGATAAAGCCATCCTCTTCTCTCCTATCTGTTTTAAATTCTATATGTAGCATTTGAACAGATTCTCTCTTAGTCCAATGTTAAGCCTGTTTGTAGGAGTGATCTTTTCTTGTTGAATACCTCTTTCGTTATAGCAATTCCTGACCTGATCTCTTTAGTGCAGGAAAGGTCTCTAGTCAATAGACATCCTAGTTATTTGAAATGATCAATTTTGCTATTGAAGATATATCTAGGTATAAATCTTGTTTATAAGCTCCTGCTCCTGCAGTACTTAAAGATTTAACACTTCACTTCTAAATTACAAATAGATATTTGATATATACGTAGAAAAATAAATTATATATGGATATAGCAACAATAAAACTTAAGCATATCTCTCGATACTTCTACCATCCCTTCATAATGTGGATTTTCAAAATTACACTACATTTCTTTTACATTTGAAGCTATTGTCAGTTCACAAGTAGCTGATCCTTGACTTTGGTAACTTAAATACAGAAATAGTTATACTTAATCTAGAAAACAATATTATATGGCTGAATTGGTTGATGAAAAAAACAGCTCTCTAAATTATAGCGCTTAATAATTTTTACTAATGTCATCCATCAAATTCGGAAACATGAGGTTGACGAAAAGGCGGAAATTACGAAAATATACATACCACCTTTCAACATAATATATCTCATTTATAAATTATAATGTCCGAGTGATAGAACTTTCACGTTTGGAGCCAGAAGTTCCTGGTTTGATCTCAGTTTACTGAGTTTTTTCTGTGAACAGCGTTGTGTATGGGGAGTAGCTGAGAGACAACGTAATGTCCACTTTCTTCTATATATACACTCTTTCATCATAATTCAATTATATTTATCACGCATCTTCTTTAATTTACATGGTAGAACATTTTCAGTTTTTCACAATATCGTCTGAATGACTTTAAATTTACGTATTATCTCCTAGTCTGAAAGAAACCTTTATTTTGACTATGAAATATGTATTCAGCTTAGATTATTCTTTACAAAGATATTGAATCCTGAAGTTAGCTATACACAAGTATCCTTTCTTAGTAGGTGTATCTTCAAATAGGACTATCATAAAATACACCTCACTTAATCTTAATATAAAACCAGATTTATATTACTGTTCAATCTTCTGTAATACTATTGTTTAACATTTTAATCTTATAATATTAATATCCTGCTCAAAACGAAGGATATAAATAGGCACATTTTGATTGGCATTCTCAATTGATTATTTGATAACTAAACAAAACATGTTCTTTAGTGACATCCGGAGTTCTTTTTATTTCGTTTCTTAGCTTTGAAATTGCTTGGCAGTTGAGTGAGTCATAATACCAATGAAGAATTCCCTTTGAGAATCATGCCGGGAGTCGCGGAATTAGTTTTATGAAATATTTGCTAGCTTATATGATGTGTTGTGCACGTGGATGACACCACACACTCTTTTAAACAGGCAGAAGAGAAGAGAATCCCTGCAGCTATTTTATACTTATATGACTCGTGTGTGCGTCTCTTAATCTTCAATTCTCACATGTCATCCTATTTATCATTGATCCGGCATTGCTATCGTCAGGTGAATTGAATAGTAAAAGAAATAAATAATAAAAAAAGAACGTTATAGA
Source organism: Thermobia domestica (assembly GCF_964235325.1). NCBI lineage: Eukaryota > Metazoa > Arthropoda > Insecta > Zygentoma > Lepismatidae > Thermobia > Thermobia domestica. The sequence goes on along the minus strand of NC_137462.1, from coordinate 163,282,665 downwards.
AGCGGCCGTTAAACTTGATTTCTTTGAAGTATATATACGCTTTCTTACTGTGATCCTATACACAATAACATCATATAGTTAATGTGACACGCAGAGTTCCTAATTTGGATGCGAAGATGTCCTTTGGCACGTCACAATACTTATAGCACTTTTCATGGCTTGTTTAAGTCGATTCTGGTAATTAATTGACAAGAGAGCTTTTGCCAGCGTGTTGCACCGACCTCTTTGACTTCTAGGAGGCGACCCAAACAAACGAAAACAGTGACGCTGTATGGTGGTTGAGTTGTCACAGTCACAAACAGAGTTTATTTTTCCTTTCCTCATAAATGACTTTTGGCTTCATGCCGTGTCTAGACAACTAATGGCAGTTAGTATTTTATCTGTCGTTCCTGACATTAACTTATTAATCTATCACGTGAACTGTGGCTTGTGCCGTGCACTCTTCGGGCTACTTTGTAAATTTGAAAAAAAAAAAAAAAAAAGACACAATAAATTATCACCCTAGTTGAATCTTCATTGTATATAGTGCCTCCTTAGATTATAACGTGGATGAAATTTTAATATAAGACTGAGAATGACATGAAAGAAAGTACGGTATTCTCACTTCTCTCGTAACCATATCTCCAACAGCGCATCACCTCTATCACCAAAAAACACATTCGGAATATTTAATGTAAATATTTATTTTATGTGTGTATTGCTCATAACTTCCATACAGCTGAAGGATGTGTTCTGTTTGGACACTATTCAGATCACTTGAAGCCGTAATTTTCAACAGAATCTGAAATAGCTAGGGTAATCTTTGTTTTAAAAAATCCTTTCTACAGTTAGGGATGCGCACGAGACAAGAATCGAGACTGTCTCGTCTCGAAAACGTGCTGTAAAAGTGATGTCTCGACTCGAAAAATATATATTTTTCTATTGGAAGAGCTGTGTCTCGACTCGAATTTTGTCAGGAAAGTTCTGTCTCGACTCGACTCGAGCGCATCTCTATCTACAGTCATATTTAAGTAATATTGAGTTGGAATATCTTGCCGAAATGTTATCATTAGTGTTACTTACGAGACGAGAAGTGCATTTTTAAATTCGAGACGAGGCAAGAAAGTGCACTAGTCTCTTGAGCAACACTACACAGAAGACAAAAAAAAAAAAAAAAAAAAGTATGTAGCGTACCTAAAAACATAGGTTACATGCTTAAGAGTTTTCACTACAGCGAAATTAAACTACCGCTAATTTTAGAGTTTTTCTGTAATATCTTCAAAACAAATAAAAATATTTGAAAAGCAGAAAAGTACTGAACTAGATAATACGATTTTGCTTATGATACCTTTACCACAATTCACCTATCTGCCTTTGGTACGCCGCTATTTACAGAACCCGCAAAAAATGCTAAATCTATCTACAGTTGCAAATCGAAAGCGGTACCACATGCAAAATCGTATTGTCTAGTTCACTACGTTTCTGCTTTTCGAATATTTTTGTTTGTTTTGAAGATAATACAGAAAAACTCTAAAATTAGCGGTAGTTTAATTTCGCTGTAGTGAATACCCTTAAGCCTGTAGTTTTTTTGGACTCAACGTAGGACTACATGTAACACCCTACGGTAAACGTATAACTGAAAACGTATGTTTTATAATAGTTGCCTTATAATTGTTCCATATATACGTACTTTCCGTATGAAAAAAAGAACAGCGATAAGAATCTCATATAAAGATGGGCGTATATAACATATAGTTGACGTATGTAACGTACATATACGTATATAATATACGGAAAACTTGTTAGATGTGAGACATCTTGCAGCGGAACGATGTAACATCTAAGAAGGAGAAAGTGCAGTATGTATCTAGCATAGGGAACAAAATATGCTCCGTACAGATTTTCTTATTAAACATATGTAATCCGTATATTTGTACAGTATACCGCTGTCCGATTTTTCTCACTGTACTTCAGCTAAGTTTTAGATCTCAAACTGCTATAGTGTTACATGATTGATAGTAGAAGTGAATACATGATTCATAGTGTAAGAACATAATGAACATTTATCAACGTTTAAAGATATGCAAGCCATTACTCAGTATACCCCAATAATAAGAATTAGTCCCAGAAGCGACAGTCCTATTAGCGACAGGAACTGTTATCTGTACTATGAACGACCGATTCATTTACATTGAGATGATGGAAGATGATATGATTCCATCTCGTAAACTATGTTTGCCTCTGGCGTCATTAGCGCCCGAACAACCTTGGTATGAAATATACACGTGCCAGTGAAACTGTTCGTCAAATATATTTTCCTCTACTATGAGTGCAAATAAAACTTATTTTAACTTTGAGTTAGATTTGACATAAACATATCAAATAACTTACCGAGACAACAGGGATATTTCCATGAAAAGCATATTCCTAAAAGTAAAACAATAAAACAATCCAAAAGGTACACAAACTTTTTAAACTACCGTCCCTCCTATTGTAAGCTATTAAAACGTAAACTAATTGCTTAATTTGCCTTCCTCCCTTGTTTTGACTTATGCATAAAAGCTTGTCGTGAAGCAATGTGAAATAATCTCTTATAACTAGACGAACTGTTAAGTCCTGCGAGAGATCTGTAACTTGTGTAATAATTTCTTCGAATACACCGTATTTTTAGATTTCTTTGATATCCTCAATTGGTGAACACCTTTTTTCCATGGGCACCCGATGGGAAGGCAGGGATCGCCCCCCTGGTTCACAAAAATGTATACGTAATATAGCAAACCACGTATATTAAATACCAGATATACCAGACGTGATCCAGCAACCATGCAGATGCCCCTCCCTAGAAAATTTTCTTCGGGCGCCCATACCTCTTTCTGATTTCTTTCTTATGCCATAAACATATTCAATCTAAACTTATGCTCCGTATCATTTTAACATGACATTTTTAATTATATTAGAATCATAGACAAAGGCGGAGCTACTCTAAATATTTAGTTAGTTTTCCCCTTGATAGAGTCAATGTATTCATATAAATTAATTCAAAGATATAATATTAGGAAAAACGTATAAAAGATTGTTAAGATAATGAGAGCATTCTCACGTATTAAACTCAAATAGAGCGAATTTTTTCATAGTACATTTTGTTAGGTTCTAAATCATTAGCATGAAACAAGTTAAAAAAGAGAGAACCTTATCTTCTTCTATTATCTTAGTATGAACGAATCGGTGACTCATAGGGCAGTTAATAGATCGAATCGGTCGCTCATAGGACAGTTAACAGTTCCTGTCGCTTATAGGACTGTCGCAAGTGGGAAGACACCAATAATAAATGTTGTTATATTAGTCTCTTCGAGGACGTCTTCGGAAGGATTCGGGTATCTTCTAGGTGAAATTGAGAAAAAAATTGTGCATAAATTTTGACCAAAATATTTACAAAACAAGACGAAACAAAAGAGAAACACCAATTATCATTTGTTCTCTCATAAGCAAGAACCTTGAAAGCAACTTGGGTATGGCCATTTGAATTTGAGACTTACATTAGTACTTTTAGGTATCGTGGCTAATGGAGTAAATTTACGTCATGAAGTCATTTTTTTTTTTTTTTTGAGTTGACTTTAAGTTGTATTTGATAGAACAACAAGTGTCAGTGTCACGTGCACTTTACGTGACAGAGTTTGATTTGTATGGCGTGATAATTTTTCAATTGATATTGAAACCAGGAATGGTAGGTAGTATATATTTACCATTTCCGGTTTTAGTAGAGAAATTAGAGTGGAGAGAGAGTGTATATATTTTTAGGACGCTTAATTGAATTCAGAGAAAACCGTTTCTCGTTATTACCGTTTCTGCTCTACAGCGACCAACGTTAAATCCAGAACTGGTTGATTTCTGCCACTTCCGGTTTGGATAGTGTGTTAAGAGATAAAATGGGTAATATTCTTACGAAACTAAATCGATTCCAAATAAACCACATCTCGCTATCATTTTTTCTCTATGCATATCAATATTGAAACTAGAGATTGTAAATTTCTACCACTTCCGGTTTTAGTAGAGAGTTAAAGACGCAGTTGAAATGTATTCCTGAGACTCTTAATCGATTGCAAGAAACCGCTTTTCGCTATCTATTACCGTTTTTAATCTATAGTGATTAGGGCTCGGAAGTTGAAGACCTAAAACTTACCTAAAAGGACCTATAAGAAGCCCTAAAAATATCTAAAAGAAAGATCTAAGAATTGGAAAAAAGGACGTAAAAATAAGACCGAATTTAATTAGAATTGCATATTTAACGAATATAATGCTCAAGAAATACAAGCTTCTGGTAAGTTAATGGTCTGTCCTTTCACAAACTGAAGTACAAACTAAAATAAGAAAACTTCCCCACCCTCACCCTCCCTTGCTGGAGGACATTCTTACGCCTCCTTATCTGACTTGTGATTGTTGCAGATCTACTTTTGTCAGTCCAGTCGTTGAAGAATGTCTTATCTTTTCAATTTTCTTTACTGAAGAAACGATGTTTAAGAAGTGATGATGATTCGAGTTAATGGCCAGTAAATTTATTGCCGAAAGATGAAGTGAAAAAAAAAAGACGTTAAGACCTATGAAAAGCTTTAAAAAAAGACAAAGAAACAAAATAGCGCCGAAAAAGGCAAAAAGAACAAATAAAATCCATTATTTTCTGGCCTACAATGACCCAAAATGAATATATATTATGTTAAATATCATCTTCGCCCACTCGTAAAAATGAAACTTTTCCTCAAGTTCCGGGCCCTAATAATGATTAACGTTAAAACTGGAAATGGTTACTTTCTATTATTTTCGATTTTATTATCCATCAACAAACTCGATACCTAAATTTCTGATGTTCTATACCCTGATCAAAACTGATGATGTTCTATGAAGTAGTTCTTGGAACTTTTTGTATCCCAAACGGCAGGTACGTATGCAGGAGATTATTTTGGAAGAAGTCCAAAGCTTTTTTTTTTTTTTTTTTTTTTTTTTTAAGGGAGGAGAGGTCCAAATCCACGATTAGGATAAGTTACACTAAAATTTGTAGAGCTCCTCCGTGGCTAAGCGGTTAGATTAGCGTAGCTCCCGGGTTCGATTCCCGGCGGGAGCTCATGTGGTTCGGATTCCACGTTAATCAGTAGGTCCACGTCTCATATAGCCTCGCTGCTGAAAGGGACGCTAAACTAAAATCAACAACTCAACTAAAATTTGTAAAAATTACAACTAAAATTAGACCAAATTTACAGAAAAGTCGGAATTTTGGGGTCTCGCCCCCTGCGTACGGCTCTGTCGGACGGGTGGACACACAGGGTAAATATATAAAAAAAAGTTTTTGCAACCCAAACTTTTTAAAAATAGATGATGAGAATACCCAGTGGTCATTTACTATCATTATTTTAAATTGCTCATTTCAAATTTCCCTAATCTCATCATGCTATTTTGCAATTATAGATACTAGGAATTCGATTTTTTTGTAGGCACCGTTGCTCAGTAGTAGAGTACTCACCTGAGATGCGTGGGGTCCCTGGTTCGATTCCTATCCATGTAAATTTGTGGAGGAAAACATAGTGTCTATGGCTTTTCTCGGGGTACTTCCGTTTCCTACCACATTCTCATTCCACCAATCTTTCCATCATCCGTCTCCTTTACCCTAAACGGGTATAATCGTGAGACGTTAAACTGAAAGCTTTTAATTTCTGGGTATATTTCCGTTATTCGCGACCAAATATAGAGCGTTTATATTTTAAGTTAGTAGAAAAGGGAGGCAATTGTCTTATTAGATATAAGAAGATCTGAGAAATCTTGTGCACAGTTAAAGGGAAGTCCTGAGAGGAATTCTACGCTATATAGAGGGCACTGAAAATAAAATTTCAGTACCGAACTGCACTCATGTTGTTCACATATTTACATTTCATTTAGTCACAAGTTAAACTCAAGGGCTGGGTGGTCAGCAGAAAAGCGCTTACCTCTGGTGCATGGTTTCCGTGGTACGATCCCAGCTCGCACCAAATGAACTTTGTGGTGAACAAACACCGTATGTGTGGCTTTTCTCGGGGTTCTCCCGTTTCCTCCGACATTCTCATTCCACAATTCTTCCTTCATTCACTTGCCTTAATCATCCGTCTTCCTTAGCGTAAACGGGCATATTCGTGGGATCTTTAAACTGAAAGCTTTCAATTATTGTGTACATTTCCGTTATTCGCGACCATATATCGATCGTTTATATTTTGAAAATGAAATGAAAATGAAATCTTGAAGATTTATTGCCGGCTAGGCTAAAGGAGACTGTGATGATGAGAAATGAATGGATTGGTGGAATGAAGAAAGTGGGAGGAAACGGGAGAACCCCGAGAAAACCCACGCACACGTTGTTTATGTACCACAAAGCTCACTTGGCGCGAGCTGGGATCGAACCAAGGACCCCATGAACCTGAGAAGAATGCTCTAGCACTGAGCCTCCGCGGCCCTCGTTTATGTTTTGAGTCAGCAATAAAGGAGGGAGAATTGTCTTATTAGATATAAGATCTAAGAAATCTTGTGCACAGGAAAAGGGAAGTCCTATGAGAAATTCTGTGCTATATACAGGGCACTGAAAATAAAACTTCAGTACCGAACCGCATTCATGTTCATATATTCAGAAATATCATTTAGATACAGGTAAAACTCAATAAACTGTCACCAATAACAAATGACAATTACCATTGCATGTATTGATATTGTCTGATAGTAGAAACTCGTTTCGAAAGGTGAATAACAAATCTATAAATTGTTCTATTGTACATTTGTACTCTATGTAAACATGTTACATACTGCATACGAAATGTATTTTTATTCATTTCATTCTCTTAGAAACGGAACCTAAAATAATAGAGATACAATTAGAGAAAGTTATCTTTCGGTCTGATTTTCTTCTTAATAAGACATAAACTGTGGGCTTTCCTGTAGCTGTACCGTGAGAATGATGCAATGAATTGGATATTTTTCTTTTCATTTTGCACTTTTTTTCCCTTCTTTTCTTTTACACCGTTTCCATAGAAGGTAAAGCATTACAGCCCGCTGTTAATATTCTATTAACTTAACTCGTTCACATTTTTCAACTTTACTTAACCTAAATTCGTGCCTTCCGCTGCTACTATTGTAAGTTATAATTACACATTTCAAACCAAAAGAAAAGAAAAAGAAAAAAACACACCATATACGCCTTTGAAGATTTAAAAAATTCTTTCGCAATGTTAAACATTGCTACTTCAGTTTAAATTTCTTTTTATTTCCTGTGATTTTTATTAGACTAAATTATTTCCTTTTTTTTTTCTGTTTTTCACACTGCAGAAGTTTAACATTTTCTTCTTTAGTTTCAAAGAGATTGAATTTAAACACTATCCGCTTTATGCAGAGCCGTTTTGACGAATGATTAGCGTCATACTAAAGGCCTGACTACTGCACGAAACATACGTTAGTCGAACTTTTTAGTATGATACTAATCACGCGTCAGAATAACTCTGCATAAGGACCTATTGGTTTTGTTTGAGTGTTTATTGTTTCTTTAGAATTACAAAATATTCAGTTAAGGAGAATAATAAACTTCTTTGATTTGGAAACAAGTAAATATTAAAAGATTCTTGCTTTATAAATAAGCGGCTCCAGCCAACATAATGGTAAGAACCATTTCCGGGGAAATTGAGTTAGTAAGTAGAATAGATTAGGATTAAACCATAGAACAGTATGTAGGTAGTTTAATTTCAGAAATATACATGTAGTCGCCAGGAGAATCTTGTTTGGTACTTATGTGTCCTTGTATTGAATTGTATGGGAAGGTTGAACAGCTTTTCCCAATTTACTTGAAAGTTAGAAAATGTTACATATCATTATATTTTTCCGAGCCGCTCAAATAGCCAATCGTAGATTCACAATTCTGCTGTTTATAATAACCTAAGTATTACCTATCTGTTTTGTTTATTTGTAATGTAGGCATTCCAAGGGTCCTCGATGGACCATTTTTTTTCGGGTCATTTTAAATGAACTGTCATAGTCAAATTTACAAATACCAGAAATTTACTTATAATGTTTCAATACTTTGCAAAGATATTGGTGTAAATGCTATATTATGCAATGGCAATGATTTTGGGTTCTTCTTTTAAGTTCTTTGTCCAACACGAAAGTCGTGAAGGATAGGCTCTACTACAGAATGTTTTTTGAGTCACAATTGGTGCATTGGGCAAGTATACAGCCCATCATGCAAAGTCAACTCTTATACCAGCAATATTGGGAGTTCTCCACCATAATGTCTCATATCCAAGAGAGGTAGATTACAAAATCACATCACCAAACTCAGTAATATCAACCAGTGTAACCTTATTGGGACTGGGGAATATCATGTACTTTTACTGCTATTCTTCTTACAATTTTAAGACCTATGAAGAAATGCCCTTTGCAAACTTGTATTTTCGTTTATATATATATATATATAACTCATGTACTTGTCTATAGAGATCATTGGTAGGGATGCGCACGGGACAAGATTTTGTGGCTGTCTTGTCTCAAAAATGTGCTGTAAAAGTGATGTCTCGACTCGAAAAATGTATATTTCTCTATTGGAAAAGCCGTATCTCGACTCGAATTTAGTCAGGAAAATCCTGTCTCGACTCGTGTCGTGCGCATCATAAATCATCGGTTGGAAACAAAATCTTGAATTTAGTGTTTTTCAACTTTTTCATACTATACTAAAGTTGAAATAAAAATAAAGATGTCTTTGTGTTATGTAGAATTACTGCAAGTCTTACCTTACTGCGAATGATTTCCGTAAACTTCTTGATTTTATTATTTTACTAATTCCGAAAACTTCTCCAGAATTAACCATACCTCATTGGATAATGCTCAATTCTACGAATTCACGTAGAACACTTGATACTCCGATATTGCAGTTTCATAAGTAAATTTTATATAGTAGTATAAATGTTCCTAATTTTCAAACTGTTCTTAAATAGCACCCCCTTGTTCCATTCATTAGAAATCGCATTCATTCCCTTATTTCTAGCCACAGTATTGCAAAATATAGAAATATCTATTGACGTATAGGACTACAATATGATTAAAATAGTTCTTAATAAAAAAAAAACGTTTCTAACAATTTAGTCATATACTTCGTGTTAAGTAGATTAGGACACACTTCTAACAGCTTAGTTGTACACTAAGAAAATATGTATGGGCATACGTAAAATTGCATGCTACATTTGTAATACCTGTAGTTTTTGCTCTTAACGTACAGCAGACGTATAACTGAAAACGCATGTTTTATAATACTTTCTGTATAATGTGTTCCATCTGTACCAACTTTCCGTATGAAACAATATAAGCAGTCAGGATCTCACATACAAATGGACGTATATAACATATAGCCGAAGAATGTAACATAAGTACATGCATGTGATATACGGAAAACTGTTAGATGTCAGACATCCTGCAAAGGCATGATGTAACATCTAAAGGCAGTGCCTATGTAGCATATGGATAACGTATGATCCGTACTGATTTCTGTAGTAAACAAGAGGATTCCGTATATTTATACAATATACCGCTGTCCGGGGAACGGATTTTTCCCAGTATACATTACGAGAACATCACTATAGATTACAATATCTGAGTTAACTCCAAAATTATTTGCACAGTATTATTCGCGTTTAACTGGAGAAAAATGTCCAAAGATGAGACATATATTTATTGAGCTTATTGAGCCATATATACTAAGTGTAAAATTTCGTTGGCAGTTTCCAAGAACATGGAGGCAATAATAATAATAATAATAATAATAATAATAATAATAATAATAATAATAATAATAATAATAATAATAATAATAATAATAATAATAATAATAACAACAATAATAATAATAATAATCTTTGTAAGCCTAAGATATTGATATTGTTCGAAAACCAGGCAGTTTATTGAGGTGATTCTGATACTGAAAGATACCCTCATTAAGTTCTTTATTAAAAGTTTACAACACTAGCACGATGACAATACTTGATACAGTTAATGAAATATACCCTCATTAGGTTCTTTATTTTGAGTTTATGACACTAGCACGATGACAATACATGATATAGTTAATTAAATATACAATCATTAAGTTCTAGCGGGAGGACAATGTGCTACATAGTACGGTTAATGAAATATAGTCTAAAAGTATAAATAACTCTTTAAATGTAGTTTTCTGTTCGACTGTAACATAGATAGATAGATAGATAGATAGATAGATAGATAGATAGATAGATAGATAGATAGATAGATAGATAGATAGATAGATATAGATATAGATATAGATATAGATATAGATATAGATATAGATATAGATATAGATATAGATATCTTGCGCATACAGTAAATTGTTATGCATGTACTGTATATAACCAAATTATACTGTTAACTAACATTTTTTATTAACAGTGAGACACATACTTTTTTACGGACATACGGATTGTAACATATGACTGACAGTTAAACCAATGGGAAATCTAGGCCGGGGCTGGGGCTAGGCCTCCAGTTTTTTAAATGACAAAAATATTGAAGCCATTATTTATATACGTTTGAAAGTTCATATAGTAAACTCTCATATAGTAAACTCATGATATACCTATCATAGTTTGCGTTTCTGGCTAGCCCCACACCCCGCAGTTTTTACCTTCTAGATCCGCCACTGAATAAAACATGAAGTACTTTCAACATTCCTTATTAAATATATGAAAATTTACTTATATTCTATTTGATGTAGATGCTCACTTGTCAGAGTAATGCCCTCTTCCTTTTAAAACTCGACTTAAGTCAATGGACAATTCAATCCGTTCTTCAGTCAGTACTGCTCACTTCCAGAATAACAGAGCAACATAGTTAAAGGCTTGCAGACAGTCTATATATGATTATATGACGTGGGCTCATTGCTATCTTTTATCCTATTACAATTGTGTGCAGACAAGGTAAAAATGAATGCAATTTATTAAAATGAAAGTGCAGCCAGCACTCGAGTTGTTTCCAGCGGCAAAAGAAGAGCAACAGAAAATAGAATTGTAAGAACCTGCTACAAATAAATGATGATGTATGAAAGTGTTCCAATGAAAAACCTGTGTTGTATACGGGAGCAATACTACACCTCATTACGGCTCAACGGTGGTCGCTCCTTTAATTAATACACCGAGGGGCACTTAAGGTTAAAACCTCTTTTGTAAATTAGAGTTTCATTTCTTTCCCAAACTAATGCCTCCGGGGTCACTCACTCGCTCGCGATTGAGTCACAAATATTAAAAAGGGGAACATTTTTTCTTGCTGTTTTATTTGTTTAACCATATATATAAAATGCAGGGTTGCCAAATTTGAAACTTTAAAATAATTGAGAAATGTAATATAAATAAAACAACAGGAGTATTAACTAGGGTTGCCAGACGTCCTGTACTTTACGGTCTGTTTTCTATCTTTGAAAAAGGTTGTATAGGACGTTTATCTGTTTTCTCAGTATTTGCTTACTTATCCGGCAGTTCAAATTTTAAAGCCAAGCCAGCATATAAAGTATTATGTATCACTTTGCTGGCTTCATGGAAGAACTGTTAACATTACAGTGTTTAGTGAATTTGAACATGGATTTTGGATTTTGTAACTATGTGTTGCAGGGTAAACAGTTTGTCCTTGCCAAATTAATAGATACATTCAATAGTGAAGACGAAGTTTATGAAGTACATATTAATCAATTAGTCAAGTAATTAAGTGTTCTATTAGAAAAAGAAATGTTAATATAATTTTAAAAGTCATAATTTAATTATGTATTGTATAAATATTATTTCAAGTTTTATTTACAAGTAGTATGACATCACTGTTAGGAGTATGTGTACCATTGTTAGAAGTAGATTTTTTTAACCATTCTCTAATTATTGTCATTGTTAGAGAAATCAATATATATATTGGATTGGCAACGATATTATAATTTCTAGTGACGTAAACATCTTAATTTTCTCTAAACTAACTATATGGCCTATCGAGCCCGGAGGTTCAATGACGCGTTCAGAAAAGCTCTCCACTGATTTTTGTTCTTAGCCAACTGGACTCAGTTTCCACTTTGTATTCCAATTTCTGAGAGATCCATCCCATATTGTCCTCCCATCTGTACCTAAGCCTTCCTAATGGTCATTTTCCGAGTGGTTTCCGAGTTAAAAATTTGAAAGCTTTCCTTCATTCTGCCTAGCTGAGGCTCCCAGACTTAGTGACTCTAACAATGTTTGGTAAACAGTATAAATTATGCAGTTCCCTGTTATGAAGTTTCCGCCATTCCCCATTCCCTTCCTCTTGAGTCCGAATATTTGTCTTACGACTTCATTCCCAAATACTGCCAGTCTGCATTCTTCTTTCAGAGTAAAGGGTTCTGTTTCGCAAACCATACAGCACAATATTATTATTAGATTATCCATTTATATATTTTAAGCTTAAATTCCTGTACAGAATTCGCGAAGTAAAATAATATTAAAGGGAATTTTGAACTGAATAACAATACGAATTCCCTGCTTTCAATGGACATTTAATTTCTTCGTGGAAATTGTTTTGATCTGTTAATATGGATCATATTAAAAATGTTAAAATATTCAGCTAAATATTTGAAAGTATCCTAGATATCTCGAAAATTACGCATAACAATTTACCTTCAAACATGTCACTTTGATCAGCTGGATGCTATCCAACGATCTCTTCTTCGCACAATACTATAACTAAATATTAAAAAAAAAAAAAAACAACTAAATTTTAAGAATTAATCGTAATTTTGGGCTATACAACATTAACCATATATTGTCATCTTTCCAGTGTCGTAATTGGAGAGAGGCAAACTGTGAAGATAAAAATAAGAAACTTAGAAAATAACCAGTTGAGAATGCTCCAAGAGCATTCCCAGAACGAACTTAAAAAGAATTGAGAGACGGAGCGGGAAGGATAACTGCGATTGTTTCTTCATGTAAAAGTAAATCTTTTTATCCGTACCTTATTCTATTTCTCTAAAAAAATAGCAAAATATCACCTATCTGTGACCTACAGTTCCCGAGGTATGTCTCCTTAAATCTTCCGAAAACGGAACGATTTTTTGGCCAGTATCACGGGAACGGTAAGTCATAGAGAGATGATATTTGTGTTAATCAATACCTAAGACGATAGTAAATATTTTGATACCGATATTACTGTAATTGGTGGCCAAACTAGTGGTCAGTTGGACAGTGGCCATTGGCTACTATTTCGTACCAAAATATTTACCACTCTCTTAGGTGTTGATCAACACCAATATCATCTCTCTATAGCTTATGGTTCCAAAGATATGGCTTCTTAAATGTCTGGAAATTGGCCATTTTTTGGCCAATATTACGGAACGGTAAGTCATTGAGAGATGATATTGGTGTTAATAAATACCTAAGAGATAGTAAATATTTTGGTACCGATATTAATTGGTGGCCACTGGCCAAATCAGTGACCAATTGGACAGTGGCCACTGGTTACTATTTCATACCAAAATATTTACCATCCTCTTAGGTATTGATCAACACCAATATCATATAGTTTTTGATGCTCTGTAGAATACAGGGTTCAAAATTTTAAAAATCGCAGATAACAGACAAACGGATAGACACACAGACATAGAGATTTCAATAACAAACTTTTTAAGTTCGTTGAAAATTCCAAAATATTACGCGTAGGTTTACTTGATTTATTTCAATAATAAAAGCTTTGGAAAAGTAATTTATGAAGACTAAAGACATTAAAACTACAATGCCTGATTAATCAACAACTACAATGACAAAAGTGTGTTGCTCTTGTCTGCAACCACAAATTTTTACTATCGTTCAGCCAACGATTGGGTTCCGTGGCCAAAGATATCAGGAGTCTGCGATATGAAGTTCTCAACTGCATACTACACTGCCCGATTATCAAGGAAGCTCTTTCCTCTCAAGAAGTGCTCTAAATGCCGGAAGAGATGGTAGTCGGTGAGAGAAAAAGTACTGTCGATGAGGAAGTGTTTCATACTGACATTCATGGAGTCTGCAACGTCATATGAGCATCATTTGTGCGTGCACTGTCATACCACACAACATTATGTCTTTTGGCAAGTTATGGATGCTTGCAGTCAATGTTGCTTTGCATTTCGTGGTGTTCAGCGCCGTAATGATCAGCAGTGATGTTTTAGCTTTGATGGAGAAAGACATGATGAATCAATCTGAACATAAATCACCCTATGATCAACATCATCTAGAGGTTTTAGAAACTGTTCTGAACTTTGATCAGCCACTGTCATGACCGTTTACAATAGTAGTTGCAGATTCATTTTTCATCAAATATGACAGTCCGATGAAGGAAACTTTCTTGGTTATTTCTTATATTCAGAGAACTGCACACCTTCACACCGATTCTTGTTGGCCTTTGTCAACTTATGTAACATCCACAAGTAAAACTTTTCCAACTTACCTCTTGCACGGGACAGCCAAACGATAGTATGCTCAAAGGTGCCCGAACTCACGAGGTTAGAGTTCATATGTTCGGAACTCACCACTCGATCTCACCTTCACAAAGTGAGCATGAGGTCGAGTGAGTGTGATGTTGAAATGATGTTATGAACATGAGATTGAGTGAGTGATGTTGGGCTGACGTACGCGTGAGGTCGAGTTAGTATGATGTCGAAATGTTGTCGTGAGGGCGAAGTCTAGTGTATGTGATGTCGAAAATCGTTATGAGCGTGAAGTCAAGTGAGCGGGATGTCGAAAGGATGTTTTGAGCGTGAGGTCGAAAAAGAAGTGAGCGTGCAGTCGAAATTATGTCTTGCGTGTGAGTTTGAGTAAGATTAGTCCGAAGTGGGCACCTGTATGCCTAACTCACCTACAATGGCACGAACACTTTTCTGAGCGTCCACTTCCACAATGTTTCGGAGAAGCTCATCCAAACATGATATTGGTCGGTGTCTAAGAATCTAATTTTGCAACGATGTGTGAAATTTCATAAATGTCTAATAGTAAGTTCGTTCGCCATTCCTGGCCCAAGTGCACTATTAATGTTTTGCTGTGCACACTGAGAAAAATTCGTTCTCCGGACAGCGGTATATTGTACAAATATACGGAATCCTCTTGCTTAGTACAGAAATTAGTATGGAGCATACGTTATCCATATACTACATACGCACTGCCCTTAGATGTTACATCATGCCGTTGCAGGATATCTGACATCTAATAGTTTTCCGTATATCACATGCATATACTCATGTTACATTCCTCAGCTTTATGTTATATACGTCCATTTGTATGTGAAATCCTGACCGCCTATATTGTTTCATACGGAAAGTATGTATAGATGGAACACTTGTACGGAAAGTATTATAAAACATGCGTTTTCAGTTATACGTCTGCTGTACGTTAAGTCCAAAAACTACAGGAATTACGCATGTAACCTATCTTTTTTTAGGATCTTATCATGCTGGATGGCTGAAATAAGTGTATGTGTGTACCTATATTGTGGTAATAAAGAGAATTACAACAAAATTCCGATAACTTTTTGACTGCCCCTAGTATGTCTAATCTTTTGGTCATTTCAAATAAAAGCTGATAATACTGTAGAACTTATTCATTTATTATTTGTTTGACCATGCTCCGTCTTGTATTTACGTATAATGGAGAAATATGGCAACTTTAGTTACTAGCTGGTGTCTGTAGCAAGGTTTTGTTATTTGTTAGGTTGATTTGATTAGTTAATTTTTTCTTTCTTTTTATGACATTTTATAGCTATGTCTTTTTTTCTTTCTTTTTGGCTGAGATTGCATCAGTCATCTTTTGGTTCTCGTTATAGGCGAAGGCGTTGTACGACATTGTTTTGAGGGCAATTATACCTAATACTCCTACACGCTATGTTATTTTACGCAACACGTATACTGAAAACCCTATTGTTGTTCGTCACAATGTAAAAGTGCCCAAAGTAACTAGTTTGTCCACAACAGCTTCATTATATTTAATTAACGATTCATTGTAACAGGCAAGCTTTTATTCATCATATATATAGGCTATGTAATTTTTTGTGAGGGCTTTGATTTAATTTTTTATTTCATGACCACATACCTGTGGCTTTCTGAGAAAGAACATGTCTATAAAATAATTCATAAAAATAAAGCTGTTATAGTTTATTTATTGATAGAACTATTTCAGCATAGTGCTTCATGTACATTGTTAAGGTACGGTATGTTAAGAAATAATATGTGAAGGTAAGTAAGCCTTATGATACCTTAGAGTATGCATCTCCACTTTTAAAGGGGCTGCGGTGGCTCAGTGGTAGAGCGTTCACCTCTGCTGCTTGGGGTCCGGGTTCGATCCCATGCCCCGCCAAATGAACTTTGTGGTGGATAAACACCGTGTGCGTGAGTTTCCTCGGGGTTCTCCTGTTTCCTCCCACTTTCTTCATTCCATCATTTCATTCATTACTCATCATCACTGTCTCCTTTAGCCTAACCGGCATATCCGTGGGACGTAAAACTCAAAGATTTCATTTTATATTTTCCACTTTTAAAACTTTTAGCGCCGCGTAGGCACTATAGGACGTCTGGTTATCATTTTAACGGGGGCATGTATGAAATGAAATGAAATCTTTCAGTTTAACGTCCCATGATTAACCCTTTAGGCTAAGGGAGATGATGATTAAAGCAAATGAATCATGATGAAAAATTGGTGGAATGAGAAAGTGCGAACCAAAAGGAGTACTCCAAGAAAACCCACAAACACGATGTTATCCACCCCAAAATTACTTGGCCGAGTATCGAACCAGGGACCCCACGCAAGGGCCGCATTAATTGGGGGTTTAGGGGTGCTGGAGACCCGGGCCTCCAGTTGGAAGAGGGCCTGCACTCTGATCAAAATCTCGAGTAGCAGCCTATAAAGAACCATACATGATACAATTTATCATCACAGGATAAAATATGATCCAAAATATCAAACATTTTTTTTCGTTTGTTACATCCACCGTCTTAATAAATGAGCATAAATCAGTTTTAAAAAAGATCGAATATAGTGCATCAGAATCGTAATTCATATTTTCTCGTTGAATAGAAGTATTCTGCGGTCTCATGTAATTAAAGAATATCCAGTCTCAATCCGGCAGAAAAGTTAAGTCACTATGTAGATGACACGCACTAGAAGTAAGCACTATACCACTAAGCCACCGTACCCCCGCTGGCCGTGTATATTCCTTGGAAGCATTATGTCTGTTTCGTTACTTTCTTAGGAGACAGTTGATCAGATCTGGATTGGACTTTCTCATTAGAAGGAATCGACGTAGCCGCTTAGAAGGGTTTTATGCTAACGGATTAGTAATATTGCATTTTTATTTATTTATTTATTTATTTTGTATTTGTAAAATTATTATAGCGATCTCATGCGCAAAACCACAAAATTCATTGCAGCCCTGAGTCTCGGAATCGATTCCCGCTGGGAGAAAATTGAAATTTCAACTCATTATGGTGGTTCGGTTTCCGTCTTAAACTGTAGGTCATCGTCTCATGTTGCCTCGATAAGCTTCAATCAAGAAACGCTTTACTCAAATCAACCAAGCAACCAAATTCATGCTTATTAAATCAGTAAAATTTGAATACCAGGTGGAATAGTGGTGATTTCAGGTTTCCCCCAGCGGATACTATCAATACACGGGGGATGAAAAGTAGTGGTGCAAAAATACTGACAATTCACATTGAGAACCATCGCCTCTAGAATTTAGGAAATAGATTTCTGGGTTTGCTGCATCTATGACCATGTTAGCCCGTAATGTATGAGGAATAACGTCCCTCGGAGATCACACTATCCGAAGAAACAGAAGGAAGAAAGCGACCGGGGTCCTTTATGTTAGGTATCATCCCGGCATTTAGCTGGTGTGAATGAGGGAAACCTCACTCAGGATAGCTGACCTGAATAAGCTTTTGCACTTTTTCTACTGAATGTTTCCACCGGGAATCAAACTGAGCACCGTCGGAGATGTGGCTCCTTGAGACATTTTTTTTAAGCTCCGGAGGGAAATTTCCTTGTGAGTTACCCCTGAAACCATCATTAATGTTAAATTTGGCTCCAGAAAGTGGATACATGGTTTGTATGTTGCGTATGGAATATTCATACTTCCATATATTTCTAGGGAATGTTCATGAAGACTTTATATTTCTGTAGCCATACAGCATGTGCGTTGGTTTTCTCGAGATTCTTCCATTTTCTCTTACTGCTTTTATTCCACCATTTCATTCGATATCATCATCACCGTCTCCTTTGGCCTACACGGCATAACCATGGAACGTAAAATTGAAAAGTTTTATACTTCTGATACAGAAACCGTGTTTCTTCCAGTCTAAGATAGTCCTTTTTTCGGGTATTCGGTAGAAAATTAAAGAGCCTTGTGGATACGATGTCGTCTTGGATTTAAGTACCTACATTTAAAATATACCAGTACACATATATATAATGACGTAGAATAGGGCAGCAATTATTAAGCTGTACTCCGTATACTACATTACCGTAAGGAAGTTCCATATTGCTTGGAGGTTTCTACGGGAGGGGCATGTCAATCTCTTGTCTATAGGAGGACTGAACAGTAACTGGGGAAAGGTGCCCATTCCAGGTATCTGTGTAAAGATTTCCGATCCCAGTCAAATGGAAGAAGCTCTCTAGGATAAAGGTAGGCATCAAATTTAAATGATGACCTAAAATGGACCATTGTATCCGGGATGAAATATGGGAGTATCTCGACGTGTTCACAGTAACTCTACTCGGAAGGCGGTAGCCATTGAATGGTAAAGTGCCGGGAATAAAGAAGCCCTCTCGGACATGTCCAAGGCTCCCGCATTGGTTGGACTTTGCTGAGCTGTAGCCAAACCGTGGAATGCAGTAACTAATGCTCGCACTGGTGGGAAATGAGGTTGTCTTATAACGCTCTGGCACCATACCTGCAAAGCATGAAAGACCTGACTCGCTAACAAGGTCGACTCGATCAGTAGTTACCTAGTAGGCACTCAGGACTTCGGTCACACTCTTTTTATGAGAGTAAAGAGTTTTAGCGGATGCGGATGAAGATCGAAGGACAAACTTTGAATGTGCATTCCGTGCACAAGGACAACGAAAGTAAAAATCAAGGAACAACAATGCCAGTCTTCAAAATAGACTGACTTAGCCGCAGCATGAAACGTCATGTTAAGTACGTGGTAGTAGACTACTAAATCTCTGATGAATAACGCTATGATAACAGTTGTAATTTTGAGTATAAAGTTTTTCGTAACTGCACTGCATATAAACAAAATTTCATCATGAATTGGGCTCCGTGAAATTTCTACTGATCCATTTGAGATATATTGATCTAATTGTGTTTGCCCTATATTCGGAGACAAATATCACCCCACGTTAAGTTATTCTTTGGCCATTCATCATCCTTTTGGTTATTTCATCTTTATAACGAATATGATTTCCTGAAGATATTCTTTCGAAAATACTCAGACTACATCTCTTGCTTTGAGTTAACACATTATTTTCTTGTGCATGTAAGAAACTGACAAATTAGGGTTTTTAGCCGTCAAGTATAGTGTAAAATAACTGTAAATATACAATATAATAGTTAAAGATTTTTTCACTATTAATTGTTTTGTAATGTTAGTAACGCTCAGAAGTTAGAAATTTACATAGGTATATTACGTAGAAATACACTTCCTTCCTTGGACAACTTAGAAATCATCACATCAAGTATTATGTAACCCGGTATTTAATTAAATCCATGAATTTTGAAAATTCCTTGTGGTAATTAATGCCAATGTTATTAAAAAAAAAAGTTAAGTACAGAACAGTCACTGGTATTATGTTGCTACTGTGTAACATTAATTGGCGCCACCTTGAACATAAACGTAATGTGAAACATAAACGTATGACTTTATGATTCATTTCCCTATTATTTAAAATGCACAATCTATTACAAAGAAAAAATAAAAATAATAAAAGAACTACCTTGTTCACACTGACGTACCAGCTGTACCACGTATTATAAGGAAAACACTCATTCAAACACGCTTCAACCTTGTATAGTTACGTTTTCTCATTATCTTTTTTATTGCTACTACTACTACTACTACTACATTACATTTTACTTACCATACATATAAGTACAATTTTAGGTGCATTTAGAGGTGCAATTTTAGTATGTTACTAAATCGTTCATTGTAAAAGAAATATCGATAACACAAAAACAAAATACAACGTTGAAGGTGAGTAAATAAGGCTGTCATTCTTATATTGGAATGTCCATATCTGGGAATCTGAAGGTTAGAGATATGAAATTTGGTATATGGACAAATTATTTAAAATAACCAGATCCGTGTTTCAGTGTTCTTTAATATTTGGTCTAGTAAAGGAAAAGAAAAGAGAGTGGGTAGAAAAGGAGCGGGGATTACAATTATTATAATAAAGAATCCATAACTCGGAATTTCTTAGATAAGAGACGTAAAATTTGGTATTTGGACTTCTTCCGCCTTATGCAGAGTCGTTTTGACGTATAATTAACGTCACACTAAAGGCCTGACTACTGCAGGAAGTATATGTTAATTGAACTCTTTAGTATGACACTAATCACGCGTCGAAACGACTCTGCATAATGCTCCTTATCGCTATAAGTCTTGAGTGAGTGACTGACTAACTGATCAATGTCCAGGCCAAAGCACTTAAGCTAGAAACTTGAAGTTTGGACAAAACCATTAAGGAACATTTTTGGAAATTCGACGAGGAAACGATGGAAATAGGGGTGGTAATTCTTATATTAAAATATCCATATCTCAGAATCTCTGAAGATACTGTACTTTTAATCAAGTATAGTGTAAAATAACTGTAAATATACAATATAATAGTAAATTAAAAATTTACTATAATAGTGTAAATATACACTGTAATATAAATAATATACATTGTAATATAGTAAATATACCCTATAATAGTAAACCCAATCTGACGGTGTACAATACCTGTAGACCGTAAATGTTCACTATTTATAGTAAACTCAAAGTTTTCAGTTTAAATTCACTACTTTCAAATTAAATTGGCTGTTCGAGGTTTTTGCCAGTTGTTCTCAATATCCGTTAAATGGAGATCCGGAAAACCAACGAATGGGTGTATTTTATACTCTTTTAGAAATCAACGTATTCATAAGAAAAGGAAATGAAATCTTTGAGTTTTACGTCCCATGATTATGCCGGTTAGGTTAAAGGAGACGGTGATGATGAGTAATGAATGAAATGGTGGAATGAAGAAAGTGGGAAGAAACGGAAGAACCCCGAGAAAACCCACGCACACGGTGTTTGTCCACCACAAAGTTCACTTGGCGGGGGCTGGGATCGAACCAGGGACTCCAAGCACCAGAGGTGAACGCTCTACCACTGAGCCACCGCGGTCCAACATATTCATAAGACTTACTAGGGATGTACTTGAACCTGAACCCACAAAGTGGTTGTGATGTATATATTTCCTGAAAGCTTGGGTCACGGTAGAATCAAAACCGGCTACCAAAATTGGGGAGGTGTCATGCATTCCGCTTGGGGACATCAGTTTACTCATTTTTATTAAAATCTTTAAGCATGTTCATAAAGTCCGTTGCAACTCCGAAAATCTGAAACCATGAGACAGATATGAAAACAGATAAACATGTGTTTCATCATTTCAAAAGTTCAACGTATCAAAGTAAAATAAATTGTTCCAGAGTCTCCCTCAGGGTCCCAGACTGGGTCCAACTCAAATTTTTTTAAACGGAAATGAAGGTCAACTTGCATATCGTATGACAGTTGGTGTAAAATGAAAGAAGATAAATCAAGTCTCGACTCTCTACGATAAACCTCTGCACAATAGCGGTGGATCAAAATATCAACACAATCTTTATTGCAAAGTCTATGGCCACTCGTATGAATCTGAAACGGTGGAATAGATGCAATTAAAAACAAAAGCACGGATATCTCATTATTTCAAAAGTATAATGATTCAAATTAAAAACATGTTCCACTGCATCCAGCCGTGGTAGAGGTTGTCTGATCACTAGCTCCACTTTTGTAGCGTCTCAAAATGTTGCTGCAATAGAAAGCCCCGCCAAGTGCGAGGTGTGAGCTGTCATACGCTTTCTTACGGTAAAACAATATTCAGCACCAGCTATTCACTGGGAACTTTGTGCCGTGTATGAACCAAGCGTGATGAGTGAAGGAGTTGTTCTTGAATTTCGTTCATTTAAAAGTGGACGAACAACCATTCATGACGAAGACAGAAGTGGCAGGCCATCAGTGGCCACAGATAAACTCGTTCAGAAAACTGATGGAAAAGTTCGTGAAAATCAACGTTTCGTAACCTCTTCATGCATATGAAGAAATGACATAGATCTCAGCGCTTTAGTGATGTAGAAGAGCTTACAGATGCCGTCACGGGCTGGCTCAAGGCACAGGGGAAAGATTTTTATGATGATGGAATTTCTAAGCTAGTACAGAGATATGATAAGTGCTTGAATGTTTATATGGAAACTATGTTGAAAAATAGAGCAAAAAAGTAGTTTTCAGGTCTATAAAATAAATTATTCTTATTTATTTCAGTGTTTATTTTTTTTTTAACCAATCGGAGGTTACTTTCCGGACGGCCCTCGTAATAAAGCAATGTTACTATAAGACACTAATAAGTAAGATATAATTATAATATCAGGTTTGGTATTCGATATTGATCTTAATGAGAATAGAAGTTCTATGATTTCTCATAGTATTGTTTCGTCAATACAATCTGAGAAAAATTGCTCTTGTCTTACATTATATGTATGTTAATGTCTGGCGTAATAACAAAGTATCTGAGATATTAATACGATGAAAGATATCTAATAGTAAAGGTTGGTTTATTCTGACCCAGATAGTAGCAACTGTGGTAGGCCGGTTGTGGAAATATACTATGTACGTACGCAATATATAAATTAAATTAGAAAACAATAATAATGAGTTTATGTTTTTTCATGTAATGTTGTGTTTAACGGCAGATGAGTTAATATTAACTGCTGCTCCTAGATTTTTAACGTTAATGGTCCGTTACATTTACTTAGAAAGAATGGAGGTAAAGTGTGGTTAATAGTATTTTAGGCTTTAAATACAGTATGATTCGTTTAGTATAGAAACTGTAAATATCATATTTTCTTCCGGAAGTAAATGATATCTTTCAGTTGAATGTCCTACGATCATACCCTTGAGGATAAGGGAGGCAGATGGTTAAGGCAAGAATAAATCAGCGTTTGAACATTATTTTTAGAAACAATTTTTAATCAGTGTTTAACGTTTCGAAGATACACTGAAGAATTCTATTAATGAAGAAACATTTCTAGAATATATCCTAATAATTGCTCTAATAGCGTTCAAAAGGTATCAGAACTTCTGTTGTATCCATGAGCATATGGACAGAAACAGCTTTTAAATGTGTCGTAACACTGTATAAAAGTCCTTTCTGTGTTCATATACTGATTTCACACATAACAAATTCAGGTATACATTTTGAACACTCCTACTACAATTCAACACTGCTAGTACAATTTTTATTGACTGGTGTTACGAGGCATTCTAGACATTTTTGGACATGTTCAACAATGACTCAAAATAATTTCTAAACAAAAAATGTACAAATTATTTTCAAACACTGATTTATCTCTTGTAATGTAGTGATGAGTTGAATATAGAACATCTTTGGTGTATGCTGGATATTTAAGTTAGAACAATTTCTCATTGAAATGGATGAATATTTTGTGAAGTTACTGCAAGAAACAAAACATGAAAAATCTTCCATTAGTGAATTATTTGTTAAGATTCTAGGTACGATTGCTTTTACTCGCATTACAATCTCAGGCTTTTTAAATAGTGGTAAGAAGCTTAGTGCAATGTGTCAGAAATATTCTTTTTGTTTCAGCTACAGCGTAAGTTAAAATTATCTACATCTCATTCCTCGTTCTTCTATAGTTTTACATATTGAAATATTCTATCTTTGCGTGTCAAATCACGATACAATACGAAATTAATGCCACTCTTTGATCCGTACCTACAACATCAGGCGAATTCCTCCAACAACCAAAGCCATCTGCGGTGTCTTAAAAAGAAACAAGTGTTTGATCGTTGTCTAGCATGCAACGAAGTTTATTGGAATGATGCAACTATCTACTTTCTTCCGACAAACAAATGTTTTCTTACATATTCTCCACATTGCTCATAATTCTTCATTTGTTATCATATAAGACTATCAGTCAATGACTACTTTTAGGGATGATAAATTAAGCTTTGTCCTGGAAACGGTGTCTCAGCTGAAGCGGCAGTAAAACCTGAAAAGAAAGAGAACCTAAGATTAAAATTCTTGAAACTAAAGTGAAAAATGGTTTATGCTATATTTCTATTTCTTTCTCGCTACATAATCTGTTCTTCACACGCAAGATTTCAACGACCGACGAAAGGCATGCATTTAGCTTTTATCTCTCTCCTATTTTTCTTTTACATTTATTTTAAAATATTCAAGTTATTCGACAATGACAAATCTAGTATTTCACAAATTTATCGTGGACTTATGTATATATTTTTTGTGAGCTCAAACCTAAAGGTTTGTCCCTTTTATTTTCTGGAGAATCGTATTCCAGTTAGTAGGGCTAAGAATTTAAGTGATAAAGTGTTCATTGTTGGTACGAAGAGTCTCTGGTTTGATACCAAGTCAGTTGTGAAATTGTGGTAAACAACTTTCTATTTAAGTTTCTTCAGAGAGTTCTTCTGTTTTCTCCTATCACTATTCTGCCAATTCTTTCCTAATTCAGTTGCATCTATAATATTACCGGATCCAGAAGATTAATGAATCTAAATGTGGTGATTTAATGTTTTATCAGTTTAAAAAAAAAAAAAAAAAAACCTTTAGCACTCAATCATAGCAAGAGCGACCAAAAGCTTGTTTAGTACTTCGTTAATTTTAACCTACTTTAAAAACTTTCTTCTCATTTTAGTGTACGCCTTTGGCGTGGTAGACCTAGGTTCGATTCCCGGCGGGAGCTCATGTGATTCGTATTCCACATTAATCAGTAGGTCCCGTCTCATATAGCCTGGCTGCTGAAAGGGACGTTAGACTCAAAATCAACTCAACTCATTCTAGTTCATTATAAAATTAGTGTTTTTAATTTTTTTTTACGCATATTTAAGTTTCGTTCTTGTACTGTTGATCATTCTTTATCTACACCTCATTCCTTTTTTCACAGTTTGATTCAGCAAGTTCTGTTTCCATTTTTGGTTCTTTACATGGGGGCGTATTATACTGCAAAATATTCTTTTTGTTATTCTGCTTTTCGTCTTCTCTCTTTTTTTCCTTTTCATTGGAAGGTGTAACCAGTAGCATACTTGTATATACTTATAGTCCTACACACTATTCTAATCTTCTCATTTGCACACACAGACACACATACGCTATACCCTCTTTCTTTCAATATGTGGTATTGAATTGACGTCACTTACTCATAGTGCTTATTAGGACAAACATTAAGGTCGAGCATGAAATACATTGAGCTAAATATAACTGTGTTGAAATTACTTTCTGTTCGGTACAAATTCATACAAAAACACAAACGACTTGAAGAGATTTGTATACAATACGAACGAACACATGAAACTCTAGTCATGCAATTTTTACATGAACTTTTCAATAGGAATATTAGACGACGGATAAAATAATACAATGGCAGAATCGCATTCAAGAACATTCTGTACACATCTCTAAATTCATACGAAATGCACACCACAGAATGTGTGTCTGTGGAGGCTATATTAATATTAGTTTGAAGGCCCAAGTACACTGACTGCTGTAGAGGTCACATTGATTTTGTAGTATCTCTACAGGACATGCTGATAGTAGTTTCAAGGGGAATGATAAACGCAACGATTGTAGTTGTGTGTGCGTATGTGTGTTCGTTCTGTGACGATTGTAATCTGCGTATACAATGATAGGACATGGTCAGCGAACGCTTATTGTGCAATTAAGTAACTTCGAGCGTGGTGTAATGCGCTGCAAGAGACCTTATGATCGTTCCATACAATTGCCAGTTGCATGGGTTATGACCTACAGTGGTCCTTTAGTGATACATGATAGGATAGGAGGCAGAGGGTTTCAACAACAGATATGCCACCCTAGTGTCCTTACGAGGCAATGGTGAATGCATGGATAAAAGGATCATTAGGACTAACCTAAGAGAACAACAACTGCAACCAAACCACTACAGTTTCATTGTTGGAGACAGGATTACTTTTCCGCCTCTCACACGCACAATTAGGTCCACTTCTGTAATTTCTTATCGTAGAATATGTCTCCGACAATATTGAAAGTACAGCGAATGGCGGGCGGAGGTACCCAAATTGAGAATTGCTTTACTTTCGGTTATGCAGTCACTGCTTGCATGTCCACAGATAAGCAGGTGAGCGGGAAAAAGAAGCTTATGTATTCTGGTATGGGACAATAAGCTACACTTCCTGTTCGCCTCTGTGACCTGTGTTCATTCAGGAGAGTATGACCAGTGCGTCGAAACATTCGTGATGTCTTCAATCCTATTCTGCAATTTTGTCTGGACACTTTGTGGTACTACCAGAATGCGTATCCTCATCTAATTGGGTAATCCACCGTCCTCTACCATTCTAGCCTTCAAAATATACAGATCTTAGGCTCGTCGAGCATGTGCAGGACATGATGGGAAGACATTGGGCTCTACTAACGACCATCTACTCCAAATGTAGAACGAGACACTCAGACAGAAATTCCCCATCTGTACGATCAACTATCTCCTGAGCACCTACTTGTGCGGTCACTCGAGCTGGTTATACTTACTGCGGAGTTACTACTATAAATTTTTAAATATGTTCGGCATGTCCTATGTTATGATCGTTACCACCTACGATCTCCTTGTATATCAACTATGATCCATTATTTTCATAATCATCTACAGGTGTTACTTAGAAAAAAGTATTCGCTAGAAATTGTGATAAGTAACAGTGAGAAGTTTAATCTGAGAAACTAACAAGTAACAGCATTACGTATACAACCCTTGAAATAATCTGGTTTGTATGGTGTGATATTTTCTCAGTTCATATTGAAACCCAAAATTAT
Source organism: Thermobia domestica (assembly GCF_964235325.1). Lineage (NCBI taxonomy): Eukaryota > Metazoa > Arthropoda > Insecta > Zygentoma > Lepismatidae > Thermobia > Thermobia domestica. The sequence goes on along the minus strand of NC_137462.1, from coordinate 163,255,501 downwards.
TAACCTTCTACCACTTGCGGTTTTTGTAGAGAGATTGAAGTGGAGATAAAACATATGTTTTGGACAGTTGATAAATTGAAGAAAACTGCTTCTCGCTATCTATTACTGTTATTAATTTATAGCGTCCAGGGACAGCTGTGGCTCACTGGTAGAGCGTTCATCTCTTGAGACTGGGGACCTTGGTTCGATTCCAGCTCGAGCCGAGTGAACTTTGTGGGGAACAAATACCATGGCATGGGTTTTCTCGGGGTTCTCCCTTTCCTCCTACTGTTTTCATTCCATCATTTCATTCATTTCTCATCATCCGTCTCCCTTAGTCTCGGCGGCATAACCGTGGGACGTAAAACTTAAATATTTCATTTCATTTTCTATAGCGACCAATTTAAAACTAGAAGTGGTTGTTTTCCTGTCACTTCCGGTTTGAATAGATGGTTAAGAGAAAATACGGTACCTATTTTTATAAAGCTAAATCGATTCCAAAACAAACTATTTCTCACTGTCTCTTTTCGTTTTTGCTCTATGTAAATTAATATTATAACCTGAAGTTGTAGTGAATTTCCTTTACTTCCAGTTCTAGTATAGACTTAAAAATGGAGATTGAAAATATTTTTCTGACGCTTAATCGATTGCAGGAAATCACTTCTCGTTGAGCATGATCGTTTTTTATCTATAATGAGCAACGTTACAACTGCACATAATTGATTTCTACCACTTCCGGTTTGAATAGAACCTCTATCAATGTATTCCATTCCTAAACTTTCGACATTCTACATCCGACCAAAATTGATGGTGATACAAAAGATAGTTTTGAGATTCTTTTGTTCCCCCCTGGATGGATGGAATGAGGTACAGACAGACAGGTTAAATATACATATAAAGAAGTTCTGGTAAACCAAACTTCTTATTTAAAAAAGGATAAATTTATGTAGAGGAAAAGCACCAAAAGCGACATAGGTTCGTAAACCGACATATCGCCGTTTTTTGGGTTGGAACACGCTGCACTCTGGCGGAGATATTATCACTAGTTTCTACTCTCACCATTACGTGGAGCAAGTGCAATTTAAACCAGTTGTGAGGTTAGATTAGTGTGGTAGGATCATTGTTATGTTTTTCGTTGTGTTAAAATTTCTGTTGATAATTCATCATCATCAGAAATCGAAAATTATTTAGAGGTAAATGATTTACTCATTTCATACTTTTATTCTTTAAGTTATTAATTTTGCAAATCACCGTGGTTATTGTGCCAACTGATAGTCTTTGGTAGTAAAACATGTACAAATATTTAGGAGTAAGGTGTTCTATAAATCGACATACCCTTTCATTTACAAGACTGCAAACCTGTCAGAGGCCGTAAAGCTACTCAAGCGGCAGTGATAACTTCGTCACCGTATAAAAAGAACTATTATCTACGATGGAAAAGAAGGTGCAGAGAGAAACTAAACGGAACGCAGGTATACAAGAAGACTCAAAAGGAAATGCAAGTAGGATTAAGTACCAATCTAGGAAATCGCTAAGGTATGAACAAGTAGATAATGACTCATCATATAATCAGATTAAGATTTAGTGTTATTTTTTTTTTTTGTAAACCAAACTTCTTATTTATAAAAAATATAAATTTATGTAAACCAAACTTCTTGTTTTTTAAAAAAGGATAAATTTATAAGTTACTATCTTATACGTATAGAAAGTAACCCTACAAGTCTGAAAAATATGGTATAAGATCTGAGATTTTGATTGTGGCACTTTCATAGCACTCTTTACATACAAGTATATTATAATTGCGTAACGTGTCTTGCGAGTGAGTCTTCTAGTAAAAGGCAATGCAACAGCAAACACATGCTGAGGTATTGTTACATACTTTAAAAAAAAATGCTCTCCATTTTGTAGCCGCTTGAATTTAAATTTAAATGATGTTTATCTAAGAAGACAAAGGCAGTTCTGCAGAATAGCCATCTGAATTAGCAATACAGGTGAACCCATTGTATGTAACACGTGCGGTTTCTCTTTAAGTAATAATAAGAAAAAAAAAAGAAATGTTAAAAAGGGACATCAAAGAAATGCATTGATTCTACTCAAACAACAAAAGTCTGTCTTGTGTGACTTGTCTACCTTTAAGACTTATACGAAGTAAACAAACAAGAAGCCGCGGTGCAAACATTCAACTCAACATCAAATCTAATACTTGTCAATCAGCAGGGAATTTATTGTCCCTCTAATTGCAACCGCAAACATATCCATCAATGATGAATTGCTGTTCTTTCTTTTTCTTTTGTTATTTCTTTTTTCCTTTTAATTCTTAGTAACTCATCAACTTTTTCTTTTCTTCTAACTTGTTTATTGGCAATAGTAATAATTTCTTTTTTTTTTTTTTAATCCTTTACCTTGATATTTCCCAGTATTATACCTAGATAGAGGACAAGTTTATCTCTTGCTTCATGTACTACAACAACAAGTGTCATTTTATTATTTAAAAAATTGAAGGGAGGCAAGAAATATATATTGGATTTCTATATTTCTATTAATCAGAAATTGTTGTTTCGTAGAACAAGTATTGACTCATCTGCGACTAATATTCTCAACCCATTAAAACATATTAGTTGAGAAGATGATTCTGTTGTTTTTTTTTTTTTTAACATTCATTTTTAATTTCCATAATTTATCATTAGAACTGTTCTTGTCTCAGGGGCGGATTTAGAACTTTCTTGAGCGGGGGCGCTGATCTAGGAATATAAATATTTTTTTTTCCTGCATAAACCGTATAGTGCACAATATGCCTAATATATACAAAAACTGTCTAGAATAATTCTTACATTTTTCTCAATAAGATAGACCTTCGGCCTCGGACACTCTTCCCTCTTGCACAAATAGATGGTTGGTACGGAGGGTGCAGAAAGTATTACATGCTGTAATACTTGAAGATATTAGCTGGTTTGTACTTACAATAGATTGAAAACAGATTATTGATTTAATATACCCCCCTCCCAAAAAAAATGTCGTCTCATGTCATTGAAGTAACAAAAGAAAAAAGTTATATTTTCACTTCAGGAAGCCCCTTCTTTGCTCATTCTGGATTTGCCAGTATTTTGTCTTTGCATTAGGAACACAATTAGTACCTGCAAACAGGCAAATAGTACCTAGATTTTAATATTGATGTATTACTGGAAAACAAAACTTGTGTTATATCTTTTTTGTTCTTCTTTTTGTAATGACTTATTAGATATATATTACTATAAACCAATTAAGTCTGAATATAATTATAGTTTCAAAATAGTTCACACGAGTATTTATTATTATTTTATTTATTTATTTATTGTTTGTTTGTTTGACTTTACGAATAAGATTATGAAATCCTGTAACCTTGAAATTAAAGTATCCCTTTTAAATTCTAGTCTTATTCTCTCTCTCTTTCTCTCTCTTCTTTCCTCTCTCTCTCTCTCTTTCGTCCTCTTCCTCTCTCTTTCTCTCACTCTCCCTCCTTCGCCTCTCCTCTATTCTCTCTCTTTCGCACACACATTTTTTTAAATATAATTTTTTGCCAGACAAGGAAAATTTCTGTTGTTCTTTCGTTTATTCTGTGGTTCGTTCATTTTGTACTGTAACTGCTATTATTGTCTCATGAAATCGTTCACAATAATTAACATCACAGCATGAAAGTCAGAACTTCGAATTGGAAGTGTTTTCAATCTTTTCCGGGTTTTAGCACATAAACTGCGTAAGCTCTTAAGTTCTGTCTAAGTTTCTTCGTATTTCTCAGCTGGAAATAACATGTCCGAAACTTTTACCACTCTATTTCTATCTTCTTGATTGCCATGATCTTCAAATTTTCATCTTGCTTTTCTTATACAGCTATTTCGGAAAAAAAAAAAAAGGAGACGTTGTTAACTTTATGGGAATTGACTTAGTTTAGCAGCGTTAAGATTAGTTCCTATAACGCTGCTTGGAATTGTATTTTTGTAAGAGAAAATATGAGGTTAAAAATAAATATATTGTGATCCTCCCATAGACCCAGGTGCAAATGTAGCAAAACTAACACCTTGAATGAACGGCATAAAATACTCTGGAAAAGTAGTGGGAAGAACAAGCTTAACAATGACAAAGAGAAATCTATTGTGATAACAATTGTTTCTAAGCAGCTGACACTCCTAGAATTTCTTGCAGCTTTGTTACTTACGCTCACATCATACATATACGTGCAGTATAAGAGAAAAAAGTCACTTCTTGGGTAATGAGACATAGATGGTAACCTGTTGACAAGTATTATAGATGATGTTGCAGCTTATCACGTTAAGGAACACCTGAACATTCACCGCGACACAAAAGACCCAAGCAAAAATGTGTCTGTGTATGAATAGCACATTTTAAAATATAAGTGCCAATTTTCTCCACACAAACAAAAGTTTTTTTTTTTTTTTTTTTTAATCCGTAGTTGCCTGACATTCTCCTCTGGTAGATTACTGTACGTTTGTTTCTTTTTCATAATTTTTATGTCCCGCTTAGGATTGAAAAAGTTCCGTCTTTGAATCTTTAGTTATTTGTTTACCACTCTTTCGAAAAGAGTGGAGAATTTCGAAATCTCAATATGGAGGAAAATAGATTGGTTATTTTGTGTAGAAGAATATATTGAAGATATTGAAAAAAAATGCCCTGTATGATACCCCTTGCCGATTTTTATCAAGACATCCTTCACTTGTGTTTCTAAAGAGGCATGTACAGATGTTGTGAGGAATGACAAGGAGAGTCATGCTCATATGTGAATGATGCGCTGTGTAGAGAACGGAGGTTCAGCTAGTGATACTATATAATAACAGATATAATTTTAACTTCATTACCTCCATTAAAGATATTTTGTTACTTTCTCTAGCCGTTCCAAATTTGCAAGGTACGTTTACCTCGTATTAATACATCCAAAACTTGAGGTTACTTGGGACACCATTTAGTAGACTATTATTCAATTGAACTATTTTTTTTTTCACGGGTTAATTTGGTCTAATATGGAACCATTTTAGGTAGTGAGACTCAAAATCTTGGAAGTCGAAAAACCTGGTTCTCAAAATTGTCGCCATCTGCAATCATACACATTTGCCATCCCTCAGAAGTGCCAGGAATGCTTTCATACTCCAATGCGAGGAAGTTCTCAGCCGCATGTTGCACCACCCGATCATCAGGGAAAACCTTCCCTCCAAAGAACTGATTGAGAGGTCGAAAGAGGTGATAGTCAGTGAGAGAGATATCATCAAGTGAATACGGTGAGTGAGTAAAGGTTTCATACTGCATCATTCTTTGTGTGACATGTAGGCAAACACTGTTACGTATCTATCATGAGGACAACATGTCTGTCGACCATTGCTGAATTATTGTGGACAAGTTCGTGGTGCATTGCACTGTAACGTTCTGCCTCTCCCGAGAAAAGATATGATGGATTATTCCCATCATAGACCACCATACCAGATAGAGCAACTTCTGTGAGTGAAGAAGTGGTTTAGGAAACCATTCTGGCTGGACGTTGATCACGATGCATCCAAACATTGTTCTATCCATTTACGATTGTCGTAGCAGATCCAACTTCCCATTTAAGATGAGAATTTGATGCAAGAACCTTTCTCTTTCCCGGATACTCGTTACACTCAGAAAACAGCAAATCTGCAGACAATGATTCTTGTTGGCCGATGTCAATTCGTGTGGCACCCATCTTTTGCACTTTACTGATTGCACAAAGCAGTCGAGCGTCAGTCGGATGATGTATAGAAATGGCTCGTCTGCAATGGCAAGAACACTCTCACGAGGGTCTGCGTCGATGGTACTCCTGAGAAGTTCATCTGAACATGATGTTGGTGGGTACCCATGGGTCGCAATCTGCAATGCTGTTCACCGGAACGAACGGTGACACAACAATCACACTGTTAAGTGTAGATGCTTTATTGTTGGCAGTATGTGTATCACCGTTAGGAGAAGATAAACAATAAATACAATGTATTTTTTACATATTGTAAAATTATCTACTTACATGGAAGGTAGAGCGATTTACACACGAGAATTGATTTTCTCCCATAACCTTTTCATTATAAAAGTTTCTGTATAAATATATAACACGTATTCACTAAGATCAATTCAAAATCCACTAAGTAATTAGGGTAAATAGGTGTCCTAAGGCTCAAGCAGCCAAAGGAAGAATCCCCATAAAGCTTCAGGCAAATTGAGTGGAGGTGAGTTACGATTCTCAGTACTCCATGAAAGCAAAGAGAGGTTGGATCCAGCAAAGCTCCTGGCAAGCTGAGCATTGAAGGAAACCATGAAGCTCCTTGCAAGCTGGGTGATTGCGGTTAGGAAATTCTGAAAGCTCTTTGCAAGCTAGGGTAGCGGTTAAGTTCCTACAATGAGTGGGCAGGAAGCCTCAGAGCTCCAGGCAAGCTAGGAGGCTTGGGTTAGGTTAGGGTTCTCTCGGAACTCCAGGCAAACTAGGGGAGGGGAGTTGACCAATCGAGACGGATGTCAGTTTGAGGCGATGCTTGGAACTTTATACCTTCTTCTAAGCAGCGGTGGGGCTGATGTTCCTCTTCCATCACATGACCAAGTGGTGACGATGATTCCTGTCGTCTGTTTCATGTGGTTACTTCTAGTAGAAAAGCTATTGACTACGAATGACATATTTTTCGCGTTCCCAAAATTTGTATTCCTCATTTTCCTCGAAAACTACGCATGAAAATTTATTCTAAGAAATTTCATTTTGTTTAACTAGACATGATTTATCATTCGCTATTTGTCTCTCTCTCTTTTTTTTTTACTGGGAGGATGTAGGTTGTGATCCAAACAGACTTCACCGCTCGGTCGGGGATACTTAAAACGATACAGTTCCACCTCTAACTCAATTTCTAAAAAAATTGGAGATTGTCACTTTTGCATCTACACCCCTCATGTTATATACTGTCATCTTCTTGTTGAAGTCATTATGAAATGCTCGATAACGGTATACTTCAGTACAGATCCACGTTAATACGTGACATGGTTATTGTATAGCACCAATTTTTAAGTTTAATAAAACACTGATTGTTCTAGATTTTCTCAAAAAGTACGCATTTGAATTTACAGTGATCCATATCATTTTACCCAATTCAATATCTATCGATTGATATACATCACATATGTTTAACGTATGCATCACATTTTGACTTTTTTTTCATTACATTCGTACGAGATTTATGATATATTGACAAGATTGAGTCTAATACGATACTTATTTACACAAATTTTGAATAGATCCTTCCTTTGCCACGAAGTCTCTTAAGCAGTACCTTTCTTTGCAAAGAAGCACCTATTGTTTTTAGAAGAATGTTGGCCAAGCTTAACCCAACCTGTTTGTTTACTAAGCTTGACATAACTTCGGGAACAATTGGGTTTTCTTTGATTAGACGTACTTGTAGTCGTCATACCTTAGCTGTTGTCTCCGTAAGAAGTGGCGAGCACTTTTTTTGCCTCATTGAAATACTTTTGTTGCTACTGCAGTGAAAAGACATTGTGAAGTGCTTTCAGCTGTCAGATAGTTGATTCATTTGAGAGAGAACATTGTTGCGTGTGCTCCCTGAAGACGTCTCGAAAGACACTCATATGGAGACTTGAAACAACACTTCGACATCACTTGTTGATACAAACACTAAAAACTGAAGAAGCTGTCCTTTTTGGTGGGAACTCACCAAGGATCCGGGAAGTTGACAGTCTCGGCTATTTGTTGATGATCTGGAGAACAGACCACAAAAGGCTGTATTGCTAATAATTTGAGCTCCACGGAATTAACTGCAATATTTCCAAATTAACTTCAGTATATTTGTTTGAGCCAAGTCGCAGAGTTAAGAAGGTTAAGATTTTACATCAGTACTCAAGTATATCTGAAATTGATGTAGTGGAAACACTTTTTATATTTGTAAAAGTAAACATAAGCTTAATTCAGATGTGGTCATCTTCTCTAAAGAAATAAGTAATTGCTTTGAAGATACCAAGATTTAACGTTCGCGCTGTTCATTTCTTTCTTTCAGTTATTATTATTATTATTATTATTATTATTATTATTATTATTATTATTATTATTATTATTATTATTATCACTACTCACAACATCATTTTCATCGTACTCCACGTATAACGTTTAGTGGTAGCGTTGTTTGGTTTAGAAAGGTCTTTTCTGTAAGATCAAAGCGTGTACCAAATAAAACAAATAACAACTTTATGAGTTTTTGTCCATCTTATTATTGTACTGTCAATCATTTCACATTACAAGAAAATTAATTAAAATATAGTATTATTTTTTTTAAAAAATCCAAGAAAATATGAAATAATTGTGTAGTTTTGTCTATTTGTTTTTTTTTTTTTTTTTTAAATCAAATATGTCTCAGCCTAAATTGCTCTATTATAGATATATTTTTAAGTAGATGCTCTCGTTAGATACCTTCCCGACATCATGAAAACTTGCTTAGAGCTCACTTCTTCCAAAGTAGGTCATTACTTACAATACGGCAGCCTGCCGTTCAATCAATTTTCTTCCCATACCGTTTTTTGAATTTGTTGTTAATTATCAAAATCGGAAATATACTTAACAATTTTTTTTAACTTTTTTTCCTTTTATTAAAATTATAAATATTTAATTAACATTTGTTTATAATCATAAACAAAGCAATTTTTCCTAATTATTTTACATTTAAAATTTAACAATCAATACTGTTATAATCCACGGCTTTTTTTTTTTTTTTGGTTCATGTTGAAATTTAAAGATTTGTACATACAATCCACAAAATGTACTACTTGTCAAATTCCATACACAATTATAACAATGAATTATTAAACAAAACCGAAATGACATAATTACACTGAGTTTACATTTTTTTCCCACTATAATCACTTTATTCTGCACACATTGTTTCCAGAAATCTAAAGTCATTAAATACACAATAATATATATTTTTTTTCGAGAGTTTGGTGAGAGGAGAGTGATTACAAAAGGAAAATTTCGTCCAAAGCTTTTCCCGGAGGGAGAGTTCCTAGCATCGCTGCTACGTTCCCTCTTTGCACAGCCATACTTATCCTTTGTATAAGGTAGGATGAAGCTCGGGTGTCTCCTGTGTTAGTAGCTATACGGTGTCCAACTTCATTAATGAAGTTTAGACCTTCATGACCCCAGGACCCACAAGTTTCAATGGCTATGGTGACGAAGTGGTATTTGTCCAACAGGTTGCTATACTTTCGTCTCTTTTCATATTCTCTGCGAGTTGCAACCGTCCCAGCTTTTGTCGAAGATGAAGGAAGATTAGAGGGGGCTAGGGTATCGGTACAAGTGAAATCCCATATTAAAGCCTTCCCTCGTTTCCAAGGCACCAAAGACATTCCATCAGGTCTCTTGCCATCAGAGCGACTACACCCCATTGGCTCTCTCACGGAAGGCGTTCCAGAGGATATGAGGGCTCTCATAATGAGATCGTTAACAGTGGAGTGTCGAGAGTATCTGCCAGCACTGTGAACACATGATAGGCCATGTATACCTTTCTTACCCACTAAACTTCCGCAAGCAGGGCACTGGTGTTGTTCACAGACATCTGCTCCCAAACGTAACGCACAAGCGATTCGAAAACTTTCGTCGGGAAGATGCAGCCCTAGGGAAGAAGATGGGATAGCTTGTAACCAGGCACCTGCTTCAGGGGAAGAAGTGGCAAGAAGACGTGCTTTATCTTCAGGATTGGTGGAGGACTGAAGAATAGAAGATAATCTGGAGTCTATAAGAGGAGCGTAACATGAAGTTTGAAAACTTCTCTTATCGAAATCAGGTAGATCGAGTCCGCCGCACGATATCCACTGGGAGATACAATCATTTATCTCAGCTTCTGAATCCTGATGAATATCCTTGCGAAGAAGAGGAGTGATCAAAGGCATAGAGCTATACATGGATGAAAGGAAAGATGGAGTAGCCAAGTCAAGGGCTCGACGAATTCCTAGACCTCCGTGATCCACAGGGAGAGATGCTTGTAGCCATGAGTTATCTGTGAGAGAGCAGTTGAGAAGAGATTCTAGGCCAAGTCGGATGGATTCATCATATTGTTCCAAAAGATCTGTCTCATGCCAGGATGGAGAACTACGAAGGAAATATAACAGTCTAGAAATGGCTAATGAAGCCAGTAGGAGATAAAAAGCTGAGTGGGTAGATAACTTTGATAGGCGAGTGAAGAAGAGATCTAATTTAGATATCTTGTCCAATAACAAAATGCGTCGAGTATCAGTGTGTAGCGCTGCACCTAAAAGGGAGGCTCTGTCGGATGATATAAGTTGAATTCCAGGTGCAACTTTGTTGAAAAGGGAGTAAAAGATGTTGGCCTGTTCGTTTGAGACTCCCAGGAAACCGACTTCACATTTGCAGAAATTGAGTTGTAATCCAATGTCACGAGATTGAGTACGAATCTTGGACAAAGCTTCGAGGACATCTTCCTTGTCTCCAGCTATAGTCCCATCGTCGAGGTACCAAATGTTTAACTCGGTATTGATATTTCTGACAATAGATTGAAGTGTTAACGCAAATAAAGCAGGTCCTAGGGGGTCGCCTTGTTGAACACCTCGCTGGGAGAGTATGATATCTTCACCAAAAAATAGATGACTCGGCTGTGAGTAACACTGATGTATGAAAGTGTATATATAAGGGAAGTGCGTTTTTACGGCTGTAAGCATAGAGTCTCTGTTGATCTCGTTGAACGCATTCCGGAAATCTAGTTTCAAGAAAATTTTCTCTTGTTTGTGGGGATGAGAATAATACAGTCGGGCGACATGGGCTGTAACTTCTGAGCCATGAGGAACGCACACTCCCAACTGATGTGGTGACAAGAAAGTAGTTAACGGTTCCCTAATTCTTTGGCATACTATCTTGGCTGAAAGCCGTCTCCAAACGTTACCGACAGCGATGGGGCGTATATCACCACCTTTCTTCCTTAACGCTATAAGCGACGCTCCGAAAAATAGTGGTCTAATTTCTGTAGGTACGTTTCCAGTGAGGATTATGTGAAGAAAATCACTGATAGTGCTTAACAGACGGTCTCTAGAATCGATATCCTGGCACAGCAAAAGATCCTTGAGAATGGAAGGGCGTAAACTATCCATACCTCCTGCAGAGCCGGAAGAGAAGGATCGAAGAGCTTTCTGTACTTCTTTGACAGAAACTTTAGGGACGGCTGGAGCGTTGTCAATGAGTGCAGGGGGTGTGAAAGTATGACTGTGTGTAGGGTGTTTGTTGCGTAATGCATCTAGCACTGTAGCTTCTGGAGGCGCCAAAGTGTCATCAGAGATGAGGAGTCTGACTTCTCCATGGACATCGCCATCGGAAAGTTTGTTCTCGATAACCTTGATGTTGAAGGAGATTGGGTCTGTCACTCGGCGAGGTTTGGAAAGTCGTTGGTGGCGATAAAGAAGGGCATCGCAGCGAGAATTAGTCCAACTTGTGATTCTTTGTTTCACCCATGTAGTGAGATTGGACACTTTGTTCGTTCTTGTTGGTAAATAAAGAGTTACGTAAGGGAAGAAGAAGAGCTCCTTCCACGATTGCAAGTTATTAGTAGATATAATATTCTGCAGAACGTCACAGAGGGAGTCAGCCAACGCTGGTCTAGCTCCTCGAGGAACTCTACGAAGAATAGGAGTTATGGACTTGAGTTTTACGAGGAGGGTATTGCATGCTTTAATTGACATCTCGTTGGAGTTAAAAATACAGTTGCTCAAGGTAGTATGTGAAGTAGATTTGTGTGCAGAAGGTGAAAGCATGGTACCAATTTATGGAATACGTATTAATCTGACTTTCGAGTTAATCATAATACTTGTAGTGCGTTGCAATCATAACTGGTATTAAATGGCACTGAATGCTAGGAAATTGGCAATCTTTATTCTACGTCTATGCAAAGTGCAGTATTTCAAACAGTTGATCATGACATGACACTGCTTCAGATATTATTCTTATTTAAATTTTCAGAACTACTAGTTAAATGGTTTCACTTGTATCTTTACCAATGTAAGCAAAGAGTAATGGTCAATTAGGAGCATAAATTAGTATGGCATTGTGTGCAGGGCTCGAGAAATGTTCTTCTGACATAGGCACCAGTTCCGAAAACCAGTCACCACAGTAACACAAATTTAATTTCATATATTACCCCTTCATCATTTGACCTTTTATTGCATTACTAGTATCAAAAGTACAACCTTACCTCAGTATATAAGCTATTCTTTAGAGATAACAACTGCTGAAGACAGTTTATAAAGCAGCAGGGAATGTTTTATGCATCTTGTAGTTTGAGCAGTGAAATACCAATTGCCCCCTTTTCCGTGTGGATCAAAAAATCATTTAATCATGAGCCAATCATGTGAACGTCCAATTTAAATTAGAAACTTTGAACTTCATAACGAAGATTTTGTAATTTGTTTTCAATCCATTTAAGCACTTCCAGCAGGTAAAGATTCAATGACAGGTTCAGGAGAGGACAAATATATGTTTGTTTTTATTATTAAAACTCAACGAGACGAGACATTTTTATTTGTCAATACCTTGGTATATTAGACCATACAAACTAATATTCCCAAGTGCTACAGCGGGTAATATTTTTCGCCCCCTACAAACCTTCCTCCTTTTTGAACATGAATGAAAAAAAAATATAAACCTTCAGTGCCCCAGCGGCGGATTTACAAAGGATCACCCCTCTTCCGCCTCAAGGGAAAATATATAATTCTAGTTTGTTATTTCAATGAGATGAAATGACTAAATATTTTTGTATTACCACATTAGACAAATAATCTGCTCCCAGTCTATTGCTAATACTTCCAAATAATCACATGGTGCTCAGGGGCGTCATTGAGGGGGAGCAGGGTGAGGCAATTGCCTCCCCCTGAGTTTGAGATTTATATAGATTTTGTCAATAAAATAGTAGTAAATCAGTGAAAAATGCGAAATTTTACTTATATCAAGGGGTTTTGTCCCCCCCTCCCAAACAAACGCTGAAATGACGCTTCTGCCTGTGCCCTAAAATCCACCGGTGGGCATCCCTGCAAAATAAAGTTTCGTGGCTGACTTAGGAGAAAGAAGAAATTTACACAATGTTGTTCTTCCGTATAAAATACTTGACATGAAAATTATTGTTTGTATCTAAGCTCCTAGATTTTTGTATGTATCGGATTTTAACCAAAGGGACACAGGGTTAGGAAAATATTATAGTTATATAACTGTTTTAGGCCATAGGGCTACCGTAATGAGCCTTGTTTGTTTTCAATTGGCTTTATATTTTGCATCTCTCTGATATGCCCAGAGTTGGCGTGGGTCAATGAAAACTTGACCCACCACCTACCGTGACCCACGACCCACTGACCCACCACCCACCATGACCCACCACCCACGATGACCCACCATGACCCACCACCCACGGTGACCCACTCTGACCCACCACCCACCATGAACCACTCTCATCCACTTTGACCTACTCTGACTCACCAAAATCCATAGTTATCAACTCTCAACACGATCCACGGCCTCTTCTGAACTGACTAAAGAGTTTACACTTGTAATAAAACAAGACTGAAATTGTCACTAATCGGAGTTTCAATTTCTAGTCAATCGCTCAAGCACCACTCTGTTACAATAACAGTGGATCTGACCTTTACGATATAAAATGGTAAAGTGTTTGTCAGTGAGGAAATTGAAACAGTTCGAGGTGGGGGAAATTAGTATGTGCCTAAACTATACTTGTACTAAGAGAGTATTCTTTCAAGTGTTAATTTCTGAACGCATTTCAAAAGAAACTTCTATTCGCAGGAAAATACCCCTGTACAATATGGAAAAGGTTATGGTTTCTCAGTTCACAGTATTTTTCTCACAAAAGACTTAAAAATCAGTTTTTCATAGTGTATAAAGGTGCGTGGGTACCCTATATGAGAGCATCTCCATAAAGTATGCTCATAATTGTAATTTGTGTAATCACTAAAACACCACGTTAAATTTAAGTTACAAATATGCATAATTGCAATTATTATAAATATTTATTCAAAGTAGTTTACCTAAAGCAAAGAAGAGACTTACTAAAAATTAGGTAAAAAGTTGAATAACACAAATAAGACATTAGTAATACAAGTATACATTTTCCGTAACTCGTAATTTTCCACCTTAAAACAAATCTGAAATCGGATTTATTTCCTGTTGGTAACTTTTTGGCGGTAAATCATCCGCAGTGGAATGATGTCTATCCTTCAGCCAATAAATAACTAGCTCATCTACTTTGAGCTTGTCTAGCGGTGGGCCATTAACATTGATGGGCAACAAGTTAGACAATGTTTGAGCACTTAGTGTATTTCTAATATTAGTCATCTGTAAATTCATAAGGGGAAATCCCCGTTCGCACTCTGTCGTGGAAATTGATAATATTTCTACCCGATTTCTGCAACTTTTCATCGACAATCTACTTGTTAGACTTAAGTCTGATAACGATTTTTCTTGGTCACTTTTGAAATACTCAGCAAGAAGTATCATCTCTCAATCACCAGAAACATCTTTTCGACCATGTCAATTGGCAATTTTGATCCATGTAGAATAGAAACTTCATCTACCACGCCTTTGATAGGGAATCTTGTGAATAAATTATCAATTAAAGCCTGATAAACTGATGATTTCTTATTTGTTTATAAATTTAATTTTTGTAATTACACATGAAGGTTTGATACCATTACCAAGTTCCCTCCTCCGTCTAGAAAGCGAAAGGGAACGAAGTTCCTGGAAAGTGTTCAGAGGTGAATGGGAATTTCCCTCCTTCTTCAACTTCAATTACCACACTGCTGTTTGCCATTTGCCAAATTACGATGAATTTCAATTAAATTATCATAGTATAATTATTTCCTTGTTGAATTATCAATACTTTTCAGTGGAAAAAAGGATGAAATTTCAAAGTTCCAAATCAAAGTAAGTAGACCAACGTAAAGGGAGAAAAAGTGTAAAATTTTCCATACAATTTTGCGTACAATCCAAACTTCAAATTTCCGTGTAATTAAGCTTACAGTACAAATTTTATGCCTAGTTTTCTCACAGCTTTATGGGTTGATTGCCCTATGCTGTAAGCGCTCCATATAATAAACATAAGTTTCAGCAATTATTATAGCAGAAAGCAATGGATATATGAAGCCTAGCACTGTATTTTTTGTTTCTAATTTTTTTTCTTAAATAACATCGATCGTTTTCGATCATTTTTACAAACCAACTCACTACCAATTTTCCATATATAGAAAGCCCCCCCCCCCCCACATAAAGGAGAATTTTAAAAAATGCTAGGACACACACTGATTATTTTCAATAAAGAGTTAATACACTGAATTTCATCTCCATAAGTTTAACGGCTTGTGAGATACCAATTTTTTTTCGCAAAAATTCGGATCCTCACTACCTCCTTAGGATATTATGCATTATAATAAAAGCAATATAACATCCCAATTTGGATTAAGGCCTAACTATATACCAAAAGTCATTTCATTTGACTTTGCAATTTGACCGTGATGATAAGGCACACATAGTTACATTCAATTTTTTAATATAATAATTTATATATTACAGTGATTCAAAAATGTACTTTTTCCAGTAGCTAGCTCTAAAAACTCACAGGTCTCGAAAGCCAAGTAGTAGTGTAAGTCCTATTGCTATTATTACTATTAAAATATCAATATCCAAAAGTGCCTGAAGTTCTTTTTTCACTTGGTTAGATATACTCACCTCAGGTAGGTAGACAGAAACAAGTGGAAAAGAAAGGGAAATAAAGGTCTTGAAAGTAAAACGGAGACAAATTTACCAGTTCTCAGAAGATACTGTCTACAATGCAGTGAGCAGAGAGGGTCGGTAGATCATACTGAGTCGGTGGGTCACAGTGGGTCATGGTGGGTGGTGGGTCGCAGTGGGTCACGGTGGGTGGTGGGTCATAGTGGGTCATGGTGGGTGGTGGGTCGCAGTGGGTCACGGTGGGTGGTGGGTCACGGTGGGTCACATGCTGTTGACCCACGACCCACTGACCCACCAAGAAAACTTGACCCACTTGACCCATTGACCCACCGACCCACTGATCCACTCCATCTCTGGATATGCCATCACTATAGTGCGCCTTAGCTGTTTTCGTGTCGCTGTCTCTTGACTACTATAATGCATAAGCCAACACCAAGATATTTTAGGAGACCAGACACATACATACAACCACATACAACTTATATTCTCCTTCTGTAAACTTGCTTGTTTCGTTAATCATTCGTTTTCATTACATAGAGAACACTAAAATTAAAATGTCATGAATTTGATACCTGAGTAATAACATTTGACCAAAATACAGTTAAGAGATCATTCTGTTTAACACCTGCGAAATAGAAAAATAACTTTCTCTCACGCCACAGAACGTTTAGGTCATTAATATTGCGAAAGAAAAAGATAATATGTGGTTCTATTGTTTTTAAATACTGTATATTGCATATACACAATTCCGTGACTTGAGAAGACATATTTCATCTTTTGTATAGGAATACATATTGGCAATCTATTGAAGAAAATAAAAAGCTATTGATATGGTAGAACATACAGTAGAAGGAGTATATCTTATTGAGGTGTCAAGTATGAAATGAAAGCACCAAAAGAGAAAGAAAGAGAGCTGATGATAAAAGTTAGCCCACAACAACATTCTTTTGTACGATCTTCTTCTTTTAAACTGGGCAACCACCAACTCTATACCAGAGACGATGGAATAATAAAAAAGACAAAGAAGAAGATTGTATAAACTAGGTATACTTAAATATGAAGAAACAACAAAATGCTGTTGTAAAGAATAATGTTACTTCGTTGGCAGATTATGAAGCCGCATGTAATTATTTGGTTGTCAGATTATCAATCACTGGCGCTTCTGGCTTTTGCATCTCTCTCTCTTTCTCTCTCTCTCTCTCAGCCAAAAAAAAAAAAAAAAATACGAGAAGCTATTCGCTCCCTCTGGATATCTTTTTACAATTTTACAAACCTTGATGGTATAGTATGGACCTCCGTACACATTGTGTATACCGCGAAACGTATATATATATATATGTACTCATATTTTCTTTGGGAAAACAGTTCCGCAAAGAAGCGCGGCTGCGGTGAGGGCCTTTTCTCTCTCGGGTTTTGCTTAATTGTGGCTTGGCTATTGTATGTACAAAATTAGGGTGATGTGTTTTGGGCTTTGCAAAAGACGTGATACAAAGGCTGGACTTGAACGCCTTCTTTCTACACGAAATCTCGCTCTTTTAGCAGCAATCGTGCGCAAACAGGTTCCTTCCCCCCCCCTCTTATCTTTATGTTTTTCTTTCCTCCCAGCAGCTAATACCTCACACAAATGCTTAGGGCCTCAAGACTAGAGATTTTGGAGATATTTGCGTAAATTGCGTGTATAATTACGTAAAAGAAAAAAAGGAAAAAGAAAAATCGGCGCAACGAAAGAGAAGATGATTTGCCACAAGAACTCCTTTTTAGTTAGATAGAAGGCTCTGCAGATAATGAGGAAGCTCAAGATACCTCTTCATTAATCCTAACAGCAATTTTGAGGATACAATAGAAGAGGAAAATCAATGAAGTATCGTTAATTAATAGTAATACGTGTACGAATTTTATAAAATTTTAAAACATATTATTAACGTTAAATGAAAGAAAATAGAATGTCCAAAGGTGAGACGTAGTATATCATTTGATAGGCATAATTGAGCTCAACAAAATGTTATAGGTAAGTGTAAATACTTGTGCTTAGTTTTCGAAAGAATCGAGAAAAATAAGTTTCTGTTAAATTGCAATGGTTTTATGTATAACCTAAAAATTAACATTGTACGATAACTACGCCACCTACTGAGATAAAACTGATATTAATTTGTTCGGGACCGCGGTGGCTCAGTGGTAGAGCGTTCACCTCTGGTGTGTAGGGTTCCTGGTTCATGGACAAACACCGTGTGAGTGGGTTTTCTCGAAGTTCTCCCGTTTCCTCTCACTTTCTTCATTTCACGATTGCATTCATTTCTCATCATCACCGTCTCCTTTAGGCCTAGCCGGCACAACTGTGTGACATAAAGCTAAAAAATCTCATTTCATGTCATTTTTGATATTAGTTTGGTTTGATTTGAATTTATTTATAATATCCCTTTCAGCGGCGTGGATATATGAAAAGTTAAATGTCCACGTCCCGTGTTTGTACGCTTTAGGCTAAGGGAGGTATGATTAACCGAATGAAGGTTGATGGAATAATTGGTGGAACGAGAAAGTGAGAGAAAAGGGGAGTAACAAGGGAAAACCCACGGACACGATGTTGTCCACCACAATCTTACTTGACCGGGGATCGAACCAGGGACCTCATGTACCAGAGGTGACCGCTCTACCATTAAGCCACTGTGTCCTCTGCGAGGCTATATGACGTAGCCTTACGTACAGTTTAATGTGGGATCCGAACTACATGAAGTTCCATCAGGAATTGAAACCGGGTCTCCCACACCAAGGACTCGTATACGCTTGCCTTATAGACACGAGGGAGCTCGAAACTGATACACTGAAGTATGTACGTTCATCATCAAGTTTTCCATTATGATACTAGCAAGACGATAGTACGTAGTATGGTGAATGAGATAAAGTTCAAAATTATCACTAACTCTTAAACTTTAAAGCCGGTTTGATTACATTACACTACTGTTTAAAGTTGAAACACATATAAATCTATAGATTGAGTCGAGTTCAACAAAATGAAATATTTATGGGTAAGTTCTAGGGTTGCCAGTTTTTTTATATATAGAATATTTTGTCTTTTTGTTAGGGGGGAAAAGTAATATACAGTATGTCATATTCAGACCTTACATATAACAGTCACATATATATAGTTTAATATAATAACCTAGAATATTTTTAACAGAAACTAAGGCAGTATCATTAAATATAGTACTATTTCAGTTTAACGTCCCACGATTACACCCTTTAGGCTAAGGAAGACAATGATTAAGACAAGTGAATGATGAAGGAAGAATTGGTGGAATGGGAAAATGGGAAACGGGGGTACCCCGAGAAAAGCACGGACACGATGGTATCCCATTACAAAGTTACTTTGCTGGAGATCGAACCAGAGACCACATGCACCAGAGATAAGCACTGTACCGCCAAGCCGCCGTGCCTCCCTAATTATACATATGTTAATTGCAACACATAAAACACAAGAAACAAGAATATTAGAAATATTCAATCCCCACGTTAAGCTATAGGTCCTTGTCTCATTATAGTCTCAATGCTGAAAGGGTCCCTAAACTCAAATTTTACCTACCAAGCATATTACATCTTTATTAGGGATGCGCACGAGACGAGTCGAGACAGAATTTTTCTGACAAAATTCGAGTCGAGACACGGCTCTTCCAATAGAGAAAGATCGAGTCGAGACATCACTTTTACAGCACATTTTCGAGACAAGACAGCCACAAATCTTGTCTCGTGCGCATTCCTAATCTTTATTAGTTTTTAATCGTATGTCAATGTAGGATTTCCATCTCTTAACAGCCCCATATCCTGTTTTTTTTCCTTTTTTTAGTCCGTACAAATAATCCTTCGCAGGATATATCAAAATTCACCTTCTCTTAAAGTTCTGCTTTTATTAGTTCATAGTAGCTTCTGTTCTTAACATCAGTGTATCACGGGTTGATGGAAACTGCGATATAATCGAGATGGTGTTGGCAGACGAAGGCTAAGTTATTGAAACTAAGTTGAGTTGGGACGCCCGTTAGATAGGGAAAGGGAAAACGCAATCTGTTGCATTTTCGTTCTGAATACTGAGTTACTTCGTTGGGTTGCATTGTTAACAGTATGTGAGCAATTAGTACCTGTAATTACAGTAGGACGTCGATAATCTGAACGTAAAAAAATCCGAACCCAGTCCCTAGAAACTTTTTACATGTTGTCTTAGCGCTAGCGATAAGCAAAAAATAGGGTTGTCCTTCGGCGTTATGTGAAGTCAATATTTTTACAAAACCTCACTCATATGTAATTGTTTGTCATACATATTTTTATTTTTATTTTCCCTTAGGAATATACAAGTTAAGTTTTAAGTGCGAGTTAAAAGAACAGTGTAACTTAGTGTACGAGCGGGTTCTTCAAAAACATTAAATGTAAGTAGCCTTACGTACGGTATTGTAATTACTGTATGTACTGTATAACCACTGTATCGATAAAAGAGCATACCGTACAGTATATTTAAGCCTAAATGGCATTTTCTTGGTCATTTTCGCAAATCCGAACTACCTGTAGTCTCGATTAGTTCGGATTTTCGACTTTCTACTGTATTTTGTATTCTGGCTAACTTACATAAAAACGAAATTTTAAAAGTTTCAAGAACTATAATTTCTTTAATTTAAAAAGACGGAAGAAATTGTTGCAGGGTAAAATGGGAAAGTAAAACCCATTGTTTTGAAAAACTTACCCTGAAAAACGTGAAATTTAGGGGAAAAACGTAAAATTTTTCAACACTAGTACATTCTGATTCGTACTTCTTGAGATTTAAAAAAACGAATTACTATTGCTCTAAAATGTATGTTGTTTCTTGTCAATTGATAAATTTTTATTTTATTGAAAGAGATTGTTTATTTATATACTGTTAACAAGAAGACTGTATGTATTGTTGCTTGTTTCCTCCTAACAGTGACACCAGGCTCCTATCAGTGACGCTCACACTACTTATAATTTCGCTTACAAGAAAATCTTAAAAATAATAAAAATAGTAATAGTAATAATGTTACTCGTAGTGTTTTTCCTTAAATTAATGTTGCAGTATAAACATGGCAACAGTAATTTGACTACGATGAGATCCCATAATGCTTTCAGTTGGAATTAACTATACAATGACTGAATGACCACAGTGGCGCTCCCTTATGTAGGCGCAGAGAAGCTTTATTGCTCTATACCTCCAGTACATCATCTAGTTGAATAAGGCACGCCCGTGCTGACATATGAAATCTGATTCGGAGCTATCATGTTGCAAAGTAGGGTGTATTGCTTCAACGTCATATTTGAACTCATCTCACCTTTATCACACACAATGTTTTTAGTAGACTTGGGTGGGATCTTTTACTGAAGAAGTCCAATACAAGAAAACTGTTGGAGGTCTTCTCCGGAACTCATGTTTTGATTGAGTTCTTTGATTGTTTTCTAACTTCCAATAGAGACTCAATATTTATGCCTAGTAGAAAAATACATAGTTTTGTAATTAAGATATTTTTATTATTATTAGTTAGCTAGTGTACTGTAGTGGTTAGTGTTCTAGTTTCGCAATTGGAAGGTAGGAATAAGGTTACTCGGCATTCTGATTGAGATTTCTCCAGTTTTTCTTTAGTCACACCACGCAAATGTTGGGATGGTACAGTACCTTTAAATACGGCACGGGATGACTTTTCCACATATTTCCATTCACATTGTTATTGACTATTTTAATTCCAGGTTAAATTGACCTTGGTAGCTGAATTTGGAAATTTCTTAAACAATTATTATTATTATTATTATTATTATTATTATTATTATTATTATTATTATTATTATTATTATTATTATTATTATTATTATTATTATTAGCCATCTGCACATAACAGAGCTATTTTTGTTGCGCAATAAGAAACACAATAAGGTCGGTCAAAAAGTAACACACAATCCGCTGTAGTTCAGCACTGTATTCATTTTGTATATAGAAGTATTGCTCCTTTACTACCTAACATAACTATTTTCTTTATTTCCTGTTCTAGCAGGGATATCACTCTAGATAAACAACATGACACCCTACTACGTCACTGTTCAGAAGATTGACCGTGTTGGATGTATAGTGGCACCACGGCCTCCATATAGTCCCGATCTAGCGGCATCTGATTTCTATCAATTTGAACGACTGAATGCTCATCTTCATTGGGAAACAGTTACGACATTACAACAAGCTCATTGCGTGTGTGGAAGAGGGGTCCGTGTACCGACCAATCTCATCTTACGAACGTACATTCATGTCGTGGAAACAAATATGGCTCGAGTGCAAAGAAACAAATGGATCATATTTTGAGTGACGTTTTCAAAGAATCAATGCCTCTACCTACAAAATTTCATTTCTGTAGTGCTTACTCTTACCGAAATACAGTGGATCAGTGATGATTTCAGCGGGTGGCTCGGAGAGAGCCACGAAACATCCCCCAGGACCATATATCCTATCGTGCTCAATATGGATTCTCACAAGTAAACCTTACGTTTGGGTGAATCGAGTTGCTGACTGAGACACATATGAGAAAGTAGTACTAAATGTGGTCAGTATTTCAGTGAAGTTGTAGGTGCGAAGCTCCAGGGGTTTAGGAGATACAGCTACCAGAACATCACATGGAAGTACAGAATAGTCTTCATACAGTTGGAGGTAAAAGCCCTGTAAAACCTCTTGTAACGACAAAAGGTGAATAACAATATTATGGGTACATATCAGGACTAGGAGGAAGTCATATAGTAAGGGTATACCTGACGGCGGCCATTTTGAAATCCGCCATTTTGAGTTAAGGTTAAGTTTTTAAAATAGGAATAGGGACATGTGATACATGATTTAAGACGCAAATTTAATCAGAAGAACAATGGTGACGTTAATTTTGATTTACGCGCAATTGGTAAAAAGTTACAGGGAAATTAAATATTGTTGCAGCATATGTATTAGTCCTTTACCCCACCTTGTAAATTTTGTGTTAATGGTAATAATTAAATAAAAAGCAGGTGGATAAATATTAGGTCTAAGGATATATCATTTTTCCTTAAATTAGCAACTTGTTTATGTGATAACAAATGCTCGTTAATGATAAAGCAACATGGTTATACCGTTGGATTTATGGTAAAATTTGCTATTAATAAGATGTCAATGTTATGCGTTTTGTTTAAACTTTTGTCTGATTCAACATGGCGGATTTCAACATGGCCGCCATCAAGGCAACTCTTACCATAGATCTAATATTTATCCACCTGCTTTTTATTTAATTATTATCATTAACACAAAATTTACAAGGTGGGGTAAAGGACTAATACATATGCTGCAACAATATTTAATTTCACTGTAACTTTTTACCAATTGCGCGTAAATCAAAATTAACGTCACCATTGTTCTTCTGATTAAATTTGCGCCTTAAATTATGTATCACATGACCCTATTCCTATTTTAAAAACTTAACCTTAACTCAAAATGGCGGATTTCAAGATGGCCGCCGTCAGGTATACCCTTACTACATGACTTCCTCCTAGTCCTAATATGTACCCATAATATTGTTATTCACCTTTTGTCGTTACAAGAGGTCTTACAGGGCTTTTACCTCCAACTGTATGAAGACTATTCTGTACTTCCATGTGATGTTCTGGTAGCTGTATCTCCTAAACCCCTGGAGCTTCGCACCTACAACTTCACTGAAATACTGACCACATTTAGTACTACTTTCTCATATGTGTCTCAGTCAGCAACTCGATTCACCCAAACGTAAGGTTTACTTGTCAGTATTTTTGTAATAGCACTTCTCACATTCAATTATTGAATTCTGCTCCACAGGAGCAAATTTGAAAGCATCACTGACATGTTGCTTTTTGTCCTTCCATTTGTAGTACATTCAAACAATTCTTATTACATATAATAAATTCTACAATACTACCAGTACATAGCAAAAAAAAAGAAAAAAAGGAAAAAGAAAAATGCACAAAGATGTGACATATAGTCTAAAATCGATAAACACGACCGGGCTTATGATTTGCTGCCCCTAGGCCGAAAAGTGTTGGCCGCTCCTCACCGTTATTATCACACAGAAATTTTAAAAAATAAACTTATTTTATGCATACCTTTGTTTCAACATTTTTTGTATAAATGGTAATGAACTTTGATATAAAGTGATAGGGTAATGTGAGGTGTACATGCGCAGGAGCATTGCAAGGGTCATGCCGCGCACCAATACAAAAGCGTTACGCATCTACTTCTGCGCAACTGTCCACTACAAGTACAGTACACTGTTAAAATGCCACTGAACTTGAATCAACGATGGTTGAAGCCAATAGGCATGTTGTAGGAATTGTTACTTGAAGGGCGCCATTATACATTCCAGATGGCGAATTTTATAAACTCTGGCGTAGTACGATGTCACGTTGCTCATCATCCAGGGTGGCTTCCTTGCCACAATGGGAAATAAAAATTAGGTATAGGTTGAAATGGTAAAGAACCAATGATTCTAACTTTAATCTTGTTTATTATTATTCAACGTTTCAAATATTCCCCTTGCTTATTACGTTTTTGCTCAACGTTCGCCCGTAAGAACGTTGAACTCCTAGGCTCGGGAATAGTATAAATCCGACCCTGATCTTATTGAAGTGAAGAAAGTTATATGCGTGAGTGTAAAACACAATGAGAAAATGGAGGAAAACGGCTTCGTTTGTAAACACAAGAATTGATGCTGTAGCTACTACAACAATGACACGTCACTTATTGAGATGAAACAGATGCTGCAATATATTCTCCTTTTAAGATCTTCATTGTGATAGTAACAAGATGACAGCACATAGTATGGTTAATAGGTTAAATTATTGGTAACTGAAATTTTGATTTCTGTTTAGCTAAAATATTGTCCAAACATAAATCAGTTGATAGATTATATGAAGCTGGAGAAAATAGGAGTCTCATGAGTAGTTTTTGAGGAAATCGAAAAATATGAACATTTCTTACTGTGCTGGAACATATTAATTATTTAATTATATAAAAAATACGCTGTTAAGTAGCAGATAGTGTCTATTGTTTGTTTTCCTCTACAAGTGACTTCTAACAATGACACCATACTACTTATAAAACACGATTAATGCAGATAGAATACAAAGGCGCCAATCCTGGGGGGCCCGGGCCCCCCAAAGTTCATGTGGACCCCCTGTATTTTTATGAATATGTATTTTTATATGTATTTTCTCTTGTTATATGTCTTTTTTTATGAATGGGCCCCCTCAAAGTTACAGAGAAATCGGCGCCCTTGATAGAATATCATGAATACAGAAACCGTGCCTTGTAATAATTGAACTATCACACAGGAAATTCTTAAGTAATTAACATGCCATTTTGTATACCACTTTATACAGAAATTACTGCTATCAGTATTTCTTCCAGAGCTGACGTCGGGAGGGGGGTACTACTCTCCAGAGTTCAAAATTCACCCCACCTCACCCCGAAAATTGTTAAATCTATCATTGGCGTAGTAAAAGAATACCGAGTATAAGAAAAACAGAAGTGTTTGGAAATAGTTCTTAAATCGCCAAAACAGTACAGACACGTAGTACAGTCAATCTTTTTTTTTTTTTTTTTTTTTTTTTTTTTGTAAACTTTTGATAGTATTCAACTGATATAAAATATATTTGGTCTAGGAATTAATTCGTGCGGGTGGACAAGAGATGGCGCAACGAACGGAGCGTCCCACAGTTCCGTGTATCCACACATGTGTTGCAAACCCCTGTCATCGCGTATCGTTCGTAGTATAGGGCAGTGGATTAAAGCGTCAACAACACCAGTTTGTAGTTAAGTGAACATGGCGCAATTTGTGCCTGATAAAGTGTTTTTGCGGGGTGTCCTGCTGCATTACTTTAACATGCAGAAAAGTGCGACTGAAAGTCATCGTATTTTGGTGGAAGTGTATGGTGACCATGCTCTAGCTGAGCGAACGTGTCAGAAGTGGTTTGCACGGTTTAGAAGTGGTGATTTCGGCTTGGCAGACCAAGAGCGAGCTGGACAGCCAAAAAAACTTCAAGACGAAGAATTGACAGCATTGCTCGAGCAGGATTCGTGTCAAACGCAGGAACAACTTGCAGCAGCATTAGGCGTTGATCAAACAACAGTCTCCAAACGCTTGAAAGCCATGGGAATGATTCAAAAGATGTCACATTGGGCTCCACATGAATTGAAAGACAGAGACGTTCAAAGACGAAAAACCATTTGCGAATTGCTGCTTCAACGACAGAGCAGAAAGGGGTTTCTGCATCGAATTATTACGGGTGATGAGAAGTGGATCCATTACGAGAACCCTAAACGAAAAAAGGCCTGGGTGAAACCAGGTGAACCAGGTCCATCACAACCAAAACGAGATATTCACTGTGCAAAGGTTATGCTGTGCATATGGTGGGATATGAAAGGTGTGGTGTACTATGAGCTGCTGCAACCGGGTGAAACTACGAATGGAGAACGTTATCGACGACAATTAATGCGTTTGAAGCAAGCTCTGGCCAGAACACGACCAGAATGGGAGAACAGACATGATAAACTTATTGTTCAACATGATAACGCTCGCCCACATGTCGCAAAACCGGTCAAAACCTATTTAGAAAATGTCGGATGGGAAGTTTTACCCCACCCGCCGTATTCACCAGACGTTGCTCCTTCGGACTACTACTTGTTCGATTGCATGAACAACGATTTGATTGGACAGCGGTTTACTTCTTCAGAAGATATCGAAACATGGGTCTCTGACTGGATCGCTTCCAAGGATGAGGACTTCTTTCGCCACGGAATCCGTACATTGCCTGACAGATGGGCGAAAGTGGTGGCTAGCGATGGACAATATTTTTCTTAAGGTATTTATGTATTTTGTGTTTGTACTACAGCTTCAATGTGTGCGTACCAACCGCACGAATTAATTCCTAGACCAAATAGATGGCAGTACTCTGTCAGTTTTCGTGACAAATGGAGATTATTTACAAGCAGACGTAAAATTCTTCATTTTTTTTGGGGGGGGGGGGGCAAAAGGTGTGATTGAAACTGTGTCACCATTAAAATATATATTCTAAGTTCAACTCTAAGTTATGATGCACTAAAAAGCGCACGTATTTCTTTTTAATTTTTTAAAAAATTACTTAACGATCACCAGATACACCTCAGAGACCATTTTATACTGGATATCTAACAGCAATAATAATAATGTAAAGAATTTGAGAAGGTATCGGCTAGAGCCTGTTTTATTAGCTACCATCCCGGCATTTGCCTGGTAGGACTGAGGAATACATTGAAAAACCCAGTCAGTATGGTCGGCAGCGGGAATCGAACTCACGACCTCCCGAGTGCAAAACAAACGCTGTACCACTTTTTTTTTTTTAAGATAATTTATTGTAACTCAAGAATCAATTACATTGAAGTGGTTATGCTTTTGTAACAAAAAAAAGGAAGTTACGAGAACAATGAGTTGGCTATAAAATTTGCAAATAGTTTATTACGTACATCCTTTGCTAATTTGGAGTATTCTTTTTGTAAATACTGTATATAGAAGGCTCCCCCTGCTTCTAAGTTGGAATTAAAAATATATTTGACGGTCGTTCCTATATACCAATTGACACTATGTTGTTTACTAACGGGATAAAAACGATAATCAGGTCTTAAAACTATGCTAATATTTATATTGCGTTCCGAACTACGAGTAAGAATGGCTAAAAAGTGACGTAACTGAGACCAGATTTTTGTGGATTCCAGACATGTCGTGATTCTATGAATCAACGTATCTATATTGTTACATCTATTGCAAAGAGCATCAGGACTAAAACCATATTTGTTTCTCTTTTCTTTAGTATCAATAACATTATGAACAATCATAAACCAGATAGATTTGCTGGCAACACTCAAGGTCGAGTCATTAATATTGGCCCAAATATTGGACCAATTACACAAGCACTCATCTAACACAATTTTAGGTGGGACATATATCTAGTCATTTTAAAAACATACAGCTTTTTACTACTTAAAGTTTTAAAATCAAAAAGCTGAGACAGATTTATATAATCACACAAAACAGTTTCCAAGTACTTACAGCTTTGAGAGAGGTCAGCCATATACAGGGGTAGACTCCTGTCTGTTCGTTCTAATACGTAAGTGAGCAGTTGTTGTGTTACACTATTAGCTTCGTCTGTGTACAAGGTCATTGAGCGAGTAACATACAAACTTGCAGCTTTTTCTTGCACATTGACCAGACCGATGCCACCTTGTGAATGTAAACAACACATTACATCATATTTAACACGAAAGACCTGATGTTTCCATAGAAACCAACCACATAAACTTTGAATTTGTTTTCCTATAAGTTGAGGCATAGGTAATACATTTGACAAATACCAGATTTTGCTTAAGAGATAAACATTTATAAATTTAGCTCTGGAATATAAACATAGATTTCTGGATTGATTTACATAACCTGAATGACGCAGTGTGTTTACAATATTCGTATAGTTATGATCAATAGTGTGCATTATGTTTGAATAAAAGGTAATTCCTAAAATTTTGATACTGTCGGCCTGAGGGACGGTATCTATATCATTAAAATCAATACTATTGTTTATGTTTAACATATGTGATTTACAAACATTTAATCTAGCCCCAGATGCTACCTCATATTCACGAACACATTCCGTCATGAGAGAATAATCTAGTTTAGAAGAGACAAAAACTGTTACATCATCTGCATAACTAGCCACTTTTATAGCAGGGGTAATAATATTTAGACCAGTTAGGCGGTCATTCATAGCATATAACAGGGGAGCAAGGCTAATAGCAAAACTCAACATTGAAAGGGGATCACCTTGTCTTATTGAACGTTTGATGGGAATGTTGTTGGATAGGTGACCGTTAACATTTAACTTCGTATGAGCGTCTTTATAAAAATATTTCATCCATGTAACAAATTGTTCATTAAAACCGAATTTTCTGAAAACAGACCATAAGTACGAGTGTTCAATATTATCAAAGGCATTTTTAAAGTCTAAATTTATCAGAGCCGCTTTAAGAGCGCAATCATTACAAATAGTAATACTATCTCGAATAGTTAATAAAAGGTGATAGATGGTTTTCTGTTTAACAGCCACATATTGCAAATTTTGTAATAACTTATCCATGTAGTCCTGTAGTCTGTTTTTAATACATCTACTAAAAATTTTGATATCTGTATTAAGAAGGGATATAGGTCTATAATGGCTAACATTAGATGGTTGAACAGTTTTAGGGATAAAGACCGTGACGGCTGTATTAGGGCGCTTGATAGTCTCTGAAGCAAAGAACCATTCATTTACAATCAATGTTAGTGTATCGCCCATTATATCCCAAAATTTAACATATAAACGGCCAGAGATAGAGTCGGGGCCAGGAGATTTTCCTTTTTTTGCAGCATTTACAGCTCTTTGTACTTCATTTTTAGTAAACGGAGCACATAAAATTTGATTGTCTTCATCATTTAGCCCTGCAGGCACACTGTCAAGTAATTTATTTTCGCAGCCGGTAGCAGCAGCGACCCCAAATAACTGGTAGTAATAATCATACAGGGTGTTACGAATATTGTCCTGAGTAGTTTGAATAGAGCCTTGAGCATCTGTGAGTGACGTGATAAGTTTCCTCCGTCCACGTTTGGCTTCTGTTAACACATGTGTAAGAGAGCATTGTTCTTCTCCCGGAAACCCTGGAACTTTACTACGTAACCTAATCCCTTCCATTTTCTGTTTATGGAATTGTAATAATTTGGCTTTGTATTTACGGACAGAGATAAGGGCCGAGCGATTTGTCATCGTTTCAGTTTGTGCCTCTAATAGACATCTATAATAGAAATTATAAAGTTTTCGCTTATCAGCATAAATTTCAGAGGAATACCACCTACAAAAGCTTCGGATTTTGTCCTTACAGTATTGATTCCACCACTCAATATATGTTTTAAACCACTTCTTTTGTTTAAGCCAATAAGCCCACTTTTTAGAAAAGAGCTGACAAAATGACTCATCATTGAGCAGACTTTCATTCATGTGATAATATCCCCGTCCCCGAGCAATCTTCTGGTCATTAATTTTAATTTCCATTATTAAACAGAGATGATCAGTGAAACACGTGGGATATCGGTATACAGAAACAACCTGTGATTTGAAGTTATTATTTACATAAATCCTATCTATCCTTGAGCTCGAAGTTTTTGTAATAAATGTGTCCCCCCTTAAATCTGGGTGTTTGAAGTCCCACACATCTACCAAAGACAAATTCTTTACCAATTCATTTAAGGTAGGGCAATAATTGTTAGTTGGTTCTGTTGTGTGAGTTATACTTGAATTATGATCTCCGCCAAAGATAACATGATTTGGGCCACTAAAAAACGGCGCTACCTCATTTGCATAAAAATTATTCCGTTCTTTTCTATTATGGCTTCCACTGGGCGCATAAACATTGATTAGAGTTATATCATTAACCTGACCTTTGATAATTCGACCATTAGGATGTAATTCTACATTTGTAAGCGGGATGCCTTCTTTAACCAAAATTGCAGTACCAAGGCTATTATATGTACAATTATTATATACATTATATGATGGATGTACGTTTACAATCTTTGGACCAACTTCTTGGAGAAAAGCTACATCTATTTCAGATTTAAGTAGAAAGTCATTGAGAGCTTCAAGTTTGACTGGCGATTGTATTCCGTTGATATTTATAGTTGCTAGTTTTAAGATAGTACACATAAATATTGTTATAGGAAGTTGTCTAATGGTAGCAACACACTTCATAATCCCACACCACTATTTGGCTGCAAGCACTGTGTTTCTGAATGTTTAGGTAGGAGTAGAAACTGTTTGTGACTCACCTGAAGAAGGAACTGCGGTATCAGGTAGATATTCCGTACTCACTAATTTAGCTACAGACGACCTGGTGATCCTAGGTGATACTTCTAAGGGTCCCTGATCCGTCTTCTTAGGTTGCTTTACTTGAGCTATAGCCGTTCCTGCTTTCTTCCGTTTCTTGTCTTGGGAGGCTTCCTGGGAATTCCGGGCATCAGATCCTTTTTTCCCACTAGGACAACTCACAGGGGAGAAAGGATGATCTTTTTCCTTGGACTGAACTGGAAAAATGGGACTTAGAAAGGAAACTTCCGATACACTATAGATGCACTCTAGCTTCTGATCACCATCAACAACGCTAGTGGAGGAGGAATCACTGTCTATCAAAAGTTTCTTTGTATCTTGTTCAATGACAACTTGATGTTCCCGTGGAAAATCTGACTCAGCCAGTGAAGAAGTACCATGTAAAGCTGGAGGGGCTGCAGATGAGGTCCTGTCCTGACTATCACTAATATCCTTGGGAGAGACGTTTTCCTTAATTTCTCCGGAACATGGTCGGCTAGGAACACTGTCTTTTGGCACTATCGGAGTAGTGTTTAGAGAACGGCCCTGTATCACAGGGGTAGTAAGCTCAGTCATTAACTTTGGAAAGTCAACATCTGACGTTAAAGTAGGCAAATTAGCAGGTTTAACCACATTAATTTCTGGGGTTGGCGAACCCCGAGAGCGTTCCTTATCACTTTCAGTATGTTCTATGGTTGTTGTTGAAACAAAGGCCCGTTTTTGACGCTGAAAACATTGATCTTGTAAATGATCTCTAGATTGGCAGTAATAACAAGTACGGTCCTGACCGAAATAAGTTACTAGGAACTTCTGGTTACGAATATCCAGGAAGGACGGTATAGGTTTAAACAAATACATAGTCACGATCTTTCGTCCAGATCTAACTTTATAAATATGAGTATCGTCATAAATTTCGTCTTTTATACTTTTACACTCTCCATAGATAGACAAGGCACGCGTGACATCATTATCACTATATTCCGTCGGAATGGCATGTATTCGCACATAGGTTAAAGGTCGATCAGCTAATTCTAAAGTTACTGGGTATGTTCCACTATCATCTTGAAATTTAACACTATCACCATGATCTCTTAACAATTTGTCACACAACAAGTCAGACAATAACTTAATATACACACATTTACGATAAATATCCAACTCAATACTTAGTATTTGTTCTTCCTTTAACTTAAACGTATTTTGAATAAACTCATGGATTTTTATTGTGGACGGACGGTTAGGAATCGCACGAAATCCTAATTTTAATGTATTGACACGTTTGATAGACATTTTATAATTCTAAATAAACTCACTAGTTACCACTAAACTGAAATATATTAGAATCAAGTCAGCGTAAATTCCAAGCAAACACAAAGTACACTGGGCGCATTCAATGCCTCTCGCACGATACGACACTGGACGGACGACCAGCGAAAGACGTGTTACCTCTTGGGCAGCTAACACGCGAGTCACCACTTGAACTACTTCGCTCGGTATGGAAATATTACCTGTGCCTGTGTCAACGGTTGCCATTGAAAGGTCTTGCGGCACAATTAACAGAATAAGAACACAACTAAGAAATCGATTTGGAGATTCATCATTGGACCACTGCATGAGGATTTTGATTGAAGATGTTCCACGTGAAGAACTTGAAGTTTACATTCTTGAGCAGTATGTTTCCAAAAAAAAAAAAAAAAAAAAAAAAAAAAAAAAAATAGAAAAGAAAGAAAGAAAGACACGTTTGGTTTAGATAAGAAGTGAATTTTCTACTTGATTTAGTCTCTCGTATATAAATAGTCAGGTATTAAATTTAATAGGTTAGACATTTGCAATAAAATGTAGGTAACCATATAAATTCTAAAATGTAAAAAAGTTGGAAATGGAATTGTCACTGATTACTCTAATTTGAATTACTGTAAGGAAAGGATACTTTGAACAGCTTTGGTTTTAGGTCTATTGCAAACTAAAATTTCTTTGTCTGCTATTTATTTGGAGCAATTCCGAGTATTTTTAAAGTAGTTTTAAAATCATTCTAAATATATGCTTGATATGTACTCGTAACACCCGATAGTTTTAAAATAATAGCATGGCTTATGTGGTTTTGTATCGTAATAAGATTTACATTATTTACTACTTGCAAATTTGTCTCAGTGACCCCGAAAACTATGAGTTTCACATTAATGTCCGTAATTTTGGACATCTTCTGCTTATGCAGAGTCGTTTGACACATGATTAGCGTTATACTAAACGCCTGACTACTGCAGGAAATATATGTTAGTCGAACTCTTTAGTATGGCACTAATCACGTTACAAAACGACTCTGCATAAGGCCCCTTATTTTCAATACACCCCCTTAGTCTCCGATGACGATGGGAGCTGGAGTTGGACTTGAACGGAATCGGGATATTACTATTCATATCAATGACCCCAAAAACTATGAATTTCACATTAATATCGGTCATTTTGGACATGCTATTTTTCATGTCCCGCAACATTTCATGACGATTGGGCTCAAAATGCAACTAAAAGGCATTCAGTATGTTACTACTCCTCTCAGCGAACCCGAAAACTATGAATTCGACACTAATATATAAGTTATTTTGGACATGTTTTCACGCCCCTCTCCCAACTCCCTTATAACAATGGAGGCTAAAGTTTGACGTCATCGCCGTAGGGAGTTACTATTCATCTCAGCGACCCCGAAAACTATAAATTTGACATTAATATCCGGTTTTCGGGTATTTATCACCTCCTTTGACATATATTTTGACCGCTTTTGTCCTCCTCTCCCTCCTGACGTGGGAAACTCAAGAAAGAGGCTTTGTAAGCGATCAGATTTGGTAAAGTTCTATCTGTTGCATAATTTGCAGGTTCTGGGGCACTCCTTTTTATGCGAAAAACTGGTGACAGACAGACACATTATTTTATTATTATTAAATATAGAGGGTGCAAAAGACGCAGATGTAGTTCACGGTTTAAGTATTTGTTGCTTCGTCGCTACATTAAGCTGCAGATCCACGTTACATGTGTCCTCTTGTTAATCTAGTGGTTAGCACACGTGTCCTTGGTGCATGATAAACGAGCTACAGTGTTAATATGTACCGTATGCAAAATTCCATCAAAGCGAAAGTTCAAACTCCTAAGTTCATAATATCATTTTTGAGTTTATATACATATTTTAATATGGTAAATGCTTGTTTCTGCATAATATCATGAGCAAGGAGGGTTAAACTCATAAGGTCCCTTGCGCACGCCATTAGTGATGTTTCCTCTATAAACTCTATAGCTTCGTCCTAATGGGCTCACTGCTGACAAAGGACATGAATACAAATAAATTAATCCGTGTCTTATATAACTTCGTTGCAGAAACGCGACAATATACAGAAAGAAATAATAAATAAATGGTTTTCTAGTTTGAATAATTCTATTTAAAATTCTAGTATAAAAGCAAAGGTTAGTTAAGAAGAACACTTTCTATAATGCTATTATCGAAGTTAATTAATTTACAGAAATGTTCCAATAATGAATTAGCAGAAATTCTCATAAAACTAACCGTAAAATACTATGTTATATTATTTAATTTGCGTGTAATAAATTACACGCAGTACAAAAATAGTTGGAATCGAACCCGGGATTTTTATCCCACTAGACCGACACTAAAATCCCGATTCTGGAAAAAGTACCCTGGTATATAAAAATACTGCAACGAGACATGAAGTAATTGCGCCATATTTTATGCAAAAAACGAAAAGTTTCTGATAATTTTCAATAAAGTCACACGTAATTTAAGATACTATATTGCTTTTACTAACAAAAATGAATTTTCTTTACATATGTTTTGTAGTCTCTTCTAAATACTGTAAATATATGTGTGCTGCCATCTGTTGAGAACAATTTAACTATAGCAGCCAATATATCTTCTGCAGCTTACAGGTTCATCTTTCAATTTGTTGAGTCTGCTCGTCGTTGTTGAGTCCATGCGACTTTGCTCGTACTTCTCTCCTACTTCTTGTTCCAGAAACATAATACCAGCCTGAAATAACTTTACTCTACCCTTGTAATGAAGCACAGTTGCTAAATGATGGTGTACTATGCAAGTTGTTTGTTCCTTTTTTTTCCCCCTTTTTTTAAGTTAAAGAGAAACGATACATGCACTAAATTGATAACTCAAATATCTATTCCTTTTATTTGCAAGAGCTTATTTACTTTGTATGATTTACATGCTGTTAAATCGTGCAAATTGACAAACTGTCGGCAACAAGAAAATGATACAAATATGTAACTTCGTTTGCAAAACTGACTGAAACTATTCCTTCTTTCTGAACAATTTTCTTTTCAGTGGCGTACGAAAGGGTTTCCGAATTTATATTCCCCTTAAGGAAGATATTATGGAAAAATAAACATTTACTAAGCTAAATATAAGTATCTTCTGTAAATAAAAGAAGTTCTAAGTGACTGACTGATCAACAACCAGGCCAAATCATTTAAGCTAGAAACTTTAAATTTTGCACAGTGCATAGAGTTTGTGACGTAAGGTATCACTAAGGAAGGATTTTAGGAAGGGGGAAATAGGGGTAGCAATTGTTATATCAAAGTGTCCATATCTCGGAATCTCTGAAGGTTAGAGACATGGACTTCTCGTATAAAATAATTAAAGATGTTAAGTTGATTTTGAGTTTAACGTCACTTTCAGCAGCGAGGCTATATAAGACAGGACCTTCTGATTAACGTCGAATCCGAACCACATGAGCTCCCGCCTGGAATTGAACCCTACTCTATGTATACACACAGTAGTTGTTTGTTCTACTACAATTGAGCGGCTCGGGGAAACATAATAGTATGTCACATTTTATAACTTTAGAGTAAATTGGGAAAGAAGGTTCAACATTTCCATGCAATGCATTGCAATGACACATACCAAACAAGTTCCCACTGCCATCTGCAGGTAAATTTCCGAAATTAGACTATCTACATACTCTGCTATAGATGAATCCCAACATATTCTACCTAATAACTCAATTTCATCGCAAGTGGCTTATCATTATGTCCGCCCAAGCCAGGGCCGGACTAAAGGAGCCTTAGCCCCGAACCTTCAGATGGACAGGAGCCTCTACTTTGATAAAAATCTTGGGGGCGCGATGGTTCAGTGGTAGAGCGTTCACCTCCGGTGCTTCGGGTCCCTGATTCGATTCCAGCTCGCGCTGTGTGGACATTGTCGTGAACAAACACCACACTCGTAGGTTTTCTCGAGGTTCTTCCGTTTCCTCCCACTTTCTTTATTCCACCATTTCATTCATTTCTTATCATCACCATCTCCTTTATCCTAACCGGCTTAATCGTTTGGTGGGGTGCTGATTGCCACGGGTGCTGACTGCCACAGCCAATTAATGGTGCTGATTGCCACGACTGGCGCTGATTGCCAGTATCAAGGTGCTGACTGCCACGATGGCGTGCTGACTGCCACGAGTCTGAGAGAAAGTTACTAGACGTAACATTACCGGACGCCAAGAAGCATGAAAGATATTAGATGATTCTTAGGATCGTGTTGTTCAGACCAACACCTAACAAAGGTAAACAGGTCTCTGTATGTACACTCATGTCCAAAATTATTGTCACATGATTATAAATATGTTGTTCTAGTAATATAATTTGATAACGAATTCGCCCGGTGTTTCTTATAATGTTAGTATGTGTATAATCGGCAAAGGCAAATATGTGGTAAATTTCATGTCAAAAGAGCAGTAAATAAGAACAAAAAAACGAAAATAAAATTTTCTTGTTCATTTAGTTACATTTTATTTTACTCATGATTTTCGTATTTATAATTATTTTCCTATGAAATTTATCACAAATATAAATTTCCTGATTATACACACAATATAAATATTAAAAGTACTCTGCAAAATTATCAAATTATATTCTTAGAAGAAGACAGTTATAGATATGCGACAATAATTTTGGATATGAGTGTACTTTCAGTTTTGTCAGGGAGCGGTGCGTACAAAATTGGTACGGTTTACGTATTCTCACTTGAACTGCCTATGTCAGCATGAACTGTGTACAGCTGTGCAAATTTTTTCGAGCAGCTCTTGAAAGTTCCATCAAAAAAGCACTGCTGGCTGTACCTTACAAGGGAAGTTCAGGAGAAAGCTCTCGCCTGCAGAGAAACTAAGCATGCCATTTGAAGTCCCAATTCATGCAGATTATAACAAGCTGATAAAATTCCTGTACGGTTGAGAACGGTTCGAGATATTCAACTTGGAAGTTTATATGAGAAAATGAGGATATACGCATTTATACGCGTTAAGTACAACATAATTAGTAACGAATATTGACATACGAATTGAAAGCTATCGGAAGTAACAGAAAAAAAGTGTTTTGCAATAATAAACGGGTTTGTTAGATACAATTAGTCGTTACATTGTTCACAATAATCATAGGATAGAGATTAAAATTGATCACTGTTGTTCTTCTGTTTTATGAAGAAATGACGCAGGCAAAATACTCCCTTGCACCATGAACATTTTGTATGTGCAATTGTGTTGCATCCGTCAAGAGAACAGTTCGCAGAACCAAAGCAAAAAGCAAATGCGACAAGTGATTCAAAAGTTATAGGCCTATAATTTGTTCGTAACCTGCCTTGCAGAACGCAAACTGAAACAATCCAATGTATCGCGGTGATCGAAAGTGATCCGTATGGACACGAACTTTATTTGATTGTTTCGTTGGTACATTATAACGTCCAGATGAAGAAGACTCATACTATGTACAAATCTTCTGCCATAATCTTTGATTGATCGGAATCAAAACACATCAAATGGTTGCACAAATCGTGTGCAATTCTTTGGTATCTTCTCAACCATTAGGTCTTTGCCATCCGTCATGCAACTTGTAATGGACAAATTGTCTGTGAATGGACCCCAGTGATGAAGCAATAGCAAATTTAAACCATCAGACTTCGCCATGGGTGAGAATACTTAACGCATTGAAATGTGCATCCACTCATTTTCTCATATAAATTTCCAAGCTGAATATCTTGAACAGTTCTCAACGTACAGGAGTTTTATTACCTGTTGTAATCAGCATGAATTGGTCCTTCAAATGACATGCTTATTTCTCTGCAGGCGAATGCTTCTCCCAAACTTCCCTTGTCAGCTGGTTTCAGACCATCATATCCATTAAATAATACAATAAAACAATTAATATAAACAATGAAATGTGCAAGTTGTACATATAACAGAAAAGACAATCCCTTTATAAACATCCAAGTGTATGTCGTTCCACTTAGTGAGCAACTTTATAACTTATAGGATGCCACACAGATTTGCTGTGATGATTACTAAATTAATCCCTACTAAATTAATTAATAATCATAAATTTAGTATGAGGGATTAATTCCTCTCCAAATACAGTTTCTCCCAGGCTCGTGGCAGTCAGCACGCCGTCGTGGCAGTCAGCACCTTAATATTTGCAATCAACGACAGTCGTGGCAGTCAGCACCAATAATTGGCTGTGGCAGTCAGCACCCGTGGCTATCAGCACCTATCCAATCGTTTGACGTAAAACTTAAAGATTTGATTTCATTTTCATTTCTGATCAAAATCTCCGCAGGCTATCTAAAAAGAATCATAAAGATACAATCAACATCATAAAATAAAATATGAACAAAAATACGAAACATATTCCCTTCACATTTCTATTTCACAGAAAAGTATTAGGCGAAGTCAGCGAGGGTCATATATTTCTTTCTAGCGCCAGGCCTCCAGATGGGTTAATCCGGTCCTGACCCAAGTCACTCAATTATGATTTCAAAAATAGTTTCTAACATAATAATCGTAACTTATCTTTGTATGTTTTGTGAATTCTATGATATATGGTATCATTAATGGCAAAAACAAAAGGATGCGCTGTCGCCATTATTATTCAACTTTGTCCTGGAGTAAGGAAAATCAAAGACAGCAAGCAGGGCCTAGAGCTGAATGGTATTCACCAGGTTATGGCGTAGACCTATGCTGACAATGTAAATTTAATAGGGAATGATGGGAGAACAATAGAACGAAAACAGAAGTCTTATTAAACGCTTGCAGGGACATAATAAATGCAGAGGAAACTAAATACATGGAAGTTCGTCGGGATCGTAATACTGCAAATTATGGATGCGTTGAAATATCACATAATACTTTTGATAAAGTGGATACTTTAAATTAACAGATGAAATCCATATTCACGAAGAAATTAAATGTCTACTAAAAGCAGGAAATTCGTGTCATTATTCGGTTCAAAATCTTTTATCGTTATGAATTCTGTCGAGGAATTTGAAGCTTAAAATATATAAAATGATAATTATGTCTGTTGTTCTGTATGGTTGCGAAACGTTGTCGTTTACTCTGAGGCAACAACGCAGACTGAAAGTGTTTGAGAACAAGATCCTAAGACAAATATTCGGACCCAAGAGAAACGGGGATGGGGAATGGCGGAAACTTCATAACGAGAAACTACATAATCTATATCGCTTACGGAACATTGTTAGAGTCAATAAATCTAGAAGCCTCAGGTGGGCAGGTCATGTAGCCAGAATGGAAGAAAATAGGAACGCTTTCAAAGTTTTAACTTGAAGTGTAATCGGAAAACTACTATTAGGAAGACCTAGGCGCCGATGGGAGGACAATATTAAGATGGATCTCGCAAAAATATGAATACAAAGTAGAATGTGAATTCAGTTGCCTAAGGACAGAAGTCAATGGAGAGCTTTTGTGAATGTGGCATTGAACCTTCGGATTCCATTGACCATAGAATTAATTAGTTAGTTAT
This sequence comes from Thermobia domestica, assembly GCF_964235325.1. Lineage (NCBI taxonomy): Eukaryota > Metazoa > Arthropoda > Insecta > Zygentoma > Lepismatidae > Thermobia > Thermobia domestica. The sequence continues at coordinate 163,215,993 of NC_137462.1, read as the reverse complement.
GATATATCAATAAAATGAAAGCTAAACTTTAAACACAATTCTCCCTTTTTGTAAGTCAACTACTCGAAATAAAATGGGATAAAATTCATGCAGAAAAAAATTACGAACTTAATAAGAAACATACATCAAGTTGGAAATCCGTATAGGGTTTATATCTAGTACCTTTGTCTCATTACTTGTAAGACATGAGTGTCTTTGTTTAGATCGAAGATTTTTTTAAAGAAATAATAATAAGTCGCTCCAAGCAAACATACAATCACATTATCAGTTAGTATTTCTAATATACTTTTGAAAGCAAAGAAATACCAAAGCGAAATACAATTTTGCTTTGGCTGTTGTTTGCTCCTTAAAGTTTAATACACTAATTCGTGACGTCAATGCTCGTCTTTTCACATAGATCCGCTTTCGATTTGCAGCAGGAACTCATGTGGTTTGGATTCTTCATTAATCAGTAGGTCCCGTCTCATATAGCTTCGCTGCTGAAAGGGACGTTAAACTCAAAACCAACTCAACTCAATTCATCTTTTCATATGTATAAGCATTTTTATTTATTTATCAACAAACAGGCAGGTGCAAAATTAGAATGTTGAAATATCAGCCATCCGTAAAGAAACTAAATCTAATTGGCAGAAAGCTGTATTGTCGCAGATATTGGCATCCGCACGGACCTTTACCCATAGAAGAGAGAGAGAGAAAAAAAGGCTAGGGTGGCAAATGTTATAATCAGATGGTCATATGTAGAGACCGGATGTTAGACAAAATGCCTATTCTTTAATATTAAAGATATGATAAAAAAATAACGTTTTAAAGTTTATATGAGGGGTTATAGTTTCAATTTAAGTCCATTTTATTTTGTCTATTTTGCCTATTTTGACCTTTACTGCCTAAATAATTGCTTTAGTGCCTAATGTTCTCTATTCTATGCATTTTCTTCAAAAATAAGCCTTCATTGGGAAAATTTATATAACATAAATAATACACACATATATATGTATATTAGGTATTTGTAAACACAAGGACGTGGTAGTTGCAATATATATATATATATACAGGGTGAATATCAAAGATGTGCACATACTTCGGGAGGTGATTAATGATATCAAAAGAAGACAAAAAGTCCACTTGTATTTTGTCGAATTCCGTGACGTGTACGAGTGACAGTGGTGCCAACTCGGAATAAAAAATCGAATCTCTACAATTGGAATAGAACAGATAGATGTGCACATAATTCGAGAGGTAATTCCTGACATGAAAAGAAGACAAAAAGTCCTCTTGAATGTCATGAATCACCTCCTGAAGTAAGCGCACATCTTTCAGTTTACCCAGTATATATGGAATGCATAAAAAAATACATTAATTTAGCAATATTGTGGATTGAGAAACCGTTACATACTACTGGGTTTTCGGAAACTGGTTATACTTGATTATTCACAGCATTTCTATGATTTCGAATGTTAATTTCTGTCGCTTGGAGTTCAGGAGATCCTTAAACATTGCTCGACATCAATGGAAACCAGTAGTGCATATCTTATAAGCACATGGACAGGAAGTTCAGTTGACGTTGCAAAGGTTTCTACGTCCATATTGTTTCGCAAATTCAATTCAAATTTGTCCCTAGCAAAACCGTCAAGATTGTCTCAATTTATGGAATATTATGCATAAACGAGATTGAAAATAAAACATATTGTTCTGTCCAATTTTTAAAAAAAAATAGTAAAAAGGGACAATAAAGGTGCTGAAGGCTAAAAGAAGTCAAAAAAGGGGGAATTTTATTAATTTAGCAAAAAAGGTGCAACATTCACGAAAAAGGTGTAACAAAGTACGTTCATTTCAGTTCGTTTTATGCCCGGAAATACATATTTTGAATTTTGGTTGTTTAACAACTATATTTTTAGAAAAGGTGCTGCACCTTAAAATCCACTCTCTAGTAATAACAAACAACAAAACACTGTATTTTGGAATCCATTTATTAGCGTTCTAAGAATAGGTACTATCTTTCCTCATAACCTTCTATTCAAACCGGAAGAGGAAAAAAAAAATATACTTCCAGTCTCAACGCAGGTCGTCATTGAATAAAAACCGTAATTTATAACGAGAATTGGTTTTCTGTAATCAATTAAGCTTCCCCAAAATATATTTTTATCTCCATTCTAATCTCTCTACTAAAAGTGGAAGTGGCAGAAATTAATCACTTCCGGTTTTAACGTTGATCGTTATAGAGTGAAAATAGAAACAGATAGAGAGATGCTGTTTTCTGCAATCGATTGGGCGTCTGAATCATACATTACATACCCATCACATGTTTGCGTGTTACTTGCCACGGTGTTACTTGCCACTATTGGAATTTCGTGTTACTTGCCACGGTTACCTTATCGCATATTTATTGTCTATGACAGCGTGTCTGTTGCCACGCACCTGCATCTAGATTTGACCTTGAGGGGGTGGGAGTAATTTCCCAAGCAATTTTCGAAACAAGGCAATCACCTGAAACACAAGAAACAAATTTCTGATTTAAGAAATAGGAACCTTGTTACATTTATGCGTGTCACAAAACTCACAAAACTCGCACGAAATACAAGAAACAAAACAAGATTCTGATGAAAGGAGTATTCTTGCAAATCTACACAAACAATTGAAGTTCTTCAGTAACTCGAAAGCATGTAATTCGAAACATCTATTTTTTTTTTTTTTTTTTTTTATCTCTCTGCTTGGATGTACCTCGGCAACTTTTCTGTCGCCGTCGCCGCAGTGAGCGGACTCCCATAAGACTCAATGCATTTTTAGATGTTGCCCAACTGTTTCGTCGCCAAGCTGTTGCCTTAGGCCTACCGCTCACTGGCAACATTTTGTCGGGCAACTATCTTGTTGCTCTGGCTAAACGCATTGAGTCTTATGAGAGTTCGTTCACTGAGACGACGGCGACAGAAAAGTTGCCGAGGTGTTGCTAAGCAGGGTGACAGCAGGGCAACAGCTCGGAATCGGAATAGTTGCGCAACATCTAAAAATGCATTGAATCTTATGGGAGTCCGCTCACTGAGGCAACGGCAACAGAAAAGTTGCCGAGATATCTCCAAGTAGAAAGGTAAAAAATAAATGTTTTCTACAAGTTTTTTCACGTAACAGTTCGTTCTGTGTGTAGTGCGTGAAAAGAAGTGCTCGCAATGGAAACTAATGCATTCTTTGATTAGTGAGTAGCATGTCTTTAATTAGTGATAAAGACTATGAGAAATTAATTGAGGGAATAGAGAAACGCCTCATTAAAGAAGAAATATATATAAAGAAGAAATTATGGAAGGATGTGTGTTTAACTGTTATAAGAAACCAGAATGAGCTTTCCAGCCAAGATAAAACAACACAGGGAAATTACTCCCACCCCCTCAAGGTCAAATCTAGATGCAGGTGCGTGGCAACTGACACGCTGTCATAGATAGATAAATATGCGATAAGGTAACCGTGGCAAGTAACACGAAATTCCAATAGTGGCAAGTAACACCGTGGCAAGTAACACGCAACGCATCACATACCTAAAATCAGAAGTGGTAGAAATCCATTAAAACTTCCGGCTTCAATATTGATTCCAAGAGAGGAAAAAACAATTCAGATGGCGAGAAACTTCTCTGGTGCTGGATTAATTTAGCGTTCTAACAATAAAATATCATCTTTTCTCTTAACCCTTTATTCAAACCGAAAGAGGCAGAAATTAGCCACTTGGCACTTGTTTATTTAACGTTATCTTCATTGAATAAAACTTGTAATAGACAGCGAGAAGCGGATTTCTACAAACAGTGAAGCGTCCCATCCTTATTCTAATCCCACTATTATGACTGAAATTCGCACAAATCAACCACTTCCAATTTTAACAATAATCGCCGTAGAATTAAAACCGTAATAAACAGCGAGAAGCGGTATTTCTGTACTCAATTAAACATCCGTAGAATATATTCCATTTCCACACTAATCTCTTTACTAAAAGCGGAAGTGGTATAAGTCCACTAAGACTTCCGGTTTTAATATTGATCTACATAGAACAAGAACGCTAAGAGATAGCGAGAAGGCGTTGGAATAGATGGAATAGATGGAAACTATTTAATATACTAAGGATAGGTATAAACTTTGTTTTTAATTCCCTATTTAAACAGGAAGTGATAGAAATCAACAACTTCCTGTTTTGAAGTTGATTTTTATAAATTGAAAATAGTAACAGATAGAGAGAAGTAGTTTTCTGTAATCAATTAAGCTTCTTAAGAATACATTTATTCTCCACTTTAATTTTTCTATTAAAACCGGAAGTTGGTAATATAAACCACTGTCAGTTTTAACGGTGATCGCTATAAGCTCAAACGGTAATAGATAAAGAGAAGTGGTTTTGCGTAGTCAATTAAGAGTCACAAGAATATATTCCATATCCATTCGATTCTCTCTACTAAAGCCTGAAAAGGTATAAATCGACTTACACTTCCGGTGTCAATAATAACGACAGAAAAAACAAACTCCCTCACGTGGTATACGTGTGACACTGCTACTTGTTGAAGTGTGAATTTCAACCGTCTTGCCCTGGGAGTTATTCTTTTAAAGTTTGTGATATCACTTTGATATTAGAGAAAATATGTAAGTTCTCTCTTGCGTGTCAGATTTCCAAACTATCCCGTGCATAGGTATCGGAAGTCTAATAAAACTGCTATATCTGCTTGTATGTATGTCTCATGACAAGTATTAGAGCAAATCCGGTAAGATACGTCTACAATTGAGATTTTTCGAGATTAGATTCAATGTCAGAATTAATTCCGTCACATCCATTAACTCTTTATTCAAACTAGAAGTGGTAAAAATTCACCATTTCCGATTGCAACGTTGATTATCAAATCCGTATCAGCGACAAGCGGTTTTGTTGAATCGATTATGAATCTCAAAATCAGAGATCCTCTGTGGCTAAGCGGTTAGCGTACGCGCCTTTGGCGTGGGAGACCCGTGTTCGATTCCCTGCGGGAGCTCATGTGATTTGGATTCCACGTTAATCAGTAGGTCCACGTCTCGTATAGCCTCGATGCAAAGGGACGTTAAACTCAAACTCAACTCTACTCAAGATCAGAGATGCGGGAGTCAATTAAAACTTGAAACATAACCGATCGATCCACCACCATCTGGATCCACGACTTATTCTGACCCACTACCCATCGTGATCCGCTCTAACCCACTCTGATTTACCACCCACAAAACCCATCTCATTAACTATGACCCATGAACCACGCCCTCTTCTTCACTGACTATAGAGTTTATCGTTGTAAAAATTAAGACAGTGAAATATACTGAATTTCAGCTCCTAAAGTTGAACTGTTCGTGAGATACTCAATTTTCCGCAAAAGTTTGGATCCCCATCCATTCACCCTTTAGCATGTGTATTATAATGAAATCGTTGAGTTGTTTTTAAGTTTAACATCTCTTTCAGCAGCGAGGTTATATGACACGGGACTTACTGATTAACGTGGAATTCGAACCACATGAACTCTTTCCGGGAATCGAACTCGGGTTTCCCACGCCAAAGGTGCATACGCTAATCGCTTAGCCACGAATGAGCTCATATAATGAAATCGATATGAAAACACTACGTTTGGGATTTAGGTTTAACTATACACCAAAAGTCATTTCATTTGGCTTTGCCATTTGGCCGTGATGGTCACGCACACATAGTTACACAAATTTTTTAAATATAATAATTCATATATTATAGGTGATTCAAAAATATATTTTCCCAGTAGTCAGCTCCACTAAAAATGCACAGACTGTGTCTCGAAAGCCAAATAATAAGTCCTATTGCTATTATTGCTATATAAGTCCTATTGCGCGGTGGCTCAGTGGTAGAGCGTTCACCTCCGGTGCTTGGGGTCTCTTGTTCGATCCCAGCTCTCGCCGTGTGGACTTTGTGTTGGACAAACACCGTGCTCGTGGGTTTTCTCGGGGTTCTCCCGTTTCCTCCCACTTTGTTCATTCCACCATTTCACTCATCTCTCATCATCATCGCCTCCTTTAGCCTAACCGGCATAATTCCCGGCGGGAGTTCATGTGGTTCGGATTCCACGTTAATCAGTAAGTCCACGTCTCATATAGCCTCGCTGCTGAACGGGACGTAAAACTCAAAAATCAATCAATCAATCAACCTAACCGGCATAACTGTGGGGCGTAAAACTTGAAAGATTTCATTTCATTTTTTCCAACGTTTATGCACCAAGGCTAAGGGAGACGGTGATGAGAAATGACTGAAATGGTGGAATGACGAAAGTAGGAGGAAACGGGAAAACCCCGAGTAAACCCACGCACACACGGTGTTTGTCCACCAAAATAGCTCACATGGCGCAAGATGACACCTGTGTGGCTTGAAAACGAGCAATATCTACAGAAAACGGGAACAACCAATTCAGAAAACGACATACTGAAGCTATATGCTACAGGGGCAGATCGACTCACACGGATTGCATAAACTATTGGGAACACATTCACTCCAGTGGCATTTTTACTGAAGTCAAGAAATTCAAGTAAAAGATGTAATGATTTTTCCATTTCTTTTTTACATTCTATTAAAAAAAATCAAGTAGTACCGGTACTTGTGCAAGACTCTTCCGCAAGAGTGTTGGTCTTGATCTGGTTCTTGCAGGTATGGTCTTGCACCCCTTGGTCTTGGTCTTGGTGTTGGTCTTGCATTGGGATTCCTGGTCTTGGTCTTGCATGCAAGACTCTTGCAAAGACTGTAAGACCAAGGCTCTTGCGCTCATCACTAATCGTAATCACTAATGCTCATCGCTCATCGCTCATCACTAATGCGTTTTAACACTTTTTTTTAACAATTGAGTGTGAAAGTTAAATACACTCAATTTTTTATTAGTCTCCAAATTAATAAAATTATATTATATTTTAACACAATATTAATATGTTGGTCTTTAATTGTCAATTCAACTTAATAGTCAATGTTTTATGCAGTCTTCTTGACTTTTCGGAGGAAATTTCGAGAGTTTTAGCAAGTAAGAAATATATCGCGCTCTAAAATGCACCTTTGGTAGAAAAGATTGGTCGTCTTCCGCTAGGCAATCAAGAATTTTGAAAAGGAAAGACGTCAACCTATTTTGAAACAACTACAATAGTTAGAATTGATATTTTACTACACAAACCGCCTTATGCAGAGTCGTACTGAATTACGATTAGCTTCATACTAAAACAATGACTACAGCAGGAAACATTATGTTAGTCGAACTCTTTAGTATGGCACTAATCACGCATCAAAACGAGTCTGTTCCTATAGGGCCTATTCTCTATTACTTTGAGTCAACGCAAGCAAGATTTGCGTTTTAATTTGCGATACTCATCATAAGAGTAATAATCATTTGTTGCGTTTTTTTAATATTGGGTTCTGATCCGCAAATTTTGCAGAACACGTTACGGAATGTGACCCTTGGAAGCATACTGAATGTTTCATGGTATTTCTATATGACTGTCAAGAGAATACCACAGTATTGTCAATTAAGCATTGCTCTTGGTTATATTACTAAAAATGTTTAATATCAATAATAATAATAATAATAATAATAATAATAATAATAATAATAATAATAATAATAATAATAATTTCACCGACACTACGCTTCGAAGTTAAGTGCACTTGAGATGTGTACCCCGAAACAGAAACTCTCTCGCCCCTGCTATCACTTACCGCAAGTATTATTTTCCTTATAATTCGTTGATTGGTATTACTTCCGTCTGTATTACCTGGGACTAGTGAACGCTCGACATTATCTGGCAACACCATACCATTCCTGCAGCGCAGCGTTTAGCATAACATCGGGAACTCCTAGTGATCCGCCTTACAGGATTTCTAAATATAAACTATCTTATTATAACAATTGAATTACAGCTGCAGCCCTTTTTCTTCTCTCGTGGGGGTAACACCAAAAAGTTATGACTTTTAATATTTTAAATGAGAAGTCTAAATACCAAATATTTTGAGTCTCTTAAGTCCCTAATCTCAAGGCAGTGGCGGATCTAGAAGGCAAAACGGGGTGAGGGACAGCCAGAACCCAGACTATGTTAGGTGTATCATTAGTTTACTATAAACTTTCAAAAATTTATAAATAATAGCGTTAACTATTTTCGTCACTCAAAAACTGGGGGGACTAGTCGCCCCAGCCCCGGGCTAGATCCGTCACTCTCTCAAGAAGTTCTTGTGAGCTCATTATAACAGTTGAAACTCCTGTCCTTTTCTTCCCACCTTCTTTCTTATCTTCTAGGGGGAATATGTAAAGACGTGGAAGCATGTCTTTAATTATTTTATGTCCTTAACTTTAAAAGACTTTGAGACATGCTCACCTTACTGTAGTAATTTTAACCCCTATTCTTCTTCTTGCCTTATTTCGTGGCTTTTATCGAAGATATATATAAAAAAGAAACGCCTAAACACGTATTTTAACTATTTTAAATGACGTCCAAATATCAAATTTCATGTCCCTAATTTTCAGATATGGAATTTTGATATCACAATTGTCACCCCTATTTTTCCTTTCCACTCGAATAACCAAAAAATCCTTCCTTAGTGGTATCTTTTGTCAAATCCTAATCCTATGCACTGTCCAAAATTTCCTAGCCTCCAAAAATCCACTGTTCCTAGCTTAAGTGGTTTGGCCTGGTCATTGATCAGTCAATCACTCAGAACTTCTTTTATTTATATAAAGTATTTTTATATACAGAATTCTTATAGGGTATACATCCTAATCCAGTAGATCTTTAACATAATATCTTGCTTAAGCAGAGTTTAAACCCCAAAACTCCCCTCGAGTATGTGCCTGAAGAAAAAGCATCATTCAGAGAGTAGAATTTACTCCAATTTTACCACTGAAATTGTGTATTTGTATTATTTTCTTTTGCCAATACTTTGTCAATCTGCACGATTTAACACCGTATAAATCAATGTAAATAACCTTTCACATAAGAATATATTTGAGGAATCAAAATAGTGCGTATACCATTTCACTTTTAAAAAAAGGAAAGAAAGAAAGAAAGAAAGAAAGAAAGAAAGAAAGAAAAAGAAACAAGATGGATACTATTATTACTTAAACATGCTTCAATTCAAGTAGAGTAGAAAATTTCATTTCTAGCCAGTACTGTGTTTCTGAAAGAGGAAGTACTGTAGAAGAAAAGTGGGGGGCAAATAGTCACAGTGACCCATTTCAACAAATGTAAAGATGAACTGTAAACCGGGGGAGAAAATAGTGCTTGCTATAATAAAATTGTTTTCAACAGATGGCAGCACACATGCCTCTACAATCTTTTAAAGAAATTTTGGCAGGTCGTTTAATGGAAATTTATCTTTATTAGTGAAAGCAATATAATACTTTAAAGTACATGCGAATTCCCTCAGGATTATTTCAATTTGTCTAAATTTTGCATGTAATACTTGTCCTTACTCTAGTCTTCCCCATAATATATCATAACGAATTAAAATACTTATTTAGAATTCAAGTTTTTACGTGTTTGGAAGAAACATTTCCGGGTTTAATACCGGTTATTTTTGTATGCGTGTGAAGAGTAACACGCAAATAGACAATGTACTGAAAGGTTCTCGTATTATTATTATATTTATTATAATGCATTAGTAAATCATGCTGTTGTGTATTAGCCCAATTAAATTCTTTATTACTTCTGGAACATTTTTTCTTCAATAGAGAGTGGTCCAATAATTGAGTCTCCAAGTCGATTTCTTAAAGGTGACTTAGGGAATTGTTACTCACCAATTTGAATGAATCTTTGCACACTTGTAGAACATCGAAAAATAATCGACACATTATTTTTTCGGCACTGGTGAAGATTTTAGGGTGGAAACCACCCTTTGAACGTTACGGTTGGTCTCTAAGTATAGACCGAAAACAACCATTTAATTTAGAAGAAAACATACTGTCCGAGGGGGTTTTAGGACAGCTGATTCAGAATTTGACGTCAAAATTACAAAGTTCAAAATTGCGGGTCCAACACAATTAGGCTACAATTACAAAATGTCTTCTGGTTTGAAATTCTCTGTAGTTAGCTAAGAACAACTGTAGTTGGCAGCGATTATTGCAAGAAGGTTGCAGACCAATTTGAAACCCCTTTCTGTACTCATTTTAATGGGATGCTTGATTAAAGGGAGTCTCTGTATCTCTAACTATAGCGTTTATAGAGACAAAAATAGTAGAAAGTGCGGCACGGTCAATAAATCTATGACTCATAGGTATACCATACAGCCTTTAATTTCTGGAAATGGTGTTTTGTTATCACCGTTGTTAATTATTTTGCAGGAAAAGAATGGAAAATTTGGACCTATAGTCCAAACAACCTCTTTTAATCTTTTTTTTTTTTAAACTCCTTGTGAAAGCATCAAATTCGGGAAAATTAACATCAGGTCTTGTGAGATCATGGTTTCAGGGGTCTTTCTCCCAGCGTCTAATGCAAAGTCCATTTTGTTATTGGGGTCCGAGGTAGCTCAGTGGTAGAGTGTTCACCTCTGGTGCATGGGGGGGTCTTGGGTTCGATCCCAGCTGGCGCCATGTGAACTTTGTGGTGGACAAACACTGTGTGTGGGTGGGTTTCCTTTGGGTTCTCCCACTTTCTTCCTTCCACCATTTCATTCATTTCTCATCATCACCGTTTCCTTTACCCTAACCGGCATAATCGTGGGACGTAAAATTCAAATATTTCATTTCATTTTTTTTTTCATTTTGTTATTAGTTTCGTGGAATGGTCATAATTAATCAACTTTTCAACCTATTTTACGAACAAATTAGTACATCAAAATAGAAACTTCAGCACTAACAACTGGTAGGATTCAGCCTCTTGATGTGTTCGTCTTTAGGTCGTGGAAAACCTTCTTGAGACATTTTACTGATATTGTCCTCTACAACTATAACATAAAAATTTACGTCTACGTAATAATATAATTTAGATCCAAATCACTGATTCATCATCAGTTTTCTTCCCCCAGATTTGTAAATCTTATTAGATATGTGTGATACAAAAACAGTTATTTGGAAGAAGATTGTGTTGCATTTTGCGATTTGTCACAGTTATTGCTGCAATAAGGTGAACTTGGTATAAACAGTGTTTATGTATCGTTATGCCATGATTTTTTTACGGAATGTCATTACTGTGAAGCATTTTCCAATGTTTATGCCAACTTTTGTTTTTACGAAATGTCATTACAGTGAAGCGTTCTCTTAATAAATTCATAATTAAAACAATTGTGGATATGTGAAGTTCTGACATTGGCACCCCAAATAGAGATAGGTGCAGAGACTCACTTTAATCAAGCATTCCGTTAAAATAAAGGGGTTTCAAGTCAATAGACATGGATTTCAAATCGGTCTGCAACCTTCTTGTAGTAACCCCTGCCAACTATAATTGTTCTTGGTTAAGGGGAGAGAATTTCAAACCAGAACTTTTTGTAATTGTAATAACTATATTGGATCCGCCATTTTGAATTTTGTAATTTTGACGTTAGATTCTGAATCGTCTGTCCTAAAACGGCCTTGGAGGTATGCTTTCTTCTATATTAAATGGTTGTTTTCTCTCTATGCTTGGAGACCAACCCTAACGTTCAAAGGGTGGTTTCTAACCTTAAATCTTCACTATTGCCGAAACAAAATAAAACAAACAAAAAAAATACATGTCGATTATTTTTCGATGTTCTACAAGTATGCAAAGTTTCATTCAAATCGGTGAGTGACACTTCCATAAGTCTCCTTGTTAGTGGCGTCATTATTCTATTAATTGTGCAGAAAGACCTTTCAACGGCAGACACAGCTAATATTTTATAGTGCGCTTTTTAGTCCATCATAACTTAATTGAACTAATCTATTTTAATGATGACAGATTGTCATTCACACTTTTTTTTTTTTTTTTTTTGCCAAGGGTTTGAAGGATTTTACACAATGGCGAATCTAGAAACTGGGGGTGGCAGTCAGATCCCAACCTATGAAAGGTGTATCATGAATTTACAATAAACTTCCAAAAATATATAAATAATATCTTAAATTATTTTGTCACTCAAAAAACTGGATTGGGCTAGGTCCACCTGGTCCCGGGCTAGATACATCACTGATTTTACATCTGCTTGTAAATCATTGCAATCTATGTTAGAAAACTGACAAACGATTTCTGTCATCTGGCTTTTATATCAGTTGAATACGATTAAAAGTTTCAAATAAGAAACAGGAGATTAAAAGTACTGTGTTGGCATGTTTGAGAACTATTTGCAAATATTTTTCTTCTTTTATTTTACACGGTGCAGTGTTCTTTCACTACACCAATCATAGATTTAACTATTTTCCCGGGAGGAAGGGTAATTTCGTAGTCTGGGGGAGTAGAATTTCTGGTCACCCCCTGAAAGAAACATTGATAGTAGTAACTTCTGTATAAAGTGTTATATACCCAGGTAAAAATGGCATAGTAATACTTAGAAATTTTCTGTGTGGTACTTCAACTATTATAAGGTAGAGTTGCTGTATCCATGATATTCTATATGCATTAACAATATATTCATGATATTCTATCTGCATTAATCGTATATGCATGACAGTCTATCTGCGTTAATCGTGTATCCATGATATTCTATCTGCATTAATCGTGTATCCATGATATTCTATCTGTATTAATCGTGTATCCATGATATTCTATCTGCATTAATCATGTGTCACTGTGTGTCAGTGTTAGAAGTATGCACGCCACCGTTAGACGAAAAGAAACAACAATAAACACAATCTGATACTTAATACTGTAAATTTTACATAAATAAATGAACAATATATTGCAGCAGAATAAAAAAGAAGTATCAATTATCATTGGCAGCCCAGGATAATTTTTTGCGCCATAAAAATTCCTTTCTTCGATTATCTCAAAAACTACGCATGAGTATTTCTCATCAAGTTGCCATTTTGTTGACCTCGATGTGATCTATCGATTGATTTATGTACAATCTCTGAATTTATATTACAGCTACCCAAAATTGAAAGTTTAAGAGTTAATCAAATTTTAGTCTGTATCTGATTAACCATTTTGTATACGGTGTGTCTTCTTAATGAAAAGCGTATTCTTCAGATTCAGTTTTGTGTTAATAGATGGCGTGGTTATCGTGCAGTATCAACTTTTAATTTATAAGAGCGGAAAAATCGTCTTTTACGATATTTTCTCAAAAAAACTACCCATGAGGATTTACATTCCCCCACGACATTTTCTTCAGCTTAATGTAATTTATTGTTTCTTTGGACAGTATTTTAGATAAGCAGAAATTAAAATTTAACAGTTAACTCTAATTTTAAGGGTTTATCTCATTAACCATATACTATTCACTATCATCTTATTAAGGTCATAATGAAAAGATAAGTGAGAATATATCTGTTTATCTCAATAAGTGGCATGATTTCGTACAGCATTTTTTAAAAAGGAGTTTAGTTCATCTAAAACCCTTTATATGTTTACTCTGTCCATCCGTTCGTGAGACCAAAAAAAAAAAAAAAAAGTTTATGGATCACCACCAAAATAGATCACGATGTAGGGGATCAAAAGTTAGGACTCGAGTTCGTTTTTTGGGGGGAAGGGGGGTGCAAATATTAAAAGCTAAAATGTCAGGAAAAGAGCCAACAACAGCGATAAGTATAGAGTGCAAACGTGTAGTAATAAAGAGAAGTTGTTTTCTGCAATATGAGAGGATAACGGATATGAGAGGAAAACAGAAGTACCCTGAGAAAAACCTGCGATGTTGTCCACCACAGACTTATTTTTGCGGGGATCGATCCAGGGAACCCATGTACCAGAGGTAAGCGCTCTAATTTACCATTCCAGCATTCGCCTCGTGAGACTGAGGAAAAACTGGAGAAATTACTCAGTCAGGGTACCAGGCCACCTAATTTGAATCCGGTACTTTCAGATTTTCAAGTAAGAATCCATTCCACCTCCACCCCCCATGTTTAAGAAATATGGTCCTCGATAAGTTTATTTTAAAAAAAGTGTTGTAGTTTGATTCAATAGCCCAAAGAGGCATTTCCTCAGTGTTTAGGATCAGAGCTGTAAGGAGTAAGTGGTAAATTTAACCCCCCACCCACCCGATGTAGGGTGAATACTTCCCTTCGATTAAAAAAATAAATAAATTCAACGATAACTATTGTCAAAAGTAGATTTTGATACAATTTGGACCCTATTTTTTGAGGTTTCTCAATCATTTCCACTACCAGATGTAAAAACTATATTCCATGTTTTCCTACTTAATAGCTATTCCATTTTGTTGCAACGTGATGTGTGTATTTATTAAGACTTGCACACAAACCCAATGCTTCAAGTTGTAGTCAGTTAAAAGCAGTAACGTAGAGTGAAGTGTCGAAATGGGTAGGCTGAATCTAGACCCGTAGCAAGGGAGTGGCTAGGAAGTACCCAGTCACTGTCAGTCGCATGAAACCTTTCAGTTATTTGTTGCATGAATATATGAGTGTAAAGCGAGGTGAAGTTAGCTCCTATTTCTCTGCGCTTCCAATTCACCATATTATTGTATGGTACCACTTAGATTGGAAATGTCTTACTTGCTTATCATTTTCTTTTCCACAAGCAAGAAAAATGGAATGGGTTGCTTATTGTTTATTTCAACTTTTTCCTCCATTATGAAACGGCTGAAATATGTCTCGCTCTCAATGAGATCGTCCACTAAGTTTCGCGATAATGCTGTAGTAGATATACATGTCACCTCACTAACATACCTACATCCTGTATATCACACAAAACTGACAAACTACTTCAAAGAAAGAAAGTAAAATCGAAAATAGGCCTACATTTAAGTATAAATTCTCCAAATCACACACACATCCACTTCACCCACAACAACAAACATCAGCGTTATAATACAAAACAGTAGTGCAGCAGCGCACAATCAATTGTGCTATTATATACTTTCACGGAAATAGCTAATTTTTTAGATGAAAATATTAAAAAAAAAAGGCTATGAGGCCGTATCGGTCCTCACCAAACTTACAACAACAACAAAGTCAATTATAACTGCTATTCCGATTACCGCAAACTAAAATTAAAATTTAGCGTTGGGATAATGCAAAGCAGTACGAAATAAGGTACTATTCACAGTAACATATTTTTATTCTTTTTTTTTTTTTTTTTCGTCGGAGATTCTTACTGAATACGGATTGTTAAATTTTTCTGTCTCTCTGTTTTCTATTTCCTGACAAGACCACGTCTGTTGCTTTTGTCTTCCCGAACTCCCGAATGGCTAGACTTAATTACTTCGTCAGCATTCGTCCATTTTCATCGTGTCAATTTGTATATTGCTTAAATAGTTTACATCTGCTGAGAGTGATGGGTGAATGACTGTCACCGCTCACTCTATTTAATTCCATGTGAGGGGCTGAGGGCTAGGGGAAAATAGCTTCCAATGCGATGTTTCGGGAGATCTACTTCAAAATCTATTAGTATTCACTTCATGTTTAAACATAGCATTATTAAATAAATGTTTTAATAAAATTCATTGTATCCATGTGTACAAACGTTGAGACTGATGTATGAATATTTGGATAGGTTGAGCCTTATAGTCTTTTTGGACCCTACGTCCCTACTTAAAAGTAAGCAGTAACTCCCCGCCTCCAATACACAATACGCACTTTATTTTTTTTCTTTTTTAACTTTCTTCTACAATAACTTTCGTAAAACGGGATCATTCAATTTTGGTGGAACATATGACAAATTTTTCTGAAGGTTCCCAATAAATAGTCTTTAGTAATGACGAAGCAGGGGCGGATCCAGGACCGACTTCTGGGGGGGGGGACGGTGGGTTGCCATACTGCTACTTTTAAGGGCTTCAAACTTTGGGATGGGTTTTATTTATATATATAAAAAAGAAATTTTCCTCTTCTGGGGGGGCGATCGCCCCAATCGCCCCCCCTGGATCCACCCCTGTGACGAAGCTGAAGTACATCACGAGAGAGTATGTTCAACAGCCCATAACACGATAACCGTAAGCCTGCACAATATATTTTCACATGCTTTTATAGTAAGTGAAGTTGTACCACCATGCTATTATATTGGACGTCAAAGTCCACCATCATACCAACTTCAATTTGATCCTGATTAGATGAGTTCGGCTGAACTCGTACGATCGGTATAAAAAACATCCTTAATTTTTCGGGAAAAATCAATTGAAGAAAGATAAAAGCATCATTTTCAAAAGCTCATTTCACGGTTATTATTATTATTATTATTTACTTTTTGTTTTAAGATGTTTTCACATTCAATCCAATCTTGGTAATCTGTACGTACGAGTAGTTTCACAATTTAGAACGTAATTCAGGAAGATCTACTAGATGTTACAATGTGCATGCCAATTTGAAAACATTTTTGGTTGTATAACGGAATGGGAAATAGGTATATATATATATATATATATATATATATATATATATATATATATATATATATATATATATATATATATATATATATATATATATTAGAATGGCCAAAATTTTCCGGAATCCGGATTTCAGAACATTTATTTTTTGGAATCGGAAATTTCATTTTTCGGAATTGGCCATATATATATATATATATATATATATATATATATATATATATATATATATATATATATATATATATATATATATATATATATATATATATATATATATATATATATATATACTCATCATCATGTTCACCTCAACCATAGGCTGGTGGACAACATGGAAATTTTAAAATTTTTCTCTCGCTTGGGAGAGCTGTTTTATACTTTGATAAGGCATCTCCTTTGTAACTCATCTAGATGTTCTATCCTCTTCCTGGTTTTCCTTCTGCCTTTCCCTCTATCAGGACAGTGATCCAATCGGAGTGCCGAATAAGATGGCCGAGCATGCTGTTTCTTCTTTTCCTATTATCTTCATGATCTGTTGTCCTTCATTAGCTTCTTTTAGTACGTCTTCATTCCTTTTCCTTTTGGTCCATGATACGCGCAGCATTCTGCGCCAACTCCACATTTCAAATCCTTACATCTCTGATATATCAGCTTTTCTCAATGTCCACGTCTCTGATCCGTAAAGCGCCACGCTCCATACCAGGGTCTTAATAAATCGTTTACGAACGTCCAACGACACATTTCTTGATGTTAGTAGTCCTCTTTTCCTATTGAATGTTTGTTTAGCCTACGCTAGTCTGGAACTTCTGGGATATACATATAGTACTAGAGAATAATTAATAACATAATTAATTTTACAGCAAAACAATAAAATAAAAATAAAATTGTGTGAAAATGTGTCATCGAGGTTTCAGAGTTTTATTCAGTGTTGAAGTGCCTGAATTTAAACTTGGAATATTCTAACCTAACCAAAAAAAAAAAAAAAAAAAAAAAGCAGAAATGTAACCTTGTAATAGTATTATGTAATAAAATGCTTTGAGGCAGATAATATATGTAATCCTATTACATGAACTAACAATAATTGTTTTCAAGACCTTTTGCATAGTGTTTAAATTTGGGTGCCCAACAGTTATAACGTATAACTTTTTTTTTAGGAAAGACCGGTGCTATTTCAATATGCTTTCCATAGGAAAATTTATTTTTCTGAAAACCAACGGAATAGAGAATTTAGCTTATAAGGTCAAAATATTATTAAGTTATCATCAGGGCCCGGATCTTGTTGACAAGTCAACTTTTTTCTGTTACGCATAGGACAAGGCAAGTTCAAATAAAAACATTATCCATCAACTCTAGGTTCTAAAAATATAATTTTTGAGGGTCAACTTTTGGTCACTTTTTAATATTTTAAGATAACTTTTAGGTCACTTATGGTCTTTTTATTCTTTTTCCTCTACATAAGGAAATTTTAATATGAACACTGTTTACGGATTTGAAAAACAGGAAGGTAAATAATCTCTTTTCCTATTTCCTGATTATTGGGGTGGAACAACTGCATTGGTTGACTAGGGGTGGGGGTTGGTAGGTGGCCAAAGCAGATGGTTTCGGGTTGTTGATCACAAAGGATGTGATCACGTAAATGACTAAAAATAGAAGACGTAGAGATTTTAAACAGGGCTTTTATCTATTGTTCTCGTGTATACAGTCTACACTTGCGAACTTTTATTCTTTTAAGTGTGCTTCCTAGTTTCAACTCAGAAGTGAATTAACTCTTTCAGTATGTAGAATGCCGAGGCCTAAACCATCTACAGCTTCTCATTTAAGACAGATTGTTTCTAAATTTGGTGAGGATGTTTTTAGTACTGACGGTTCAATATTGTTTTGCAAGGTATGTGAAGTAAAAGTCAATGCAAAAGAGAAAAGATGCACTTTGCAAAAGCAATCAGCCGCAAGAAACATTTACGCGTAGTAGAAAACAAATATACAGAGAAGTGCTGACAGTTGTTACTTGTGGAGAATGCTTCGAATAGTAAAGGGAAATCCTCAGTTTTCAAAAGAGTTGTGTGAAATTTTCGTGTCTTCAAACATTCCTCTTTGGAAACTCAACAATGTGAAATAGTGGGATTTCCTGGAACGCCATTCCAGACGAATCGACTCTTAGGAAAAATTACATGCCAAAGTGTTACGTGGACACAATAAGATAAGAGAGGAACTTCGGAATAAGAAAATTTTTGATTCTATAGACGATACTAATGATGTGGAGGAACGGTATATAGCCAATGTTATTGTTGGATCAATGAAAGTTGCCGAACCTAGCAAAATATTTTTGCTAAGTAGTCAAGTGTTGGAATCTGTCAACTATTTTACAATATGTAGATTTTTCGATAAATCTATGTCCCTACTTTGGTCTGAAGGTGTCCAACATGACCACGTTCTTCTGTTTGTAACAGATGCTGTTCCGTATATAATTAAGCTGCTAATTCAATAAAACCATTTTATCCAAAAATGATTCGTGTAACGTGCTTAGCTCATGGTTTACACCGAGTGGCAGGAGAAGTACGGTCATATTTTCCTAAAATCGATTCCTTGGTTTCGAATGTCAAAAAGATTTCTCCATTTCGCAGAAGGCCCCATCCCGCAGAAGGGCATTCAAATCTGCCGCACCAAACATTTATTTGCCACCACAACCTGTTGTTACGAGATGGGGAACGTGGATCGACGCTTGTGTTTATTACTGAGATAATTTTGACGTAGTAAGACGTGTCGTTAACTCATTTGAATTACAAGATGCAAAGGATCCAATATGCCCAGGATTTGTTTTCCGACAGTGAAGTAGAGTGTCAATTGGTATATATAAAATCGAATTTCGGTTTTTTTCTTCTTACATCTATCGTGCGTCTTCAGGAAAAAGGTGCTTCTCTTGCGCAATCCTTACTTGTAGTTCAAGAAACAAAAGCGGCGTTGGAAAAAGTGTCAGGTGATGTTGGCAACAGTGCTCTGTGTAAATTGAAATGTGTGCTGGAAACAATGGATACAATACTTTGTGTGCAATTTCAAGTGTACTGCAAGGTGAAGTGTTATCCTCCAAAGTTGAAGATTGAAGCCCCAATGACATAGTTCATTTCAAGTATGCGCCCATAGCTTCTGCTGAAGTTGAAAGGAGCTTTTCCAAATTTAAGAGTGTGCTAGCGGATAACAGGCGCTCATTCACTCAAGAAAACTTGCGCATGTTTACAGTTATCATCTGTAATGCTGAATAAGGTATGAGCTAAATTTTGTGACGATTATAAAGTAAGTTCCTGAATTAGTTTGTTGTGTCACAGCTTACAAAATGCTTATATGTTGCTTAACTGGATACAGCCCTATATATCTGTAATGCAACGAAATGCTTAAGTATTTACTAAATTGTGCAAAGTTTAATTTTAATATTATTGCTTTTTTTTAATACCAAAAACACAAATGATCAATGGACTGCAACTAACTGAAACAAAATTTTTGAAAATGAGTGAGAAATGGTAATTAAAATTCAACAGATATTCAAAAAATGCCAATGTTTAACTAAATAAACGTTTAAAAAAACTCAAGTTTTAAGGTCCATTTTTGTGAATTTTAGGGTCATTTTACAGGTATTTTAATGCCATTTTATAGGTCACTTTTTAGAAAATTTTAGGTCAACAAGATCCGGGCCCTGGTTATCATACTATAGCTTAGTAAAGAAATAAAAACCTACAATAAAGACGATAACAAAAAAAAAAAAAAAAAAAAAAAAACTGAAAATAGTTGAAAATGAATTACGAAAGTAGCCAAAAATCACGAAGGGGTTATAAATATGTACAACTTTTTTTTATTTATAACTAGTTACCATTTATATTTTACAGACTTAAAAACCAAGGATGGGAGATTGTTTATACTTAAGTGTAGAATACAATATTCGGTCATTATGGTTCTCAAAGATACGGGCCCTGTGTAGCACATGATTCATGACCGAGGTCGACATTTCTGGTCCGAGTGGTCTTGATTATTTTCTTTGAGGCTATCTGAAGGACAAAATGTATGAACAAACCACAAAAAATACAGCAGCTTAAAGACAATACTCGTGCAGATATACGGGCACTCGGACCAGTAGTATTGACCCTTGTCATGAACCATGTGATATACATCGGGCCTGCATCTGTGAGGCCCATAATGGCGAATATCTACTTGAGACTGTATTCTACACATAAGTGTAAACAATCTCCCATCCTTGCTCTTTAAATCTGTGAAATATCAATGGAAACTAATTATAAATAATAATAAAAAAGGTATTTACAATTATAACCCTTTCGTCACTTTTGGCCCACCTGTATATGTACTCGCACAGCTTTGGCACCTTATTTGCTGTATAACTGGCATTATATCAAGCCAACAAAATAGGTATTGCAAATCACCTTGCTAAGAAAAATTCACATTCCCGGCAATTGTGGAATAAATTGAGAATAATAAAAACAACCGTTTACATAAAAAAAATAAACTGAAAACTTAACAGAAATTTGTGGCGCTCTCGCGCACAGTAAATGCGTATTGAATGTCTTTTTCTTATTTTTTCTCAAATAGCGTCTTGACCCAAATAGCCCCGATCTTCCCGAATAGCATTTTGAGTTGAGTTGATTTTAGTTTAGCGTCCCTTTCAGCAGCGAGGCTATATGAGACGTGGACCTACTGATTAACGTGGAATCCGAACCACATGAGCTCCCGCCGGGAATCGAACCCGGATTGGTGATATATTAACACCGCACATAAGCATTATAAATTTTTATATTATCACACATTTTTTTATTACATACTATAATTATAATTATAATGACATTTGGGAAACAGTAGTCCAGTGGTTATAGCGTTGGACTCGCGTCCATGTGTGTCCCAGGTTCGACTCCCGGTCGGTGCTTTCCAATTTTCTGCGTCCATACAGCGTCGTGAGGCAAACTGGGGAGTCACGTGAAAACAATACGTAACGGCCACTAGGTCTGGAAAGCTCCTGATACGCTCCCGGTTAGTGACAGGGCGTCGCAGCGCACTGATCACTTGCTGGACGTAGTTCATCCGGTCTCTAATAGGTGGCGCTGGAGTAGGCTTAGGCTCACAAATAGGCCGTTATGCCAAGTGTTTTTTTTAAATCATAATGACACATTATTTAAAAAATAAACCAAATTTAAATATAATTAATTGAATTGAATTTTAGAAAATAATGAAGGTATAAATATGTGGCTTATTCCTATTTGTAACACCTTTTGACAAATTGGAAATATGCCACATAAAATATGGAAATATAACAAATTATGTTTTAAGGATTCCCATTACGATAATAAACGTATAAACATTATAAAATAAGTTTTAAATATAGCTATATTCAAGCCCCCCTTATTATCTAAACTTTTAAAATGAGTGGAAAATATTTTCAAAAGAGACATGTCCAACAGGCCTAATAGCTTTAGAAGGTTTCTTTAGTTCAGGGGCGGATCCAGGACGGACTTCTGGAGGGGTGGGGGTGGGCGGTGAGTTGTAATACTGCTACTTAGAGCTCCAAACTCTGGGATAGGTTTTATTTATATATAAAATAAGAAAGTTTCCTCCCCTGGATCCGCCCCTGCTTTGGTTTAAGTAGACCTATAGAAATATGTAGTCCTAAATGCTTCTAACATTAATGATAGGGCGAGATATTGAATATAAGCTACATTATTAAAAGAAAATAATCATTTAACAAGTTTTGGAAGCCTAACACCTTAGAAACTACAAAGGTCACACTTGTGAATCGTGCCAGCGGGTAGTTCGCTCTCACACGTTTCATGATACGGAGTAAAGCAAAATGAATACTGTGTTCATTTCTTCCCATTTCTCTCAATTTTGTCTTTTGGAAAAAGCCCAGTGCAGGTGCCGCAGATACATTCTTCATCGTCATATTCTTCTGAATGGCATTGTTTTCTTTGTTTGGGTGTTCCTGAAGATCTAGACAGAGATAAAAGTGGATCTGAAAAGGAAGGGGGACGCATGACGTCATGCCGTCCCCCGTCCTATCTTTGCTGATTGTATTATTTCAGAAAGTAGGGGAACGACATACTGGTAGTGGGGGCGTGACGTCCCACCGCGTTCCCCCTTACTTTTACCCCTGGGTCCAGAGATTGATCAAGAACTGTGCTGCGTTTGGTTATTGACTGTGTAGTAGGCCTAGTTGCCAGTGGCGGATCCAGGATATGATCAACGGAGGGGCTAAACCATAGTTTGCCGCTTTGTCCGGTGTAAAGCAGGATTGAAGCCCATTTTATCCAGTGTATACTTGAGCGTCAAGGGGGGTATTATAGCCCCTATAGCTCTCCCTTGGATCCGCGCCTGCTAGTTACTGACGGACGTGGCAGGCTATCGGTTAGGAGCTTAGCTTTTCTATCGATTGCCTTTGTTCTTGTAGACTTCTTTCTGACATTCAGTGGTGGAAGTTTTAGGATAATATTTACTACAAACGACGAAGTTCTACTTTGTGAAGTTGGTGGTATTTCAATAGTTGGCTCTAGAACCGGATGCTCGGGTGTCCTCTCAATAGGTGGAGCTGCTGTCTGTGGATTAGAATACTCACTCAGTACGAAGTTTTTTCTTGGGAATAACACGACGGTCAAGTGGTATGATTCCATATGACTTGAAAGCATTTTTTTGTTTTGTGCTGAAAGTGCTCTCTAACTAACTAACTCTATGGCCTATGGAACCCGGAGGTTGAATGCCGCGTTCACAAAAGCTCTCCACTGACTTCTATCCTTAGCTAACTGCATCCAGTTTCTACTTTGTATTCCAATCTCAGCGAGATCCATCTTAATATTGTCCTCCCATCTTCGTCTAGGTCTTCCTAATGGTCGTTTTCCGATTGGTTTTCCAGTCAAGAATTTGAAAGCGTTTCTACTTTCTTCCATTCTAGCTACATGACCCGCCCACCTAATCCTCCTAGACTTGACGACCCTAACAATGTTGGGTAAACCACATAAATTATGTAGTTCCTCTTTATGAAGTTTCCGCCATTCCCCATTCCCGTTCCTCGTGGGTCCGAATATTCGTCTCAGGATCTTGTTCTCAAATACTTTCAGTGCTGAAAGTGCTCTCACAAAGGGTATCTTAAAATGCTGTGAAAATCCCGTTTGTTTGTTTTTTCTGTTGGTTTTTTGACCACATTAACATTGAAATCTTTTCGCCAAACTGCTTTGAGTAAATAAACTAATCATACAATCTTAAGTGATACACCTGAGTTGGTGATACAAATCTTAAGCGATACACCTAATTTGATGATATCCTGTACGACACTGTAATTACCCAAAAAGGTTAATTAAATGTGTGGTCTAACATTTTAATGCATTGGAAACTAGAATAAATACATTTAAATGCATTCTTTAATTCCTCGAAATAAGGTCTGCTTAATAACTTTATAAATGTGTTGAAAATAGCTAATTTTTAAACTAGATTGCTAAGACTATACAATGCATAATTATGAAAAAAGCTAACAAATACAGCTATGACAATACTTCCTCATGTCTTCAGAATACTGTACCGATGTATTTTGTATTGGTCTACGCCTCTGAAATAATATAAAACGTAATGTTACTTGCCGATGACCACAAACTGGCTCCTCAATTTGACACTCTATCATTAAATTATTTCTACAAGTTGCTGACTGAAAGAAAGGACAGTTCTACCTGCAGGGTTAGAAACTAATATGCCTGAATCATCTATTGGCTATATCTGCAGTGATTCGAGTCACAGTTGCTTTCATGAAAGAAAAAACTATCACCAATATACCTACAATAGGAAGTCGAAAATCCGAACTAATTGGGACCGCAGGTAGTTCGGATTTTCAAATTG
Source organism: Thermobia domestica (assembly GCF_964235325.1). Taxonomy (NCBI): domain Eukaryota; kingdom Metazoa; phylum Arthropoda; class Insecta; order Zygentoma; family Lepismatidae; genus Thermobia; species Thermobia domestica. Next base: position 163,191,710 of record NC_137462.1, on the reverse strand, counting down.
TCTGGATTTTCGAAAATGACCAAGAACATAATACTTAGGCTTAAATATACTGTACGGTATGCAAGGGCGCCGATTTCTCTGTAAATTTGGGAGGGTCCAGTTAGATGGAGAAGATATATATATATAGGGTATATGACGATTTTAAGACAAATTGATTCAAATTATGTCAAATATTGTATATTCGCAAATACAATATGGAAGCCCATATGAGCTTCGGGGGGGGGGTCCCCCGGCCCCCTCAGGATCGTCGCCCTTGACGGTATGCTCTTTTATCGATATAATGGTTATACAGTACATACAGCAATTACAATACCGTAGTTAAGGCTACTTACATTTAATGTTTCAAAAGAACCTGCTCGTACACTAAATTGCCTGTTCTTGTAGCACACTTAAAACTTAATTTGTGTAGGCCTAAGGGAAAATAAAAATAAAAATATGTATGACAACCGATTACATATGAATGAGCTTTTGTAAAAACATTGACTTCACACAATGCCGAGGGACAACCCTATTGTTTGTTTATCGCTAGCGCTAAGACAAAATGTGAAAAGCTTCTAGGGACCGCGTTCGGATTTTTGACGTTCGAATTATTGACGTCCTACTGTATATCACCAACTTAGGTTCCTTTGCCCTATTACTACCATCGTTTTAATATGACTGTCTCATTGTTATGTGTATACACAATCATGGTTGGCTGATTTAAACCGGGTGGCTTTAAGGAAAACGATTGATTTAAATCAATAATATAAATTTGAAAGCAAAAATATCACAAATCGTGTGAACTTGAGATGGGTCGTTTCCACACATCTCAAACTATCTACATCCTTTCTCATACATTCTAAACCCAGGTAACATGCATGTAAGTGAATTATTGAAATCAAAAGTATTTTCTGCATATGTATATGTATGAATTTTTCAGAGGCAGAATACATGATTCATATCTTTATTCACTTCTTTTGTTGATATGCAAATTAAATGCAGTCGATGTACTTTTGACTCTGTGAACTAACTTGGTCTAAATTAGATCTTCTGTACTCTGTTGTTTTAAATGATTCATATACTTTTATAATAGCTCAATACAATGATTTCACTTGTGCAGTTGTGAATTTTTTTCGAGCTTCTGAAGGGGCTCTTAAAAGAATGCAAGATCAGTACAAGGTATTTCTATCAAATGTTCTCATTGGATGGTCGGTAGACTCATCGCTTTCGTAAACAAGAGGTCCCGGGTTGGAGTACAGGTGAAGGATAGTTTCTCTCTCGTGCAAACCAAGTAGTAGTTTTTATTCCATTTTACGCTGTAGTTCCTGTTCTTCATAACCCCACCGTTGCATAAGGAATATAATAACTAACTAACTAACTAACTCTATGACCTATGGAACCCGGCTAACTCTATGGCCTATGGAACTCGGAGTTCAATGCGAATTCACAAAAGCTCTCCATGAATTTCTGTCCTTAGCCAATTGGATCCAGTTTCTACTTTGTATTCCTATTTCTGCGAGATTCATCTCAATATTGTCCTCCCATCTGCGCCTAGGTTTTCCTAGCTGTCGTTTTCCGATTGGAATTTCAGTTAGAACTTTGAAAGCGTTCCCATTTTCTTCCATTCTGGCTACATGGCCTGCCCATCTGAGCCTCCTAGATTTGATGACACTAACAATGTTTGGTAAAGGCAAACAAAGTTATTTCTATTCATATTGAATCTAAATAAATAAAGAAAATCTACTTGAACCAAACAACTTCTTTTATAATATAGTTTTTGCCTATTCTGCTTCAGTATTTTGCTATTAGGTCAGAAATGAACCTTCTTTTCAAATTTGTGTATAACGTTAATATTAATTTCCTGTAAAATTCTTCTAACTTAATAATATCAAGTTAAAGATGGTAAGATTGTTCTGAAACGTAAGGAATTTTTGAAGACCTATTTGAATTCGATACGATATATGTATGTTCGCCTAATCTTCTTCAATGTACTTTTATTTATTTGGGCGTGTTCTGTAGTTCTTTTCTTTTCTTTCTTTAAGCTTATAAGCGGAAGAACTATATTAGTAGTATCTGTATTATTTTAAAAACATTCAAATAGAACTGGTATGCTTTTACATTGTTACTTGAATGATATATGAAATTGAAGAACAATACCTAATGCATGATGTATTATATCGCATTTAAAATTACCAAAAGATATTGTCTCAAGCGCAGACAACGAATCAGAAATGAAGGGATGAAGCATATATATATATATGTTTCATGTCACAGATGAACAGAAATTACACACAGCTCTATTCCCGTATTAAACGATGACGTGTGTTATAGAGAGAACGTGTTATGTGTTTAGATAACAGACGCCATAATGAATGTACAGGTATCTCTTTCTTCTCTACTGTGGACCTTGAATTTTCATCTGCCATTGTTTGTGGCAGAGAAAACCATTAAGTCAGAAGATAAACTGATGCACATTGGTAGAAGAAACTCAGCAGGAAGGCTATACGGAAAGAAAAGTGACAAAAAAAAGAAATTACCAGAGTAATGCTTCCGTCTTGTTTCTGACTTCGACATATTGAATTACATTCCGATCTTCGTTCTGCGCCAGAGGGTATGATAACACTTGGAGGTTTTGCTTTCAGATATGGGTAGGGCTTATTAGCAGCCACCTTCATTCACCACCCATGGGGAAACCGATAGAAATGGATTGAAATACCGTGTCTAACAACAATCCCTTAGCTTCTGAGCCATTTATATTACGTTTAATTCTCTTTTTCTTGCATCATTGTTGTCGTAATAGCGGAATTCCTCTTCCAGACTGTTGAAGCCCTAAAGGCGCCCAGTAACAGGAAAAGAACTCCGGTATCTCTCTTTTGCATGCTTACTGAGAGGTACGTATGTTAAGTTAAAAGTAAAGCTCAAATCGTATTTAATATTCCAGCAACGCATATCTATAGGAGAGTCTCCTTCTCAAATATCACTCGTCTGACATCACGACCCAAGAGTACCACCGAACAAGACAAATGACTGGTGCATGAGATACAAATATATGTGTGTGCGTATATATAGAATAGACTGGACTGGAGCTGGTAGCATGATTCCAATAGGTTTTTGTTTGTCGCCAGGAGCTGGCTCGTGACATGAAGAAGAAGTCATCAATTCGCTTTTTGAGATCTGTCATTTGACAAGAGAAGATGAATTCAGCAGGACAAGATTTCTCGTGCAAAGAGATAACCCTGCAACGCAATTGGCCAAAATAAAAACCAAATAAGAAGAAGAAGAAAAAAAGAGAATGAAGAAAACTATCACTTAATTTGCATCCTCTCTTTAAAAGATCTTTAACTAAACCTACTAAAATTTATTTCTGGACATGGAGAACATTACATGCAAGTAAGCATGTATGTGACTGTTCGTGTGTGTGTGTGTGTGTGTGATGTGTGTGTGTCTGCCTCCAGGTGCTTTCTAACATAGCAAAACGATAACTTAATAAGCTCACTCACACGCTATAGGTATCAAAAAAAGAAAAAGTTATTTATTGTGCTGTTAAAGACAACCAAATCCAATCCATAAACGAAGAATTTCTCTTTGTTGTTCAGGAAATGTTCCAGTTTAGCTTTCTCGCAAAAATTCCAAAGACAAATTGAGGAAACTCATCAATTTTAGTTTCAAGTTTTCTAACGATTTGTATGTATGTAACTGCTTTTCTTCTTTTAGTTACACCATGTTTTAAACTAAATTTCGTTCGTGGCTGGTGTTAGTCCAATGAAAAACTGTCTTACAAGATGTGTTGATCTGTCTATTTCGTTGACTTCAATCGTTTATTTCTGGCTCGTTTCTATTCTTTTTATCTATTCTACAATATAACGATTTCCTCTTGTATTTTAATGTGTAATCTTCAACTACAAATTGATTTCCTAACAGTGAAACACAAGTATAGTAATTATTTACGTTGACTTCATAGCATAAATAAATATCAGTTTCTTTGTTAAGGATTTTGCTTTGAATTAGCTCACATTCTACAAGTAATGTTTATATAAAGAAAGAGACAGATGGACCAATTTATTCAATCCGATATATCCGATATGATAGTTGAATTGAAATGAGTTATATATATATATATATATATATATATATATATATATATATATATATATATATATAACTCACTATTAACTGACAACCACGGGACCACACCCTGGTTGGATAACAAAAAAGTCGAATAATCATAATTTCCAAGCCTTTAAATTGTACGGCATCTCTATAATGTTTTATAAAGACTTACAATATTATAATTTGAACAGATTTAATTTTCCAAAATTGAAGTTTCGACCACAAGCTCCTTCTGTAACACTCATTTGAACGAAATATTGTGTATTGAATAAAACATATTAGATTACTTATTTGTCATCAACACAATAGGCACAAGCCCAATTATAGGGTTGGTGTATTACAAAAATAAATTTACAATAGTTTTCTGAAACATATAGTTCATATGCCAATTTCTTTGTGTTCGATACATATTTTGTTATAAGAAGAGCATATTTTCTAGATAGGTGACTTCAATGATACATTAGTTCTTACTTTTTTGCAATAGAACAGGACAAAGTTTTAAGTGTCCGGACATGAAAATTTTATTGTTGCTATCAGATCCGTACAATTAAACTCGTTTTGCACTATTTTATGGGGAAAAATCAGATTTATCACGTTTCGCCTCTGTTCAAGTGTAGAGATACAGACGTTGTCTATTAATGTTAGATAGAGATGGATAGATTTCAGTTCTCTTTTATGCCAAGTATTTGATAAATTTAGGTAGAAATTTTTCCAGTTGGTGTCGGTATTGCTGTTGTGATCTGTTCCAAATCACAGCAGCATATTCCAGTTTTAATCGGACATAGGAATAATACATGTTTGTTAGTGTGGTAATATTATTCAACTCTTTTCCAGTTCTAATTATGAACCCTAACATCTTGAGAGATTCATTAACTATGTTCACTATGTGGTTATTAAATGTTAGTTTTGTATCAAATGTAACTCCGAGATCTTTGACTGAATTTAATCGTTTTAATAAGAGCTGATTAACCGAATAATTAAACTCTATTTGATTTTTGATTCTAGTAAACGATAAAATGTTCAATTTGTTTATGTTTACACTAAGTTTACTAAGAGAACACCAGTCTGCAACATTATCCATGTCAAGTTGTACATTGAGGCAAACACCACTTACTTATTCATATTATATGTATATTGATTAGATAAAAATACAAAACTGAAAAAAATGTAATTGAACCTACAATATTGCATGAAACACGGTATTCCCTTGGGCTTAAAATCTATTTTTTAAAAATCTACTTTTAAAATGTGTGACTTTCTTTCATATAATGTTCAACTCTTTTCTTCACTGCGTAATCGACACTTTTTAGTGAATATTATGTCGATTACAGTCCAATCTCTTTCTTGCTCAATGTACGAAGGACTCGTAGCGATTAGTTAATTTGTTTATTGTTGTACGGTAGGTTGTTAAACACCAACCGCAGCTGATAAACGAAAAACGATTTATTTCCTGTGAGAGGGGCGGGTCAAATTTTGCTGCAATATTTTTGTTATTGCCCAAGATATTTGTTATCAAAGAAAACTCGGGTTTGTCTTGAACTGAAACACCCTGTACTATTTGAAAACGATAGACGAATAGAAAATTTGGTTTTCTTCCTTTAGATAAAAAAAAACATTACACACGAGGAATTACATTAGAAAAAATGTAAGGATATAGCGGTACACAACCTCTAAAGCCACGTAAGACAACTGTCAAAGTATTTAAACTAATTTTTTAATAGTGTTTGTATACAACGTACATTTACGTATCATTTTATTTATCTTTTTCGTATTCGTTGTGGGTCCTATTTATGACAGGAATACGAAGTACCTTCCTTCCCCCATCCCAAAGTTATTATAAGATATTACTTAATTGCAACGGTGATAAAGTAAAAGAAACTCATGGGTCGTTTTAATCCTTTAACGGAATATCTCTAAGCCAAACGTGAGCTCTGTATTCTCTGTCTTTTACCTATGGTTTATAATATGATATTATCAGTACACATTTTATTTGTATATTTATTTTAATTGATAGGATTGTTTATCAGTGACGTGCATTCCTTAGGTGATTGACACATACAAGAAGGAACTAAGTTATTAAGAACTATTCAGATTATTTTTTTAATAGTCCATGGAGAAAGCCCAATTCCTGCCACGAGATACCGGATACAACGTTCGAGAGATGTAGAATAAGCTTGTGCTAGTCTATCATATCAAGAGCTGTTCAAATTTCATTTGTGACAGCTACTTAGAACAAGATTCGATGCTAGTGTATGTTAATACTAATACATCACAATGTTGACATTTTATATGAATTAATATGTCAAGCGATAATCGCACAGAACGTTAAGTCTTTTTTTATATTTATTTTTTTAAAGTACATACTTGACACTTTTGATTGTTCACCAGAAGTAGCCGGTTATTAGACGCGCTTATTTGAACGCTTAAGAATGTTGCTACTTGTTCTACAGCTCTTTTCTCGCCGTGTTCGTTTCGTCCACCGTGCGAGTGAAACAGGCTGAATAGAAATCTTAATGCCATTTACAGCTACGTATTATGAGCTCTCCAGTTTGGCAAAATTTATTAACTGTGTTGCCTATGGAGCAAGTGATTCTCGTTCGATTCCCAGTGACAGTACATGTAGTTCAGATACAAAACCACATTCGTAAACTATATATCGGTACCTATCCTTTTCTTTCGCAAGTAATTGTATACAGACGACCATAGTAATGGCTCAGCTACTCCATAATTTTATATGTGGTTTCCCTTGTAACTGACGTCATCGTTTTACATTCTTTGAGATATTATACTGTAGTATTGGTATCAGAGTTGCCCACGAGACAAGACGAGATGAGGCAGGATTTTCATGATGAGATTCGAGGTGAGATAGAGGCTCTTCCAATTAAAAACATATACTCTCATTTTCACATATTTTAAACAGGGTCATTTCAGATTTTGATTGGGGAGGGAAGGGGAAACCAAACTCTCTAATATAAATATAGTTTATTGTTGTTTTTCAGTATTATACTTTTGATTAAAATGAATGCCTATATATATATATATATATATATATATATATATATATATATATATATATATATATATATATATATATATATATATATATATATATATATATATATATCGCAAACTCAGGGGGTAATTGCCACTCTGAAACGCAAATGACAGCCCTAGAACTTTTCGAGACAAGATTGCTTATGAGACAAGAGTAGAGGCCGACTCATCTCGGAAAGTATATCTATTTGTACTGGAAGAGTTATCTATAATTATTTGCTTAATGAGAGCTTTGCACAAAACATTTCCAGGAACATTTTGACTGCGTTATGAGCTTAGTTGCATGTAAACAAGGGGACAAATACCATTTTTTTTTTATTAAAAACTATTTAACTGAAAAATAAATACAAAATGCTATGGTCGTGGCCTCGGGGAAGATCTGTCCAATAGGTAAATAACAACCGATATCGTACTTAAAGTTGGCTTGGTCCAATAATGGGATACTTGGGAAATCAATCTTCGTAAATCAAAAGCTACTCGTATAATACTTTGACCAAACAAAAATTTAGCAAATTATCACATTTTTTTTTTTCGTTATTGATATTATGTAAGGTCATTTTCCACTAACTATAGTTAGTGACTATTTTCTTCATATTAATGCAATGGCATTTCTCTCAATATTGCAATTCTCTTTTTCTTCCCATCACACATTTTATATAATCTCGCTGATCAGATTTTCTTCTCAAAGGGTTATCATGGCTTACTTAGTTTTTATTATTATTATATCGCGTTATTCTTCCTTGCTCCTCTTTTCCCCATATTATATATACACAACTTTCTCTTCCGCTGCTCTCATGTTTCTCTATAGGAATTTAATCGTTTTCAAGTCTTTAAGAAATGTTTCGTACAATATAATGGTCCACACGATACAAATAATATGTCTTTCTTTTATGTTATTAAAATATAAAACCTTATTTTTTCATATTGAATATTAGCAGAAAATGCACGCTTGTTTAAATCGTATGCTATTTCTAACCGTAGGATAAGAAAAATAATGAAGTGTGTTATTCTAGAGAGGAATATACTGTAGGTATACGGCTTTAACAAGATAACTGAGCTTTTTCTTTTTGGTACTGTAATAATTGTACAATCTACGTGTTTCTATGCAAGCGAATGGTTAGTTCACATGCTTTCGTATTTACACTGAGATCCAAATCCGAGAATATTATTGCCAATCATGATGCAGAATGTTTGATAAAGTTTTAAATATCATTCACACTCATTGGATCCATTTGGAAGGACAAACAAACGATCAGTTGAACCAATTTTCAATATAGCGTATGTAATGGATCGAGACATGAAATCAATTTCCGATAAGTTCCATTAATATAAGTAGCTAAGGAAAAGGAAAGTTTTCTGTATATTCCAACTGCTAGTTTAATGTTGCCCTAACAAGACCTTTGATTCCTGTAATTTGAAATTGTACAGTCCGCAGCAAAAAGTAAATAAATAAATAAATAAATAAATAACCTTGTAACATGAACATGTAAGTTTATTGTGAAACGACGAAGTCTTTTGCTCCAAAATAAGTGTGCAGGTGAGGATGTTGAGGTTTCTCCTGCATGATTCGTGCCACTTAGACATTATGTTGATTCCCTGGGCTGTTAGGCGTAGTTTCACAATAGACTTACATGCTTATGTTGCAGGTTTTTGCTGCGGACTGTACAAGACTTATGACTGGTTTTAGAACGCTACAATTAAAATCGACTACATCTCATGAACTTTAGGGCGTTCAAAGTAATCTTCCCCAACAGCAACAGACCCATTTATTCTCAAAATCCAATTCTGGAGCAGTCATATTAAGTCCTCTGAAGGCTCTGTTTCATTTTCTCTTCTTGAAGCTTATAACTGCCTTCTTGCCACAATCAATCGTGATTTCCTTTAGTATTTTCTTAAGTCTTCGAAACAGAGTATAGAAGAATTACCTAGTCCTGTAAATATGGAGACTGCTGCAATAAACTATCTTTACTTGAGCCAGTGTGTGAACTGGCGTTGTCATAATGCAGTAGAATTTCATGAAATCCCACTTTTAGTCTCCACTTATATAATTCTCCCAAAATTTAGGGAAAGCACGAAGTTTGATCCAAGCGATAGTCACTGTTCTTTTGTCTCAGTAAGATTCATAATCATTGATTAATGCTCGTTTCCTGGATCAAATTGGCAAACCCAAGATTCGTCTTCTCTTTATCTATTTCGACAGTCGTTTCCATTTTTTATCATCAAACTAGTCTCCCATGAACTTGACCAATCTGTTCTTACCTTTTGTGTCTTTGTCAAGATGTGACTTTTTTTAACCCGTAAATGTTTATGAGATATATTTAACACAGTCGATCCAAGTGATTCTTGAAACAAACTTTGTCCATGACAGCTTATTCTCCAAGCCTGTCATCTACTGTTGTTTCTTAAGGCCAAGATTTCTCAGATACCTCGAGCAAAAGATCAGAGCAATCTTTGGAGTTTAAGCTCACTGTAAGATCGAGTATCATAACAAAAAATGTCTCTCTCTGACTACTACGCAACTGATGCTGTCTTACCTTAAAAGACCTTGCGTTTTTCACAAGTACGGTTTTGAACGAGCATGCATAGACTTGCCTTGATAGGAACAGACTCATAATACATGAAGCTATGTTACAAAAGCTCCCAAAATATGTGTATTCTTTAATTTTCGTACTATGTGCTATTGATCATTTCAAGCTTGCTACTTGAGTTAGAAGTACAAGGATGGATGTGGAAGTATTGCGCCATATTCTTATACTATTTAGTGGATTTTTATAAGAAAAGCAATATTTTGGATGTTTATGGTATTAGAAGTCATTGATGTTTACGTCCCACGATTATGCCATGTAGGCTGAAGGAGACTGTGATGAAGAGAAATGAATGAAATGAAGAAATTGGAAGGAAAGGGGAGAACCCTGAAGAAATCTACGTACACGGTGTTTGTCCATCACAAAGTATTTATGGTATTAGAGAACCGTGGCATCTTAGTGAGTAGGATTTCTACCTACCAACTAGGTATTCAATGTTTCAAATCCCTGGTGGAGGTGGAAATCATACCCTCATTCGAATGTGGCTTACGTGTTTACCCAGCTTCTGTAAAATTAGTCCCTGAGGAAATCTGAGGCTGTCTACATCACTTCCTATGCAACCAAAGACAAGAAAGTAAAAAAGCTTATCTTCACGGTCGCCTGTTGATTTCATTGATTTGTCTGGGATAATGTACTTATGATGTTGTGTTGGTACAGGAACTACCTAAATAATTATCTCTCTGTTGATACTTTGCCAACCTGACCCAGAGGTTAAAAATAGTCTAAGATATATTAAAATGCTAGGTTTATATGTTTGTGGTCAAGAAAAGTTTATATGTTTGTAGCCAATTCTCTTGAAAATGATATCTCGAAAACCACAAGCTCTAGAAAGATGCCATTTTCACTGATCGATTGCAAATTTTGTGTAAATTGTTCAGTTCTAATTGAATATTTTTTTAAAAAATGGCCGTTATTTCTTTGTTACAGTTTTTTAGGGGTACACAGAAAGTGTTGAAATTTTTAAAAAAGTAAAGCATCATATTCTACGAGTTATACATGCCAACATCACACATTTGTATATGGGATTAGAACATCTGTCAGGAGTTTGTTTCATGCTCAAATGATAATGAAAAACAAGGGATAACAATTTCTCCAGTTTAAGATGAATCTTTATTATTTGGAGTGTTTCCCAATTAACACCATATATCACTGACATTATACATGTAATTGATTGTGTATGTAATGTATTTGCTCATTGTATTCTGCATGCAAGAAGAAAGAAAACACTGATCATACATGAATTAGAAACTCCAACCGGAAATAGTATCAAATCTTGCAAACGGTGCGAGATATTGAAAAAAATAATCGAAAAAAATCTCCCCGTTTGTGGTACCCTTTGCCGATTTTTTAAAATCAAGATGTCTTTCACTTGTATCTGTAAAGGGACATGTATATATATGTTGTGAGGAATTACAAGGATATTCATGGATATGAACACTGCGTTCTCAATGTATGACTAGTTTCTTTGTAGATCCACTGAACGTCCGGATCTAGTATTTGAAAACAAAACTACATAAAGACTGTACCTCCGAATCAGAGTAACTAAAAATAAAAATAAAAAATCATAGTGTTTTCGACGAAGTGTACATGAATAACTTCACACACTTGAGTCATTTGCATTTGTTGTAACTTCGAAGTATTGTGTTTGAACACAACAAATGCTCTTGAACGGTTATAGAATAGCTTGTTTCAAGCGTCTTTCAATAATCCATATAGGCCTATACCTTTTTGTCTGTTGAACTTCAAGCGTGCTGTTCAATACAAGTTAGGCATAATAGCATAGAGAAGAAAGTTAACGTTTATGATACATATATATATACGATATATATAAAAAGAAAGGGAACAAGAAACGTAGACGTTTATAACTCTTGTAGATTAGCAGTGGTTGATAACTCAGCGAACAGGAGAAATGTTTCGGTATCTGTAAGCGTGCTTCAAGGTAGATAATTCGCTGTAGGGAACAAGTTCTCTGCTGGCAATACAGGAGTTGTAAAAACTTCGTTTTATAGCTTCGTGCAGTGTTGATTTTTCTTGTGATCGGATCGTGCTCTACCTCTACGGGACGCCTGATAAGCATCGCCATTGCCACCTAGACTTCGGCTCGTTGACGTCGCCTTATGATACGTTTCCCACATGAGTCTCGTTGGACAACCCCCGTGTTCCCGCCTTCTTGTGACAAGAACATAGGCTGAAAGATAGTGGCGGCTTGTATCGATATATATAATTTTTATTAGTTCGGTTTCTAATTTTATTCCTCTACAATATCATGTCTAACCAAGCATGTGTAGTTTTACACGTCATATTCTCGTGTGATGAATACTTAAACCGTATGGCTTATACGCGCGGCTTTTTGGAACAACTTGATTGTAAATAGTACTCTTCAGTTTCTTCTATGGGTGACTCATTCAAAAAAAAAAAACAAAAAAAACGAAAAATTAAGAACGGTACTTTGAAAAAAAAAATCTCTAAAGCTACTAAAGATTGCAGAATATCTTACTGCTTATTACAGAGGCGGGGCAAAGAATTAATCTTGCTTCAATATGCCTGCCAGCTTATAGCGTGAAAGTGGTCTTAAGGGGGAAAAAATCAAGTGTTCTTTGAATTATCCCACTTCAAAATATTATTTTTTTTTCCCGAGTGCTCAACACGTTAAACACATATAATCGTAGTATAATAAAATCGAAATTTCATAATTTTAGTAGCGCAAGTAATTATTATGAAAATTTCAATCTGGGCGAAAGCAAAGATATAAAACTTCAGTTGTAATTGTTGTTTTAAATCAGCAATATCAAGTCTGCCGAATAGTATTGCAAAATGCTTATACTGTAACCACATAATTAGTCTCATGTAAGTTTTTAATTCTAAAATGTTCTTTTTCTTCTTATTTAGTTTTTTATGTAGGGTTTCAGAGCTTTCAAGTTGTTTTATTGTTAATAACACTTATTTTGGGATAGACCCTAATATGAGGCTACAAAACAAAGTAATAGCTTTTTTTAAAAAAAGCAAAAAAGAAAAGAAAAGAAATGTAAAGATCGAAGGAGTTAAAGTTTGAACATGAGTTGGTGTGTCAGGAACTAAGTTCTTCTCATCCATCACAGTGAGGTTGATTTGAGTTAGTGTTGCCTGAGGGGCGAGACGACTCGAGCAATAAGGTTTTCTCATTTCGTCTCGTAGATTCTCGAAAAGCTTTTCTCGTGTTGTCTCATTTTACAAATTTATGTACAAAATTTATGCCTTGATGGTTTCCAAATTCTATTTTTTTTCTTAACAGTATAGAAACTATAAATTGATAAACTGACTTTACGAATACAATGAAGAGAATTTATAAAAGTTTAATGATTCTAAAGTTATTACAAAATATTGTAATATTCCCTGAATACAGCTTAGCAATAACAACAACAAAGCAGAAGACGCACAGTTACAAAATATCTCATGTCGTAGTGGACACTCGTTATCACCAACCTGAGGATCAGAGGATGGGCTACAAAATGGCGCAACAACATTTTAGAAGCTATTAGTTTCGGCTCATCAACACTTCACTCTTAGCTTGACTGGAGCTCTGAGAGAACGAACCCAATCCAATCTCCTGGCACCACTGGGCCGTGAATTTCCAGTTTTCTCACCTGGCTGCAATTGGACTCTACTAAACACCTATCTCCTTCTCTAGGCTGCGACTGAGCCTCGAGAGACATCTACATCTGTCTTCTGGCTGCTGCTGCGCCACGAGGCTCTCACATACCTGTCCCTTGGTTGCGACTGGGCCCTGGGATATCTTTACTCACCAATACCAAAATAAGGGACTCCTTTCACTCTTCGGCCCACATATTTGTATCTAAAAACATTTTGAAATAAAACGGTGGTGAAAGGAGAAAAATCTCAAGTACCATAATTTTGCTCTACCTCTCGGAAGTTTACAATATACTCCAATAATAAACATAGTTTAAATGTTGTTATACCAGATTATTCGTGGATCTCTCCTGATATGGAAGGATACTGATAACTTCCAGATGAAAGTAAGAAATAATCAGGAAAAATTTTATACATGAATTTACAAAACGAGACTAGACGAGAAAAGCTCTTTTGAAAATTGACACGAGAGGACAAAAAATTCCTCCATGATTGATACAAGACGAGACTTCTCAAAATTTATGACACAAGATGGAAAAGTCTTATTTCTCTACTTGTCTCATCTAGTGGGCAACACTACTTATTTGATAGCCGATGTTTTGATTTGAGATTCTAACCTAACCGGAAAAGTGTGGTAAAGCACCGCTACGCAAGAACCTTTGAGTTCTGCTCTTAGCTAACTAGATCGAGTTTTTACTTTGTATTCCTATTTCTGCGAGATCCATCTTAATATTGTCCTCCAATCTGTGCCTAGCTCTTCCTAACAGTCTTTTTCTGATTGGGTTTCCAGTAAAAGTTTGAGTGTTCCTACTTCCTTCCATTCTGGCTACATGACCTGCCCATCTTACACGGGAAGGTCCCACAAGTTGTCTATCAAATTTGACTGTTACCTACCACATCTGATAGAGCATCATGAGAAATGAGAATGAGCAAAACTTAAGGTGCTATGGACCAGAAGGATAGGAGCTACGGTGCTTGAAATTTTGAATATCCAAAAAATAATATCATGGAATTATGTACGTTTAAAGTAAATATCTTGAAAACCATTAAAACAATCAAAACAAACGTTGCACAATATAATGGAAACAAAATGCCCTATTGGAAACCACAAACAGTGTTGCCATAGGTGAAGCAATGTTCCCAACTCAGCATAAAAACATTTTGTTTGAAATAGCATCTTATACAAGTGTGCCCAAATTTAAAATGCACGATTATCACTAAACATAACAGTGAAGTGTAGTGGTACAGTGTTGCACACTGTTGAAGCTACGTGTGCTGAAAGTGTATAATAGAAAAGTCTGATATGTGGCAAGAGATGGTAATATAGGAATGTAGTCTCATACTATGAATTTAGTTCAAATGCTAAACGCCAATAGTATAACATAGCAAAATGTCAGAAGTGTCACAAAATACTGATGCATTTGACAAACGAAATTGAGTGATACCATTTTTACGTCCTGTGTCAGCTCCGAAGCTATATAGGACGGGACCTATAGTGTAAAGTGGGATCTAAACTACTATAAAAGAAAAAGATAACAATTAAGTGTAAGGTGAAAAGTACAACAGAAACATGTCCAAGGCGAGATCGGAACCCGCGATCCCTAATATGTCGGTTGTCTAGCCTTCTAGACCACACGGCTATCCGGGCCGACTAAAAACGAAATGAGGTAGTGATAAAATAGTTATATTTCCAATCAGGCCCGTAGCCAGCTCGAAAGTGTAGGGGGACCGGTGAAAGTTAGTGGGGCCCGATCCAAAAATATTATATAGTTCATCCCATATAGTTATAGTTCATTTGCAAGCCTATTATGAAAGTTTTAGAGGGACCCAGTAAAAATTTAGGGGGCCCGGCCCCCCTAGACCCCTCCTGGATACGGGCCTGTTTTCAATGTAAATATGGTAATATTACAGTGTACAAACATAATCATATGGTATGTAGGAGAGGAAGTAAAGGAATATGTCACTTAACACGAAAGACATAAACCAAGAAAGTACTCTTCCAAATATTGATAAGATAATCTGCCGAATCAGTTTACAGAATTAGAAATAGAAAAAAACACGTGTTTCTTTCCTCCCTACTATCATTTTGTTTTCGCGAGTTGTCTGCTTATTCACTGGGACTACAGAAGTATAATGCAAAACCCTCAGTTTTTTCTAATGCATTCTTTTTTCTAACCATACTTTGCAACCATACAGCACAACAGGCATGATTATTGTTTTATGTACCTTAAGCTTTAAAGGTTAGTATCATATTTAATATTTAATTTTAAAATATTTAAAAGTATGGTTAATGCATACATTTGCCACCAAGCGCTTAAAAAAGTACAAATGTCGTTAGTCAATATAATGAGTTTTAATAGGCATGCTAACATTTCTCATTTTTACAATATCATAGCGTAAACTAATTTCATGGTTCTTAGTTACATCCATCTTGCCCTTCCCGCTGGTCTAGTAGTTAGTGCGTGCGCCCCCAAGTTCGGTTTCCAGCATTAAAATTTGAACGCGTTACTTTGGTTGGAATTCCACATTAAAATGTGGTTCCTAGTCTCGCATAGCCTCGGTGCTGAAAAGGGACGCTAAACTTCAATAAACAACTTGAGACGTTACACTGGAAGATTTCATTTAATTTCTTTTCAGTAAACAAAATATCTCATTCCCCATAACACACATCTTGCTTGGTTCTGAAATGATTTTTACATTTATAAAAATCCTATTACTTTATACAAAATTAACAGATCTGGTGTAATTTACAAACTTTCAATTATCGTCCTTCATTTCTTTAGAACAAAATAACTCTTTTTAAGTATTAACCATACCTTTCTAATCTTACATAAGCTCTACAATGATCACACAACTAAAAAAAAAAAAAAGTTTCTTTCCCGAATCTCAGATGAATGTCTTATGTGAGTATTTTTCTCGAAGGCAAAATCATTCTTTGTTATTCTAACGCAGTCAGATAGGACCACGAAAGAGTCAGAGCAGAGATATGTTTGGCAGCCTTCTAAGTTTACTGATTCTGGAAAATGTATTTCTCATAAACTATTATTATTATTATTATTATTATTATTATTATTATTATTATTATTATTATTATTATTATTATTATTATTATTATTATTATTATTATTATTATTATTATTATAAAGAACAAGATTTCTATGACGTTCTAGTATAAGGGGTTACTGACACGATTTCAAGCTATGTGAGTTTGTGGTTAACACTGTTATGTCCATGGGTCTTCTCGGGGTTTTTCCTTTCTTCTACATTTCTCACTCGATCAATTCTTTTGATAAATCATTCACTTACATTAACCATCCGTCCCTTTAGATCTGGACCTAGACATGGGGTTTGAACTACATGAAGTGCCACCGAGAATCAAACCTGAGTCATACGCGCCGAAGGTGTGTACGATAAGCATATAACCACGAGAGCTCTTGGAGAAATTATCAGAAACCTTACAATAACTGAACTTACCACTTCTAATGTTTTCTTAGCGTCAGACAAGGGCGCCGATTTCTCCGTAAATGGGGGGGTGGGGCATTCAGATGCAGAATATATATATATATGAGGATTTTAAGACAAATTGCATTCAAATTATGCCAAATATTTTATATTAATTAATACAAATAGGGGGCCCAAATAAGCTTTGGGGGGCCCGGCCCCCCAGGATCGGCGCCCGCCCTTATGTTCAGAAGGGTACAGTACAAACATGGAAATCTAGTATATGCTTCATGTAGAATAAATTCACTAACTTCATATTTGATTCGTAACTTTTCTTTCATGCTCAATAACAAGGAGAGAACGTAAGCCCTGACCCTAATTGGAGGCATAACGTCTGCTCGTCACTTTCGTGAATTAACCAGCTTGTGGGACGAAAGGAGAAAATATTACAAGCATATCTAAATTGACAAATGATTAATATGAGCTTTAAAATGTTGATGTGCGATTCTTACGACGTGTTCATGGTATTTATGATGTATCTGCTCATTTTATGAATCATCGACTTCTTGTCCGATGAAAATGCCATAAAGCACAATCTTTTATTCAACCGTTTAGCTGACATTAACATGAAAAGTGATGCGTTGAGTCTACCTTCTTCGAAGAAAAAAAAATTTTGATTCTCCGTAAACGGCTAGACAGCAAAATTAAACGTTTTCTGCATTTTAATATTTGTCTTCAGACTTCATAAATTGACGCTCTTACCATGGGATTAACGAGGTAATCGTGGACCTTCCACCACCCACCTATCAAAGCTCACGTAGTCCTCCACGACAATTAGTCTTGGCGGATTCGTGCCGAATAGCGCTGGAGCATGACAAAGAGGAGGGAATATCAGAGAAAAACCCTTCGGAAAGCCAAATCAAGCCAGCCTTTTCCCCCTCCCTGCTAGGTGGCTTCGATAGAAAGCATCCTTCCTCTCTTCGTCAATGCTGGGGAATTAATTAAAATGCTAGCAAAATTGTCTTGTTGGAAGAACGTGTTGGAATCTAGTAGCGGGTCACTGCGCTCCGATAGCAGTCAATTACGAAGTGGAGATCTGCGAGGAGGCCATAAATTTTCATGTTGGAGTGTCTTGAAGGCACTGAAAGTTTTCGCCAGGTCCTCATAGATCATTCTCAGCTGCCACTGTCCGCTGCAAAGCGCATCTAATTGCATTGTGGAAGTTGGTACGTAATATCAATGAAACAGTTGCTTTCTTCTTTATTATAGGGCCCCACGAAAACCAAGATCACATATTTCAAATCTCGAAAAGAATATTTCTGTCTTTTCTCCTTTTGTGTGTTCGAGTATTTATGTTTTATAGCCTCGGCAACCGGTGTGAGTCATTCTCTTTCTCAAAGACAGCATTCATTCGCGCCAGTTGCAGCCACTTATCAGTTCGTGACGGCAATGCTTAGATCTGGACGTTTTAAATCATATGATACGATGCCGTTTATTAAGGTAACAGTTAACGATCTTGTAGGCAGTAACAACTTCTGAATTTCTTCGAGTTTAAAGCATACAGTTTACCACCAAGACTTGCTCTAAAATTATCCAGTCTCCTTTCATATTTTAAGTACATTTTGCTATCACTTAATACAACAGATATACTTAAATAAATCACATAAGTATTACGGTATCGTCTCATATAGGCCTAACTGTATTTTAAGAATTTTTTTTTTTTTTTTTTTTGTACATTTGAAGTTAAATATTTCGGTTTTGCGTCCACGATTATGCCATTTAGGCTAAACGAGACGATGATTAAAGCAAATAACTGATGATGGAATGATCAAGTGGGAGGAGAACTCCAAGGAAACCCACACACACGATGTTGTCCACCACAAACTTACTTGGATGGGGATCGAACCAGGGACCCCACGCACTAGAGTAAGCGCTCTATCACTAAGCCACCGTGCCTTCCTTATTGTAGATCTACATTTCTTACAGTTCACAATCTTAATTTACAATCTTTACAAACTTTACTCTCTGTGGACATTTCTCTTGATTTTTTTTTCTAAAATTGCAGATCTTGGTTGTGCGTCTGCCTCAAAATTATTCAAATTCACTTTCAACGGTGAATCGAAGGTTACGAACCTTTCATGCAGAAAATACTATTGAAGGAAAAAGATAATATAAATGTACTTGTAAAAGAAATAGAAATCGTCAAGGAAAGAAAGATTGACAGAAAGAGAGATACAGAATTTTTTTATTGACTATTTCGTCTGCTCGTGAAATTGGATAGTGGTGAGAAATGGTGTTTAGAATATGCAGAATGTTGTGTAAATTAATACTGAATCAGCTTAAGATTTATATTGTATTTATATTCGATAGAATGATAATCGATAGTGAGCTACAAGGTTAAGGAAAAATTGATCTATATAAATTATATAAAAGCACAATCACAACACGTTTTTTATGAGAGTAACAGTTAATATAATAAGATACTTCAAGTAGGGTGGATGGAAATATATCAAATTACAGTAGAGCGTCGATTATCCGAACGTCGGTCAACCGAACGACCGCTTAACCGAACCAAAATAAAGGATTTTTTTAAACGTTAATTTTGTGTACTGTGTGTATTGTTCATGCAAAATGCGTATGTAATATGTACATATTTTTGTTTAATAAACTGCACCACATACTATATATTTCTACTGAAGTTGCCTTTGTACGTTACTTTATAATACTTAAAGAGATGTCTGTTTTTATGAATAAATTTACTGTACAGTACTTCTTTTTGGCAAATAAACATGTACAGTTCGATTATCCGAACAAACCAGTTTTCCGAACACCCATGTCCCCCAATTACTTCGGATAATCGACGCTCTACTGTATATGTACCTTGGTGTTTTTCTGTGATTTCATTGAGTTTTTCCATTTGATTAATGTTTTGTATTTACTTTCCTCTTATACGCGTGATATTTCTGTTTGTTTTAGTTTGTTTAAATAAACTTTGAACGAAACTATCATACATGAAATTACAATTAATAATGTTACTTTAAGAAGTAAGATGAGTCATAACATATAGACACACTTTATATGTTCATATGATATAGTTTACGTTATATAAATAATCTTGAGATCAAGATTATTACACCAATTGTACGTGAAAATTTTTGAATGAACATAAATTTTACATTTGTCCAAGTTAAATGAAATATATTAAACTGAGTCAATATACCTTGGACTTCCCGTGATTACAAACCAAAGATATTAGGGAATATAATTTCTCTAAATCTAAAACACTTTTGAATAAAATAATATCTTTTAAAACTACAATTTATATATAATCTTGTATACTTTTAATGCAAACAAAATTCCTGTAACTTATTTCTTTTTAGTCATTGCGTTTGTTACTGACCTTCACTTGAAGATCTTCGGATTAAATTAGTGGAATACTCTTGATCTCAAAATTACTCATACAACATCCATTGTGTATATCACACGAAGAGATGAAGTATTAGGTACGAGTCTTACGATTCATCTTACTTTGTAAAACGATTTTTATTGTTTTTTGGTCCCGTGTAGCATGAATAGTTCGAATCAAAGTTTATTAAAGTAAAATTAAGGCAAACAAACCAGAAACATGGAAATATCACTGTGCATAAGTAAGATACGTAAACATAATACGTTAATCAAATCAGATATTATATTGATATTGTAGGTGTCGTATTAAATGATATATAAGGGGTACGGTAACTCAGTGATAGAGCACTTACCTCTAATGCGTGGGGTCCCTGGTTCAATCCTCGATCAAGTAAGTTTGTGATATGGTGGACAACATCGTGTTCATGAGTTTTCTCCGGATAGTCCCGTTTTCTCCAACATTCTCATTTCATTTAATTATTCCATCATCGTTCACTTGCCTTAATCATTCGTCTCTCTTAGCCTAACAGGCATAATCGTTAGCCTAACAGGCATAAACTGAAAGATTTCATTTTATTTTTAAATGATAAACACAAACAAAATACATTAAGATATGTATTTTGACCTTTTTCTAACCATCCCAATTGAAATCCTCTCTTTTATTGACCGTTAGTCGTATAAAGAAATCCTTGTCATGGCGTCTTTATATAAAACCCTGTTATATATATATATATATATATATATATATATATATATATATATATATATATATATATATATATATATATATATATATATATATATATATAAAATGGGAAACATTTTAGTATGTCACGCTAATTTCTAATAATAAACATCACGTTAACAGATGTTACTGCCTGTACCATTGTTTGCCTGTCTGACACTAATATAGATGTCGCTAGTGTGCAATCATTTTATCGATTTAGTTGCAATTTAAAAGCAGTATTCTTTCAATTTAATTCCTTAATACGTACATTTAGATTCAAGCGTTAATATTTGTGTAACCGTATATTGGTTATTAGTCAAACTAATAATAATAATAATAATAATAATAATAATAATAATAATAATAATAATAATAATAATAATAAATGTAAACAATTAGAGATTTTACTTAGGCACGCTTTTAACTTTTGGCGTAAAGCATGGCAAATGCTCTGGTGCAATAATAATTAGTTTATATAAAGTTAGTAATGTTTCTCCATATTCCACTTTCTCCTATCTTTCTATCTCTCTATCGATTATCATTGTATCCCATTCTCTCACCATTAATCCCAAGCTGTTTCAATATTATTATTATTATTATTATTATTATTATTATTACCACAGTCTGTGTGTTCTCCGACTACTAGTTTCCACGTTATCCAATTTCAGGAGAAGACGGAAAAGTCGGTGTAAAGTTCTGTATGTGTATATGTGTGCGTGTGTGTGTGTGTGTGTGTCTTTTTGTTAATCTTTCTTTCCTTGAAAAATTTCTAATCTTGCTCTTTCTGTACAGTGATATTCTGCTCTTTCTTCAATAGTTACATGTAACATGTTTTTGTACTCCACTTTTGAGTCACGGCACTTAAAAAGCCTGTTTGAAATACTTACTTATTTTTAATTGTATTTATTATGAAAAGGAGAATGTACCACCATTATTCTCTAATAAATACTGAACAAAGGTGAAAGATTATCCTCATTCGTCATTTCTTTCCTTGAAATTGACTGACATATAGTTTTTTTTATGTAGTACAAAACAAACACAGGATGCGGGATGAGAAAAAAGTGGCACCGGAAAATAGAATTAAGATTTTTTTTTTCCCCTCATAGGGTTACACAAAGAAAAACGAAATTTACCAAGCTTGCAAAATGGTGAAAGGATGTTGAATTAAAAAAAAAAAAAAAAAGTATTAGCAATAAGACAGTACGTGTATAATAAGTAACTTAATATACTGTGATTTCTTATGCAATTCTCCTGAAGGACAGAATAATAACTTTTTTCTCTCACTCTCACGTTTAGTGCCGTAGGTAATGCACTAATTCAGAAAGAAATGCGAATGTGGTGTGGAAAATGACATGTAATAAATTTTACAATTAACTAGCAAAAACGCTCTCCCTTCTTTCCCGTATTACTGCGAGCAGTGTTTTGTCGAGCAGTCTTCTTTTTGCATCTTTCTGATAGAATTAATCTGAATTCGAGGTTTCACAGGAAATTTGAACGCCTCGTATTAGTATCTTAGCGAACTACCCACCACCATCATTTTTTCTTTCATTCTATGAAGGCACAAAGGGTGGGTCCTGGTGGTCCGAATCTCCCCGAAATCCCGACTTTTCAGTACATTTAGTATAATCTTACGGTGATTTTTATAAACGTTAATATAATTTTTCCCCATATTGAATTTGTATCTGTCCCAAAAGCTTTGGACCCCTCCCGAAATAAATTTCTGCCTACGTGCCCGGTTCTAGGTCAAACATCTAAGAATGCTGAAATGTATGTTTTATTGTTTTAGAGAAACGAAAAACTATACTAATAGACATTAAATTACTTTTAAAAGCCCCCAACTTGAATAATGCCATTAAATTATCGATATCCCAGCATCCCAACTTACATTTCGTTGTTTGGAGTACCGGAGCATTGTAAAACGTAAATATTTAGATAGAGTACATACTGGTTCATGTGTAATTTCTTGAACCGCTTTTACGGTACGCTCCTATTTTTCAAGTCAGGGCGTGATGTTTCGCATTCTCGGCAAGATAAACATAACTCTGAGAGGAAACGTTTTTAGACTCATATTTCATTCTTTCATTTGATATAAAGAATCATCTCGGGAAATCTGCTCGTCGAATTTCTAAACATACTGTAGAAAAGTAAGTTACTTTTTTGTGTGGCAAGAGTAGTGTATCTTGCCAATCCCTGAAGTTCGGAAAACTAAAAGTAGACACATAAACTTTCCATTAAGCATTCATGAACTTGTGTTTTGATATTTTAGAAAATTCTGCACTCAAGTAGGGAAAAGGAGCAATTTATATCATATTAAATTTTCCCTCTATTTATTCTTCAGGAAATACCCAATATAAGGATTCGCTGAAGTGGAAGGTGTAAAATTCGGTACATAAGCACTTTATTCAAAATAAGGGAACACATATTGCAGCATTTTTGAAAATTTCACTTCGAGGTGGGACAAGGTGGTATTTTCTATAATATTCAAATTTCCGGTTTTACCTAGGTGTATTCATTAAACCTTTTTCTAACTGTGCAAAGAACGGGTACTCCTGTTAATGCTTAAACATAAGATAAATGTTTATTATAAATAATTGTGGATGAGATTAATGTAGAGTGGCTGTTATGAAGAAAAATGGTTAATTCCAACTCCTGCCCCTAAAATTTAAAGATACAATATTAGATACCCTAAAACACAGAGTAATTGAACAATAGTCTCTAATTTATATTATAGAGCTCATTTGTGACTAAGCGGTTAGCTTACGCGCCTTTGACGTGGGATACTCGGGTTTGATTCCCGGCAAGAGCCCGGATTCCACGTTAATCAGTAGGTCCACGTCTCATATAGCCTCACTGCTGAAAAGGACGCTAAACCCAAACTCAACTCTTAATTTATATCCTAATAATTTCAGAGCTCTAAGAAGAGAAATCATAGAAACACTGGTGTATCTTATGAAAATCTAAAAGTTAAACTTTAATCCAGGTAACTTGACTGATCTCGCCTCTAGGCGAGTGTACATCAGGAGAACCTGACAAATCATTGATAGACATTCTTGTTTTCGGTACGTAAACGTGTAAATCCTTTGAAATATCGAATTCGAGTTTATTTTCACGATCAACATAATTTCTTCTATTCTTTGGTCGCTCGAAAGTAAAAAGTGGTGCGGAAATGATTAAAAATTTCCCAGAACAATCTCTTGTGGCAAGACACAGCTGCATTGCATCTTTATATTCTCTGCTGCACTCTTCCAGCAAAGAAGACGATTTTGCATAAGAGAAACAATAAATTACGAGAAGATGGTCAGGTTCTGCATTAGAAATAGAATTCATATTAATAATAATAATAACACTAAAAATAATAAGAAAGAGAGCAAACTTGAATGTATACATTGTTCATGTTTTCATTATAAGAATGGGCTTCTTTAAGAAAGAAAAAAAAAGAAAATAGAAAAAGCAATACAAACAGAAGCCTAAGCCATTAATATTCATTGCAGTCAAGTGACGAAATTCAACTTGGCTGAGTGAAAGTTTCACAGCTCGTAAAAGCATGATCCTAATAACCGTTGAGGATTAGTTATGTATGTGTATATATATAGATTTTTTCTTGTTTATTTTCGGTTCTCCTTCAAACCAAAAGGCTGTGAGGCAAGTATCACAAAAGGGAATCAGTATCAGCTCGTTAGGGAAACTTTAGCAAATGTCTGAAACGTGTGCTAATCAACCTAATAGTAATATTTACCTCCTCCGCTCCCTCTCAATTTTTCTCGCTATTTCAATGTTCATTGATTATATCTTTCACACGCCGGCTCATTTGCTTCGTTACTGTATGTACGTACATGTTGCGGCATATTCGTTTCAACTCTTTCTTTCTCTGTCTTCCTATCTCTCACTCGTTTGACGGAAATTCGTAGAAGGCTTGTTGCTGCATTTGTTTATTCACTATGTTAGATTTCTTTCTTTCTTTCTTTCTTTCTTGCTTGCTTTTCTTTCTATATTCCTTCATAGAATTTTTCATACGACTAACACTCACTTGTGTAAAACCATTCTGTAAATCGTAAATAATCCTCCTCAAATACAGAATGGGAAAAAGTGGGAAGAAAAAAAAAACTATTGACTCTTTCAAAAATGCAAATTTATCAATATGTAGCCACTTCCTGTGGTTTTAAGATTGTAAACAAAATAAGGATGGAAAAAAGAAAAGAAAGAAAGCCAAAAAATTAAACTTCTTATTTGCAAACTTGTTTAAACATTCCCCCAACCACTAAGTATGTGCGTAACCAGACATAAAAAGTTAGTTCGAGTTGGCTGTTGTGCAGACAGAATTACACACAAGGTATAGCTATATTCATGCAACTCAATTGGAATAATATTAATTTTATAGTTCTCAAGACTTTTTTTTTTGGCTATTTTACTCTCTTTGCAAAGAAATTATTATGCAATCAAACACAAAATGATTATAAGTACAAATGAGGAAAGAGCTTCAAATTTTAATATTTTTCGCATTTTCTCGAAAATTGTGTTTATTTATTTATTTATTTATTATTGTTTTACCAATTTCTAATTTTAGCTTGTAATTAGCAAAACTTTGTTATTATTTTTTTTACCTTACATGTTTTATCCTTAAATTCATTATATATTGGGCTACTATTTTGAAAACTATTGACATACATACATTAAAGATACAAAATAGATACTGCATTGATCTCGATTTTTGCATAGTTGTAAGCGTATGTACAGTATATCTATTAGTCGGTTGTAAAAAGCATTTTTGAATGCTATAACATAACAGATATAAACATTTTAAGTGGATATTGGGGATTTCTTGCAATTTGTTAAAAGTGACCAGTGGTTTCGTAATAACTATTTTGTTCTTCATTTAAATTTTTCCTTTTCAAAAAAACAATCACAAGGACCAGTGTCGGATGCAGAGTTTCATCAAGGGCTGTGTTCAATCACTCAAGCTCATAACCTTGCATAACAAGCTGACTTTTGTATGCAGCATATACTATCTTAATATATTAAACATTTATTTCTCCTAATATCTTGCTCAAAAGGGGTTTAACTTCGACATCCCCTTGAATACGCCACTAACGAAAACAGAGTCAATGGTGTATCTACAGAATTGGAATGGCCACATTTCTACCAGGAACTGGGTACGACCATCCCTAAAAGCATTTGGCAGAAGGTGAATTTTTTGTCAGAAAAGTTTTAAATTATTTAGATGTACATGTTTGTGAATAGGTACATGTTTGTGTATAAAAATATTCGTTGGATACACAAATACTAAAGTGCAGTGTGAAAACAAAAAAAGGGTTAGTTTTTTTTCTGTAGCTGTAATTTTGCCTTTCCATTGCAATGTATTTAGAATTTGTAGGAAATTGAAATTGTCCGTAGATACATTATTGTAGTAATTTTTCATCGGAAATACTTAAATACATACAGGAAAAGTAAAAGTTACTTGATAGTGAAAGCTGGAATGAGTCCGAGCTATTTATGTTCAGTAGTGATTTTGTATTACACCATTTGTTTCAGAACTCGTTTCCGGAAAATAAAATCAATTGTAGCTTACACACAAAAAAATTCCTGTTCGATTACGTTCACACGTTCCTCTTTACGAGACGACATCGTACATAAATTCAGAACTGGTTCCAGACCTGGATTCGAAAACCTGGTTCCAGAATCGGATCTTGGGAACCGGTTCCTAATCTGAATCCGAAAACCCGGTTCCGGAACCGAATCTTCTAGAACCGGATCAGTTCAGAGCCTAAAACCGGTTCCACCAGGAACCCGTTCCGGCCATCCCTATTACAGAACTCATTTGATCTTGACGAAACTTGGCAGGGAGGTAGATCTTGATTTGTTTCGTGTGTACGTGCCAGGGTTTGAAAAAACCCGGGTATTTTTGAAAAAGCCCAACCCACCTGGGCCCATGTGGGTTTTTTCGGGTATTTTCGGGTTTAATTGGGTTTTATCGGGTTTAATTGTTTTTTTTTCGAAATATTTCAATGTCTTTGGGGTAAAAATGTTAAAATATGATTTACATTTTAAGATTGTCATTGTCACAACTTGCAACATTTTTCTATTCTCTGCTGTTTTGAAAAAATGGCCGCCATTTTGAAATTTTTTATTGGATAGCCGAAAAAATCTATACAGCAAATTTAGGATGTCTCGTGCTTCTACCCTCAAAATTTGAACTTAAAAAGTCCGAAAATTGTACCCTGTAGCATGCATACACGCTATTTTGAATAATGGCCGCTATTTTGTAATTTTATGCCGCCAAAATATATACAGCTAATTTAGTCTCTCGTTCTTTTACTCTGAAAATTTCAACTTGAAAGACCGAAAACTGCCCTTTTAGCGTGGATATCCACTATATTTTTTTAAAGAGCCATTTTGTAATTTTACGTTCGTATGCCGCCAAAATCTATGCAGAAAATTTAGTGTGTCTCCAGTTTGTATCCTGAAAATTTAAAAGAGAGAAAGTTAAACACTGTGTAGTACAGGCAGACAAACGAACAAATGTAGATCATCCCAGGAACCTGAGTGACGTTCGGCAAATATGAATACCAAATAGCTATATTATTTTGAAACAAAGACATAATTCATCAAAATGTCTTATATGCAATAAATATTTTTCAACGTAAAATAAATGGTTTTATTGTTGAAGTTCACTTTCGATGCTTTGTGCGTTCAATTACGGGAATTTCCCGCGCACTTGTTGCAAGACGGTTCTTTTCTAGTGTTTGCTAACTATGGAAAGTAAAAAAACCGCACCCCCGCAAAATTCCCTATGATATAGGTCTAAGTGTAACGTATCTCTGTTCGGATCCCCTCCCCATGGGAAGGAAAATACTATGGTGAACAAAAGTGCATTAGCACCTGTATTCTGCATATCCTTAGTACATTCAATAATAAGCTTAATGCTATAAATTAGGAATGGCCAAAATTTTCCGGATTCCGGAAATTTCACTTTCCGGATTTCGGAAAATTCCAGAATTCAGAAATTTTTCCGAATTCCAGAATTGGCCATCCTTACTATAAAATGAGAAACTGAAATCGGCATTGATCTTTTTTTTTTTTTTTGTATTTATCACCACTTCTTTAAAATTATCGAAACAAATGAATAAATTAATCTTTACGTGACAATTTTGGATTTGGAAAATGAAATTTATTCTTTAAACTTACATATCAACTACAGGAAATTGCTTTAAGAAGTCCTTTCTTTTTTACCCTCAATACATGTATAAAGTTCCTTACAAATAAATCTCAAATTTTCCGTGATACAGTCCCTGTCATCTCTTCAAAATTATGTAAGCAGATGAACAAAATATATTAAACGTTCATAGATAAAGGTGAGTTTTGGATTTGCAGAATGAAAGTTACTTTTTAAATCTATACTTTGAACTAGATCCACGTTTGAAAAAACCGGTCATAAATGGGCTGGTACGAAGTTTGCACCGGTCACCGGCTTTAATCAAGATAAGAGCAATATTTCCGGCCAGGTCGGTGAAAAACCAACCCTATTCTTTTCCGAAAATTAATTTAAAACAATTAACAAAGATAGGCCTATAATTCATAATTTATAAAGTAAATGTTTCAAAATGTAATAAACGAAATTAAATATCTTCCAGCGTAAAATAAATAGCTTTATTGTTGAAATATTCACTTCCGATGCTTTGCGCATTCCATTGCGGGAATTTCCCGAACACTTCTTTCACGACAGGTTTTCCCTGAAAATGAAGCTTGCTTTACTGTACATCGAAACTTCAATTAATACTGAAGTTTGAATTCAGCACTTGAAATAGTAACAGTTACGTAGTCTTGGGAGCTCCGTGCATTAAGTTTCTTAATTTTGACAAGAAATCTATGCTATTGCTGGTGTTGATTCTACAGAATGCTTATTTGAAGGGTAGCAACAAATGACTGTTGTTGGAAAACCAAATTTTACTGCATACTTTTGTTACCACCAAAGGTAAGGAATAATACTAATAGTTTTACTAATGTATTTACATATTCACTGTTAGTACCGGCACCTATGACCTTAAACCCGTCAACGTATGAGGGATAACGTCTCTTGGCGGCGTCGAGTCAGCAAGCACACTATTCACGGAAAGTATGTTTCTAAAATATAGAATTGCTTATTTTACTTCAAATAGGCTATAAGCATAATCCACACATTAATTTGTTCTATAATTATCTCAAGCTAAGGGGAGTTTTTTTTATTTAATCATTCATCCAGATTATTCAGAACTTTATAAAGGTCTTATGTTGAATGTTGTTGTCTACCTTAAAATGAGAGCATCGAATTCGCCCAAAGAAAGTTCAAAATCTGATAAAAAAATAACTTTCAATGTGATCACCTTAGTTGTACCAATAATATACTAACAAAAAGCTCAAAAACCCAGGTGGGTTTTAAAGCGGGTTTTTTCAGGTGGGTCCAACCCGAAAAAACCCGCTGGGTTTTTTCGGGCTGGGCCCACTTGGGCAAACCCTGGTACGTGCAGTATTTTCTGCTGCAGACACTTGACTCCAGAGTTATTAGCCATTAAGTTGGGGTTTGCACTTAGTGAAACATTTGCAAAATAATAAAAAAAATATATATTATTTAGGATAAGAATTACGGAGAGAAAAGATCAAGAATAAACCTGTTAATTTGAGGACAAACTTTAATTAAATGCAGTGAATACTTGTATATATAGGACTGGATCCAGGATTTTCTGCAGAGATGCACCAATAACTACCATTACATTTGAAGATTTTTTTTTATGTCTTTAGGCATTTGTGGTATGAAAGATGAATACTGTATTGTTTTGCTTCGTGAATGTTTTTCCTCCACCTCCAACCTTCAGAAAATCGACTTCAGGGCCGTAACTTGTAGTGGGGGCAACTTCTCCCCAGGAAAGCTCCTACCGTTAGAGAGGGACCCATTTTAAAAGAAAATTTTCTTACTGCATATACGATACGAACATGAAATTATAAATGAAGCATCAAACATGTTCACTACATTACATAAACCAAACAGTACAAAAAAGCTAAATAAAACAAAAATGAGTCGTGGGCCCATTTCAGTAAAAAATGTCTACTATTAAGGGAAGTAGAAATAATATTTATTCGTATGGCTTTGAGATTTGTCAATATTGTCCCCTTAATTAATTTATCATGTATGGAACGGGCCCAAGGGTGTAACTAACGGCCCCGCAGACCTTGCCATGCGGAAGGATCCATAGGCTCCGGGGGAACTATAAAGAGTAAGAGAAAGATGGAAAGAGGGGGCCCAAGATTTAGAAAAACAACTTTTTCTAGGGGGCCCAAATACGCGAATTAATGTCCCCCCCCCCCAAGAAAAAATCTAAGTTACGGCACTGATCGACTTAAACTATTGCTTTGCTTTTACAAAACTCCGCTTTCTTTTGAGCACCAAACAGAAACATGACGACAGAAAGTTTCGAAAAGTTTCGCTATTTTCACTGCTAGCTTCTCACTTTAGATATATACAACGAAGGGAGGGGTGCATTTGCACCGGTGCATCACCCTAAAGGCGGCTCTGTATATATATTGTTAAAATCAAGACAAATTTCTTTGCCCAATCGGGAAACAAGATCGTTCAAGATAATCTAATTGTTAAATTATCCAAATATAGTCATAAAAAAGAGAAAATAATAAGCTTCACACATTGTAGTAAAGAGATATTTTGAGGGACTTTCATTTTTTTAATTTCCTAAAGTCTAGTGTTTCCTTCCGCCAATTTATATACAAAATTTCTTCTTATTTTTTTAAAAATCAAACGACTTCTTAACAAATTTCTTTAATTGTTCTTACATGTCTACAAAATATTATTTTTAACATATTACAAACATGGAAAAAAGAAAAGTAAATAGCACTAACCTGTTTTTAATTTACCTGTGAATGAATTCATGGATTCATGTAGCGATTTTTGATAGCTGCTGTTTTGAACCGGATCAATTGTATTGGCGAATAATGGAAATGTTTTTTCTTTTTTAAATTTTATTTTGTTTTAATTTTTGCATGTACATCAACCTTCCAACAGGGTAATTAAGAAGTTAAATTGACGTCTTGAACTTAATATTTGAGTTCGATGACCCATACCGATGAGAAGCAAATAACATCTACATCACAGTGGAAAACAATACGTGCTAATAATAGCAATTTAAAGGTGTGAATAGCGATGTTCTTGGGCGAATATATTAGTCTTATGTTTTATGCTGCGTGTGTATATGTATGTTAAAAGAGAGAGAAAAAAACTGAATGTATAACAACGAGGCGGCACATAACTGAATCATCTCTCTTATTCTCTGTTGTTTCACGTTCTTCTATCTTTTCTTTCTCCTTTTATTTATTCTTTCTTTCTTACTTGCAATCTCCTTATAGTAACTATTTGAAGAGAAACAAAGGAGGCGTGCATTGACAGTCCGAAGTTTGAGTAATGAGCATGTCCTGTGCTATTGTCCTGAATGCAAATAGTGCAAGTTTATCGGTGTTTGCAAGAACATGTATAGTAGTATGCTCTCAATCTTACCATTATCCTCTGAGGTCTTCTTTCTTATGTTCGATCTGTGTGACCCTTTTAATCTTTGGTGCACGTGGATTTCCAATGATTCCATCGGGGGTGCGCTGTCGGCGGTCCAAAAAACATCTCTATATACTACAACATGAGAAGTAAAAAAAAAAAAAATCCTCTTTTACAAGCCAATCTGCAAGAAACTCTTAATGGAAATTCAAGGAAATATACACAAGAAACAAAATAAGAAGAAAGGATTACAGAAATCATTCTTCTTCTTCTTCTTCTTCTTTTTCTTCTTCTTCTTCTTCTACAACCATTTAACTACTTGCTCCTTTTTGTTTCTTTAGTTTAGGAAACAAGATGATGAAACGATAAAAATATTGTTTTTTTTTTTTTATTTATTTTATTACAACCATTTTTCCACTCCGGCAATTGCCACTTCTTCAAATTGTTTTTGGTGTTGGCTGAAACAGCAGATGTAAGAAAGTCTCAGCAAAAATACTTACGTATCTTATTATTAAACAACCCAATCTACGGTTGCTAAACCTTCTTTCCTTGTTAACATCCTTAAAGAAAGAAACATTTTGTTCAGAGAGTTAATGACGAAAAATTATATCTTGTTTTTGTGGTTTGTCTCTCGTAGGTATATCTCTTCAAGGCATCTTTTCTACTAAAGAACAAAACAACAATAACGCAACAATAATAATAATAGTAGCAAAATAAAAGGTTTCCAAGTTGTTGTATGAAAGTAATAATTCACGGGTATTGTTGTTACCTTAAAAAACAAAAATAAAAGAGTTTGTCCTATATTTTGTGAACCTATAACCAATTACTATACTTCGCAAACAACATGAGTAAAAATATGGATATACAAATGAACGTTACCATGTACCTGTGCGTGCAAAACCAGAAGAAAAAGACCATAATGTTCCAGCTTCTGCCACGAGCGTACCCAGTTCTCACGGCCATCAAATAGCTATAAATTAGTTACATTCAAGTTTAGAATATGGTAATCAGCCAACAGTTTTTTTTTCTATAATTTTACTTCTTCCCGTAATACATTATTTTTTAAAAGCAAAAATCTTTGGGTGCGCTTTATTAATATTATCAACAGGGTTAGTTATTGGCGTCAAGTTTTCATCCTTTAGCATGAGTAGGTCAAAGACTAGCTTTAACAAAAAGCACTTAGCGTTGCATAATGATAAGTAAAGGAGCTTAAGGTATAACTTGGCATAATTTATCGTTCTTTATGCGTATAGAAATAGTACGGTCGTGGGTAGACTTGTTTTATCTGATAAGCTTCCTACACGTACTTAGTAAATCATAACAATTATTGGCAGTTATATTAAAAAGCAATTACATACATAATAAATGCTGTTTTCTTACTTTTGTGAAAATAACTAATTTCCTAAAAGTCTATCTTAAAACTGCAGTGGATCTTGCTGTGCGAAAAATTCGGTTTATGAACAAGTTTTGTGTACACTTTTTCCTTCGAACAATATTCAGGGATACAAATACGCACACGCAACCAATGATGATTTTTTGGGGGGAGGGGAAGAATGTATATATATATATACAGGGTGTTTCAGATAAAACGTCCAGTGCTTATAAATCCAAAACGGCTGAGAATAAAAAGATAAAACAAAAACTGAGATAGGGAAATGCCATAGGACACATCACATGGTGTTGTTGTGGTGACCCCCAGGGCCCTCCTTCAAGGGGGCCCAGGGGCCAACTTTAAATTTTCAAATAGGAACATGTATTGAATCATGCCTCATTCAATAGTCCTTGAAAAATGAAATAACTTTTGTAGGAAACAATTTTCGATTTGGGCCACCGTTTTCAAAATGGCCGTAAAAAGTGGGTCCTGTATCAGATAAAAGGTCCAGTGCTTATAAATCCGAAACGGCTGAGATTAACAACATGAAACAAAAACTGAGATAGGAAAATGTCATAAGGCACATCACATGGTGTTGTTGTAGTGACCCCCGGGGCTCTCCTTCAAGGGGGCCAAGGGGCCAACTTCAAATTTTCAAATGGGAACATGTATTGAAACATACCTCATTCAATAGTCCTTGAAAAACGAAACAACTTTTGTAGGAAACAATTTTCGATTTGGGCCACCGTTTTCAAGATGGCCGCAAAAAGTTCCGTATCAGTTTGAGGTTGGCACTTGGGCCCCCTTCACGAAGTTCCCTGAGGTTCGCCATAACAACACCACTTGATATGCTTTATCATTGTTCCATATCTCAGTTTTTGTTTCATCTCTCTATTCTCAGCCGTTTCTGATTTAGGCCTATAAGCACTGGACGTTTTATTTGATACAGGGCCCACTTTTTACGGCCATTTTGAAAATAGTAGCCCAAATCGAAAATTATTTCCTACAAAAGTTCTTTCATTTTTCAAGGACTATTGAATGAGGTATGATTCAATACATGTTTCGATTTGAAAATTTGAAGTTGGCCCCTGGGCCCCCTTGAAGGAGTGCCCTGGAGGTCACCACAGCAACAACGTGTGATGTGCCCTATGACATTTTCCTATCTCAGTTTTCGTTTCATCTTGTTAATCTCAGCCGTTTCTGATCTGTAAGCACTGGACCTTTTATCTGATACAGGACCCACTTTTTGCGGCCATTTTGAAAACGGTGGCCCAAATCGGAAATTGTTTCCTACAAAAGTTGTTTCATTTTTCAAGGACTATTGAATGAGGCATGACTCAATATATGTTCCCGTTTGAAAATTTAAAGTTGGCCCCTGGGCCCCTTGAAGGAGGGCCCTGGGGGTCACCACAACAACACCATGTGATGTGTCCTATGGCATTTCCCTATCTGAGTTTTTGTTCCATCTTTTTATTCTCAGCCGTTTCGGATTTATAAGCACTGGACGTTTTATCTGAAACACCCTGTATTTATATATATAGACAACCGAACATAAAGTTATATACATATATGTTTCAAAATGGCACTGTGTCAGATTCTTCTTTTTTTTCCTTCTCCTCCTAAGCCTTTTTCCCAGTTAGCTGGGGTCGGCTTTTCGGATCGCTGTCCACCTCTCCATCTGGTTCTATCTTGTGTTATATCCGTTGTGACACCACACTGCACCATACCATTCTTAACACAATCTTTCCACTTCTTCTTTGGCCAGCCTCGGGCTCGTTTCCCACCCATTTCTATAGCAGCTACTCGGTGAGCTACGTATTTCAAAAGTCTTCTCCTTACATGCCCAAACCATCGCAGTCTACTTTCTTGCAGTTTTTCTACTATTGGTCTCACCTTTACTGTTCTCCGGATCACTCCCTTCTTAAATTTTGTCCTTCCGCGTCACTCCACACATCCAAAGCAGCATCTTCATCTCCTGAACATGCAATTTGTGTTCTTCTTTCTTCTTCGTCATCCAATATAATAAGACAGATCGCACTACTTAATTGTTTAGTAAACTTTTCCTTTAATTCTTATTGGTACCCTACGTTTCCCAACACTCCTGCCCTTGCTCTTCATTTCATCCAACCGCTACTAATTCTGCTATTTACATCTTCTTCTATTCCTGCATTTTCCTGCAGAATTGATCCCAAGTCCTTTAATTTCGTCGTCATTGCCACCTCTTTCTTGTCCTGTTGTATTCTTAAATTCTCGATTACATTTTTCTTGAAAGGACAAATTAAATGTTCTGCCTTAGTTCTACTAATTTTAAGCTTTTTATTGTGTCGGATTATTACATATTTCATATCTACATGTTAAACGACAAATTATAATACGTCATTTATTATCTATTGTTACAAACTAAGAACGCTAGAATATCACCAACATACGGTACGTAAACATCAAAATTTTGGAAGCATCTATAATAGTTATAATGCAAGTGAGACGTGTTTCTCAATGCACATCGAAAGTACTTTAGTATGGAATACTAACAGTAAGACGAACATGACGTCTTACTTAAAAAGTAGGGACAAAATTACACTGCATTGAAAATTTTACTTTCTTCAGTTCTTTTTCGAAAAAATAGAAATATTAAAAAAAAAAATATTACATCCAATTTCAAAGGTGGTTTCCAATGAACGTAAATATCATAATACCTTGACAAATAACTGAACCCGTTCCAAAGTTATGAAAAAATGTATAGAGATTGCTATACTGTTTAAAATGACGTAGTGACATGAAATTGTTTTTAAAGCATGTATGTGTTGTCTACTTCTCTAACACTAAAGCAAATAGTTTTTGCTAGTTGTAATTACAACAAATTCTCTCAATTAGATAATTTTAAGCAGTGTATAATACTGTATATTTACAGGGTAGAGCAATTATCTCGAATCGACTGGTAAATTTTAAATTAACTGACAAAAGTCAATGAAATTTTATAACATGCAAATATCGACAAACGGACACAGTTTGACATGTTCTGCAATACCACTGATAGTGTTGCCAACACAACATAAGTTGTATCTTTTAAATGGCATTACATCAGGTGGATTTATAGTACGTATAATGAAACCTGCCTTCAAAGTACCCTTTATTAAAAGGAAACATTTCACGGACCCATTAATGTAGAGGCGAAAAACTTGTTAAATTCCCTTCATGAAGCGGGTACTGTATTAAACAGACAACGGAAATGAAAATAAGCCGTTTAACTGAAAGTTTCAAGTTACAGAATGCAGCATTTAGATTTCTTTACAAGAGGCTTTACTGAAATGGCTTCTACGAGTTTCAGCTTCGTAGTTTCAATACTGAGATAGAATCTACTGCTGGGTTATAATTGAGTCTATGTAAAGGAATCTTATTCTTTTTCCCCTTATGGGATTCAAGTTTTTGAGGCTGGAAATTGTAAAGCAAAGGTTGGATCTATAATATACTTGGGACGCTGAATTCATGCTTAAACAAACACACAAAAATGTGATTATATGTAACGTTCTCTTTTTCAACTATCATAAGGTATACGGATAACGATAGTTGTTCCATACAACTTTCTGAATCTATGTAAAACGAAGTTTTAAGATCTATAAGAAAGACAAGTAAACAATTAGCTCAAATATTGTTTATTAATGGCGATTGTTTACAAATTATTGCTTGTTGTCTATAAACCACGATAAAAATGCATTTTTTTTTTAAAAAAAAGAATAACTTAAAAGAAAGTACAAAATTGTTAATCTGAAATGAAATGCTTACCACTATGTTAATTTAAAAACCTGAACAACTAAATTTGGGATATACCGCTACGAAAAAAGAAATAGTTTTTTTTTGTCCTACAAACATATATCATAATAATTCAAATTCATCTTTAGTCTATGAATCTTTAATTATAAATTAGAGCGTATTTAATGCATAATAAAACCACATTAATGAGAAACAAACTATTACTCTCTTTGACACCTCTATATATGGAAAAAATATGTTAAATGAAATTTTAAAAAGCTTTTTCTTTTTTACCTTTCCATTTTACACTCTTCTTGGCTGATAATGTGTCGTTTTCATCGTCCATGCCGAAAGTAAATTGTGCTTTTATAATGAAATGTGGTTTCGTAGTGGTTTATGTAATTACACGTTAAACGTTTTTAACAGCCAGTCATTAGCAATTAAAGATAAATTATGAAGCAAATTTGGCTCAATTTAATGTAATTATGTCGCATCAAAAAACGAAAAGAATAAAAGAAGGAAAAGTTAGTTACCGTTGACTCTTCAGTTTCCCATTTATTTTGTTTGGAAAGGAAATAATTTATTTATTTATTTTTTTTAAAAAAGAAAGGAAACAAGCGTGGTGAATATGTCATGAAATGTGTTCTTATTAACATGTTGAGTTTGTGTACGTATAATCCTAACCAAAACTTCATTCTCGAGTGTTTGGTAAAGAAATATATTATCCATGCAGGTAATGTTCAACATCCAATTTATAGTATAGTACTTAGCATGAAACGGTACATTAAATTGAATCAATAATTTCATCACAGCCGTATGTTTCACTTTACTTCTTATTCTTCGTTTCGAGACCGTGTCTTATTAGTCACAACGACAATTTAAAAAAAAAAAAAAACTGTTCATATTACTTGAAAAAAAAAAAACATTACATCTGGCACAAGAATATGTCCAAAATTTGTTTTTAGAACTTTCGTAATTAGTGTTAACGTTCTTTTAAAATCTATTCACTAGATTTATAATAAATCAATCGTAAAATCTCTCTCTCTTTTTTTTAAATATTAACAACTATTGCAAATATTAACGTTCTTCTTTTCCTTTGCCCTTCCTTGATAAGTTTTTTGAACTCCATCTTATGCACTGAAATAGCATTTTGTACTCATTTTTGATAATTTTGTAAAAAAAAAATCTATATATTAAAATGCTAGAAAAGTTTATATGTTTGTGGCCAATCCTTTCGACAGTGACTCCTTGGGAACCATAAGCTCTAGAAAGATGCAATTTTGACTGATCAATTGCAGATTTTGTGCAGATTGTCCAGTTCTAATTGAATGTTTTTTATTAAAAAACAAACATGGACGTTATTTCTTTATTACATTTTTTAGGGGTGCACTGGAAGTGCTTAAATTAAAAAACATCATATCCTACGAGTTATACATTCCGACACCATTATTTGTATACAGGAGTTGTATAGCACTCAGGCGTTTGTTTCATTGTCAAATGGTAATGAAAAACGAAGAATAACAATTTCTCTAGTCTAAGATGAATGTTTATTGTTTGGGGTGTTTTGTCCAATGAACACCGTATATCACTGCAGTTATAATTAATTGTGTATGTAATCGTATTTGCTTATTACATACTGCATGCAAGAAGAAAGAAAACACTGATCGTACATGAATTGAACATTGATCATACTGGAAGTAGGTCCAGATCTTGCAAACGGTGCGAGATACTGAAAACATAATCGAAAATATCTCCCCTTTATGGTACCTCTTGCCGATGTTTATCAAGATGTCTTTCACTTGTGTCTGTAAAGGGAGTGTACAGACGTAGTGCGGAATGACAAGGAGATTCACACTCATATGTAAATGATGCACTATGTAGAGAGCTAGTGTATAGTTAGTATTTAGTTTTTAATAAAGTAGAAATCTTAAACAGAAATAGGTCTAACCCCATCTCTCGTGTCATCTCCATAGCAACGATTTCAGAAGAAACCAATGGAAATATTAACCGTGTGTTGAATAAGGCGGACACTTCACCGAAGAAAAGAGAAATAAAAACATTCCAGAGGAAATGAAATGTCTTTAAAATGAGATGACATGAGTATGGCCGTTAGACTAGGAAAGAAAGAAAGGAAAAGAAAGAAGAAGAAAAGAAGAAAAAGAAAAGAGAAGAAAGAAACAGTATCTAACCTGTCCACATAAAAGAATAACCCTGAGAGAAAACATTAAAAAAAGTAACTCTGCAATTTAAATTATTTCACTATTTCCCTTTCACTTACACACCGAATTGCAACTAAATTCCACTCAACCCAATCTTATGAATTAGCTTTCCCGAAATTATAATATTCGACGATAGGTCTGGGAGACTCCGATCGCATTCACACACTCATTCACTTGATCTAGTGGCCTCTCATATGTATATTCATTACTGGGCTTATATTTTTATATGTTGGGTTCCTATTATATTCTTAATATTCATAATCACAAATCAACATATCTATATTCTCAAGTACTAGTCAATACTACGGAACACCAACCAATTCACAAAATAGCCCATAGGCTCGATAATCCTATACTATAATATGCTTTTATAAATATATATGCCACTATTTGTATTGTAATAAAGGTTATCATATGTACACAATACCACCGGGGTATTGTATACATATAATAAAAATATATATATATATATATATAAATACTCCACGAAAACTCCCGTTCCATTTATCTAAACTAATATTATGTATCATTCCTACTACTTTCAGCTCTTCACCTCTTACCATACTACTTCGAAAATAGTTAATTAAATTTCAGGCTTACCTTCCAATAAACAAAGCATTACAGATTTACTGCGAAAACTAACCGATACGCACACTATTCGGTAAAATATTCTGCTATTTCTATCAATAACTTCTGTTGAATATTCTTGTATTTACTATCTATTAATTTGCTCTGTATATCAACAATCAGCTTTGAATACGACGCTGCTAGCGCCACATCTACAACTACGAACGGATCCTAAACTATGCAAGCACAACGAAGCGATTTAATTACTGCAATAGTTAACTATTGAAAGTTAAATTTTACGTAATAACAGGTAAAATTTTTAATGACGCGTTAAGCACTCTCGAATACCACATTGGCCAAGGAAAATGAATGTTCAATATACATACAACGACTCGTTATCAAAATTTTTAAACACCTGGATTCCCTCACTAAATTACAGTGGTTCACATCCCTTCGCCATCACTAAATTATCCATGATGCAGTCTATCACCATCCCCACGAGACAAAGAAACATCGCACAGCGAAGAAACACGCATGGGAACTCACAGTACGAACCAGACTAAATATCTATATACGGAAGTTCGAATTCAGAGTGGTTACTTACACGAGAATAACCCGGCACTAAAATTTCAATACAGAAGTGACCATGTCAACGGGCTAATCATATATAAACAAAATAAATATGAGTCCATTATAATCACTAGTGTGTATCCCAACCAAAGCAATAATAAATATACACTACAAACTTATACACACATAAAAATATTATTAACCAAATAATTATTAATCTCCGATGGATGGTGGGATTAAAATTCTTGCTATTGTAAAAAAAAAATATTATATGACGAAGCCATCTTTTAATTGTTTTGAATAAATGACAAACATGCGAAAATGGGGAGAGAGAGAGTGTAGGTTAAGGTCCTACTATTTCATAATGTTCTGATGTTAAGGAAACAACAACACAAAACTCACCTAGGAACTGAAGGTTCCTAAGGAGGAAATGAAAACTTAGCCAGCTACATTACACCCTGTTTGGCACTCAACACCCTCTTTAGCCCCGCATGGCTACGTGTTCAATTTTCACATAAACAATACTTCGTACCATTTTGAACTTGAGTCACATAAAAAAAATATAATTGTTTACTTTCAGTTATACATAAATCAAACGTGAGCGAGAGTAAAGGTAAATAAGAAGAATTTTATAGTTCAACGATTAGACATGTTCAATAATTTCCAAATATGGCTGTCCTTATTCACTCAACGAAGTCTGAATTTTACGATCGCAAAACACTATGTCTGTCTATCCGTGAATTTTGATTATTCGAACATATCTGGTGTACTTACAGTTTGAAGACCTAGTCATTCATCTGACGCAAATTCAATGCCGGAAACCTTTTAAAACAAAAATTTTGATATCCAAAAAGTGTTTGTTAATTCCACCACGGTATATGAAGAAAAGACGCTTCTACAACTCTTCCTCTCAGCTTCTAGAAATCTGGAAGCTAAAATCTAACCAATGACATTTCTTCTATCCACCTGTGGCAGATGTTACGAAGGAAGAAAAATATCCGCTAGCATTGGCTAGTAATTATTTAACCTATATTTATTCAATAAATATAAAGGATTCTGTAAATAATAATCTGTACTATTATGGTCCCAAAGAAAGAAAATTTGATGCTACAAATCTTTTACGATTAATTATTAACTGAAATTTCTGTTTTCTTGGTAAAGCGCTGATGCTTAAGTACACAAAAAAATCTATACGGTAAAAAGGAAAGAGTGGGGGGTATGAAAAGATTTTTTTTTCTAATCACTGTAACGATAAGTTACAGTTCTCGAGCCTGACCGAAGAAAAATTTTGATGTTGATTTACCGAACAGCAAAATTTTTCTTACACAATAAATATCATAACCCTATTAATATACCCACAAAAATGATCAAACATCTTACATAACATTACATACACACTAAACTTATTCTACTTTTGTTGGGAAACACACTATAATGATTACTTTGGGTAATCCTTAAGTAATTGTTCGAACTTTTCCTGCGTACAATTAAATATTCTTAAATTTTGAAAATTATGTGTTCCAGCACTATTACCCTTCAAGGTGTGTAAAACAGCACAATTTCTCAAAATCTTATGGACTAAAAATGGACCAGTATATAGTTTCATCCATTTGACAAGATCGTTGCTATCCTAATTTGTTATTTGTATAGCTGTCTCGTTGCCAGTATAGTTCGGTACCCTAATACTAAGATTATCTTCTTCTCTATTAGTTTCGTTCCGGTTACTGTCTCTATTGTTAC
This sequence comes from Thermobia domestica, assembly GCF_964235325.1. Classification (NCBI taxonomy): domain Eukaryota; kingdom Metazoa; phylum Arthropoda; class Insecta; order Zygentoma; family Lepismatidae; genus Thermobia; species Thermobia domestica. The sequence continues at coordinate 163,150,039 of NC_137462.1, read as the reverse complement.
TATTACTCATATTGTTGGCATTACCACGACCTCTTCGTCCGTTTCCTCGCCTATTATCACTACCTCGAGAATTTCTGTTATTGCCATTATTGCTATTATCATTATTATTATCATTCTGGCTCGATTCCCTATTAGGTCGGTTGTAAGGTTGATAGCTATCTCTAAATCGATAGTTGTTATATAACTTTCGCCCACCATTGAAATTCCCAGAATTAAATTCTCTCGGATATCTGTATCCTGCTTGCCTATAGCTCAAAAAGTCCGTCTGACAACTTGTGTTCACTTGCGTGGTCACTGGTTTGTAAACCTTGGCCTGCCTAGCGAAATACTTCCGAGGAGGAGGACGTGAGTCAAAACTCGGCTTAACTGATCCTAATGCAGCTATTCGCGAAGTCAATTCTGAGATATCTTGACACAAATGCGAAGCTATAGCTCTAGATTCCTCAGGTGGAAGACAATTTGTTACTAGATCCACAACTTCAGCTTGATTCGGATTGTCGGAAATGCTATAGTATAACTCGATTATTCTCCACGAGAAATCAAGAAGAGATGAATATTTGTTTTTATCATAGCGCATAAACTGGAGTGCGCGTATTTGGGCCCGCTCTATACGATCACTGCAATATGTTTCTTTGAATAATACTACAAAGTCATTATATGTTTTAATTTTGTGCTTGTTGGCTTGAAACCAAGCGAAAGCATATGATGTTAATGATTGCTCTACTATGTGCAAACGTTCTTTATCAGAAAAGGGATACATAGACAAGCAATGTTCAAGATTTCTCAGAAAATGCTTCGGAATTCCTGACGAAGTGTTACCTTCAAACTTTGGAAATTTGTCAAAATCTCCTATTTTGACTTTCGAACACATATACGGTTCCATGGTTACCTGATTATTCGGTAATGCGACTGTATTTGTTACTACGGGCGACATGATAGGACATCCAGCAGAAAGAGTTACAATAGGTCTACCAGTCCACGGCTCCCCAACAGGAAAGTTACCACTAAATTTAGGAATATTAGTTCCGAAATTGGCACTTCCGACCCCAGATGTCAAATTCCCAAACCAAGAGGAATTAAGTTCACTATTTGGAATATTATACCTATGAGGAGCTGAAGATAATACACCCATACTTGACACAGTAGTTGTAACCGGATTCAGTTTCGGAAAAGTATTCACAAAACTAGTAGTAATTACAGAATCTAAAACCGGCATGGAAAACGATATAGTATCTTCAACCGACTCTTCCCTTATTGTTTCCATATACGGTCGTTTCTTTGAAATACCGGCCAGTGGTTCAACACGGTAAGTAGAATCTTTTATTTTTGAAGAATGTATTTTATCGCTAGTTAGGACATATGGTTCCTTGTTTTGGTTTTGTAACTCAACCAGTTGCTGCCTAATATTATCGTTAACCTCACTCACAGATTGAATTTTCACCTCTAAATTGTCAATGGATTCTTTATGACTAAACAATACTTGTTCACACTTGACTACCTTGCTTGAGACTGTGCATGTTGACTCCTCTAATACAGTGACCTTTTCATTTAACACTTTATAATTATTATCCGTTACATTCTTAATATGAATAACCTTTTGCTCTATCTGCTCTATCTGATCATCAATTTTTTCATTCACCCCAATTTCAAATTTCTGCATACGCTCCGACAACTCATCCACCCGCGTGGATACATTATTGATTTGTCCCGTTAAGTGTTCTACCTTTTTATCAATCCTATCTCCCAGTTCCGTCATATCATTTCTTACTTCCATCATATTAGCATTCATTTCCGTTTTCATTCCCATCATATTAGCATTCATTTCCGTCATCAACTCCATTAATAGCCTAAATTCTTTACTCATTGGCTCCTGCTTATTTCCATTATTGTCGTCAAGTCCATTGTTTTCGCGAATAGGAGACTTATCTCCGCCCTCACCACCATTTGTTATTCCTAAATTTACTCGAGTGGACTCGGCCACTATTTTCTGAGGATCAATTTCCTCTAATTGTTCGGATGATCTTATAGTTTGCGAATCCTCCGAACGAATTCGATACTTAGTGTCACATCGTGGACATTTCCATTCTGGATTTCCCTCTAAATCTTTGGCCCGCTCAGAATTATCTGTAATATTAACACATTCGAAATGATACCAGCAATTGCAACTGGTACACTCTACTTTACGATGCGGACTAACACGAGTGTCATTGCACTGGACACACTTAGTGTCGTTACCATTTGCATTAGCTATAGATGCGTTTACTGACGCCATTTCCTAGAATTTACGCTTGAAGAAAAGAACAAAAAATATTTTACCAAACAAACAAATATTAATAACACTTATATATATATCACAATTACCATGTGAATGCCTCAGGTGTATGTAGCTTGCTATTTCTACAACTCTCTCCTTATTTTTCTTTCCCCTATTACTTTTTACTTAATGCACTTGAATACAATCTCAATGGAAACTCATGAAGCAATTTATCTTTCTCTATATACACGATGATATAGGAAATGCCTTCTCTCTTTCTGGGTTGTTCCTTTATGAAGACTTTTTTTTTTTTTTTTTTTTTTTTACTCGATCGCCTAAAGTTTTCTGTTACCAAGCCGCTATGATCAACATTTTCTATTAATCAGTAGATATTTTCATCACTATAACAACAAAATCTTAAGTTACGGTCGCCGGAATTCTAGTAACTCAGTAGCGAACGAGACGGTACGAAGTCCTGTCACATGGTCGACAAAACTCTAACCCCATCTCTCGTGTCATCTCCATAGCAACGATTTCAGAAGAAACCAATGGAAATATTAACCGTGTGTTGAATAAGGCGGACACTTCACCGAAGAAAAGAGAAATAAAAACATTCCAGAGGAAATGAAATGTCTTTAAAATGAGATGACATGAGTATGGCCGTTAGACTAGGAAAGAAAGAAAGGAAAAGAAAGAAGAAGAAAAGAAGAAAAAGAAAAGAGAAGAAAGAAACAGTATCTAACCTGTCCACATAAAAGAATAACCCTGAGAGAAAACATTAAAAAAAAGTAACTCTGCAATTTAAATTATTTCACTATTTCCCTTTCACTTACACACCGAATTGCAACTAAATTCCACTCAACCCAATCTTATGAATTAGCTTTCCCGAAATTATAATATTCGACGATAGGTCTGGGAGACTCCGATCGCATTCACACACTCATTCACTTGATCTAGTGGCCTCTCATATGTATATTCATTACTGGGCTTATATTTTTATATGTTGGGTTCCTATTATATTCTTAATATTCATAATCACAAATCAACATATCTATATTCTCAAGTACTAGTCAATACTACGGAACACCAACCAATTCACAAAATAGCCCATAGGCTCGATAATCCTATACTATAATATGCTTTTATAAATATATATGCCACTATTTGTATTGTAATAAAGGTTATCATATGTACACAATACCACCGGGGTATTGTATACATATAATAAAAATATATATATATATATAAATACTCCACGAAAACTCCCGTTCCATTTATCTAAACTAATATTATGTATCATTCCTACTACTTTCAGCTCTTCACCTCTTACCATACTACTTCGAAAATAGTTAATTAAATTTCAAGCTTACCTTCCAATAAACAAAGCATTACAGATTTACTGCGAAAACTAACCGATACGCACACTATTCGGTAAAATATTCTGCTATTTCTATCAATAACTTCTGTTGAATATTCTTGTATTTACTATCTATTAATTTGCTCTGTATATCAACAATCAGCTTTGAATACGACGCTGCTAGCGCCACATCTACAACTACGAACGGATCCTAAACTATGCAAGCACAACGAAGCGATTTAATTACTGCAATAGTTAACTATTGAAAGTTAAATTTTACGTAATAACAGGTAAAATTTTTAATGACGCGTTAAGCACTCTCGAATACCACATTGGCCAAGGAAAATGAATGTTCAATATACATACAACGACTCGTTATCAAAATTTTTAAACACCTGGATTCCCTCACTAAATTACAGTGGTTCACATCCCTTCGCCATCACTAAATTATCCATGATGCAGTCTATCACCATCCCCACGAGACAAAGAAACATCGCACAGCGAAGAAACACGCATGGGAACTCACAGTACGAACCAGACTAAATATCTATATACGGAAGTTCGAATTCAGAGTGGTTACTTACACGAGAATAACCCGGCACTAAAATTTCAATACAGAAGTGACCATGTCAACGGGCTAATCATATATAAACAAAATAAATATGAGTCCATTATAATCACTAGTGTGTATCCCAACCAAAGCAATAATAAATATACACTACAAACTTATACACACATAAAAATATTATTAACCAAATAATTATTAATCTCCGATGGATGGTGGGATTAAAATTCTTGCTATTGTAAAAAAAAAATATTATATGACGAAGCCATCTTTTAATTGTTTTGAATAAATGACAAACATGCGAAAATGGGGAGAGAGAGAGTGTAGGTTAAGGTCCTACTATTTCATAATGTTCTGATGTTAAGGAAACAACAACACAAAACTCACCTAGGAACTGAAGGTTCCTAAGGAGGAAATGAAAACTTAGCCAGCTACATTACACCCTGTTTGGCACTCAACACCCTCTTTAGCCCCGCATGGCTACGTGTTCAATTTTCACATAAACAATACTTCGTACCATTTTGAACTTGAGTCACATAAAAAAAATATAATTGTTTACTTTCAGTTATACATAAATCAAACGTGAGCGAGAGTAAAGGTAAATAAGAAGAATTTTATAGTTCAACGATTAGACATGTTCAATAATTTCCAAATATGGCTGTCCTTATTCACTCAACGAAGTCTGAATTTTACGATCGCAAAACACTATGTCTGTCTATCCGTGAATTTTGATTATTCGAACATATCTGGTGTACTTACAGTTTGAAGACCTAGTCATTCATCTGACGCAAATTCAATGCCGGAAACCTTTTAAAACAAAAATTTTGATATCCAAAAAGTGTTTGTTAATTCCACCACGGTATATGAAGAAAAGACGCTTCTACAACTCTTCCTCTCAGCTTCTAGAAATCTGGAAGCTAAAATCTAACCAATGACATTTCTTCTATCCACCTGTGGCAGATGTTACGAAGGAAGAAAAATATCCGCTAGCATTGGCTAGTAATTATTTAACCTATATTTATTCAATAAATATAAAGGATTCTGTAAATAATAATCTGTACTATTATGGTCCCAAAGAAAGAAAATTTGATGCTACAAATCTTTTACGATTAATTATTAACTGAAATTTCTGTTTTCTTGGTAAAGCGCTGATGCTTAAGTACACAAAAAAATCTATACGGTAAAAAGGAAAGAGTGGGGGGTATGAAAAGATTTTTTTTTCTAATCACTGTAACGATAAGTTACATAGGAAAGACAAAATATCAAACATGTAGCGTTTTGAAGTTTGCTAAGGCTAAAGTGTAAATGCTTATTACAAACTATGCTTTATTTATAGTTTTACAATTTATTTCTGTCATAGTTTACGGCCCTCTTGCTCGCTCTTCAAGCCCTCATCTTGGAAACCACTGTTTAGAGGTAATTCGGAACAAAGATAATAAGTAACTGATCAAAAAATTAATTTGTAAGATTAGTTTTAGAATAATACACTTTTAGACAGTGGGTAGAACTGAAAGGTTGTATATTGTATTTTAGAGTATTGTATTAACTAATACATAGACTATATATCATAATTGTGAACGTGAGCATGACTTATACATGTACATTGGTAATTACAGCATCGTAAATCTCTATTCTTTCCCTCACAGGGTGCGTGAAAGCCTTTTCTCAGAACCAAAGTTAAATAAGTCATGAATCTACAGTTTAACATGCTGATCGGAACCACACGTACTCTGTCCAAAATTCGAAGCCAATGCTATCGCACCAAACATGAGACATAAGAAAACTGAGTATATGATTGTTATAACACACACAAAAATTTAGTCATAAGGAAAACTCAGTTTGTAGTTTAAAAATTGTCACCGATACAAACATATACTATAGCAGTGCTACTCATACTTTATCAGTTTAGGAGGACCATAGCGTTCAACGATTTTCGTCGGTGCCCCAAGTCAGAACAAGGAGTATCTAAGGCATGTAGTACCGCTCAAAGTTTTTTTGAATAGTGTTTTCAATGGTTCATGTGACTAATTTTTGCTCGTTGTAATAGCAAGCATTGGCACTACATAGTATATATGGTCAAGGCTGTACATAGGCCATCGTAAACACTTTTGAAATAAACGTTAACGTATCAACCAGGGAGGGAGAACTACAAAATATTTAAAATTTTCATGAATGGTTATTCAAACCCGAGAAGTTCAAAAAATTTTGAGCAGTAGTGTGTATATATATATGGTATATCCAAGACATTTAAAATTTACGAACAAGACTAACATCATAAAAGTATGTTCTAGCTCGAAAAGAATGTAGGTTAAGTGACATTTCTTTGAAACTTTCCTCCAAATATTTCGAGGCACCATTGTAAGTCAATTTGTAATATACGAAAAATTGTATTTAAATTACAATTTTGTAACATATATTTTTATATGCTCTTTCATTACTTGGAAATTGAAATTAATAATAATATTAATAATAATAGAGTATCATTACTGCAGAAAGATGTGGATAGAACCTTGTTTAATGTTCATTTGCTTATCTCTGTTTGAAACTTGTAAGATATCATAAAGATTTATCTTTTATAAAATGGTCTAACAAACTTACCCTTGAAAAGTATTTTAATATACTACCATACGCTATACAAGATCATTTCTAGGTAAACGTAATCCTGTTCTCTTTGTTTGTGTAGTAGTTGATCTAACTGGGAGGTAATATTCCCTAAAACTGAATCATTTGAACTCGCTTTTATCTAGATCTTTCTACAAAGAGGCGCGTTGTAGCTGCATTTCATTATATCGCTCGGAGATTGCACACACACACAGAGTATGTAGCCATTACCTAATTAACGAAAGAGGTTGAATTCTGCAACAACTATGCGGTATGTAATTTGCAGATGCCCGCAATATACGCTATCAGTGAGTTCTACTGGTATCAACCGTTTTTCTTTCTTTTTTTTGTCTTCAGAAAGTTAACTAACACGTGTGAGAATGTAAAACAAATTTTAACACTACAAGATCACAAATAAACGAGAGATTGGAATCACGTATTCTCGTCTAGACTCATATAGTCCTATGTTTCACCTTTTGGTACATTTTCTTAATCAGAGATGCAAATCTTTTAGTAGGGTTGTTATGTTCTGGAAAAGGGTTCTCCGTCATACATTTGCTGAACACCATATTTACTCGCATTTTCCCCCCATCTTCTTACAAAACGATCTTTTAAAACTTCCTTACATATGGATCTTTTAAAACTTCCTTAATTCCTTAATTAACTTCCTTTTCGTCATTGACCTAGTTTGCTACTGATGAACTGATATTGAAACACTTGCAAAGGTATCCAAGGTTCCTTAGGTCCCAAATGAATTCCGTCATGAATGTCGCTGGATGTATAGCGGAGTGGGACTGAGTGCACACTATATTTTTTATACGAGCTAGCATATATTCTACAAAAATTCTAGCATTACATTATAGGAACCCTCTAGAATGTTAAAAATAAACTCATCCATAAAATGGTCATAATTGGTTCTCTGAATTCCAAGATCGAAATCTTACAGTTATCTAAGATATGAGGATTGGATTGAGGGAAATTTCACTAATTGAGGGAAATTTAGGAACAAACTTTAACAAATAAGGAAAAGGGAAAATTAAGAGCAAAAAGAGTTATAGACCGAACTTCGTGGCACTATTTTGCAGTAGCTTCTATTGGGAACAATTAATAAACCTTATTATTTTTCAGTTGTCTTCGAAGTCTTTCTTTTTGTGAGATCCTTATAAATAACCAGGTCAATTGAACAAAACTTCTGAAAATACTTAAAGGAAATCGGGGTCAATCGAGTGAAGTGAAGTTGCACTTGAATGAAGGAGAAACCAACAGTGTGGAGATTGAAGAGGAGTCAGACTAGGATATAAGATGTCACCCAAATTGTTCAACATTCAGGGGTAAAAGTGGAACTGAAAAGCTAGGGGGACTATGACGCTGTAACGATACGTGTATTTTTACTTGTATTTTATACTTGTATTTCAACATATTTGGGCAGAATGTACTTTCAATTTATACACATGCTATTTAAGAAAAGAAGGAAGAAATAAAAATTGCAATTGCTTTGCTGTTGATATACGTTGCTGTTTTGTGTTAAAAATATAGATTCGTTGTCATAGCAACAAAAGTATCAATATAAAGAATTCTGGAACCATCTTATAAAAAACTGCAAGCATAATCTTTGAGGTGTGTATTTATTTGAGTAATTATGTGCCATAATAAAACGGAAAATATTAAATGTAATATAAAATGTGTTACGGTGGTTTTAGTAGCCTAGTCTAGATATAAATATAACTGAGAACCTTTATATAAGTGTCGTCTTATAAAATTTTGGTTGTTTGCTGCCAGGAACCTTGGGAGATTCGGACGAAGTTTAGTAGACAATCTCCTAAACAGTAGAATTCAAGTGTGCAGATTGACTTTATGGCTACATAATAATTTCGATAAAAGAAATATCAAGACAGAGTATACTTTATTACGGAGTGGCACGAAAATTTTCAGGAATATCAAAATGAGTAGTCCTGATATGGGAAATACATCTTAAGCAGATGGCAACAGGGAAATGAGCTTTTCTGACCTGGCCGATCTCATTAAACAACAAATGGAACGAATCAACCAACTTGAGGGACAATTAAAGCAGGATTTTGGTGATCAAATGAATCAACAAATGGAACACATAGATAACCGAATGGATCAACAAACTTAATAAACGAACCAACAGATGGGACAATTAAAGCAGGATTTTATTGATTGCATGAATCAACAAATGGAACAACTTGATAATAAAATCGAACAAACGAATCTAAGAATTGAACAAAGTGACATTAAAATGGAACGTATTATACGTAGATTCAATGAGATGCAAAATTCCGATGAAGTAATAGAAAATATAGTAAATGAACGCACCAACCAAGGTAAAGAGTTACAAGAAGATTTGCCAGTTACTGAAGAAATTTCGTCACAGGCTAACATGAATGCTTTAAGTGAACCTGAATCTTCCACAGATACTACAGAAAATACAGATCCTGAATTTGCATCTACGAAGAAGTATAACATTATTGATTTAAATGTATGGATGAACTTTGATGAGTGTTCACAAAAACATATTGCAGTATCGATTGAATCAGATTATCCCGACTTCTCTCTTCATTCGAATGTTTTTGATTGCCTTACTGATGCTGTATGTAACGAAGATTTTAGTATGCATCAATATACAAAAAGTTATGGTCATCTTCGTCTAGTGAATGCTATTGACTGCTCGTATTCACGGTATATTCAACATTATATTAATCATGGAGATGAAGTAATTGTAATGAGAACCGTTTAATGATATGTACACGACAGTGGTTCATGTAGCAGGAAGAAAATTGATACCAGTATTCTCGAAATTCAGAAAGAAAATGTGTGTCACCGTAAATGCTTGTAGTGATTGGTCGATTGAGTTGGAGCTGTTGAAATGTTCACTCAACGAAAAGACCAAAATGCTAGTAGTGAGCGACCAGATGGTGATTTTACCGAACGTGATGCAGTGCGTTGACTTCAATCATCTAGGTATGACATTACAAAATTTTGAAAATCCATCAATGGTGCAATACAGATCTAATCTGAATCATACTAACCTAAATCGAAACCAAATTCAAAACATCCATGTGAGATTAAAGTGTGATCCCAATGTAAAAGGTGATGTTAAATTCATGTGTACCGGTAATGTAACCGAACCTAATTACAGAGGAAACAAAAACCGTGGTAGGACAAATTACCGTGAATATTGTGGAAAGAATAGGTACAGATCTGTTAGGAGACACGACATTTCTCCACCAGTAAAACGAATGAGAACTGAACCTAATTTTACCGGTAAGATAACCGAACCGAACCTTAGTAGTAACAGTAATAGTAATAGCGTAACCGAACCTAATCCTAGTGTAGTACGATAACTTACACTTAAAAAACATGTAATCATTAGATCTAATTTCCCTCGAATTGGATTTAGTAGAAATTCCATATATGGTACAAATTCTCAAAGTAAGAAAGAAAGAACTGTAGAGGTAGATAACACGCAGTACTGTAATCCGATTTATGACTTTCAACGCAACTTAAACGAGTTCGTTGGCCATGTAACTTAAGCTAAAGTTACGGCGTCCGAGGAAACCGTATTCAATTGATTTTTGTTGTACTTTACTGTAAATATCGTTATGATTTCGTTTGTTATTTATACTTCATTTGAACTCTATGAAGACAATATAAATAATATATAATAAAAGATCCGGAATATGAACAATGCTTATCAAAGTTATGATAACTATGCTAATTCTTTATATGATAAGTTCTTTATTTATGTTAGTTTATGTTATGATCTTGATTATCGTGTTTTGCTCTAGATATTGTCGATATTTCATTTATAAATTGCATTTTGTTTGAATATATAATATATTTGATCCTTTCTCATTTAAGAAAACAATCATACAAACATCATAATAATATCCTTTTCGCAATCTTCTTAGTTTTACCCAAGAAAATGACATAGGTTTTGTTAACTTCCAACTTGTATCGATGGCCTCGAACCCACAAACGCCCCTTGTGCCACCAGTGACCCACTTAATTTTTCACTACGTTGCATGGGCTTTATCATTCATTTAGCCAAACCCCCGTTGTTCCACTTCAGGCACACTACCCGTTCTCTTGTTGTACGAATTTCGTTCAGTTTTCTTCTCAGGTTTTCGATGTAACACGGTATTGTTCAATGCAGTTGCTAACGAATAAAACTGGTCTTGGGCGTTTGTGGGTTAAATTAAACAACTTTTTATAACGTTATTTGAATGTACCTTCTATTGTCGATGTTGAATTGTATAAGATGAAATTAATTGTAAGAATTAAGATAAATATGAACATAATATTGATATCAAAGTAAAATATGATATATGATTGTATGAATTGTAATTATTGCATATACGAGGGTCATTCGAAAACTCAAATAACCAACATGCTATATCCAACGGTCCAGGATTTCTTTTTTTAAATTTTTAAATAAAAACGTCCCATTTTCGGGCGACAACGTCATGACGTCCCTCGTGCCTATCTTTGCCCATTGTAATTTTGTTAGAAAGGGAGGGACGCGACGGATATTTCCTGGAAGCGGGAAGACGGCGTCTCCCAGCGTTCCCCACACTTTTACCCCTGTCAACATTTACAGTGAATGTTTAACGAAGGAAACATTAATGGGAATTGGAGATTTCAGGATTGGAGGGCAGATTATTAACAAGATCAAGTATGTAGATGATACGGTTATTTATTACAGCAAGAATCGAAGAGGGGCTACAGGAAATGATAGACAAAATAGTTGATAGTGGGAAAATATATGGAATAGAAATCAACATAAAAAAACTGAAAGTCATGGTAATATTCTGTGGAAACGTGCCGTTACAGGTCAGAGTAGAACAAGCAAAACTTGAAGAGGTCGGTCATTTCAAATATGTGAGAAGTATTTTGATGAGAGACGCTTATTGCACCAAAGAGATCAGGTCACGAATTGTCATAGCCAAAGAGACATTCAACAAGAAAAGATCACTCTTAACTAGCAGGCTTAATATTGGACTAACACGTAAAGAAGAAGTTGGTCAAGTGCTATATATAGGGTATTGGAGTGTATGGTTCTGGACTTGGACATTATGGAAGGTAGAAAAGAAATATTTAGAAAGCTTCGAAATGTGGAGTTGAAGAAAGATGGAGATAAAATGGAAGGAGAGAGTAACAAACGAAGATGCTTAAGACGAATAGGAGAGAAGAAAAGACGCTTTTAGCCAGGATCCTTTGTAGGAAAGCCAATTGGATTGGACACATCTTGCAAAGGAATTGTCTTCTTCATACCACGATACAGATCAGAGGAAAAAAAGCGAGGACTAGGAAGAAGAACACAACTGATCGATGATTTGAAAAACAGAAAAAAATCCTGAAAGTTAAAAGAGGAAGCTGAAGATCGGGAAACGTGGAAGAAACATTTCCAGACCCGAACCTAAGAAAGAAAGGAATTAAAACCAAAATAATCCCTGAACCTGCTAACAGGCAGAATACAGTAATATCACACTCTTCGCTGACCTCTAGTGACGCAAAAAAAAAATGATAGCTTTTAGATGAAATAAAGAAAAAATAGGCAGAAACTTAAGATCTTGAGATATGATTTAATCACAAAAATTAGGGAACCACTTCGTGACATTAGCTTCCGGATTATTTCCAAGATTCTGTATAAAACAGACCTCTCTATCAGAACCATCAATAGAACAGGCGTTTCTACAGGACTACTAGGACATGCACATGGGTGACAACGAGTTGTAAAAACCACTGGTGACTTCATTCGAGGACTATGGAAGTTTCTAGGAAATATCTTCGTTTGTATTAGTAGTAACTAACTGAAACACCCGTTCCTGGCAGGGGATTTATTCAATATATGATATTTGAATGTGAACAAATGAGTTAAGTAAATAAATAAGGAAAAGCAACACCTTCAGTACTGCCACTGTCAGTTTCATGATCACTTGCCAAGTCTCTTCTTGCATAAACATGGGCTCAATTGGACTTTTACCAATCAGATGAACGTTCCCGAGAACTATGGATTCGACACTAATATAAGTCATTTTCGATTATTTTTACATGTCCCCCTTTTCCACCCCTTAGGGGTGTCTTACCAACAGTATTTCTTCTAAATTGCAAGTCATGTGCATACGTCAACTTGTTTTCAGAAATAAGGTTACATAGCGAGTTTCATCTTCCTAACATAAAAAATTAGTGACATATTCTTCTTTCTTTGAATGAAATTTTTAATCACCTCTTCCCTTTTGAATCCCCCTTCTCTTCCCTTAGGATACGAACCAAAAAGTGTACGGTCTCTACCAGACGATGGTCTCTTCAATAAAATCAATTTGAAGCATGCGAAGTCAACGGTATACGAAGCATATTCACAACATTCATTTTTGTAAACAAATGAAGATTAAACAGCTACCACTATTAAATTTTCAACCCACTTAATATGCACCAATAATTGGTAAATGAAACAATAGTTAGATAGGGCACATATATGAAACAAATTTAGGTTAAACGTAAACCTGTTAAACATCAATTTGAGATTAAACGTAAACCTGTTGAACGAGGTTAAACCTAAACCTGTCAAACGTTACTTTGAGGCTAAGTGTAAACCTGTTAAACGTCAAATTGAGATTAAACGTAAATCTGTTAAACGTCAATTTGAGATTAAGCGTATACCTGTTAAACGTCAATTTGAGATTAAACGTAAACCTGTTAAACGAGATTAAACCTAAACCTGTCAAACATTACTTTGAGGTTAAGTGTAAACCTGTTAAACGTCAATTTGAGGTTAAACGTAAACCTATTAAACGTTAAGTAAATGCAGTGAGCACTTACAATAAAGATTTGCTAAAATCAATGAAGAATATGTATGTTTCTCTTCCGTAGTCTGCATACTACATTACTGGCATTCCATTGTCTGCATTACTGGTATTTAGGAATATTGTTTAAATATTTATTAATGCCGAGTAGTGTTGTTTAGTATTTAGTTTTAGAGGAGTTTGGTTTAGCAGAACTTTATTAAGTAGAGTATTAGTAGAGCATTGCTGTCTATGTGTCCGTTCGTCCGGGAGAAAAGAAATCTCAAGAATTGCTTCATGAATCACTATCAATTTTGGTCAGGATGTAGTGCAGCGTTTCCCAACCGGTGTGCCGCGAGGAAATCGAAACAAATTATTAATTCTATAGGAACCAAATTACAAGACATAGAGGAAAATGTATATTTGTATTTCACATTACTATGAACCTCTACTATAAATCTACAATTTTAAGTTTCATACTGTGTTACTTTTCTGTACATTTTTAATGTTGAAAAACGTATTTATCATTGTCATGACCATTATTGCTCCTTTATTATTGCAGACTATTTTTCGTAACTTGAAATTTTAACATATCATTCAATAAATTCAACAAAGCAAACATGCATACAAATTACCTACATTTGTGTTTTAAAAGTATAGGAGATTTGTTTATTTATTCGTTATTTAGTGATTTTCCCTTTTAGTTAAAGGTTAGATACAGTGTTGGAGTTTTAAAACCCGAATCCTATATTTCATTGCAATTGTTTCCTATTTTAAAATTAAAATAAAAAATATGCATAATGATTTACCACGGGGGAAAATTAGTGATCGAGCTTTCTTCTCTGTAAGAAGAAGATAAGTAATCACATAAAAATACCACGGTATTTTATATTTATAAATAATAATAGTAATATATATATATAAAATATGGGTGTGCCGCGAGAATTCAAGTTACTCTTGTAGTGTGCCGCAAGTTGAAAAAGGTTAGGAAACGCTGATGTAGTGGTTCAAAAGTAGGAATCGAGCTTGTTGATGGAAGTTATGCCAAAACCGGAAGTTATATTTAATAGAAATCAACCATTTCTGGTTTTATGGTTGATCACTATAGAGCAAGATAAATAATATACTGTATAGCAATAAGAGGTTTCCTACAATTGTTTAAGCGTCTCAAGAATACGTTTTATCTTCATCATCTTTAATTCTCTACTAAAAGAGGATGTGAAGGAAATTCACTTTAACTTCCGTATTTAATATTGACTTACGTAGGTCAAAAACGAGGAGTAGTCAGAACTCAGATTATGATAGGTATATCATGAGTTTACTATAAACTTTCAAAAATATGTTAAATAATAACTTAAATCATTTTTGTCTCTCAAAAACTGGGAGGTCGAAGTCCCTCTAGCTCGGGGCTAAATCCGCCTCTGCATTTCACATAACCTCGATGTTGAAAAGGAACACCAAAGTTTGACAAGCAAGTACAACTATAATAAACCAAACCATTTATAGTTAATCAAAATCCAATATTACCATCAATATTAACCTGCTTTAAATTGACGTGCTCTTTCATTCAGTTGTGTTACAATTTTTAGATAAGCTACGAACTTCTCTCCCACAAACTAATTACTTATATACAATTATTAAACAATTAATTTCAAAATATATTAAGTTAAATTATCAGTTATAGGCTGCTTTTATCTAAAGTTTATGAACACACGTTAGTATTAAAATGAAACAAACGTTGCATTATATTACGTTAGCATGTCAATCTTTATATCTGTGTATACTCAATGCATTAACGTTTTATAAAATCAATGAACTTTTACGTTTATGAAATAACGTTATTCATATTTCTTCCTTATATTAATTACAGTAAAATTTGAATAAAAAGAGGGAGAGAAATTAACTTTCCCCTTGTCTTCTGATTGGTACCATTTCTTCCTTAATAATCTGCATAAACTTTCAACGTTCAAAGTGACGAACTTGTCAAGAATTTAAATGAAGCCTATATATAAAAGCCACATATGATGAATTTTACCTACATTAATTATTACCTTCGTGGTTCATCTGAAAGTTTAAGAGTATAACAACATGACATGAAAATTTATTATGCTTCAATTAATTCGCGTTATAAAAACCGTACAACACACATTTCTCAGGCCTTACTTTTCACACCAGTTAATTGCCACGCAATCACGGTATAAATGGAATGATAGACACCAAATCGATTCAAGATGGAGAATGTTTTGTAATTATTATTGGATCACTTAGGGAAAATTTGGTTTTAATCAACTCCGCTTTTAAAACTCCATTAAAAAGAAAATTTTTAGCACTTTGAATAGCCTATTAACAAATTGTGTTCAACTAGTTTTATGTTGTGTTACAAAACTGGACTGAAGTATTTGGTAACCACTGTGCAACACTTAAATAATAGCAGATCAAAATTTGGGAAATTCACAATAAAACTTGCAGGAATTAAGACAAATAACGCTTCGAGTGCCGAGATGGGGTCAAAATGACCCAGACACTCAGAACTATTATTATTTTACATATAAACTATTAAGCATACTCATGAAATTCCACGTATTCTTCATGTAACCGTTGAGGAGACTTTTGTAAGAAACAACACTAGGTAGATAGATTTGGTATTTTAGGACGTGAAATATTCCATTTCTAAAAGTTTAATTTACTTTTCTTCTCTGAGTATTCTGCTCAAATTCAAATTGAAAATTGGATTTTAACATCTGTTTTCTGCACCTAGGCTATATGAGATGCAGACTTACAGTTTAAGATGAAATTCGAATCACAATAATGCTTTCATTTTTTATGTTCTACATGTTTTTAATATTAATGTTCTCCATATTCTTTTCAGTGTTAATGTCCTAGAAACTTCCCATTTGGATGTTTTTTGCATTTCAGATTACAACATACTTTTCCCACAAACGTGTATTCAACAATGAGACTTTGTAGCCGGGAATGACTGCTGGATGAATCAAATGCATTAACTGAATTAGGAGAAAATGGAAATATCAGCAACATGGTCATTTGTCACACCGATCAAAATATAAAGTTTACTTCATACTGTACAGAATGCTAAGATAATACACGGTGCGCAGGTATTTGAGAACACATAAGTCATAGTTACAGGTCTTTTCTTTTGCAGGTAAACGTCGAATAACCTAGGCTAATCTAGAAAATGAAGAGGCATGCAGTCATCGCCTTCTTGGTTGCAGGATTCTTGAATATTGCCCTGCCTTTCGTATTCAAGGTTTGGAGAAAACTGGGGTCTGTTGTGGTCCTAAGGAGATCCACAACTACAATTAAAAGCTTCACATCAGACATTTTCCGTTAGGTTGCCTATGACACAAAAGTTCAGGCTGTGTCCTCTTGAAAATAGGACATTAAAATGATCTCGACTCGAAAAGTGTATTTGTTTCTATTCGAATAGATCTCAATCTCGTCACGATAATTCTCCCGAGGGCAACACTAACCTTATATTTTTTAACGTTTTATTTCAAGACCCTACCAAAAATTCGCTCTTTACTTCTTCCTTTCACGTAACTCAACTTCTCACTTCACGTTAGGTGCACGTAAAGAGAAAAGTCATCTGTTCTATTTTTCCGCATCCCAGTTCTATTATTTAATCCAGAAAGTTCTATCGCTATTTATGGAATTCTGTGTTCAATTGGTCGTCCACTGTGAGTTGAATGCGAATGAAGATGAGGCGAAGGTCAGTTGTTGGTGTGAGTATATCCAATATACTACCTTGTTGTGGCAGTTCAGTCACACCGCGAACTTGCGAAAGGACAGTGAACATGGGACCTCCACAGAGCGTCATAAGGCCGTGTATGCTGTACGGGTTCAAAACTGGGGTCAAACGACGCTGCCGAGGGGTGGAAGATATGCCAGGTCTTTGGTGAGGGTGTCATGACTACGCGGACAGTGCAGCGGTGGTTTAACAAGATTAAGGATGGTGACGAAACACTTGAAGATGCACCACGTGCCGGAAGACCAACATATACAAAATGAAGATCTTCAAGTAGCAACTGAGGCGAACAGTGGCCAGACTGTGAGGAATTGGGACTACAATTCAGTGTGAGTGGGAAAAAAACATTCGGCAGCATCTCCATCAAGTTGGGAAGCACTACAATTTGGATCGATGGGTACCACATGATTTTACTCAGGGCCAGAAGACAACACGAGCAGACACCTGTGTTTCTTTGCTGTCTTATCTGAGGCAGGAACTATTTCTGGACAGTGTATTGACATTGATGAGAAGTAGATCCTGTACGAAGCTGTACGTCGCCGTCGTCATTGATTATCATCCCGTGAACCGGTTCCGAAACAGCCGAAACCAGCACTGCACCAGAAGAAGGTCCTCCTGTGTGTTTGGAGGCATCGTGCATCGGGAACTGCTACCAGCTGGTCAGAGCATCAATGCAACTGTGTGCTGTCAGCAGTTGAGCCATGTTCAAGATAAAAATCAAAACTCTGGAGCCACCACTTCTGAAGCGGAAAGGGTGTGACGGTCGTATTCTAATGAATACGAAGGTGCACTTGCCTCAGCAGTACGTGTAGATAGTTGCACCAACAGGCATTGTCAAACACAATCACAAGAATCATTTAGGGCAAAAGAAACAAATATTTGGATGAGAGAAAGTTTATATGAACAAAAACCATTGGAATTGACATTACACAAGAAAACTTTGAGCTGAGAATTCCGATTACAGGTTAAATAATCAAAGAAATGTTACAATACGTAGGTCCAAGATTCCTGCTCGGGTATGCCATCTCCTTCGGTCTTCTCAGCTTTGACTATCCTTGGATGCACTTCGAGTCCATGTGGTTCCGTTTTCACCTCCTCCTCTATCCTGGCACCGGCTTCTGGAGCTATGCCAGGACTCCCTGAGAACCCTGAGAATGAGGAAGAGTTCTTGCTGCGGTGCACGAGAACTGCACTGGTTATTCGTGCTACCGCTTGGTGGCCGCTTCGTCAATTTCCCCAATTGACGATCGGCACCTAAAAAAACTGTCTGCCGTCCACAAGGGGTCCTCCTATTACAGGACAACACTAAGCTCCACATGGCTAGGATGACCCTGGACACCATTTTACGCCTTGAATGGGAAACACTATTGCATCCACCAACCTCCCCGGATATTGCACTTTCCAATTATCACTTGTTTCATTCCTTGGGCAATCATCTTAGAGAACGCCAGTTCGAATCTCTAGTAGAGGTGCAAAATGCATTTGATACCTTTTTCGCTTCACGGCCCACCAATTTCTACCGCGATGGAATCCATGGCCTTTCGGAATGTTGGTAGAAGGTCATTGATGCTGACTCTTTTTGATCTTCCATGTACGTCTTAGATGACATATCGATGTTCGAAGGTGATGGGTGAAAAAGCGACAGAACTTTCTTGGTTACCTTAATACAAATGGCTCCGATCCCCAAACTACTGCTTTCGTGTCCCTGACTTTGAAGTGGTAAAATAAAGATTCTAAGAAATTTATTTTTCGAGTTTGATTTCAAAACTTACGATTTCACTACTTTAACTTCAAAATTTCTCCTCACTTCAAATGAAGGCTATTAATAATGAAAAATAGGCTTGTAACTCTTTTTCTCTTTACTTATGTATCTCTCCCTCTATTACATCATTGCGAGAATAATTATTTCAAAAACAAGTACCAATGTTACAGCGTACAGCACGTGAAGTAGTTTGGTTGAAAGTCATTTAGTTTCACTTTAGCATTGTATTCCACAGACATATTACTATTTTGTATTTTGAGCATTATGCTGACCCGATAATCTAACTAGCACTACGGGTAGTCTATAAAGGAATCCCATAGGAATATATTGGGAACGGATTTTTGGCAAGTAAACCAAACTCCTTATAAGTTCATATAACAAAAATAACTTTGATATCCAACTTTGTTAACAAAAATAATTGGAATATCCAAATATTGTTCCTTAAACTTGTCAAATTAATGATATTATTTTCTGGTATTATGATCTTCAAAACAAAATGTAAAAGAAAATATGTTATTTGAAAGATATTTGTCTTTGAATGTAGCCAGCAAATGAATGTGAAAGAGTGAAAAGTCTATTTTCTGCCTAGCTTTAAAATAGTCTTATTTCTTTATTTTCTTTTTCCTCAAAGCCTTTTAACCTGGAAACCACTTTTCATGTGGCTTATACTATCAAGGTGTTCTTAAAATGACGTTTTCTGCCCGTTTGATTAAATACTATTACTGATTACATCGATATTGCTATGATTAAGTAATTATTTTCCAGCAAGATCGTTCATCGGATTTAATTTTAAGAATATAAGTATCCACCCTTTCAAATTTCGTTTTATTTTTAGCAAATACTTTTTCTTCTTTTTTTTGATCAAGTAGCCATTTTAATTTCCTGTACCTCCTATTTTCTCACAGGACAAAACTGCGGGGAAACAGTGAAAAAAGAAAAAAAACAAAGAAAGCCAAAAGCTGGGAATAATATTCCCATAAACACTATTAAAAGTACTTATTATAATAAACGCCTGGGGGTTACATTCAGTTTGCAAAGAGCAATCAATCGCCCGGGGCCTTCATAACGTGATGAATTAAAACACGCAGAAAATTACGTGGCAATTAAGTGAGAGTAGATCCTTAGCATAAGAAACAGGATTTTTCAGCCTCAATGAAGAATTATAGCTATCAATTTTCTTCAACAGAATTAATCAATAATGCCAGCCAGTCTTCCCACTCGAAATCTTATTTTTATATTTTAAACGTTATCGCATCAATCAAAATTATTCATCTTAGCACTTGTCGGTTGTACAGCATTTGAAATTTTACAAATTCAGATCAAAGATACATAGCTTGCATATTTTAAAATATGATGCATTTTTTTTTTTTGTCTTGTCTGCTTGTTTGTTTTACATTATTTGCGAGTTTGTTTCTATACGTACATGAGCATAAACCTAAGCTAAAAATGTCGATGGTTCGGACAAATTTGAGGGCAATGAATACGATAAATGAAGGTGGAACAACATTTTAATTGTAGAACTTTCTTGGAGCGATGAGGTTCTAACATTTACATTCGCCCTGACTAAGTTCCCCCTTTTAAGAGAAGTCGGGGCTTAATTTTTCATTCCATTTTGTCCGGAGCTCTTACTGACGTAATCTTGCACTTTTACAGTTTCTGATTTATGACTCAGACATATTACAATTAAAGTTTCGATTAACAGTGAGGAAACTACGTTCCTCACTATTCCAAACTATGTGAATCCAATACTAAAGTCGAAACCCACTCTCTACTCTTCAGATACTGAATTTATATTTAAGGTTTATATCTACCAACAGGAGTAGTTTAGAGAAACAAGAATGATACTTACTGAGAATACATATCTTTTCATTAATTACAAACTTACCTACGGAATACAACATCAGGAAAATGGCGTCCATTACAGTTAATGGTTTGCTACAATCACTACTTTCTCAGAGGGGCATTCAATACTGTCATCTCACGTTTTAGAGACATTCTATGACCTCCTATCTCCTTCGTCCTGTCCGTTCCCGCTTTCTTTTAGCCACCTTAAAGACAAGGTGTACCTAGGATGCCTAACAACAGTTTCTGAGAGAGCTCCTCCGTGGCTAAGCGGTAAGCGTACGCGTCTTTGGCGCGGGAGACCCGGGTTCGATTCCCGGCGGGAGTTCATGTGGTTCGGATTCCACGTTAATCAGTAGGTCCACGTCTCATATAGCCTCGCTGCTGAACGGGACGTTAAACTCAAAATCAACTCAACTCAACAGTTTCTGAGTTGAAGTACGCCATTATTGAAGAGGTTGCAGGTATAGACGGTGCATTGCTTTAGCGTGTGTTTGCAAATTACATGAAACGGTTGGAGCAAACCATTAACTGTAATGGATGCCAACTTCCTGATCATGTATTCCGTAAATCAGATTGTAAGTGTCTTGTAATTAATAGCATCTTGGTATCTCTTACAGCATATAGCTAACATTACTAACTGTCTCTTGCAGCTTTTGCTTTGAGGGTCTGATATAGAAACCAGATATTACTAAATCCACCACTTCCGGTTTCCGTAGAGAGATAAAGGTGATGGTGGAACCTATTCTTCAGATGCTGAATCAATACATAAAAGAAAACGTTTCACGCTATCTTTTATCGTTGCTGCTTGATATCTATCTGGCAGATAAATGGATGTACACTCATGTCCAAAATTATTGTCGCATATCTATAAATATGTCCATGTAGGAATATAATTTGATAACGAATTCACTCGGCATTTCTTATAATGTTATAGTATGTGTATAATTAGCAAAGACATGTATGTGGCAAATTTCATGTCAAAAGAGCAGTAAATAAGAACAATAAACTGAAAATAAAACTTTCTTGTCTATTTAGCAACATTTTGTTTTATTCATTCCAATTTTCGCATTTACAATTATTTTCCTATGAAATTTAGCACAAATATACATTTCCCGATTATACGCATAGTATTAGCATTAAAAGTACCCTGCAAAATCATTATCAAATTATATTCTTACAACGAGACAGTTATAAATATGCGACAATCATTTTGGACATGAGTGTACATAGTTTTTATGTATGTATGAAGACTCCCTACATTAAAATAAAATATATTTTAAAAGTATAATAGTATTTTATTCAGCAAATATTTTAACCATAGTGATTAGTTAATGTCTTTTATTGCAAATACTAATAATTCGGTTTTGCGATTACGAAAATGAAGATTCGTCGTTCACTGATTTTTAACAAATCTTCGTTGTAAGAATATATTGCATTTGTTTATTCCATGTATTTTGCCTTATTCTTCTTCGTTAGTAAATTGTAAACTACGTGAAAAGTAGTTAGTATATTGTTTTCTGCAAAAGTTTATCCGAAATAAAAACTCGAAATTTGAAATTCAATAACTCGAGAATCAAAAGATCTATTGATATAATATTTTTACTTGAGTACTACGTGAGTCAAGTTCTACCTCCATGCCAAGTTTGGTTAAAATCGGATAAGTTCTATACTACAGATGCTATCCTTGTTTTATTGATTTACGAAATGTTTGTAACAAGAAATAAGCGGGTGAGGTAATAAAAGAAGACAGCTATAAAGTGTCAACAAGACGACTGAGAATATATATAATAGTAAGAATGAAAACATTTACAGAAAGACAGTTGTTTTCCGAACGTTGGAATCTATGAAACTCAGAGATATTCATCCTACTTCTTCCCCGTCTTCCCCGTCAATTCTTCAATTGGCATTTTGCTATCCTATTTCAAAATGGACAGAGAGAAACAAACGAAGATGGTTTAAAACGGATAGGAGAGAAGAGGGAGACTTTTACCCAGCATCCTTCGTAGAAAGGCCAAATGAATAGAATTGTACACGTCTTGCGAAGAAATTCTTCTTTTTTATACCTCCATAGAAGGAAAGATGGAAGGACTTACCATGCACGAAAGAGATGACCATAATGCTGCGAGTACTAAATGCATTCATTATTTGGCTAAAGAGAGCATGGAAGAGAGGAATAGGAAGAATAAGAACACAAATGATACATAATTTGAAGAATAGAGGAAAATACTGAGAGTTAAAAGAGGAAGCTTAAGAACGAGAAACGTGGAAGAAACATATCCAAGCAAAAAAATAAATAAATAAATAAATAAATCATTAGTCCCATGATATACTAAAAGCCAGAATACTTTAATAATAATAATAATAATAATAATAATAATAATAATAATAATAATAATAATAATAATAATAATAATAATAATAATAATATCACTTGTAAACTTACTTGATAGTACTGACATCCAACATTTCATCCAACTATTCCAAGTGCGGTCCTGACTAAAATGTGTTTCTATATTTATTATACAGGTTTCTGTATGAATTGATTTAGACGTTTCAATTATTTTAACATACAGAATCTTTTTATAAACTTCAATAACGCACTATGAGTGGACACTCCTAATAAGCCACACTATGTTGCAGTATGTTTTCAAAACTTCTTGTGCACCAATCGCTTGCTCAGAGGCAGTGTGATGATTCAAACAATCTAACGCTTTGTGAAATACTCAGACAATGTTAATGTTACGTTTATTTTACATGACAGTGATCAAATAGTGAATAGATAGAAGTTTGAATTATACAGTATATCTATTTGTATAATTACTAATTCATTCTTTTTTAAAACTGATATTTTACAACTTGTAATAATAGAACGTGGTGCATAAAAGTAACGGATCTATTTTTGTGGATTTTGGATATGATCTATCTGAACTTACCACCCACGAAAGAGAAGACCATAAGGCTGCGAGTACTCAATACATTCATTATTTGGCTAAAGAGAGAGTATTTTGTTAGACACAAACACTTGAATTTATTTAATTCTTCTTCTTTAGTATCAACATTCAAGAAAAATTTTAGTTGTGTTCTCGTAGTCGAAATGTATTTTTGGCAAGTGTGATCCTGGTTTCTACTGCCGATAGGAGATGGACATTGCAGTTTTGATCCAACAGCACCTGGGAAGCCACTTAAATTCAAGAGATATAGAGCTCTGAACTAGAAAACCAAAAATGTCAAAGAAAGGAGCCGGTAAGTTTACTATGTATCATTGATAGCTGTAACTTTTCGTTGTAACGCCAGAGCTCCTTCGTGATTAAGCTGTTAGCGTCCGTGTTTTGGCGTGGGAGATCCGGGTTCAATTCCCGTCGGGAGTTCATGTGGTTCGGATCACAAGGTAAGCTGTATGTTCACGTTTCATATAGCCTCGCTGTTGATAAGGAAGCTCACCTTTGACCCCTAAATCAAATCAAATCAAAATCGATATAATGCTAGAGTCATTTTTAGTGTAGACAATGAAAAAAAATACTTTTACTCGGGATGACTAAAAGAAAAGAGTTGTAAATGAAGTACAGTATTGTAAGTTTTTAAAAAATCTAGAAATTTAAGGGCAAATAATAATATTATAGGGGAAACCATACAGTTATTGGCACTTTAAGGATTTGTTTTCATTCATATCTTTATAACGGATTTATTTTATAACATATACTGGCGATTTTTTAATATATACTTTCTGGGAATCTCTAATTGAATAATATGTTGAGAAATTACAATACAAATGTAAATTTTGGCAGTAAAAATATATTTTGTAATGTGACAATGATCTTACAGTTATTGGCACTCAAAAAACAGTTATTGGCACCCAATGAGGACAGTTATTGGCACCATTATAAAGCAAACAGTAGAAGATACGATTGACAGAAATAAGGCTTGTAATCCTGACTGGAAGTAATATCAGTTATTATATGTATTAATAGACAAGGAATAGATATTTTGGACCTTGAATATTATGAAGTAAAAAAAAATTGAAACCGGGGAATGCACAGCATATTTTTAAAATTTAAAAAAATGGGAAATGCACAAACAAAATTGTATGTTTCAATGATTTATGTCAATCCGTTTCATTAATCTCGTCCTCATCTGAGACCACAGTCACTGTCATCCTGTAGAACGTAGCACCCGTGACACACAAATCCATCTTCTATGTCTTCTGGTATGTGTTCCTTATGGTACTTTGGAATGCAACGACTGTGATATTTGCTGTGGAACAACTCGCATTCAAGATCCATCCTTCCCGAAAAGGATAGCTGAAAACAGTGTTTGCAGGATATTACGTTGCTTCTCGCAGCTGATGACTAATCGAAGTTCAGCATCCTTGTGAGCGTTCCATTTTGTAATGATTCAGTCAGTCCTTTGTCTTGCTCAAGGTTAGAATTTGAAGGACCGCTTATCTGCGTTGAACAATAGAGATAGACCTCATGCTTTGATTTCTTTGCAGATGCTTTTCCTCTGTGTTTTAACTCTTATTCCTTTCTCTCAGACATCTTCCTTGTTTGCTTTCTGATCTTTTCTTGTTCAGCTGATTGCTTTCTTCATTTCTGTCGTACAAAATAGCTCGATATTTATGAGACGTTATTACAAACGGCAGTCTTCCTACATTTCGTTTCCCCTTTCTCTTAGGAGTTTCTGGCCATATTAAAACATCTTGCAGCAACGGGTGTTCGGTCTTTAACTTTTTTGGAGTTGGGCCGGAACCTTTTTGTAAAGCATTTGCATCTGTAGTACTGCCATTGGTAGGTGTACTAGGGTTCACTTCATAAAGAGTATGAGCATCACTAGCAGTATCTGAGTGGTTGAAATCATTGAGTCGGATACATGCAGATGATACAGGTGAACCTTGCTGATTGTTCGCCTGCCCCGACTGAATATTAACACATCTCTCTATCGAAGACTTAGGCCTACTATTATCTATAAAATGTTGAAATGAGCGATGCAGTACATGGAATTCTTCGTTCTTATTTACAAGGACTTGTTCATTGTCAACTTCCTGAAGTCTTCTCATTACATCAGTTCCTACTATACTTTCAAACT
Source organism: Thermobia domestica (assembly GCF_964235325.1). Classification (NCBI taxonomy): domain Eukaryota; kingdom Metazoa; phylum Arthropoda; class Insecta; order Zygentoma; family Lepismatidae; genus Thermobia; species Thermobia domestica. The sequence goes on along the minus strand of NC_137462.1, from coordinate 163,124,004 downwards.
CGGTTCTAGTTAATACTACATCCTTAGTTTGCTCATTACCACCGCGTATTTCTTGAACTGTTTGTATTGGTTTTGCAACGCATTTAGTGGAATCTCTGTCGTTGGGATCAAATGGGTGTAAACCGCATGCCCTAAATCCATTTTGTATAATAGTTGGCGAAATGTAAGTGTCAAGTGCTTGTTTTAACAGAGGAGCAAATTTAGCTTTCGTCAGAGACTGCAATTGATTATAAAGTTGCCACTCTCGTACCACTTGCTTCCACCCATCCTTCAATGGTGTAAATACGGCAACGTCAGCAGGTTGTAATACTTTTGTAGAATTGGGGTACAGAGCAATGAGTTCAATTTGAAGCTTGCAGCAAAGTTCGCTAAGTTGGTAAGTAGGATGAGTTTTATGACCGTCCACAAAATGTATAATCGGGAACTTGACATTTTTCGATTTTAATTACGGATATAACACATTACCTATATGCCCATAAAATACTTCGGCTTTCATCCACCCGTTCTCACTGCGACCGATACCCTATCCTGTAGGCACAGATAGAGTCACATCATTAGGCACACGAACATAAGGGAAAACTATCATTGGGGATGTTACGTCACCTGCAGCACTGAAAGTAAACATAACTGTTAAAGACTCCTTTGCATTTCCGCTAACACCTTTCCAGTTTTCGGCCAAAGCAAAAAGTTAGTTTCATCACCGTTGTAAACACGTGTTGCATCCTGCAGAACATCTGTAAGATTATTGGCTTCAAAACACTTCTGTATATTATGAAACCATGAACTTATGTCGTTTTCTGTTACACAAGCACTCGCACCTGTAACAGATTCCCACGTTCTTTCGGCAACCTTACGATTTCTTTGAAAGAACGATTTATACCATCCATCTCCGGGCATGTTATTTAGAAACGGATTAGGACGAGAATGTTTCACGAGAAAGCCCTGAACACTTTTAAGAATATCCTGTTTCTTTCTGGGAAAACTCTTTTCTGAACATTTTATTAACAATTTCACCAACAATGGTTCTTCCTGTTCTAAAATGGGTCGTGGTCCGGAAGATGATTTCACATCTTGATTTCTCAGATGGAATTGTAATGTAGACCGAGGAACGCCATACTGCTTCGATGCTGTCTTTATTCCTACACTTTTTGATATTGCTTCAAGGGAAGCACTTCTCTGTTATAGTGCATATCTTTTTCTTCCAATCTTTGGCATTGTGTGCCGATTTCTGCAACAATAAGAAAACGTTTTGTAATTAATTTTATATGAAAAAATTTAAGTTTGTCATTGATCTAGGCCCTACCATTTTAAAAAAAGAAAGTAGAAACTAAATGCCCATGTTGCTAAAACCAACAATGTCCATAACCGTCCAGACGTTTTGAATCTCACAGCAGACTTTTCTTTACCGGAGTTTCTTTACTCCGTTATTCACATTGACTTAGGCTAGCTCGCCATTGTTAATAATTATGCTTGTGTCTGACCACGCGCACTTCATGACCGACTAGCTGAGTTTTGAAAAATACTTTCTTGCTGTAACTCAAAGTTCAAACTATTATAATAAATTTTGTTGGTGGGCTAACTCTGTAACTCAGCGTAGGTGGGCCAAACTTTGCCAGTCCGCCCCTTAACTAGACTACATGAACAAATAATTTCAATAGGCATATTAGACATATTTCATTACCAGAACCTATTCTGCTACAAATCCCTACAGTCATTGGCATGGTCATTTATACAGTTCTTGGCACTGTGCCAATAACTGTTACTTATTAGAGTAGGAAACCAAAATTTTGACCAAGTATAGACGTGGAGATGGAAAGCATTATCGGACAGTTTTCAAGCTATTTTATTCTTCAGCATCAGAGACAGTGATTGGCACTATAGTGCCAATAACTGACATTTTATATTTTCATTCGTACAGTTATTGGCACCCCACGCATTCACTCGAAGGACAAACAAATCGGTTAAAAATGTACCATTGGAATGATTAGTAGACCCAATTCCTCTCGTGCAAAAAATATTAAAACATTTTAAACAATAGCAAACTAATTACATTTCTCTTAAGCTGATAGATATCCTTAACAAAAAGTATAAGAATTACCTGCAAAATTAAAAATTCCAAATAGCTTCCACTGTCGACTAGAGTTTGCCTCCAACTGAAAGGTTTCCCGCAAAACAAACAAAGGGAACGCGGGCAGAGAGGATCAGAGCTGCCAGCTGCAGGAAATTTTTACCAACACGTATTCATTTTTCCTTAGTAAAGAGAAAAAACTAAGGAAAGTGCCAATAATTGTCAGAGTGCCAACGACTATATGGTTTCCCCTATGCTGTTCTTCATTCGAAATGTTCATAGGTTAATTGTGGATTTCTAGTTGCTCAAATGATATCGTCAATGGCTCTATTTTATAGTCAGATTTTTTACCTATCTTTGTGAATATTGTTTTCAGGAAGTGGTCAATTTTTTAATTAATTAAGCAATCGATAGTTGTTAATCTGTGGATGCAGTAATAAGACCTTACAAAATCTTTGAGATGTCTTGCGACCATAGTATAAATGAAGTGGAGAGACCCTACACAAGAGACATTTGAAAACAGAAAACTTGGTAGTAGAAGTCAAACAGGCTTGACAACTTCCTCCCAACATTTAATCAATAGATCAATCAGCATTTCTTAGTTAATTATAGTAAACATGTAAAAACAAGCGTTCTCGTCGGACGTTGTAAACAGCTGTGTATTACTTACTTACTTGGCTGCTGTTGCCAAACGATTACGATAAGAAACGGTAGCGTTCCGTGTGAAATTGTTTCAATTGAATATATATATATATATATATATATATATATATATATATATATATATATATATATATATATATATATATATGCCCATTTCACACACACACACACATATGCCTAACTGCAAATTAATAGTCTTGCATAATGAGGAAATTAAACGGTTCATGTCCTTCGAAAGTTACAAAAAAGAAAGACTAGCTTATAAACCGCTATCAATCATTAGTCTGAGATAAAATCTTAGACCCTATCTCTCTATGTTGCGCGTACGGACCTATACCCCCTGTCCTCCAACCCCCCTCTTCTTTACTTCTGCTTCACCGCGACTGTTCGACGACGACCGGTTCTTTCTTTCACTGACGGTGGATGTCTTTCACCCAAGTTGATGCAACGGGTTACAGCATAACAGCAAGGAGAGAGGACATACGAGCATATGCTTCTCCAGGTAATTCAAAACAATCTATCATAATGCTTTCTCTTAAAAAAAAAAGAAATAAAGAAATGAAGCTATCTTACGTGTCGTCAAGAGAAATGGCTTCAGGTACTGATGTTATCAGTGATGTCAACCACCTAAGACTATTTTGCAAATCTTAAATGTCTTGAATTACACTTATCATTGTAGCTAATCAATATAACTACCCTAAGAATGGCTACCTTTAACGTGATTTTGGTTGAAACGGATCGGGATTGATGTAGTGAAAATATGTACCATGTTTTATCAAAATCACATAACGTTTTGTGTGTTGTTTACACTAGAAAATTGTTTTGTAATTATATGTATATACTATTCAAATTTTGTGACAGGGAAGATTTTTACCTCCTTTCACTTCTTATCGGTAAGTTTTTTTCCGAAAAATGGGAGAATGACACATACCAAGTTTCATTAAAATTGGGGACAAACATACACACGAAAGTCCGGTAGAGTCGAATAGTATAAGCTCCTTACGCTAGCTGCAATTAAATGAGCGGCTAGATGTTGGCTTAGGCAAAACAAAACAAGATTAGTGGTTTGAATTATCTTTACGCGGATTATGGATACTCCCTCCCCCTGAACGCTTGGACACGATACTACAAATTTATCTCTCCTCTTCCCGCAAAAAGAAAGATATAGGAGACGTAAGCTGGATGTCACAAAACCAAGATAAATTGGTTTGACTGAATTTTATACAACTTCAAAATTTTTACAGTTCTTGAGAGCATTATTATGATGCAAATGAAGTTCGATGGTGCCAGTTCTAATGAAAAATTGAGTCCCTCAAATACTCTGTATGATGGGCGCAACTTGCGCAGTGGTAGATCTAACCCGGGTCCGGTTAGCCTAGGCCCTCCATTTTTTGAGTGACAAAAAAATGAAGCTATTATTTATATATTTTAGTAAGTTTATAGCAAACTCATGATAGTCCTACCATAGTCTGGGTTCTGGCTGCACCCCCCCCCCCAGTTTTTATCTTCTAGATCCGCCACTGAACTTACGCCCTAATATATCCTCCTGTGGACACTCATGTATAGAAAAAGTCTTGTAGAGTTCATTTTCCAAGTGTGATATTTTGTGCTGTTTGGGGATTAAAAAAAAAAAAAAAAAAAAAACAGAATAACAATAATGGAGAAAAAAATACATACATTTAATAATTTTAAAAGCAGAATTCATAATGAATTAGTAAGCTAATTTCATTCATTGCGTAGAGTTTTGATTAAGGTTTCCGGAAACAAATTATTCTTAACGTAGTCAACTAAAAAAGCACCTGTATCAAAATATTAGTCAGAAGATTTCTGCTGAATGATAAAGACACTCTTCTTAAATACGTTTTTTTTTTTTTTTTTTTTTTTTACATAATATAATTCATCTATGACATTTTCTATTGTTGATTGGCTGAAACAAACCTTTCATTATGGCGGTACGTAATTCGAGTTGCTATAATAATTATTCTCAGGATGTGTAGTGTTTATAGCCTGAAGCATGGGCCTTAACGTGATACATATGTTAAAAGTCGGTAAGCAAATTATGTATTTCAGAAACACCCAGTAAGTTCTTCCTCGAAAGGATAAAAAAAAAGAAGAAAAAAAGGAAATGGAAAAAACTGCACATATCCGTTAGCGACGACTGGGTGTGTGTATTTAGAAACAGAGAATCAGTCCACTCAGCACAGACAATGGACTCATTGTTGCTTTTCTAGAATAAACAAAAGAAGAATTCATCCTCTCCCAAAAAATGGAGAGAATAAAAGAAAAGAGAAAAAAAGAAGGTAGGGCTTTGTATTCAGAAGAGACAGAGAAAACACATAAGTTGCTGAAGGGAGGGGAAAAAGAAGATGTCTGAACAAACATTTGATGTGTGTGTCTGCTGCTGAAGTAAAAGAGGTTAAACTTTACGTTTTTCCTTTACCAGAAGCAGGAATTCTTTACCTGGGAATCAGTAATTCCATGAGTTTTTCCTTTTTGCTAATTGGAAGGCAATGCTCCATAAAACCCTCATCTTTCTCTTTCTCTTCTTGTGTACAATGATTATTATACAAGCCAGTGTCGGACTACCTCTTCCCCCCCGGGGCCTCCAGCTGAAAGAGCAGTTTAGGGGCCCCATGGATTTAATTACTGTAATGTAGAAAAGGGGCCCCATTCTGTTTGCTCTATTGTAAATTCAGGCTATAATGAACATCATAATTGAATGAAAAATGATGGATATGCCGTATATCCTAAAAGCTAATTCTGTTGAACTTAGGAGCCCGTAAGGTATTGAGAGCCTTCTGGACGTAGTAAGATCTACAGTTATCTTTCTGATGTCTGTGGGAATACTCAGTGGCGTGCATCTGATCTAGACCCGAATTTCGTTGTTTCTTTTGTTATGTTGTAGATACTTACAGAAGGATAAAAAAAAGTTCATGTATAAAGAAACGAAGTTGAGGGTGGCGCCCCGGCCTGGATTCCGCCACTGACCAGTCCGAGACTGATACAAACTGAATGTATATTTGTGTGTTTGTCGACTTTCGAAATCCACAGTGCTAGGGCTGGGTATTGCTGTTGACTACGCGCCGAGAAATACATTTTCAAATTCGACACGAAACGACCATTGACTTATTTCTGTACCATATACAAACTAAGAGTAAAATACAAAATTTTCTTTAACAAGATACAAGTTACAAAACACAATTTAAATACAAAATAATTGTTATATATACATATATATGCTTCTCAATACCAAAACTATCGAATTATTGTTCCTTTGTCATACTATTACACAGTATTCTATATCGTCCAATAGAAGACTCCGCAAATATTCGAGTTGGTGTGATTAAAAATTAACGATTTATTGCAAACGCTCTCGTGTTTGGTGTGAGCTGTCCCGGATTCGATTCCCGGTGGGGACACTCGGTCGGAAAAGTGTAAAAGCTTTTTCAGGTCAGCCATCCTGAATGAGGTTTAACTCATTCACACCATCAAATGCTGGTATGGTATCTAACATACAGGTCCCAGGCCGCTTCCTTCCTTCTCTTTCCTCGGATAGTATGATCGTCGAGGGACGACATCCCTCATACATGACGGGCTAACATGGCCATAGATGCCGCAAGCCAAGAAATCTAATTCCTGATCCTATTATTATTATTATTATTATTATTATTATTATTATTATTATTATTATTATTATTATTATTAATAATAATAATAATAATAATAATAATAATAATAATAATAATAATAATAATAATAATAATAATAATAATAATAATAATTGGTTAGTCAAAGTATTTTCGCGCTGTAGTCTGACTTTTGACATCGCACAGTCAACGGTTGGATTCCTTGACGAAAGAAATCTGGAGTTTGCAATATCAAGATGTCCTCAATCGCATGTTCCATCTCCTAATCACCAGGGAGAGTCTTCTGACCGAAGAGGTGATTGAGATGGGGAAAGACACGGTAGTCGTTGGGAAAGACATCAGGTAAAAACAGGGACGAGGAAGGTTTTTATACTGTAACTCATGTGCGGAGTGCACCGTCGTTTGAGGAACATGAAGACACCCTGTCTGTTGACCATTGCTTGATGCTTGTGTACAAGTTTGTCATGTAGTATATTTCAGCATTGTAACGGTTGGTGGTTTCACCTACAAGGAGAAATATATATGATGAATTACTCCCACCATAGACCATCATACCAACAATAATATGTTTTGCGAATGGAGGAGTGATTTTAGAAACAGCTCTGAACCTTGACCATTATGAAACCACTGTCTTGTTTGTTTATGATTGTCGTAACATATCAACTTTTCATCAGAAGTGACAATTAATTTCAGTTAATTTGTACACACAGAGAACTGCATGCCTCTAGACGACGATCGTTGTTTGCTGCTGTCCACTCATATAGCACCCACGAGTCCAAGGTTCTTACATTACTGATTGCTCGGAGCCGCCAAACGACAGTAGTATGGTATATGCCAGTGGCGGCTCGTGCTTTGAATTTTAGGTGGTGCACAATACAGGGTGGCCCAAAAGTAGGTATATACCCCTGCATTCATCAAGTATAACATTCTAGTTTATGGGTTTATTTGCTCCGGCTCTTCTGAGCTTAAGATATAAGTAAAATACATTAAGAATAAATAATAAAGAAACTAAGTCTATCTGATGGATAACAATAAGAAATGATATTAAATGCAATGAGCTGAACAGTACGGTACTGTATACCTACTTTTGGACCACTCATGACCTCGTATTTTTCATTATTATTAATATTATTATAAATAATAGTAATAGAGCACAGGCTATAGGTTAGTGGCGATTCATGACCCAAAGATTTAGTAATGAGAAAAGTACTAAGTATTTCTCAATTAATAAATAGAAAATTTAGTGTAAAGAAAATAAAAATATTTACCCTACTTGTAGAGAAAATCCATTCTTCTTTCTTTGCTTCTGGCAAACTTTTCAATAACTTTGTTATTAAAGTCCTTGATTCCCATAATAAAGTCTCTTTCAATTGATAGCATTGCAAGAGCAGATAACCGTTCCTGAGACATCGAATTTCTCAGAAATGTTTTCACACGTTTCAATGTGCTAAAGCAACGTTCTGCTTCTGATGTTGTCATTGGAATTGTAACGATAATTTTTAGAAGTTTTTCACATTCACTAAACGTTGATGACAAATTATTTTCGCAAATGAAATCTAATAAACAGAGAGCACCAGACATTGCTCTGAACTCTTGCATACCGTAAATTACACCAAGTTCCGTTCGAAGTTTTTTCAGATCTAAGCAAGGATACGCGTCACATGTCGCTTGCAACTGTTCGTCAGGGAAATGTGTGTTGTACTTCAAAAAGTTGTTGGGGGTAACCAGAGAGGCTGCAGTAAGGTGTCCACTGAAGCTAAATCTGTTTTTGGCCTGGCAAACAATAACATCACACACCTCTTTCGCTTCTCTTTTCCACGCGGAAATGTATTTTCTCCTTTTCTCAGGTGGTTCACATTCAACGTCACCAATATTCTCTCGGACTTCCAATATCTTTCGCTCAAAAGACTGGAGAATCTCTCTGACGTAAACAGCATCAATGTCTCGTTTCTGCAATTGATTGTATAAGATGTCGACGTGAGGCATTATAGAATGAAAAAATGACAGCCAAAAGTTGAAACTTTCCCTTTGTAAAGTTTCAATATGACGGGATGCTTGGTCGATGGTACTATTATTCAAGTCTGTATTTTGGATTGTTTCGAAGCACCTAATCAGCTCTTCTCTATATTCATAAACAGTGTTCACACTCCGCAAATTAAAATTCCATCTCGTTGGAACAGATCGTGGCAACCGCTTTCTTACTATGTCGTCCAATATAGATGTCCGCTGTGGAGAATTTGAAAAGAAAGTACAAATACCCTGTAGATTTGCAAAGAAAATCTTGACGTTTCTATTAGTCGACGCTGCATTTAACATAATCAAATTGAGTTGATGAGCATGACAGTGAACGTAAGCAGCACTTGGATAATCTTTTTTCACAATAGCCTGTACACCACCAGAAGAACCACTCATTACTGCAGCACCGTTGTATGTTTGTGATATCAACTTCTCTTTATTATTTACCACGTGGAGACCAACTTCTTCAATAATACAAGAAGCCAAAGTTCGAGCGTCGTGTTTAGAGGGAGTGACGAAGTTCCAAAATCGTTCCACTGGTTTGCCATTGACAATGTACCTGTAGACAATCACCATTTGAAATACGTTAGCTACGTCACTTGTTTCATCTGCTATGACAGATAAAAATTCCGCCTCTCTTATTTCCTGAGCGATTTCTTCATGGCATACTTCAAGCATGCAGTGGAGAAGCTCATTTTGTATAATTTTTGAGGTACCCTTAAATACTGTTGCGCTTTCTAAATGACTTTTGAGAGCGCTGTCAAGTTCAGCACTAAAATTAATTAATCCACGAAATACGCCTGGATTTGAAGAAGAGTCTGTTTCATCATGCCCTCTTAAAGCCAGTTCGAAGGCGCCACAAAACCGAATGCAATTGATAATTATATTGAGCACGTACCTGTTTTGCGTCACTTTTTGATTGTGGTTCTGAATGGACAGCCTATAAGCAGCATCCAGTTGAGCAGCAATATTCACATTTCCCAACACAGTTAGATTAAGAACGTGTTTTATATGGGCTGACGAATTTTCATGTTTTTTTATTTTGTCGTGCAGATGCTGGATATCCACAACACCTTTTTCACTCCACGCATCTTCCCCTGCCCCGAACAACAAACACGGAAAACAAAACAAAGCATTTTTAATTTCACATCCACATAACCACTTACGCTGTTCGTACAAATTTGGATTAAACTTCCTTGTAAATGTTCGTTTCGCACTTCTTATTACTTGTGTTATATTGAGAGTCGGAATCGGCCTTCCGATGTTTTTCACAAGTAGCTTTGCTTCTAAACTTCTTTTTGAAAACGGCTCATTTAACAGAGACGTTACAGAATTCATTGTTACTTCACGTATATAAGGGACAGACATAATTATGCAATCACAGCAATCATGTTCCAATGAACAACAAAGACCGGTACACGCACGCACACACACATACACAAACACACAACACTACGAACAGATTCGACAATTCGATCTCACTAGCAGCTTCGTGAACATACTCCCGTCCGACTCTAAATAAAAGATTTTTTCCAGTGTGATTTATTTTGCGTTAAAAGAAACCATCGAAATACTCCCCCTCAAAGACCTTTTAGTAAGAGGGGTTTTAGCCCTTATTTAAGCAGCCAAAGGCGTGGGTGCTAGTAGGCGGAAGGGGGAAGTAAAAAAGGACAAGGGTTTCGTTCCGTATGTTCTACATTGTTTCTGCGAGGACATTGGTTAGTTGAGGGCTTGCAGTCCGCTTTAAAATCTCATCCCCTCCTCCAATTAACGCTCTTTTTTTGCTCTCCAAAAAGGAAAATATTCTGTCTATGCTGCCAAATTTCTACTCATTCAGATACAAGTGTATTAAATATTGACACCCTCAATCTATCTTCACTCTTCATGGGGTCGCCTTTACTGTCTTCATAGCTGCCTTTATCTTACTTGGTTGACAAAACCAATAGTTATGAGCACTTGGCAATCTCGCATTTAGGCAAGGCACAAGTTTTTTCTTTTTTCTTTTTTTTCCTCTATGCGACTTGGAGGAGCGGACTATTCCCCTTCAGGCGAGAACCGTGTCAACCAATATTGCAGGGGGAGGGATGGTGGAGAATTTCCCGTTCCAAAGCGTTTCGTTTTGGAAAACTTGTGTTTGTTGGTAGAATTGTTTGTAAACGATCTGCAAACATAGTAGATCCTTATGAGGCACTATAAGAATCCTTGCACCTCGCAACCCCCGCAGTAGCCAAGCTGGGGAGCTTGTCAAACTCGCAAGCAGAAAGCTATTAGCCAACCCCATTTGAAACCCACTTCTTTAAGGAAAGATTATGTTGACAATAAAACGAAAAGTGATTTACCACAAATAAAATTGAAAATATTGGAAGGAGGTTTGTACAAACATGCAAACATTAAGAGAAACCGCCGCTGGTATATGCCTAATTCATCTGCTTTTACGGAAGTCTGCTTTCACGGTGTTCCTGGGAAACTCATTAGAACTTGTTATTGGTCGGAAATCGAATACTCTTTTTTTTTACTCCTCTGTCACAGGCACGAAATTACACAAACCAACGGCATTTGATGCATTCATTCATTACTCTTGGCCTAAAAACACTGTTGATGTTTCTCACGGCTAAATGTACACAATGTCCTAGTTTAAAGTCGTAAAGGAAAAATCACTCCTAATTGTGTTCTCAATGGTGCAGTTGTCAGGACCGTGTTCAGCAACACGCTGACTGAAAAGGCACCCCAGTCTGTTTCCTTGATAATGCGTAGTTTGTGATATAGTTGTGTTGTAGAGAGTAGTTTCCTATCCAACATAAAATTGGACATTTCACTTGCACCATAATTTCCAAATTAATACATTTGTTTCTAGTTTTACTTTTTAATGAGGTGCAGGCCCACTGCTTCGGGTAATATCAAAATGTCCGTGATTAAAAGAGACGAAATTAGTTTCCACACACACAGTAATCACTCGTAAGGTGATTGATTTGCTTTTCCGTACATCCTTGTACATGAAAGATGGAAAATAGTACTTATATAGGTTCCAAATTGTGCCGGAACTTGAAGCCGGTATAATTGACAGATCACTGAACACAATTAATTTATCCTGCAAGAATAAGACTCTTTTTCACTAGACTACCTCGCCTCTAAAAGAACGTGACTACAAGAGCATACATGCAACTGTTTCCGTGATAGTACTTATGACAACCACTCAATTATATAAGAAAAAACATAACTGTTTTTTTAAAATAATAATAATAAGAAGAAGAACTCATATTTGTGCAGATGAGGTAAAATTATCTCTAGTAATACGAAGAATTAGTAATCAGTAAATAGCATAATTTCTAATTCTTTGAAAATAATGTGACAATAGTCATTTTTAAAAAAGAATATTACAGTTATAGTATAAAGAAATCTTAAATTTTTAGGCCCATCCAACATTCATTTGTACTACAAGTGTAGTATTTTAAGAAATTCTCAAATACGTTTAACTCCTCAAGTTCGAGAGGTAGGCACCACTAGCTCCTCCATAAGGGTCCCTCTGAGAGGAAACCTCGAAAACAACTATCATAATGGAGGGCCATAAGATAGAACTCCAGACATTCAGGCCGCAGAACAACAACTCTAACCGTCCATCTAGGTCCGCTTGATAGAACTATAAGATAATGGAAAGAAATCTAGAGTGATCCGAGAAAACTCACGATTGATAGATTCTACCATAAACTAATTTTAATTGGGATCGAAGAAAAAAAAACTTCATATAAATTCTTTAGTTTCTACCAAGGAGTCACTATATCTCGGTGTGCGACGTCACCGAACCACATTCAGCATAGCATACGATTGTCTCCTTGCAGAATAAATGGGTGCCAATAATGAACTGGCTGTACTTAAGCTCAAGGGAAATTAAGTTGTTTTCGCGGTGTTAATTAAAACCAAGCTAGACTGTACGTAAACAAAATATGAGGTCAATGCAAATTTGGCGCTTTTAAAATAAGCGTTAAGCAGAAACTGAATGGAAATTAACCTCTTTAGCGTTTTACAAAGTTACTTCAGAGTCAGAATACAAATTGTTGGTATGGCTTTGACGTCAATGGATCCTAGTTTCGCATATATATGCAAATGTAGAAAATATTATATATGTAACATATACAGTGGAATTGGTGCAGTGAATTATATTAGTATTTTCAGCTGAACTACTTACGTCAATTAAAAAGATCCTTCTAAATGAAAAAAACAAATACGTATGATAATATATTACGCTGTGTGTGACTTTTTAAAAAGTAAAATCAAACGAAGGGCGAAAAATCGTTGTCTACTGTAATCTCGATATAATGTTTTTGCTTTAATGACATTAAACGAAACGCCAATATCACTTACCATCAGTGGCGGCTCATAAAGGAAACCACATGGTAAAAATTAGTCTCGTATTTCCACTTGAAACTAAAAGAAGTTAACCTTCATAATATACTAACTGTTGTATACAACAATTAATACATTAAATATCCTTTATTTCCGTAGTTTGAAGGGATAAAACTTAAATTTTTACGAATGTAACTTCCTTCGCGAGCCGCCTCTGCTCACCACAAAGTTCGCTGTTTGTAATTTCCCTTTCGTATCTATTTAAGTATGTTTACCTATGTTGTTCAAGAAGTGCTTTTATGTTATAATTAGATTAGATGATATTCCCAGTGCGAAAGCAACATTCATTCTCATTAGTATAGTATTTGTTCTAAAATATTAGCTACATTGCTTTTCGCCAGTAGGCCAAAAATTTCCAATTGTCACATTCTCACACCTATAGGTATATTTGTAACAAATAAGTTAAGATTTTAAATAATTACATTAGCAAGAATAGGTGTAGAGTAAAAATAATTTATAATATTCAAAACAAATAATAATAATAATAATAATAATAATAATAATAATAATAATAATAATAATAATAATAATAATAATAATAATAATAATAATAATATAGTAAACTTCTGTCGTTCCGCCATCCAACAGTTCGGAATGTGAAATGGTCCCCCACTTCAACGGTAGAGTTTTTAAAAATAAAATTTATTGTAGGCTTACAACAGTACAGTGATTCTGTATCAGTCTGTATTCTTTAAAATGCAGAATTAAAATTAAGTTTTTTGTTTATTTGAGTTGAAATTATTATTTTCCTGGTAAAGAAAATTTGCTGTCAAACATAATGTTATAGCTGTATTCAGTCTACGACTTAGCATTTAGCAGTCGTGAGAAGAACTGATTGATAATTTAGCATTCCGTCATGGGATTGGACAAGTTCCTTGGCTTATCGGAAGTCTCTGTATAACAATAATAAATTACCTTTGTGAAACATTTTTATTTCAGTAGTAAGGAATTTTCTTTATTTAAATCTTGTAACATTATGAATCCTGAATCTGGATGTGTTGTCAGATCGTGAATTTGTTTATAAACTTTGCTTTGTATATAATTAAATGCACACTAATTATTTCCTGAGCAAAACTATTATATTTTCATTTAAAATTAAATACGTGTTACAGTTTTACCAACTAACTTTTTGGCTTCATCAGACACTATGTGTTACAGGATAACTGTAGTCTTATATACATACACCAGCTAAGACATCTCTGTATTTAATTTTAAATGAAAATATAATGATTTTGCTCAGCAAATAATTAGTGTGTATTTGTTTATAAAGTAATTACTGGCTACTTACAGTATAATGACATTTTAAATGAATTTTATCTTAGCACCTAAGTATAAACATCTTACTGTTATACATATTTAAGTTCTTTTAAAAATATTTGCATACTTAGTTTTTTTAAAATTTTTAGATTACTTCTTCAATTTACTGAATTTAACTCTGATTTAGACGTTTTGAATAGTGAAAAATTGTAGAGCAATTTTGAAGATACCAAATGTAAATTTTGTTTTTCATATCGGGTGACCCAAAAAGAAAGTTTCCTGTGTAAGGAAATCTGTATTTATTGCTGAGGAAAGGCAAGCGAACTGCAATCTATCGTACGTGCTTGGTATGTTTCCCATCATTTGCAATACATCCTTTATTTGTGTTAAGTTCATCAAAAGCATATTCAATGTCTTACTGCAAAAATCATTCAAATTTTGTGGTTTTGCTATGTAGATGTCACACTTAATTATACATCATAATTAAGATAAAATCACAAGATGTAAGATTGCATGGGCGAGGAAGCCACATGAATGACCCATGTGACCATAAACATTCCAACCTCAAAAAGAATCAGTCAACTTACGTCTATAATTTACCTAGAAATATTGATCCAAATCACTTTTGTACTCTTCTTCCCCAGAAAAAAATATTTCAAAATGGAACGCTTATTACGACCATTCCGTTTTGTGTGTGTGTGTGTGTGTGTTTTTAATTATTGGAAATAATCTGGAAGCTCTACCAGTGTTGTACAAACTTTTCCATTATTTTTCACTTGACATGTAAAAAGTAAATAGGGTCGCATACAGAACGCATCTAATGGACACATTAGCTGTCAGCAAAATAAAATAAAATTACTAGTGATTACATAGTTTTTTATGTAACTGAAAAATTATCATGTTCTCTATCGTTCGCCCGGAACCTAACACAATTCTACACATTGACAATATATCTAAAATTTGTGTAACGTACTAGAATGTCACTGATCATCCTTCAAATATCAGGAAAGAGTTAATACGATTAATAATAATAATAATAATAATAATAATAATAATAATAATAATAATAATAATAATAATAATAATAATAATAATAATTGTTAAAGTCGTCCTTTTCATTTCTGCAGCAACCTGGGTTCTACTTTGTCCTTCAAACTCATCGCTATGGTAATTTGAATAATGTCGCTTGATCTTAAACTTAATTGGACAACCTTTCAATGTTTTTTTTTTTTTTTTTTTTTACATATTTTAAATATTTAATATAAGTGTTATTCCGAAAATTAATGCCTTTATTTTTTAAATGTAGAATACTGGAGATGTAGAGAACTGAATTACACAATAAGGGAAATGTTGCCCATATAGTCCTTCTTTTATAGGCTCAAAGAGACGGTAATCGGAAGGCGTCAAGTCAGGACTGTATGGCGGTTATGATAAGACAGTCCAACCAAATATCACAATAAACTCTATCGTTATAACTCCTATAGGGCTTGGTGCTACCGTGTTGCAGGCGAAAGCGTTTCTTCTGCTCTGGAATTGCTCTTGCAATCCGATCTTTCAGCTCAATAACTGTGACATTCTGTCTCTCCCGAAACAAGGAACACATCATTTTTCCTGCAGATGACTGTCACTTGAATTTCCTTTCTGGTAGAGAATTCTCAAGTTGTCACTCCACAAATTTTCGAATTCCGACGCATAGTAGTGACGCCATGTTTCAATCCAGTTAACGATGCTGTTCAGGAATTGTCAACTGCGGCCTCGTACTGGTGCAGTCGGTCTCGAGACAAGTTCATGTGCTGAGGTTTTTGATCGTCTGTATCTTCGGTACCCAGCTCGCACAAACATTCCATAACTCAGGTTATCCAACATTTTTTGCACGTCATTACAGCCAACATTTAGCTGTGTACGCAGTTCCTTAGTCAAAATGTGCGGATCAACATGGATGACTTGCTCGAGGTAGTGAAGGGTGGAAGCTGAGTAGGGACACTCGGGTCATAGTATGCCCTGCAAATCCTTTTCACTACTTCTGAAATGCACTATCCATTATTTTACTATACTCACATTGACTATCATCTCCGTAGACCTTCAGCAAGCGTTGATGCATATCAATGGGTGCAATTTGTTCAGTAATCAGGAACTCAATAACATATCTGTTTCGTACGCATCTCTATGTCAGACGCCACTTTGGTTCGCTATTGCGCTGCTGCTATCAGAAGAGAACGAAAATAACAGGCTATTGATAGGAAGATTCCATACTTACTATAACCTAAACAACATCGTTTCGGACGTTATACATGAACACACACACACACATACACACACACACACACAAATAGAAGGTATTACGTACGCAATGACCTTTCGCTATTGTTGTCTTCTACGAAATAATACAAAGTTCTCTCGAGAGGAGTTGAATGAACTTGGGATTGGTGACATGCGTTTTACTGCTAATTCCATATTTCTGCTAATTTTACTGTCACTGTTTTACTTTGCGTTACGTCCTCAGCACGTAATAATGGCTGTATACAATTATAAGCAGTCAGCTTCAGTCAGAATTACTCGATATAGTACCACAAGTATTGAAGTGGAAACACTTACGTTGCGATCCTTCCTTCCTTAAAGTGTAGCAGGTTGTCTGAGCAAGTTGGCTCACCAAGCGTTATCGGACAAGCACGATTTTGCCAAGGCATGTCTTAGAAGTAAGTGACTTTCGGACCTTCCTGTATATGAACCTTATATTATAACAATTGTTTCTTCAACGTTGAATATTTTTATATTTCTTTTGCCTACCATATATTTTACTGAATACCTAGTCTATAATGGTTTTGTGATTTATATTGTCCTTGTAAATAAATTAATTTTGTAATTCAAAGAAAATTCGAATATCACATTGAAGAATTTGAAGTAGATATCACCTATTCATAAAATATATTGACTTTCTATACTTCTTTATAATGCAAGTGTCTTAATTTTCACACGCTGTAGAAACATTATCCAAGTCATTATTTATCAATTTTGTTTTCAAGTTTTTGGCACATTAAAAGTATAAAATACATGTAGTTCTGTTTTTCTCATTGCAAATGCCAGTTACTTGGTATTTTGTTTTATCATAATATTATTTCAGAATATGTAAAATAAGTATTCCGTAAAGAGGATCTGTACTATTAACTAGTTTCAACATTATAACTTGGTGGAGAGTACACTATGTATAGGGAAACACCATTTGAAAATGACTAATCCAAGTATTACTACACCAAGAACAGATATTTGTGACTCTTAAGACATAATTTCTTAGTACATTCGCGTACTTTTGAATTGCGCAATTTTATCTCTCTTGTTGTATGGAGGAATCGGTTCTATCTATATATATTATATTTCTTCGTACACAACGATGACTCACAAACAAGTTTCCTCTCTGTTCCATTTCTCTCTCTTTCTCTCTGCTTTTCTTTATTTCATACGTAATGTGCATATATACGTACAATATATATAGAGAGAGGAAGATTCTGGTCAAAGAGCATCGAAGAATTCTCATGTTTTTCTATCTAACGAATGATGTTTCTCCGTGCAAAAACTTCCATTTATAGTCAACATATTGATTTGGTAGACACCCTTTATTTTTTCATCGAGTCTTGGCTGTCACAACGTGATTTTTTCATGCAGCGAGACATCAACAACTGTTGGCTCATAGGAAAAAGAAATAAATAAACAAATAAATAAATAAATAAAAAGTAATTTTGTCATGATGACTATTAATTTATTGATTTGAATCTATAATTTAGTGAATGTGAAGTACTACCTAAGCAATAAAAATAAATTAGGATGCTATTGTAGAAAGAATACGATGTTGTAAAGCAATGACAATGACAACGTCTAAAATCATTGGATCTTATGAGCTTGTATAAACCGACATCACATTGTATTGACTTGACACTGATGGAAGTCCAGTTACTTTTAGATCAGGTATTCTGCATTTGACTATGAAGGCACAGTGGATCAATGGTAAAGCGCTCTTTTTGTGTGTGAGATTCCTGGTTCATTCCCAGACCATGTGGTTTTGTGGTGGGCAACACCAACTCCATGGGTTTTCTAACATAAAAAAAGGTAAAAGTAGGAGACAGAGTAACTTTTATGTAGAAGATAGGTGCACATTTTCTCCCACTTTCTCATCCATAATCACTTATTTTCATTAATCATCTGTCTTTTTTAGTTTAAAGAGCATTACAGTGAGAAGATAAAAATTAATTTGAAAATTTTCATTTCATTGGCATTTGACTATGTAACTGCTCATTGGGATATTTTATTTACCTAGAGTTCCTTTTTACTTTCCTAATAACCAAATCATTCTTACATTAAAAGCACAAGAGGCCATTATATTTTTTTTAGAGACAAAATAAATAAAGAATATGATATAAATTAATGGAAATGTAAAATAAATAAAACAAAATATTTTATTTAACGTCCTTTAACGTGAGTGAGTGATGATAACAAGGGCGCCAATTTCTCTGTAACTTTTTTTTTGGGGGGGGGGGGCATTCATATGTGTGTTTGGTTGCAGAAGGCATATATGAGAATTTTAAGATAAATTGAGTACAAATTATGCCAAATATTGTATATTCATAAATAAAATGCTGGGGCTCTACATAAACTGATTTGATTTGAATTTATCATCCCTTTCTTGAATTGAAGCTATGTGCTTAAGATTTTGCTTAAAGTAGAATCGGAACCACTATTCTGGTTTTTATCCTAATCGGAGATCCAACCTGGGTTGGCTACCACTTCAGATAGCAGAAAATTTCCCTCCTTGTAACACCCCTAAGCTTATTTCATATTGAGAATGACAAATTTTAAATACCGCTTTTATTTAGTCACAGTCGACTCCAGTGAAAGCAAAAATTTTACAAAAACTTTACGGCGTCGCAGCAGTTGGTAGTAAACGTTAATGATTCAGAATTGTGAGTATGGTGTCGCCACTGCTGGTAGTAAACGTAAATAGTTCAGAATTGTGCCGCATGGTGTCGCCATTTTCGGTAGTAAATGTAGGTGGTTCAGAGTTATGACGCATGGTGTCACCATTGTCGGTAGTAAATTTGAATAGTCTAGGGCAGTGGTTTTCAAAATGGGGTTCCCATGGACACCTTAGAGACCTGCACGGGCCGAATTTTTCGGCCCGAGCCCAATCCAGCCCGAACGTAGCTAGGCCAGGCCCAGCCCGGGCCCGAAGAATTTTGGAGATTTTCGGCCCGAGTCCGGCCCGGTTCGATAAGTTTTTAAAAATTCTTGGCCCAAGCCCGGCCCGGGCACGATAAATTTTAGAAGTTTTTGGCCCGACCCCGGCCCGATAGTTTTTTTAAAAAAATTAGATTGAGCCCCAATCTTTCTCAAAATTTAGTACTAAATTTGACCTAACTCTCAGAAACATTTTCTAAACTATGGTTCACAACCTGACGCTTGCCTCCCGAATGGTACTATTGCCTCCTAGAACTTTGCCTGTCATCGAGAGAACAAAAACTCCATTCCCTGTAACAAAAATCTAACTTAATTGATTTTTAGCATAAAGTGAAGATGGCAATATTGTTTAGCGACAGGCAAAACATTCCCACCCCTTCTTGTTATATTTTGAGTTCAGTGAAGATCAAGATCAGAGCTCAATTTACCGCATAATGCCTGCAATCCTCTATAGCAACGTTTCCGAACCGGTGTGCCGTGAATGGGCCGCTGGTGTGCCGCGAGGAATCGAAACAAAATTATTAATTTTATAGTAATCAAACTGCAAAACCTAGGGGGAAATGTATATTTGTATTTTTATATTGTTATGAACCTCTACTATGAATCTACAATTTTAAGTTTCATACCGGGTTACTGTTCTGTACTTTTCTAATGTTGAAAAAAATGGTTATCATTGTTATGGCCATTATTGCTTCTTTATTGTTGCAGACTATTTCGTAACTTGAAAATTTAAAATATCATTCAATCCTTTCGACAAATTACCTACGTTTGTGTTTTAAAATTAATTGTGATTTGTTTGATCGTTCGTTATTTAGTGATCTTCCTGCTTAGTAAAAGGTTGGATACAGTTTCTAAAAAGAAAGCGTATTTTTAAAAACCTGAGTCCAATTTTTCATTGCAATTGTTTTCTATTTTTATATCAAAATGAAAAATAAGCATAATGATTTACCACGGGGAAAAACAGTGATAGAGCTTTCTCCTCTGTGAGATTAAAAATCACAGAAAAAATGCCACTGTGTTTAATATTTACAAATAATAATATCTATAAGTGTGCCGCGAGAATCCAAGTAACACCAGTAGTGTGCCGCAAGTTGAAAAATGTTGGGAAACGCTGCTCTATAGTGAAAGTGGAGCCGCTAAGCAACACAAACTGTAAATAGCTAGTGCATTCTTTGTAACATTTTTCACGGACACACTTCTTCAACGTTTGGCTTTATTCCAATTATCGTTTAACGAAAGTCAATAATTATTAAAGAATTGCAATTGATCGGCCCCAGCCCGGCCCGACCTGAAGAGAAATCCGTGTCGGCCAGCCCAAGCCCGACCCGGCCCAAAGAAATAACAGTGTCAGCCCGCCCAAGCCCGGCCCGTGCAGGTCTCTAGGACACCGGGAGTCCGCGGAAGGCGGAACCTAGCCAGGGGGTCCGCGACGCCTAAAATTTGAAATGTGATGTAATAAAATGGAAACTTCACGGCTGTTATGTAAGAAGTATTTTTAAGGAAAACTGCAGCTGTGGGCAGTACGAGTACAAAACAATAACTATTCATCATTTCCAGTGCTCAAGGATTTCATTGATTCTTCAGGTGCAAAAGTCACTGCTGAAATGCACAAAACACTGATAGGACACCTGAAAGCATTAAATACAAGTTTTCTAGAATATTTTCCTGTCCCACCACCTGGTAATGGTTGGATTGAACTGAAATCCTTTTACTAATTTAGAAATCCATGACATACAAGGTATTAATCTCTGTAACACATAACAAGAACATCTTTGGAACTACCCTGGAATACTTTATGGAAAAACGTTTTCAAAGAAAATGAACTTTGTAGCTTTAGGTTGCGTATGCACTGTGAGTAGAAGAGTTGCCTAAAAAGGCATTGCAACATTTGATGCCTTTCCTTATCACTTATGTGAGCAGTCCTTTTCTGCTCTTTGCAGTATTAAAACCTTAAAGCGAAATATCTTAATGTGGAATCGGACCTAAGATTGATGGTAACAAAACGTATTCCAGATTTCAATGCAATTGTGGAAAAACACAAATAATTTGATTCCTCACGTTAGTAACCTCACATTTTAGAACATTGTTTATCAAGTGGATTTCCTTTTTTTAAAAAAAAATATAAAAAAAATATTTTCAGTCTTGAAAGTTACTGCATTTTCAATTGAAATTTCGTTCACTAGGAAACAACCATGTATCTTTAGAATAAATTACTTACTGAATTATTTTTCTTGATCTTTTTCTTGTCAGTGGTAATTCTAATTAGTATGTATATATATATATATATATATATATATATATATATATATATATATATATATATATATATATATATATATATATATATATATATAAAATACCATGTGAAGCATTGCATTCAGATAGCATTGTAATGGGGTTTGCAGATCGCTTTCCGAATGAACAGGGAGTCCGCGTTTTTGCAGTTTGAGGACCATTGGTCTAGGGCTACATATCAATTTTTATTCCAACAAGGGTATTGTTTTATATGCTAACAACAGTGGATCATTATATGAGTGACTGAATGTAAATCGAACTGCAGGATTTGTAAGTTAGCATTCGTTAAAGGATTGGATTTTTCACAATCATTGACTGTTAGAATTAAGTGCATATTTAACGTTATAAGTTAACGTTTAACGCATTTAAATGCATTAATACGTTATTAGTAGTTTTGTATTCAGTAAAGAGCTAGATTTTTTTTTTTTCAGAAAACCATAGGGTGTTAGAAGAAAGTGTATAGTTTGAACTGCCGGGTTTCTAGTTGTGTATTTGTTTCTGTTGCAACTGGATTCTGTAGAGAAACGGGACTTTATTTGATTCATTTGTATTTATTTATTTAATAATCACCAGATACAGCTCAGAGGCCATTTTATACTGGATATCTTACAACAGCAATAACAATGGAAACGATTCGGGAAGGTATCGCTGAGGCCTGTGTAGTAGCTACCATCTCGGCATCTACTTGGTAGGACTGAGGAAAACCCTGGAAAATTCCAGTGAGGGTAGTCGGTAGCTTGAATCGAATACACAACCTCCCGAATGCAAAGCCAACATTCTACTACTTGAGCTACCTCGCTCAGTAAATTGTGCTTAATAGTTTCGGAGAGCGATCAATTAAAAACATATCATTATTCTACTCTGTCTGTTACAGTTGAGCAATCTTAAATAACTTATTGTTATTGTCTTTGACACAGAGCACATGGTAATGCATTCAAACAAGTTTTTGCAAGGAAATCTGTTTGCGAATATTCCGCGACAAACAGGTAATAAATGTTGAGAGATGTTTTTCCTTCTGTTTCAAGGAGCTGAAAGGCAAAGAGAGTAATTAATATGAGAAATTAAAATAAAGAAGTTAACAGACCATCATTTTTATCTATCGAGTGCCAATACATTATGTACGTGGTAAGAAGTAGATTGCAAATTTCAAATCCGGAATGCAGTGGCAAGAACCACTCTGATGTTTATCTGCACCTGCGCATCATGCAACTGTCATTTTGCATATATGCATGATTTTTCCGTTTGGTTTCATTCTTTACAGAGAATGTTGTAGTACAAACTACATTATAATCTACCGTGGACGGGATCTTGTATTAGTTTAGCTTCCGATAACATCTACTATTAAAATTTTCTTTTTTGGCAATTAGGTGAATATATTGTTATTTTTCCTACTCTGTCAATCTGTCATTCGCCTCAAGTTTTCTGTACAAATCTGTAATGAAAACTCATATACCTAGTTTATATGGAGAAGTCCACCCATAGTATTAAAAAAAAAAAAAAAAAAAAAAAAAAAAAAAAAAAAAGAAAGAAAGAAAGAAAGAAAGAAAGAAAGAAAGAAAGAGAGAGAATTTCTGACTATTATTTTAGAGCTGTTTTGATACCAAAGTTTCAAATATGATTGCATTCATATCCCAATAAACGAGAGATATTAATGCTACCACATTACAATGTAAGCTAATACAAATACCACGGAATGAAGTTATGAATTTTCCGTTGCGAGCTTCAAAAGATAAATATTCTTGGTGTTTTTCTAACTTAAGTATAAATCTCTTTAGATGCCAGTACCCTATATGCATATCGTTGTTAATAATAATAATAATAATAATAATAATAATAATAATAATAATAATAATAATAATAATAATAATAATAATAATAATATCCCACTCACTGTTAAAACTCCTAGCTGAAAATATCTGGATTTCTTGTTTTAAGCTAATGTGATAATAATATCACCTACAAAAATCAACAAAAGCAGAAAGTTAAAATCTGAATTGTGTTTAGTTACGGAATTATATTTGGAGTAATTGGGGCTATGAGTACACACTTAACATTATACGCTGTCTGAAAACAACGCATTTATTAATTGTAAAGTTAAAATCTTGACAAAATATAAGCTGATCCTTATGCTTAAATATGAGCTGCAAACCAGTGAAGTACAGTACATGTTAGAGAAGAGAAAAAGTATCAAATATTTTTATATAAAGATGTCTACTCTTACATACCTACCCGGCTAAGAGTACTATAGGGATCAGGTAAGAAAACCCATTAGCAATTGTCACATACATAAGATCCATATTTATTCTAATCGGAACACTGTTTATGTTTCCATTCTTGACAATCTGAACCCAGTCGTCGTCGAAGAACTCTCCAGATGTAGCACAGAAAATTTTATTACCTTTATTCACTTGCTGTTCTTTTGAGATGGAATTAATTGGAGAATCTGAAAAAGAGGTTTCTTCGTATTTTATTCATTTTTTTTTGACATGTCTGTGATTTAGATTTCTTTGGATCAAAAGATCCAATATGTTTCAATCAAAAAAATTTTTGTACGCCTTGTATCTGGAGAACTACACATAGTGTAGCCAAACCCAAATTATCAGTTAACTCAGTATGACGTGTTTATTCCTAGAAAATACAAAAAATCGATTTAGGGGGTCATTCAAAAATTTTGTGGCCCCTGATCCAAGATCCTATATATTTCAATAAAAAAAAATTCTTGTACGCCTTATATACTATCTAGAAAACTACATATAATGTAGCATAACCCAAACTATCACTTAACTCAGTATGATGTACTTATTCCGAAAATACGAAAACTTGATTTAGAGACAGTTAAAAGAAATTTGTGGCCCCTGATTCAAAAACTAATTATTGGCCAAGATTGCAATCTTTTGATCATTTTTTTTTTTATCATTCCTAAAATTCTTGTTTGTAAATTAATTTTTGTTGTTCAGTAAATTTTTGTACAATTAATGGGTTTTCTTAGAAATGAAAGATTACGTAGGTGTTCAACATACAGAGGTGAGTTTAACAATAGCAGCGTACGAGCAACGTTGTTGGTCCAATATGGCCAAGCTTCAAGACAGAGAGGTAGCTAACTTATAGAGTAATAAGTAATGTATGTCTTACGGGAAAATTCAGATTTCATAGGAAAGAGGCCAGATTAGACAGGTGACCAAGTTAGCAAGTTTTATTGTACTTAAGTTTCCCTACTGCAGAGAAAAGTATCCTTCATTGATTTCTTTTGTGAAGAAAATCTACATCATAAGCTGACTGTTTACAACTAACTGACTCAACATTCAGTTTCTTATGCTTTTAGATTAACGTTAAGTTGTTTACGCGAAAATTAAAAAAAAAAACAGTGTTTGTATATGGATTTGACCTTTTTAAGAACAGACCCCACCCTTATCCCTCTACTGAAAACGGAAGTAGTAGAAATTTGCTACAGCTTCTCCTTTGAATAGTGATGACCAAAAAGTCCAAAACGGTGATAATGAGAAACTGTTTCTGACATAGGTTTAACGATTGAAAAATGAGTATGATCTCAGGTCTAATCCTTCTAACGAGTGATCTACGAAAAATCGGCCCACCTACATATTTGCAATGAAATTCCATATTTTTGTCGGCACCAGTAATTATTCCTATTGATCATGTGTTGTACAAAATTTTCCATTAATGACATGTGTGTGTGTGTGTGTGTGTGTGTGTGTGTGTGTGTGTGTGTGTGTGTTTGTGTGTGTGTTTGTGTGTGTATTTTCTGTTCTATCAGATAGTATATATATTTCTTTTTACAAAACACTCAGTCAACCTTATGAGAGGCGGGCCGGTTTTCCGTGGGTCACTCTATATACGGTTTACATATTAATCGAGAGCAAAAAAGATAATAAATACGACAATTTTTAAAGAAAAATATGAGCAGAGTTTCCCAAGTATTGGTTCGATCTAGGCTGGAATCCCTCTATTGATAGTTGTAGAAATATATTATTTCCGGCTTTAAATATTGTATGTTCATAGAGCAAGAACTGAAAGAAATAACGAGAAATTGACTTTGGACGTAGATTTAGCTTCCCTATAATACGTTCCATCTCTTTTTTTTAATTGTATATTGAAATTGAAACTAATAAATCTACCACTTCTGGTTATTATTGGTCACATAGTAATTGCACAATGTGAAATGAAACTAATTTGTTTTAAAATTTGGAATGGCTAGAACCTTTCTCTTGAGAAAATTCCTTGTGTACTCTTTTTTAAGTTGCAAAGCAATAATATTATACTGTGGATAAGTTAAAAATATATATTGAACAGGAATATGGATTTTTTTGCTGCCAGTGTGTAGAATAGTCCTTACATATATTATTTCTCAGAAAAAAATAGTATAAGAAATTTCTTTATTGCTAGTTGTGATAATGATAGTAGTTAACTAATTAACTCTATGGCCTAATTGAACCTTCGGGCAGCATCTATGAAAGCTCTCCACTGACTACTGACCTTAGCTTACGAGATCTAGTTTCAACTTTGTATTCCTGTTTCTGTAAGTTTTGCATTAATATTGTTTTCCCATCTGCACTTAGGTCTTCCTAATGGCCTTTTTTCGATTGAGTTTTCATTTAAAATTTTCGAAGTTTCCTATTCCCCCCCCAGGCCCATAGCCAGCCTCGAAATTTAGGGGGGGCTAAATGTAAATTAGGGTGAGCACACACACACACACACACACACACACACACACACATATATATATATATATATATATATATATATATATATATATATATATATATATATATATAATGTCTGTCTCTGTGTGTGACGATGAATAATTTCTTATGCTCTTAAAACTAAAACTACAGCCTGTAGGAATTACTATTAAAATTTTCCTCTATAGCCTTAGTACAATTGTACCTGAAAGCTAGAATACTATGTGTTTCCTTTTTATTTATTTGTTATGGCAACAAAATATTTCTTCCGTTTTCTCATCTTCAAGGAAATAAAAAAATATTTAAAAAAACGAACGAACCAATAATTAAAATTTCCAAAGAATTAGTACAGGAAATACGTTTTTAAATTTTTGATGGACTGAAAAAATATTTGTGAAACGCGAAAACATCTAGAAAGTATGAGATTTAATACTATCTTCAAAGAGATTCTACAGAGGAGGGTCTCAAAATCTTAAATCAATATTTTGAAATACATGTGGCCTAAACAAATATATGCATATTGGAAAAATGAAATTAACATCTTACCTGTATTATTATTTACGTGTCCTTAGATACGAAACTTTACATTTCTTCAAATATTACGGGCTTTATTTTACACTTGTACTTCTAAACATTTTTTGATCAGTTTTTTTATGGTGATGTTCGAAAGTAATAATGATATGTTTATGGGTTTTTGCTATCTACAAATTTATAAATTTTATAAGATTAAGAAACACAAACACAACACGCATATATACACTCCTCATGTTGGCACAGTATAGTAGAAACAAGTTGAACATTTGAACAATCACTAATAACACTATCACAGTATAAGTCTCCTTGTTTTGGATGCTGCCAATCTTAAAACAATTGTGTCCAGATCGAGATTTCTGGTGATGCCATTGTTGTAACTCAACAAAACAAGATCGGCACGGTGCAGTTAATGTACAACTCCTTTTGAGAAAATGCCCTAACAAAGAAGGAATTCCTCTCACCTGAAGTAGTCCTACATAACGGTTGACAGGCTTCAGGGCAGAAATTTAGAAAAGAAAATATTCAATTTTACAAACGTAGGTATAATTTCTAATTGCTGTCTTTTTAGTAACTGAAAAAATACATTTTGCATAACAGCTGTGAGTTCCATTTTATCACAACCCGTTTCAATTTTTAGA
Source organism: Thermobia domestica (assembly GCF_964235325.1). Lineage (NCBI taxonomy): Eukaryota > Metazoa > Arthropoda > Insecta > Zygentoma > Lepismatidae > Thermobia > Thermobia domestica. Next base: position 163,096,562 of record NC_137462.1, on the reverse strand, counting down.
CGTCGCGAACCCCGTAGCCAGGTCACGCGGACCCCCGGGGTCCGCGGACTCCAGTTTAAAAACCACTGCTCTAGACTTTTTGGAACATACTATCAACAATAATTTAGGACGATTGCTACTAAAGTCATATTTAAGTAAAAATAATATGTTTTGGTACTCGAGCATTCAAATAAGAAATAACTACAAAAAAGTTCCCTGTTCTAGTGCAGTTACCTTCTTTCTCGAAACGAAATTGACAAGAGAAGTAACAATTCATTAAATTTTCTTTGTATAGTACAATTCATATCAAAGTATACATGAAATTATTCTTTACATTGTACAAATAAGAATTCGACATCAGTTGCTTTCGTAGGTACTAAAAAGTTTAAGTTAAGAACTAATGATTTAAACAGCTATTTACTTATTTCTATTGAAGATATCTCTTCTTCAAAATGAAACTACATTAGGAAATTGTTACTTTTGTGGGCTACCCCGTAGCCTCATGGGTACAGCGCTCGCCTTTGGCGCGTCCGGTTTCGGGTTCAAACCGTACTGGGAGTCCTCGGATTCAAACCGATAGTGATTTGGATGTTACTTTAAGCTATAGGTCCCGTGTCTACATAGCCTCCCTGCTGAAGAGGGACGCTAAACTCCCCAACGCACCCTGTTTTAAGTCAAAGGTCAAATTTCAAATTTATAAAGCATTATACATATTATCATCCAATAAGGTTCAATTTTTAATTGAAAATTCTGTTTTTCCTATAAGTGCAACTACTACCTCCGTTTAGTTTGCTACATTTTTTGTTTACATACCAGAAGATTGCAAGGTATTCTTTCACAAAATAGTAACTTTGGATGATTAGGTTTACGTCTGATTATCTGCATGAACATTTGATTCTGGCACCAAAAATTGGGAACAATTATTAAATTATTTTAATAAAGTATCTAATAATTCATCCCCGAGAAAGATTAAGTGAATCGAACTTATCTTTAGTTTAAAGATATATTAAAAGTATTATTTATCTATTCCAAGTTATTTAACAAATAGTCAAGTTGCTGATACACTACAATTCTCATTCTTCAAGTCAACTTCGGTGCATCTTCAGAAACCTGTATAGATCAACTTTCAATTACAACCATGTTCAACAACACAACAAGAGTAAACACAATTCAGAAAAGGAAACTTTTCTTACTCCGTTATCACGTGACATAAAACGTAGTCAAAATTCCCCCCTCTCTCTCCACACAAGAAGCATTAAAAAAAAAAGATAAATAAACCAGTCTCACGCTCAAAGAAATATAATAATTCAAAGAAGCGTAGAGCATAAATAGGCCAATACTTTAAATGAGGATAATAAAAGTAAATTTTAATTTAGCACTCTAAAGAACATTTGGAAATACAATTTCTTCCAACATTTCAGTCAGGGTTCGAATTAAACTTTCGAACGAGAGGGTTATGTTTATGTATTGTTGCTGTAGATGTAGAAGGCGAAAATTTATCCCAGAAATGGATGTTATGTTACTTCTGTGATACGAGCCGGACATACATTTTTACCGAAGGGGAATTTCCCCGGCATCCCCCGTTAATTCGAACTATGACTTTAGTAGGGGGCTGCAAAAAATTTAGGGGGGGCTGAGCCCGCCCTAGCCCCCCCTTGACTACGGGCCTGCCCCCCCCCATTCTGAATACAATACCTGCTCATCCACGCCACTTACGTCAGATTTAATGACCCTAACAATGTTAAATAAAATTACGCAGTTCCTCGTTATGAAGTTTCTGCCGTTTCTCATTTTCCTCCCTCTTGGGTCTGAATATTCACCTCAGAATTTAATATTCAAATACTTTCAGCCTGGTATACCTAACAAGTATAATTAGTTCTACTAAAAAAAATAGTTTATTTATAAGGGGAAAAGTTTGCTGCCAGCTTCTCCCTATTCGCTAGGGGTAATTATATAAGTTGTACAAGGCTTGTTCCAAGTTTGGGTTAATTATGATTATAACAAGTACGAGGTTCGATTTTTATTCAGGCTGCCTTAATTTATAATAAATGATTAACCCTTTCTCACAAGTCCTAAATCTAGTCTCATATTCGGACGCTATTATTATTGTCATATGATTCGGAATGTGGTTGTCTCATAAACCTCGGTGACCACCTAGCACAAACTCTTTACACACTCATTAATCATACCAATGAGAAATGCGGACTTGGAATTCGAATCAAGAGTTGAAATCAGATGACAACGCGTTGAGAAATAGTGATGCTTCAAAATTACTTAATGCACATGTCAATATGAAATATTCTTGTATGTTTTTAGAATAATGTTCATATAACATTCGTTCATTTTGTTCTTGAAATAGTCTAGGGAACAAATAAAAAGAAATATCGGGAGCACTTCAGCAGTTAGAACACAATATTGATGAAGACACTGAAAACAAATAGAAAAAAAAAGACAGGAGGCAGAAAACAATAATAGCAGTCACAACAAACAAAGGGTTGTACCTTTTATCTAAGTATGACTTGTCACACACACAGGGTTCCCTTTACTTTTGTTTTCTGTGTATAGTGTTGCTTCTTATGCACAGAGTATCAAACAGGTTTCCTTTCTTGTGTTGTGGTCTATAAGTGGCGCCTCCTCTCTTCTCTTCTCTTATGGCCTCATTAATTTCTCAATATTTCTTCAGGCAACTTGCTTCATTAAGTAACAATTGTTTCGTTATAGTGCCGAACGAGGTAAACGTGCAAAGTCATGGTAATGCCAAACATGTCCTTCAAGCAATTTGTATATATACTGAGAGAGTTAGTTGGACCATGCAACCGATAAATCGACATTTGATGAACTGTTAAATGAAAGCACAGTGGTGAGCTTCTTTTTCTTTTCTTTTTTTTTAAAAGTAAGAACTGGAAAATTATAATTTAGAAAAAAAAATATGTCGGAATCTTGGAAATTTTCCCATGATTTTATCTTGTTCTGCTCACAAGAAACAGTACTCGTTAAATGTAAGACATAGCAGAAAAGATGGAAGCGATTCTTTAAAGTGGAAAAAGGTGGTCCGAAGATGTTAAATGGAATGACAAAAGGAATACACTTGAAATATGAACCCGCATTAGCAGTGATGTATGGTTGAATTGCATGGTATAAATCATTCAGAGTTGTTTGAAGCCATCGTTTGTCAAATGATAGTGTGTAGTGGAGAGTCATAACTAAGGAGTTCAAAACTGTTCCGCGAATAGTTAATGAAAGAAAGAAAAAAAAAACATAACGTGCATAAACTATTCGATTTTGGAGAAAGGAAACCCGTTATTTATTTGTTTCCTATACTATATGACTCTTACACTTGTATTGGATTACAATGTGCCTGCAACAGAGAGCCACTTAAACTAAGTGACTGCATTTGCATTTAATGAGATGTCTTAAGTACTACACACTTCTAAAGTACGAGCAAAATAAAGTTTTCTCTGTTATTTATCTTCTTGAACGATAAATGCTGGCTGCAAGCATTTCCTTGTTTCGTTCTCTAACCCGTACTACGTAATTCATAATAGTCTGTAATGAACGTGAGAGCATAAAAGAGAAGCAATCCAATCTGGAAAGCGCTAATTTTCTCAATAAGGAATCAATAATAAATGGGACTGTTTAATAGAAATTGTAGTTTGATTTCGTGTGGCTTGCTAGGTTGAACTCCTTCGTGATCATATGGTTAGCTTACGCGTCTTCGACGCAGAAGAGCTGGATTCGATTCTCTGCAATAGCTCTTGTGATTTGGACACCACGTTAAGCTGTAGGTAGGATCACTCCTGATATAATACCAGCACTGAAACAGAATGTTAAACTCCGGTCCAAATAATTTAGCCATATAGGTTATTTACACTAAAACCACACTCCTGGTGCAACAGCTCTTAGGGATACCAGGAATTACCATCAGGTTTGAGATACTCCTGCCTTTGGAGTGATGAGTGGTGTGCCATCGGCTCCTTTTTCTACTGCAGAGTTTGCAATTTCTTTCTTTCTAGTAGTTTCCCCAATTATCCTCTGGACGCTGGATGGACACCCAATGCCAAAACCATTTCATGAGTACGAACGGCCACCCATCCTTCTTCTGACCAAACTTTTGATTAGCACAGTTGCTACTTGACTAGAGTAGTAGTTTCCATAATTCAGTTGACACTATGAATGAGAAGACTCCAATGTGAGGAGAAGTTTTTATCCGAGTTTTACTGTTAAAATGAAATGAAATATTTCAGTTTTAGATCCCATGGTAGATCCCATGTATAGGCTAAGGGAGACGGTGATAATGAGAAATGAATGAAATGGTGGAATGAAGAGAATGGGAGGGAGGAAACGGGAGAGATCAAAGGAAATGTACGAACACGTGCTGGGTTCGAACCAGGGACTCCATGAGCCAGAGGTGAAATCTCTACCACGAAGTCGCTGTGGCCTTTAGCTCTGCTGTTAGTAGTGCTAGTTCCTTGATGTCAGTTCAGAAGCAATGAATAAAAAACAATGCACAGAACACTATTTTTGTTCTGAAAATATGGTGGAAATATGACCATAACTACAGTCATGTTGTTGAATTGTTTGTGGATAGTTTTTGTAAACACCACACCGACATCTAGCGAAGGCATTTGCAAACTGAATAAAAGATTCGTGATGTGGAATATTTGGAAGAACGAATTCACTCTGTACTTTAAAAAAAAAAAATATACCCATGAAGATGTGAACTTTTATCTAACAGAATAAAACCACATTCTATACTTGAACACTAGTTGCGTCTCTCTGCTTTCTTTCTTTCTTTCTTTTTACTTGTTTCTCTTTAACTGTATGTTTCAACCGTATTCTGGTTCAATCAAGACCATCAATTTTGCAACATTAGACCTAATTTGACTAATTTTCTGAATGTCATGCAATGATTAGATTTTTCACAGCGAAGTAAGTTGGATGACAATACAATATTTCACTGTTACTTTTAAGTATTTCTATGTAGCTCAAGTGGTAGAGTGTTGCCTTCGCATTCGGGAGGTTGTGGGTTCGAATCCCACTGCCGACCATCCTGACTGAGGTTTTCCAGGGTTTCCTTCAGTCGTACCAGGCAAATGCCGGGATGGTACCTACTAAACAGGCCCTGGCCGATACCTTCCCAGATCCTTTCCATTGTTGTTATTGTTGTTGGATATCCAGTAAAAAATGGGCTCTGAGCTGTATCTGGTGATTGTTAAATAAATAAATAAATAAATAAATAAAGTAATTAATTAATAATGCTCTCTACTAACGATACATTCTATTCAATTATGCAACCAAAAACACTCTGACAATAGCATGCACAGTATAACATTCAGGGGGGATTTTAGTATGTAAATTACGGTTTAGACTGTGAAAAGTACATGATAGGTTTCAAGAACTGAATGAATATGAAAACATTCATATAAAAAGAAAAAAAAATAGAAAATAACAAGCTTAGAACATATAATTAATACTTTTTATAAAATGCTCCAAAAGGAAATTCTTTTGAGGGTAAAAAGGGAGCCACATAGAACGCCTAGTGCTTTTTAGTCGTAGTGCCGCTTCTTCATTTTGCTGCACTAAAAATATAAAAGAAAAGAAAAAGAAAGAAAAAGAAAACTTTTTATTTTTTAAATCTCTTCTTCAGATAGACTATAGAGTTACTTTAATCTCTTCTTCAGATAGACTACCAAACTTCAGCAAACATGCAAGAATGGAAGCAAACAACATTTTACAATTATAGGAAATGTATTTAATTAACAAAACTAGAAAATAAAATATAAAATAAAAATAAAATAAAGAGAAATGAAAAAATAGTTTTTGAAATCAGGGCTTCCTTTAAAAATAGCGAATAAGCCCTGCTAAGAGTAAAAATATAAATATACAAAAAAGTAAAAAAAAATCAAGAATATTACTTTTTACTTTGGTAGTTATATTTTGTTTATTTTTTGTTTAAAGAAAGTATGTTTTTACAAAACATATTAATTACTTTATTTCTTAAAAATTAAAACGTTATTTGTATCACTTTTGGTTTGAATTTCACCTCTACATTAAAAATGCAATTTTGCAAACTGTGTTTTGGGCCTTCGTGTATTTAAGTATTTTCTTGACTATCGTGCTGGTTTACCTGATTCGATTTCCAATGGGTATTACACTATGACTTTCAGTATTGACCTAGAATTGTGAGGCAACGTGGGACCGAATATCAGACTAGAGAATTTTAGAAGAAACTGTAAAAATGGATCCAAATTACCCAAATCGCACTTCATTCAAAGAATAGCTTCTAGTTTTCTGTAGCATTTTGTGAGATGGGGGACTATGGGGCATGCTATTCATAGCAAACTTGCCAATACCTCTTTACATGTTCTATTGACCTTGCTTCTGGCAAATGGTTTTTCCTCTCAAGCTTTACTTAGTCTACTGAAAAAACAAACTCGTTCCTTCTGCATACAAAAAACTATACAGCATTTACGACTGTGTAAATCAACAAGCAACGAAGCAATGGTCAGTCTATTAACTTTTACACCCATGGGTATACGCGTATGAATAAGCATTACCTTGTGTTTTCGGAGGAGAAAAAAGTATAGTCGATAAACGATTATAGAAGACGAGACATGAGGATGATTTTTTAAAGATAGAAAATTCCTTGTTGGCTAAAGGCTTAAAAGCAACTTGGATTATAGAAAACTTTAGCTTCTTTGAAATATTTAGAAATGAAAGAACAAATTTTGAACACAATTTAAAACTCTTGTCTGTAATAAACATAAATTATTATATGACTCTCTGATAATTAGCTGAGAAGTTGATCATCTCTAGTACATTATTAAAAACAATTATACTAGTATAGCTACTTATATATATACTTATATAGATACAGTGGCGTATTTACGATTTTGTTTCGGGGAGGGCTTTGCTAAACTTTCGGGGGGGGTTGCCTGAAAATGTGAAAATTCTGCAAGATATTTCATATACTTTACTATAGTAAGTAAGATTTCGGGGGGTGCTTAAGCCCAGAAGTCCCCCCTAAATACGCCACTGCTTATATATATACTAGCGGAAACACATTTTAAAACATATGCCTGAAATTCATAGCTGGCCAAATAAGTAGGAGGTGATGGTAAGTGGTATACTATAGTTATTCTAACATGGCACTCCTAAAATATTCCGAACACATATGTAGGGGATTTCAAAACATAAATACACAATACTCACATTAGTAGCCAGTGTAATCACCTTGAGCTGTCATACAAAGAGCTATTCGTACAGGTACCTTATGATGAATGTTTTTGGGGTATGATACGTTTGCTGCACTTAGGTAGACCTTAGTGTATTACATTGAATAACAACTGTTATTCCAACATAAATTATATATATATTAATATAAAATTTTTAGATGCTGGCTGATTTAAATGTTTCAACTATGTAAACTTGTGTTGCCATCTAAATTTCAATGCTTTATGATCATTATTATTTTTACACCACCTGCAATGTATATTTAATACTTGGGGTTTAGTTCCCTAAAGTAAGTATAAAAGAAAATCAATCAATAGAGACACTGGAGGTAAAGCGGGTAGTGGAGCAAAGTGGATAATGCTAGGGAAAATTAGAGCTGACAACATAGCAATTGTTTGCATTTTATAAGTTGATTCACTAAATTAGAATCAACAGTTAATTGATGGTTTAGTGAGATTGTGTCTGGTTTCCGCCAAATATAATACACAGCATGCGCCTTTCGTTGAAGGTAAATAAGTAAACAAGTAATGTATCACTGCTAATGGCTCTTATGACTTTGGCATATATGTAATATGTGCGAAGTTATATTTACCAATTGTTTGAGACTACAACAAAGCTGCTGTCATTGAATTATCCAAGGAGGGTTTCCAAATAATTAAATGTAGCGGTGTTTCTCTCTAATAGATTGTATCCTGGAAGGAGTCCTGGAAACAAAAATATACAATGTGGAGTGAAGCGGGTAACCTGAAACGGGTTGAAGTGAGTATAAACAGTGATTATGTCAAATTGTTGTCTGAGGAAGAAATTCCCCCAGGTCATATCTTCGGTACTATCATGTAGTTTACCACTATTTTCGCCATACTACTTTCACCGTTTATACATTGCAAGAAGAAATTTTATGAAATTATCACTGGGTATAGATACCTGGGTATGATGTAATATTAGATTCTCTATCTTAGGATGCCTTTGGGGAATGAGACGCGGCTTTGATTCCCGACGGGAGCTCATGTGGTTCGGAGCTCTCGTTAAACTGCAGGTCCACTTCTCGTATAATATCGCTGCTGCAAGGAATACTAAAGTCAAATCAAACCAAATTTATCTTAGAAACTTAACTTCTGTAAATTGAATAGGTTTCAAAATAATCCAAAACAGGGAGTTTTTACTGTATTTTGTAGACGTGATTAGTAATTGACACAAGGAAATATGATGTTTGATAAAATTGCCCTTTTGATTAAAACAGTTTAATTTGGAAAACTATACTCACTCTAACCTTCAAATCCTAAAAGTTTCTTCCATCACATAAACAAAAAGCCGTTAATGAACACTATCATATTCTGTTTCAATCTAATTATATTTGTTATTTATCCGCTTTCGTCAGATCCAACTCAAGATACCACTTACATTTTATTCTCGAACTACTCAAAGGTTTACAGTGGCAAGAGATAATTTCTATTCATTTTTCAGGACAGAGAGATTAGCGGAAAACTGTAATATATATGAAAGCTAGCGTTTTGCCAAGAATGACTTGCCAATAATAACACAACTCTTATAATCATAATAATATTTACTAATTTTATGTAATTCTTAAAGGAGTTATATTTATTAAGATAATATGACCATTTCATACATTTATGATTCGAAACAAGAATTGTAACGGATAATATTTTGTTTTCTGCTGTCAACTTCCATGTATAAATTTGTACCTTGTTCTACATACTTTAGAACCAAAATATCTGTAAATTTCAAGATCAGCTCTAGGTCGGACAAAATGTAATGCACAATGCGTTGTTGCTCGATGAAGGTAAGCACTGGAGTAATGAAATTTTGTAGATAGAAACACTGGCTCTTCGCAAACGTCACTTAATATATGATCCATTTATTTCAATTACGCTACAGCCATGCTTGCTTTTATGACACGAATGCACTTTCATAAAACTCATGGGGTTGGTCACTACACAACTTTTCGCATTAATAATGCTAATTAATATACTAATATGTGATTATTAGTATTGCTCTCAATCATGCAATGAGCTCGTTGTTATTTCGAAACTTTTTTCTACACAGATGAGCCTTCAGTAGTTCAAACAAATAGAAATCCTATTGCGGTAAGTCAGAACTGTATCAGGGTTGTGGTTCTATTGTCCAAGTGGCCAATTTTCTGCACTGTCATGTGTGCAACATGTAGTCTTGTGTTATACTGATGCATCTTGATCTCTCTTGCTTGTCACGCTAGCCATTTAGTGTATCTTGTCCAAGTGCAAACAATATTGTTCTTTGGTAATGGCTATTCCACGTTCGAAAAAGTCTATGGAAATCACCCTTTTATAATGCCAAAAGAAAAGTCACTATCAATTTGTTGTTTGACCCGGCAAATCGTGGCTTCTTTTAACATGGAGATCCTGAATGCCTCAGTTCTATCGTTTGCCTTTCGCCCTTAAGATCAGTCAGGCTTAATCATAGATGATGCCTTTATGAAAGTATTCTGAACAATTCTCCAGAGAAAATTTGCAGAAGATTTTGACACATGTTCTTCCTAATTTACATCATCTCGCTTGTCAATCGAAACTGTAGATCTGAGTAAGCACAACTTTTTCTGTATCCCAATAGTTCAATTAGCTTAAACACAGATTCTTTTGCCATACCTGTGTGCTCCATAATCTGCCTTGTGGTGGTAAATGTGTATTTTTGGATGAGTTCTGAACGAATTATGCATTTTTTATCAGGTGTGACGGTAGATACAGACAGTACACCTGATCGTGGCTGCTGCCAGATTCTGGTGCAGGCCTGGATGCTGAAATCCTCTCACCAAAACCTCTCAAGCTATCAACATCAATTCACAGTAAGCAGTTACCAGTCTATAGGAATAACAAAATAAATCGAAGTAATATGAGTTATACCCAGATTGTAGGTGAGTTCGATTACTGCACCTTGACGTAGTTGGGTTTCACGTTATCATCCATGGTGGCTTACCTTCAACAGCATGAAATTAAAATTAGGTATAGTTTAGGTGGTAAAAAAACAATGCTTCTATCCACAACAGTAGATTGTGCTTTACTTTCTGATCGACCTTTGTATCTTTAGTTAGGTAGGATATATAGAAATGTCTTGGAGGTGGAAACACAGTGGATTTAATACACGAAGAACAAATGGGACCATAATCATTGCTGAATTAAATTATTATATGGAAGGAGTTTTCGTGCTTGCACTACTCGTAAATAAAATAATAATAATAAGGCTTCTACCCGTAAAACATGTGTCCAGGTGCGGAAAGAGGAAGCAGTTAACAAAGCATAGGATATTCATTCATGTTAAGTGTGGAAACGGGAGGGAGGTTTGTAATTCATTGTGATATATTGCGGTTTTATTAGTTAGAAAATAGAGAAAAGGTTGCAAGAGTTGTAAGTTGCAGGAGCAACAGGGAAACACAGAGAGAGAATTTATCGTAAGCCAATGACGTTTTTTGAGGAGGGGACTTTTGTGTAAGAGAGTGACCATCGAAGAAAGCAAAACTGGTTGTTAAGAAAACGAGAAAGAAAAAAATAATAATTAGAAGTCAGAAAATACAATTTACACCCTCCTTTCCCGGTAGGCGAGAAGTTGTTTTATTAACTTCCATTTCACAGCGGTAGTTAGTATGGTAACAAAAGGCATGAGAGTAAGAAGGATAAGAAAAAGGCATTTAAGGAGTGTTCTTCTTCTGCCATGAATGGAAGAGACAAGTAAGGTCTACTTCTGAATCCATTCGCAGTCAATCATCACATGAAGTATTGCTACCAGCGCACGCAACACACGCAAATGTCAAGCGAATTATCTACCAAAAGACCGACCAGTTCTGGTTGGTCTTCAAAAGTATTTTTGACCACTCAACAGTTGTGGAAGACCACCTGAACGACAAAAAGTGCACTTTCTGTGTGGTCTCGTTAAGTTTACCATAGGCGACAGTCCACTTCACACATCATAAACACCGGCAATATTCGTTAGCCAGTGCTTTCCTTCTCTCTCCCCTTTCACATGTGTGTGTGTGTATTTTCTACGGAGACTCAACCAAAAAGGCAATAAAAGTCGCATATTATGGAAATCATGACAAACATATGATGAACAACATTTGGTGGGGTGTTTTGTGAAGCTTGTAAAACAGGGAAGAAGAGAATAATTCGTAAACGTTTATGTTCCTCCCCGCTCACTTGTTGTTGGCTGCAATACAATCTTGACATCTGCTAGAGAAACTGGAAAAGCAAAACAACATTAACTAATGTGTTTTTAAACTCGTTTGAAACAACTGTATATACTTGTATAGAGATAGCTAAGTTCTTGTCAGATGACTAATTACGGAGGAAGAATGTTGCGAATGCAGGCTCACACCTTGTCCATAATGCATTACATGTACGAAAGATGGAGAAAATGAGCTCATACCTATATATTTTAGGCAATGTCAAAGGCAACAATAAAACGAAAATAGCTCTTAATTGGTTGCAATATTTCTAGTACATCATCTTTGTTCAGTTTTATTTATATTCTTAATATATCTTGGTGGGAATTATATTGTATGTGCTCGAGGCGAAACATGAGGGAATATATGAGTGTTCAATATATTGTCTGCTAGCTTTCGGGTAATGATGTCGTGTGTTTACTTCATAGTCTCAGTAATTGTTTCAGTAATTTTGCTACTAAAATTAATTTCTGGAGTTTTCGAACAAACATGTAATTGCGTAAGAAACTGTCAATAACATATTTCAGAATTTTCCTTTTGAAATAGAAAGATATTGAAGAAATGCTCATTAAAGGATTGATGCAGTTATAAATGAATCGGTATTTCTTAAAAACACGTCAGTCAATATTTTAAAGATTTGTTTCCTTTTTTTCTGTTTCCTGCGGTCTTTATAAATATGGATATTATTTGGAGTTGAAACAACATTGATATACAACACTTACAAATAAGAAAAAAGCACTTTGTTTCATCACTAAATGATAACTCTATCCATATAGATTTCTTATGAAGCAGTAACAATGAACTCATTAATATAGTGATTGATGTTTTTTTTTTTTTTTTTAATAAATAGCAATCAAAATAAATGAATGCACTTGGATTACCTTTTCGTTATTGATTTAACTTTATCTTTGGACAAAGTTTTATATATATATACCGTATATCTCCAATTTTAATACGTTAGGGTGAATATACTCATTCCATACAACCAGTGGCGTATTTAGGAGGGGGGCTTCCGGGCTTAAGCCCCCCCCCGAAATCTTACTTACTATAGTAAATTATATGAAATATCTTGCAGAATTTTCACATTTTCAGGCAAAGCCCCACCCGAAAGTTAGCAAAGCCCCTCCCGAAACAAAATCGTAAATACGCCACTGCATACAACATATGTCGGTGAGAGGGAAAATGAGCTACCGTTTATTATCGATTGGTACTCCTTTCGATTTGTCTTGAATTTTGCCAGTTCCTTCTCTTGTGTTGTAGAGGAAATAATATTCCATAATCTCCTAAGTATCCTATGTATTACATGTCTAGAACAATATGTCGTTGTAAAAACTTCATCAGTATACTTGTTTTCAATTTTTCCGGATACATGTAGTGATTATTTTGTTTGATTCATTGTTCAGGATGCTTATTTTAAATTCAGAAATATAAGTTGGAAATAAAGTTATTTCAACTATGAATGAAACAAAAAAATAATTAAAATAGCAGTTTTAATGGGAAGCAATCTGTGCGCTTGGCGAGATAATATAGAAAAAAATGTAAAAGTCCAAAAATAGTTCATTTTCAGCATACGTGTTTTCTTAAATTGAAGAGTTTATGCATTATGGTAGGTTAAAGTGAAATAAAATCTCATTTCACTTAGATGCCGAAAGCCCAGAAATCTAAATCTTAAATCCCTCTAATTGCATGTTGCATTATCTCGAGTTACATCTACAGACAATGTTAAAATGTATCGTTAAAAAAAAAAAAAAAAAAACATCAACACAAAGTTGTGTATATCGAAGTACTTGAATAATTGGATATGGTTTAGAATTTGTGGTAGTTATGGGAAAAATGAAAAGAAAACAAATGTTATATGTAGCCAATTAAAGCTGTGAATTAAGCATGATTTTAGATGGAGAGTGAGCCGAAGGCTTGGGAGGAACAACTTGGTGACATTAAAAGAGAATCAAAATGAAAACTTTTAATTCAACGTCCCACGATTATGCTCTTTGGGCTAAGGGACACGGATAATTATAGCAAGTGAATGGTGATGGAAGAATTAGTGGAATGAGAATGTAGTAGGAAACGGGAGTACCCCGAGAAAACACACGGACACCCAACATAAATTTACTTGGTTCAGGATCAAACTAGGGACATCATGCACCAGAGGTAGACGATCTCACTATTGAGCCACTGTGACCCCTCGCAAAAAGTCAATACGTATGATCGAGTTTTATCCTTAGAACTGGTTCATTTTATTATGATTTGTTTGCTTGATGGTTCAAGCCTTCCCCCAACACCAGAAACTAAACCAGAAACCACACACACCAAAGGTACTCCCTCTAGCCAATAAACCAGCGGGAAAGACATTCTATTACGATTGGAGTAGTCACAGCATCATCCTACATGTATCGATTTTTCTTACTATGTAGGGTACTAATACAGTCTTCTTCGTTCATGTAAAAGTACATCTGGTATTAATCTCCAAACAAAGTCAAGGGTTAGAAAACGGGAATACTAATATTCAAAATACAGTAAAAATCTCGATTAATCTCGGAATTGGAGTGACGCGGAAACAGCGGATAAGCATATTCCACAATTTGTAAAATGGTTGGAAAAGCACAAAAAAACAAACAACACAAAATGTTTCAAAACAATTTTTGTTTACAGTAGGAGAGCCTACTTAATAAGTTGGTTGGTTCACTTTTTTTTCACGCAAAAAATCCGTTAACTTTTTTTTGCTTTTTCGCGTTAAAATTCGTCTTCTTTATTTATGACTGAAGTGTCTAAAATCCTTTTGGAAGAAAAACATGCACCATCACGGGGAAAGAGAGAAGGGGACAAGAGAAAGAAGACAGCGGATAATCGAAAATTTACTATAATACAGCTAACGGAAATCGGTTTTATGCTGATTTTTTTGCTCGTTTCCTTTACGGTTATGCAACCTATATTGCACCTAAGATATTTGGGTTGCATATGGCGTAAGGGAAATTTTGTATTGCTATATTTTACACTGCATAACCATACTAAATAAATATCACTTGAAATAGCTACATATTAATTCATAGTAACTATATAGTAATCTATTATTTATTTAATAATAGATAAAGCCGATCAAAAAACTGAGAAACCATTTTCAGTCAATTATTTCGAATTTTTTGGATATTAATCAGATCTGAAAATTCGAAACAAGGATTAAATGAACGTACTGTACAATTGAAAAGAGAAAACTTATGAAGAAATGAAAGAAAAAGTTTAAGTTGATTAAGTTTTCATGTTTTAAGTCCTTATGCAACAATGAAATTATGAAACACAGTACCTACTACCTAGGTAATAACGTGAGCACTGAACTATGACCGAGGATTGAATTCTATGCAGTTAACGGATTCACAGAGCATCAAGCAAGACAATCTTTTACAATATAGGACGTTCCCTAGAAAGCTATTTCGACTCCAAGAATATGCATTGCAAACAGGGCTACACCACCAGAAACAAAAAGAGATCAAGAATCTAATTAACTACAGTTAAGCTGTGGTTACTACTAAACAAAGCATTGTAACATTAATTATGTTACATTTAAAAATATATATATAATATCTAGTGACATTACCAGTTCTCAGATACTATTGCTTCCTGCATTCAAAATACAATCGACAACTTAGGTAATGTTTTACATGCTTTAGTTTTTTTTTATTTGCAAATCGATTACTCTCGATGTTCTCTTTCTCTTCTCAAACTATGGCTCTGTCCTTGTGGTCCTCGTAGATAGAACATTAGACGAATAAAGACGAAAAAAATAAAAATCAATTAAATTTAACACTCTTACACTGTATGTCAAAACTCAATTTAAAAAATGAAATGCAATGAAATTTTTTAGTTTAACGCCCCATGTTTATGCCTGATAGACTAAGGGAGACGATGATTAAAGCAAGTGAATAATGATGGAAAAATTGGTGGAATGAAAAGTGGGAGGAAACGGGAATGCCCCGAGAAAATCGATGGGCACGATGTTGTCCGCCATACACTTACTTGACCGAGGATCGAATCAGGGACCCCACGCACTAGAGTAAGCTTTCTACCACTGAGCCACCGTGACCCCATAAACTCATTTATAGAGTTCACGTAAGTAAAGGTTAGCTGCTTTCTCTCCTAGGATTGACATTATATAAAATTTATTACCCTATTTACTCTGTAAAATATTCTCGACTCTTTTAAGTTATAATTACTGAAAGAAACTAATATATAAATATTTACACCAAAATAAAATTAATAAAATTTTTATTACTATTTTTGCACAAACAAATTCACTGGTATTAACATATATTTTAGATTAATAAAAATAAATTTGCTTTTGAAGAGGAGTAAATATATTTGAGATCCGCAGAAGTTCTCGTTTGAAAACAAGTTTTAAAAAAAACTCTCTGAATACTGTTGTGTGTATTCCTAATACAAGGAATAAATGATAATGATAATTATGCATTTCTTTGTGCCCAAGAAGGAAACCAAACATAAAAAAAAAAGATTCTTAGTTTATAAAGTACCTTTGTCTTCAAAGCTAATAAATTGTAACTGTTGTCTACTGTAGCTCAACTGTTCAGGTAAAAATTAAAATGAAATCCTCCTTCAATAGCTACACTACAAAAGAATCAAACTTAATTCCAACTCCTTTTTGTCTTTTTTTTCCTGTTAACTTATACGTATCTCATTATTAATTAAATCTTGAAATTTTTAACTGATCAGGTTCAGTTTTTGTTGTTGATCTTCTTTTGTTTTGCTTTTTCTTAAAAAAAAAAGGACAGCGTTACGAATGAAGATAAATATTCTTCTTTGAGAAACTCGTTAAGACACATTGGAGAAACTTCTTCTTTAGTTCTAGAAATATATTTTGAAGTTAGAAACAAAAAAAAAGTATATAAATAAGTAAAAAAAAAAGTAAACAAGTGGCAAAGGTTGCTTGAATTGCATGCTGGGAAACCCAGCCAATATAATTGGCAGTTTAAAAGGTGCAACAATAACATTGTATACCTGTATATATATTTTTTTATCTTGTATACGTACGAGTAGACCTATATATATATGTTATATAAATCGTGATCAAAAGAATGAAATGTCACAGTCTATTATTTCATTAGGTTATTAGTTGATAGGTCTATTAATCCTACGCATTTGTTCTAGAAGAGAAAATGAGCTAACAAACGTCGACCTATTAAGACTTCACATCAAGCTAAATAATATACGATATTTTCATTTACAAGCAATGATAATTAACAACTTAATGTTTTCATGCAACTTCATATTTTCATATAAAGAACTTAATACAAAGAGATTGTCTTTTTTAAAAAAAATAATAAATAAAATAGAATAACATTTCATTTTTATTCAAATTTTACATCAGACATGAAAATTTTTGAGATTATTTTTTTTTCAATAGTGACTATTACTTGTATATTGACTATTTGCGTCCTAAAACATGATCATGTACTAAGAATTTCTGAGAAGGTTGTGATTCCTTGACACTCACAGCGCTTTGTATAGGAGGAAAACTAATTGACTTTTGCAAGTTGCTACCTCTGTAATGAAAAGACAACTACAGTCCTTCCATAGCGTACCTGAGTTGGCTTTTTGTGTTTTATATCCTTGTGCAACAGGGCCTACTATTAATGTAGCTACTAACCACAATCGGGGATTGAACCTTTTGCGAGTGTACGTACCATCATCTAAAAATAACTCTCACAGTATACGTACACCATTCTCCACTATATTACCTCATCTCCAAGAGAGCTGGATTGTGAGATCACAGAAGTTGTTGCATACACGGTATATCTAATTATAATTCTTGATATATTTAGCTACTCGTACTCTAAAATCCCATTCAACCAAAGGGGAAAGAAACTGGCCACTCTTCTCCTGTTCTACTGACTTAGTGGCTCGACCGAACTAGGTTAGAGTAAGTGGACTAGAACCCGCCTTAGGTCAGGACAAAGTTTTTAAAAATGAATTATATATATATATATATATATATATATATATATATATAAAGTTAACTTGCTCAATTTTTCTGAATACACGGACTGCTTTTCAGAAACGCAATTGCTCCATGTATTCAAAAAGGTTATGCAAGTTAACTTTAAATCTTAGATCTATGGTTAATCTATAGAGCGCCGAGCAAATATATAAATGTATACTCAAAATAATGGTGGGTTTATCTCTCTCTCACTTTTGTGTGTGTGTGTGTGTGTGCGTCATCTGCTTTTTGCATAGAAAGAAGCCAGCTTGATAGATCTTCACTACATCTAATTCTATACCGAGCTCTTTATTCCACTTTCGGATCAGAAGTGGAAAGTCGGATACGTATTTGTTGCGTAAAGTGAAAATGTATGCGAAAATGTATTCAAGTTTTTGACATTTTCTAAGAACGCCTTGTGTATATGCAACCAAAATTATGCCATGGCTTTGTGGACTTTTTGTTAGGATTTTCGTTTGTATTGCATGGCATTTCCTCAAATAATATTCAAACTGGAATTTATGGTGGATTTGTACCACTTCTGGGTTTAATACAGAGCCTAGATTAGAAACAAAATATATTCTTGGAAAGCTTGCAGAATAACGCTTTACGCTAAAACTAATCTATTACAGTTTTTGTGATCAAAGCTAAAACCGGAAGTGGTTGCGGTTTGAATAGAGGTTTAAGAAAGAAGGTGGTTTCCTGTTCTTAGAACGGGAAATTGATTCTAAAACATATTCCTCATTATTTCTTATCGTTTTTGTTCTATGTAAATCAATATTAAAACCGAAAGTTGTAGTGGATTTCGATTATTCCTGGGGGGCACGGTGACTCAGTGGTAAAGTGCTTACCTCTGATGCGTGTTGTCCGTGGTGCGATTTCCAGCCAAGTAACTTTCTGGAGGACAACAACTATCCGTGGATTTTCTCGGGATACTCCCATTTCCTCCCACTTTCTTATTGCTCCAGTTCTTTCATTATCATTCACTGACCTTAATCATTGTTTCCCTTAGTCTAAGAGGCATAATCGTGGGACTTTAAACTGAAATATTTCATTTTCTATTACTCTTGGTTTTAAGAGAGAGTTAAAGATGGAGATAAAATATATTCTTGGGACGCTTAATCGATTGCAGAAACCTATGACCGTTTTTGATCGATAGTGATCAATGTAAAAACCGGATTTTTTTTTTTACTTCTACTACTTCTGTTTTGAATATTACCACCATCAACAAATTTGAACCCTAAATTTTGACCCTCAATATTCGATCAAAATTAGTTCCTGGTGTTTTTTTTTTCCTCTTGGATACACGGACAGATAATATAAATATAGAAAGGAGCTTTGATAACACAAAACTCCTTAAAAATAATCGCAGTTCCATTTTCGTTCCACCAAAAAACAAGGAAGGTGTTATATGTCATTATTTCTATACTAGGTTCGAGGAATGAGTGACTAGGACGTGTTCCGTCGGCTGAGATTCGACTGCATTTTTATAACGCAAGTTCTTGCCGGCACTCTCATAACGTACCATACTCATTTAATTACACATGAACATGATGACAGAGAAATGGGGCAAGAACTTAAGAAAACCAGAAATGGACTTGGGAACAATTAGACAAGGAAATCAAACTTTTATGATGTTTTCCATGATATATTCAAATTATTATATGATTTCCAAGAAGTTATATGAAAAGTTACTTTTCATTAGATAACAACTGTGAGATAAGAAAGAACGTTATTCAATGCTAATCAATCTCCTAAGCTGAGACACTGGGAAATTATTAACAGATAATAGTTTGTAAGTTAACAAAGCAGGAAGTTAAGGGATATTTTCAACCATGACTACATTTTTTTAAAACAGATATGTTTAGAGACATTATTTTACAGAATGATATCACAATAACACCACTGTCACAATAACTTTGTGATGATGTGTTACGATAATTGACAGATTAAACACAAGCATAACGTTGCATTATTCTCTTTCGATAACAATTCCTAAGGAAATCACAGAAATCGCTCATAATCTCTATCCTTGTAGAATAATATTGACTTTTTGTCTGAATTAATACAGTTGATTGTATTCATTTTTTTAACGCAAGTAAGTAAATACCAATAACTGCATCCTGCCTTCAAAGTATGGATGGAGTATGAAATCACAGGTAAATATTCCGTGAAGGTTTTGATAATCACATACTTTGTTAATCAAGTAGCTCTAGGAAATGAATGCGCAGGAATGCAAAACATGGAAGTTGACTGAGGCTGTTGCTTGTAACATATTAACATAACAATCAACAACTGAGTTCTCAGCGAATGTAGCAACAGTCATCAATTTGTGCAAATGGAGGGGATTTTCGAATGGATTGTTGTTGTAGAATTGAGTTTGTCAACACTGTCTTCATCTCTTCAATCACGAACTTGAAACTCCTTCCATTTGACTCTGGAATTATTACTTAAATAATTAATATTTTTCTGATCAGAGTATGTACTTCTTTATTAAAATTAAATTAATTCGTAACAGTTTCCATAGCGTAAAGTCTGAAAAAAAAGGTAACGTTACGTTATGGAAAGTGTTAGAATTAATTTAATTGTAATAACGAAGTACATACTCTGGTCAGAAAAATATTAATTATTTAACGAACTTGAACTCACAGTCAATTCGATATAATGTAATTGTAGTTTTCAACTGAAGATTGTGTAACTGGTGTCGTGCTTGTTGTTATTATGCTCAGAATCAGAAGATTTACTTTGTTACCTCGAGTCTGGAGACGGAACCGGTCAAATCACCAACAATATTTGTGAATATGATGTAAAAACCTCTCGCGGCATTTGAACATTTTGGAGTGGCTAAATGGAACTCTTTAATAAAGGAATATTGGAAACCTTCGGATTAGAGGCAAAACAACATTTGATATTCCGAGAGGCATCCCTTTATCACCGAGATCAATGACAACTTTTGGCAATATCTTCCTTGGTATGAGTGAACAGACGTATCATAACAGAAAGTGTATTGGCATGCTTTAGTTACTCGAGAGATCGATATGGAGTTATTAGGGCGTTTAGGTCAAGTCAACTTGAACGTGTAGTTCGTGTCAACATGGGTCAGCTGATATGCTTAAACTTGAACTTAAATGTCATCTCGACTATCACCAATCAGCTTAACAATTTAGAAAACTATGGATTCGATATTAATATAAGTCATTTTGAACATTTCATTTTTCATTCCTTCTCACCTTCATGCCAATAGGGGCTAGACTTGGACTTAAACAGCATTGAGAGTATCACTAGTCATCTCAGCAACTTCGAAAACTATGGATTTGACACTAGTATTGGTCGTTTTTGACTATCTTTACACGTCGTCCGCTCTCATCATCCAAGTGATGTTTGAGGTGTCTTGTTTCCACAGTACGGCATCGATGATGTTACTATTCATCTAAGTGTCCCTGAAAACTATGGATTCCGTTCTCTTTTTTTTTATTCTTTTTAGTTATCATTCCTTCCCGTACCCCTCGAGGTGCTAGGGGTGTCTTACCAAAATGTATTTCTTTCCAGATTGGAATATGCTGTAATACACACATGCACAAGCATACATACGTACATTTAAATATAATATACATGTTTTTGAGATTTACTAATCACCCTCTTAGCCTATATTCATTAGCTTCTTCTCGGACCTACTTCTTAGTCTCCTTTTGTGTACTAAATTTCAGCTCGATCGGCTAACTACTTTCTGTTGCAACGAACTGCAATTGTTACTTCAGTCATTCCTTGGGAAGATTCCCCTTGTAATTGAATCAAAAATGGATGAGTTCTAAAGAGTCTATCATTGGAATGCATGAGCACTGGATAGCGCTGTACAATATACCTTATAGAAATATATAGCTGTTTTATATAAAAGCTGTACATGCATGCTGAAAGGATTTGTCATCTATAGTTTGAATATTGGCTCCCTAATCGACTTCGTAATTAAGATGTTGGGAGATACAAAAAGTTGTAATGCTATGAAGTATTGTAGATGATGGCAACAGAAAAAAAAATAGAGGAAAAAAGTCTTTAGATGAGATTATAATGAAGAGAAAAGAAAGGAATAATTCTTTATTAAGGTAGTTTTGATTGAAATCGAGACCACGGTTTAAAAATTTCAAAAGATGTAAAATTTCAGCAGATAAAATTTTGGCTTGAATCTTTTAATTGAGCGAGAATGTCTGATATTCGTTCATTAAAATATTAAATAATAGAAAGGTTACATGTGAGTGGAGCACGGGTTATTTAGTCTTTTTCGTATGCATTAGTAAGAGTCACGTCGCATAGTCCGGAATTCTGTAAAAATTGTATTGTACTGTATAAGATATTATTATTATTATTATTATTATTATTATTATTATTATTATTATTATTATTATTAAAAATAAAACAGGTAAAGGTTTTGGTAGCATTTAACTTATTCAATCCGAAATTTGTGTTTCTTATTTTTAAAGATGGTGTTTCTCTTTTCTTCGACTCATGCTTACTCGGATTTTTTAACCCATTATTTGAACCAGTACCTTTATTAAGATCATGTTTGTGGGCCTTATAAGATTGTTTTATTAGTGCGTCTGTCCACAGATAACTCTTAAACGAAAGCGATTATCTTGGCCAAGTTACGTCAATACCTTTACGAGTAATGGTGACTTTAAGAGTAGTTATCCATATCCGATACATTTTATTCTGACTACCAGCATAAATATTGGTGCACCCCCCTCAGACAATCCTGGATCCTGCCCTGTATATATATATATATATATATATATATATATATATATATATATATATATATATATATATATATATATATATATATCTTTATTTGCACAGATTTACAACGACCAAACACCCTAATGAGAGTATGTGCAGCCTTCTGTGGTACTTTGACCTAGTTTATTAACTCAGGCTGCAAACAATGTCAAAAATGTTGGAAATTGGTACACTACAACTTTGTCCTTAGATATTATTCAAGTATATTCAAATAATTGGGAATAAATAAATAAACAAATAGTTTACTTTTTAAAAAACTATGTTATGTTCGTTTATTATTCTGTTTTATTAACAATGTTGTACACACATTTGAAAAAAAAAACATGTATCATATCTTTTGCTAAGAGTTTCTGTACTGTGCTACGCAGATAGTCGTTTCCCTGAACCAACATATGACGTAAAAACATGGCAGTCATTATTTTAAGCGCACGAGTAGCACACCAGAATTCAATCGTAAATTTCGACTAGTTAGAATCACTGCACAAGAGAAAGGAAGTGTTGTCCGTAATTAGCTAGCTCTGAAGTACTTTTACCGCAATAAAAAGAAGTGGAAATGTCCATTCTTGTATCTTTTTTTAAAATTGCATGCTAAAATCACACAGAAGTAATAGCTTCTATATTTTGAACTTATGAATATCAAATATCAGGAGTGAATTCAAGTGTGATACAGCACATAAGTGCGTATATGAATACAAAATGAAGTATGAAAATATTATAAGCAGTGATGTAAATTTTCGGATTCATAAAAACATACTCCACTTATTACATCGTAAAATTTATTTGAAATAGATATTGTCTGAAAAAGTTTCATGAAATAAAAATCCAATGGTTCTTCATTTCTGCAAAAAATGTTTTAAAAACTTCAATGTATTCTTCCCTCAAAATTCACCTTTGATCTCACAAAATCATATTTCGTTAATTTAATACGCGTAAAACGATGTTTTCTCATACCTTTAAACACAATAAAATCAAAGCATTTCTTCTTATTTTCTGCTACAAAAATAATATTCATAAGGAATTGGAATTTTTATGTAGTTATTTCGTTACATAGACAGGCGTATATGTGAAGAAATAGTGGAATTTTCTGTTTTAGAAAAATTGATAAATTCACAAATGTTTCTTTTCGCTTTCTTGTTACATTTTTAACAATTAGATGGAATATTAGTACTCTACGAACTCGATGTATGTTCTCTCATACATACACACACACACACACACACACACACACACACACACACACACACACACACACACACACACACACACACACACACACAGAAAGTATGTCAGTTATTACTTGCCAGCTCGAAATATTAGAAAATTTTCCGGTTCCCGAAAGCTAATTGGAAAATTATAATTTGTTGCTGTCTAACTTTCCTCTACAGGACTTCAATTTTATAGTTCAATATGCAGTTAAACACAGTGGAACATTTTCGCCCTAACATCACTACAAATACGTGGTCCGTAATTGCGTAATTGTCCGGGTTATGAGAAGATTTTTCCACTTGTTTCTACATCATAATGAAAATTTTCCGATTCATGAAAATTCCTTTCACTTGTTTCTACAGAGAAATAATACTTTCCGATTCATAAGAGGTTGTTTTACTTTTTGCTTCAAAATGATGAAAATTTTCCGACTTATAAAAAGTTTTTCAATTTTTTCTATTAAAAGTTTTTCAAAAATCCAATTTATGAAAAGTTGTTTTACTTGTTCCTACATAGTACCGGAAATTTTCTGAGCCATGAAAACTTTCAGATTCACTAAACGATCTTCCACTTTTTAACATTCCTTGTACCGTGTCCTGCGAAAGCGAACTAAGCGCCACTTTCATACTTTTGAGAAAATTACGTTTAAAGGTTGGTGTCCAGCATTAGTGTAGCCGTAATCAAAAGTGAAATTATGTTTCTTTTTTTGGAAAGGTGTTGGTTTCCCTCTCTTTTCGATTGTGCAAAACGTTCTAATGCTTATCAGGAACCAATCGTCGCATTTACGTGGATTTTCAAAATTTGGCGCTTAGTTCACTTTTGCATAACACGGTACATATGAAGTCAATCAATTTTATGATTAATGAGGAATTGTTACTTGATCACTGATATTTGTTTAGAACGGAAATTTTCCACCTCACATCACTAATTATAAGCAAAAGATGTAGTAATAAATCTTGCAATAAAAGTTTTTTTTGAAGTCTCATAGGATATTTTCTTTATATACAGAAACTCCTTGTAATCTGTCTACATAATAAACATTTTATCCTTAAATGAAAAACAGATTACACATATTTAAATATGAAGGAAAGAAGCCATTGTTTCTTTCTTAGCATTACCAAGGTCGTCAAGGACTTTGCATTTACTGTCAAGTAAATAAAAAAATATGTTCTGTCACTCAAATGAATAATAAAAAAAAGAATGAAATGTAGAAAGTAATAACAATAATAGGACTGTTGAAATACAAAGAAAGTTTGTTTCTGCTTGTTAATATATATATATATATATATATATATATATATATATATATATATATATATATATATATATATATATATATATATATATATACTTGTGTGTGTGTATGTGTATGTGTAGAGGAGACCTTTTGCTAAGAAACTACTGTGCCATCTTTCCGAAAGATGTATACTATAGGTATTACAGTTGTCACTTGAATGGGATATAGAAAATTTTACAGCCCACTACCTTCGCTACAGCTAAATATTAGTTTTTCTTTGGATGATCATTGTGTTACCCTCAAAAGAATCTATCACAATTTTCCTTTTATCCAGCACGCGTATCCGATGTTAATTCAATGTATTATAAAAGAGAGAGAAAGCGAAGAACATAAGGCACAAGTGAAGTATTGTAATAGACCTCCTTGGTGAGGGCGGCCATAGCGCTTTGGTCCTCTAAGGCGATCGTTGGTGGTCCAACTGCTTCGTCTGTCACGGCCACCAACATTGACGGGACGTCTGAATGAGGCCTCCTGGATACTCTCAGAGCCTACCAAAAGGAATATGTCACGTGACTGTTACTTGCAAAACAAACGAATTGTCATGCCGAATACGGTGAGTAATGATGCTTGGACACAAGACACAGTGAGTAATTATATTCTTCGTTAGATGGCCGTTGTGTATCCCATTGTGTAGCCACTGGAAAGTGAATGTCCGCAGTCGCGAAGATGTACGTTCTTGTGCCCTCCCTTGAGTAATTCAAGTAGCAGCAAGAGAAAGAGGGAGGGGAAAAATAAGTAATAGTCACGAGTAATCGTACTCCATTTCTTACACAAAAAATTTCCTCTTTTTAAAATATGACATTCTGTTAAAGATATCTTTACTGTTCCTTTCTATTCTTACATAATATTATAGGAGCTGTTTTTTATTATTATTATTATTATTTTAGGATGCTTTTACTTTGTATTAGGTTACTTATGTATTTGTTTCTTAGAGTAAAATATTCTACTTAAACAAATTTCACGCACTCCTATACTTACTAGAAATCTGAAATTTTGGTTAATTTATATTTAGCGTTCATTTTCAGCGCCCGGCCTATATGAAAAATGACATTTTTTTCTCTTCTAGAAAGAATACGAGAAAACGAAAATATTCCATTCTTTAACATTATTTCAGAATAAGAAGAAGCGGCAATCTTATATATTAACCAGAGTTCGCGTGGGTCAATGAAAACTTGACCTACGACACACTGACCCACCACCCATCGTGACCCACTACCCACCATGAAACACTCTGGCCCACCATCCATTATGACCCACCACCTACCATGAACCACTCCGACCTACCACCCACAATGAACCACTCCGACCCACCACCCACCATGAACCACTCTCACCCACCACCCGCCAGGGAACCACTCTCTCACCGTGACCTGCTCTGACCCACCAAAATCCATCGTCATCAACTCTAGCACATGATCCACGCCCTCCTCTCCACTGACTAAAGAGTTTACACTTGTAATAAAACAAGGCTATGAAATTATCACTAATCGGAGTTTGAATTTCTAAGGTCAATCGCTCAAGCACCACTTTGTCCAAATTGAGATGAATGTCAATTAAATTATCGTAGTATAATTATTTCCTTATTGAACTATCGATACTTCAAAAAGGATGAAATTTGAAAGTCCCAAATCAAGGTAACGTAAAGGAATAAAAGTGGAAAATTTTCCATATAATTATGCGTACAGTCCAAACTTAAAATTTCTGTGTAATGAAGCTCACAATACAAATTTTATGTATGCTTTTATCACAACTTTATGGGTTGATTGCCATGTGCTCTAAGAGTTGAACATAAGCTTCAGCAATTACTATAGTAGCAAGCAATGGATATATGAAGCCAATCACTGTATTTTTTCTTTCTGAATTTTTTTTTCTCAACTAAAATCGATCGTCTTCGATTATTTTTACAAACCAACCTCCTACCAATTTTCCATATATCGAAAGTGGTCCCCATAAAGAAGAATTTTTAAAAATGCTAGGAAACTTTCTGTTTATTTTCAATAAAGAGCTAATATACTGAATTTCAGCTCCGTAAGTTTAACGGCTTGCGCGATACTATATATATATATATATATATATATATATATATATATATATATATATATATATATATATTCGCAAAAATCGGATCTCCACTACGCCCTTAGGATATGTATTATAATGAAAGCGATATGGTAACATCTCACTTTGAATTAAGACAACTATAAACCAAATTTCATTTGGCTTTGCAATTTGGCCTTGATGATCAGATTTTTATATAATAATTTATATATTGCAGTGATTCAAAAATGTATTGTTTCCAGTAGTTAGCTCCTCTAAAAACTCACAGATCTCGAAAGCCAAGTAGTAGTATAAGTCCTATTGCTATTATTACAATTACAAATATCAATATCCAAAAGTGCCTGAAGTTCTTTTTTCATTTAAATATACTCATCTCAGGTAAGTAAACAGGAACAAATGAAAAAGGAAGGGAAATGGAGGCGTTGAAAGTAAAACGTAAACAACCAGTGTTCAGAAGATACTGTCTACAAAGCAGTGAGCAGAGTGGGTCGTAGATCAGAGTGAGTCAATGCGTCGCAGTGGGTCACGGTGGGTGATGGGTCGCAGTGGGTCACATGCTGTTGACCCACGACAAACTGACCCACTCCATCTCTGATATTAACCCAACTTTTCATTTCATATTAACAAAATCATAGGAGGAAAACAAAAACAAGAAGTTTAATTCTGGTAAAGGTAGAAAGGAGAATAAGACAAAATGTAAATGAGTGGGCCGTCCCATATTTTTAATCTGCACTTAATTGACTCCGTTAATGAACACAAACAAGATACTCTCTCTAGCTATTTATTCTTAAAAAATCCCTTTCGTGGAATTAAAGAATGACCTCTTATATATATATATATATATATATATATATATATATATATATATATATATATATATATATATATATATATATATATATATATATATATATATTTTAATTGCATGAGATTGACTCCATGAATGAACTCAACAGATATAATTACTCTGGCTACCTATTAAAAAAAAAAAAGAGTTGAAAAATTGGGTTCCATTCAATAGCAATCGTGTAGACCAGTGATCGCCAAACCGTCGATCGCAAGTCAATAGTAGCTTACGGGGACATTTTCGGTAGATCGCGTTAATTCTTCGGTTGGCTAACCTTGATTCCCCTCACTAAGCTGACACTAACAACAGAGGGCGCTGACGACAATAACTGCTTCTTTCTCCCGCACAACTGTTATTATCAGCCTCATCTCACAGTTGATTGCATACGTTATGTTTTTCGTGTGTATAGTAGACATTTCCTAATCTGGGTAATTTGATTTCATATTTACTAGAGATGTAATTTTATAGGCAATAAGCAAATGTAAGATTTTTTTTTTTTTTTTTTTAAAGTTGGTAGTACTTTTGGTTGGTAGTTCACAGCACAGAAGCTCCACACGCTTGGCGAGCACTGGTGTAGACTAACAGACGTAAATAAATTACAAGTATATTCTTAATCTCAACTTCATTTATTTAATTTTTCAAACACAGACAAGACATTTGGTCTAGTTATCGATTGTAGAAACTGAATTTAAAAAAAAAAAAAAAATGTTTTCATTTTAATACTTATTAGGCGGACTAACAAGCGTAAAAAAAAGTGGCTCTGATATTCGTAAATTGAACGGGATTGACATTCATTAACGAACTCACTAGAAATAATTATTCTAGTTAGGCCTATCTATCGCAAAAAAAAGTATTAAAAAATTTCTTTTCGTTAGAGAATCATCGTGCGGAGTCATGAACTAACAGCAATATGTTTCACTTGCGTTATCCTAATAATTGAAGGCTCTTCAGGTCTTTCTGATGGTTGTGCTCTCACGAGAAGATTCCACATAATTCCATGATATAATTTTTTTGGATATTCAAATTTTGAAGCCCTGTAGCTCTTATTCTTCTGGTCCATAGCACCTTAAATTTTGCTGATTTTGATTCCTCATGATGCTCTATCAGATGTGCTATGTGGCAATCAGTTTTGAGCGACAACTTGTTTCATCTTCCCGTGTCACAATGGCTTTCGTTCAGTAAGATCTAAAGAATCGAAATAGCATAAATTAAAAAAAAAGAAACCTTCTAATAAATAAAATAAAGAGTTTGTTTGTGTGTTTGTCTGTCTGTCTGTGTGAGGCCTGGGGACCAGACGAGTGGTCCGCAGGCCCCAGATCAAGACAAAGTGTTTTTTTTTTTTTAAATTTCGAACCAGGGGGTCTCAGGAGTGGCGTTTACTGGACCGGCCTGGAGTCTGGGCTGAGAGTTACCAAATTTCGGTCACGGGTTCCTTGGTCCAGGCCCCAGGCCAAGACGAAGCGTTTATTCAAAAATTCGAACCAGGGGGATCTCAGGGGGACGTTTATCGGGACATGTAAAAGTAGTAGAAAATGGCCGATATTACTGTCGAATTCATAGTTTTCGCGGTCGCTGAAATCAATGATGAAACTCTGATCGCATTAACTTCCAAATTCACCTATTCGGACCGGGGGTCACCGGGGAAGGGGGTCGGTTACCGGGACATGTAAAAGTAATCCAAAATGACCGATGTTAGTGTCAAATACATAGTTTTCGCGGTCGCTGAGATCAATGATGACACTTCCATTAGCGATGATTTGCAAATTCAGCTACAATTGTGTGCGGGCCGAGAGTCAGCGGGGGAATACTGAGACGTAAAAATAATCCAAAATGACCAATATTAGTGTCAAATTCATAGTTTTCAGGTGGCTGAGATCAATGATGACACTTTCATTAGACTTACAATGGCTGCGGGCCGAGGTCACCGGGGCGGGATAATGAGACATGTAAAAGTAATCCAAAGTGATCGATATTAGTGACAGATTCATAGTTTTCGCGGTCGCCGAAATGAATGGTAATACTTCCACAGGCGTTGACTTCCAAATACTTGCCCCATGCTAAGAATGGGTATATTCAGCTAGTAGTAAATAAAAGAAGCCGTTTTTTTACCAGGAAAGTGTGGGATTCTTTGTCGTTTTGTCTATTTCTTGTCTCAAAAACGAGATAAACTGAATTTTAAAATTTGAAACGAGACTAAAAGACATGACAATTCTTGTTTCGTTTTCGAGACAAGAAACCGATACGAAACGAGAAATTTCACGAGTCTTGGGGAAAACACTAGTTCACCCAAATCTTAGGTCTCAAAGACTGTTTCAGTCTTACATAATTCGTGGTATAAAAACTATAAATAGATAAAGTCATTGTACGAACATAATGAAGAGCATCTATCAACGTTTAAAGATACGGAAGTTTTTATACAGTATACTCCAATAACAAATATGGTTTAGGTGTTATATCACATCTCTCGTGGATCTCTTGTGATGTAGAAGGTTTTCCATAAAAGATTGCCATTTCGATTGTCCATGTCTTGGAATCAAATGGATGGATCACCTGTATCAACGGACTCGATTCCTAACGTTTGACCCTCTATATTCTGGATAAAATTCATGATGATCCATCCGGTAACTTTTAAGATTTTATGTTTCTCAGTCCGACGGACATAGGGTCAGGTGAATATATAAAGGAATTTTGATTATTAAATCAAATTCGTTTTTCTTTTTTAATTGGCATGACTATTGCGAACCCTCCAAACAATACAAATTTCTATGTGGTTTTAAAAGTAATAAAATGTATTTGACAAATGTGAGATGAAGAACAAAACTATATATACACACAGACATTTATTTCAGAAAGATTACATCCAGAATTGGATTGGACTTATCTGGGTTGTGTATTTATATTTATAACATACGGTACACGTCTCTCTCCCTCCCTCTCCAAGTTTTCTCAGCACATTTCACAGATTGGATGGTGTCCAACATATAGATAACAAGGATAAGAATTACGAAACAATATAAAATAACTTTCGAAAGTCGTTTGTTTGGTAATGGACACTCCGATTTATTGTGTATGGTTGAACTCTCTCTCTCTCTCTCTCTCAACTCCTACAAGTTCTCCGCAGTTGCACCTTCTCGACCTGTGTACTCCCTGGTTAGCCATTGCATGTGATGTAATACTTTTCAGTTAGTGTCATCTGGACATGACTCAAAGACAGATGGCGCCTAGTTATTTTTGCACTAGAAGTCGAAAGGAAGTGTCAAAGCAACGGTAACCTTTTAATGGATTTCCAATGCAGGAGTTGCATGTAAATTTTCCTCCCTCCCCCCCCCTTCCCTCCCATCTTCTGTCCTGACATGTTATGTGGCTGTGTGATGAATACATGTACCAAACGGGCTGACACTAGGCAATATGTCAAACTGAACATTATTAAGATTTTAAAAGTATTTCATGAGGAGGGGAAAATTTACTAGACAACTTGTACAGTACGGTATCCGCTTCTGCGCTAAAGCGTTTGCGTGTGTGCACGAAAAACTCTTTGTCAAAAAGTCAAATTGGTCTTCATTTATCTATCAGCTAGTTAAAAGGGGTTATTTTGCTTGTAGTCTCACGGTTTTAAAATATCTTTTCTTTTTACGTGAATAATCTTGACGGAAGATGGAACATCTATCACTTGATAGATTTTACTTTGCTGAGTAAGATTATATGGGTGAATGCGAAAATCACAGCGTAACTTTCCAGAAAGTCCAGAAAAAAAACTAATTTCTTTGGAAACCTGTACGAGTATTGATGCTATACAAGTATCAGGTAAAAGGGTGTCTTATAAAGAAAGCAACTTTCGACATTCAGGCCATTTTTGTTCTAGTAAGTTGGCAGCACTGAATGTTACACGATTTTCATCTGTTATTTTTTTGTGGTTAGTAGTCACAGAGTACCGAATAGCACATGATCATACCGTCATCTGTTTTCTGTACGGTTACGAATGGAGCGCTTCACAACGGAACAGCGCGTTATCATAGTGAAAACCAGTAGCGTGCGCAGGAATTTATTTCGGGAGGGGTCCAAACTCGATATGAGAGCATTTTATATTAAAATTCCTAAAATTGCCCCTATAATTAGGCTAAATTTACACAAAAGTCGAAATTTCGGGGGGGGGGGGTCCGGACCCCCAGGACCCACCCCCTGCGTACGTCCCTGGTGAAAACGTATTAGAAATGTGGTGAATGTTGTGCACAGAGACTGTTTACACACTTAGATGATCATACGTTATTCAGTGCTCCTTGACAAGTAACCAGTGTTCGTAGGTTTCCTTAACACTAGAACAGTGTTGCCACACTTGGTAAAATTGTACCAAATTCAGCCCTTTTTGTCATTCATCGGCCCGTTGGTACCACGCAGGCATTTTCAGCCCCTTCTGTGAAAAACTTGGTACAATTCTACCCAATTCAGTACCATTTAACAAATACTTGTCACATTTTCAAAAGTGTCAGTAAGACTTTTCCTACATCTCGCGTTACTCATACTGTGTGTTGGACTCTTAAAAAAATGCTGTTGAACATTCATTTCTGTGACGTTACACCGCATAACGCTACGAACTTTGTGTAGAAAATTCGTAATTCGAACTATAGTATATATACCAGAAAACAAATGACGCTAGATGAGCGCATCCGCGCCGCACATGAAGAAAACGAGAAAGTAGCAGTATGGTAGAAATTTTAGTCGTCCTAGTTGGATGTGTTTAAAAACTAATTTAAAAAAACACTTTTTTGATTTAAACTCTCGGAAAATGGTGGGGGGGGGGGAGTGTTATAGAACTTTAACTCTGTTACTTTCATGTTATAGAGCCATGTATTGCATTCAAGGGTAAAAGTGGATCTGAAAAAGTAGGGGGATGCATGACGTCACGCCGTCCCCCGTGCCTATCTTTGCCCATTGTAATTTTTTAGAAGTGGGGGACGCCACAGATATTTTCTGAAAGTGAGGAGACGGCGTCCCCGCGTTTCCCGACACTTTTACCCTTGATGGTATAAAATAATGAATTCAGCCCTTTTTGTTTCAATTTGGTACTATTTTTCAGCCCACTCCAGAGCTAGGATTGTGGCAACATTGCACTAGAAGCACCAAGCGATTTTTCAGACCGCTTCTAGATAAACATATTGCCCGTTCGTATACTATTCTATTGAACATTTTTAACCATTATGAAATACAATAACTTGTGATATGAAATGTAACGACAATCATTACTGATAACTTGAAATTTTCATGAGCGGTTTAATAAATCGCTTGGTGCTACTCGGAAGTGAAAATTTCCGGTGCTTCTAGTGCTTCCGGTGAAAATTTCACTTAACTGACCCAAAATTTTCCCTTTTCTTACAAATTTTCCCTGGTTTGTTGAGTGTCCAATTCCTATGACAGAAGTTATGTGATAAAATTAATTTAGGCAGTGGCGTATTTACGATTTTGTTTCGGGGAGGGCTTTGCTAACTTTCGGGGGAGCTTTGCCTGAAAATGAGAAAATTCTGCAAGATATTTCATATACTTTACTATAGTAAGTAAGATTTCGGGGGGGGATTAAGTCCGGAAGCACCCTCCCTAAATACGCCACTGAATTTAGGTATATTAAAGGAAGTGGCAACTACATTTGTTTTATTCATTTGTTTTTTACTTCTATTTTTTGTTTTTTCCCTCACTTTTCTTTTTACAAATATATATATATATATATATATATATATATATATATATATATATATATATATATATATATATATATATACTCAGTTAACAATGGGTACAAATTATGCTACTTTAAACACACACACGCAGACAAAAATGTTGCTATTATATTGGTTTATTTCTGAAGAACAAAGAAAAATTTAACCATCAGTCAGTGAATGCAAAAATTTCCCTAGATTTCAAGTTTTATGGAAAAATTCGGCTTTTCCATTTTTTTGTTTAAATTAACGTAAGAAATTTCCCCTAGAGTAGGGAAATTTCCTTTAAACTACAAACATTGGTACTAGATACAAAGATAACAGAAAAAAATAATATAACGTTCAGTGCTGCCAACTTAATAGAATAGAAATGATGAGCATTTCAAAAATTGTGTTCTTTGTAGGACACTCATGAAATTAGAAAATACATTTATGAAGCACTTCATTATGACAGCAGCTAGATGGCAATACGTAGTACAATTAAATGAGATATAGAAAAAAAGTTAGGATTAATTTCCAAACTTTATGTTTAAACTAAAATATCGCCCAATGTTAATACCTTCCAATGAGTCCTTTGAAAGAAAATCGAAAAAATAAAACTAATATTATGGTGCTAAAAATTGTAATTGGTTAATTCTCAATAGTATTTTTAGGGGCCGCGGTGGCTCAGTGGTAGAGCGTTCACCTCTGGTGCATGGGGTCTCGAATTCAAATCCTGCTCCCACCAAGTGAACCTTGTGTTAGACAAACACCGTGTGCGTGGGTTTCCTCAGGGTTCTCGCGTTTCCTCCCACTTTCTTCATTCCACCATTTCATTCATTACTCATCATCACAGTCTCCTTTAGCCTAACCTGCATAACCGTGGGACGTAAAACTCAAAAATTTCATTTCATTTCATTTTCAATAGTATTTTTTTTAATTCTGATCGGAAACATTATTTATTTACGTATTGTAATATGTAAAAGGAAAGATACTGTTAAGTAGCAAACTGTATTCATTGATACTTGTGTTCTCTTAACTGTGACACATACACTCTTAAAGGCCAACATACACTAGCGTATTTTCAGCGCGCATTTTCGGTCCGTAAAATGATGTCGTAAATTTCGGTCCGTAAGTTGGCCCATACACCTAGCGTAAAAATAGGCGCGTAAAAGAAGAAGAAAAAGAAGCGGTCGTGTTTCGCTCTTCCTCTTGTCTGTTGTTTGAGCACGCGGTCGTCTTCCAGTTTGCTCAAGTTGTTTGAAGAGGATGCATATATCTTCTAAGTGCAGGTCCTACAAACATTATGCTATTAAGGAAACGAATAAAAAGAAAGAACAACAGAATAGATTTGGATAGGAAGTGATATTCAAATGTAGGAGTACTTTTTGTTTCTTTTTCGTAGTATCGGAATGTGAAATTCCCATAGAATGTTTTAAGAAAGTTAAATCAGGTTAAAAAAAGAAAAAAGGAAGAAAGAAAAACAAAAGCTAAATGCATGATTTTGCGAAAGCAGTATTCAATTTAATAAATTTTCTCACTAAATTTGTTAGACTTCTCGAACAAATAAATAAATCTATTCTCTTGGCGTAACATATCTCATGGAACCAGGGCCTACCATCCAGCTTGTGCCACTCATGTCTGTAGAGCAGGGTGCGAATCCCGGACCGGAATTTCCTTGTATTTTGTTTTAATCCCTTCCAAAAGCAACAAATTGAAACATTGATCGCTCACAAAGCAATCAACTATCTCCTGTTAGGAACTATTTTATTCCCCTTCAAATATACACAACCTAATTCGCGCACTGCTTTTGGGTAATATATGCTCAGCACATCTGCTGCTCTTGTAGAATCTAGTCCTTAATGAAAGGGTCAAGTAAAAGAAGGAAAGTCAACCGTCTCCACGTACAAACAAACCAAGTTTTAATTTCAAAGTGTGATTTGACAAGCTATTTAAAAGTTCCAAAGAATATCTAGAATAATTAAAATTTAATATTTAGAAAACGAATTAACACTTGATCTCAGGTACAACATAACCAAATGAAAACAATATCAATTGTATTGTTGTACTTTACTAATTCACTCTCCTGTTTTCTTTCACGATCTTTGAAGCATAGCATTTGTTCTAACAGTGACGATATTAATGCACCATGCTACATTACATTTGCTCATAATAATAAGTTGCTTGGAAGTTAAAATATCTTTTCAAGATAAAAATACTTTACCTTAAATACAACTAATTTTTAAATATATAAGTGCTTGTGCTATCTCTTATCCGTTTAGCAACTGCAGAATAGATTGCTTTATATTTAGAATAGTTCTCATCAGAGTCGTAACTAAGTTGGGGGTCCAGCGGGGCGGTTGCCCCGGACGCTGATAGCAAGAGGGTGCCGAAGGAGCAAGAAGAAAGGAAAGTATTGGAAATGAAAATAGATTTGTTAAAAATTTTCTTGCTCGCTACGCCCGCAATCCAAACGTTTCAATAAGTCAGAACAAGTTTTTACTTATTACTTAAAAAAAAAGAAAAAAGCTATCATTTCTTAATGACGATGTGACATACATGCTGCCAAGTAATGACTTACAGTGTAAACGAGAGCGTTTTCAAAATCAGAAACGGTCACCGTCTTGAATACGTACGAATTACGCATTTTGATGATGACGACTTTGGTTAGTTAATCACGTTCTTCGTTTTAATCACGACGGTGAGAATAAAGGTATGAAAAATGAAAGGAGTGAAGAGACACACAAGTTGATGCTCGCGCTGGAATATTAAAAATGAAGGTAAACAAGGGGAATAATAACGTTCTTGAATTTGAAACAGTTGTAGGATAGGGGCTTAATGGGTCAGAACTTTACCCCACGAATTTCGTCTTTTTCAAAGTGATCGCTACCACTGTTTTATTATTATTATTATTATTATTTGATTGACATATGAAATGCTTCCAATTTAAAGGAATTTATTGGGATCATTTCTGCATTAACTACTTGTACCACCAGGATTCTTTTTTGTGCTTACGTATCTAGTTGTATGATATTTTTTTTATTTATCTACATACCTACAATATACACAAACACATTATATATATATATATATATATATATATATATATATATATATATATATATATATATATATATATATATATATATGTGTGTGTGTGTGTGTGTCCATGTATTTTAATATGTTTATTAATAAAAGTAACTTTAAATTCAAAATTTTCAGTCATTATCGGGATACCCGGATGAAAATGACTTACATGTTCGTAGCGCCCTCCATCGGTACTGCTGGAATTCAATATGGTGTTGGCCCTCCTTTAGCCTTGATGACAGCTTCCATTCTCCAGGCATACTTTCACTCAGGTGCTGGAAGGTTGTAGGAGGTGCTGAAGGTTGAAGGTACTCGATGTAGGTCGGTGAGGCCTGGCACAAAGTCGGCGTTCCAAAACATCCCAAAGGTGTTCTATAGGATTCAAGTCAGGACTCTGTGCAGGCCAGTCCATCACAGGGATGTTGTGGTCGTGTAACCACTCCGCCACAGGCCGTGCAGTATGAACAGGTGCTCGATCGTGTTGAAAGATGCAATAGCCATCCCCGAATAGCTCTTCAACAGTGGGAAGCAAGAAGGCGCTTAAAATATCAATGTAGGCCTGCGCTGTGAGAGTGCCACGCAAAACAAGGGGTGCAAGCCCACTCCAAGAAAAACACGACCACACAATAACATCAGCACCTCCGAATTTTACTGTTGGTACTACACATGCTGACAGATGACGTTTACCGGGCATTCGCCATACCCACACCCTACCATCGGATCGCCACGTTGTGTATCGTGATTCATCACTCCACACAACGTTTTTCCACTGTTCAATCGTCCAGTGTTTACTCTCCTTACACCAAGCGAGGTATTTACCTGCATGATGTGTGGCTTATGAGCAGCCACTCGACCATGAAATCCAAGTTTTTTCTCACCTCACGCCTAACTGTCATAGTACTTGGAGTGGATCCTGATGCAGTTTGGAATTCCTGTGTGGCGGTCTGGATAGATGTCTGTCTATTCTCTCTTCAACTCTCTTCAACTGTCGACGGTCTCTGTCAGTCAACAGACGAGGTCGGTCTGTACGCTTTTGTGCTGTACGTGTCCCTTCACGTTTCTACTCCACTATCACATCAGACACAGTGGACCTAGGGATGTTTAGGAGTGTGGAAATTTTGCGTACAGACTTCTGACACAAGTGACACCCAATCACCTGACCACGTTCGAAATCCGTGAGTTCCGGGGAGCGCCACATTCTGCTTTCTCACGATGTCTAATGAGTACTGAGGTCGCTGATAATGAGTACCTGGCAGTAGGTGGCAGCACAATGTACCTAATATGAAAAACGTATGTTTTGGGGGCTGTCCGGATACTTTTGATCACGTAGTGTATGTAGTAGCCAAACTACATTTTGGATTTCAAGTACAAACATTAAACATATTATTTACCTCCATCGATCAATATTAAGAAATCTCCAAAGAAGGTCCCGTTACATTTCACAAAATATTTTTTACCGTAAAACAATCAAAATTAAAATCATCTTTATGTGCTCACATACAGAATATCATAAAATTACAAAATTTTATAATTATTACTGGAAATTGATGCTGTTACCCATTTCGAACATTTTTTTAAATCACATAATTTCTAACGTATTAAAATTTCATTTCTTATATATAGTATGAAACTTAAATAGTTGTAAATTTTCATAATTGTTCTCAAAGTGGATTTGTGTACAGCAAAGGCAGTTTTGTAAGTTTAACAAAAAGTCCAAAATAAGCCACTTGAAAACCGCTTTTATGTGTAAAAGAATAGAGAATGATCACTTTTGGCTGTTGCAATAGTCAGTGCAAGCAGCATAATAAAAATTCAACGTAGCATAACGACAACAGCTGTTTCTTTTATTTGAAAAAAAAAAAAAGGAAGCTTGATAAGGTGAGTGTAGGGGCGCCGAATTCTACTTCGCCCCTGGCGCCTAAATCTCTACCAACGGCTCTGTTTTTCATCCACCTTCTAAACATTTGTATTGTTTACTAACACTTATCGATTCGACTGTGATATTCCTCATTGTTGTAAATATATATATATATATATATATATATATATATATATATATATAAAGAAAATTTTTCGAACTTTTAACATTCCCCTTCACCGGACGCAAATTCTTATTAATTAATACACTGAGAAAAGTCCGTTATCCGGAGAGCGGTATATTGTACAATTATAGGGAATCATTATGTTTACTACAGAAATCTGCACGGAACATACGTTATCCATATGCTTCAGACTTTCCCCGCTTAGATGTTACATCATTCCGTTGCAGGATGTATGACATCTA
The DNA here is from genome assembly GCF_964235325.1 of Thermobia domestica. NCBI lineage: Eukaryota > Metazoa > Arthropoda > Insecta > Zygentoma > Lepismatidae > Thermobia > Thermobia domestica. Next base: position 163,057,897 of record NC_137462.1, on the reverse strand, counting down.
ACAGTCTTCCATATATCACATACGTATACGTATGTTACATACGCCAGTCGTATGTTACATGCGTATATCTGTATGTGAGATCCTGACCACCTATATACAGTTCTTTCGTTTGTACAGAAAGTACGTTTATTCGAAACATGTATGCGGAAAGTATGTATAAAATGTACTTTTTTCAGTTATACATTTGCTGTACGTTAAGTCCTAAAACTACATTATCTACACATGTAACCTACGTTTTTACGTACGTCACATACATTTTTCTCAGTGTATAATTTCACAATACGCCCTCTGTCCTCCTCTAATGTTAATGTATAAGATATAAGAAATTTACAGCATTCAATGTAGGGTCTACTGAAAACCTTGTGACACAGTAAGCAGACACTTTTAATCGATGAATCCAACTTTTAAATTTAAAAAAAAAAAAAAATGATTGATTCTAATGACTGGACCAAACCACATGTTCAAATTAAATATAACAAATTTGGTGTTTTTTTTTTAAAAAAACTGTCATTTATTTAATTGTAAACAAATTAATTTAAGTTGTTGGCCAATGTAATGACTATTAGTGAATATTCTACGTTTGAACGCATCGTTTGATGATTAACAGTTAATGAAAATATAATGAAACTAATTGTAGATCTGAAGTGAAGTAATTCAAATAAAACCGTATAGATCTAATTAAATACTACTAAAATTATTCCTCAACAATTTCTTAAAATTCACTTAAATTGGGAATATTAACAAGTTTGCTGTCCATCGGCGATTAGGGGCGTGAAGGTAATTGCTGCCCCCACTTTTTTGGCTTTACACTATAGCCTAATTACATGCCCCCTTACTATTAGTAGTGTTTTGTCCCCCTTTCTAGTGTTCATACCCAATTGGCGTCACTGGTACTTTCCATTACAAGCGAATAGATCTGTGTTTTTGCGCAACTACAATTGATTACGGAAAGTAAGATAAATTTAACGCTTTGTTAAAATTATTATAGTTATTTAGTATACTAAATATTAAATTTGTCTAAAAGAAAGATTTTTGCACTTGTATGTTATATAGGAACGTAAAAAACTGCAAATAATAAAATGTGGGGTTTTTACAAATGATTGTAGCTGTTTCATGAATTTGGCGTAGCTATGATATTTGGCATATTATCACGAAGCTTTACCATAATTTATTTAATTTATTTAATTTCGAACTTATAATAGTCAAATTCCGTTGAAACAGTAGCTATTCACAACTCTCTATCCTCCAATTCAACTTAGATTAGTTTATTTTCAAACAAAGTAAAACTATTCTGAACGACTAATTTGTTTAAATTTTACTACATGTGGGTACAAACATCCAACTGCTTATCAAAATTAAATGAGAGCTACCCAATCTTACTTTAGATTTTTTTCAAAAGAAGTTTAAACTGTTAACTTATTAAAGACACTTTGAACCAAATCCATTCGTTCGTTTAAATTTATTATTATTATTATTATTTTTATTATTATTATTATTATTATTATTATTATTATTATTATTATTATTATTATTATTATTATTATTATTATTATTATTATTATTATTATTATTATTATTATTATTACATTTGTTTCACAATTTATGAACCAATGATTTGAAGCAATCTAAGTCGGAAGAGTTTCCATTTACTGGTTCAGAAAATATTGTATGTTTTTGTCGTATTGTATGTTTTTAATACTCATAGTTCTTATATTCATTATATAAGGCGTATTTCACTGTAAGAAAGCGTAGTTATAAGGAATTAAGCAAAAAGTAAAAAGAAAAATGTAAACAGACTTGTATGTTATACGAAACTGAAAACAATTAAATATCAATTAATTTCGAAGCTCTAGTAGTAAAAATGACACTAAAATAATACACTATTAAGTAAGAAGAAAAATAGTACAATATTAAGTCAATTATTATATAAATTCTCCTGATAGGATGGTCATGCTACTTATAAAGATAGTAAAACGATTAAGTTGAGTTGATTTTGAGTTTAACATCCCTTTCACCAGCGAGGATATATGAGACGAGACCTACTGATTAACGTGGAATCCGAACCACATGAACTCCCATCGGGAAGCAAACCCGGCTCTCCCACGCCAAAGACACGTATGCTAACCGTTTAGTCACAGAGGAGCTCAGTAAAATGATTGAGTTGTTCGTGAAAGAAATTATTTAAGTGTCAGATATTCATTGTTATTTAATATTTTGTGATAATAGACCTTAAGTTAACGTTTATCTGGGGAGAATTGATAGTAACCACACCACAAAGGTTGAGAAATGCTTTAATGGCATACTACGAGTTAACATGAACTATTATGAGTATAATTCTATTTCCTGCAAATGGGTGTCATTTCAATTTTGGCGTTAAGTATGTTCTGTTTTGAGTCTACATAAGCTTTTCAAGTAAGTGTTGGCACAGTCCCCATCATGACGAGATATAATAAAATGTTGAAAAATATTCAACATAGCTGGTACCCTGGATTGAACTTGAACTTTTAAGGCTGAAAAGCAAGCACACTAAAACGAGCGGTACAATGATTGTGCTATTTAGACTTAGTATGTGAGCACTAATGGCGAAATAGGATTATTAGGTCTATTAAATTTAAATATAGGTACAATCTGAGGTTTGAAATAATTCACAAAGAAAGAAACACTAGGCTATGTATTGTGGTTTATCACATTTTCTTTTTCACGAGTAATGTTAAGATCACGTGAAAAAAAAATGACTCTGAACCTATTTTGTTACAAGTTCTTGTAAAATTGAGAAGGTACTTAAAATAACAATCAGCAGGTGGTCGAAATAGCAAAAAAAATTTCAGTGAAGTTCGATAGTCAAACGCAATTTTTTGCTGTTTTATCAGGCAAATATCGAGATAGTATCTTGTTGAAGTATCTTGGGACTAATTGTCAAATATTAAATTTAATGTTAAATTCGTAGTCGAAAGACATCATGTTCGATTGGATTGTGTTTGACTTGAGCGACCTCTTAGCGAGGCTATATGAGAAGTGAGATCCAAACTGCGTGAGCTTCTGCCGAGAATCGAACGGGATGTCCTGCACCGGAGAAGCTTACGCTGACTATATAACCATGGAGGAGCTCTCATAATTTGCGAATTCAGATTAGGAAGTATTGGATTTAAATATCGTTTTCTCTGTGCACTCAAAATTAATTATGAATTTTAATTAGGAAATAAGGTCTCGTTTTGTGCAATAGGAAATATTAGTTTAGCCGAAATCGTATATTGTATGGAAAGACTGAAACTAGATTGGAATGATGATTTCTGGTGAGTCTACCAGCAAACCTCAGCAACGATTCGCGAGGACAACACAAGAACAGGTTTTCTCTTCTGAAAACAATAAGACCAGGCCAGGGAGAAGGCCGTGGAAAGGGCAAGAGACCACCTGCTGCTCGAAAATCCTTTCATCTGAGCCGTTTTTACGCGCCGTATTTACGCTCGAAGTTAAAAGCAGCCAGACTTTTCCAGCGTATAAAAATTCGGTACGTAAACGTACGCCAGGTCCCATACACTAACGTATTGACAGCTGCTAACAAGACTAGCGCATGAAATTTTATGGCTACGACTGAAAAATACGTCAGTGTATGGCTGGTGTAACAATGACACAGATATTCCTAACAATGATATAGATACTCCTAACAATTACTAACACATAACTTGTGAATGTTGTAAATGCGCTTCTGCGTTTTCCAGCATTTGGCAATAAACATATTATAATCATATTTTAATTATTTTGTGAGGAAATTTAATAATATTACTTCATGGTGTTAGTATTAGAAATTGTTCTTTGGTTGCCATGTTTGTTTCTTAGTAGTTCAATAGTAATCTTATTGGCGTGAAATGAAATCTTTGAGTTTAACGTCTTACGTTTACGCCTGTTAGGCTAAGGGAGACGATGATTAAAGCAAGTGAATGATGATGGAAAAATTGGTGGAATGAGAAAGTGGAAGGAAACGGGAGTACCCCGGGAAAACTCACGAGCACAAACTTACTTGGCCGGAAATCAAACCAGGAATCCCACGTACCAGAGGTAAATGCTCTACCACTAAGCCACCCTGTCCCTAAACCTTATTCGCGTTTATATAGGCTAAGTTTATTTAAGTACAATTTGTTAAGAATACATCAAAATTGGTGTCAAATGGAACGTGTGATCGTGGAGAGTAAAAGATATCAAATGTTTCCATTTATATCTTCCTTCATTGAAATATTCCACAAAAAATAAAAAATAAAATGGAGAATAACCCATTTAAAAGAAAACAACTGCAAATATTTTGTTCCAGTGTTGCAGAGCAACTTCAAAAGCATTTTATAAATAATGTATGAACAAGACAGATTTTCTTTTAATGCATTACTATTAACGATTCTTTTGTTCAGAGTTTGAAGTTTATAAGAGAACTAACTTCCCAGAAAGAATTACGTGAGACGTTGAAACGTGAATAAGAGGAAGCTATTCATTGGTCATCACCCATTTCCCACTCCGATAGACAGATTCTGTCATTCAATCATTGTAGAATATCGAGCGTGAAATCGAGTACAATCAAAAGTACTGAATATCAACTGCGATCGAAGTCCCCGCCAGGTGCGAATTATATGATGTACCTCGATTTCTCCAGGCGGAAGGGTGTAATGCAGCTGTAATTCATGAGTAAGGATTACGTAGGAAACTCTAAGTGATGGATTATGGTCCAAACTCAGTAGCGTGCACCAGCACTTCAGAGAGTTTAAATAATGATTTACCGGCGAACACGACGAGTATAGCCAAGGGTAGAAATCTATAGCGGCAGACGATATTAACGAACACGCGAATCATGTGATTCATGAAAATCGCAGAGTATGATTCTGTCCTGACTGATTTTGATGTTTCAGTAAATGTCTGAGTTATGTACATTAAAAACAGCTCTTTTTTTATTTTTTTAAAGTTTATAATGCATTATTAAATAAAATTAAATTACTTAAAAATAATTATGGGCAATGTAATTCATAAAGAAATAGTTTCGTCTATTTTATAATATAAACATAAATTGTATTTGTATGAATGGTCACTCAAAGTGTTTCTTCTTATATTCTTTTATTGCAGCTCACCGATCTGTGGATTCTTCCTATGACACAAGTGACACTAATTTCAAAAAGGGTGCATACAACAGCAATGAGAAAACACCAATTCTTATAATGGTCTCCTCGTTCGCCGGACTACAACCCATTGTTTTTATCTTTGGGAGATTGTAAAGAAGATAGTATGTCACTCCTCTCGAGCCCAGGAACATGAGTAAACTTAAAAATCAGTTATCGATGTGCATAACAAATATCAATATGAGCATACTTGAGCATAAGGTGAGCAAATTGGGTATGGACTACGTATGCCCGAAGTTCCCATATTGAAATATCTACGATCGTGTCACATAAAATGTTTATAATATTTATATACTCGTATTATGTATTTCATTAACTAGAATGAAAATATTGTATAACTTACAAAAAAATTTCAATTTCTTTTGAATCATCCTGTGATTTTTTATTCTGTGTTGATGTATAAGTCATACTAGGGGTAGAGCAAAATGAGTACACAATGATGTTGAAAATTTAAGATTGTGTACAGTGTAACCTTCATTTGAATTGCAAGGAAATTGTCAGCTTTATTAATATTAGTGTTGCTGATGAGAAGATAGGTTTCTTCGTCTTGTCTCAAATTAGAAGAATTGTTTTGGTCTTGTCTTATTTTGTAAATTTATGTACAAAAATTATTCCTTGATTTATTTCTTAATTTCATCTGTAAGTTATTGGAATTCTACCACGTCACGAGAGATCCACGAAGAATGTGATATAACAACACGTAAACCAGAGTATATTGTATAATGAATTGCGTATCTTTAAACGTTGATAAATGCTCTTCATTGTGTTTAATGAAGTTACTTTATCTATTTGTAGCTTTTTTAAAAATATACTATGAACCTTGCAATACTGAAACAGTGTTTAAAATCTAAGACTTGCGTGAACTAGTGTTACCCACTATATACGTGAAATTTCTCATCTCATTTCGAGTTTTTCTTTTTAAAGTATTTTTTACCTCTTGGCCAACACTAATAAATGTGCTTGAGAATATGTATTTATCAAGAAGGCGTTTGTAACCCTCCTCGATGAGAACCAGAGTGTTTATTCTCTGTCTCCAAATTCCATGTCACACCACACCAATTTATACCCACGCTACATTTTCAAAAATCTATTCGATGGAAATTTATAACATTTCAATTTATTCAGTTCTCTTTGTCATCTTCAGCATTAACGTAAAAAAATATATATATATATCGTCACTGACCAGACCAAGTGATGTAAACTCACTTTTTTTATTGATGTGATCGCGGGCCCACACACAGAATTGTAGGTATGGCGATCAGGATAATCCTCACTGAAGTATTTCAACATTTAACCTTTGTATGGGCGCTACTTCTCCCTGTAAAACACACGACACCCATTTAATTGGCTTACAATGTGTTTTATGGACAGACTTGGGTTCTCTTCATTGGGCTTTTGCACACACTTATTACGAGGGTACTCCCAAAATTTTCCCATCTAACACTGAATGTTGTTGAGTTGAGTTAATTTTGAGTTTAATGACCCTGTCAGCAGCAAGGCTACTTGAGACAGGACCTACTGATTAACGTAGAATCCGAACCACATTAGCTCCCGCCGGGAATCGAACCCGGGTCTCCCACGCTAAAGGCGCGTACACTAACCTCTTAGCCATGAAGGAGCTCGATCTAACACTGAAATATCATGTCACTTGTAATAAGCCGTTCATGGTATATAGTGCCATCTATGGCAGAAACAATGGATCAATTTTAACTGTCTAAGTGCATCAGTTTGTTGAAGGCAGTCATTTGAATCAGTCACTGTGTATTGAGTTCACATATCCGCACGCTCCAACACACACGGTTGACATGACAACGCTCCAGAACACACGGTTATTGACTTCAGCACACCCTAGAGCCCAAATTTAGTACTGATGAGTTTAAGATTTATCAGAGTCGATACTGAAAAATCGTATCACAGAAACATTAGATGAAACTGTAATTTTACAACTATTTGTGTGAGAGAGTTTGTAATGCATCAATGGCACATTTTCGGACTGACACGCTATGGCTTTTATAGATGGCACTCGTATATGTCATGAACGACTTATTGCCAGTGGAGTGATATTTGACTATTAGGCCTAGAACATTTGGAGATACCCTCGTAATATTACCTCATTTGTGGAAGATTTCGATCTCTCGCTACGCCGTTTATCGTGCATGCTACCAATCTAATTTAATCGTTGTGTCAATTTTGATACAACGTTGTTTGTGATCGGTACCGTGTCTTGGTTGCTGCAGTTAAATTCCTTTATAACTGCGACTACCAGTCAAGAAAATCCCCTCTGCCCATTCGTATTGTTTCAACATCTTCCTTTACTCACTCACTGCGCCGAATGATATAAAAAGAGAAAAGGAAAGATGATTTATTTCTATCACGTCTGGTTTGATTACCACTTTCATCAAAGAACTCTTAATTCTCTAACCCATAGATAAAATTGATGGTGAGCTATCAAGTAGTTCTTGAATTTTTTGTCTCCTGAACGAACGCACGGACAAACAGAATATATATATATATATATATATATATATATATATATATATATATATATATATATAAAAGTTTGCTACTGGTTTCGGCAACACTGCTATTGATTCCTATGGGGCTACTTAAAGCAAGAGGTATACAAGAACATTTTATTCTCGAACTATACAAGATTTGGAAACGAACATTCACAGTGCCATTGAGAACATTAACACTTCTACTTTTAGTAAAGTTGCTGCTAATGTGTGAACCAGTGTTTGAATCAAAACAGGGGGCACTTCCAGCATCGCTATACAGCTCATAACTCGTTTCGTGATAGTAGCAGTGTTGCTGGGTGCATGTAAGTAAAAGTTTTATCATGATAATTTCAAAGATTTTTTTCATTGTTTTCAGGAATTGAATAATGTAGACAGATCCTTAACTCACCTTTTGATGCACTAAAACATCAGCAATGTTGCCAATTCACAGTGTTAATTTATGAAAGCTACGATTTCTCTATATCCCCCTTACAGAGGTCTCATCCGATTAGTTATCGGTGGAAATGAAAAATTCTTTTTTCTGCTCCATAGTTTACAAGCTACTCCAACTACACAAACTGAAAATTAACGACATAACATCCATACGTATCAGTTATGAGTCAATTTACTTGTCTTGCAAAAAAAAAAAAAAAAAAAAAAAAAAAAAAAAATTGATTTACACCTTCGGTTACGTCTGACAACACTGTGTGGTTCCTAGCGTACTTCAAACATTGCTTCCTACTTAAAAATGTATGCATGAACAAACCTTCATTTTGGTACAATCATTATTTGTGTATCGCTTCAGATTCAAAAGTTCTACTATCCCAAACTTCGGGTTGCATTGTATATTGGACACCCTGTATAACTCAGGTAAATCTATAGAATACTAGAAATAATACCTCTCCTGGAGCTGAAATACTGACCACGGATCATACGGTTAAAAGCGCACCGTCCACATAGCTCATCTTGGGCTGTAGCGTCAGAAGTTATTGTTGGAATTCGACGTTCCTTTCCAACGCCGAAGCAATATAACAATATAAGACGAATTTCAAACCACCGTGACGTGTTCAAATTTCAAGGCTTTCCTACCTGAATTTGAACTCGAAATCTCATGCACCTAAAGCGCTGATGTTAGCTTCTATGCCAGTAGGAAGGTTTCTAGCTTGAAAGAATAGCGTTTTATGTTTCTATAGTCAAGTCGTAAAAGGCATAGAGAGCGTAAGTAACCTTTTGATACATTAAAAGAAACACTCGAAAAGTTACCTTTGACGATTTCGAACATCTTGCTAGTATCGTTAGGATAAGTTTCAGGAACCGAAAAAATAGTTTTAAATTAGTATAATTAAAGAATAATCTTCACTAAGAAATGAAAGATTGTAGAGCCATTTTAAAGTTTTCTTCTAATTAAGAGCAATTTGACCGATCTGATTTGTTTTCTCTTTCTACTTTTATTCCAATACGTGCTTGTTATACAAAATTCAACAAGACACGAAAAAATAACAACCTTTAATCAAAGTCATAAAAGTCGAAACTTGTTTTTATTAGCAAGTTTCCAATCTTTATTATACCTTCATGTTAATCAGCTAAAACTAATAAAATTAAGAAATAAAAATTGGTGTTACTTATGCTTACTGTACAGTTTTTGAAAGCATCTTTTTGCAGATACAGAAATCGTTACGAAATTAAAAAAAATAAAAATTAGTAATAATACGAGTCTCGTAATAGTCTCGAAACTAAGACTTCATGTCTGTAACTTAATGATGCACAAATGATGACACTCGATAAACCAAGAACTCGTAAAATGAAAGTTCTTGGTCTTAAACAAGTCTGGTTTTGTTTTATCTGTGTTTCTTTTAATTTTCTTATACAAAACTTCAAACCCAAATCCTTTAATAACATAAGTATAGGATTCGCAAACTCTAAAACAGTGGCTAGAAATTTTTGTTACACATAAGTTTTTTATTTTTTTGTCATTTCGAGTCTAAAACTTCATAATCAGAAGTCGTATCAAATACTGAAGATAAACATGTTAGTACTTTTTACTGCTTTTCGGTACTTTAGAAATAAAATGTATCGGTTAGTGTCGATACGATTTCACATAAAATTGTGGCCGTTTTCGCAATAAGATCTGATCTTTTATTACCCACAAAAGTATACGTGAATTGCAAACGTTAAGCACCTATCAAAGACAAGGAATACATGATTAAATACTTTATTTAATTGATATGCAGGGATTAACTTACACATTTCTGACTGCCCAAACGTGTTGATGTGTCTAAAATAACACAAAATCGCGTGTAAATAGAAGATGGAAATAGACTTAAAATTAAATGTTATGAATGTCTTAGGTTTAAGTGTCACACACTCTACAGGAAGTGGATGATTAATTAAAGTGAGTGATTATGAAAGAATTGGTTGAATAGGAATGTAAGAGAAAAAGGGAGAACCCGATTGTTCACCACATACTTACATGGCCGGGGATCGAACCATAGACCAGTTTTCATAGAGGATAGCGCTCTACCACTTTGACATCGTATCTTTTCTAGATAAAATAATAGTATACCAACAAAAGATTGCTTCTCTGTAAATCAATTATTAGTTCCCAAGTCTTTATAGTGTTCCTGGTACTGGATTCCATTCACAACTATGAAGTAATTAGATAACTATTTGATTAATTGATTGGTTGTAGTTTAACGCCCCTTTTTCAGTACTTAGGTTATATAAGACGAGTCTACTGTTTAAATTATAATCCGAACCACCACTCGGGTTGAACTAAGATAGCAATCTTCATACAGAGAGCCAAACATTCTATAAAATTATTAGCGTTTAACGAAAAAAGTCCCATAAACCAATCGATAGATCTCACCAAGTAGAACAAAATGATATGAGCGAGTGTCAATTCTAATGCGTAGTTTTCGAGAAAGTTGAGAAAAATAAATTATTTTGTAAATCTAAAAATTAATGTTGAATAAGAACGCCGCCACTTATTAAGTTAAAATTGAAGCTCAAGCTAAAGAAGCTTTTCATTACTTTATGACACTAGCAACACGACAGTACATGGGGCCGAGGTGGCTCAGTGGTAGAGCGTTCATCTCTGGTGCTTGGGGTCTCGGATTCGATCCCAGCCCCGCCAAGTGAACTTTGTGGTGGACAAACACCGTGTGCGTGGGTTTTCGCGGGGTTTTTCCGTTTTCCTCCCACTTTCTTCATTCCGCCATTTCATTCATTACTCATCATCACCGTCTCCTTTAGCCTAACCGGCATAACCGTGGCACGTAAAACTCAAAGATTTCATTTTTTTACGACAGTACATTAATTAACTAAACTAACTCCATGGCCTATGGAACCCGGGGGTCCAATGCAGCGCTCACGAAAGTTCTCCATTGACTTTTGTCCTTAGCCAACCGTATCCAGTTTCTACTTTTGAACTCCTATTTCTGCGAGATCCATCTTAATATTGTCCTCCCATCTTCACCTAGACCTAACTAATGGATGTTTTCTGACTGGATTTCCAGTATAAAAATTTTGAAAGTGTTCGTACTTTCTTTCATTTTGGCCACCCGAGCTTCCTAGACGTAAACAAGCATACGTGTAATATACTTCTCGTTCTTCTTCGGTATGCAATAAGTGATAATGCAACGGATTATTATAATGCTCCTTTGCTAAACTAGGCTCTGAGGTCAGAATTTAAAAATTGTGGACGTTGTATATTAAGGTAACTGATAGCTTTGGAGAAATAGCGCTTGCTGTGTATTTCGATCATTCATTTTGATGTTGGTGGTCACTAAAAAGAAATGAAGGGACTAAATCTGAGCACGTTTGCTGATCGAGACCGTTTCAGCGTGAACCCAACGCTTCCGTGCCCCCCACCTGTTGGCATTGTGGTCTCGCTTGAGTTGGCACACACAGACTGGCAAAAGAGAGTATTGGGTTCAGCAGGGCTCAACCGTAGATATCTGGTCAATTAAGCTTCATTAACCCTAGCTAATTTGACTAATCAGAACCATCTAACCCTGTGGGTCAGAACGTGATTCGGTGTGGTAAGAGACCTGGATATTTGGATGACAACTTCCTTCTTCAAATCGTTTTATGTATCATACAACAGTGTTGTTTTATTTTTTTTTTTTTTTTACGTAAGTCTAAAGGTGGTACTCAAAATGGGCAATTGCTTAAGACGTGCTCCTTAAGAGCATAAGCAAGATAATAACAGTGCTGATGCGAACTGTGTAATAAATAAAACGACACAAACATGCACACACATACACTCTCACACTACATACATACATACATACACAAGCCAAGTCGCTGTAACAAACATCAGCTGTTTATGCCTGAGTATAAAAGTAGGCGTTCTTTAGTGTCGACCAATCAGGAAGATTTGGTGCCTCAACCAATCGTTATGCAAGTTGTAAAGACTTTCACTTTTAAATAGACACAAAAGAAACTGTTATCAACTGGTTACTAAAGGAGACGACAGGAGTAAAATAGTGTCGAGGCTATATACCTCGACTTCGAGCGAAGAAGAAAAATTGTGGCGACCTGCGAGGAATATAGGAAACTAGGTCACACGTTGATTTGTGCTATATAAATATACATATACACACTGGTTTCGTGAAGTGTATGAAGTGAAAAAAAATCATTATCCTCTATCAATCAGCTGTTATACCGGGACTAGAATTAACTATTTTTACAATTGTGTGTTCATTAACAATAAATTTCTTTGATGCTTCATTCCTTTCTCTCTCTATCGTTCGCTCGCTCTAACACACACACTTCTTCGCCGTGATTGCTCGTCCATTGCGCAAGAACTATTTTTCTTCTTTTTCTTCTCAAGTGACGGGTGAAATGTGCTAGGAGGTTCTCTCTCATTTGCTGGGTCATAACTTCCTCCTGCCTCTTAGACTCCCTCCTTTGGCATTCTCTCTCTCTCGTCTTCACACTTTTCTATCATTTTTCCACTCATATACTCACGTATACCAGCTATGGTAGGTAGTTGAAGGGAAATTTCTCACGGTTGGAGGAAAGAAATCTTTTCCCAAAAAGGGGTGGGGGGAATCACTAAAATAAACATCAAACAAAGATTTTTGAAGAACTTTCTCACAAGATTCAAATTGTGTAACTTATACTGTGTGTAAAATGAGGGAATTTTATTCTATGTATGTAGCTATATCACTTCAGTGACAACTTGGACGTGGGCATGTCAAGTACGGAACTGAATGTGCTAAGTGCATTTATTATGAACTAGCTCAATTACCCACTTCGCTGGTTTAAATAAATTAAAAATAGTAATATGTTTCGTTAGTCAGTCATTTTTTACTATTACTAAAGCGCTCCTTGATATTGGTCATTTTCGATGATTTTTATATATCCCCTCTTCTCCCCATGTTGCGGGCCGAGGCATAGGAAGTGTCATCTCAGCGACCCCGAAATGTATGAATTGGACACTGATATTGGTAATTTTGATTATATATATATATCCACCCGCCCTCCTACAATTTTTGCGGGGCTCAATTTGGATTTAAATGGCATCAGAAGTGTCACTGTTCATCTCAGAGACCTCAAAAACTAGATTTGACACTAATATCGGTAATTTTCGATCATTTGTAAATGTCTTTCCCTTCCTTTATGTTACATCGTCAAAGTGATATGACAAAAATCATCTTATGTTCGAACTTAATCTAGTTTGAAAATTTTATCGAGATCGGGTAGTCCAAGAGTTATTAAGTTTTATTTATTTTATATATCTCCCCCTCCTACCTCCTCCCCTAAGTTCTATCGCCAAAGTGAATAGATAAATACCATCCCAGGCTTGAACCTCATCTATGTTGAAAGTTTGATCGAGATCGGTCAGGTGGTTCAAGAGTGAAGTCACATAGACAGTCACTTTCATTTTTATTTTTTACATATATCTCCGGCTCTCCCTCACATTCCCTAGGTTCCACTGTAAAAGTGAAATTAAGAAAACATCCCAGGCCCGAATCTTATCTATGTTGAAAGTTTGATCGAAATCGGTCTGGTGGTTCAAGAGTTATTAAGTTTTATTTATTTTCATATATTTCCCCTCCTCTCCTCCACCTCCCATAAGATCTACTGTTAAAATGAAATAATAAAAAACTTCCCAGGTTTGAACTTCACCTATGTTGAAAATATGATTGAAATCTATCGGGTTGATCAAAAGTAATTAATTCACGAAGATAGTCACTTTTATTTTTATATTTATTGATTTTTGTATATCTCCTCCTCCATCCCCATCCCTACGTTGCTCCGTCAAAGTGAAATTATAAAAATCATCCCAGTTCCAAACCTCATCTACATTGAAAATTTGATCAAGGTCGGTCGGGTGTCGTTCAAGAGTTATTAACTTTTATTTATTTTTCTGTTCCCTTCTCCTCCTTCCCTAAATTGTACCGTCAAAGTAAATAACTAAAAACACTCCCAGGCCAGAACCGCATCTACGTTGAAAATTTGATTGAGATCGGTCGGCCGGTTCAAGAGATTAAGTCACAAATATATTCACTTTCAAGTTTATAATATAGATTATTCCTCTTTAATAAAATGAAATAAATCGTTATTATTATTATTAGTTTTAAGTTTTCCGTTAAAGGAGACTTTTAATTTTGTTATTGTTTGTAGGATATATATATATATTCTGGACCTAGTATAAATTTATTTCAACTTTGCATAAATTAAGATAATTACATTCTTATATTATTTTTTTCCGAGGACAAAATTAATCTAATCTAAAACAAGATTTATATATTATAATATACAGAGGTATACATGTATATATATATATATATATATATATATATATAGAGAGAGAGAGAGAGAGAGAGAGAGAGAGAGAGAGAGAGAGAGAGAAAGTTAGCGTTTGGCGTGGAAGACCCAGGTTCTATTCCCGGCAGGAGCTCATGTGGTCCGGATTGCACATTAATTAGTAGGTCCACGTCTCATAAAGCCTCACTGCTGAACTTGACGTTAAACTCAAAATCAGCTCAACAACTCAAGCTAAAGAAGCTGACTATTAATGAAAATGAATGATTCTGAAAGAGCTGGTGGAATGAAAATGTTCGAAGGGAACGAGAGAACCTTTAAACATGATAATGACTCCCCAAAACTCACATCACCTGGGATCGAACCACAGACTCCTAGTACCAAGTAATAAAATAATGTAGCAATTACCGTCATTTAGTGCATTTGTTATGTAACATGTTAGCATGTGTATTAGAAATATGTTTAGGAACAAAAATCTGATAACACTCATACAAGAAATAAAATCAATATAATGTTTGAAAGATTGAAAGGCGGAACAGTCTACTAAAGAACATTATGGAAGGTGGAATTTAAAAAAAATAATTATACTTGATTTAATTATTACTCGTAAAATATTTTATTCGTGTTTATAGTTTATGCTACAATACAATTAACTTAATTATTAACATATTCTACGTTTAAGTTCCTAAAGAAATATTATTTTGAATTATTACACAGAATGGTTAATGCTATACTTCAATTAAGTCACAATTAAATGGCAAGACAATTATTGAAATTCAAATATCATTATTAACTAAGGGAACTGAATAATGTACACTACTATTTAATCATAAAATCTAGCTGGTCTAGTGGTTAGTATGTGTGGCCTTCGTGCAAGTGTTCTTAGGTCCGATTCCCGGTGGGAAAGAATAAAATATTTAATTTTACAGTCATTTACTTACATTAGCCATTCGTTTCCTTTAGCTTCCAATAGTATAACGTGGGGCGTTAGTAAAACATTATTTCCTTATTTTGGTGAAACAAATAGATTGTTTCTGCATCATTATAAAATATCTAAATTAAGGTTTGATAGAAAGAAAAATAAATTTACATTTATTGTCATAGCATTGGAGTCAAAAAAATGATAGATTGTGTGTTTATACTTGTACAGCGGGGGACACTTCTAAATGGTACATCTTAGCCGTAAATCTCCATATGGCTGTACCATTTAGAAGTGTCCCCCGCTGTACATAACCACTTGTGATAACTCGACAAAAAAAAAAGTCTCCTTCAAAGAAAAGAGAAAATTTTATGAAAGCGAAAACGTGGGGAATGTAAATCTGCAAATTACTTCAAGTAACTCATTTGAATTTACGTGGTCAGCAATGTGTTATATTTTTTTTTATAGGAAGATTGGGTTCAAATTATAGTGCTAGAAATTATGATGGACAATTTTTTATGCTCTTGATGTTCACTTTTGTTAGCGTCTGTAGAATGAAACTCTTGTAAAACTAAGGTATTCGACAGTCCATAGTCCTTAGCTACAACAAGAAGGTAAAAACCTGAAAGTAATGTACAATGAAGTTGGAGCAACATGAAAGTTATTTGTAATTAAGTTGAAAAACTTAAAAGTTATTTATTATCGGATCGGCTGAAAATCCTTAAATTCTTTACTATTAAGTTGGAAGACCTTGAAGTCATTTTCAATTAAGTAGTAAATCCTGAAAATTCTTCACAATTAAGTTAAAAAATCTTAAAGTTATTTTCAATTAAGTTGAAAGACTTGGAAGTTATTTACAATTAAACTGAAAAACCTAAAAGTTATTTACAATTAAGTTGAAAAACCTGAAAGTTATTTTCAAGTAAGTTGAAAATCCTGAAAGTTCTTTACAATTAAGTTGAAAATGTTATAAATTTGTACAAGTTTTATAAATAGACAGTAGCACAAAAAGAACAGATTTTTCTGTTTCCATTTGGCAAACTCCAATTAACATTTCTTTTCTTTTTTTCCTTTCTTTTTTTTCTTTTTGACTAAGAAAAAGTTTCATTACTATGTTACAGTGTCCCTTCATGAGCCAGTTGGTAATAGCGCTGGCTAATTGAGCATATAATGCCTCTTTTCAGCACTAAGTTATGTGAGAGGTGACTAAATTGATTTTCGCATGTAAATGTAAGATTTTTAAATCTATTGAAATAACATATATAATTTTCATTTCACTAATAAAAACAATATTCGTTTTTGTACTAATGTTTTTCGGGTACAAACTCCCACCAACAACACAAAAATCCTGCATGGTTTTAGTTCAATTTTCCCTAGTTTGTTAAATAGTGATCTTTGTGGACCTAGTATATTAATAGTTTACGCATAGTCATGAAAAGTTGACATTTGTTTAAATATGATAAAGAACTGCCCAATCCAATAAGTAATAGTGTCAAAGTGTACACCACGTCAAGGAGTTTGGTTTGTCACAGTGTATGCTACTTGACAATTGAAGTTTGATATTTTTTTTTAAAAAAAATCGTTTCACTCTCGATTCCCCACTCTGAGATTTTAGTAAGACGAATGAATATTTGAAAATAGAATATATTAAGTCTTTCGATTTGTTCAGTAGAAAGTCATTTAGTTTTATTTTAGCGTTGTATTCCACGGACAGATTAGTATCCTGGGAATTATACTAACCTGCCAATCTCAGAAGCACTGCGAGTACTCTATCAAGCAAGAATGATATCCATAATCACTCCTAATATAATACATGGAGAAATTGATCTTTGATTGTCCATATCTTGAGATTAATTGGATGAATCACCTCCACCACCACCACGACATGATATTGGCTACTACATACTTACATTAACTGGGATCGAACTAGGCAACCGTCGCACCAAAAGTAAGCACTCTACCACTGAGCCACCGTGACTTACCTACTTTTGGAAGGAAGGGTCATTTGCCGAAGAAAGTTTCTGAATAGAACTGGAGGGAACAGAGGCTTATCGATTCTTTTTTATAAAATAAATATAGAAAGAAATGGAACCATAAAATTCGATCTGCAATAAGCATTTTGCATTAAAAAAAATTATTTTTTCTTCTCATATTTGCTATATGTTGCTACCTTGATAAGGGAAATTTCCCACATGCTACAAACACTTATGTAATTGCTTGAAAATAAATGCGCAAGAAATAAATACAGAATTTTTAGTACAAAATAGTGAGTGAAAGGAATACTTTGTAACTAAAACACAGCGAAGTAAGGCGCAACAAGCTACAAATTAGCAGAAAGACATGAAATATTCTTCATGCAAAACGGATCTGCTTCGCAGGTATCCGAGAGGGCTTGGGGGCTAACGGTAATGAAAGCTGTCACATGCAAAGAGCCTGTCATAAGATTTGGCGCCGCTTGCCAAACACTACTCACCCACATCATAAATTACGAGTAAAGAACTGGCTATAGCCTCATAATTGCCACTCTCAAGGCTGTGCACGGCGTACTCACCAATCAGATGCATGAGTTGCAGTGCAGCAAATGAAGATTTTTTAAATTTATCATTACAATATCCCCTGTAACAATGTATGTATCAGGCAGGTTAACAAGAGAACTGTCTAACATTCATAATCTTGGTGAGCGCAGTAAATTTAGGTGTGGAATTCAATGATATTTTTTAATCTCTCCTCAAACTTGGCGTTGAAGCAGTAATGCTACTATTTGACTGTCCACGTGCCAAAGATCTCCCCCTATGTTTCACATATCTCTCATATTCCAAATTCGTTGAACATTACAATATGTATACAATTGGTGTGTCATTTAGTACAATTTCAATTAAAATTAATAATATATAAATTCACAATACATGTTCTTCGCCAGGAACTTTGCAATGATTGGATCACGCTAGTTTTCTTCCAATCCAAGTGTAGATTTGACCTAACAAGCGAAAAGTACCAAACAAAGATTTGTATGCACCAACAAGCAAAATATATGAGGTTGTATTTTATCACTTAACAGATCTTTTTAACTCTAATGGTCCAATTGACCTAAACCAAAAAGTAACATGAAATATTCATACTGCAGCTACTATAGAGAAAATAAGCAATTATGAAAAATACAGAAAATACATCGCTTGAAACGACTTTGTTTATTACGGATATGTATTGAACAATAACAATATTGTTTGTCTCAACTCAGAATAGTCAGATTTTATATATATATATATATATATATATATATATATATATATATATATATATATATATATATATATATATATATATATAGATAGATAGATAGATAGATAGATATAGATACAGCCTCTAATCTGAGTACCCTATAACTATTACACAGACGCCCGAAATTTCATAAGATTAGGATTAGAAATTATATTTCTGGGCTTGCGGTATTACCATGTTTGCTCATCACGTATGAGGAATAACGTTCCTTGGCGATTACACTGCCCAGGGGATCGGGGAGGAGAAAATGAATGGGGAAGGAAGGAAGCAGTGTGGAACCATTATGTTAGGTAGGTCTACTATCGTAGTGAGAATGAGGAAAATCCAGGAAAACGAGGATGGCTGACTTGAAATAAACCTTTATGTTTTTTCGACCGAGTGTCCCCACCAGGAATCGAACCCATGACCACTCGCACCAAAGACAAGAGCGTTAGCGACTACGCTACTCAGGGCCCAGATTACGAAATTTGGTGTAGTCTTCAATACTGAACAACAATATATGTTGCTATGGGTCAAAATTAGTCCTATTTTGGTATTTCGTGGAATGCAAATGATACTGACGTTCCGAGGTTTTTTTTTTTTCAGTTTATAATTTCTTGACAATACGCATAGTAAGTACTATTTTATTGAAGCAGAAAGAAAAAAATGGAAGATACAGGCCACATCAATAATTTTCTTGATCCATTTTTAAATTAAACCATACCATGTTTCAGTTATTACTGAAATATTTATTTTATAAATACAACAAAATTGTAACAGGTGTTTCCGAAGAACTTCCTAAAAAAAAACAAAAAAAAATTCCTATTACCCAGAATTTTCTTTCTAAGTTCTTTGGAAAGAAAAGGGTTGTGTCATTTTGCCACGAGGATTTTTTTTAGGAAATACATAAAGAAAATCATTATAGAGGCATTTTCGAGAAAGTTGTTGATAAAATATACCTACAACAATAAACACCAGTTTCTGGGTTTTCTGGAGATACTCCAGTTTCCATCCACATTCTCATTCCACCAATGCTTATATAATCATTCGCTTTCACTAATCGTCCGTCTCTCTCTTGACCTACAGGCCAAATCCATGGGACGTAAAATTAGAATTTCGATTTTCACTTCATTTTATTCTTTCTAAAAATTTTGTGAAATGAAATTAATTATGGACGAATTTAAAGCTATTAATGAAATATTTACTTATGAAATACAAACATAATCGTGTAAAGACATTCTAGAGAATACCGTGGTTATTTGTTTTCAATCTCCAGTAGGCTATTTTAGTGGTGTAGGAGGAAAATTTGAAAGAGCTCCATCTAAGAATCTTATTGAAAAAAAAATGTTTAAAAAGCTTTGTATCAGCACTCTCAACTGTCCACTACTCTGTACACTCATGTTCAAAATTACTGTCGCATACCTATAAAGAACACGAGATCTGCAACAAGAAGAAATTGTATAGGACAGGGTTTCTCAACCTGGGGTTCGCGAAGATAAGCAAAGAAAGATATAATTAGAATCTAATACAGGAAAATATTTTTAAATAATTATTATTTTGAATTTTGTTCTGATAGACAATTTTTACGTATTTGTACATACTGTCAAGAACAAAAAATGGTCTACTAAACATTTTCAACAGGTGCAGAATTGGTTAAAATCAATTTAAATGAAAGAGGTACGATATGAAACTAATGAGAACTGCATGTTGAAATATCAGAAGAATGCAAATGCACTTTTTTTTTTATCATATGACCCAAAATCGAGGCAGTTATGAAGTTTTAAAATTTTCAAACGGCCTCCAATTTAAAACAGTATGACGGATCAGATTCGATGTTTGTAATGTGAATGAACGGATCAAATTTGGTTT
The DNA here is from genome assembly GCF_964235325.1 of Thermobia domestica. Lineage (NCBI taxonomy): Eukaryota > Metazoa > Arthropoda > Insecta > Zygentoma > Lepismatidae > Thermobia > Thermobia domestica. The sequence goes on along the minus strand of NC_137462.1, from coordinate 163,037,423 downwards.
TGATCCATTCACTTTTAGAGATGTATGTATCCAATATATACAACAAATGGATTCTAGTACAGTATTATAGAAATAGATGTATATAGTGAGATCTCCGGAATAGGTATATTAAAAATCCGACACAAGCTTATTACAAGCCAGAAATTATAAGGGGGGTCGCTGGCAAGAGGATGTGATAATATGGGGGTCGTGATCGATATTAGGTTAAGAACATTAGTATAGGATTATTATTATTATTAACATTATTATTATTATTATTTCTTTGTCGTCTTCTTCGTCTTATTGCCGACCTCATGTTCGTGTTGGTTGAGGCGTCAAGCCAGCGACTAAAGGGTCCCGACTTCGAATCCTGGCTGGGGTATGGTTGTCTGTGGGTTTTAAAACCTTTATAGCAGTGCTAGGGGACACTCAAGGAGGGCCAAAGTAATTCTACTGAACGAGCCCAACAATACATTTGTTGTCTTTTTCTTCTCATTATTATTATTTTTACTCATCATACTGCTCATATTAATAATGCTAATCATACTACTACTACTACTACTACTACTACTACTACTACTACTACTACTACTAATAATAATAATAATAATAATAATAATAATAATAATAATAATTATAATTATTATTATTATTATTATTATTATTATTATTATTATTATTATTATTACTTTTATTATTATTATTATTATTATTATAGTCATACTAATAACAATAATAATAATCATAGAAAGACATTTTTGCGTTGTGGTTTCAGCGTATCCATTTTCTCTACCGGGTAAACAACATGTTCGTTTGGAACTTACGATCGTGTATCGTGTTCCATTTGACATCGATCGCATCAATGCCATACCAGAGATTCCAATCACCACCGACTGTTATCATCTTGAGTTTGCAATATTTGTCTTCGTGAGAAAATATTGTATCACATTTTGGCATGTATGACCAGATTACATAACCTTCAGGGGCTATGGGAGAACGATCATTCTACTTCCGGTTCTACGACATTGCGAATCGTAAGAATAAGCATATTTACATCTTTCAATATGTCCTTCAACTTGTGCAAGTTTCAATGCGATACTCTCCGAGAAGTTGGATAGCTTACCTTGTTAGCAACATTTTGTTTTACTCACTCTTATTTTCGAATTTATAATTCTTTTGCTATGAAATTTACCACAAATATACATTTCCCGGTTATACACACAGTAACAGAATTAAAAGTACCCAGTAAAATCATTATCCAATTATATTGTTACAAGAACGCAGTTATAGATATGCGACAATCATTTTGGACATGAGTGTACATAGAAACAAATAAGTGAATGTACTTCAGAAACCACTTCTTACGTATATCTGTCGAAATTTCCAGTTTATTTTCTCAGCGGTTATAAAATTTCAGTACTATTGTTCCTCAAAAGTTTTAAAAAAAATCACCCCACAAATATAGTACCCTTTATAAAGAAAAAGACATGCTATATTACAGTGTTGTTACTTAAATATATTCATTTACTAAATAAAACAAAATTACCTACATCACATTTAAGAAAATAGTTCGAAAAAATATTACCGAAAAGAGTAAGGTACTTCTTATTTTATTTTTCTTATTAAGAAATGGTATATTATGCATTAGAGTTAGTAATGAAATATTTATTTATGTCATATGAACAAAATCCCCTGTGTCGTTTCTGGAAAAGTCGATCGTAATTAACACACCCCTAAATTCCTTCTACACTTTTCAAGAAAAATAACTTTTACGATTGTTAATGAAACGTTGATTTATGAAATATAATCAATTAACTAACTAACTAACTAACTCTATGGCCTATGGAACCCGGAGGTTCAGTGCCGCGTTCACAAAAGCTCTCCACTGACTTCTATCCTTAGCTAATTGCATCCAGTTTCTACTTTGTATTCCTATCTCTGCGAGATCCATCTTAATATTGTCCTCCCATCTGCGCCTAGGTCTTCCTAATGGTCGTTTTCCTATGGGTCTACCAGTCAAGACTTTGAAAGCGTTTCTACTTTCTTCCATTCTAGCTACATGACCTGCCCACCTAAGCCTCCTAGACTTGACGACCCTAACAATGTTGGGTAAACCGTATAAACTATGTAGTTCCTCGTTATGAAGCTTCCGCCATTCCCCATTCTCGTTCCTCTTGGGTCCGAATATTCTTCTCAGGATCCTGTTCTCAAATACTTTCAGTCCATGTTCTTCCCTCAGAGTAAGCGACCATATTTCACAACCATACAGAACAACAGGCATGATTATCGTTTTATATATTTTAAGCTTCAAATTCCTCGACAGAATTCGCGACGACAAGAGATTTTGAACCGAATAGTAACACGAATTCCCTGCTTTTAGTCGACATTTAATTTCTTCGTGAATATGATTTTCGTCTGTTAATATTGATCCTAAATATTTGAAAGTATCCACTTTATCAAAAGTATTATTTAATATTTTAACGCCTCCACAATTTGCCGTATTACGGTCCCGACGCACTTCCATGTATTTAGTTTTCTCTGCATTTACTTCTAAACCCATGTCCCTGCAAGCGTTTAATAAGATCTCTGCATTTATTTCTACTGTTCTCCTATCATCCCCTATTAAATTTACATCATCAGCATATGCCATAACCTGGTGAATGCCGTTCAACTCTAGGCCCTGGTTGCTATCTTTGATTTTCCTTATGGCGTATTCCAGCACAAAGTTAAATAATAATGGCGACAACGCATCTCCTTGTTTCAGGCCATTTTCGACGTGGAAGCTCGTGGACAAAAATTTTCCTACCCGGACTTTACTTTGGGATTCACTTAAACATATCTTAATTAATCTAATTAGCTTTCTCGGTATTCCAAGTTCTGTAAGAACGTTGTATAATGTTTCTCTCCTAACCGAGTCGTAAGCCTTTCTAAAATCAATAAATAGTTGATGTACCGGGGTATTGTATTCCCACTTCTTTTCGAGTATTTGGCGAATGGTAAATATTTGGTCGATAGTTGATCGATTTCGTCTAAATCCGCACTGATAATCTCCAATAATTTCATCTGCGTATGGGGTCAATCTTGCTAACAGAATATTTGAAAGGATTTTATAGGATGTTGACAGAAGAGAAATGCCTCGATAATTATTACAGTCAGTTTTGTCGCCTTTCTTGTGAATTGGAACAATGATTGATTCTTTCCACTCTTGTGGCAATTCTTCCTTGTTCCAGATAAGGAGAATGAGTTTGTGTATCTTGTTCCACAATTTTTCGCCTCCAGCTAAAATTAACTCAGCCGGAATTTCATCTACACCCGGAGATTTGTGTTTCTTCAATTTCTTTATAGCGGCTTCCACTTCTATTCGATTGGGTTCTGGAATATACGGTTCTGCGGTGTGTATCTCCTTTTCTCCACGCACATTAGTTTTTGGCTGCGTGTTCAGCAAATCGTCAAAGAAATCTTTCCATCTATTTAAGAGGCTATCCGTATCGGTGAGAACTGTTCCATCAGATTTCTTTAATATATAAGCACGAGGTTGATAGCCTTTCTTAAATTCGCTGATCCCCTTATACATGTCCCGAATATTTTTATTTTTACTATTATCTTCAAGTTCCTTAATTTTAGCTTTCAAAAAATCCCGTTTCTTTGTTCTAAAAGTTTTGGAAGTTTCCCGCCTGGTATCTGCGAAATTTTGTGTAGTTGTTTCATTCGGATTTTGTAGCCACCGTAATTTTGCCTGTTTTCTCTTCTCTGCTAGTTTAATGCATTCTTGGTCGAACCATGGTTTGTTCCTACGTATTTCCGCGTGTCCCAATTTTTCTATTGCGGAACTTTTAATGCTATCTCTAATTTCAATCCAAGTATCCTCAACACTAGTGCACTCCGAGTCTTCTAAAACCGCGAATCTATTCGAAACTTCAATCTGGTATTCCTCTCTTACCTGGCTCTCTCCTAATTTCTTTAAATTAAATCTCTCCGTTTTCGGACATTGAATATTACCTTTATTCAACGATAATCTCTCTCGTATTATCGCTACTACCAGGTAGTGATCAGTGTCACAATCAGCCCCTCTAAACGACCGGACGTCAATTATGCTAGATTGTCTTCTTCTATCTACTAAAACGTGATCAATTTGATTATGTGTTTTTCCGTCTGGTGATGTCCAAGTGTATTTATGAACGTCGCGATGTGGGAATTTTGTACTCTTCACGATTAGGTTTTTGGATGTTGCAAAGTTCACGAGTCTAACACCGTTGTCATTACTTTCCTTATGCAAACTTTCGTTCCCTATAATCGGTTTGAAAATATCCTCTCGTCCTACCTTCGCATTGAAATCCCCTAATAGAATCTTCATATGGTATCGCGGGAGTTGGTCAAATATCCGTTCCACTTCTTCGTAAAAACTATCTTTTATATCGTCACCCTTATCTTCAGTTGGAGCATGTACATTTAAAACAATAATATCACACCACCGTCCCTTAAGAGTAATAAAAGAAAGTCTGTCAGTAACAAATTCCACCCGTTTAATTGCTGGTAATATTCGTTTGTGAACGAAAAACCCTGTTCCTAACTGGTGATTTTTATTTCCTTCCCCGTAAAAGAACGTAAAATTTCCGGAATTCTCAGATCCATTTCCTTCCCACCTAACTTCCTGAACTCCTACTACGTCCATCCTGTATTTCTCTAAATCAATTAGGAAATATAATCAATTAATAATTATTAGTCTTTAGTGCAATTTTTGACAAATATATTTTCGATACCAGGGTAGTATTATTACCGACGATATCAAGTGTGAACGTGAAATAAAAGCAAATATAGGAATGGCGAAAGAAACCTTTAGGAGGAAGAAAATACTATTTTGTAGGACCTTGAATAATGAGTTGAGAAAAAGACTCCTAAAATGCTTCATGTGGAATGTACAGTATGGAACAGAAACAGGGACATTACGCAAAAATGGTGAAAAACGACTAGAAGCTTTAGAAATGTGGGTGTTTAGAAGAATGGAGAGAATTAGCTGTCTTGAGCAGAAAATGAATTAGAGGGTCTTAGAAATTGTGGGGGAGAAAAGAAGTATTTTAAATATTATTAAGAAGGAGAGAGAAACTGGTTGGAACATTGGCTAAGAAGGAACTGTACTATGAGGGACGTGCTAGAGGGTGTGATGGCAGGAAAGAGAAGAAGGGAACGAAGGAGATTACAATTAATAGATGATATCAAAACAGAAAAAATGTACGTGAAGACGAAGAGGTTAACGGAGGACCGTGGAGCATTGAAGCTTCTCAGTTGCAGCAAGTGACCTGCCAATAATGATAGAATACCTATGATGCTATATATATATATTAACAAGCAGAAACAAACTTTCTTTGTATTTCACCCTCCAGTAAATTACATTTATTTTTAGGTGTAGAAGTTTAAAATTTGGTCCGGATGTGTTAAATGGCATGAAGTCTAGGAAAGTGTACATATATCTGGATAGACGGGCAGACGGATAGACATCAAAAATCACTTTGACATTATTTAGGATATTCTGAAAAGTAAATCCGTTGAACTTTCGAAATAGATTTTTTTTTTAAAATTTTTATTTGTTTTCTTTTACGATTACAAAACTTTCTTCTCTCCCATAGTCGAAAGCTAGAAAAGAAGAAAGGAAATAAAGAGAGAAAGAAAAGCTACAGAAATCATCTGCTTTCCTTTGGTTTTAAAAAGCGTATATAAAAGACAATTATAAAAAAAATAATCATGAAAGAAACGTATTAGATTAGTCGGCAGTTCGTCTTGATCACATGCCGATTCTCTTACAGTCTATCAATAATAAAGTTCTTGTTAATTCGTTGTGCTAACTTCATTAGCAGCAAAAGCTTGTTTAGTAATGTGATTGATGTTATAAGATAATGACAATCTATTCTGACAAAGGGAGATTGTGTTCAGAAGCTCTAAAGGACCAAACACAAAGATCTTTCTCACAGCGGTTCATCCTTTTGCCAGACGCTTGGGCAAACAATTTATCAGAAGACAACTAATTAATAACACTTTAATACAGATTTACCATGAAGGAGGTTAAAGTTGGGAAAAGAAGCGCTACAGTAGATGGTTTATTTTTGTTGCAGCACTTATTTCAACAATTTGCTGTTCTTGTTGAATTTCTTTTTTAATGTTACAAGTACCTTCGTGATATGTACGTCACTTTTAGTAGTATGTGTGTCACTGTTAGGAACATCGGTCACTACTAGAAATGAGCTCAGGACAGTGGTGGATCTAGAAAGTAAAAATTGGGGGGAGGCAGTTGGAACCCAGACTATGATAGATATATCATGAGTTTGCTATAAACTTTCAAAAATATAAAATAATAGCTTAAATTATTTTTGTCACTCAAAAAACTGGGGGAAGCCTAGCTCCCCCCAGCCTCGGGCTAGATCCACCATTGGCTCAGGGGAACATAATGGTTTGAGTCACATTTTTAAACATTCTAGTAAACTGCGAAAGAAAGTTCAACATTTCCATGCAATTTAATGCAATGCCACGTACTAAACAAACTTCTCCTGCCATCTACAGGCAGATTTCCGAAGTTAAACTGCCTACATATTCTTCTGTTGTACAATCCTAACCCATTCCATCTAGCAACTCAATTTCATCGAAAGTGGCTCATTACCATTTTGTTCCCCCAAAACCGCTCAAATATGGAGCGTTTAGAGCACAAAGATATCAAGTTCAATTACCAAATAGTGAAAGAGATATAAAATTTGTGCGGTATACTTAAGTACGTGGAAATAGAAGCACTGTTTATTTTTTTTGCATTGTAAGAGATAATATTTTACTGGATTTTGTTAAGTTCTGAAATGTGTTTCAGATAGAGATCTTAAATTTGAAATGTGTTTAAAATTACTAAGAGAGAACTTGATTTCCTTGTGCACTGAACGCGCCATACATACATCACCATTAAGAGGAAACATACAATAGAGCAATAGATTGTGATACAAATCAGCGTATCATTTTTTTGCATAAAAATTACATAAATAAATAAACAGTGTGTTCAGCAGAATAAATGCTATCAATTATTTGTTGGTGGGGGCACGGTCGGTGACTCAGTGATAGAGCGCTTACCTCTGGTACGTGGGATTCCTGATTCATCTACGGTCAAACAAGTTTGTGGTGGACACTATCGCGTTTGTGGGTTTCCTCGATTTACCCCCGTTTCCTCCCACATTCATAACCTATCGATTATTTAACCATCATTCACTTGGCTTAATCATCCTAATCATCCGTCTCACTTAGCCTAAAGGGCATAATCGTGGGACGTTAAACTGGAAGATTTCATTTTCAATTATTGGCAATTAGTGGCATATCTTACAGATATAAATATATATATATATATATAATAGTTGGGCGAAGAGATTATTAAAAAAAACTTTATTAGAACATATTGCAAATAACCTACAGGACATTACAGCTTTTTAACCAAAATTACAAGGATAGGAGTGATAGTAACTCAGGTAAATATTACATATAAGATCACAGAAGAGCAACGGAGTGAGTAGAGCAGTAGAAGTTATGGCGAAGATGAAAATTTGTGAGGTGCACTTCAGAGCACAATATATAACAAAAGGTTAGAGAGGAATGTTATCTTCTGTCCAGGGGCTGCTCTGAAAATAATGGAGACGAGAGGAACCCTGTTAGAACGTAAGTTGCTGTGTGTAAGACCGCGTTGCCAAGTTACATGAATCTTGTAGCTGTCATAAAAAAAATTGCAACCCTACAATATTTCATGTAAACATAGTTCTGAAAGGGACATACAACATTTTTTTTCATCTTGCAAGGAGTCAAACCATGTGCAACTTTCTGGGTCATCTTGCTTGCTACCTGCTATCGCTCTCCCGCTAACATAAAGAAAAAAATCAATTTCGCCGCTTCCGAAACAACGGATTCTTTTGGACAGGGAGGGAAAGCGCGCCAAAATACGCGTTTTTAATGAGGAGGTTCACTATTTGTCCATAGACTGCAGTGCTGCATGGGTGGAGATATCTTTCTTGCTTTCAGAAAATTGTAATGTGTAAACAGTAAATAGAAAGATCGGGTTGTAAGATCTTTTTTATGACTGCTACAAGATTCACGTAACGTGTTAACGCGGTCTAAGAATGGGTAACAAATGATTTGGTGTGTGGCGACTAGAAAGTCACCAAGAAGTTGTATTAGAGTGGTTCAGGGGGACAAAAAGGAATTCTGTTATATAGGTCTCTTGTCGGGCTTAGAAGTTTAATTCGGAAACAGCGGTACGTACATGACTGATACATTTTAGCACCATAAAAGAAATCATGTTCCTTGTTTTTGCTCAAAAACTACTCATGAGAATTTATCCCCAAGCACGTCATTTGATTCAACTCAATATGATCTACCGATTTATATATCTCTAATCTTTGGACTCGATTATAGTTAAACATAAATTAAAATTTAAGAGTTAATGATCATTTTGGGCTTTATCTCATTAACCAATTTGTACACTGTCATCTTATTTGTGTCATAATGAAAGCTTGGCAAAGGTATACTTTCATAACAGTTTCATCCAGGGGTAAAAGTGGATCCGAAAAGGTAGAGGGACGCATAACGTAACGCCGTTCCCCATGCTTATCTTTGGCTCATTGTAATTTTCTTAGGAAGTGGAGAGGCGCCAAAGATATTTTCTGGAAGTGGGAAAACGACGTCCGCCGCATTTTCCTTCTTTTTTACCTCTAGTTTCATCTTAATTGTTAGTAGGTGGTTTTCGTTCAGCATCACTTATAAGGTTTACAAAAAAAGATTCGCCTTTCCTCGATTTTCTCGGGAAATATGCACGAAAATTTACACTCAGCCATATCCTGTAGTTGAGTTCAGTATCCGTTAATTGCTATATGTCTTATTCTTGGATTATATTTTTCGTTAAATTCTAATATTAAAGATTAAAAAAGAGAAAAAAGATATTATCTTTAAAAATATAAAATCAAATTTTTAAGGTAATTAATTTTTATTTCTCAAGCAAGTTTAGATTTTGTTCTTTAAATCTTGTAATTCTTTCTGTATTTGACTACTACTATAAGGTGTGCTGATGTTCTAAGTTTATATGCAGGATACATAAAGAAGGACACAGTAGGAGTTTAAAACATAAGCAATTAAATTAGGTGTCGTCCTCATGTTTGCAGCAGTTAAGCTGGTTTCTCTTTTTTTCTTTCTTTTCTTTTAGTTCTTTGTGAATGAAATTCCTTCTTGTAATGTTCTTTACACCGACGACCAAAGGAGTTTTCCTGCAAAGGTCTTCCTTCAGTAATGCTGGAACGAGGGAAAAGGACGCCGATGAGGCACTGAGAACGAACGGTTGTAAAACAAAAAAGGAAAATAATCACAGAAAAGTCTCTTTATGTATGCAGGGCACATAGCATTAATTTAACGTACTTTATAGCTAAAGCACGGCGGTGGAAAAATAAGGAACTATAATGTTCGAAACATGATGATGTGAAAAGTGCTGGTTCTGCCCTTTTCGTCTTCTCTCTTTTCTTATTTTTCTTCTCTTTCTTACTCTGGCGCAGGAAAGTGTTTTCTAGATTTTTACTAACAAAACGAAACTGTGGTCATGAGATTGCAGAGTTTTAATTTAAAATCATGGATTTCACAGTTAACATTAATTTTGAAGTGGTGCACCAAAAGGTTTTATTCTACATACGCTTGTTAAATATTTTATCCATTTTTTTTTGTAAGGAAAATCTTTCCAAATGTTTGAAATATTATGGTTCGAATATTGCCTTTAAAGTGATTTTTAACAAACGAATTATTTGATAACGCTACATTTTTTACTTTTTTCCATAAAAAGAAAGTATGGGAAATTTAAGCATCTAGAATCTCATGTAACACTGCCAAATACTATGTGATATGCCTCTTTTTGTTCTATATTACAATAAGTTTTAGTCTGAATATTTGATTCAAAGAATAAGTGTTAAATAAACTTTATTCCTACATAAAGAAAGTTACAGATACTACATGAAGTCTAGATTCAATCAAAACTAATAATATGTGTATCGAATGAAGTATATCAAAACCATTCTCGCCTCGAAATATATGTATAAGTTTCCTATAATCCTGTTAACAAGACGAGAAATTTTGACGAAGTGAGACGAGAGTTGCAACAACAAATATTACATACCTTTTATGAATTCGACACGAGAAGAGAAACATTCGAAAAGTTTCGAAAGAGAAAACATAACTATCTTTCAGTGCAATACTTTGACACATACAAAGGCACACAAGAAGGAGAAAGAAAATTATAGATTTAGTAAAAAAAACACACAGAAAGAAAAAAGAAAGGAAGAGAATATTGTTTTCCCCATGTATATGGTAATGTTCCTTAATTTCTAAGTTTGCCCGGGTCACTTCCAGCTATAGGTCCGTCTGGATCAGACCGTTTGGATTGAAAGAAAAATGCTCCAATTTGTTACTATGAAGGCATCATAACGCCTTGCTGTCTGCAACCAGCAAATCCTCTGTGTGAGTTTGGTTTGTATAAGTATAGCAGGTTTTGAGATTTCTTCTGATCATCGGTTTCTGTTTGGTTCACCGGGCTTAATAGGTCATAGATTTGACTACCTGCGAATCTCACGGGTCACGAGTCATGGGTCACGAACTTCATGATCCATTCCATCACTGCATCAGCTAGATTTACTGTTACTCTAGTGGTTTCCAACCACCGGTCCACTACATACTTTTGCCAGTCCGCACTAGTGAGTATTCAGCTTTGTTCTGTGACGTAAGACTTCCTCAAACTCCAGATTCAAAACAAATCACTAAACCAGTTCCGGTTATCTGTGAGCAAAAAAAAAAAAAAAAAAAAAAAAAAAAAAAATCCCGATACGAGCAGAAAAACTTTGAAATTCATAATGACTTTTTCAAGTCCCTAATTTATGCGAAATAATTTTATTCCGTTGTCTTTGTAACTAACATTAAATACAGGAAAGGACTGGATGCCACTCTACGTCTTGCAGTTTTAACACTGGATTCTCGAATCGAGATCTTGGCAAACGAACAGCAGCAAATGTCACACTGAATCTATTTGTAACCTTAAAGTAAAATTCAGTTGTGGCTCTAAAATTTGTAATTTTTGCATTCATTATTTCAATAATAAATACTAGAATTAAACATCTAAATGGATTGTGGCGCAAGTATGGTTCGAAACCACTGCTCTACAATGTATTTATAAACACTGAAGAAGACTAGGAAGCCTATATTGTCCTGTAGATGAAGGTTGGAAGTTGTAGAATGCTTCAAAAACTTCCTCCTGCATGCACATATCGTCTGACAGATGCTACCCACGCGCACAGTTGAAGATTGATTCCCAATCGTCTTTGTGTTTCTTATAGTCAGAAGAAGTTTAGCACATTCCCCTCTTCGAGTGCCACTCGCTACCTCCAAGGACACTAAGTAATGACTCACGAAAATCAATCCATTGCTTTAGTGAATACTTACACCTGAGGGCATATTCACGTTTCATCTGTTAGTGAATACTGTATGTGAGAGTGTGTACGTGTCAGATGCAAAAGAATATAAAGATAACGTATGAGAAATAAATCTTTATATTTGTTCTTCAATTGCTCTACTGCTGAGATCGTGCGACTTACTATGTGTTTTTCTGTGTTACAAGATTTGTATCCTCCATGTACTAACTCGATCGAGTAGTGCGCGTTGTTCGAATGGAATCATAAATAAGAACAATAGATTGAATCAAGTAGCATCTCAAGCCTTATCATATATGGTTGCACGAGCATACGATATTAAAATTTATGTTGGAATATGCCGTATATTCTTTCCATATAATAGCGTTGTTAAGGAATGATATTCTTGATTTCTGCAAAGTCTTAGCATTGTCAACTAATATATATTTAAAATGCTTTTACAAAATGCACTAAAAAATATTATTTATTATTATTATTATTAGTGGCGTAGGTGGGATTTATGGATTTTAACTGTCTTGAGCAAGATATTATTTTTAAAAAAGCATTTACTCTATTAAGACATGGGGGGGCGCGGTGGCTCAGTGGTAGAGCGTTCACCTCTGGTGCTAGGGGTCCCGGGTTCGATCCCAGCCCCCGCCAAGTGAACTTTGTGGTGGACAAACACCGTGCTCGTGGGTTTTCTCGGGGTACTCCCGTTTCCTTCCACTTTCTTCATTCCACCATTTCACTCATCTCTCATCATCACCGTCTCCTTTAGCCTAACCGGCATAACCGTGGGACGTAAAACTCAAAGATTTCATTTCATTTCATTTTCTATTAAGACATGCATACAACCACTTGAAATTATATGAATTTGGGAGTGTGAAACCCCCTCTTTACAAACTTCTGCATGCACCACTTATTATTATTGTTATGATGCGATAAAATGAATTAAAAAAATAGCAATAACACTAAAAGCATTGGATGCTCTTTCTAAAGTGTTGAAAGCTAAAGTTCTTATGGATATAGTAGAAGTACTTCCCTCGCGCTCAATGCTTATTTTTCTTTCTTTTTAGATCTTATTCAATATTTTTAATTGCATAATGGAACGAAATAGTCTTTTTTTCTTATTATTATGAATAGAAAATGCTCAACCTGTTGCTCTGGTCAACAGAACGCCTTATCGCCTGCAACCAGCCTAACTCGTCTGTGAGTCTGGTCTGTATAAGCAGCAGGCATTTGATAATTATTCGAAAAAATCGTTAATTTTAACAATTTTACAATACAAACGAAACACTACGGCGAAAAGTTATATGAAATAATTGTGTTATAATCGGGTTTACGTATCTGTATAACATTTCAGAGCTCTAAATTATTATGGAAGTGTGTGATATGTAAGTCAATGATTTAACACTAACAAACAAATAAACAGAAATGTAATTTTACTATGTCTTCAATAACCAACAAACTACGTTGATCTGCCAGGCAAAACCTCTGTTTCTCTTCAACACAAGAGTTGGTAGGCAGCATGGATGGTTTAAATTTCCTGTCTACTTAGTGATAGGCCACTTTTATTACGAACTTCTATCGCCGCAAATTTCTCCGAACTTTGACTATTTCTACGAAAAAGCGTATTTCATTTAATACACTGGAGTGAAAAACTTAAGGGTTAAAGTAAGTTTCGCATCCTGTGTCACTTTATAGATCGTGGCATAGATCGTTGTAACTTGAACCACACAGAGAAAGTAGTGCTACAATATGATACAGAAAACAACAGACAGAAACAAGTGATTAGAAGAACAAAAATTGCACTTTAATAAACATACAACAACTTACATTGAAGCTACTGCGACTGGTAAAGCACCCCCCTCTCACAGTATAGAAGTTGTAAAACGATCCATAAAATATGTACCATCTCTACGGACAACAATGCATGCTCTGCAACCGTCTCCCTTGCTGCTCACAAAGCCAGTAATAAGTTGCTGTAGTATGAAGTTCCAATATTTTACCAGCTCTGATAACATCTGATAGATGGTCCTTCGTGCATTGGAGCGTGTTGCAAGACGTCTCACCATAGGATCCTTAATGTGTTTAATGGGATTTTAGTCGGGAGAACAAGCAATCTGGTCTATTAGCCGAGTACCTTCTTATCCCAAGAGTTCTGCACTCCGTAGTGGTTGATGCGGTCACTCATCATCTTCCATAAAAAGAGAAGTTGCGGACTACACCTCTTAAAAGACACGCGCAGAAGAGTACAGAATCACAATAAAGTTGACCGGTGAGTGTAACGTATTCAAAAATTGTGAGGTCATTATGCTCATGCAACATTATGCTTTTCCTATAAAAACACCAAGCACCAAAATGATAATGTTTGACAACGTGTCGGGTTCAATGCGTGTTCCCACCTCTTGCCAGATGAGTGTAGAATTACTACTCAGACTGAATCCATTTTCATCGGAAAAGAGAACGCGACCCCACTCTTCATCTGTCCAGTCCTGATGTTCTTCTCATTACCACAAACAGTGCCACAGATGTGCAAGTGTCAATGGAATACAACATAGTAACCGTCGAGCAAAGAGACCAACGAGTCGACGTGCCACTATGGAGCGTGAGATTGGACGACTTGCAGTCCTCTTAGATGTGTTTGTCACCCAAATGGTATCTCCGGGCCATGTGTTGTGAGTAACACCATCACAATGTACCTTAACAGCTCTCACAAGTAAACCTTACGTTTGGGTGAATCGAGTTGCTGACTGAGACACATATGAGAAAGTAGTACTAAATGTGGTCAGTATTTCAGTTAAGTTGTAGTTGCGAAGCTCCAGAGGTTTAGGAGATACAGCTACCAGAACATCACATGGAAGTACAGAAGAGTCTTCATACAGTTGGAGGTAAAAGCTCTGTAAGACCTCTTGTAACGACAAAAGGTGAATAACAAATATATGGGTACATATTAGGACTAGGGGGAAGTCATATAGTAAGGGTATACCTGACGGCAGCCATCTTGAAATCCGCCTAATATTTATCCACCTGCTTTTTATTTAATTATTATCATTAACACAAAATTTACAAGGTGGGGTAAAGGACTAATACATATGCTGCAACAATATCTAATTTCCCTGTAACTTTTTACCATTTGCTCGTAAATCAAAATTAACGTCACCATTGTTCTTCTGATTAAATTTGCGCCTTAAACCATGTATCACACGACCCTATTCCTATTTTAAAAACTTAACCTTAATTCAAGATGGCCTCCATCAGGTATACCCTTACTATATGACTTCCCCTAGTCTTAGTATGTACCCATATATTTGTTATTCACCTTTTGTCGTTACAAGAGGTCTTACAGAGCTTTTACTTCCAACTGTATAACGACTATTCTGTACGTCCATGTGATGTTCTGGTAGCTGTATCTCCTAAACCCCTGGAGCTTCGCACCTACAACTTCACTGAAATACTGACCACATTTAGTACTACTTTCTCATATGTGTCTCAGTCAGCAACTCGATCCACCCTAACGTAATTTACTTGTCAGACTGACACATACTCTCTCGTCCATTTCATTGAACTGCTTTGTGTTAGGGAAGCAGACTCATTTGGGGCTATCGTCACGCTATGCAACGACTTGCTTCCTGTGCACGTGTGGGAGATCTCTGGTGACATGCTGCCGGACTTTGAATTTTTCTATAGACTACGCAATATTTTACGTTATTTCATCTATTTGTTCTTAAGTTTTGCATTCAATGTATAATATGAGTACATACTACATAGCTCGTAAGGGTTGAAGGTGACCAGATAGTCTTTTGAAATTAAAGGGTGTGTTATCAGCACATTACAAATCACATAGCCTTTATTGGTGATTTCTCAATGGTTCTCATGACGTTAGGAGATCAGCGAAGTCATGTAGTGCCAGGTCTTGTAAGAGGAAAGATGGGTGACTACTCGTTCCCACCATATGTTTCTGGCATTTCAGCGTTCCCCCATTTGGTGAGAACAATTAAGCAACTACTTGAAAGAAACAGTACCAAATTGCAGTCTAGAAAGCCAGCATTACCGGCAAGAGAAACCGATGTGAGGACCGCACATCATCCCAACGACATGACTGTCACAAGGGGGTCGGTAAGCTCTGACTCCCTAAGAACTGTTGCGCTAAAAGTTCAGTATTAGTTAATCACACGGGAACCTGTAAAGCAGTGTAACTAAGATACTGGTTACACTTCAACTGGTATTCCCCCTATATAAGGCATTCTGCATAGAAGTGTGCACGAGGAAATAGGGAAAGTACCACCTCCAATGCCTTGGTACCCTATTGAATTCTGTTCACAACATATAGTTTTAAGTAGATTCAATATCTTATCTGGAATTGCTTGACTGTATGAGTCCCCTCTCCTAATGTCAATCTGGCCATGTTTAAAATACTCTCTGACTTCTAAGAGTTTATCAATACAGATCATTAACATAGATATTTAGGCTATTTGTAAATAAATTCCTAATATAATTACCTTCTTTAACATTTAATAGTTTCCTATTAAGTTTTGTTTGCATAGAATAAGGTCCAATTTTAGTATATATCTTTCTCTAACCTATACTATCGACTTAATCCTCGATGGTTCTTAAGTGGCTAATCCACTTAATGAAACCAAACCTTAGAAAATTCTTGCGCTTCCAAAACATTGAAATGAGAAGAAACTAGTGAAAAAGTAATAAGATGATTTAAATTACATGGCTTTAATGGTGACTACAACAAAATAATTAAATAAAAAATTATTCTTTTAAGAAGATATACTGGAATTGCACTTGGGATGTACGAGGTTTCGGGCTCGATTTCCAATGGAGGAATACATTAAGATGATTCAGATTCCACGTTAAATTGTAGATCCACATCTCATATAGCCTAACAGCTGAAAAGAAATAGCAAACTTCAACAAATAATCAAACTAACAAGATAGACGGTTGGTTGATTTGGAATTACTGTCCCTTTCAACACCGAGGCTATTTATGAGACGTAGAGCTATAGTTTAACGCGAGATCCGAACCACTTAAACTTACAAGAGGAATAGAACCGAGTCTTCCGCTCCTAAGGAATGCTTGTTAACATACTGCCACGAGAGAACTCTACAATCGAAATAGAGATACACCATATATACGTTATATTATGTACGTATATACACCTTACATACTGAAAGCTTGTGCAGAAGTATTAGAGAAACCATTATGTATTATTTACAATTTAATCATAAAGACTATGACCTATCCAATCTTATGGAAAAAAACTCGTATTTCACCTCTCTTTAAATCAGGAGACGTTAGTAAGATTGAAAACTATAGACCAGTTGCAATTTTATGTGCTCCATCTAAATTATTAGAACACATTTTATATAATCGTATTCTTGCTCATGTAAAATCATATATTGATATTAGACAGCATGGCTTCTTCCCAGGAAGGTCAACTATTTCCAACTTAATAACATATACGCAATATATATACTCTGTATTACATAGAAGATCAATTGTACATTCCATATATTTTGATTTTTCCAAAGCTTTCGATAAAGTCAATCATTCAATTTTATTGTTAAAGTTATCTAATATGGGTTTGTCAAATCAGTTCCTGTCTCTATTAAAATCTTATTTAGTAAATCGTACTCAATATATAGTTTACAATAATTTTGAATCTGCTGAATTTGTGGCAACTTCAGGAGTACCACAAGGTTCAAATCTAGGCCCATTATTGTTTTTGATTTATGTTAATGATTTACCATCAAGGGTCAAATTTGCAAAATGCATTATGTATGCAGACGATATAAAATTATATGGAGAAATTAAAGGTAGCGATGATATTATTGCCATGCAAAATGACATAGATTCACTTTATAAATGGTCAGTTGAAAATTATTTGCAGTTTAATATTAAAAAGTGTTTATATATGATATTTTCAACAACAAAACGCTCATATAATACATGCTACACAATAAACAGACAACAGCTAAACAGAGTGAATATGTGTAAAGATTTGGGTGTGGTAATGGATGATTGTTTGACCTTCAAGGCTCATATAAATGAAGTAAGAAATCAAGCTTATAGAAAGTTAGGTTTCATAATTAGAAATGCTTTTGATTTAAATGATATTAACAGCTTCAAATTACTATATAACACATTAGTTAGAAGTAAGTTGGAGTATGGTTCATCTGTGTGGTTTACATCTTGTAAGTTAAATTCAAGTAAATTAGAAATGATTCAAAAGAAATTTTTACAATTTCTTTACTTTAAAAAATATCATCTGTCTGCACTAAGATTAAGGATTTCATACTCCAATTTATTATCTGAATTTCAATATATTAGCCTTGAGGATAGGAGTGTAATACACCAGCAAATTTTGTTGTATAAAGTTGTAAATTATAAGATAGATGTTTCAGAATTTTTGGAAAACATTTCATTTAATGCTGTTGGAATTAGAAACAGGAACAGAAATTTATTTAAATATGATAGTCCTAGAACTGAAAAATTCAAGAACTCTCCTTTAGTACGTTTGTGTAAATTATATAATGACCTGTCAGCAAAAAATCTAGTTTTGGATTTAGGAGTTCCATTGACAACATTTATAAAAATCATAAAATATGTAATTAAAAATTCAAATAGCTAAGTATGAATATTTTATAAGTATCTTGTCAAATTTGAATTTTAACAATATTATACATTCGTCATTATTAATATGGTATTAATAAAATATGAGTTCTTCTAGATGAACATTATTTTTATACTGGAATTTAGATTTTTGTATGTACGTATGATTTATTTAGATTACTTCTTTTGACTGGTTTCATTTTTTTGTTTTATTGTGTTTTATTTTTTACTATGCATGTAATTAATAGAGCGTTATTTAATTGTATTATGTACATTTAATTATATTATTTAGTTTTGTATGTATATTTTTTTACGGTATTGCTTATTGATATATATCTAATTTGTGTAAGCAGTACTTGTAAGCCTTCTTTAATTGGAGTTATTTACTCTGTTGAAGGCATAAATAAATAAATAAATAAATAAATAAATAAATATAGTATATTAACATTAGGTTTAGTTGAGTTACTTCTATTTGTTTATGTTGAACCGAAATTAATGTGCAACTGTACCGCACATGCGCAACCCATCGCCGTGAGATTGCCACGAGATAAGTAATAGCACCGGTGGCCTCTGACAGATAGCTGCACATCTTGTAAACAAAACCAGAAGGAGGATTGTTCGCCAATCCCAGCAATATTCTTTCACGCTGTTGCTAGGTAACGAAGGTCACTGACCGCGCTGTTACCGATAGTTGAGACGACTTCTTAAACGTCTTAAGTTTGTCGCCAGAGCTGCTGTCTCTGTTGCGGAGCCTCTGACAACAGTGTCTGTGTCTCCAATACTCCACGTGCTCTACTCAACTGTCAGAAGCCACCTTTCCTTGCACACACAATAGTCACGTAGCAGAGCAGTGTGGTCGAGCGAAGTCTGATGCTGCCGGAACTGAAGAGATTCTGGGAGGAGTTCATTGTGGCCCTTTCCGATGCTAAGTTCATGGCATAGCTCATCGTAAAACTGTGTAAAGTGCGTAATTTTCGTGTAGATGGTACCACTGTGAATTGTGTTACACTGAAATATGCGGCACAGAATTCTGGGTTCATCACATCAATGCGAGCAGGTAGATACCGACCTTCCATGAAGAGGACGCTGCAGCTATTGTGTGTGGTTCGGTGCATAGCGACCTCCGATAATCCTCACACACAATATGCGGTAGCCAGTAAATGCCGCACATAGCAGGCGACAACTCTGCACCATTCACAGGATTTACCCTCACGGTCATTCGCAAGAGCAATGTGCATACTCTGAAACCATGTCATGTGGTTGAGTGATAATGTGTCTGTATAAACTTCATTTTGCGGGTGAGCAGTGAAAATTTGCGGTTACTCTTGGTGAAGTGTGAATTCACCTCACAAACTATGATAAAATTCATTAGGTCCAGATCTATTAGCCCCAAGGACCGAACCACGTTCTTCCGCCAGTGTGAAAAGACTTTCTCAAAATAGTTCATAATAGTAGAAAAGTTTTGTACAGGAGTAAACTGAGTCTCCGAAAGGGGGATCGAAACGTAAAAATCAATGCTGCAAACTATCAGACTCATGTCCTGACTGAAATATACCATAATGCAATTCCAGCAGTGTAGGGACAAGACGTGAATCAGGTTGAACTGCACCAAGACAGGGCACCCAGCCACCTGGAGAAAACATCGCTGGAATTATATCAACGTGTGAAACAAGAAACTGGAATTACGGCAATTCCTTTCTCTGACATCCCTGTCAAGAGCCTTGTCCCTTGTGTTTTCGGACTCCTCAAGAGGCTCCTGTTATATCCTCGAGTTCGCACCGTCTCCGACCTGTGGAAAGCCTGTAAGGAGAGGTGGGATGCAATAGCTGCAACGCAGTCTCCTGCAATGAAACTCCGATGCAGCGCAATAGTCAGTAGAGGATCGTACACAACTGGTGATTTAAACACGGTATTTCCTAGGTAAGTTACACATTAAAATTCGCCTCAATATAAATTAATCAACCTCTCTATTTGCCAAATCTAACATTTGATAGTTCTCATCTATCATGCGAAATTACTTTGAAGATGCTATTAAAAAGCTTATTAACCATTTTACATGTATATTAATGAAGACCTAATGAATGATGTGCCCTATCTTCGAGCTCAATCGGCATTCAATTTAATAATATTTTCCTGCAATGAAAAATAAAATTTAAAAAATAAACATATAAAAGATAAACAAAAATTAATAAAAAATAAACAAATAAAATGAAGAAGCTTGCAAGTAGTGGTCCTATTAAACAAGTTCGGTTGTTTATCTGCCATCATCTTAGGCGCTACCAGCAAACAACGTTTTTTTCTAACTCTTCCATTTCTTCTTCTTCTTCTTAACAACTGAATCTTAAGTATGACTGAGCGTGATTATTTAAGAAAAAGATTGTAGCTAGAATTATCAGCTCTAAATAATTTGCCTATAGGCACTTACAAACAGTTTTATTCGTCAAATATCATGCTATTAACTACGTCTATAACATCAATTCGTGGGAATGTCTCCTACGTTTTAAAGAGTACGATTCTTTGGCGGTTTTGTATATATATATATATATATATATATATATATATATATATATATATATATATATATATATATATATATATATATATATATATATATAAGATGCAACTCTCAAGGCGTTAAAAATAGACGTAGAATATTGTACTTTTTCAATACTTGTAACAACCATTAGAAGTTCCGTAAGCTGTAAGGTGTAACGAAAGATTATCAAGGGTGCGCATGTCTCTTCTTGCATTGAAGTTTTCTTTTCTCTTTTTTTTATTTCTCTCTTTCGTTTCTCATCGTTACAATGTTGTACGATTCTCCCCACGATTCAAGCAAGGGTCCATCATCATTATTCTAAGCAGGAAAGTGAACATCGAGGAGGCAACCGATGATAACTCCCTCTAATTGCTGTGTCGGCTCAGCAATGTATTGATTTTGAAACCTTTCTTAAAACACTAACGGGTTTAATGTGAAATTAAAGTGTGAGAAGAAACAGCCCATGGTGATGAAAATGAAGGGAATTCACTTTCTCGATGCACATTGAATCTAATCAACAAGGAAGAAGGAAGGAGCAGAATCCCATGAAGAGAATTTTCAACCACTACTTTGATTTGTTTGAGATGTATACTTTTCTCTTTTCATATATATATATATATATATATATATATATATATATATATATATATATATATATATATATATATATATATATATATATATGCACGTTAAAATATCAAGTAATGCTTTCTTCAATTTAAAATATTTAGGACCAATATTTATTCAGTCAAAATCCATATTCGTTTGTCTTCGCTAATTTTGTCAAAAAATTTCAAGCTACTTTATAAAATGATAATCACGCCTGTTGGGCTGTATGATTGCGAAACATGAACCCCTACTTTGAGGGAAGAACTCAGACTTAAAGTATTTCAAAATAAAAATCCTGAGGCGAATATTCGGACCCAAGAGGGACGGGAATGGAGAATGACGGAAACTTCATAACAATGATATAACATAATCTTTATTGTTCACCTAACCCGTAAAAATCATTAAATTTAGGAGGCTCAGATGGACAAGGCATGTAGCCAAAAGTGAAGAACGTAGGATAGAAACGCTCTCAAAATTTTAACTGGAAACGTAATCGTAAAAAGACCTTTTTCTACGACCTAAGGCGCTGATAGAAATACAATATTAAGATGATCTCGCAGAACTGAAAATATAACGTAGAAACTGGAATCAGTTGGCTAAGAACAGAAGTCAATGGAGAGTTTTTGTAAATGCGGCATTGAATCTTTGTGTCCCATAGAACATAAACTTAGTTTATATAATGTGTATATATATTCCACGAATGTTGCATTCCAGTATTTAGTTCTGAAAAGAAAACACAATTACACAGCATTATAAGCTATCTTAATTGATTTCCAAAAATTGCTACAGATATCTGACTGGCGGCTCAGATAGATTTACAGGGGTTGATGACACGAAAACGTTTTGTTTAGTCGAGAAATGGCTCCGAAAATTTTGCTCAGCCTAATTTTAAGAATTGTTATTAACTTTATTTTTGAACTGCGTATTTTGTGCACATTTTTTTTTCAGCAAGATAATGTATTTTCGTTTCTTAAATACCTATCTATTGTACATTTCTTTTTTATTATTATTATCATTTGTAATTTGATAAGACAATGATGTAAACGATTCTTCGGCTTCCAAGGATGATGGATGTATTTCTTCAGCGAAGAGAGTTGAGTGGTATGTAATATTTAATTAAGAGATTAATGGTAATAGAATGTTCCGTTAATCAAATGCAAAACAGACTTAAACTACAACTATCTTCCTATGTCGCAAAGAAAGTAAACATTATGATACTTTTGGGTAAGTATACGCAACGGCATTACTTGCAGGGGCAAAGGGAGTAGTGCGTTTCATACATATATACAGTATATAGACCTTACATATGTATAGTATCATCCTAGTGAAAAACGGGAAATTCTTACGAGATGTGATCAAAAAGTACGTTGAATGTAGTTGCACAGCGCCATCTATCGATGTTTTGTCCATTTCAAATTGTAAACCTGGTAGCCTAAACCTTCGGTAGAATCAGTGTTGAGTTTGAGCCTGTTGTGACATGTTAGTTGGCTTCCAGAGGCAGAAGAACGAAGACATGTTAAGAGTGTCTGTCGCGCTCCAATATTTAGTTTTGTTCTAAGCTGAAAAAAAAAGTGCCAAAGAAGCTCATGAAATGTCAAAATCAGTATATGACGATGAAGCAGTGTCGTTGAAGACTGTTTACAAGTGGTATGGGCGGTTCCAAAGCAGCAAGAAATCGGTTGAAAACAAGCAATGATCGAGATGCCACAAACAGATGCAAAAAGTGGCACAAATAATTTGTTCAAACAGGCGAATGATTATTCGAGAGTTTCACGAAGAACTAAACATCTCGTATGGTTCGTGGAAAGCATTTTAATAGCCGATTAAATGGAAAATGGCTTCCTTTATTACCACAAAAACGCGCTGTGCCACACTTTGCTTTTGACCGGTAAGTTTTTGGCCGAAAAAAGATATTCCTGTTTGTCCAATTCGCTGTTCTTTCCAGATACTAGCACCATGTGACTTCCGGCTCTTCCCAAAAATTTGATACCATTTCTGGCATAGAGAGGGCCACGACAGAGCAGCTGAAAACCTTCCCGAAAAAAGCCTTCTAGAAATGCTTCCAGTCATGGATTCAACGGTGGGTAAGTGCATTGCTAGCCAATAACAGTACTTTGAAGGAAAATTAAATAAAATTTCATGTAAGCTTATTACTATGTTTCTAATAAAATTATTCACCATATTTTTTGATTACACCTCGTATATCAGTAGAGCAACTTCAAAGCAAAATCTGAAATTATGCTTCTGCGTACACAAAGAATACCAGAACTACAAAAGAATTGCATTGTTCATGTTTTTAAGGATGAGAGCGCTATTCTACCACCCAACTTGTACTCACTTCACACATTTAGACTGTGTAGTTTTCTATTTATAAATCAGAATATGCCGATGATAATGATGACGATAATGATAATGTAAAGAAGAAGAAGAAGAACAGAAATATCTCGATAATGTTTCTGAAATCTTTACCAACTTCGCTTTTCTTTCATGTATTCTTTTCTTAGTAACTGACAGATCGTGCAAACAAACGGTATGAAACTTATTAAATCCACCAATCACTATACTTACATATTATGTTGGCGGCTCAGATTTTTTTTTTTTTTTTTTTTTTTTTTTGATACAGTTGGGATGTCACATGTAATTTACCTGATTGGATTATTCGCACCGTGGGCTATTGCAAAGTAACGCTCCAGTAAACTTCCTGAGGTTCGCATTTCGCTACATCATTCCACATGAAGGTGGTTTTTGAACGTTAATGACGATGATAAGCAAAATCTCCATTTTCTCGCCTTCGATTCTTCACTTGGGCTATGCACTCTCGGAATGCAAAGCACACACACACACACACACATACAGAATCTCAAATAAATATATACATATATACATCACAAATCTTTCTTTCTCTCACACAAGCTTATTTGGGAATTTCACAATCACGATCGAAAGCCAGGACATTCTGTGAGGAGGGTTCCTCCGAGATACATAATTACTTCTTTGGCTTTCAGAAAAGAAACAAATCTTTTTTTTCTCCCTCTTTCTCTCGCTGGTAACGCTCACGACACTTTATTAACGAATTCCGTTATTGAACTTCCACGATCGAATGGCGGAGTCGTGATTTCGTCATCGGTTTACGACGCCATGTCAAAATCAACAATGGTATATAACTCTCTTTCTGCTCCTTATACAATACAATATCGTACATTCGCCTTGATTGAAATGTTGAGAGGAAAGAGTAATTGGATAAGTTTT
Organism: Thermobia domestica; assembly: GCF_964235325.1. Classification (NCBI taxonomy): domain Eukaryota; kingdom Metazoa; phylum Arthropoda; class Insecta; order Zygentoma; family Lepismatidae; genus Thermobia; species Thermobia domestica. The sequence goes on along the minus strand of NC_137462.1, from coordinate 163,012,979 downwards.
ACGTTTTGTTTTCTCGCAGTTTGCATCAAAGGCGTCATTTGAGGCTCTAGGAGGAGTAGAAATTGTCCATTTCAGGGATTGACATCTGTATACATTTTAGTCCAAAATATAATAATATATCGATGAAAATTCTGAAAACCTACTGAGATCTAGGGTTTGGTCCCCCTACCACAAGCAAAATTTCAAATGGCATTGCTGGTTTGTACAGCGGGGGACACTTCTAAATGGTACAGCCATATGGAGATTTACGGCTAAGGTGTACCATTTAGAAGTGTCCCCCGCTGTACAATTGGATGAATAAAATCATCCATTTCTCTTAATATATAACCTGTCTGACTGTTTTGGAACTTGCATCACAATGTTAAAGAGATTGTGAAACACTATTTTTTTTATGTAACATTGTCAATGGTTTGTTTACAAGTAATCTGTCAAGATATACATCAATACCAGATTATGTAAGAATTTATTGGTTTACTCAATTCTTTTCAATTGTTTTTAACGTAGATCTACTCCATTTTACAGAGAAAGGGGCATAAATCAGTTGACAAAACAGCATTTGAAGCGAATTGTTTATCAAATATGAAACTATGCAATTGTTATACGTTGTACCACTACAATAAATTAGGTTACCCAAATTAAGTGTTCAAAGAGTCCTCCATCTGTTTCAATGTACAAATTACATCTTTTAAGCACAGAAGAATATATGACATCAATAATATTGTTGAACGATACTTTATCAAATTCAAAAGTAATATGGTCTTTTATTTATTGTAGACCTATAATCTTTTTAGAAAGAAAAGTTAAATTTTTCATTATTCCCGAGATAGAAAAATCCATTTGGCTGAGATTCTGGGCGGCATGGTGGCTCAGTGGTAAAGTGACCTCTGGTGTGTGGGGTCCCTTAATCCATCCTCGGCCAAGTAAGCTCGTGTTGGACAACATCATGTGCGTGAGTTTTCTCTGGGTGCTCCCGTTTCCTCCCACTTTCTCATTCCACCATTCATCATTCACTTGCTTTAATCATCGTCTCCCTTAGCCAAAAAGGCATAATTGTGGAAATGCACTGGCCATTCAGTAACGGTTCGTCCTCTGTGTATCAAATCCATTCAAGAAAATCATCATTTAAGATTTCTCACTGTAACTCATATATCTTACTCACGTATAAATGTAAAAATGTTTAAATCCTTTAAAGAATCACTTCTTATAATGTATTATTTTTGAACCACGTAATATCATAAACTACACCATAATGTAATGTTTATATCAATTAGCTACTTCTACTCTAGTCAAATGAGAACTGAATAACTGCTAATGTCAAATGACTTATGGTACACTCTATTAAAATTTTTCACATTTCGGTCTCAAAGCGTAATTTAAACAACAATGATGCGATATTTCTGTAATATCGCAGGGGAATACCAATTATATATTTTTTTAAACATATATAGGGTCATGGACAAATTCTTCACAAAATTTCCTTGTCACATTTTGTCCTACATTTTATTTTTCTATTTTAAAAAAGATCAATCGCAAAGATAGTACCTTTACTGATTTATCTGTTTTAACCCTTTAATGCATCATTTTTCTGATTAGACTGACTTTTTTTTTCAATTTGGAGTGGTTTCGGTGTAGAAAAAACGGAATTAAAAAAAACATTAATGCAAATAATATGGGAGTCTATGGGATGTTTTATGGTGTTTGCATATAGGGTCTATGCAAAGTTGCGCGCGTTGACATCTGCTAAGTCTACTAAAACCATATGGAACCAATAAAACGAGACGAATGTCAGCGTACTTGTACTTTTGCAATCATTACACTTCTGTCTAACACATAAAAAGTCAACAGTTCAAAGCTGTCCACCTAAACTAGCAAAGAAAACTTTTTTTAAAAACGACAATATGGCGTAACTCCGCGTGCAACAAGTAAGACAAATAGTCCAACGCTAGCTTACTATGACATTTAGCGGGAAATTCAAAACTTCATTAGTGAAAGGGCATCTTAGCTGACACGCAAAGCTGCTTTTTTAATGTCCGAACTAGTACATGGTGCAATACAATTTAAAAGTAAACTTTGCATAAAGAGTTAAAATGATAGTTTGAAATTCTCACTCAAAAGAAGGAGTAGAAGTTTCACCAATCAGATGCTCTCTCTCAAATATGAGAAAAAATATACTTTGAAATTTATAAAGTAAGAATTAAATTCAAAAGTGCATTTTTAAATACATGGATGAAGCACATAAGAAAACGTTTTCCAAACAACGTTTTGTTCGTTAATTCTACCTTTAAGCTACTTTGTAATCTTTTTGTGATACGTACTTTTAACTGACATAATAAACATCGTACTAAAATAACATCAGCATAGTACACAGATCAAATTCAAACGTAGTTCCTTTTAAGAAAAAAAAAAGAAAGAAACATTACACACACAAGTAGATTTTTTAAATGAAGCTAATAGTACAACCTAAGCATTTAGTTCTACTATTTAAAATGAAAAGAATATTTACTGGCAGTTGTTATGTTGCCAGAGCAGTTTTCACGAACACAATGTCCATGTATTGATCCATGACAACGGTAACACCCATAGAGCATAGCCTGAAGAAATGTTCATCCATCACGAAATGGAATAATAAAGATTCGTTCGTGAATCTGCAGAGTGTTTTTTTTTTCTGCGTCAGGTTGGCAGTCCCTTTTGATTGATTCATGCGTGGCAATTTCAGAGCAACAAGATGGAAGTTCCTTCGTCTGCATATACGGGAAATTCCTGAGTGTGCCTTACTTTCTACAACTTGAAACAGCACAAAAAGAAAGAAAGAATGTATAGTAACCGGCCGATGGGAGAGCGCTCGGCAGAACAAAGCTTGCTGATTAATTAAGCAAGGAACGTAACTCATCCATCAGAGCAATCAAGCGTAGTCCCCAGGAGGCATCTCGTGTCACTCGCTAATCGTGGTCCATGCAGGAGCACTTGCCCTGCCATGCCCTCAACATGACAACTCTTGAGCACAATAGCCCTGGCGAAATGTTCCGCATTCAATCTTGTAAGAAAGAATATGGACTCCGAAAAAAAGGACTCCTCTCGTCTATGTACATAACTGTAACAACTCATTCGTTTTACTGTTTTATTATTCTGCATACTTTTTTTTTTTTTTTTTTTTTTTTTTTTTTGAAAGTTTAGGCAATATAACGACCGTTGCTTGAAGGGCTATAAGTCTTGGATAGGAGCAAGTTATACGCAGGACAAGGTCGAAAGATGTCGGACGAAGCCCACAAGAAGAACATATAAATCATAAATATGTATACGTATAGCAGCGAACTCAAATGGGCTTTATGGTATAAGTTCAATCAGATGATATTGGATGAGTTACTGCAGCTATACAGCACACAGCACAGTATACAAAACACGCAAACATTTATTTAAACGTCGTTTCACGCATTACTTCATTTGCAATTCCAAAAGTTTGCCATCTATATCGATAGCATTAAGTCTTCCATATCTCTTTCAGATATACTTTGTAGGTCTCCAACTGGGTGATAACTGGAGTGCAATCTCTAATTTGCAATCATCAATTTGGTTCCCCATTTCTTTCGCCTACCAAACAACGTTTTAAAAATCACAATAGTAAATCGTCAGGTCGTCAGCCAAAGAAGTAAGATTAATGTTGGAGCAAACGGGAAAGATTGATGTGCTCTGTCCGATCTTATTTATGTCCAGAAAGTGTTGAGATTATGTTGTTGATTAAAGGGCATAAATAACTTTTTTTTTAATGAACCCACGAAGTTTGAGAGCTTTATTGTACATGCGTAATCCATAAACTTATGGGTTAGTTTTGGTTTCTTTCTTTATATTAATTTATGTCTGATTTGCAAGTCGTTACTTTGTGTTCATGTACTAAACATTATAACTTCCAAATAATGATATATTATATTTATATTAGCTTGCACATTTGTTATGTATTAGAATTTTAAATTTTTCACTTAATCGGAAATTTCGATGATTGGTTGGTTTGGTTTGAAATTTAGCATCTGTCTCACAACCGAGGCTATATGAGACATAGAGTTACAACTTACCTTGGGATCTGAACCACATGAACTTGTGCACACCTTTTTGAAAGCCATTGCCGATCTATTCAAACCATGAAGGTAAGTAGAACGTAGTGAACCTAACATAACGAAATTTCACCTAATCTAACCTAACCAAAATTAGGCTCTAGTTATGAAAAAAGTGTAAATTTTTAGGAAAAAAATTTGCATCTCCGTAATGAGGATTTATCCGTTAGTATTTACAAATAAATAGAGTATTTTTGAAGTATTTTTGAAAATTCATTTATCTTTATTTTATGCGTATTAATATTTTCAGTGAGAAGTTACCTTATAACTCTCTCCCTCTCTCTTTATATATATATATATATATATATATATATATATATATATATATATATATATATATATATATATATATATATATATATCATATGTATGTTAAGAGAGAGAGAAAGTAGCAATAAAGACAAGATTTAAAAAATAATCTTTCCATTTGTAGTGATCTATGAATTACTTCAAATAAATTACATGTTTAATATTCTTTCTGTCTCCATTCTTGAGATGTACACCTTGTCTCAAAAAGGTTGAGCGCATTCTTTACTGGTGTTTTGAGGCAATAATTTTCTAAGTTCAGCTTCGGGTATCTTCGGGAAAAAGTAAGCCAGGTTCGAACCTCCAAGCCAGCCTTTGCAATCGGGAAAAAGTTTGCAGATGTGTTTTTCTTCTTTTAAATATAATAAGACTTGTTACCAAGTGTTTAAAAAAGCAACATTGATTGAAATACTTAATGATACAATATTTCGAAACTTTTTTTTTTCAATGTCAGCACATGCTTGTTTGTCATTTAGCTCTCCATACGTAATGGAACATTTAAATACGTTAAAGAATCTTTCCATATGTAAAAGAATGCTCAAAGTTAAGAAATAAAACATAATTATCGCCTGAGTACTAAAATAAAAGTCAAAGTAGAACAGAAACGGCGTTTGTAATGGATATGAATGTCATAATTATCTTGAGATCCGTTATACATCGCTAGAAGGTTGTGGTAGCTCATTGGTAAACTGTCGGATTTCAAATCATAAGATTGAGGGTTCGAATCCCGTCTAGGCTAATCCTTTTTTTTAAATTATATTTTCCGCAATGCATGAAAAATTATATAAAATAATTACATTAGAATACATAAGTTGTGTATATATAACATAATCATTGCAGAACATAGTAATTATTATGTTTAAAATATAACATCTGAGATGATTTTCACAGTAGGTCGGTATTATATATGAGGATGTAAATATAAGTTAAGAAACTCGTTCAATAGCAATAAATAAATCATGTAGTGTATTTATTTGCAGCTATTTGTCATATAGAGGGTAATTCTCAACATTCATAATACAGAATGTCATTTATGTTCTTGAAAAGTTATTCGATGCATAAACAGAAGGTATAAACAGAGAATCCAAAGTCGGAACGCTCGCAAAAAAAATTCATGAACCCCAAAGGTCACGTGAGCAGACTGGAATTGTCCTTATGAAGCATGCCACAGCAGAAAGTCTTTACATAGATTTTCAATTCAATTCCTGATATATGCTTTTGCAATGTGGAGGTGGTGATGCCTTGAGTCGCCCTCTCTCGCTCGCTCACTCTCTATACAGAATATAAAAGTGGATTTATGTGTGTATTTCAACATAATTCTGATATATCTAGAGCAATTTTAACTATATTTCTTACAGTCTGGAAAAAGAGTACTGTCGGGATACATATCAAAAATGCTAGAAACGGGTCGATATTAGTATCGAATCTATAGTTTCGTGGTCGCTTAGGTGAATAGTTCTACTTTCAATTCAAGTCCAATTAAGCTTCCATTAGCTCCCAGGGTGGTTACGTAGCGACATAAAGATATCGAAATCATTCGATATTAGAATCGAATCGAAAGTTTTCAGCGCCGCTAACAGTGCAGCATTTCCCATTAGTCCACATTAGTCCACATTTCACATTAGTCCCATTGCCTAGAGGGCAACATATTTGCAGAGTGCAAAGTTTAAAACTTGAATAATATTTTAATTTTTTCCGTATGAAAAAGTTATAAATCAAGAGCAAATATACTATTTCACGAACAATCCTCTTTTACTATTCTAATATGTTTAATAATAGCGTAAGAAATCTAATAGTAATTCAGAACATGTTTCACAGTTGTTATTTTTTGTTACATAGTTGTAGCTGTAGCATGTAGTGAGTGGAATTTAACTGTAATAAATTCACTAATTAACCATATTCGAATTAAGTTTTATTTTTAAGTTCGGGATGAAGGGGTGGAGAAATATGTAGTTATTGGGGGCACCGAGCTTTTCTACATTTTACTTTCAAGATCTCCATTTTTCTTTTGTCATTTGTTCCTAATAAAAAAAGTTCAGTCACTTTTGGATTGTCATAGGATAGTAGGAGTTGGATTTTGGGATGCAGCCTGTGAGATTCTAGAGGAGCTAACTGCTTGAAAAAATATTTTTGAATCATCTGTAACATATGAAATAAGGATATGTATCATAAAAAATTGAAAGTAACTATGTCTGCGTAATCATCACGGTCAAATTGCAAAGTCAAATGAATTGACGTTTGGTATATAATCAGGCTCCATTCCCAACTGGGAAGTTATCATACGCGTGTCACTTTCATTATAATACATATCCTTAGGGGGAGTAGAAATTTAGTATCTCACAAGCCGTTCAACTGAGAGCTGAAATTCAACATATAACTCTTTATTAAAAATAAAGAAAATATTTCCTGGCATTTTTTAAAATTATCTTTTATGAGCGGGGGGACGGGGGTGCATTTTCTATATATTGGAAATTGGTAGTGGGTTGATTTGTAAAAATAATCGAAAACGATTGATATTAGTTGAGAAAAAAATTGAGTAATGCAAACTAAAGTTCTTTTTTAATTTTATACCCACTGCTTTCTATTTATAATTGCTGAAGCTGGTGTTTAATGTATGGAGCGTTCCGAGCATAAGGCAATCAAGCCATCAAGTTAGAGAAAAATGGCCATAAAATTTGTATTCTAAACTTAATTACATGGGCATTTTCAATTAGTACGGCATGCTTAATTATATAGAAAATTAGTTTCTCTCTCTCTCTTTTTTTTTTTTTTTTTTTTTTTTTTTTACGTTGGTCTACTTTTCCTTGATTTGAAACTTTCAAATTTCACCCTATTTTCTACTGAAATGTGTCTGTAAGGCAACAAAGAAATAATTATATATGATAAATTTAAATTCATTTTAATTTGGAAGATGAGAAACATTTTGCCATTATATATCGTAAAGGTCAGACCCACCAGTATTGTAACAGAGAGGTGCTTGAGCCATTGACGGTAGAAATTCAAACTCCGATAAGTGATAATTTCACAGTCTTGTTTTATTACAAGTGTAACCTCTTTAGTCAATGGAGGGGAGGACGTGGGCCATCGGTCAGAGTTGATGTCGATGGGTTTTGGTGGGTCGGAGTTGGTCGCAATGGTTCAGAGTGGTTCATAGTTGGTGGTGGGTCAGAGTGGATCACGATGGTTGATGGGTCAGAGTGGGCCAATGGGGCATTTGGGTGGTGGGTGATAGTGGGTCATGGTGGGTCGTGGATCAAATTTTCATTGACCCACACCATCTCTGGTTAAAATTGTACTAAAGATAAGAGGCACCGAAGATGCATGTCGGCTATTATGCTCAAATTTTGCTCATGGATAGTACTCCACCAGGAAGCAATAAATCTGAAACGGTTCACGGTATTACCTTCTAGAACTCGAGATGTAGGGGTTTGTCTGGTTGGCTAAATTAAGACGTCAATGATTTATCCTTCAACAACCAAGCTTTTTATGATCGTTTCCGTGGGGAAGTCAGAAGAACACGTGCCTAGTAATCGTAATATTGATAGTTTGCGTCCACCCCGGGTATTTGTTTTGTGTTTTTTGATTCACCTAAATATAAACAAATCACACATATAGGCATTTTGACATATTTTGGGAGAGTAATTTTGTGGTTCGTTGGCGTTTCATCGCGTCTCTGCTGCTGGTGGTAAAGTTTTCAAAATGGAACTTGGGCCACCACGGATCGTCAGTGCGGGGCCACCAATTTCTGGCGAGAGGTCAATAGTTGACCATCTGTAGTCCACCGACGCTTACAGCTTAGAGTAATGAACGATGTCTTTGCCTTGTAGAGTTCATGACTACCGACGTCGACAGTCAACTAGCTTTTAGTATTCCTTTACTAACCATCTATTGTTCATGTTTGTACACGGTGTTGTAATAATAATAATAATAATAATAATAATAATAATAATAATAATAATAATAATAATAATAATAATAATAATAATAATAATTATTATTATTATTATTATTATTATTATTATTATTATTATTATTATTATTATTATTATTATTATTTGTAGTAATAGTAGTATAATTGATGATAGAATAATTATTGTCTATGTATTGTCTAGGTAGGACTACACACAGGATTTGGCTCGTTTTGGTTCGACTTGACTCTAATCCGAGTCGAGTTGGAAGATATTTTTCGCGCCGAGTCCAAGAGTAGACCTCAAAGATGTATGTTTCGAGTCGAGTCGAGTTTCAAAGAAAAGTCGTTCGTGCCCATCCCTACTAATGAGAGCTTAATCGGAGTTAAGCGAAATTGAAAGTCTCACTATTTATCTAAGCGACCCCGAAAACTATGAATCTAATATCGATCATTTTCTAGCAATCTTTTAGATGTATCCCCCTCCCATTCACCATAGGTAACCCGACAGCAATCTTTTTGAAACTATAAGAAATGTGGTTAAAATTACTCTAGACCAGTGGTTCTCAATCTAATTCTGTCAGGATCCCCTTTTATCACACGCTCTTGCCAGCGACCGTTTTATAATTTGTTTTATAATAAGCTTGTGTGGGATTTTTAACATACCTATTTCTATAATAGTAGAATCCATTCTTTTGTTTATAGTGAACAGTGCCATGGAAAATCAGTGCCCGGAGCGAAAGTATAGTACGATGTCACCGTATATATGAGTGACGTCGACAGACTAGCTACGAAGCGCCACCATGGTTGGCACGAAGCTCAATAACATTTTCAAAATAAACCCTACCTTTCCTTAATTTTGAGCACATTTTATTACGTTTTTCCTTCTATTTTACACATGTTCACATGTACTTTCCTAACATGAGTAACACACTTCCTCCGAAATGTGTGGCCCCTTTTCTCAGCGCCCGGCACTGACAGTGGATACAGTAACTGTAATATCTATATTCCCAATGACGAAGGTGCTGGTTCAAGATGGATGTTAAACTCCTTCATTGAAGAGGCCATTAACGTATTCGATCTAAGCCCACAACTTCTTGACCAAATAATAGAATGATCATGCGACAAGTCTTTGCAACTGGTTTTTTTGTAACGAAGTCTTGGATAAGTTCTGCCTGATGAGGAGAGAAGAATATCCTGGTCTGGGGATTGCTGCTTTAAAAGTAATAATTCCATTTGCTATATCGTACTTGTGCGAAAGTGTGTTTTTTTTATGGTAAACATTAAAACAAAGATAAGAAATCGCTTATCAGTTGAAAATGGTTTGATAATGTTCGTCATGAAGATTGAACCGGACATTGCTGCACTAGTGAAATTACACCATGCTTAGGTATCTCATTAGGTTTTAATTTTAATTGTATTTCAATGTGCAGGTTTTGTTGCACGTGTATTTTTCTAGTATTTCTATATACAGTTCTCATTAGTTTTATATCATACCTCTTTGATTTAAATTCATTTTTAAACAACTCTACTAACTAACTAACTCTATGGCCTATGGAACCCGGAGGTTCAATGCCGCGTTCACAAAAGCTCTACACTGACTTCTATCCTTAGCCAATTGGATCCAGTTTTTACTTTGTATTCTTATCTCAGCGAGATCCATCTTAATATTGTCCTCCCATCTGCACCTAGGTCTTCCTAATGGTCGTTTTCCGATTGGTCTTCCAGTCAAGATTTTGAAAGCGTTTCTACTTTCTTCCATTCTAGCTACATGACCTGCCCACCTAAGCCTTCTAGACTTGACGACCCTAACAATGTTGGGTAAACCGTATAAATTATATAGTTCCTCGTTATGAAGTTTCCGCCATTCCCCATTCCCGTTCCTCTTGGGTCCGAATATTCGTCTAAGGATCTTGTTCTCAAATACTTTCAGTCTATGTTCTTCCCTCAGAGTAAGCGACCATGTTTCGCAACCATACAGAACAACAGGCATGATTATCGTTTTGTATATTTTAAGCTTCAAATTTCTCGACAGAATTCGCGACGACAAGAGACTTTGAACCGAATAGTAACACGAATTCTACACCCTTTGAAAATGTTCAGTAGACTTATTTTTATTGTTCTTTACAGTGTGTATAAAAAATAAAAGTATGCTTATCAGAACAAAATTAAAAATAATATTTAAAAATAATTTCTGGTATATTTATCTGGTATATTTCTAACTATATTTATCTCTTCCGCCTATCTTCGCGATCCCCTAGGGGCCGCGACTCCCAGGTTGAGAAACCCTGCTCTAGGCATACATGAGTTATGTTGGAACATACATACATACACTTTTATGTGTATAAATGCAGATAAGAGAGAGTTGAGAGAGAGCGATTAAGGAATTGCCGCTCTCAATCTCTTCACTTTACTTTTGCGATTCGCGAATTTCTTGCGTGACAGTTTGGGGCTAGCTAGTTTTTTGCCTTGGACCACGATCCGATTTTCGATATGCTCTACCTAAATGCTGTAATGCGAATATTGAGAAGTTATCTGCGATGAAAGTAGCTGCAAATAAATACATTACATAACTTATTTATTGCTATTACACGATTTTTTAAATTTGTATTCAATATTCACACATAACACACCGACGTTCTGTCAATACCTCAGATGGTATATTTTAAAGATAAGAATTACTTATGTCGTGAAATGATATGAATATATATATTCAACTGATATATACAACTGATGATATGAATATATATATTCAACTGATATATACAACTGATGAATTGTAATGTAACTATTTTACATAATTTTCATGCATTGAGGAAAGTAGAATATCATAAAAGAATTTCACCTGAACGGGTATCGAACTCACGATTTAAGCGCTCGGTGGTGTACCACTGAGCTAATATGACCGCTTTTCGGAAACTGCTTCTGAAATATAACTGAGCTCATACGTAAATGCTCTTTTCCGTATGGAAATCACAATGACGAAACGAGAGTGTGAATACATAGTCTCGAAATATTGTATCATTAAGTATTTCAATGTTACTTTTTTCTACACTTAATACCATTTCAACATGTCTTATTATATTTAACAGAAGGAAAAACATATCTGTACATAGTTTCCCGATTACTAAGGTTGGCTTTGGAGGTTCGAACCAGCAGCTTTAGTTTACTGTTTTCCGAAGATACCCGAAGTTGGACTTCGAAAGTGTTTGTCTCAAAACAGCTATCATCATATCGCTCAATCTGTTTGGTATATGGTATATGTTTTTATACGTGTAAAGTCAGTATAACAATTCATTCTTTAAACAGCTTTTCGTATGTATTAATATTCCTTGATAAAAACTGTTTTTAATATTATTATTACGGCGCACCATTTTCAGAGTCGTTGACCAAGTCGTTCCCCACCAGCGTTGCCAGACTCACAGCTCGGAATTATTCCAAAACCTGATCGAACTTATGCCAGATTCGGTCAAATTATGTTAGATCCTCATAATTACTAATTCAGGAGTTTAAAAAAACGAAGTTGAGATACGATAACGTAACTTAAAATACACAGAGAGCAAGAATGCATGGATAGAACTCAATACTTCACGCACCAAAATTTTAACTCAACTAAATTAATGCAGTCGTTGCCAGATTCAATGGCGTATATGTCGTATAAATGAATGCAAAGTTTTTGTTTACATATTTTGAAAGAAAATTACTTCGCAGCATAAGCGGAGTTGGGAATCGTCTGCTGGGGGGGGGGGGACAGATTTTTGGTCGGTCTCGGAGCTGTCATTTCAGGAATAAATATGATCATGAAGTCAGAAATAAAGATGGTGAAGTTTTCAAAAAGTTGGGGGGAGAATGGCCCCCATAGCTCCGCCCATGCGTCGGAGTTAAAGGATTAGAAAACCCTGGGTGGAGCCACAAAAAAGCCCAAAGACGTTTCGAACTTACTTCGAAAAATAAGACTGCCTGTATGGTTTACCGACTGTATGAATCAATGGAAGAGGATACATTTCTGCCGTTCTTTTTCTTCCCACGACCAACTTCTTTCTCATCTCCAGGTTTTACGGCTTTTTGATAAACTTGCTGAAATTGTGCTAGATTTGGGCAGGATGCTAAAAGCAAGATGCTAGATGCTAGAGACATGCAAATTATGCTAGATCTAGCATCATTATGCTAGATCTGGCAACGCTGTTCCCCACAATAGGCATGTCGTGCAAGTAACCAATCACACGTCAGGTACTAGCTTTTACCTACTGCTTCCTTCTCACAGCTCAGAACATTGGTAACTATGGATAGACGTACAACAGTAATTACTTTATGGGAGTTGGAAGGTTATTCTGCAACTGCAGCTAGCAGGCGAGTAGGTGTCCCGGCCTCTACAGGAAGGCGATGGATTCGGAAATATGGTGCTACAGGTCAGACTGATAATTTACGATCTCCTGGTCGTCCGCATGTGTCAACCGAAGCCCAAGATGCGAGATTAGTAAACGAAGCCCGGTTAGACCCACTAAGGACGTCTAGACAGCTAAGGGAAGTTTCTCTCTTTCCTGGTAGTAAGCATACAGCTCTGCGAAGGCTTCGTCATGCTCGGTTACGTGGCCGTGTTGCTGCCGTGAAGGAAAAACTCTCAGGCGACCACAAAATTTACCGTCTCGCGTTTGCACAGGCGAATGTGGGTCTCAATTGGGAAAACGTAGTTTTCTCAGATGAATCCATATTCACAACATCAAAGGAGGGACGCCGTTTTGTGTATCGTCCGAGAGGCACCCGATATGACCATGGATATGTGGCTGCTTGCAATCGGAGTGGCCATGTATCTATTTTATGTTGCGGTTGGATTTCCAGTCGCGGAGCAGGACAGCTTCATAGAATTGAAGGACATCTGGACAATGCTCAGTACTTAGACATTATCAGTAATATCATGGTGCTATCTGTACGAGTATTTCAGCCTGATGGTGTAATTCAGTTCCAGCTATACCAGTCGCCAATACATACTTCCCGTGTGATTCAGGAATGGTTCGCAGGGCACCCTGAGATTGATTTAATCGACTGGCCGCTCGTGGAGCAGACCTCAATCTCATGGAAAATATGTGGGCAGGAGTGAAGCGTACTCTAAGGGAAAGTTGGCCTGAGGCAGATCCACCAAGAACTCAGGATGACCTGTGGCATCTTGTTTCCGAAGCATGGCTGGAGGTAGGGGAAGGAGATAGATTTGTCACCCATGTAATAGATTCCATGCCCAGAAGAATGGAGCGTGTAATAAATTCAGAAGGGTCTTGGACACAATATTAATGTCCCCGCCTTAACTCCCGAAAACAGCCCTTTTCAGGGCTACCTAAACGCTTCTGAAAATATTTCTAGAAGTAAACCATTCCTTGTATCCGATTTCTGTGCAATCCTACCAACAAAAGAATGATAATTAGCTGTAGGTTTTGAACTCAAGACCTCTTTATTGGCAAGTCCGTACTCTACCAGTGAGCTAACATGAACACACAAACCCAATCTGAAGAAACACGATTTTCAATTTCTGGTATTCGATGACGATGATGCTCATATACTTGGCAAATGTTGTATTCAACTTGGGATATTCCGCAACACACACACACACACACACACATAAACAAAGCGAAAGAGAGAGAGAGATGAATATACAAAAGAATATTCAACGTATTCGAATGAGACTCTAAGTAACGACATTCCGTTCTAAAGAGAATTTGTGTTTCTTCCCGTGACGTTAAGGGGATCGGGAAAAGTTATGTGTCTTGAAGCAGGATACGACTTTGGATACTCTGTTTATACACTTTCTATATCCGTAGGAATATATTGTATTTCACGAATGTAAATGACATGCTGTAATGAGAATATTGAGAAGTTACATATGTATGACAAATAGATGCAAATAAATACACTACATAACTTATTTATTGCTATTAAATGATTTTCCTAACTTGTATTTACATCCTCATATATAATACCGACCTACTGTGAAAATTATCCCAGATGTTATATTTTAAACATAATAATTACTATGTTCTGCAATGATTATGTTATATATACACAACTTATGTATTCTAATGTAATTATTTTATATAATTTTTCATGCATTGCGGAAAATATAATTTTAAAAAAAGGATTAGCCTAGACGGGATTCGAACCCTCAACCTTATGATTTGAAATCCGACAGCTTACCAATCAACTAACACAACCTTCTAGCGATCTATAACGGATCTCAAGATAATTATGACATTCATATCCATTACAAACGCTGTTTCTGTTCTACTTTGACTTTTATTTTAGTACTCAGGCGATAATTATGTTCTATTTCTTAACTTTGAGCATTCTTTTACATATGGAAAGATTCCTTAACGTATTTAAATGTTCCATTACGTATGGAGAGCTAAATGACAAACAAGCATGTGATAACATTAAGAAAAAAAAGGTTTCGAAATATTGTATCATTAAGTATTTCAATCAATGTTGCTTTTTTAAACACTTGGTAACAAGTCTTATTATATTTAAAAGAAGAAAAACACATCTGCAAACTTTTTCCCGATTGCAAAGGCTGGCTTGGAGGTTCGAACCTGGCTTACTTTTTCCCGAAGATACCCGAAGCTGGACTTAGAAAATTTTTGCCTCAAAACACCAATAAAGAATGCGCTCAACCTTTTTGAGACAAGGTGTACTTGGGTTAACTATTTACAATGATGCAATTTGCAAAGAGTGAACTGCGATAGAAAGCCTGAATTAACATAGTACATTTCAAGAATTAATATATATTTGTTTCTATATATACACAAGTCTCTTTCTTTGTAAAAGTTTAGCTTTCCTCTTCATTTCCAAGGCAATATAAGATGTAGACCAACAGTTTAAGGTCAAATCCGAACCACTGTAATGCTTTCAAATTTTAATACCTTGCCCTGCATAAACACATCATCTATATTTTGCTCTGGACTTCATATATTGACATCAGAATTGAGTTAATTTTGAGATTAACGTCCCTTTCAGCAGCGAGGTTATATTAGACGGGACCTATGGATTAACGTGAAATCCGAACCACATGAGTTCCGGCCGAGAATCGAACCCGGGTGTCAAACACTAACTAGGGAAGTATTAGAAGTGATACGCGGGGATCTGCATGTGTTATATATCGTTGGAAAGGTCAAACCGAGTACACCTTACATGTGAAATATCTCGCTTGAATGGGGCCTGTAGGGGGCGTGAAGAACATTTGAAGATCAGAATAAGGCACGCTCGGAAATACCAGAAAATACGAAGTTATAATGTAATTGTTTTGAGACGTTGTATGTATAGGTTTAAAAGGTAGCTGAATACGAATCTGACATTAAACGTTTACAAATCAAAATGGCGGGTCCAACATGGCGGACACAAGTTACAAAAAACAAGCCATGGATCTAAAATTGGATATATAGAGATATTCAATGTTGCTATGTATGAATCGGATACTAGAAGTGTAAAATTCAAAATGGCGGATCCAACATGGCGGACAATATGCAAACCATTGCTATGGAACTGAAAGCGGTAGGTAGAAGTTTTCATGGTCTTGGAGTACGATTCCAATGTTAAAAGTGTAAAATGCAATATGACGGTCCAATATAGCGGACAAAAAGTTCAACAGTACAGAATGTGTATTGAAACGAACCTGGACTCCGTCTTAATCTCGTCTCGATTTGGAAAAGCACATCTCGATATCGAATTAGAGACGAGACAGAAATAAGATTGAAACTAGTCTCGATGTTGGCACCATCCGTACACATGAGAGTGGATATTTGTCATACATATGGCTTACAAGTGTACACGGGCATAATGCAAAACCGGAAAGGCAGTTATGGAAGCTTAACGATGTTTCAAACTCCAACGCGCACTTTTCACTGTTATTGTTCGGATCTTGATATCTGCAAATAATCGCAACGTACCCTCCAGGCGCCATTCAAGCGAGATGTTACAGATATAAAGTGTGCTCGATACGAACTTTACAACGATATATAATACATGCCGATTCCCGCGTATTTCTTCCGATGCAAGGAAGGGATTTGGTAGTAAAATAATTATTGCCTATAATTGCAATTTGTTCGTATCATAAAACTTTCATGTGCGCTACAAAACCTTTCCTGTATTCCGTGCCTCAATTTTGGCATGATTGTATAGCAAAACATGACTGTCCCTACATTTATGTACTATAGGTATTTTTCTACTACATGTGTAAGAATAAGATATTTCCGTTCTGTACATATTTTTTGCACTTTTCATCCGCCACATTGGGTCCGTCATATTTCATTTTACACTTTTAACAATGAATTCGTACTCAGCGATCACGAAAACCTCTACCTACCTGCTTTCAGTTTCATAACGTTTTTTTATTTTGTCCGCCATGTTTTATCACCCATTTTGAATTTTACACTTTTGGTATCTGATTCATACATAGCAACGTTGAATGTCTCTATATACTCAATTTCAGATCCATAGCTTGTTGTTTTGTAATTTGTGTCCGCCATGTTGGATCCGCCATTTTGATTTGTAAACATTTGATGTCAGATTCGTATTTAGCTACCTTTTAAACCTATACATACAACGTCTCAAAACAATTACATTATAACTTCCTATTTTGTTCACGGTTTCTGGTATTTCGGAGAGTGCCTTGTTCTGATTTTCAAATGTTTGCCACGCCCCCTACAGGCCCCATTCAAGCGAGATATTTCACATGTGAGGTGTACTTGGTGTGACCTTTCCAACGATATATAACACATGCAGATCCCAGCGTACCACTTATAGTACTTCTCTAATAAAACATTAGTAATGTATTGTATTATGCAAACAGTTTACTTTTCATTTAAGAGTATTTATTTTTAATAGTATAGTTTTTTTTATTTCCTCATATAAATCCGGATATTTGGAGACGCGGATAACTATTATTCGGATAATTAGAGTTATACTGTAGTACACATTTTAATAATAACGTAATATCAGTGATTCACTATAATCCTACAATAAAAAATCCTACAAAGTCTGGACAGAAAATTTGCTTTTGCTGCCTCACTTGATTTCCAGTATTGTGTTTTTAAAAACGATCTGAAAGATGTGAAGGATTGAATCTGTCGTTCTAAGGCAAAGAAATATATAAAACAACATTTCAATCCTAACACCTGGGCTCTGTACACCCTATATTTCTGAATTCAAGACGAAATATTTTTGTCCCAATTTCGTGCCCAAAAATATCAGATCGTTTTGCTTTCGCTACATATATGATGTAAAATGTTTTTCATTATTGAACAGAATCACTGACTTCCATAAAACTCTAACTTTATCTTCTTTCCTGTCTGCCGATTCAGCCTTGAACGTTCAAGATTTAGTGGACTCTTCCAATGAGAAAAACTAAGGAAGGTCTGTATCTGATTTGATTTTTATTATAATGTTACAGTAAGTTTAGAAAATATACCCACTATGTGCTGTAGTTACAATTTTTATAATTGTTTGTTAAAAATAAAATGGGAGTCGTCCGAGATTTGGAGTCGTTTTGGATTCACAAATATACTTTAAAAAAATAAAAGACATGCCGACAGTCGTCTTTGTCCTCGTACACATTTGTCATTTACATTGTTACATTAGCTTCAACTTTTTTTTTTCTCCTGTAAAGTGCAACAGTTAAAAATACCAGTCTTTCTCTGTTTGAAGTACTAACCCATATTACGTGAGTAGTTGGCAACTGTAGCAATGAAACTGGCATTTAATTGTCTATTTACGAGATCCTTCCAACGAATGTACACCGACATATTTGGAGATACACGAGTATGCCGTTTCCTTTTCCGTTTGTACTAGATATGCGCAATATCCCATCGGTTTTACGTACGTACGTGATGCATTATCATTAATACTGCGAGTTGACTTATGTATTCAGTGGGATAAAGAAAAAAATTGCTTCTTAAGGTCAAGTAAATTAATTTCTTAACAGCTTCGATGACGTTGTTTTTTTTTTTTTTTTTTTTTTTATAAGCTAAGTATTCTTTGCTACATTATTTCCACGTAACAATCTTTTGTATTTGTGGGAAAGATTCGACTGAGGGATTCCATTTTACATTTAACTTACATAGGTTTGTGTAATGCATTGTTTTTTCTTCAGTTTCATCTCTCAAGGTTAATTCTTAAGCGAAGGGCACAGCACAGATCCACAGTTAAATTATGACAAGAGAAACATATATCCAAGCATATATATATCTCGAAACATAAATCGTTTTTGAAGTAATTTTTCCTAAATCTTTTATACAGAAAGATGCATACAGTACTAGCTTGATGGCTGTTTGGCAAGGTTGTATAGTATAATGCTGTGCTTTCAACAAGTGCGTTAATGGTCTCCAGAAATCGTTTTCATTTCCGAAGGATCGCTGGAACCAAAAGCTGCGATTGGGGAGTCGATGAACTATTTAGAGGGCTTTTGATGGAAGGGTTGTAAGGGAAAATGTCAACCAAAGGAGTTTATACTGTCTGAATGTTAATAATAGACAAAGTATTAAAGATAACCTGATCAAATTCTTGTTATTTGACGCTCTCATGCCTAGTTAGTGCAATCATTCATTTCTGTTTGTCTTTCTTTTCAGTTCAGTTGCCAGTAGAGACAAGTAATTGACAAGACGACTGGGAACCTTTCCTTTGAGCAATGAAAATGGACTTTAAAGTGTTTCTAGAAATGTGAGAACATGAAAGGAGTGCAAAGATGATGGTGGGTAGAAATTGATACTGCACCATTACAAGTAAAAATCACGATATTACGCAACAAGTTTGAAAGGAAAGGAACCGTATGTAATCTGAAGACGGGACACTAATGGAAGTAAGAAATCAGTATCGGACTAAAGAGGGTTGGAAGCAGTGTTACAAACTTTCACCAGATCCTCTCAAAAGTCCATACGGCAATCTTTGCGTGAGTCATATGTAAGCAAATCAAGTGTTCACCGCACCTTTAAAGCAAATAAAGTGGAAACCGTATATTCAAAGGGTGCTTCACGCAATCAACGACGACAATCCGGATAGGCTCTTCTGATTTTGTGAATGGATTTGCGATAATAAACAATTAACTGATTTCAATGTTTGATCTAACGAAGCGACTTTTAAATTGAATGGAACCATCAATCTCCACAGGTGTGTATACTTGGCAAGGGATAATCCCCATGTTATGGTAGAACGGATTGTTATTCCTGGATTATCAGTATGGTGTCGTATGTTCGTCAGATTACTTCTCAAGCCATTCTTTTTTAAAGGAACAGTGACAGATGTAGAGTACCTTAACAGGTTGCAGGGAAAAAAATGTGTCAATTGTTCATCAATTGTATCCAGATGAAGATGTTTTTTTCATCAAGACATCGCATCGCCACATTAAATAAAAAGACGTGCGGCAATTCATGGATGAAACATTTGTTGAGAGTTGGATAGGCCGAAGAGGAAGTGTCGAGTGTTCACCCAGATCTCACGATCTAACCGTGTTAGACTTATTTCTGTGAGGAACTCTGACAAACACTGGCTACGTCGCAAAATAACGTATACTGGATGCCATATGAGAGGCGATTGAGACTGCCTGTGAATCCATTACAATAGAAATCATATCACATGTTTATCCACAGCATTACCAACGATGAATTACCGCCAATAGAGGACATTTTGAGCATATTAGACATTAGATCATTATCAGTAACGTTTTGAACATAATACTTATATATGACATAAAAAAAATATTTATTTTGTTTTGTTTCGAGTTATTAAAATTTAAACAGCCTTAACCACTTTGTGGGACGCCCTATATATATATCTTGCCACCTGAATTCTGAAATATATATTCTTCATGGCTGATTTTTAAGAATTGAAGCCTTTTCTGATTCTTAAACTGCTTCGTGCAAGTCTTACGTTCAGTCTTGTGCATAATTAGACTGGGTAAAGATTACGGGGTTGCTCAGAACAATGGCATTCACCCAAGAAATCGCATTCAACCAAGAGTACTAGGTTCGAAAAGGTTGAGAACCATTGGTCTAATGCATTGAGCTTATTTATCATGACTTCGAGTTCCATCTAGGTCTTGAAAGTTGAAATAGAATGTATGTAATATTTGAATATACATGCACAGAAAGTGCTTTTCATTGTAAAACTATATTGTTTATATATTTTGATATTATCACATTAGTCTTTTCTTTTTTCTTAATTTATTTTATCCTTTCGAGATGAAAGGTCGTATGTGAGAAATGTGAGCCGTTTTTTTTTTCAGTACGTATTTTTTACATAGACACACAAGAATTCAAGGGCTATTTGACGATTCATCGTTCAAACCACTTCTGTATTTGGAAATGTGTAGTGCAGAAATTTAAAAACTGCAATACGCAAATAGTGTCTTGTTCTGCTGCAAAGAACTATGGATAAAAAGAGTAATAGTTTTCTAGCTGCAATATACAGAAGTATATAGGAGTTATGATTTTTTAAGCGAGGATAATGATCTAGCATACACAATACAAGTATAACACCAGATTTTACAATATCTTGTATCTAGATTAGAGCTCAATTTGTACTTGGAGAAGTGAATGGAAATACAGGTATTGAAAGTTGTATACTTTTCTAAAGTACTTATTTTCGCACATGGCAAGACGTTTCCGATGTAAAATTTCAAATGCTTTTGTAAATTTAGTTTCAAGAGAATGGATAAATCACTGAAGGCCAATGATACACAATTGTATGAACTGAAAGTCACAAAAATTATAATTTTTGAAGTGTTATTGACATTTTATGACCATCTTATACTTAAAAATGATCAATTAAAACCCCAAGCATACACTGAAACTTTTATAAATGTTTTTGACTTCTTTTTAGTTTAATCTTACATACAAAAGTAGCCGATGTGCATAGATTGTGCACAGGCAAAAAGGAAAAAAAAGCCTCATACAGCCAGCTGTAAGAAGTAAAAAAAAAAGAAAGAAAAAAAGAAAGATTTTAGGATTCATATGTTTCAAATATTGATGTACCAAATATTCTCTTTGCATCTCCTTTCACAGTTGTA
The DNA here is from genome assembly GCF_964235325.1 of Thermobia domestica. Lineage (NCBI taxonomy): Eukaryota > Metazoa > Arthropoda > Insecta > Zygentoma > Lepismatidae > Thermobia > Thermobia domestica. The sequence goes on along the minus strand of NC_137462.1, from coordinate 162,991,621 downwards.
CAAAGCGAACGAAAAGGATTGTGTTATTCATTGGTACTGGCTGGAATGCAAAGGGAAAAGCAAGAAGTTATCATTGAAGTAAGCTAAGAATATCTGGCAGTATATCTAGTTCATCAAGAAACATCAACATGCTCTTTTTGGGATAAGATTATTAAAAAATGTGTTTACATCTAACATCTTTAACATCTGCCTGTTCTCTCATCTCTGTTACAGTAAGTAATGATATAGGATGAAAGAATGTTTGAATTTTTCTGAATATTTTTCATTTTTATATCATGCAAACTAGTTCCTCGCTGTCAGATGATGATGGATTTTTTCTTTTTCTTTTAAGCTAAGGAAACAAGCAATCAATGATGATGACAAGTAAGAAAGATGAGAACAATGAAAACAAGTCTTTAACACACAAATGATGAAATAACTCAGAATCTTAACATACTCCAATTGATCAGGATTCCAGACTCTTTTTAACAAATCCTGTATACAAGAAACAACGTTGGTTTTACATTGTAGTTTGTATCGCTTACATTTTTTTTAAAAAAAATAATTTGACCTTCCATAACCAGAAGATCTATTTCATATTTTTAATACTAGATAATACGAGTAATAAGATCAAGAGCACGAGACAGTCGGAAGATTTGCCCTTAAGAAATGTTTCTCTCTCTCTCTCTTTCTCTCATTTGAGTTGGAAAAAGTAAAGTCACAAGATATGAAACACGAAACATAGAACTTGATACATGAAATCTTGTTCCAATGTTTCTCTATAAATTGCATTATAGCATCTCTTAACAAACAGTTCTAGTTATTAAAATGAGAACAGTTTACTTGTGAATATGAACATTCAATTCAGGGTTATCACTCACGTGTATACTGGGAAGGGGTTTTGGAAGAATCTCGATAATAGTTCATGGACACAGATTTTGGTGCGGCTTGTGTTCCTAACTTGATCTTCCAAGGGCATTGGTGGCACAGTGGTAACGGCACCTCTCAACTGGTTTAGCGGCAAAGTCGTGTGACTTTGATGTATGTAGTCCGGAATTCGATTCTCGGTGGGAGAACATTTTGAATTTTAGCTGTTCTTGATCTTTCAGAGTTCGTGACCCTGTTTTGTCCGCTAGTCTTGAACAGTTTGCAAGAAAGTAAAATAAGAATCGGGAAGTTCTTTCTTAAATAAAAGAATGGTAGAGCGCTTACTTCTGGCGCGTGGGATCCTTGGTTCAATCCCAGCTCTCGCCAAAACCCTCTTAATGATCATGACGTATAGTAATAAGGAGAATTTATAAATTTGTCAGAAAGAACAGACTTGTTCTGTTAACTTTACATAACATACAATGTAAAATACAAAAATTGATTTAGAAATTTAAGATGAGCATAATCTCGGGACAATAGATATAATCCTATCTTTGAATACCTTAATCATAAGTAAACGAGTATTTCTTATTTGGAAAAAAAATACAAATATATTTTGAATTGCTGTATACGAGGAAAAGTAAAAAAAAAATCAGCAATTTGGCCATATCTCTCTTCAGATTGTGAAGTTTGCCTATGTTATGAGATGAGACAGAGTTTTCGAAACGAGATACGAGACGAGACACAGCTCTCCCAACCGAAACAGATACAGTTTCTGAGACATCACTTTCATGACACTTTTTTCGAGATAAGACAGTCTCAATTCCTGTCTCATAGGCAACCTTACCTGGCGCAGAGAAGGGAGAAAATTAAGGTAAGAAAATTATGAGTAAATTAAAAAAAAAAAGAGCTGTTTGGAGAGTTTCACAAGAATATATATGGGATTGAATGATAAACTAATGAAGGCTCTAGCATCCTGGCAGAAGGCATAAAACAATTAGTAAAGGCAGAAGTGTACACTGCCTAAAGGAGTTTGGTTTGTCACGCTGTACCCCACGTAAAGGAGTTTTGTTTCTGATAGTATACAGAAAGTTAAAATTGAAGTTTGATTTTTTACATTTCCCCCTCATCTCCATTATCCACTCAAAGACTAACTTTAATCAGATGAATAAACATCTGAAAATAGAAAACATTCAGATATTTTTCTATTTTCAGATATAGAATAAATCTAATTAGGAGAACAGTAGAAATAAATGCAGAGATCTTATTAAACGCTTGCAGGGACATGGGTTTAGAAGTAAATGCAGAGAAAACTAAATACATGGAAGTACGTCGGGACCGTAATACGGCAAATTGTGGAGGCGTTAAAATATTAAATAATGCTTTTGATAAAGTGGATACTTTCAAATATTTAGGATCAATGTTAACAGACGAAAATCATATTCACGAAGAAATTAAATGTCGACTAAAAGCAGGGAATTCGTGTTACTACTCGGTTCAAAATCTCTTGTCGTCGCGAATTCTGTCGAGGAATTTGAAGCTTAAAATATATAAAACGATAATCATGCCTGTTGTTCTGTATGGTTGCGAAACATGGTTACTCTGAGGGAAGAACATAGACTGAAAGTATTTGAGAACAGGATCCTGAGAAGAATATTCGGACCCAAGAGGAACGAGAATGGGGAATGGCGGAAGCTCCATAACGAGGAACTACATAGTTTATACGGTTTACCCAACATTGTTAGGGTCGTCAAGTCTAGGAGGCTTAGGTGGGCAGGTCATGTAGCTAGAATGGAAGAAAGTAGAAACGCTTTCAAAGTCTTGACTGGTAGACCCATAGGAAAACGACCATTACGAAGACCTAGGCGCAGATGGGAGGATAATATTAAGATGGATCTCGCAGAGATAGGAATACAAAGTAGAAACTGGATGCAATTAGCTAAGGATAGAAGTCAGTGGAGAGCTTTTGTGAACGCGGCACTGAACCTCCGGGTTCCATAGGCCATAGAGTTAGTTAGTTAGTTAGTTAGAATAAATCTAATGAATTTAGATTTGTTCAGTTGAAAGTCTCATTTCAGAGTTGTATTCCATAGACACATTGCTATGTTGTATCCTAATCATTATACTAACCCGTTAAGCTCAACAGTGATTTGAGTAGTCTATCAAGTAAGGATAATGCCCACAGTTATTACTCTCATAGGAATGGGTTGTTACATAAGGAATTGATTTTTGATTGGCCATATGTTGCGATCAACTCGAGCGTTCACGTCCATCAACAAACTCGATTTCTAATTTTTGACTCTTTACACCCTGGCCAAAATAGATGGTGATCCATCAAATATTTCTTGAGATTATTTGTCTCTCGGCTAGACACACAGACAGACAGAAAATAGATAAATGAATTTTGTAAACCAAGCACCTTAAAAAAACTGGCATATTCAATCATTAGTGTACATTAACATAAGGTTATTCCAGGTAAACACATAGGAGTTTAGATATATTTTGCTAGACTATATAGAGTCGTAAAGTCAGTTTGGTTATTTTTTTTTTTTTAAAAAAAGAAACAGATTATCTATGCTACCTATTTACACTTAAATACAATGTATTTTTCCTTTCTTTTTAAGGTTAAAGTTCTGGCATTAGTAAAGCAGAATGTATAAAAACAGTTAAGTCAGTAGAAAAAATAAAATACGCGAACAACTCTTGAAAGGTTGGAATACTTCACACAAGTATTAAGAAATATCTTATTTAAATATCGTCCAGATGATTGACAAACATCGCCTCGAGGCATTCCTTTGGGGAAACAAATAGCCAGGTCATTAGCAAACACATTTCTAGTATATGATCTTGACACTGTTATTAAAGAACGAATATTACCATGATATTATTAATCTAATTATATGCCGCACTTGTAACTACTAGGCTTATTCACATTGTGCGTTTAAAATGTTGTTGTATCGTTCAGGTACTTTGGAACAACACTTCTCGGAGATTACATACTTAGTCCTTGTTCTTATATAGTCATTATTCGCTACACCTCACGAATAAAAATATAAAAGTAAAAAAAAAAGAAAGAAAGAAAGAAAACATTTGATGGTACAGGCAGCATGTAGGGAGCAATTATCAACAAAAAACCTGCAAGAAGGAGTGCTCTTACTGCAAGACAACTCAAATTCCTATTATAAAGTGAAAACATATAAATCTGTAAATAACTTTAATATACAAATTTCAAACATTTAAGAGTTCCGGGTTGCATAAACAACTAGGCAAAGATATTTAGATATTCTTAGTACTTACCAGAGACGGCATGGGACAATGAAAACTCTATCCACTGTGACCCACTCCGACCCACCACCCAGCATGACTCACTCTGACCTACTATCCACCAAAACCCATCGTCATCAACTCTGACCCATCCACGCCCTTCTGCCAACTGAATAAAGAGTTTACACTTGTAGTAAAACAAGGCTGTGAAATTATCATTAATCGGAGTTTGAATTTCTACGGTTAATCGCTCAAACACCGGTGAATCTGATTTTCACGATATAAAATGGTAAAGTGTTTGTCATGATCCATATTACGATGAATTTCAATTTAATTATCATATATAATTATTTTCTTGTTGAATTACAAATACTTTTCAACGGAAAATATGATGAAATTTGAACTTTCAAATCAAGGTTAAGCAGACCACGTAAAGATGAAGAAAAAAAAGCGTAAAATATGACTCTGTCTCGAAAGCCAAGTAGTAAGTCCTATTTATATTATTACAGTTACAAATATCAATATCCAAAAGTACCTGACGTTCTTTTTTTCCCTTAGATATACTCATATCAGGTAAGTAAATAGAAACAAATGAAAAAGAAAGAAAAATAGAGATCTTGAAACTAAAACATAGACAAATTCACAAGTGTTCAGATGCTGTCTACAAAGCACTGTGCAGAGTGAGTCGGTGGGTCGTAGTAGGTCTGTGGGTCAGAGTAGGTCAGAGTAGGTTACCGTGGGTGGTGAGTCGCAGTGGGTCACGTCCTGTTGTCCCACGACCCACTGACCCACTCCATCTATGGAAGTAGAAAACGTCTCAGTCTCTCAGTAATTATAATTCCCAAATATTCACAGTCAGACTAATAGCTGTACTGCTTCCTATCTGATCCCCTACCGTCCTCACATCACTTAGATATAGAGCTGGACCAGGGATAAAAAGAGTCATGCGCTTAAAATTCGGGTATATGGGAATAATCCAGTGGTTCTCAACCTTTTCTGACGGACGACACATTTTACTGAACGTCCAGCACATAGCGACACTTCTATATTATTATTATTATTATTATTATTATTATTATTATTATTATTATTATTATTATTATTATTATTATTATTATTATTATTATTAATAATAACAATAATAATAATAATAATAATAATAATAATAATAATAATATATGTGTTTTGACAGTGAAACCTATTAGTTTTTTTCTTTATAATGAATCTATATAGCATTAAGCATTATTGCTACCGCTGGCGCTGGAGGTGTTGACTGGTACAATCTGTCTCGATTTGAACTAATTATAATTCAATTCTTCATTATTTTTAAATTATAAAATTTCGCGCCGCACTTTAGGGAACTGCCTGATACACCAGTGTGTCGCGACACATCAGTTGAAAACCACTGGAATAATCAATAGGAATATCTCAAAATTTGCAATTTTGAGTCAACACGGTTACTTTATATGATTTTGCAAGATCTAGCGATCGCTCCGGTTTCTCATCAACTCGATATAGCAGCCATGAAGCCTCCGTCGCCTATGATTCTTATATATTCTTACAGCAATAGGTAAATCTCGTAAAAGCAGGCACGACTCCACTGTTAAGGTCAAAACGCAAAATTTGAGATACTACTGTTGATTATTCCAACGGCGGTATAACGATAATCATAATAATAATAGTAATATCATTATTATTTATTTATTTGTTCATCTACAGCTTAACCATACTACTCAGTACTGAGGCTATATGAAACATCGATATCGGTTTGTGCACTGCTTAAAGTGAAACCTTAACCAATAGCCTTTATCCCTGAAACTTCATATCGTAAACCAAGGATCAGGCACGAAACCATTTAAGTTAATCATGTACAGGTAAGCCTATTATTATTATTATTATTATTATTATTATTATTATTATTATTATTATTATTATTATTATTATTATTATTATTATTATTATTATTATTTTGGATGAAACCTGGAAGCACCAAAGTTAAAACTCCGTGTAACTAATCCAGATAATGCTGTAGTATTTGTGCCATGATTAAGATGGCTTGAAGAGCTGAGAATGATTACCATTGAGAAAACTATTACTCTGGATTATATCTTTCCACACCAAACGGATATTACTACGTTTTTTTGGGGGGGAGGGGGAGGGCTGGTAAGACAAAAGACAGAATCTTCCTGCATTTTGCATTTCGTATTGTATAAATTATATTTTATGATTGATAACATACTATATGAAAACGTCAAATGGAGAAGTTTGTATTAATAGGCATAAAATTAATTTATAAAGATTTTTATTTTTTTTTTTATTTGCAAAATAGTTATTTTTCTGGTTCTATACTCAATAGTATTTTCCATACTTATTAAAGTTACTTCTCGTGTTTCGTTCATTTATGACATTTCCGGATAACGTAGTGTTTAGCGCGAGCGTTTAGTGCGCGCAATTCCTGTTTTGATTTCTATTCCCAGTGGAAATTTAAGAGTTTTCAATTATCGTTAGGTAATAAGGAAATAATTGAATTAAGAGGTAACTTAGGCCCGATGGTTCAGTGGTAGGCCATTACAAGTGGTTTAATTCTAGCTCCTATAAAGTGGGCTTTGTGGTGGATAAACACCATATTCGTGGGTTTTTCGGGATTCTCCCGTTTCTTCTCATTTCCGTCGACCCATCATTATAGCCTCAGTGCATAATTGTAGCGTTAAACTAAAATAATGATATTACTAAATCCAGTCAAAAGAACCACAAGCGGGGCCACGGTGACTGTGGTAGAGCATTCAATCTGGTGCATGAGGTCCTGGATTCGATTCCAGCTCGCGCCAAGTGAATTTTGTGGTGAACAAACACCGTATGCGTGGGTTTTCTCGGGCTTGTCCCGTTTCCTCCCACTTGTTTCATTCCATCATTTCATTTATTTGTCATCATTATCGTCTCCTTTAGCCCAGCCGGCATACTTGTGGGATGTAAAACTCAAAGATTCCATTTCTTTTTTCATTTTTAGAACCACAAGCAACGGCTATGGGAGCCTATGTGCTGACTATACCTAGGAACATTGTGCAACTGAAAACTTTCTGGCCTGCCATAACTTTTGTCCTCTGCAAAACTAGGTAGTAATAGAAAGTTTGGTTCCTTTAAGCTTCATAAAATTCCACAATTAATGTTGAAATCGTTTCAAAGTACTTTTCTTCTAGTAGATATAAAACAAAATACAGTAACATCTTGGAATCCAAACTTAATCCATTCCAGAACTTCGCTCGAGTTCCAAGGCATTTTTTCCCCTTTAAAACAATAGGAACTAGGTTAACTCTTTCCCAGATCCCACCAACTCGTATTTTCAAAGTGATTTTAACGGTAAATACACTGGATTTTAAGGTAAAACAAGATAAAACTGGTAAATAAAGTATCAATTAGGAGCGAAAATCTCACAAGATGATTTCACTACATGTTCTGACGATGAACCAAACCCGTGTATGGGTGGCCCAAGTAGAATGGAAATGAATGCATACACGTACGAACCACTAGCTAGGCATTTGGATTCCAAAATATACACTGGTGTTCGAATCATGGGGAAAACTTGCTTCAATTTTTCGTTCAAATTCAAATGTTCTGAGGTGTTCGGATAAAGGAGGCATTTTTTTTTTTTTTTTTTTACAAAAGATCGAGATTGTAACTATTATTGTTGCCGCCTGTACATTTATGTTTTATTTATTTATTCATTACTCTACCTTGCTTCCCTTTTCGTGTCCTCTATTCACTCTATTTATGTGTGTGTGTGTTGTGACATTATCGTTTTCCGTTACTATTATTATGGAGTAACGGATGCGTACAGAAATTTTACACGGTGAATTGTTCTTGATTCATTTCTCGGTGGGTTTGAACCACATTAGGATGTTAGCATAACATTGTCAATATACGGAAGTATCAGTGAATATATGTAATATTACACCATGTATGGAAATAGAATATCGTACTTTGATATGCATTGTTGAACTATTTAGTTTTATTTAGTTACATGTTGTTTTCTTTTAATGATTTGTGTGTTAGGCATGTTATTTTTTTACACTGTGATCAATACTATATCATGATGTGTTAATACCATATCAATACCATATCATGATGTGTTAATACCATATCAATACCATATCATGATGTGTTAATACAATATCAATACCATATCAATACCATATCATGATGTGTTAATACCATATCAATACCATATCAATACCATATCATGATGTGTTAATAAATGCTAAATGCAATAATTTTGTTTCTAAGTTTCTAGTTGTAAAGGATCAATTAAATTTTACCATGTACGAAAATAGGATATGATACTTGACGTTAAGAACTGTGATTTCAACTCATTTTAATATATTGATTTTCATTTAAATGATTAATTACTAAGCATGTAATTATAACTGGATATACGATGCTATACCATAGTATGTCCAGTAATAATCTATAAACATAAATAGTTTAAATTCCCATCAGTGTAGTAAAAGAAAGTTTATTGCAGTATTACTCTTACAATTTACGAAAATAGGATATCATATTTGGATACCGTATTGTGAAATCAACTATGACTTTAAATATATTGGTTTTTCTTTTAAACGATTGTTTACCAAGCATGTTATTTATAGCTGCATACATAATTACCTCTGCCTTTGGTGTTGAAGTATATACCTACAAACAGTATTACGTAAACGTGTTAAAATGATCATTAAATCATCTGTCTCGTAATTTTCATTAAGCACACAAGAGACAATCCCACTGTAATTATCCAAGTGGGAGAAAGAAAAGTTTTTTTTAAATATATTCTTCTTTAAATACCACAACACACACAATATAACAACAAACTGAGAGATATCAATAATAGTAATAATAATAGCAGTAATAAAAAAAAGAAGGTGAGAGAAGTATTGCTTATTAACTATAGAAAGTTGAAATGCTAAGTGGTGTTCAGAAGGTAACACAGCAATTTGGTTCCGAAGGTCTAGAAAGTATGTATTCACGCATTTTGTTTCCAACTCCGAACCCGATTACACACAATCAAACATTGATTTATTAATACTGTGAAAGTTGCGACATCGGCCAATGAAAGTAGGTTCCCTCCAATCTGCGTTTACGTGGCCGGAAGCTAAGGAGGAGGGGAGGGGGAAAGGGAATTTGGAGGGGAAAGAGGTATGGCAACAAGATAGCTATAGATATACTGGAACTCAGAAAAAAAATGTACGTAATGTGTATGTAGTTAGTTAGTTGGCTGGGGGTAACACCTCTCTGATGATAATCAACTAATATACAGTACCTATATTTAGCTGTTGCACATAAAACTCTTTGCATTTTATCGGCAACATAGAAGTTTTTTTTTTCTTTAATTCCCTGTCGGCAGTTACAGCGAGATATTCATCTTCAGGGGAACACTAGCTTTTTCTACTATAACTGCACAACCGAAAAGAAAGCAATAAAAAACTAATTGTTAGTGATGTCACTTGATAAAATTGCTTGTAGCAATAAGAAATGGAATCATACTGTTCTGCCTTTCTGATCATTTATTTACACGAGTTTAGTCTTTTACATACGAAAATGTAAGATAGCATCTTGCGAAAAAAGAAATGAATAAAAAATAGCAGGGAAATCCCAAAGTTAAAACTATGATTTCAAACAATTATTTTATCATAGTGTATTACAGATGAATAGTACAGTAAATCACGTTTTTGCAATTGTAAATAACTAAATAAATAAAACAAACTTAAATATTTGTAAGTTTGCAAATTGTGCAGTGTTATGCACAAATGAATAAAGTGCCATCTTCATAGTTTTAGGGAAACCGAATGCAAAATTTTATATCAAACAGTGATATAGCCATCAGTTAAAGCAAAAAGATCTGTTTGCAAAGTTGTGTTGATGTTTTCCGCCCGTTTTGTTTTTGAATCAAGTTTTAATGCGTATTTGAACCGCATTTACAGCTGGACTTTCTCAGTTTGACACTTAGTTCGTTTTCCTATGACATGATACTATTAAAGTACTCAAGAAATTGTAGAAGGGTAGGGAGTAATTTGTAAGAACAACATTCGGGTCAAATATCACAGATGACGATGCTAAGACAAAAAAAGTAAATAAATAAGTATAATAAAAGAAATAAAGTTCTTTAAATTAAAAAGTAAATTACCTATATATATTTCAGAAACTTGAATTTTTATATAAATATTCTTACTAGTTATTATTTCTCCTATTTGAGCCAAATTTAGTTTTAAACAGTTCTAGAAATATTTCTTATATTTTAACCAGTGTTATTTTCTCACAATAACGTACAAGTTACACTTCTTTCGTGGAAAATACTGCTTCTCTTAGATTTTTCAAAATATTAAAAATAAGTGTTAGCAAAACTTTCACGATATATTTATATTATTAACACTTCATATTTACATTCGTATCTTTGTAGGAAATTCACATAAAGGATTATGAATATCGATATATAATCATATTGATTTTTTGATTTGATTTGATTTGATTAATGGTGTCCCTTTCAGCAGCAAAGCTATATGAGATTGTTGACGTGGGATCCGAACCACATGAGCTTCCACCGTGAACTCTTTACTTTGAGGGATAACTCTAAATAACGGAAAAGCTTGTCTGTCCAAAGGGCAGAGTTTCAATTTCTTTTTAATTTCTTTACGTATCACAAATACTTTTAGAGGAATATAGTATACAATATAACTCCTAGTAGAGAAGATTTATTAACGAAATTTAGCGTATAAGCATTGCGTAGCCCTCAGTAGGAATTTTAATTCGATTTTGGCAGCCGAAAATTATTCGAAGAATGACAATTGGTCACATTTGTCCATTATTAGGATCACACAATGTACTCTGTTAGTACGTCCATCCGTGTGTTCGTTGTTCCATACTATATCTCTTGAACGTGACATTTTTGAATAATAATAATAATAATAATAATAATAATAATAATAATAATAATAATAATAATAATAATAATAATAATAATAATAATAATAATAATAATAGGGTGGTTATTTCAGCCGAGTTCGTTAATGGAGTCAGTCCCTTAACATCTTCACGGATAACGGTGGCTATCCGCATTCCGTTTAATATCTATAACATTACCTAGTTTTTATGCAACCTGCACAGCAACAAAGAAATGCTGATTGCCTATAATAAAAAGTATGTAATATTTCTTTCTGCGAACTGATCATTCAAAAATGAAATGAAATTTTGAAGTTTTACGTCCCACGATTATGCCGGCTAGGCTAAAGGAGATGGAGATGATGAGAAATGAATGAAATGGTGGAATGAATAAAGTGGGAGGAAACGAGAGAACCCCGAGAAAACCCACGGTGTTTGTCCATCACAAAGTTCACTTGGCGGGAGGAGGGTTTGAACCCGAGACCACTGACCATTCAACTATCCTACATAAGGAATCGAGTGATCTTTTTTTACAAAGTTTATTTGTTGCTAAAGTTTGTGAAATTCTTTGCGGTTGAGATTCAGCTACATTTTATTATCCACAAAATTTATCTATCTCGTGGATGGTGCTCTCCTGCAACATTATGCTAGTGTCCTGTGTTAAAATAACACACCTCCCCAAAGAAACACATAAAATTGAAGACTTTCATTTAATATGCATGAAATACTAACTAATATGCAACTGTAGAAAAATATTTATGTAAGTTATACATATAACTTACCCAGAACATCACTATGGAAATGAGTGCTAAACTTCAACAATCGAATATAGGTGATATCAATAATATGATTATTTGTCTACTTTTCTCTTTGTAATTAATTCAATATTGTTCAACTTACGAGGAATAATCCAAACGTAACGATAATAAGTATATAGTACAACTGGTTTAACTTTATTAACAACTGGTTTAACTAGTTTAATTATTATTTTATTACATATATAGTCTCCTAGCAAGCCGATACATTTAGTCTATCTCTTTTCTAAATCCTGAATACCCCTAGAAAAAAATCTTTGTCTTGACCCTCTCAAAATGCTTCCACAGCGTACATCACCTCGCTATTATCTTCAGATTTCTTTCCCCTGAACTTTTCGTTGAACCGGAGATAAGGGTTAAAATCACGGAGGCTAGATCTGGAGAATAGGGTGGATGTTCGAGCAGTTCGAAGGAGCCATCGCAGCTTCAGCTTTGTGTACGGATGCGTTGTGCTCCTCATTTAACATTCTTAGTACCCAGGAAGGTACTTCTTTTTAACATTCTTTAACATTCTCTTTCACGTGTAGTTCGTTCGCAGTGTCGGATTTTAAACTAGACAAATAAGACAAACTGCCTAGGGCCGAACAAGAAATAAATAAGCTTTTAAAAAAATTCTTTTCCTAAATTACTGCATTATTGCAACGTTTTACACTTTGTTTGGTTGATTCATTTCATTATTATTCTAAAATGAAAAATCTAAATTTTGTCAAAATAACTTCATAGTTCAAACTCAACACTGGTCAGAAAACACTGCTTGACGTCTTCTACTTAACGGTTGACCCAACGTTTACTACAGCTGACGGATGAGCGAACAAGCTCAGTTAGATGAGTAGTGGCGAGAAAGGGCCTCCGGAAATAAACTACCTAGGACCGCAAGATGGCTAAATCCGCCACTGTTCGTTGGTAAGAATCAGTTGAATGCTACCGTATGAGATCCATCAGGGCGACCTTCACGACGTTCGTCTTCCGTGGATGTTTAGGGGGGCACGGTGGTTCAGCGGTAGAGCGCTTACCTCTAGTGTGTGGAATTCCTGGTTCGATTCCCGGAAAAGTAAGTTTGTGGTTGACAACATCGTGTTCCTGGGTTTTCTTGTGGTACTCCCACTTACTTCTACATTATCATTTTACCAATTCTTATTTCATCATTCGCATGTCTTAATCATCCGTTTCGCTTATTATTAAGGACATAATCGTGGGACGTTAAACTGGAAGATTTCACTTCATTTACGTGGATGTTCTGTCCAGCTTAAACTCCTTGCACCATCGTGCATCTATGGAATATGGAGAAGCAAGGTAAACAAGTATTTCCGCCGATTTTAGCGTGTATATCTTCGTAAGTTTTTTTTTTTAAACAAAGATGGTTAATGGTAGCTCTCACTTATTTTTTCTCTATTTTCGTGTTTTCCCCTCGACTGCTCGTATTGAACTATCTCTCAGAAATAATGACCTATATATATATAATAGGTCATATATAGATCATCATTCTGGGAGATACATTCATTTCAATACAATCAGTCGAAGTGATAACACAAAAATGGAGAAATATATATTTACAGAGAACTATTGAGGGCATAGAGAAGCGAAACCATTTTATTTAGATTTTTATATGTATTACAAATGTCTGCTTATAATTACTTTTGGATAATTCCTCGTAAGAAATATATATAAAGCTGAAATATGTCTGAAGATGAAAATTTATGAATAACTTCGTCATTTACGCATTTACGCTTCTTAATATGGTTATATATATATATATATATATATATATATATATATATATATATATATATATATATATATATATTAACTGGGCTTTTCATGACCTTTCCGGGTCTATTTAAATTACCTTTCCTTTGTCAAAATGGATTTGTGTTCAAGCAATATTATATATTATTTAATATTTCTGAAATTACATTTAATTTTAAAATATTCAAATTATATGACTAAATTTAATTTTCACAAAACAAGGGACATTTGAAGAAATAAGAACATCAAAATCAAATCATTCAAGATTAAGTTTTATTGACGTCCTTTGTCAGCACTATTTAGCAGATATGGAGTGGGTCAATGAAAACCATGGCCCACTACCACCCAATACCCACTTTAAAAAAAGCAGTGTAAAATGCGATTGTGTCTCGAAAGTCAACTAGTAAGTCCTATTGCTATTATTACAATTACAAATATTAATATCCAAAAGTGCCTGAAGTTATTTTTTCATTTAGATATACTCATCTCAGGTAGGAAGAAAAATGGATGGCTTGAAAGTAAAACGTAGACAAATTCACCAGTGTTCAGAAGAGACTGTCTACAATGCACTGAGCAGTGGGTCACAGTAGGTTGCTGGGTCAAAGCTGTCAGGATGAGTGGTTGGTCGCAATGGGTCACGCCCTGTTGACCCACGACTCACTGATCCACTCATAAATCTTGATACACTTGAGCCATGACCCACTGACCCACTCCATCTCTGCTATATAGGACGAGACCTACAGTTTAAAATGGGATCTGAACCACTGTGGTGTGCTAAACGCTCTCTCATGGAGAATCGAACCGGGAACCTTATGCTCAAGGCACGCGCACTAGTAGCAAGGAGGGCTCGAATATTAAAATCACCATTCATTTCAAAGAAAAGAAAAATAAAATTTATTTCCTCATATGAAATGAATTGAGGTGATTAAGAGACGAAGGGGCATGTTCCGAACACTCCTAACAATTTCAAGATAATTTGACCTATTTTTTATTTTAATACGAGTAATTTCTACGTATTTATCCACTGTATATTTCATAATCTATTTCCACAGACCGTTCTAAAACGAAAATGTAATAAAGAAAAGAGAAGGGAAGTTTCTGCTTTAAGTATCTGACACATTGACCCATATTTTTCAATGTAGGTCAACTTACTTGTTTCTTATTCTTCCAAATGACAATATATTTTGCTGACACTCATGTTGCAGTGTAATTTAAAAACAAAAAATTAATATCTTTTTATTCTACCTGAAATCAAGAAAATATCCAGTGAAAAGTTTTCAGAAAACAGATATAAATCACTAATCTATCAGTGACTATTAGAAATGATCTAATGATGCATTTTGATTATTTTTTTTACAGAAGTTTATGCATTTTTGGTGCGTGTATGTCTTTAAACGCATTACATTGTGTTACTTTTTGTTTTAAACTAGACTAATCTTGTCACTGAAGCCGATGCTAAAAGGATATATTTTTCCTTTCGAATAGGAGGAGAACCATACAACCCATATCAATTTTCCTTGTTTTATCTATGTGTATATCTCTTTTGCATAGGAGCAGAGTTATGTTTAACTCCAGATTTGCCTTCTTAGTGTTGAAGTTCATTATTATATATAGGGGGCACGGTGGCTCAGTGGTAGAACGCTTAACTTTGCCGTGTAGGGTAACTGGTTCGATCCCGGCCAAGTAAATTTGTGGTGGACAACAGCATACCCGTGGGTTTTCTCGGAGTACTCCCGTTTCCTCCAACTTTCTCATTCCATCAATTTTTCCAGCACCATTTACTTGTTTCAATCATCGTCTCCCTTATTCTAAATCGTGGGATAATCGTGGGACGTTAAACTCAAAGATTTCATTTTCATCATTATATAAATATATACCGATTTTCCACTTAATTTTTCTTCTATACTAAATTTAGCAATTATTTAATAATTTTATATCTGATTTAGTAATCAACTGTAAAGATGGAAAACATGGACATAAAACTACAACTATATGCGTAGCTAAAACATTGTCAAATCTCTCTAGAACACTGTTACCCTCCTAGAATGCAGTTGGACCACAGGTAAGGTTCTTTCAATTCTCAGAAATAAAGGGCCATGGACCTCCCTAACAAAATATCCTAGTAGCACCAATGATTGCAATTAAACTAAAACTTAGTTGTTTGTTTGTTCGTTTTTTTCAGCACCAAGACTAAATGAGACGTGGACCTACAATTGAAGATAGAATCCGAACGACCATAATGCATTTAATGGCTCTCCGTTTTAGAAATTGAACACGGGAAAACATGCAATCAAAAGCGCACGTAGTCACTAGAAAAGTGCTTAGGACAATAAAACTCAATCATTTTATAATACAAGCTGCAAACATGTTAGAAAACTGCACGTAGAAATAATTAGTAAGAGGAAACTGCAAGGTCACAATTTTCTTGATCATTTGTTTTAACTCCTAATACAGCTGCCCCGAGACGAGACAACGCAGAGCTCTTTCAATAAAAACAGATATGCTTTTCGAGAGGAGACATCACTTTCACAGTACCTTCTCAACATGAGATAACAGGAAGTCTCGTCTCATGGGCAACAATAATCCCAGGAAATAAAACTGAGTTAGATTAAATGACTGTAATATTAAACGACAACTTTCATCATATACTATACAACTCTATATAAATGACAGTAATAAAATATTTCGATATTTATTTGTAGACCCCAGAATCATATGATAAATACTTTATATGTTGATATTTTTGGTCCAGTATTCAGTATAGTCGAAGGGATAGTGTGTATGTCATTGTATTATGGCCGGCCAGAAGGTTCTTAGATGAATTAAGTGTGATCAGCACATAGCTTTTCATTGTCCATCTTTGAAGCTTTCTAGCCTGGTATTCGATACTTTTTTAAGTCTAAAAGTACTCCAATTGCCTCAGGATTCTTGGTCTACTTTATTAACTATGTATCACTACCAGGGATCGAACCTGTGATCGCGAATTCAAATGACATTCGCTCTATCTTTTCAACTATACCGAGTACTTGAAAAAAAATAACAAGAAACAAAGTACTTATTAGTCTGAGGTAATGAAATATTTTATAACTGTCAATGTTATAGAGTAAAACAAGTATAATTTAAAGGAGGTTTTCGTTCAACATTATAATTATTAATGTAACTCTTTTTCCTTCTTTAAGAAGATAAACTATAACTGGCTTCATTGTGTTTTCTTTTACTAGTTACCGTTACACCTTCCAGTCTACTTATTATTATTATTATTATTATTATTATTATTATTATTATTATTATTATTATTATTATTATTATTAATATTAATATTAATAATAATAATAATAATAATAATAATAATAATAATAATAATAATAATAATAATACAGTAAAACCTGTCTTCAACGGACCCTTTATTAAACGGAAAACTGTCTTGAACGGAAATATTTCACGGTCCCATGAATTTTGGAGAACAAAACGTGTAAAAGTCCCTTCACTTCTTTTGTTAAATATTTCTGGACAGTGTTTACCTTCCCCAACCACTACTCATATTTACCCCCCACAAATTGTCTTTAATCCCCGCAAGTTAATCAAGAATCATACGGAATGTCGGAAAGAAGAAAACGATATAGAGGAAGAAGAGGAATACGATACCGAGTTCGAAGAAGAGTGTAGAATAAATACATATCAAGAGGCCCTCAGAAGTTTTACTGCAAAAATTTGCCTTACGGAAAAATGATTTTGATTCACTTAGTATAATTTCGCAGGCTAAAGTGTATGCGGAAAGTCAAGAAGCCAAGGCTATTAGAAAAATAAAGTAACGTGTGCATAGTATATTTTGTATTCATTTTATTTATTTATTTTTTTGTATATTTATTCGTAGAAGAAAGAATTACTGTAATCGAACAATGCACGTACAGCAATATATTTTCTAAGTATGCTCCTTTATAAGCATGTATCTTTTTTTTTTTTTTTTTTTTTAAAGGAAAGGTCTACCTCCACTAAGCGGAAACCTGACTTTAACGGAAATTTTTGCAAGTCCCGCTCGATTCCGCTAAAGACAGGTTTCACTGTAATAATTTCTGGGCAGGCAACGCTTAATTTTAGATGCACAAAATTTCTTCACGTTTGAATTAAAATCTCTCTGGTGTGATTCAGTCAGCAACTTTCAAACAAGATTATGTTTCAATTTAGCAGCAGCCGAACACTTCATAAAGATCAATATGCAATTCCAGTTGAAAATCTGTCCCTTGTTAGACAAAATGCATATGCAACTTAGTGCAAATAAAGTTTTGCTTAGAATGTATTGCAAATGATAAGAAACACATCAAGTACATACGGTATACCGTGGTTCTCTTGCCTTTTTTCCAGAAATAAATAGAATTTCTTTACTACAAATATTATAACTTTATTTTCTCTTACAGAATAGCGATTTCTGGGTCATGAAATATATTAAGATATGGATTTCTACTATGACATCCCACGATTATGTACTGCAGCTAAGGAAGACGATGATGATGCTATGAATGAAATGGTAGAATAAATAGTTGTGGGAGAGAACGCGAAAACCCACGCACACGATATTTGTCCTCCACAAAATTCACATGTCACGAGTTGGAATCAAACCAGGGATCCCAAGCAACAGAGGCGAGAGCTCTGCCGCACAGCCACTGCTATATTACTAATTACTATTTACTAATGTTGTGAAACAAGGCACTTTGCATAAGTTAGTGAGCCATAGGTGGCTTTGACTTTATATTCTTTAACTTTAGAAAGATGTGTTGAATTACCAGATTCTCTATTCCTTCTCAGACTATTCTGAGTCATCATCATCATCATCATCATCATAGGTATTCTGCCTTTATTGGCAGGTCACTTGCAGCAGCTGAGAAGCTTCCATGCTCCACGGTCCTCCGCTAACTTCTTCGTCTTCGCGTATGATCTTTCTGTTTTTATATCATCCATTAATTGTAGTCTCCTTCGCCCCCTCCCTCTCTTTCCCGCCACCATACCATCTAGGACGTCCCTCATGATACAATCTCTTCTTAGGCAATATCCCAACCAGTTTCTCTTCCTCTTCCTAATAATATCTAAAAGTGTTCTTTTCTCACCCACCATTTCTAACACTCTTTCATTCGTTTTCCGCTCGACCCAACTAATTCTTTCCATTCTTCTCCACATCCACATTTCGAAGGCTTCCAGTCAATTTTCATAATATTTACGTAATGTCCATGCTCCATACAGTACAACACTCCACACGAAGCATTTTATGGGTCTTTTTCTCAACTCTTTATTCATGAAATTTTATGAAGATAGCTCCCAGACTTATGAACCTTTTCACGTCAAGATGGAACTAAGTCAATACTTCGGAAAGAACTTGATTAATTTTTAACACGAAAGTAAGCTATCTTTTACTGTTTTTCTTCAAATAATAAAGAATATTTTGTACGAATAATAAAGACCTAAATATTTAATGTGTCTAGCAGTTGATGCCGTAATTAGTCCCTTATTTTATATAGTTTTCTTCAGATTTCGTGTAAAATTGCATAAGAATTAACTCAAAAGATTTGCAGAATTTTGCTAAACAATCTAATAAGAATACCAATAACGTTTAAAGATGCCTTCTGTTTAATAATTCTTAAAGTTTTTCGTTGTTCGATAATTTATTTAGATTTACACGAATTAATAGTAGGCTCGGATTTGAATATAACATTTTGTGGTTATTTTCGAATACAGTGAGCAGCAAAAATAAGTAAAATACCTACATATTCTATTATTCATAAATTTGAAACTGTAAAAACCTTTCGAGTATATATTTCAACAAACATCATGTTTCTTATCAAAGAGTCAACTGCAGCTTAAAATCTGTCCAATCAAAACGGCAAAGTTATTAAAAAAATATATATACATAAATGGTTTATTATTTGAAATACAAATATAAATCTATTTTGTCCACTTCTAATATTTTTGAATATAAATATGAAAAAAATTAAAAGATCTAGTACTTGATATTAGAATATATTACATCGGAGAAATATTAATTGAAGTATACAAATGAATACCTACGTATACAAATGACTCCACAATTTTTGCATACGTGATATATTTAATATCATTTTTAAACTACTCCTGCTTCTAATTTCCAGTTTCAAGTAGCACGTTTCCCACCTTAGGGGACAGAAACTAGCCACCCTACCTCTTCTTTACTGGTTTGGTGATCCCACCATTCTATGTTAGGGTAAATGGGTTAGAGGCTTAGTTCTATCAGAACATCCAGACAAGACTATCATATATTTATTATTTCATCACTATAAAATTTTAGGGCTACAAAGATATACGATATAATACAGTGGCATACTAATAGAGAGCTCATCTATGGTGCATGGATTCCCTGGTTCGATCCCTGCTCGCTTCAAGTAAGCTTTGTAGTGGGCAAACACCGTGGGTGCGTGCTTTCTTTTAGGTTTCCGTTTTCTTGCACTCTCTTCATTCCATCATTTTGTTCAATATCATTATCATCATCATCTCCCTTATATTCAGTGCATAATCCTGAGACATTAGACTTAGACACACAAATACAAACACATACATATATTTAAAATGGTGTCCATCGACTACAGAAGACTACATGGTAACATCAGAGATAAAGAAGCACAGAGAAGATATATCAATCATTTATGGTTGGATCAAATAGATCGATTCTTTCCAGATGCCAGTTAAAGTTGATAGGTGTTGACACTAACACCATTTATTAGGATTGCATGAAGCGTTAACAGTTTCGAAAGACAACTGACATCTAATGTTGGAACATATCTTCCAACATTAGTTCATTACACAACGGTCTATCTCGTTAGAAAAATGAAATCTTTGAGTTTTACATTCCACGATTATGCCGGCTAGGCTAAAGGAGACGGTGATTATGAGAAATGAATGAAATGGTGGAATGGAGAAAGTAGAAGGAAACGGGAGAACTCCGAGGAAACCCATACACACGGAGTCTAACTCGTAAACGTTGTAGATTAACATTATAACCAAATAACTCCATAGTTTTAAATAACTTCTTTTTCGTACATTAAAGTGTAATCGTCTCGGGAAGTATTGATTAGTAATTATACCGTTAGCAATGCTATACTTTATTAGAAATGCAATTAAACTTCTTCGAATATGAATCACAATATTCTCACAAAGAATCAAATCTATCTTCTGAATCAAAGTCATGATCGATTTATAAGAGAGCTCTTCCAATAATTTGTGACGATGTAGGTGTTAACTATTAAGCGGATTTCGCTTTACTTCGGTAATGTATCCAAAACTCTCGAGGAGCTTCGATAATTTCGAAATTATTAATTTGATCTGATTTAATTTCACTTGGTTCATTAGTATCTATATCAATTGGAGTTTCTTCAGCATTAGGGTTAAATGATAGGGGAATATTTGGAGTGGAATTCGAACCTTTTTCTCAAGTTTCTATTCGAGACATGTACGGTATCCTCACTGAGAATCAAATTCGGGACCACACGAACAGAAAGCACTCGGTATAATCATTTGGTTTTGAAGGGCCTCGAGGAATTATTAAAAGTAAACACGTAAAAAACTATTCGCTAAGTTTATCCTCACTAGCATAAAATACAATTTAAAGAACGTCAAACTTTTAGAAAGTGAGTCAGATGTTACTTGAAAAGTACAATTATATGAACTGATGACTGTTTTGAAGATCTTTTGTGCAGGTACAAATTTGAGTTCCCAACTATTATGACGTCATAAACTACCTACCGAAATTTCTGGTATATACCATAAGAAGATGTTTGGAAACGGCTATTAATTTATTTAACAGCATTCTATTGATATTGGACTATTAAAAATACTGAGAAACCGCTTCTTGTCTGTGCACTAAAAATACGAATATTTCTTTCTATAAAACGGAAGTTTAAAATTCTCATTTCTGCACCAGACTTAGGCTCACAAAATGGGCTGATACGCCAAGTGGCTGATTTTTATAGAAGGTTATATAAAGTAGAACATAAACCTATACTGTTGTTTACTTATAGATTAGAAATGCTAAGTCTTGTTTCTTAAAAAAAATAGGGGACATGGTGGCTCAGTGCTCGATCCCCGACCAAGTAAGTTTGTGGTGAACAACATCGTGTCTGTGTTTTTTTTCGGGTTACTCACGTTTACTTCCACATTCCCATTCTACCAATTTTCCATCATTAGCCTCTCCCTTAGCCTAAAAGGCATAATTGTGGGAAATTAAATTGAAACATTTCATTTCAAATGTTTTTGGTTTCTAAGAAAAGTTATTCTCAGTGTACATATAAGAAACTGTTTCACAAATTTAACAAAGTATTTTTTAACATTATGCCTGGCTCTCATTTCTACATTTCTCATATTTTTCAATATCTTTAAGTTATTCACTAAAGTTTAAAATTAAATGGGGGAGGGAGCCTAGCAAAGAGCCTTAATACTGAAATTAATCGGATTAAAATTATGCCCAGTTTTTGAAACTTACTATTACCTATAAATGATGAATTGGTTTGTTTTCTTGCAATCCACATTCGTACATTGAAAACCTAAATTGATAGGATTAGTGTCGTGTTCTGATCGTAACAGTTACAAGAACTTAGAAAATGGGATTATCTAAAAGAAGTTATTAATGATTATTACGAAAGATGGAAAGAAGTCATTTTATTAATACGTTTGTCTCTTGGTACATTTGATCCCGAGTTTGATTCCTACTAGTGTTACTTCAGCTCGATCTAGTACTGTGAGAAAATTAAGAAGCTTTCTTGCCTTAAGGAATACAGAACTATATTTTTAAAAGGTAGGAAAACAGATGAGAAGTATGTGCTGATTATACATAATCCAAGTGAAAGTTGTCCCTCAGACCAGAATATTGTGGTTTATAGCAGTGGTTCTCACTTTTGTAAGCCTAGGCCTCCTTGGGTGAATACGATTATTCTCAAAGATCCTCATCAACTTAGTCCAACCCATTACGAACTCAAACTTGAACGTAAGACTTGGTCGAAGTAGTCGAAGGACCAGAAAAAGGCTTCAATTCTTAAAATTTGCCTGAAGAATCCTCATTATTATTTGTAAAAGTCGAAACTTTTGTTAATTCATAAAATGCGCAATGGCTTTTTTTCCAATAATAAGAAAAAATTCTAACAGGTCTAACAGGTCTCAACCTCCCCATAAACAGTAGTATATCGTTTCCAATCATCGTGTTTGTTCTATGGTCTCCTTTGGAAAACGAGAATACCCCTTGAGGTTATCGACAAGCACTGGGTTATAGCACCAAGGAATGCAGAGCCCTAGGTTGAAGTCGATTCGAGGCGGTTTTTTTTTGGGGGGGGAGGGGAGAGAAGGAAAGCCTATGTACTAAAGAAAGTCAAAGCTTCTCTTTTAACAGTGCCATCAACATCTTCGCTTGATAGAAGTAAAGATCGAAACACAGTCAGAAGGACGAAACTCGAGACTCGAATCAAGAATATCTTAAATTCGAAGAAACGACACTATTTGGCCATTTACACTAAATTCGTTCAGGTATGTTTATATTAAATTTTATTTCTTAATAACAGAATAAAAAAAACTGAATATTAATTGAATAACTAGAGTATAAGATCCAGTACCAGACCCAGGCTGTGTAAAATAATGCTTATCACTTAAGGTGAGGCATGAGCTATTAATCAAGTTTGGTACCTGTACGAGAAATGAACCAACGATAAACTATATACAGAAACCACTTAGCCATGCAGGAAAAAGAAATCTGCTGAATTCGAATAAGATACAATCAAACTGATAAAAAAGGCCAAATATTTTTAATGTGCAAAGTATGTATGTATATATGTATATTAACGTGTACAATACCGTTAATCTATTTTCTAAAGCTTTAAACGTGGTCATTACTCTCAAAAAGAAAGGTCCTTTCCAAAAAAAAAAAAAAAAATAGTGTTTATACATACACTTTATAATATACCTGCATGGTTCACGAATGCTTATGAAAACGAATAAATCAAAATGATCGTCCTTGAGAAGAAAGAATGTACGACACGATTCGGTCGAGCTAAACGAAAGAAAGAAAAGAATAAGAAAAAAGAAAGAAAAAGAAAAGAGAGAGAGAGAGAGAGAAAGATTTGCAGTATTAAATGTTCCTTTCTGAAGTTTCGTACTTTTAACCTTTCGGCCTTTCGATTAAATAGTTGCATAATAGCGTATAAAATATTGTTTTTCTTTTGGTGGAAGGAGGTACTTGTTTTGTTATTTGGTAGATACAATATGTGCTATTTGAATAAGAATATAAAGTAAATGAAATGGCGAATATAGTATAAGATAAGAGAAATTACGCTGGAGATTTTGTGTTTGACTCCCAGTCGTAACCGTTTCGAGAATGGAATTTCTGAATTTGTTAATATTTTGATTTCCTTCACTCATACAATAAAACATAATATCTTCACTAATGCTTCGCAGCACCCACTAAATACTTTTTAAAAAAAGACAATTAAGAATAACGGAAATTTAGAAAGTATAATAAAATGAGATGAAGTGAAATATTTAAGTTTAACGTCCCACGATTATGCCTACGGACACGGTGTTATCCATCACAAACTTACTTGGTCGGGGATGGAACCAGAGACCTCACGCACCAGAGGTAAGCACGGTACCATTGAGCTACCTTGCTCCCATTGAGTATTAGTATTTTGACTCGAGTAATTTCTTCTTCCAGTTTATTTAAATGTTCATTACTTTGTAAACGTTGAATTTTGTGATGTGTATTATATAACACAATACAAGATGTATAAATATAATATAATTTAATTCATACTAAATTATTTATAACCATTGGGTGGACGCAAAGGAGGGTTTCTGAATTTACCCTCGTCTTTCAACAACATATTATGACAAAAATAAACACTTGCCATATTATAATGTGTGTATAGAAGACAATTATATAAACTTGAGATTTTACCCCTTCCCCTCAACCCCCTCCTTTAATGAAACTCTGTGTATAATATAAACTAATCATTAAGAATACAAGTGGCATTTAAAGAAACTAGAACAAGAAGCCAGTATAATCAAACAATTTTAAAGAAATCAGAAAAGTACTTTCCTCATATAAATAATGGGCTGTAAAAAGTATAATGGCGCCAGTACTGAACACCTTAAATATTTAGGAAGAAAAAGAGGAAGGAAATGGGAATTGTTTCGGAACAGTAACAAAGAGACAAATGTTCTTTCTCTTTTCTTCATTCTCTTTAAGCCTAACTTCTAACACACAGGATAGACAAGAATATAGTATTCATAAGATACCAAAAGAAAATAGGATAAAAATCCTACATAAGAAAGTAAAGTGAAAAAGCACTCATTATATACCTATATAGTTTTGATATTCAATTTTGATGTTCGTAATAATTGTGTATTTGCAATCTTTAGTTTCATTTTCTTTCAAGAGTAACAACCCATTAGGATACTTTCACATTTCTGTTAGTGATAAAGTGTGCTCGTGAATTTGGAGAAAGTTTCTCTTGTGCGCACCACAAGCAGCATATTAAGAATTAGAGATTAAAGACTTTTATCACACAGTTACAGTCCTTCCTGGTCGCAACTTTAGGAAGCTTAAAAGCTTAAACTGTTTTCTTTTCTTTTTTCTATCTCATATAAACGTTAGGCTTTATTAACATGCTTGATTTTGTATTTACTTGTTTACTGAAATATATTAATTTATAGTTCATTGAGTTTATAACGTTTTTTTTTTTAATCCGTTAATAGCTTATAAATTAACCCCTTTCTGCATTATCCTTTTCTTTTAGCGAAAAAAATAATCAGTATTGGAAATCCTCATATGGGAACTTGAAAAATGAATTAAAACTTGAATTTTAGATTTTTCACTTAATTCCGACAAGAAATAAGTCAGTGCCATATATGACACACTTACAACTCACAAAGAACATGCCAGATGACACCAAAATCTCTTATTCATACACGTCAATATCTCACACAGCAGACAAAACAGTCATTTGATGCCTTTGAAAAATCACAAAAATGCTAAAGTGAAAAAAGACTATGTGCCATATATGGCACGGCATGCGGTAAGGGGTTAACTAATCAAAAGATTTCACATACAATTGTATATAACTACTTGATACTGAAAACAATTCACAATAAAATATGGAAAGTAATTTTGGAACAAAGATACGCAGAGTATATATTTAAATATGTCATCCCAGGACTCAGGAAAAGCTCTGGAAAAACCTCTATGAGAAGACTATGAATTATAAGCCAGGATTCCGATAGCGAAGGAAAAATGCCAGCACTTCACAAGTGCCTAAGATAACAATTATTCATTAAAATATTGGTCATTGTACAGTGACCCACTGCACTAGTGACCAGACATGGAGTCATTAGGACAATATAATAATTTCAATCAAGTGGGCGTAAGCGAATAAAGAAAATAAAATATGCATGAGATCACATGAAAAAGAATCAAAATATAGCAGTCTTTCTTCGTTATCAGAAGACTCTGTGTTCGAATCCCGCGATACGTTATTATATTTTTTTTTTCAGTTTCGTCATATGAATTGAGGAATGATACGTATAGTCATTAATTCCTTCTAAAAGTTTCGTCACATTTTTCATTAAATGATCCGTAAGCTTAAGCTTAACTTTTGTTAACTATTTAGCCTACTAGTGAGTGACACCGCTGACAATATTAGTCATAAAGAATCCACGTTGGTATTCAAACAATCAGTAAAAATACAATGTCAATAATGATACAAAACCCTGAAAATACGTACTTTTGAGTATGGATTGTGTTCTTTTCTTCAACATTTCAAATATAGATTGTATTACATAAAATCTCTTTACTTAATCGTATTATTAAAAAAAAAATATTAGTGATAAACTAACATTACATAAGGATCCATAGTCAAGTAGTTTACTTGTTAAAATGTGAGCCATTTGGCCTGAAATTCTTAATTAGTTCGATTCTCAGTGTCGACCATTAAATTGTTTTTCTTCTTATTATTATAGTACATGTATTTAAATTGAAAATATCTGGGTATCAATAGTGTACTCCTCGTGTACTAGAGTTCCTGATTCGATCCCAAGCCCAATATGTTTATGGTGAACTGTGGTGTCGTGGATTTTCTCGATGTTTTCATGTTTTCTCGCACATTCTCATTCCACCAATTCATCATCATTCATTTTCAATGACATAGTCATAAGACATAAATAAAACTTAAAGATTCACTTTCTGATATCTCTCTCTCTCTCTCTCTCTCTCACACACACACTCTCTCTCTCTCTGTCTCTCTGTATGTGTACTTTGATCCTAAACATAATAGCGAAATTAACTAAACTCATTCTAAATCAAAGTTAAATTTAACGGTCCGGATTTTTTCCTATATACTCTTAAATTATTATCTCTTCGTCGTTTTAACCAGATATGAAAAGCTGAGCAAGGTTTCGTTGCTTTCAGTTTAACAAAGAAGATTATGGTCAAACAGTTTTTAATTAAAGTACACGTAGGTAAAAACATCGGCTTCTGTTGCTTTTATTTCTAGCCTACTAGATGGATACTTTGCCAAATCTTAATTCAAGTAATTCTCCAATGGTTCACACGAAGTTGGATCAAATCCAAAATACCGTGCTTCTACGGGGACTCGAATCTGGGACATACAAGTACGAACTTAGGGGAAAATTTGTAGTACATTTTATAATTTATGGTAGTTTATGGTAATATATAATTAAAATTGATTGAAATCATTAAAGTAAATAAATTATGATTTTTACAGTTTAACCCAATTACCGAATTGGCTTGTATTCAAATATAAAGTAAAGTGAACTGTTATTTTAAAACAAAAAATAAACCCTCCCTCCTGTTAATTAAACTTGTTTTACTAGAATCTAAAACAGTACATTTCGATGAAGAAAGACAAAATATTAATTACTATTAATATAAATTTACTTAATATAAACATCGATGTGCATATATATACCGATCACAGATCAATAGTTCACGTAATCATTTTATTGTGTTAGATTCATTTCAAAATGTAAATGATTATTTTAACTCTATATGCGAT
Source organism: Thermobia domestica (assembly GCF_964235325.1). Taxonomy (NCBI): domain Eukaryota; kingdom Metazoa; phylum Arthropoda; class Insecta; order Zygentoma; family Lepismatidae; genus Thermobia; species Thermobia domestica. The sequence goes on along the minus strand of NC_137462.1, from coordinate 162,963,954 downwards.
GTACAAATTAAAATGTATACCCATATAGTCTTAAAATAAATTTACATTTGTAAATGCTTCCAACAAAACAGATTGATTTTACATAAACTATTGTTTTGTGATTGGTTTGAGAATAGTTTCTCTACCGAAAACGTATTTAACAAAGAAATAAATGCTATAACAAATCTGGTAAAACAATTGCCACAAGACAAATAAATTAGAAGTACTTACGGTGCTTTTTCTTCTTTTTTTCAGATTTCTCCATATAAATATTTTTTTTAAAAAAGTAAGTATCTCAGTATAGAAAGTATAACTAATTCATTTTCTTCTATTTGCAATGAACACAATAAGTATGAAGAAAATGTATAACTTATGGAGTAGATAACATGTATGTATGGTATTTTAAAAATGTATTTGATGTGTCAACATTGATACAAATAAAGCAAATATACCCAGCTGTTATATGTTCTTTTGTGTCCCGCAATTTCGGAGAAAATTTTATTAGTTTCTTTGACATATACTGAATCTGTAAATCATCATATAAACATCAATTGTTTCAATTCATTTCGAAGATACTGATGATGAAAGAACATGTAGGAATGTGTATTTTGTTCATTTTCAGTGACAATTATATGTATATAGTCACGTTCAATAATAATAATAATAATAATAATAATAATAATAATAATAATAATAATAATAATAATAATAATAATAATAATAATAATAATAATAATAATAATAGAAGATTAGATGTCTTCTCCCAAGACTTTTCCACGACTATGCAATATATATATATATAAGATGTAGTTTACCCAAAAACTAATAATAGAAGAAATATAAAAGTGGCCAGTCTTGAATACGATTGTACAGTCAGCGACAAAAGTTATTTCCATTTGATAACTCCATAACTTTTGTCGTTGACTGTAGAACAAATATAAGTTACTTACGTTTAACATATATTATGTATCATTATAGTATCACCTTACAACAAAACATAAACATATAAGCAATACCGTTAATTTTCAACTATTCGGTTCACACACACACACACACACACACATAAAAGAAAACTCCCGTTAGATAGTAAACACCGATCAGGATCGCTTACAGACTAAATCGAACATGTGGCGAAGTGAAATAATGTCACACGCATCACTCCAAATTAGATCATGCACAAAGAACGGGAAATTAAAAAAAATAGATAGATAAACAAGAGATTCTCTTCTTATGAATATCATATTTTGTTATTATATAGTTAATATGAGGTGTTTGGATAAGAATTAGGTTATTAACATGATAACAACTAAGAAACATCGTATTATATATGTTCAAAATAAAATTTTTATTCCAACATTTCTTTTTTTATTTTCCTTGAAAAATAGTAAAGCTAGAAAGAAACACATAAAAAAGAAGAACAAGATAGAAAGAGAGAGAGAAAGAGAGTGAAGGAAAACAAGAAACAAAAGATAATAAATCTACAAATAATGTTCTAGTTTCTTTTCAAGACAACATATGGCACGTTGAGAATTGCTCTTTCGGTTTCAAAGTATATAACAAAACTTTGTTTCTTTTCTTTCATGTTATGTACAAATACATAATAATTATATAAAACAGCTAAATGTAAAATGTAAATAATAACAATAAATAACGTTTCTCAAAATAAAGTGTTACTAAAAACTTTTTTTATAGCCAATCATTAAACTTGGCTTTCAAATAAAATGAATATCATATTGTATATTTCAATCTCACTTTTTTTGTTTTGCTGCTGTTCAATTTTAACATGTATATGCTTTGCATATAATATTAGCAAAAAGAAAGATACCCTTCATGTAAACATGTTTAACATATCAAAAAATTAAAAAAATCGAAACAGTCAGGTTTTTAGAATTGTTCAGTATTATTTTCATTTTTTTAAAGAGCATCGATTCATTTGATCTACATCAAGTTGATGCTAAACTTTATAATCGTGTGATATGTTTCAAAAATATATATATACTTGTTCGTATTTTATGTACATTATATACAAAATAGTATGTAACCTAATGTTTTCTGATAATGTCAGAAATATTAACAATTTATCTTGTAAATGTGTCACAAAAATGTGTACTAAATGCACATATTGTAATTTCATATCAACATTTCTTTTTCGAAACATTCCGCTTTTAAAAGTCTAAATTACTGTACGTTGGAATACGATATGCTTCTTAAACTGTGCTTCGTTTTATTAGCTACAAGATATAAAAATTCTAAAAGAATTGTCGTGATTGATTCTTCGGTAATATAGTTTAAATTCGATTTTCAAATTATTTTCCGTATAAAATGTTTTTAAATATGTATATTACTGATAACTTGTAAAGTTATTTTATAATCTTTAAACTTGTACCATGTTTGAAGAAATTGGAACTTATTAAGTACTATATAACTAAAAATGTTTACATACTAACAAGATTCCTTAAAATAGTAACTCGAAAATTGTGTACATTAATAATTATTGATGCTCTTCTTTCGTCCATTATTGATATGTGTATATATGTGTTTTTAACTTATAAATTAACACAGCAAATTACCTGAATGTCATTGATACAGCGTTTAAGGCACACCAAATAACTTGTTTATAAAACAAAGGCACAAGTGTTGTTGTATTTATATATTATATATACAGTATAAACTGTATATTGTTTATTATGTTCGTATATTTTTTTCTTGAAGGAACACAAAACCGAGAAACAACTTGGAAATATATATTTACACTTTTCAGCACTTTGTGGCAAATAACAAATATAGATAGATATAGAATATGAATGCAATATCATGGCGTCGACTGGTCACTGAGATCCGAATGAAATTGCAGGGACTCACCATCTGATTCAAGAAGAATGTCAAAAGTGTCACTGACGCCGATGATATCGTCGAACGTGTCCATGGGGTCACCCAACGTGGAACCTTCCTCCGAGAGAAAATCGTTAGCGTACTCACCCAATTCACTAGAGGAGGACTCACAAATGCCAGAACCGGGAGTCGAACAAGGAACAAGACTTGGGACAACCACTGACGACGACGAAAATGTCGACGCAAGAGAGGAGTGGGAGAGAGGAGAACAGGAGGACGCAAGACCTCCGACAATATCCTCATCGCCGCACGGAGAATTATCCTGAAGGATCTTGGTTAGGGCTTCGATGTAGTTCATGGCAAGACGAAGGGTTGTGATTTTTGTCAGTTTTTCACTGGTTTTTGAGCTCGGAAATTGAGGAACAGCTCTTCTAAGAGTTTCAAACGCCTGGTTAATTTCTCGCATCCGACTTCGTTCCCTGGCGTTAGCTGTCTTTCGGCGATATTTGCTCAGCGGTGGAGGTTTTTGCTTCGGTTTTGGCTCCCTTTTGCTAGTTGATCTCCTTTTCTCTATCTCTATTCGGTTCTGAATAGACCGCGGGCGTAGAGAATATTTCTCTGCCGCTCGCCTTTGACGACCAGTTGGGGTAACTGTATCACTTGTGGTTTTATCGGTCACAGATTGCTGTTGTTGTACACCACTTGTATCACTACTCACCTCGTCTTTGCTAGGGTGAAGATTGTTCCCACCCTGTTGTTCTTTGTTGTTGTTTGGGTCTGTAGGCTGTTGCTGCAACGTAGGTTGTATTTGGGGCTGGGGTTGTTGGTCATTATTACCAAGAAACAAGTCCATCATCACTCTATTCGCAAGACTGGTGTTAGTATGATGCATCATCATCACTTTAGTCGTTGCTGCTGACAAATACGAAGGTTCTTTCGCGAGAACACTAGCCTTCGACATTGTCATCGCGAGAGAAGGCGAATATGCGTCTGTCACTGATAAAAACGAATTCATTTTTGCACCACCGTCAAACAAGAAACAGAACGGCACTATTAGAACCAAACAAGTCTAAGACTTTTGTTAGTCTCAGCTGAAACTACACATTTTTTTTACGATACTTAAAATCCGCTAGAGAAATGTCTGCGGAAAAAGTAAAGAAAATAAGATGTTTACTTTCACCTTACACGCCCACTGTTTATAGCTGAATACGTCTTTTCGTATCGTAGTTTTATAATAGACATAATGAAGGGTAAATCGATTACGTATTAATCAACACCCTTTTGTCACGTCACTGCACAGCACTAGATTTTTTTTAGTATATCACTAGTTCTTCTTGCTTTCGAATTTCTACATGATTCATTTGAGTTCTATTCTTTTCTTGAAACAGTACTTTAATATATAGTGTGAGGAGGTCCGTGTTTGATCGTTTCTGGATATATTATGTAATACGATTTTTTACGTTTTCGATGATCCACTAGAGGGAAAACTGGATTTTAACTTAACGGTGTTTATAGCGCGCGTGCGGTGCTCGCGACCAACCGTGCTGCGTGACGTCCGGCGCGCGACTGTAGGGTTACCCTCTCATCCGACCGTTGCAATCTTTCTGCTGGGAGAGATTGTCTCGCACCAACGCCTTCCGAGGAGCATGATCGTCAGCGCGCTATGGACCGTAACGTTACCGCCTGCCCCAGACATAGTACACAACGCACTCACACATGTTCACTCACTCAACATTTTAACAGGCTCCATGTCACCTGACTGCACTCCTCCTCCTCCGTGCCACTCGCATATATAATACGGCTCCAAGAGTCTAAAGTAAGAAGTTTTTAGCGGTATTTTAATTAAACGCAATTTTATTTCTGGATAAATATTTATTCTATCTTCATTAAATGAAGTCTCTCTTTCAATTATAATAGAATTACTTCAGGAAGATGCAGCTCTTTATTTTGTCTGTGAAACTAACACTTTTAAAGAAATATTATGTTTATTAAAACGAAAATTATTTCTAGCTAAAAAATAAACACATTCTGAAACCAGTTGCCTACCTGTGAAGATGATATTTCAATAACTTGCCGCTTCTTGATACTGGCGCTATAGTACAGGAGACTTTCTGTTTTGCCCCCTAAAAATACTTTCATTTTCGTTCGTAGGATTTTTTTCTTTTTTTCCTTTAGAGTTACAGAGAGGAGGAGAAATACGCCCAGAATCCCATTTACGATTTATAGACAGCCTTAATGATTGTGCATTGAAAGGAACAACAAACTCATTTCTTAGGTGAAAAGAAATCTAAAATTCTCAATACTATTATATTGTATACGTATTTTATTATTTTCAAAATTTCCTTTTGTATTAATGTTCTAAGGAAATTATTTAATTCCGATAGAAGTCTTTCTTTTTCTTTTTCAGTTAGTAATGTGAAATATATTACACTTGTATGAAAATATGGAATTCAACTGCTTAGGATGTTCTATTTAGCATCAAGGTTATATGAGGCGGAGATCTATACACTTGGAAACACACATATTTTAATCGGGAATCAAACCCATGTATACTGCACCTAAAATCTATAAATGAACACTCTCTCTTGAGCTACAGTGTACAATGAGTTACAGTTCAGTGGTATGTATAGGGGTCTATAGTGCTCCGAAACACCATTATTTGTGACTTGATGCTGAATCTTCGAATGCTTCATTGAAAGTTAGCTTCTATCCTACTTTTCTAGCTTGGTAAGTGGCAAGGAATTAAGTGAAAGGTTCAAGAATTAGTTTCTTGAGAAGTGTAAATCAAAGATTGTTACTTTTTTTCCAAGCAACTCCTTACTTGCCTAGCAATCCTGGTTCGACACCAAAAATTGAGTCCCCATCCTGGACTTGACTTCACTACCACGCACATGAAAGACGAGCGCCACAGACATTCGATTAAACTTCTCACAAAATTGATAACTCCACTGTGTGAGTTGTGTTAATATGTTTGAGACACTAGGTTATATCTCACTTGCATAAAACTAAGAAACTACTTTATAAATGGTATAATCGAGACATACTAAACAATTAAATGCATTAATGTATTCTGCAAGCTTGATTAGTGAGTTTAAAGTTTAGCATCTGTTTCAACACCAGGGCTACACGAGAAGTGGTCCTACATCTTAGCGTGGTATCCGAACCACATGAACTCCCACCAAGAATCGAATCCAGGTTGCTTGTGCCTAAGACGCATTGAAATGTTGCACTACTTGGTACATTAAAAAAAAAAACATAATAATGTATGTCTTACAAATATAATTGTTTATTAGTTGATAGCCTAGAATTATGTTTTTCAGGCAAATTTATTTCTGTAAGTTTTAAAACATTTAATCAATATCAACGTGTTACTGAAATCAAATCTGAAATGATAGAATATAATTTTGTTGTATTCACATTATTTTCTTTTTTGTATATGTGTAAACATTGAACTGTTAACAGGGCCGCGTTGGCCTAGTGGTAGAGCGTTCACCTCTGATGCGTGAGGTCATCCCAGCTCGGGCCAAGTGAGCTTTGTGTGGACAAACACCGTGTGTGCGGGTTTTCTCGGGGTTCTCCCGTTTCCTCCCACTTTCTTCATTCCACCATTTCATTCATTTCTCATTCTTAGCCGGTATAACCAAAGGACGTACTTAAAGATTTCCTTTCATGTTTATTTAGTTAAATTCTTAAAGAAGTATTCTTTACACAGGAATTTTATTTGTTTATTTTTGTGGAAGAAGGACAGTGTAAAAAATAATCTACAATTAAAAGTGCGAACAAATGGGAATCATTTTTTATAGTTTAACGTCACACAATTATGCACTTGAGGCTAAGGGAGACGGATGATTAATTTAAGTGACTAATTATGAAAGAATTGGTGGAATGAAAATGTAGGGGAAATTGAAGAACTTCGAGTATACTCATAGACATAATGTTGTTCACCATAAACTTACATGGTCTGCAATCAAACCAGAGACCCCTCACACCGGATGTGAGGAATCTTCCACTGAGCCACCGTGGCCCCGATACAGTTTAAAGTATAACTCGAACCACATATATCCACATCGAGATCATGCACATAGGAAGTCTGTGTATGCGGTAGGTATTTTGGAGTTGTCCATTTTAAGTACCAGGAGTATAGTAGACTTACAGTTTAGTGTAGGAATTGAACTATATGTACTCTTGCCGGGAAACGAACTCTGATCTTTTTTGTGGCCATTTAAGTCAAGAAAGCTACAGAAAACCCAGCGACTCTTCTGTTCTTGTCTTCTTTTCACAAGAATTGACTAACAATATGGAATTATTTTTTTCTTGCTTTCTTTTTTAATGTTTCATATGTTATAATACTATGGCTGTCTTTTCCTGATGTCATTCAGATGCTTCGTTTTTAGTATTTCTCAACGGCTCTTCTTTTTAACTTTCCCTTTCAGGAATATGTTAGTCCCTTCTGAGTGGCGGATTAAATAGCCAATCATGTCTTTTTTCCCCTCTCTTTGACAACTAACCAAAATGCATTAACTTCCATGTGCTTCTTTTAATACGTTTGTATTGTTTCTTTTCTTTGCATGACATCGCACGTGATTCTTCTTCAGCATTGCATTTACAAAAGTACAAAACAAGGAGTTTATCATTTCTCTAAAACATGGATGATGATGTTCCTACTATTTATCAATAACTTTTATTTCCAAAGAAACTGAAAACAATTTCCTATCATTATATAGTGAATCAAGATATATGCCCAATTAATAAATAATAATGATGTGTTTGGGCAGGAGCGCACCCAGAAATTTTTGTTGGAGGGGTCCAAACTTTGGGGAGGGGAGCTCAAATACTAGAAGTTTTCACGTCTATGTAGTAGTAAACGGGTATTACTCTCCACCCGAAAAGACGATAAGTAATTGTAAAATGCTTCTACCTACAGTATATTTTCAGAAAAAAAAGTGATAGAACTAGATTGTTTTTATAAGGGAAAGAGTACAGATGAAGTGTAAAATCAAATAATCATGCTACATCAATTATTTCCCTGTTAAGCAAGTATAGTTCTATTGAGAAAGTACACAAATATATGTTGATGTTACATGCACTTTGTCTGGGGTCTGGATTCAGTAGACGACCCCCCGTGGGTGCTTTTGGGATGCTAAATTGAATGAAATTTAATCTATAAAGCAAGGCATCTTGGTTTTGTCACGACCAAATCCGGTCTCCTTACATTTTTTTTATTTTATTTTATTTTATTTATTTATTTATTTTTTTTTTTGTGCGGGGGAGAATGATAAATTTGAAAAAGTGAAAATGAAAAGAAATCTTTCAGTTTAACCTCCCACAATTCGTCAACAATTTGACGAATATCTCCAAATCTCCCTTTTTCAGATATAAAGAAAGAACAATAATTTCGTAGAGAGGAAAAGCAGTTAACTATATAATAACTCGTTACGATTCCAATAATTGTTACCTGGGATAGGTAATGTGTTATTACATATTTAACTGTTTTCTCCTCTACGGAATTATTTTTCTTTCTTTATGTCTGAAAAACTAGAGATTTTAAGATATGATCGTTCGTCAAATCGTTGACGAATTAGGCCTGTTAAGCAAAGGGGAGACGGATGAGTTAGGCACGTGAATGATGGTGGAAGAATTGGTGGAATGAGAAAGTGGGAGTATCTCCAGAAAACTCATGGACACGATGTTGTCCAGCACAAACTTACTTGGCCGGGAATTGAACCAGAGGATCCTACTCACCACAGGTAAGCGCTCTACCATTGAGACACCTTGCCCCCACCCCCAATGGTAAATTTGAGAGGACTACGTCCAACCATTTGGCGTGGGGGAAGGATGGGCTAATGACCTTTACATAGTTTCCCTAAAATGTGCCCAAAAGTCCATTAATAGAGTAAGTACAACTTTGAAGATAATAAAGTTTTCGTTCATATATACGAGTAACATAAAATATAGCATTTCGTTTACAGTAGAGAATGAGGTAGATAGGGATGCGCTCGAGTCGAGTCGAGACAGAATTTTCCAGACAAAATTCGAGTCAAGACACAGCTCTTCCAATAGAAAAATATATATTTTTCGAGTCGAGACATCACTTTTACAGCATATTTTCGAGACGAGACAGTCTCAATTCTTGTCTCGTGCGCATCCCTAGAGGTAGAAATTGGAAGATTTCATTTAATTTTGAATCGACTTGAGGAAGTGAGATCATAAAGCAGTATATCTAACGGAAGTTATGAATATCATGTCGGAATTACGAAAAAAAATGCTATTTTCAATCAAAATCGACAAGGTTGTACAGAAAAATGGGTCATGTAACATACCGATAAAACTAAACTGTGATCTCATATACAGCTGTAAACCTTGTTTCGGTATATGTTCATTAAGGAGATAATATATTTATTCCATTGCATTCAATCTTAATGGATAATTTGGAATCTTGAGTGAGTTTTATCTTTTACTTAAAATTTCCTATTATTCTTTTTCAAATTTATTTTATAAATTTATAATGGGATAATTTTTCTACATTGACATCGTGATGTTGACATTTATTTATTTCATTGGACTTCGTTTTGCAAATGTTCTTCGTTTATCGTTCAATCACACACTATAGCCGGAAAATAGCTCCCATTTCTTTAGGCAGTGGAACATACATTGATCATATTCATCTGTCATCCACTTTGTGCTGTTTGGCGGCTACCTTATGATCTCTTTTTTTTAAATTAATGCAAGAATTTCCTCATAAATTAGTAACGAAAATGATGTTCTTATTCGGCTACATTTTACCCCTCTCCCTGATCAGCAATAAATGTCATTGATACTCATGCACTGATAGTTAACTAATTAGTTTGCTTCTTGTACTACGACAGTTTGGGTATTTTTCACCCCACCCCTCCTCACACACAAAATGCCGCTATGCGATCTAGTTTACTTTTTATTACTGTTATTGTTATTATAAACCTTTCTTTTTATTGTTATTATTTTTTTCTCCGACTTATCGTTGCCTCTGATACTACTGGAGTCGAACTCGTAACTCGATACATTGTGGTCGGTAGTTTGTTGAGAGGTAAGAAGAAGTCAAACATCTCTCAGCTCGGCAGAAGCCCTGTAACACGTTAAACAAGATGGTTGCCAGTGCGAAATCGTATGTCAACGCCTCCCACTTGTAGTCACCTTGCTTTCTTCTTATTGTTCTTTCACGTGTGTTGTGTGCAATATCACATACGTACACACACACACATATATGTATTTGCATATGTATATCTTTCCTCATATGCTACCTTATGGGATTATAATAAAACTTGCAAAATGTTACATTCATAAACAAAGCACACCGCGTTTCCCAAACTTGGCAACGAGAACTTAGGACATCGTCTTAAATCTAAAATGTACGCTTAGGTGGCGGACGTTGTAATTCTCTTTTGATGCACGGAGGATAAGCTTAATTTCACGGCGGTGTGTTTGGATAAACTGGATATTAAGCTGTAAAAGAAAAACAAAAACAAAAAAGCAGCGATGCAAGTACAATTGCTGCTTGCTCTCACATACGAAAAGAATGAATCAACAAAACTGCAATAAAAATGTTCACCGAACGAACAACTAAATGTGTTGCGTGTATCAAGTACACACTTCTAGTTAACAAATACATGTTGGATTATTGGTTTATTGCGTCACCAAATTACAAGTTGAAGGTGGAGATAAATTGAAACACTTGACTAGATTTTGATTCTTGAGTAATATTAGGTGGGATAATATTCAATGGATACTAGTATATGGATAAGATTAGATGCGTAATGTTAGATGGGATATTGATAGGATAATATCATATGAACAATGTTACATGGATAATTACTAGAAGAATAAACGGAACACAATCGGTGCACCGAACTTAGAAGCTCCCGGTGTGTGAACTTTGTCCCTGACCTAGCACGGTCATCAAATATACCGATCTTTATTCCTTAGATGATGAACTACTTTGCCCGCCAAATTTGGTTTAGATCTGGCCAGTAGCTACCGAGATATAAAGTACCACAAACGCACACTCACACAAATGGAGTCGAGCTACGAGTATAAACACTCATGTGCTTATAAGTGGAGCTAATAATATTGAATAGAATAATATTTATGTAGGATAATATTAGATAGGATAATACTAGATAGGTATAATCAGATGATATAATCAGGGACGCCAGCAGGATATTTCCAAGGGTAGCAAAGGACCGATTTCAAAGAGGGTGACAAAGGATTGATTCCAAAGAGGTTGGCAGAGGACCGAATCCAAGGAGGGTGGCAAAGGACTGATTCCAAGGAGGGTGACAAAGGACTGATTCCAGGGAAGGTGACGAAGGACCGATTCCAAAGAGAGTGACAAAGGACCGATTCGAAGGAGGGTGGCAAAGGACCGATTCCAAAGAGGGTGGAAGTACTACTAAGTACTACAGTATTTAATATAAATATATTAGTGAGTATCCTCGTGGGTATACGGATAGCGATGGTGTCTTTGGCGTGGGAAACCCGGGTTCAATTCCCAGCAATAGCTCATGTGATTCGGATCCCACGTTAAGCTGTATGTTCATGTCTCATACAGCCTCGCTGCTGAAAGGGACGTTCAACTTAAATTAAATCCAAAATAAATATATTAGATACTATAATATGTGACAGCAAATTAGAATGTTTTGATATTTCCAAGAAATGAATCCAGAGGGGGCGACTACCCCTATTTCAGGCGGCCATAAGTACAGTAAACTGATAAACCCCCATATTATCTGCATGTAAAATAACTATCACATGACCACCGCCAATCTCAACATGTTTGTAGAAATGTATCACCATATTTCGTTGGAGTGTCTTCGTGACATGAGAACTGAGAGCATCTATTGCCGTGGATATCTTTTTCTAGAGATGATCCAGATTCTCGATTTTATCAGCATACATAACCCAGATTTCAATGCCTACCATTTGACGAAGTTCATGTGGTTGAGATCAGAAGAAAAAAAGTACTATGCACTTCACAGTTCCCTTTCCCAATGTAGTTATATGGCAGTCATGCTATCTAACCAATGGCTTTCGATTTTTTTTTAAATATTGCTGTTGATTTCAGACTTTTCTAGCCACTTACCCACTTAATAACTAAATATACAATTTAAAATTTGAAATGAGATATATCTAAATGCAAGTGGCGCCTGCTCAGATCTTAGCTTTCAATGAAAAGGCTCGTTGATCTTTGCCCGCAGCGGACGTATGTTCCAGTATGCTCTAATGGCAAAGAGGAAAGAGGAGAACAGAAAAATGAAATGAAATCTTTGAGTTTTACGTCCCACGGTTATGCCGGTTAGGCTAAAGGAGACGGTGATTATGAGAAATGAATGAAATGGTGGAATGAAGAAAGTGGGAGGAAACGGGAGAACCCCGAGAAAACCCACGCACACGGTGTTCGTCCACCACAAAGTTCACTTGACGGGGGCTGGGATCGAACCCGGGACCCCAAGCACCAGAGGTGAACGCTCTACCACTGAGCCACCGCGGCCCCAAGAGGAGAACAGTTTACGAAGAAGGACAAATCATGTTAAGTGGATCACAAAATACAGGCTTTAAAAATTCAGATATTTCTTGTGAATATTGTACTGTATAAGACTGGCAGGTGCAAAAATTACCAAAAAAAAAGGTATTAAAAATGACTGGAAAGTATGAGGAATTAACAATAACAACTGAGCAAAACTAGACATAAGCAGGAAATGCTACAAAAAAATACGGAAAGAAAAGAAAAATATTGGGGATAATTAGAAAGAAGAAAGTCAAGTTGATTTGGAGAGCAAAAAGTATGAGGGATGTATTGGAATGCGTATTGGGAAGGTAAGTTTACATTGATACTGTATACGTACTGATTCTAGATGTAGGAAGATGTTCTGTGAATTCTTTCTCAGATATAAATAGTAAGTTTAGTGTGTATACATACATATTGTGACCATGTTTGAGGGGAGATTTGTGGTACCTCCCTACATAGCAAGAGGCATCTATTGAATCAAAGGAAAGTTAATTCCAAAATATCAGAATGTCCAGTGGCAAAATAGGACGTACCGACTTGTAAAAATCCAGATGTCTCCTTTTGTATTGAAAGCCTTTTGGACATCCATAATGTCCCATGACAGGCGCCTCGTATTGAAATCCAACGGAAAATCCGTGGATATTTTCATTATTTTTAAAATTTCTATTGCGAGACTGAATGTCCTGTGACAGTCGTAAGCTCGTGAACTGTGAGACGTCCCGTGGGCAGTGCTATGTGAGTCATTGTTATAATTTAGTCATTGTGAGTGTACTAAAGAACATGGCCGTACTTAACATTTTTGCCGCAATGGGTCATTAGAAAATACTTCAATGTTTGCTGCAAATTTCTCTAATTTCCAGAACTGGAGTATGAGAAACAAACTGGTTCGCGAAAATCTTCTGCCCCTTAATCCTTGCCGCCCCGGGCCATGGCTCATGTTGGTCAATGCGTAAATACGATCCTGCTAAGGGATATCTATTGTTGCACGGTAAGATAGACGGTTAAAGGGAAGTAGGATGTTAATGAAATATTGATTAATACTTTGTTGGTGAAAACAAATATAACAGAGATTATGTTTCTACTGTTTAATGTTAGATTTCTTATGTTAGAACCTGATTATAATTATCTGTTGAATAAAATTATTCTAATTTACTGATAATTGTCATTGTAATAACACTCCCCTAAATTTTAATATCTTCATTTTGGGGGGGGGGTCCAAAGGTGCGATGGAAATAAAAAGATAAAGAAGAAAAAATAAAATGGTAGACAACTTAAAGGAAACAAAGACGAAGTAGTTATAGAAACTTCCAAAATTTGCAACAAGAGACCCTCAAATGATATTGAAATACTTATGATGATAAATCGTAGAATTTTACGAAATCAACATAGTGGAGAATGATAATATATTTGATGATGTGATTATATAGTATTAACCAATTGCTCCCTTACCTGCCCGCTTACGCGTTTCGACCACAGAAATTCAAAGGAGTGGCAGCTACTGCCATCTGTTGGCGGAGTAATTCGTTATTCTTACCCTTTCACATGTGCTGCCATCTCGGTTGAAACTTCAGAAGCATGGTATATCATGTGTTGAGAGCAACATTGACTACTGATGTTAGAGAACTCAAACGCATTAAAACCGAATTCAAACTCAATATGAATCTTTCTTTAGTCTTTTATCAGGGATACCTACAGGGCTATCGTTAAGGCACGACGATACTCATTTACTATTCCGCCCAAATTTACAGCTCTCCACTAAATTTTAACATTCTCTCTCAAAAATTATTTTGCTCTCCAAATTTTCCATTTTCCAATTTGATTGTACCATTATTGTCGAGGAAAAATTGTTCCTCGTCTTAATAATCTCATGAGCGCAACCTGCACCCTAAAGCCCGTCTGTGAGTACCTCTGAATTCTGTGCTAGTAGAACTAGGAATGCAATGGATATACCCGATTGCAATTAAATGAGCTGAGCGAGCTTAAACTACGTAATCAGGAAGCGTTTTTCGGTGATTATTCCTCGATGGTACATCGGATTTTTGATTTCGACCTATGTTGTCACTCAGCACGACATACTCTATCAGCGTGCTAAGTTTGGTTGAGATCAGCCAAACGGTCTAGGAGTAAGCGTTTTTCGGTGATTATTCCTCGATAGTACATCGGATTTTTGATTTCGACCTATATTGCCACTCAGCACGACATACTCTATCAGCGTGCTAAGTTTGGTTGAGATCGGCCAAACGGTCTAGGAGGAAGCGTTTTTCGGTGATTATTCCTCGATGGTACATCGGATTTTTGATTTCGACCTATGTTGTCACTCAGCACGACATACTCTATCAGCGTGCTAAGTTTGGTTGAGATCGGCCAAACGGTCTAGGAGGAGTTCGCGGACAACCAAACGGCTAACCCGAGTATAAGAGCTTCGCTTCGCTCAGCTCAATAATTATTTTGATTGCCAAACAATTTCTGTAAATGGGGTAACTCAAAAATTCTAGGGTATATAACACAGTGCAATTGCAAGTCAACCTAGATACTAGAAAAAAGAATTGCTCACAAAAATGTCCCAAATAATTCAGTTGCTGGTTTCGGAGATATGACATCAATAGGGCCGCTAACAGAATTTGTGAGGTAACCTTTAAATGAGAATGACTGCTCATACGAATACGATGGAAGTAAAGCACCATTTTGTGTCAAATTCAAGAGAATTAATTTACACGATGTCGAAATAGAGGGTTTTATTCGTATCGGTCACATGTTTTGAGCTATATTAACAGAAAAAGGAGAAAATATTTTTTGTTGTTGTTTTAATCTTTAAGTGGAAATATTCAAACAATTATAAACTACTATGTACTATAATACATTTTGACGTTGTAATTGTAGATCGTTTCAAGAGCTTTAAAAATAGCAATGTAATTTCAATGATTGCTTGAGGAGGGGGAGGCAAGAGTCTCCACTGATATAAGAGTTTCACGGTTTTTATTAGTATACTAGTATACAGTTGATGAAAATGTGTGTATTATTCAAACTCAAGGAGCTTTCCCTTTCAAAATACATAAAAATCATTTAAATATTACTGAATATAAGGAAGCTACGTTAATTTTTGACGTGAAATAAATGATGGTTTGATGACTATATTCCCTCGTTCTTAGCTACGAACTTTCTTTTACGACATATTTGAATTGGACATTGAGACCCCTCGTGGATAAGCGGTCAGCAGCGTACGCGCTTTTAGCGGGAGTTCAGTTCAAGGAGGGTTCAGGAGGTTCGGATTTCACATTTAAGCTGTAGATCCACGTCTCATATAGCCTTGCTGTTAAAAGGATATTTAAATAAAATTGAATTGAATTGAATTGAATTGGACACTCTTCATTATTCTCAGTACTATGTATCTATAATCGTTAGTCAACAACCTTCTTTTCCTGTGTAAGAAACAAGGAATGAGATGGCACAATTGAATCGGTTTCTGTTAAAAGGGCGTATGTAACATTTTCCACAATTTATGTTAAAAGGACGTGTGTTTTTTGAAACGTGTTATAAATATAAGGATTTTTTTTCATAAACCATACCAAGCTTTTCGTAAGAAAACAGTTTCCGTCATTTCTCGACATTTTTTTTTCTTTCACATACACCCTTTTAACAAAAGACGATTCAATTGTCATGTCGGAAATAACAATCCTAAAAATAGTTAGGTCAAATGTGCAATTATATTTTGCTCACACGCAAAAATTAATATTGATTTTGTATTTTCTAAAACGATTACAGCGATCTGATCACAAAATCAAAAAAGACCTAAGAAGTTGCACCGGCTAGATTTGATGCCAGTTTGAATAAAATTTAAAGTTATTTTCCAATCTATTGTTTTAGAACGTTGGTACACTTTTAGAATATGTTCTGTTATATTGTTTATTTCTAGGACCTTTACATCCAAAACGCCTTAAATTCCAATGCCATTTCCAATATGGGGCCAACTTCTATATAGGCCTACTATTTATAGTTCTTAAATTAAGTTTAAGTTATTTGTATACATTATTAATTTGTCTATACAAGTATGTTATTAAAAAATTCCTTCCAATATGTGTCGCGTTCTTTAAGTTTGTGGGAAAAGGATCCCACTAATCTACAACTATATTTCACTCATTATTCACGCTACGGCCCTGGCTGTAAATGTTCTCCCTTTTGTATATTAATTCTCAAATAGCAACTTAAATCCACATCTCATAATAACCCTCCTGCTCAAAAGATACATGACAGGGCCACAACACTTTGAAGAGAATAAATAATAACAACATGCGAATTCAATAACTTCATGGTTACAACAAAACACTTTCGTCCAATATATATCACATTATGGTATTCAACCCATGCATAGATTTTTTTTGTAGGTATTGTATTTCAATATTCAACTCATCTATCAGATGTTGATTTAGTTATTATATGAATCTTCAAATGTTGAATCTTGTTGAATGTTGAATGTTGTATGAATCTTCAAATGTTGAAAAAATCTTTTGTGTGTTTAACAGCATTTTGCCAAAAAATTGAAAGTTATGAGGTATCTATAAATATAGTTTAATTTAGCATGTCTATACTCGGATAATGGATAAACTGTGGTTTATTGGTAAAGAATTCATCTTTAGTGTGAGAGATTCCTGCTTTGGTACCAGAGCATCTGCATTTGTGGTTTACCTCTAGTATCATACTCGTGCTTTTGGAGGATGTCTCTTTCTCTGTCTTCAATCCATTAATTTAGCAATTAATATTTCCTTGAATTCACCATGTTTTCATTATCATACACAACACAATCACGGAGAATAAAATTAAAGATTTTATGCTAATTGGATTACGTCCCTTCCACCACCGCGTTTATATGAGATACTGATCCACAGATTAACGTGGGATCCGAACCTCGTGAACTCCCCAAAAAGAATCGAACCCGGGTATTCCGTGGCAAAGACATATTCTAACCATACAGCCATGGCGGAGCTCTGAAGATTTCGTTTTATTTAATCTCCATTGATCTTTATCTGAGCAAGTATCTCTAATGATAAATAATTAACAAAAAGCTCACGATATATTTCAGATTAAATACTATATTCTACGATAGCTATATCGGGCAGGAATCAGTAGAATCATGTATATATAAATTTGCTAGGGAAGAGATCAAAATTATCCAATGTCATAAGAGTTTCACTTTTTTTTCTATTTCCACGCAATTTATCAAAAAGCACGTGTTTCTCAATCTCAGGGGCAATGACCCCTTCTGCCCTACCCCAAGTGACGCCCCTTGCAGGAACATGAGCACTACTCAAAAATAATGAGAAAACTCGAGATTTTCGAAATATGAGTGTAACAGGGTCGGATTTACGGTGGTGCGCCGATGCACGTGCACACATACCCTTCGTGGTAAATATGCGCTATCTAAAATAAGAAGCTAGCAGTCAAAAAAGCAACACTTTCCGAAGCTTTCTACCATCATGTTTCCGTTTGGGGCTTAAAAGAAAGCAAATCTTTGCAAAAGCAATAGTTTAAGTTGATTTTCTGAAGGTTGAAGGAAAAGGATTTACCAAGCAAAACAATATAATATTTGTCAAGTAAGGAACAAAATAGAAGCCAGGAAGAGAGAAGAACATGTTTTCCTCCATATCACTTGTGGTCCTCTTTAAAATACCCCCCCCCCCTCCACGTTCTATGTGCCAGTGTTGTCAAGGGTAAAGAATAATGTCACATGTCATTTTGAAGAGTTTCAGTGTGATTGGTAGTTATTGGTGAACCCCTTCAGAAAATCCTGGATCCGACAGATTGTGAAAATTAGCTGGATCGAACGAAGTCAATGAAGAAGTGTTAGGAAAAGCGGAAAAGAAAATAATAATATTGAAAAAAATGTAAATACCAAACGAAATTGCTTAGAACATTAAGAAGAAAAGGTATTATATGGTACATGATAACAGGAAATATTAAAGGAAATCGAAGAAGATAGAGAAAAGGACCACAATTTCTGACGTTATGATTAAAACGTTAGCCGGAGATCTTAATGCATGGAATGTCCTCATATTGCAGGAAATAGCTCTAATAGAAGAATACTGATGGTGTTAGCACGAGGCTATATACAGAGTTTGTTCGGAAATTAACGAGCCTCATTTTTTTTCTCACACAATTTATTAATTGTACACATAGAAAAAACTTAATATTCCTCAAAGTACATACCTTCCGCATCAATACACGATGCCCATGCTGTATATGCCTCTTGAAAGTCCTCGACCGGGATGTCTTTTAGAAGAGCCGTCGTGGTTGCTTGGATGTTCTCCACAGTGCCCAGATGATGTCCTTTGAGTTTTAATCAAGGAAACGAAAAGAAGTCCGCCGGGATAGGTCGGGACTGTAGGGTGGGTGGGGAACCGTTGCTGAGCCGATCTGGGTCAGGTAGGACGTCACAACAAAGGTGTTGTGAGAGTTCGCACTGTCAAGATGCAGTTTCCATGACACTTGGAGCTCCTTTCGGACTCTGGTGATCCTGGCGTTCAGTCTCTGAAGCACTCCCTTGTCATATTGAGCAGTGACAGTCTGGCCAGCGGGAACAAACTCGTGGTGCACGATTCCTTTTGCATAAAAGTATGACCATGAACTTGACTTTGGATTTGCTCATTCGAGCTTTCTTCTAGTGCGGTGACGATGGCGTGTGCCATTCGGAGCTTTGCCTCTTGGATTCCAGATCATATTTAAAAATCCATTACTTATAACCAGTGATTACGGTGTCCAGGAAATTGGGATGATTCTCACAAAGTTCTTTCAGTTCCTGACACGTTTCCACGCGATTCACTTTTCGCGCATCGGTCAAGACATTCGGCACAAATTTTGCACAATTTTCCAAATGCCCAATTGTTCCGATACAATCTCGTGGACAACAGTTTTAGGTAGGTTGTCTTAGGTAGGTTTTACGTAGGCTATGAGCCAGGTGAAGGTATTGACATCCGACGTTTCGAATGCAGTCATTCCATTCATTTTCAAGGATTGTGATGAAGAGACTGGAGTCAAGTCAAGTTAAGTCTGTTTTCCCCTCGAAAGGGGGCGGGACGTCTAGATTTTAAACGGCTACTTTGTTCAATGTGTACCGTATATTTTATGTTCATGTGTTTATTGCGGACAGAAAGTTCTGGGAGTTAGGGTATATTATATTTTGTGTAGATAGGATTTTATATTGGAGGCAGGCTTAATCATCTTAGGTAGTTCTGAATCATATTCTTTAAGATCATCCAGATTGAACGCCCATACACGCGATGGACAAGCAAAGCCCACAATATGGAATTCAATTGAAAAACTTTATTATTATTATTATTATTATTATTATTATTATTATTATTATTATTATTATTATTATTATTATTATTATTATTATTATTATGTTTTGCGAGGTTGGTTATAGTTTCGATTATTGTTCCCGAGTTTTCTGTGATCTTTGCTTCATCGAATTTCTCCTTGTAAAAATTTGATTCTACTAATCTGTTTGCGAACTTTTAGTAAAGGTGTCTTATGAAGTCTTCTAGTTCTGTAATGTTGCATATACGATACGCTTCCTCCATTTCTGTATCTTCTCTGGTCATTCTGACCCAGAATGTTTCTGTGCGTTGTTGTTGTATACCCTAAAGTTTAAAGATTGATGAGCCATATGTTAAGTTTGCGCCTATTACTTTCTGGTATATCCTGTTACTTACGTTGACTGAAACATTTTTGTTGATATTGTATAATATCAACAAACAATATTGATTTTTTTGGAAGACAACTTCCGTGGTTCTTCTTAGGATATTTATTAGGCCCTGTGGTTCGTCTTTGTGCAGAAGCGTGAGAGTGCTACTCACAAATGTTAGGATGTTGTCCTGTAATATTTGTAATTCAGTTGTAATCTGTTCGAATAGGTCATTCAGCAGACTGGGTTTGAGTAATTCATCATCTTTAGGCTTCTCACCACTGGTTCCTGTGTTCTTCATCTTTTTTATATTGCAGCGTTGAGGCTGGTTTTAGGTGGTGTGATGACCTTTTTGATCTGGTTGTCGGCGTTCTGGAATGGCCTGTCTGGGCATCGGCTACTTCCGGTTCTGCAATTATTAGCTTTAAAGGTCCTCAGTGAGGTCCTTTTTGATTCCAGCAGTCTCTTCATATACCTGCACGCCCCTAACAACGTAAGTGAAGGTTCCTTGTGGCTGTTTGTCGGAGTTGTTGATTTTAACATAGTCAATTGTGAGCCATTGTGCATGTGCTTTTGCTTGGAAGCCGTCTAGAAATCTTCTCTTGTCCATCTTGTTTCCAAAGATTATTTTCACTCCATTATTGCGGTTTAGTTGACATATTGTCACTTTTCTGTTGGGAAGTCATTGTGTAATCACTCTTTTCAAGACCAGTGGCCCTCTCTTCTGTGTCTGCGTAAAAAATGGCCACTGAAAAACTTTTTGTTATTTTTCTTTGTGACCAATATTGACTGTTGATTGTTGAGTTTCCTTCTGATTATGATGTGTAGTTGTTTCCCTGGATAGCACTCCCTTTCTCTCTATAGCATGGTTTTCTTTTCCTTTCTCTCTGTCATCTTCCTGTTCATTTTTACATCTCCCCTTTTCTTGCATCTTGTCTTGGTTATGCGATCTTCGTGAGTGTGGCTTTATGGGCACATCTGTGTAGCAGCAGTTATTCTCAGCCATTTTTGAGTATTTCTTCGTCTACTAGTAAGTAAGCAGTTGTTTCGATCCCGTAGTGTAGATGACTTCGCAGCATCAGAATAGTTATAGACGGAGTTAGGTGATCCCGTAGCTGGAGAGAAGGTACCTTCGGGGGCAAGTCTTCTTCAGAAGGTGGCTCCCTTGCAGGAATGTTTTGCACCGACTTCTCTGGCGATAGCAGGAAAGGTTTCCTTTGCTTTCCTCTTTTTGTTGGTTGGTCTTCTACGAGTAACTTCTCTTCTCTATTTTTCCTTAGAAGGCTTCTACTCCTTGTGTTCCGTGGCGCTTCCATATTTTCTTTTTTTAAGTTCCTGCGTGAACGTAAAAAGGCTCTTAACACTGTCGCTCTGCTTCCAGTAATTTACAACATGAGTAGATATTTGTTTTCTTGGTGTAACCAGCCCCTTGGTATAACACCGCAAGGTATCCCGAGGTACGATGCTGTAGGTGTGTGTAGGTGTAACTAGAGTGTCGTCCTGTTGAGATAAACTTAGCCTACTTGCTCTCCGACTGTTGGCAAGGTCCGTACATGCAAGACTACCTACTGTAAGCTCGGTTACTCAGGAGGGACAGGAGAGCATATAGTTAAACCTCTCCGTTCGGTTTGTTTAACGTCAATATTGTTCAGAAGGGAAATCTAGCTTGTAAGATGTCTCCAATAAGAGCCGGATGATACTACTCTTATAAGAGCGGCACGATCCCTTAGCCTTATCTTGGTCAATCGTATCAATCAATTTTCTTTGAGATTTAACAGTCTTATGCAGACATAGTGCTGTCACTTATCCTGCTTCCATAGACTTGCACTGCTCCTGTACGCTGTAGACGATAATTCTTGCGCGGTCGCGTGGACTGCAGCTTGCCCTCTCGGTCCGTGGAGCACTTGCATTATGATGACACCGGAAATGTGGGCATGTAAACATGATGACTATTTAGGGGCGGAGCTATGGATGGGACTTTCGGTTGACTGAGGGAAATGCTGGTTTCTGGTTGGCTGAGAGATGCTGGCTCCTTATTGTCTATTCTTGTGACTACGAGAAATGGCTTTGTTGAATGTCCTTTTTGTTCCTGAAAAGAGCCGACCAGATAGGGCTGAGTTTAACCCCATTGTCAATTGAGACTTGAAATAGCTATGGCTTTCTTTATTATTTTGTCCGAAAAATTGCTGCACTTGACTACTATGGTGGTATATATAAAACCAATTTGTGTTTTTTTCACCGTTGTTCAATTGTACGTCCAGTTTATACTAAGTATGATACATTGACATGGTATACGATATACATCAGGAGTGCGCAAGTGAAAGTCGTCTTTCACTGATTTGAGTAATCATCTGATGTTGATTGGAGGTTTATGAATAACTCTTATATTATGTCTGACAAGGCAAGTATTCTGTTGAGCATGCCAGAGATGCGCCCTTTGGGTGGGGATTGCGTTTGATATATCTTTTCGTTGAATTTCAGTCGGTCAGTCAATGAAAGGTAATATGGTAGTAAGAAATAATCCTCACTGTTAACTTTTTTGATCACTTTGTGTTGGGAAGTAACGGCCCTTTTTGTGGCCATGTTGATATATGTAAGACTGTAGCCATCCTTTTGAAGTGTCGAACGAAGATGGTTGAATTCCTCTTGTAACCTTTCCTGGTCATTTACAAAGACTGCTCTCTAGATCAAGGTGTTTAGCACTGTAAGACGTTGTGACTTGCGATGAAAGCTGCTTGCGTTGAGATTAAGATTCGTATGTGTCGTCTTCCTATGTACGTTATATGAAATAAATAAATAAATATATTTACTTTTTTCTCTGAAGTAGTAGCTGGCAAATTAACATGTTCTTTGGATTTTTCTTCACTATTTCTCGATGTCTTTTACATTTTCATCAACGGAATTTACAATGGTATTATCTCTTTTCCTTTTTAACCAATTTTCGAGAACCTTTTTGAACATCTTGCAAATTGCGAAGCAACTCTTAATTCGACAACAACCCACAAAGAAAGCTTAAACACTACTAAGGAAATATTTTCAAAGTGACGGTTGTACTGAAATGGTCAAAGATTGCTGTGACATGCTCATACGTTACAAATCTTTCCTGACTTTCGTTTTCTACCCCTCGTGATAACAATTTTTTCAAATATTTCTTATCTGAATGAAACCGAAACATGAAGAAAAATGTTTATTTTTACCCCTCCTTTTTTTCCCTGCCCAGTAGGCTGCGGGAACACTACTACTACAGTCCTACAGTGCCCGAGAATTATCTTGGCAGTAACGTCAGCGCTCTCAGTTGCAAGGCTACCAACTTACGCTACTCACAAATAGTACTTAGAAAGCTCACTGAACGCTTCGTACGTCACGTCGAAACTGCAGTGTAATAATATGCTGTTAGCAAACTATGGGAGAATTTAGATAACAATTGATTTGTATAATTCTAGTATATATGTGCATTGTTATGACAAAGAAAGAAAAAAATAATATTACACTAACAATTATCAGAATATTTTAAAATGTACACAATAAATCACACAATACAAATAGAAATAATTTACCTTTAGTCTATCATTGGTGAGCAACCGAAGTCGTCTGAATCGTCGCTATAAATCCCAGGCCCGTCTTCCCGATCACTGTCTGTTACAGAACTATCGGATTCTGAATGGCTTCCAACACTCACAATTAAATTGTCAATCCGTTCATCCATAAGACAGTCCTTTTCCCAGTAAAACTGTTCCCATTTTCGCGAGTTTTCAACAGCCTTCCTCCAGTCTTCTTTCGTTACTTGTTTGAAAGCTTCTTCAATAAGCTTCTCTACACTTTGTTTGGTAAAAGTTTTGTTATTGACAGCGATGTATTTCTTTACGTTTGCCCATATTAATTCAATAGGGTTAAGGTCAGCATGGTATGGCGGTAGTCTTATTACTTTATGTCCTTTGCTTGTTACAATTTCATCAATAACATATTTTACATGTTGAGGTTTGTTTTTCTTTATCAATTCATAAAGTTCAGCTTTCAAGAAATCCGGACTATGGGGTACATTATGAGCCGATAACCAGGACAACATTTCTGATTTTCTATTATTGGAAGTTGGAACTTTTTCAATTTGTTTGTTGTGAAATGGAGCATTGTCAAGAATGATCACTGAGTTTTCTGGTAAATTTGGAATGAGTTGCTCTTGAAACCACGAAAAAAAATTATCGCCATTCATGTCACCATGATAATCTCCAGCACTTGATTTAGAGAAAAAGACCAGCTTTGCACCTTCTACAAACCCGTTTTCACTACCGGCATGGACGAGAATGAACCGAGGACCTTTTCCAGTCGGAACTCGTAACCCTCCACAGCCCTCCGAGTCTAACCAGACTTTCGGTACAGTATGATGCGTATGAACGAAACTTTCATCCAAGTACACAAATTGTCTTTGAGGTTCGTTTACGCGCAACCTCCTCACTTCGCGTATATATTTATGTCGCCAAACGACAATATCGCTTCTTTCAAGAAGCAGATTTCTATTCCGAATAGAATGTTTTTTAAACCTAAAACCCAACTTGCGCAGTATTTGTCGTAATGCCCACTCAGAACCCTTGAAGTTAATGCTTTTCTTAAGTTCATACAATAATTTATTTACGGTCACTGCAATGCCTTCAGCATACATATTGTGAATTGTTCTACGAACTACTGCTTCGTCGAAAGAATCTAAATTTGTTTGCCTTTTCTGGGTATTTGGTCTTGCTTTACCGGGTGTTACGACGGGTTGTCCTGTATTTAGACTTTTCTCCTTCTCTTTCACAATTCGCCACACGGATCTCTCACTGACACATGTTGCTCGGGAGGTTTCACGCACACTATCAGATTTATTATTGTTTGATGCAAAAAAGTTGTAAACATTAAAAACAATGTCTCTTGCATCACTAAGCAACGGCTTGCCTTTCTTTAAGGCACTATCACCCATTCTTACACACAAAATTTCAAACACGAGAACAAAACAAAAGGATTCACAACTCTTACCAGTCACTACACACTGTATAGCCCTACACAAAGAAAACACTTTCCAGTTCATTTCGTTTCACTTTTTTTTTCTGGTGTGTGTGTGTGTTTTTCCTGGAAGCGCTGTTCCTGTGCCCTATCGGTAAATATTAGAATTTTCGAAGCTACATTCACAACCCCCACGCTCTGTTTCCGCGCGCAAGAAACACGTTCACATATCATCCTCTAATTCAAGAACTGTGATAGGTAAAAACATGGGGCTTTCTTTAAAATAAACTTTAAACTTCCCTTTCCATTTCGTCCACTGCATGTTTGTGTCTATCTTCAACAGAACGGAAGTTTGTAGCATGTTGAAATCTGAATGTTGTTAGAACAGAATAAAAACTAAGTGGCTATCGTTTAAAATTATTTTCCACATACTTATAATATAAAATTCAAATATAAAATAATCATATTCTTCATGAAAGTTATATAAATTGAAAAGCAAAAAATATAGCATTTATGTCTTCTCGAACTCCAGTTATCGTTATACAAAGATAACAAGTATATTTGTCAGAAATTAATCTCCCATTTCTGTTCATTTGCTTTAGCTTTCCTGTTGTAGAGAACACTGCTTGCTGTTAAGTTGGTATTTGTGTTCCCGCATTTTCTCTTTCCTGGGATTGGACGTTGAATTGAACGAAGCGTCTGTTTTAACCAGTGGGACTGCATTTGAGCAATAGCGGTGTCTACGTCACTGCC
This sequence comes from Thermobia domestica, assembly GCF_964235325.1. Lineage (NCBI taxonomy): Eukaryota > Metazoa > Arthropoda > Insecta > Zygentoma > Lepismatidae > Thermobia > Thermobia domestica. The sequence continues at coordinate 162,938,194 of NC_137462.1, read as the reverse complement.
AAGATAATTCTCGGGCACTGTAGCTACTGAGCATTTATAGAAATAAATTGCCGCTTTCTTTGATGTCAATTGCGGCTACGAATGAACAGTACTAATCCGAGGTTCACTGTTGTAGTTGATGGTATTAGGAAAGACAGTGAATGCTTCAAACTAGACCGACGATAGGGCACATGTTTTGCTATTTTTGTGGAGGTCAACGATTTCTTGGCGCAAATATATTCATTCAATTTCCTCTCAACCCTTGAACTAAAGTAAAGTCCACATTTTTTCATAACCTCCTTCGGCGATTAGAAGAGAGCCTCAAATTGTATCCCATTGGCAGACTTTGAATTTTGATCAAAGAGGGTATGAAAACTGTGGTCATTCCTATGTCAAAAGAGAAAAATTTCAACGTTACCACATCAATATAGGCCCTACTCCTCACTCTCAACTCTCTATCTCCCACCGATCTCTAGAAGCAAAAGAGTTTTCAAGAAAAACGTTTGGAAACAGCTTAGTTTTATATAATTAATACCAGAGGTCAGCTTTCAGAATGTAGGGACAGCGCATCTGACATCTTGAAGAAATAAACACTGCAGGTTCAGAATGCTGTTTTCCATTATAGAAGAGATTCTGGGAAAACTATTACCACACTCCGAAAACACAAACATTTTAAAAGAATTTAGACATCATTCGCGGCAACAGCCTGACGACCAGCCTTTTAGTGAGATTTTTTTTTGAAATACAGTACATGAAAAGCAGTTGTTGTTTGTTCGAATGAAGTGAGTATACTGTGGATCGAATGTAGCGGATACCTGCGTACTTTCTAAATTTTAGGTGGTTATACGATAGTTTCCAAAAATTAGAGGTGGGTATACGCCGTATACCCTCCATTACATCCCTGCGTTTAACTGTTCCGCTATCATATGAATACTAATGCGACGATCTGTGTTGAGCAATTCGCACACACAGGTGACATTTTCCTCCATTCGCGATGTTGAGAGGCGTCCGCAACGGGCCTCGTCGTTGATATTTTCCCGACCTTCTCGGAACGCTTTGTGCCAGTTCTTTCCCTGTGAATAGGGCACCCCCAAAGGCTTCCTTCAGCATGTAAGATTCCTTTGGCGTCTTGTTCAAGTTCATACAAAATTTCAATGCGTAACGTTGCTCTAACGTTTTCTCCATTGTAAGTACGGCAAGGTCACTGTACAGTGGTTCACGCCGCAGCACTTCCTGATCTGCGGAAAGCACGAAAACGACTGATCAAGGTACTGCTGGAAAGCCTAAGGTCCCTCCCACTCCTTTTCACCGGTAGAACCACTCGGCGCTGTACAGTCGCTTTACAGTCAAGTGGAGTTCGTTACTTCCCGGACAAACACTGTATGACAACTTGAACACGTACAAATTTGAAAAGAATAGTTTAAGGATATCAAAATTAAATTTTAAGCATTAAGAATAATTTTAGGCTATTTTATCTCATTAATGTCTCTCTCTAGTTTGTACAATCTCACCTAGTTTGCACTGCCCTTTCGCTAGTATCATAATTAAAAAAAGGTTTTTTGATGGAGTGGTATGTTTTGTTTTGATTTGATTTATAGTTTCAGCGCCCCTTTCTTTAGCGAGGCTATATGAGACGTGGACCTACAGCTTAATGTGGAATCCGATCCACATGAGCTCCCGCCGGGAATCGAACCCGGATCTCCTACGTCAAAGGCACGTACACTATCTACATAGCCACGATGGAGTTCGGGGTGAATATTATTTAGCCTATTACAGTTGATCACGAATGAAATTCTTAGCGCATTAAAATTTTTTTGCTGATTTTTCAAAATAACTAGCATGACAATTTATCCTCACATATGTAATTTTGTTCAGTTCAGTCAGATCTATCAATTGGGTATTGTATTGTAGAATTTAGGATAGGGTCACGATGACTCACTAGTAGAACGCTCACCTCTAGTGCGTGGAGTTACCTTTTTATTAGTTATTCTATTTTCTCCCATTTCCTTTTTTTCACCATTATCATCACCGTCTCCTTTAGCCACGGTGCGTATACGTTCGACCTTAAACTAACAAACAAATAAATAAAGTACAATCACAACTTCTGACACTCCCACTGAGAACGTAATATTGATATCAGTCACTTAAAATTGGGAAATAGACAGCAGATAATTGTCCAATTTGTTATAAATTTACGTAAATTTAAAAATAAAAAAGGACAAAAAAGGAAAAGTCGGTTCTCAGTACAAAATCAAAACCACAATATGTTATTTCTGTAATGTCTATTTTATTTTATTTTATTTAAATTTTTGTCAAGATCATTACTAAGTATCTAATATTTTACAGTACTTTGGATTTTTGGAATAATTAATTTTAATTCTAGTTTTAATGCAAATAATGGGTATTGACTATTGTTTATTGTTTGATTATTGTTTTCCTCTTTCGAACAATCAGCACTGCATACATATTTTCAAACATTGCATTGCATTGCATTGCATTGGCATTGCATTTGCCAATTTTAAGAACAGTATTTTTATGTTGCTTAAAGTAATATTTTTTATTATCATTATTGTTGATCATACCATGCTATCAAATGAAAATCCCTTCAAAATCACTTTGTTTAACTTACTTTTCGTTGCAGGTTGATATAGACATCATTAAATAATCATACATTTTTATTGCAAAAGAATTAGTGTTCACTTAGTGTTCCTAGGATATCATTTAAAAAAAATAGTTCATACATTCACTGATTTATACACTATGCACTTCACTTCACTTCACTCTTGTATTATCATTTGTAAAGTCAATTTTACCCAATTATAGGCACCTTTTGTTATATTATTATGCGTAGAAATATAATACATTCATCACAATACAAGTTCGGTTTAAAATTACAGGAAGAATGTGGTTTGTTTTCACATTTTTTTTAATGCGTTGCTTTCTCGACGACGTGGATGTAAAATGCAGGATCTTCAACTTCTGTGAAGGGCTTGAAGTCACTGTAGATGGTATGCACGTAACCAGATACAAATGTTTCTCTGAGAAGATCGGTAAACTGTTCCAGGAGGTGTGGGAAGTAAGACAATCTGAAATAGCTGCAAAAGAAAAGAGACTTTTTCAAAATTTATATTCTATAGCATCTAATAAAGTAAGGGTTGTGAACCATATTAGTACCTACAGGGTCACTCGAAAGCTTGTAGATTCTCTAAGCAGGTTATCCAGTAGCACATAATGTTATTCTAAGGTAGGGTAATAAGATTGGATACCACATATTATAATGGTAACCTGAGTTATACTTTGAACGATTGCTTAGAATGATTACAGATTGGAATTATGATCTCGAAGGAAATATTTAATTACCACTGAGTCATCTTTCTGCTCATTGATGATGATTCGCTCACATTTGTACTGTAATTGTTCAATATCAGGACTGCCAAGTGGACCTGCTGGTGGACAAAAATCCTTCTCAATTTTTAAGCTTTTCGATTTCTTTGTGATTTTTGTATCCGCATTCACTTTCTTTTCTTTAATTTATTTCGTACTAGCAAATGCCTCATACGTGTTACGGCGGTCAGTATTTCATGTTTTCCTTCTTCACCTTCCATGAAGAATTTGCCTGAACTCGAAGTCACGAATGAAATTGAAATCCCTAGTATGAGCATGTTAGTGAACCCTCAATTTTTCTTTTCATTCAGTCATCAAAAAACGCCGAAATACGTCTTTAATTATTTTAAATGAACGGTGTAAGTACCTAATTTTACGACTATAACCTTAAGAAACTCCGAGATATGGACAGCTAATAATAATAATAATAATAATAATAATAATAATAATAATAATAATAATAATAATAATAATAATAATAATAATAATAATTCAAGCTCCCACCGTTTTTCTTTCCGCCTTCTCTCTTCCATTTTAGTTAAAATATAAAAAATCCTCTGAAACATACGTTTAATTATTATGAAAAGTCTACATACCGAATTACACGTCTCTACGTCTCTAACCTTAAGGAATTTCGAGATATGGACATCTTACTACAATAATGCAACCTACAGGTATTGTAATAAGATGTCCACATCGCCAATTTTTCATATCGAATTTGCAAAGACCCTTCCTTGATGGTACATTTCGCTGCAAATCCCATGTACTACTCAAACGTGAAGTTTCTGTCTTAAGCAGTTTAACCTAGACATTGATCAGACAGTCAAGGCTTCTTTCATAATACAGATAGGCTTCTTTCGTGTAACGTTAGAATAAATAGTGTAATTTACTTGTATTATACCATGTTTACTATTCAGTTGGATTTGTCTGAACTGCAAGATTATGTGATTTTATACATTTACTTCATTAACAGGGACTTATTAAATGCATGGAATTAATCCAAATAACCTAGAACTAAGGGTCATGCCACTAGTAAAAAGTGCCCACGCTTAGATAGGCTATATTTCTAATTGCTCTTTTTATACTACTCGGAGGATAATGAATCCAATGAAGCTATTTTTAAACATATCCATCCATGGAATCAAGGGGAAAATGGCTTCAAAGCTGGTATACTTATATTTATTTATTTCCCACATTTTAGATCACTTTTCTAGATCTCCATCAACACGTATGTTTATAAAAATAGTTTTATTGGATTTAACATTTTCAAATTAGTACAAGAAGTACAATTAGAAATGTATCGAAGGGTGGAGACTTTTACCATTGGTGTAAGGGATACTTTCAAGATCCCAACTTTGAGATAATTTTTTCTCGTAACCCCATGGATTGATATGTTCAAAAATAGTTTCATTGAATTCATCATTATCAAGTTAGTATATAAAAAGAGCAATTAGAAATTTATCCCAGCGTGGACACATTTTACTAATAGCATGACCGCTATTAGTTCTTTACTTGATAATTTTGGGTCAGAATTGACCATTTTCACGTTTGTGGAAAATCCAAAATATGTTTTAATCCAGTTTTTTTCTTCTTATTCTTGAAACAACAATTAGGCCTACGTGTCTATTGAACGTTTTCTCAAGTTCAAATATTACACAGATTTTACACACAAAAAACTTTGATTGTCATTTTGTTGTACTACTCAAAACAAACTCCATGTGGAATAATTATCTTCTGCATGTAGCAACATTAAAATATCAGATGATCAGATGAAGAAAATACGTATATTTAGTCGTGGCACACCGCCAGAATATGATTAATCTTTTAACGTTCTTTTTTGCTAAGCTTAAGTTGTCAATGCTGTCAACCTGATTAGTGACAGGGAATTAGTTGTGTACATGTATTATTAAACACAGGATTTCCGAAACACTTTCTCTAAGTCGCTGCTTCCGTTTGTCTCAAATTATGTAATAAAATCCATATATCAACCATAAGGCAACTTTCAAATAATGACATGCGACCTTAACTTCCTTTTATTGTTTTTGTCATTATTATTATTATTATTATTATTATTATTATTATTATTATTATTATTATTATTATTATTATTATTTAAATTCTAGGTATCAAGTACGAATATGCATAAATTATGACATCAAATATATGTCACTCAATAAAGTCAATATAGTCAGAAAACTGTTTGTGACTCATATGGCGATTCTTTCGTATTTTGTTTCCCAATATTTCATAATGTTCATTAGATACCTATTTCATGTTTAAATTTTATTTTAACTTAAGGTGGCTATACTTGTTTCACCAGAACAACCGATACTATTTTCACGATTGTTCGATATTTTCGTACTAAAATCTAAAAAGTAAGTCCTGTCAATCGTTTCATTGACAGCAGGATAGCAATCTAGAATGCAGGACGTATTGTCATCTTACTTAGACTTCTGTTACAAACACTAGCGAATCCAGGACGATCGTTTGGAGGATATGGATCGCTGAATGTGCGGTAAAGCTAAATCGATATTGTATGTTAGCTTTTCACGATAAAATGGCTGAACCGTTTGAAATGAATTTTCGTGTTTTCTACGGGGTAGAACTCCTTCATTGACTTTGTTCTCATTTCTTACCACTATTATTTTTTAATTTATTCACTTCATCTACGTTATTATTAATTGTTGATCACTGTGTTTCGGAATAGGCTGTACATTCTACTTGTCATTTTATACATATATTGCCTATTTATATCCACGTTTAGACCGACTTCCTTGTACGTCTTCAAGAGGACATTTTCGTTTTCTTGCTCTGATTTTTTATTATTAAGTCTACATTGTCCGAGTAGAGAAGTGCTTGTATGAAACACTCAATTTTCTTTGTTACTTTTAATTTTTCTTGTCTCCTATAGTTTTAGGAATAAAGCCTTCCCTTGCTTCAGACCCTTATGAGGGAATCAAACAGCTTAGTAAATATTTGTATTTTACTACTCGTTTTCGTAAGACACACCTGTATCAATTTTACAATATTCTCGGTGGGAATTATGAATTCTTCTAAGACCATCAATGCTGTAATTAAGGGAACATTGAAGATCAGAATCATTAAGCTTACAAGTGTTATTGTCTTCCGAAGAGTGGTGCCATGGACATTTCTTTGTATAAATTATTACTCTCAACAACGTTGAACATTTAGCGCCATCTTTGTTTTGAGCCCATTGATTTACTTTTTTGTTTTCTTATAAACGTACTGAAAATTTTGATGATTTCTTCCCAAACCTATTTAAATATTCCTTTCTTTATTAACATTAATTTTGTAATGCGTATACAATTTTAATACTTAACATATTTAAGCAATATTGAATTTATACATAATGCAAGTTCATTTTGAAAAAGCGCAAAGGTCAGTTAATTAGCCGTGAAAAAGAACCGTCTCCCCATCTGGTCCGACATTTCTCACTTAGAAATATGTATATATCTTATCTTACCTGTCTGTTTCATCTGATACGCCATTTTCGTTATTCTTAATTCCGTTTGGTACTGCAACCTTATAATCCATTGTCACAATATTGGGTTTTCCGTTTACATATAACACAGACGTTTTGATCCCGCTGACGTGTTTGCTCTGCAATTGGAAGCAAAATATAGGAATACTTGTAATTATTAAAAGTAATAATTTTTAATATTTTCTAATGTTACTTTTAGAAGCATAGCAGTTAAGAGTTAATATAATAGTATCAAATAAGTGTATCATAATTAATACACTATATTAATATATATCGATTTATGCAAGAATGCTCCAGTTTATGTCTTGTAAAGCGAAGTTTTGTCAATTTTCTTGAGTTAAAGGCAGAGTTACTTTTAGGATAGTATCTTAGATTAAAGACAGAGTTACATCATTAGTTATTCCTATAAGGGGGACAGGACAAGGAAAACATTTGGTATAGCTGATTATCTACAAATGGTGGATAATGTACGGTAGAAACAATTTACAAAATAATTCAATACACATTATTTACATCTATAAACAATTTTAATATCTACTTAATTTAGTACCTCTTAAAAGTAGACTATAGCACAAAAATTTATATATAAATTTATTGTAAATATATTTAACAATAGTTTCGATATCTCCTATGTCCTCCGACCAAAAACTTGTCGTGGAATTCACTGAGGTCTGCATGCACTCTTTCACAGTTTATACTGTAGATACATAGGAGCATGTTTTCCGAAAATTATGTTTAACATAGCAACATGAATAATATTTTTTACTCTTTACCTATTTATACAATAATATATAAAATATGAGGTTGTGATTTCCATGGTAGCAACAATGAAAATTATTATAATAGTATGGTACGGATTATAGAATTTTATTTGATTATCATTACTGGAATATGTTTCGATTTCTATTTCAAGTGTAAGCATCTAAATTTGAACATGTACTGTTACTTTCCCATAAATTTTTGATACAATTTTAATTTTAAAAAATAGCTTCTGCTTTAGCATAATTTAATTCTCTTAACTCTACCTGTGAGCACTGCGCGGAATAACTTAAAGAATCTTTATAACATTATTCCTTCTGTGTTAGACTCAGAGCAAAATAAAAAAAAAATACGAATAAATAATATTAATCTACCTGTGAAATACTTAACATATATTCCAGTCATAAAGAAGTAATATTAAGAAGCAAGGAAAGAGCAAGGATAGCAATTTAATTATTTTCCCACAGAACCTAGTGACTTTTGCTATCTCTAGAAAAAGCTCAACTACTATACAGTGGTTCTCCCCTATTGTCAAAAATCGAACTAGGGATCGGTTACTGAATCCTTCTTAACCTTAGTGCAGCTATGTGTAATTAGCGTTAGTAAGATCAAAATTTCCCTTTAACGTTTTACTTTAAAAAAAAAGATAATGAAACCGATTTGAACTTACAGTAGAAGTATTTAAAAAAACAAGATATAAGATTAAATTATTTGCACATGGTATTAGTCATTTTTGTTTACTAAAAATACCTGAGAATTATATATGAATGTTATTTGAGCTTTAATAGGGGTCTCTATTAGAGAAATGCAAATATAAAAAAACGTAGATAAAATTAGGAGGAAATATTTGGTTTGTAATTATTTTTGATACCGATATAAATGTAAAGAATGGTTTTCGCTTTTATTTAGATACTTTTTTTTTATAAAGTTAAATTCTTTTTTTGCCCTAACTGCCTGCAAACTTTTGTGCTAAACTTACTATGCTATACGAGTCATGCAGATATTTTTAGATGATCAATTGTAAATGAAAGCTATGATAGGGTACTCGTTACCCTTTCTGTGTATTTTAGGAAACCAAATTTCAATCAAGGAAACATTTGGTAAAGAGGAAATTAATAGTTCACCTTTAATTATTTAAAAACAATAAGGAGAACTTTAGATGTTATATCATTATGTTTTAGTCAGTCATGTAAGCGGAACTTCATTACGGGAGATTAAAATACATAATCTCATATTCTTTTAGGACAAGCGTGATTTTATAGATATATCTTGAAATAGTAAATGTTTAGTTTTACGTAGTATCTTGTTCAAAGGGGAATTTGAATCCTAATCCCCTTGCGTACGCCACTGATGTTAGTTTTGTCAATTAATTACAAAATATTTACCTGCAATGCACCACAATTAGACCATTAATAAAAACTATAGAAATAACATGAAATCTTTAACTGTTAAGAATACATTGTAAAGAATTGAAGTAAGAATGATTCGTTTTTTTACATGGAATTTAACTACTTTTATTGACAGCAATAAAAATAACATTTTCTGAAAAGCTACAATAAAGACATAACATTCAATACATTTATCAGCTGGCAATAAATCTAAAGATGCGCACTGTTTACTTGTAATATTTTTTTAAAAAAATGGGTAAATTCTGATAAAATTTAATCGTATTTCTTGCAAAGAACTAAGGATCATCTCACTAGTAAAAAAAATGCCACATTTGGATAATTTCGTAATTGATCCTTATATACTGACTTGACGACGATGAGTCCAATGGAACTATTATTAAATAGTATACGTTCATGGGATTCCAAGAAAGGTTATCTAATATGCAAGATATAAATAAATAGAAACATCCCAACTTTGAGGTAATTTTTCTCGTGATTTCATGGATGGATATGTTTAAAAATAGTCCCATTCAATTCAACAGCCTGAAGTTAATATAAAGAGCACGATTAGAAACTTATAAAAGTGTGGGCACTTTCTATCAGTGGCATTATCGTTAGTTCTTTAAAACATGATGTATAAAATAATAGAAGAATTTTGTCATCATCTGTTAGATGCTATATCATCATCGAATTTGATTATATCACCATATAACACATGAGCTGTCATTATCTGATAGGTTAGTTATACCATCATCTAATGTTGAGTTACATCATCATCTGATAGATGAGTAATGTCTTCATCTGATGGATTATGTCATCAGATTTATGAGCAGTCATCATCTGATAGATGAGTTATATCATCATTGGATAGGTTAGTTATACCATCACCTGATAGATCAGTTACGTCATCATATGATCGATGTGTAGTGTCTTCATCTGATGGATTATGTTACCAGATTTATAAACAGTCATCATCTGATAGACGAGTTATGTCATAATCTGATAGGTGAGTTATACCAAGAGCTGTTAGATGAGTTGTCCTCACTGAAATATGAGTTATCATCTAATAGATGAGTTAAGTCTTCATTTGATAGATCAGTTACGTCATCATCTGATATGTGCATTGAATATGAACGAGAATTGAATTTTTATGTCTCTGTTGTAGTGTTATGTAGAAAATGTTATAATAGTAATAATAACAAACGCCTGAGCTCTCTTCAGAAATATGCTTTCCTAAAATTTTACATCAATCTCACACGGGTAAACTTTGTTTTATATTTACGCAATAGCAAACATATTAATCACTGATACTCCTATAACGTAACAATTACTGTTAAATTTTAATAATACACTGATTCCATTTCCGTTTTTTAAGTATAAATTATTGCTCTTTTCAGTACTTCCTTTTACATATTAACAAAAATTGGGTATAGCATTCTATTACATCAACATAACGCTTATTGATGACAAAAGTTAATCATAGCATAAGTAGTTTTCTGCAAGACATACACCAAAAGACTGACGTTAAGCATTAATATTGTGACACTCAAGACATTGTCTAATATTCTAATTAACATACAAGCATAATCCTATGCCGACAACACTTTAAAAATCTCTAAACGCCTGAGGAGGAAGGTAATTGGGATGTTTTAAAAAATCGGAATAATACTAGGTTACGAACTGACAGAACATTGCCACTGGTGTGTTGCCATACAAACGTTCACATGTGCACATATTATTGTAACAGGCATAAAACAAACAAAGACACTGTTCTTTAACAAATGAAGCATACGAAGGATAGTGGTTTAATTTGTAATAAGCACTCTGCTATTTTTGTCAAAGGTTAAACACATTATTGACACTAAATACTTCACACGCCATCTTGGGTTTGTAGCATGTTGATTTATACTTGGATGTAATTGCTTTTTGTTAATAAAAGGAAGGTAATTTTTAAAATATTTGCTTTTTGTGGATAAAATGAAGATAGTTTTTTAAAATTCTTATTTCCTCGATGCAGTAATTTTCCTTTGTAAATCTTTTTTCTACTATAAATTATTTCTCGAATAAATAACTCACTTTTACAACGCAAATTGTCTATTAAAATATCTGTGTTTTGCTTCATACGACATCTCTATTAAATGTAAAATTTACTCACAAATTGGTGTTTTCCAGTGATTTTAAATGTAAAAATGGTAAAGTTCATAAATGGTAAGTTCATATAGCATGATCACTAATGTAACTTAACCTAATCTTATTTAAACTTATTAATAACAAAAGTAATAGGATATACGGCGAAGCACTATCTTTTGAATGAAGATTAGCACGAACAAATGCCAAATATCTACGTAGCAGATATGAATGGAAAACAAATTGTTATGCACCTGAACATAAAAATTAAGTTTCCCCAGATAAATCAACAAAGCGAGTTAGTACTAAGTTCTTAAAACGGCGAGTGCACCCTTCACCTTTAACATTGCATTAATTGTGATAAAAGATATATACAATAAAAAGATACAACAGTAAAAAGATCTACCCACAAACAAGGAAGCGAACTACAGCACCTCCAGATTGGCAAAATATGAGAGAATAGATCTGCTAGCTCTGCCAACTGTTCCAACCTTCATAATGTTGGTTGAAGTAATGAAACATAATGTCCTGCATCTATTATTCTATTTATAAGATTGAACATACTTTCAGAGAGACTGAAATAGTAAAAAAAATATCAATAATACGATCTGGTTATTTGTAAATCGTCACGTTTTACGCGATAAACTTAATTATAATTAAAATTAACACTTTCGTTTAGACATGTTCGTGTTTTTGACGATCTGGTGGAGCTGTTATTACCATTGTTTAAACTTTTGCAATACAACAACGTTTGAAATATAATATACTGAACCTTTTCCCGATTTCGTCTGTTACATGCTTTGGTTGTATTCAATGTCGTTTCCTGGTTTGACATCACCTTGGAACTGCATGACCCGAATTGCTATTGAAAGCAATGTAATGAATTAATGTTGTGTTCGCAAAGTTGAAAATATTTGTCTTTAATTCCTATTAGATTTGGATGCATCTTAAATTTAAATAATAAAAGCAAAAGATAATAATTTTCAATATAGCAAGTAATAATGTACAGTGAAACATGTCTATGCTGTCCATCATCGGTTCCATTGGAAAGTGAGCAACTTACAAAAAAAGAAATTCTTTTGAAACATAAACAATTATAGATACCTACTAATCCCTTCAAATGCAGCAACTAATTATTACATAGGCCTATGTATTATATTGTATTTTATAGATAATATACGGCAACCTTTCTTTCTTTCTGAAGGAAGTTCATGTCGTTCGGATAATACGTTAAGCTGCGGGTTCACGTCTTATATAGCTCCGGTGCTAAAAGGAAAGCTAACTCAAATAATCATAAAAGTTATTTCTGCAATATGAAAATTTCACATGAAATAAGTGCTCATTGCTTAACTTAGTTGCTCATTTGCACAGCTTTATACTTAATTTCAACATGCTAATTAGCTGCAAAATGCTATGGCACTTGCATTTGCACTTTTTCACTATGACGATAGATGAGATAAGATAAAATGTTAGTTTCAGGAAATACTCAAAACGTCCACACTCCCACACCTTCCGCTCTCAGCAGTTAAGCATCAAAAGCTACCTATTGTGCATCTGGAAAATGGTTGTTGACCAGCAAGACTTGTTCTATTATCTTACGTATAGGGACGGGCACAATTCAAGATAAAACGACTTGAGTTCCAAGGGAGTCACAGTTTTTGAGGTTGAGTTTCGAGTCGAGTCGAGTTTGATAAATCGCTCTCTCGTTCGGCTCGTTTTAACTCGTTTTGAAATCATGGCCTCATTAGACTGGAAAGATAAATTCATGAGAAATGTAAACAGTAATGCGGAATTCATTTAGTGTTGTTCACAAGAAGGGACACTGTGATGATAATAGATTTATATAACGAAACAGTCTTAACTGTCGTGAGCACCAATATAAGTATATGCTGTAGTTCTTACCATCAAGGCTGAGACATGCGCGGTAAAATATTTGAGCCCAAGTAGAAGCCCAACCCGGGTAGTGATGTCAATCGGCTTGGCACAGTTCAACTGAGCGAACAACCCGAGCCGACTCGGTTGGGATGAGCCATCGACTTCGTTCGACACGGGTCAACTGAAACCATAGTTCGAGCCTGCTTGGTTGGGCGAGCCACCAGCTCGTTTCAGTTCGGCTCAAGTAAGCCATCGGTTAAAGCCGGCTCGGTTGGTTGAGCTATTGGCCCGGCTCACTTCTCGGTTCGGCTCGATAGTGAATGAACTAAGAGCCGAGTCGCTCAAGTCGTTGACAATCCTAAACCCGGGCCGAGCAGTTTTTAACATGTTTGGTCAGCGCACAATAACTTTTAACAACTTTTGTTTCGAGCCCGAATACTTGCTCCTCTCGAAGTCAAACTCAGAACTTCGTGGTTGATGTCCTTTTCTCCTAGACTTCACAACAACCAAGGTTGGCAGTCAATTAGTTTTTAATATTCAGATACAAACCGCGTATCTTTCATGTTTATATACGGTGTTATAATAATAATAATAATAATAATAATAATAATAATAATAATAATAATAATAATAATAATAATAATAATAATAATAATAAGAAGAAGAAGAAGAAGAAGAAGAAGAAGAAATTGTAGTAGTAGTAGTATCATTTATAATAATTATATTGTTTATGTAGGATACTTGAAGAGAGTACTTGAAACTACACACAGGATTTGGCTTGACTCGACTCGAAACACGACCTTAATTCGAGCCGAGTTTCGAGTAGAGGTGGAGAAAATTTTTCGAGTCGAGTTCTCGAGTCGAGCTCAAAGATGACTGTCTCGAGTCGAGTAGAGTTTCAAAGAAAACTCGCTCAAACTCGCTCGTGCCCATTCCTGCTTACGCATTTTTCACTTTGCAACGTATATCTGACCGTCAATTGGTTCTAAATTTCCTGCAAGCTCCCCAAGAAAAAAAAAAAAAAACTATTCGAAGACGTAATGAAAACAAAAATACAACCTAATCCAAATCGTACGAATACGGAATGGTCTTGCAATATAGAATATGAATGCAAAACCTTAACGGCACCAATCTATTGATACATCTGCCGGCAATAGCCTTAACAGCAATAAAAACAACCACTTCTTACTATATTCTTGGAAAAGTTACTTTCAATTAACAAGTTTTCCCCTTTTTCCCCTTCGGTTTACTACTTCCTCAAACATGCAACCCTTGAAATCATTCTAAAAAAAAAAATAGGAACAACATTGCTTTAATGCTGCCAAAGCAATGTAAGTTTTATTGGAGGCAGGTGGCCAAGTTAACAGGTTTTACTGAAATGAAGTATACTAATAAGTGTAAGTGCACAAACTCCAGCACAAAAAGTATTCTGATAACACATTTCATACTAAGGACAATAAGAATAAATGTCAGATATATCATATTTGTTTGATTGCTCACAATTGTACTTTAATCTTACAGTTACGTAACCTATTTACAATGTAGTTTGTTTTTTTATTGTCTTAATTTTATTATTTTCGATAGAGGTACAAGTAAAGTTTCGTAAGTAGCAGTTTATTTGAGAAAGGAACACACTACAAAAACATCACGATTGTAAATAGTCGTTTTTCGCATTTTATGGAAACCACTAGAAAAGAAAAAAAGTATTCAAAAAACTCTAATTTGATAAGAATGTATATGTTTGGTTAATTGGGTTAAATTAATATACACTAACTTCCCTTGCATTCCTTCATTTACTACTAGACTAGAACGAACTAATACTATATTAAGAATGAAATGAAATCTTTGAGTTCCACGTCCCACGATTATGCCGGCTAGGTTAAAGGAGACGGTGACGATGAGAAATGAATGAAATGGTGGAATCAAGAAAGTGGGACGAAACGGGAGAACCCCGAGGAATCCCACACACACAGTGTCCCACGAGCTGGGATCGAATCAGGGACCCCTTGCAGGAGAGGTGAATACTTTATCACTGAGCCACCGCGATCCCATTAATACTATAGTAAGAGTCACTCCATAACACGCTGTCGTACTCACTTTGTAATCCATAAATTGGAGTTAACTTCTTTTCTTTTCTTAATTTTACAACAGTTCAGTTAATTATTTCACTTATATATTATGAACATTTTGTCATTTAAGTCACTAAAATATGATTCTAACTAGAAATTGATTATACTGAACTAAACACTTGACAAAATTGACCCAAGAGACACAATACAAAGATTGTGTACTTTTTTTTTTTTTTTTATCAAGTAGTTAAAACGCTTGTTTTCTGTACGTATGAAAGCGGGTCCGATCTTCATTGGACATCTGTCTCAGGAACAAATCCGAATAGTGGTTCAGACCACATCTTAACAGGTAGGTTCCGTTCATAGTAATTTAGTGTCAAAAGAGATACCAAAATACTACCAACAATAATAATTACTAAGACTGACGAAACTTAGAAATTTTGATATGATGAACGTGATTCCACTTCGCTTACGTTCACTGTTCACTCATAATCAGATAAAAAATTCGTGCATTAGGATTCTAATCGAACCCAGCAACAAAATGTTCTAACAATAGTGAAAATACATAGTGTTCATGGTAACTATATGTTTTGGTATTTCTTCAATATAACAATGCTTATCGAGCAGGAACAATCTCAAAGCAAATATTATATATTATAAATAGATATTGGCAATGAAAATGCTTATACTTACGTTGTAGTATATATTTTTGGCTGGAGTAGTTCCAGTTCTTAAAATATAGTCATAATTTCTGTGATCAATTAACAACAGTCCTCCGGGTTTGACAAATGCTTCAAAGTTCTTCAAGGCTTTCCTGAAAGAAATAAACACCACACTTAAAACTATATTTAGCTGTAAAACTGAGCCAAAGAGTTCTAGTTACTGAAAATAATATTTCAAAACGTAATTATTTCTCGCTCTGACAAGTAAAGGTCACATTTGTGTGAATCGAATTGCTGCCTGAGACATATGTGATACGAGTATAGCAGTACTAAGTGTGCTCAATATGCCAGTGAAGTTTTAGGTGCGAAGCTCAAAAGGTTTAGGAGATACAGCCACTAAAAGATCACATGGAGGTACATGTTACAGTCTATTTCAGAACGTGATGTTATGATCACTGATGACGTTCCAGCTGCCAATGTCTTCAATGTGGATCAAAGTCGCTTTGAGAAGAAATTGCATTCGTACCGGACGTTGAGGAAGAAAGGATGAGTGAAGATTAAAACAACCGTGGAATATGTGAGTGCAACATCTCATTCCTACATGATAATGCCGGTTGTGTCCATGGAAGGAGTAATTCTGCGTCCCATGTATGTTCTGGTGGTTGAACCAAATGGTAGGTTCCCCGCAGTAAAGCCAGCCAATCCGGCTAATATAATCTTAATCTCATTTGCTGGTAAAACAGCGAATATGAACAAGCAGGATCCTAAGACATTCTATTCGGAGGTCATGTGGAAAAACATTCCAAGTAATAGGAAGGAATTCCTCCTGTTACTTGATTCATGGTCTGCAAACAAAGATGACCTTCATCACAGTGTGTGCCAGTAGGCTTTGCATTGATCAAATGGCTGATAGCTGGTGGATGTAGTGAACATGATTCAGCCTCTGGATGTTCACTTCTTTCGTCCATACAAAGCTTTGTTCGTTTCATCAATGATGCAGCAAAACAGGAAGTGACGTGAAGACTTGGCATCGTGAGAGATTCATATAACTTCAGTTCTTCACAGTTTTCGCAACATGATTCGATTCGCTTTCTATAAGGCTGGATACTTCAATAAGGAGCCTGAACGTTGGATCGTTCCTTAAGATTACTGCTTCGACGTATTTGTGAGCGATAAAAGTTTCAAGTGCAACTTGATTGCGCTTGTCAGGTGTGATCACTGTGAGCAGAGTATTTGTACTCTTTTCTGAACTGCATATTGATTGTAGTAATTGTTAACTTTTCTCTGCAATAACAAAACCATTTCGCATGTGCAAAACAAACAACTTTTTCTTGTGTTTCATCACTTAGATTATGCTGGAAACACGCACATAATCTAGTTTAAAGGGAATAATAGTTATTTTTCCGGACTATGTATCACGACTATACGTAATATATACCTCCATGTGACGTTCTAGTGTCTCGGACAGCATCTCGATTCACCCAAACGTAACCTTTACTTGTGAGCAGACATACTTTAATTTTTCCATATAATTAATTAAATAGCGCTTTCTTAAATAAATGAAACGTTAGCAAAGACTACGAATGTTATTTAACTCTCATTTTATTTTGGAGCTGAAAGATTCTTATTGCTAAGAAGGATTGCATATACTTACTAACGCTTACACCGAGAATGAGTTGTGAACTCTAAAAGATTCTTATAATTATTCATTACCATTGTATGCAATCACAAATTATGAATAATCAACGAGAAAAAAACCTTTAGAGATAACACATGCAACATTACTAGAAAAACTGAGGTAAATTTCTTTAAAAAGGTTATGTCAAGGTATAAAGTACTTGATTTGATAAATAAGTTTGGTGTTCATTAAAGATTTTCTCTGACCAACTTAACGTTGACTGAAATAAACGAAATTTGGTACAGACATTAGTCTTTCTCTACTTAGGAATCTCCAATGGCCAGAGTTTTCCCATCACTTTACACACTTGTCGAGATCTTGTTTGTAGAAGTTCGCAGGTTGTTTCAGAAGCCATGATTTCACCTGAGAAATCAATATTTCATCGTCTTTGAAATGCATCCCCTTCATAAATGACTTCATGGGAAGGAATATAAAAGTCAGATGGTGCAAGATCAGAAGAGTACGTCGGATAGAGAAGGATTTTAAATCCTCAGAATCGTGTTTCTGTCTGGGTAACATGCGAGCTATGAACTGGAGGATTGTCTTGAAGGATATGGACAGTATTGCACACCTTTTGGTTTTCGTGGAATCCCGTAATTTTTGCAAATAGCGAAGCGCAGTATGTTCCTGTAATAGTTGTACCCTTCTCCGGGAAATCTATTAGAGCTACCATGCTGGTCCCAAAAAACAGTTAACATCACTTTGCTCGCTGAGGATTGGACAATCCTCTTTGGAGTTGGTGAGTATGTTTCCATTGCTTTGACTGAGATTTAGTCTCTAGATCAGCGTTTCCCAACTGGTGTGCCGCGAGGAAATCGAAACAAAATTATTAATTCTATAGCAACCAAATTGCAAGACATAGGGAAAGAATGAATATTTCTGTATTTCACATTACTATGAATTTCTACCGTGCAAAAAGTTACTCTAATTGTAATATATTATTATACATCTATTACTGTGTAGCAGACAGTATTTCGGCTCGTACACATTTCCACGGTTAGCTGCTATGTTGCGCTTCAATTGAGAGTCATACTAACACCGAGAAATGGAAGCACTTGTACAGTACTTGTCAAGTTAACGTTCCTAGAACACTCATTCGCACGTGAATGACAGAACAACAGTTTGTTCAACAGCTGTGTTTTGACTTCGACGCATCGCAAACTGTGTGATTGGAATAATATGCTCCGATTTTGGTTAAAACAGCAAAGTTAAAAGTACAAGACATTTATTTGTTCGCTCGTTATTGAGTGATCTTCGTTCTTAGTGAAAGGTTGGATACAGTTTTTGAAAAATAAAGCGTATTTTTAGAAATCTGAGCCCTATATTTCATTGCAATTGTTTTCTATTTTAAAATTAGAATTATAAAAAAAATAAGGGGGCGCGGTGGCTCAGTGGTAGAGCGTTCACGTCCGTTGCTTGGGGTCCCTGGTTCGATCCCAGCTCGCGGCGTGTGAACGTTGTAATGGACAAACACCGTGGTCGTGGGTTTTCTCGGGGTTCTCCCTTTCCTCCCACTTTCTTCATTCCACCATTTCACTCATCTCTCATTATCACCGTCTCCTTTAGCCTAATCGTGGGACGTTAAACTTAAAGACTTCATTTCATTTTTTAAAAAGAAATAAGCATAATGAATTAGCATAGGGGAAAACCAGTGATCGAGCTTTCATCTCTGTGAGAAGTTCAGTAATCACAGAAAAAAATTACCATGGTATTTTATATTTGCAAATAATAATAATAATAATAATAATAATAATAATAATAATAATAATAATAATAATAATAATAATATCTATGAGTGTGCCGCGAGAATGCAACTTACACCCGTAGTGTGCCGCAAGTTGAAAAAGGTTCGGAAACGCTGCTCTAGATCATAATGATAAACACACTTTCGTTTTGAGATATTAGTATGTCAAAAATGTCTTAGATTTCGAGGTACTGTGTCAACATTTCCCGGGAGCAACTGATTAGTTTTTGCTTTAGGAAAGATGCAGTAGTCAGAGAACACATCAGACAGACACTTCGTGCATATGTAAATGCTCATGAATTATTTTTTCTCACACACTTCATACTTATCTTGACATCTTCAGTTAGTTGGCGAGTAGTTATGTGGCGATTCTCCGAGATGACGACTTCCACTTATACAATGGTGTAGTCATCAATGGTTGACTGAGGTAGCCACGGAATGGCTACCCTATTTCCCTATTTCGAATATTTATCTTTTGTTTTTGTTCTACAATGTTTTATTCTGTAGATGAGAGACACAAGTGGAGAGAAAATATTTAAATGGATTTCGCAGAAATAGGAATACAAAGTAGAAACTGGATCCAGTTGGCTAAGAACAGAAGTCAATGGAGAGTTTTTGTGAACGCGGTATTGAACCTCCGGGCATAACAATTCATTTGTTCAATTGTTATGATGTCTTCCTTTTTTGCCTATTCCTGTTTCGCCTACTAGCCTCCTAGGAATATATGTCAAGCTTTCATTGTTATCAAGATTGTAGGCGAAACAGGAATGTCTGTTTTACGTATTCCTGTTTCGCCTACTATTAAGATGAAGGAATATTTTTGAGTTTGAGATTTTTCTTGGGAATTTTATTTTTAATGTGAATTCAGTTATTTAGTAAAATAATTTAATATTAATGAAAATGCATTAATATTAAATGCGTAGCAATTTTAAAAACAACTACATACGAACAACAAACGGAGAAGTAGATGTACGTATTTTCACTTTTACCAAAAGTAATCTTAGCTAGTCGAAACAAATACTGCGCTCTGATTGGCGTTTCACTGAGGAGAGGACAAATCAGAATCTCAGAATATGTCTATCTTTGAATCGAAAATTTTAATTAGCCACTGGAAATCGTGTTTGTTAGTCTTGTTAAACTTCATATCTGACATATACTTGTAGAAGCTCAGATATTTCCTAGGCTTTTTCATGGGCTCGTGCCGCACAACTTTTAATATTGTAGATAGAATTGTCTTCTGAGTGTTTTGTGAGAATAATTTTGTAAAAAGCTTTTTTTGTCCTCGAAGATATGTCGAACTTTGTTAATACTAAGTGTCGAGGCAAACTGTTTGAGTATTATTTGAAGGTTATTTATATCGGATTAATAGGCATAATGGTGAGAAGAGGCATAAAGGCCAAAGAATATAGTTTTTCCTTCAGTTCTACAGAAGTTATAATCCACTTTGAAAGAGCCGTTATAAATACTGTGGCTCGCATCTTCCCGAACGGTACAGTGTGTGGATGTTTCTACCAAGAAGATAAAAGACCTAGGAAATGGATTCGTCGGCTCGCAGCTCTCCCACTTGTTGCATTGGAAAATCTAGGTGACACTGTTCTCCATTTGCAAGAAGATGCGCAAATGGTTCATAATAGAGATGCTTTCCAAGATTATCTGATGCAAACGTGGGTGGACGAGATAAATGCAAAGTTTCATCCGTAAGTATCACTATCAAAATTACCATTTTCTCGATTGAATCTAGTTTTTACCATTGTCTATATTCCGAAAAAAGTTTCCTAATGCCGTGTTAAACATTCTGCGTTGGCGAGTTGGATACAAACCTTTTATTTAATCTTAGTTACAATTAAATACCAAATAATGTTCTCTAAAGCTCCGCATCACTCTGGTACCAGACTGTTAATCGAACTTCCTTTGATACTTAAGAAATACAGTAGAAACTAACCCAAGGCAAATATTCAAATATATATCTACCTATCTGTATATGTATATATAAAGTTATATGTTTATAAGTTTTAAATATTGAGGATTTTTTTTTTAAACTTACCTCTGAGCACTTTGATCTCCAGTCAAGTCTGGTAAATGAGCAAATGAATTTCCTAAGCATATGACTGCATCGAAACCTTCTCCTGGAATTTCTATGTCTTCAGTCAACGTCAACCAATTAGCTTCTTCAATAACTGAAAATATAAGAAAATACTTTAATAACGCAGTTCATTGTAATTCACATGAAGACGCCTTCAGCAATAAAAATAACTCGGAAGAGAAGGTAACTACGAAGTATTACTGTTATATTTACTGAGGCCGAAAATGAGGTGGATAGTGAAACCCGTTTCTAAGCTTCTAGAATATTTAAAAGAACTCTTAAATTCAAAATTTCAAAAAGCGTAATGCTACAGAATATTCAATAAATTACGTATACATATTTAATATTTGTAAAGTGTAATAAGTAACACGCTATTTCTATTCTGGCTAATGTTTGAGAAGCTTATAATGGATGATATCTCAGCTAAAAAAACGTTAATGTTAAACAGATGCGAAGATACATGAATTAATTACATATTTTATATCCATAACTTTAAATTCGCAATGAGAAAAGCTATCCTTTCTACATAAGTTTTCATTTATCTGAGTTGCATCTGTTAGTTTTACCTGGATGGAATGGTGTTAGTATTTAAACACTAACAGATATTTAAATTTATTTTATATATTTTTTCTCTTACAACGTACTTAAATAATAACACAGTATTAATTTGTTACTTATTCTGGAACATTGCTTATGTTTTGTATAACAGCGTGTATAAGTTATATTTAAATTAGTAATCGCATAGGGTAATATAAGGTTTTAACTTTCTTCCATGATTTGTACTTAATAATAATAATAATAATAATAATATTATTATTAATAATAATAATAATAATAATAATAATAATAATAATAATAATAATAATAATGTCAACTTCTTGAGAGGATATAACCCATGAATAGATTGTTAAACACTATCCATCACAGAGATGGTTTATTACACTCATAGGCTTATTTGATAATATGAAACCTTTGCTAATTAAGACTCGAACAAATTGTAATCCTACTGTATTAAAAGAGGTACACATTCATCAACATAAAATTCTAACAAGTTCCTTTCTTTAATTTGAGAAATTGCAATACGATACAAGGTAAAACAAATACATATCGTAACTATTATACTATATGAATAAACGTCATTTTAATGCTTCCTCAATTCTGGTGCCTGGGGTCGCGGGTTCGATTCCAGCCCCCGCCAAATGAACTTTGTGGTGGACAAACACCGTATGCATGGGTTTCCTCGGGGTTCTCCCGTTTCCTCCAACTTTCTTCATTTCATTCATTACTCATAATCACCGTCTCCTTTAGCCTAACCGGCAATAACGTGGGACGTAAAACTCAAAGATTTTATTTTATTTTGTAATGCTTCCTATTACATCTTTGAATTTTAGTTTGAATAACTTAAAAGGCAATAAATGATAGTATAAAAAGTTTAGATAAGTAATAATAAGTAATAATAATAAATTAGTAAATATTAATACCAAGTCTATCAGTACCTAGAAAATATTAATCACCTTCCAGTTATTTTCTCATGGGTTAGAAATTTGTAGGTGTGACACCATAATTATGGTGCATTCAAATTTTCTCGTTGTATGAACGGTCTTCAAAATGACTGTTATTTTGTTTAATAGCAATTTATAAGTAATACCTGGTACAAAATGTTCATATTGTTAGTTATTATTTTCTTTGAAGAAATAGTAGTAGTAGTAATAGCAATAGTGGAGAAAGTAGCGTAGAAGGAATTATGCTCTTACAGTCAGCATTAAGTAAATCACAGTGTAAAAACAGTAACGTAATGTGTACCTAAGTCTCATAACTAATGTTCGTTTTGTTTTTCAGAATATTTCTCATGATATTTTTTTCTTTATTTTGGCTCTCAAATGAATATCACCCTAGGGCGTCAAATTTTAAACTCATGTGTCTCAGGATATTTTCTCACTTATGTTGGCTCTTAATTAAAGGTAGTCGCTAGAAATTAGATTTCTGAGCTTTTGGCATCTATGGTCATGTTAACCCGTCACGTATGAAGGATGACGTCTCTCGGCGATCAAACTATCTGAGAAAAGGGAAGGAAGAAAGGATTTGGGGAAGAAAGCGGCCTGGGACCTATATGTTAGGTACCATCACAGCATTTGCCTGGTAGGAATGAGGAAACCTAACCAACTTTTTCGACCGACTGTCCACACCTGGAATCGAACTCGGAAACACTCGCACCAAAGACGAAAGCGTTGGCGATTACGCTACGCGGGGCCACATTAAAGTAGTTGCAGCTCACCAAATTTTGAACTTAAGTTTTTCAGGATATTGTTACATTTACTTTCTCTCTCAAATAAAGATAACCCTACTGCATCATATTTTAAAGTTAGATGTTTCAGAATATTCCCTCATTTTTTCTCGCTCTCAATTAACACTGATTCATTGAAGATAAAACGTAAATTTGTGACATGTTTGTTAATATTATATTAATTTGCTTAGAAATAATCCATAAAGAATAGTTAACTGGTATGTTTGTTTTCGTGTACTGTTGCGTGAGGTTATTGTAGTGAACCCGAATCTTTTTCTCTACTCTAGAAATATATTTCATGTATCTTACAAAAAACTAGTATTTTACGTAATTTCACAAAGTATAACTTAACATCGCTACTTAATCTTCTGTTCATATAACTAGTTATATTTAGTACACAATAAAGTAGCTTACAAAAGAAACTGAACAGTCCTTACCCAACTTGAAAGGATGTTAGCATTGCATTATCTTAAGTACTTTTATAAGTGTCTTGTTTAATGTAGATAAAACTGGATTTAACTGCTTTTTATATTATCTTTCTATCGTACAATGAAGTTCACAGTGAAGTGCTTGTAAGATTACTCTTTTGATAGACATAATCTGAAACCAGATATTACCGGTTTCTGACTTATCAGAAACACTCCAACCAAACAATTATAAACATATCTATTGTTTTCGGATAAATGGAATTAATGATAAATTACCATCAAACCAGAAACTGTACGCTAAAATTGTTTCCATGTTAAAATTAGTTTCAACAAAGAATAATTATTAATAATATTGATTTAAACAATATTGCTGTTGTTATGAAAAAAAGGTCAAGGATAAACCATATCTGTTTTCCGGACAAACTGAGATTCAAGTATTATCTCCGCGATCTCTTCTAATGCAGAGTCCGTGGTTTGAATCCAGATCCTTGGAGTCTGCAACATCTATTCGTAGGTTTTTCTCGGATTCTATCACTTTGTTGCACTTTATCAATTCACTATATTTACCATCACTATTCACTTTCATTTATCACCTATTCACTCTACGCCATAAGCCTAGAACATTACATTAAGGATTTTCATTTCACATCCCGATTTAGGAAAACCTATTTTACTGTAAGCAACATTTTTGTTTATTGTGGACACAGTTAAAATTGTCCTCTCTGAAGTGAAATAAAAAAGTTGTTTCATAAACCATATCTTTAAAGTCGATACTTTGAAAACTAGATCTATATTTTGCTTAAATGTATCACAAATAGTGTGACACGTTAATGAACTAATTGAATAAAATCACTGATAGCTCATTAGGGATGTCATATCGGTAAAACCAAAGTACAGTACATTGCATACAAAAATTACTACATTAAGTAAGTTTTCTTCCCTTCGTTTGAAGTGATACAATTTTATTTATTTATTTATTTATTTTTATTTTTTATTTATTTATTTTTATTTTATTTTTTTTTATTTTCTTTTTTTTGCGGTGTGAACTACCTGAGAAACTGTCACTGAATAAAACTTTTGTTATACAAACTAAAACAACTTACTTAATTAATAAATACAAAGAGAATTTGTTTTCCTGCAGTATGTTAATTCTTTATAGTATTGCGTTCTTATGTAACATTAAACATTGCTTCCCTCTAATGCTTTAGAAATCTATTCACTTTTACTATTACAAGGAAAAATTCCAACATAATAAGTTATTATGTGATTTCATATATCCATAGGTCTACTTGTTTTTCATATATCTATAGATGAAAGGAAAGGAAGCACTTTGAAAGAAAGATTATTTCCCTTGATTTTTGGGAATATGAGTTGACCGTAGCATAACTAGTATGGATTACGGAACCCATTAAGTTCATCACCAGAAGGAACAAAAGCATGCCAGGAGATATTACCTTGTGCCATACCAATTCAATCTGTATTATTATATGATCTATTTTAATAAAATTGCACTTTATATTACTGCCCTCTTTTTCTCGGTTTACACAAAAGTAATATTCTGAGATTTTGCCAACTACAGTAATACTCTCTGCACACCTCTGTTTCCAATATAATCTAAGAGTCCCGATCTAATTTACGCCAGAGAGACCACATTGTGTTTTTCATGAGTATCAATGTATGGTTTTGAGAGAACTACCATAAAATACTTACCCCATTGATCAAAAGCTTCTTCTTTTCTTCTGTTCCACCTGGTTTTCAATGCGTACTTCAACATTTTGTCAGAGGCATCAACAGAAGTGACTTTGAAACCTTCCTCCAACAGCATTATTGAGTCTATTCTGTAAAATATAGATATAAAATATGCTGTAAAATGTATGTGTAGTAAAAAAATCAAAGTTCTATATTATCTTGAACTTCTGATTCCTTTTATTTAATCATTCGTTTTTATATGTCCTTAAAACTTCTTACGTGGTAGAGAAAATGATCAAACATTGGAACCTTATCTTTGAAATAATTGAAGAAAGTACCGTATTTCGGAAAGAATTTTGCAGACTGAAATTACTTTTAAAAAGGTTGCAGTAAATTGAAGAAACTCTCATCTAAATATTACCTGAGGACCTAATTCCATAGTACAAACAATAAGAATCACTTGAAAGAAATGTTATTGCATAATTTCTCTCTATTCATTATTTATTATATATGGATGAGAAAGTGTGAGGAATAAAGTATGAAATCAAAGGATGGAATCGATAACAGGAGAAGCTGGTTAGGATATTCTTTTAGAAGAAATTGAATTTTGAGATTGCTGATGGAAGGAAAATTAGCAAAGTGGGAGCAGAAAACCATAAATGATAAACTGTGTTATAAACAATATAACATCTAAATCTACGTCGAAGAATCAAAGAAATGTACGGAAACTCCTGAGATTGCGGCATATGATCTTCCAGCGATTATAGAGCACTTATGAGAATAGTAAATGTTGAGTTTGATACACCATTCCATTCAAAATTTACTTGAAAGGTAAATAATTAATTTGCTATTCAAAATTGTAAGCGCACTTCTAGTGAAAATATCATGGTAACATTTACTTGGTATAAGATTGAGCAATGACATATCATATGCGAGTGTAAAAATGTAAATATAAGGCAGCAATAAGGAAAGATAACAACAAGTTTTCTGCAAATGCCGGAATATAGCTAGAATTTGGAAATATAAGTCACAAACATATACCTTATATAAATACAGAAGTGTGGATAAGTATGCTGAGAGCCGAATTCTATACGAAGTATTATGGAGTTACGTCTTAGTGGTTTATATTGTGAAGTTTTCGGTAGCCAAACTAGGGTCTTCATTTTTGAAAGCTATGAAAAGGTTTTCAGACAGGAAAAATTTTGACAATAAGAACTTAGGCCTGGGTTCTATCAGAAATTTAATAAAATGGGCCGAGAACTCTATACTAGGTTGAATATTAAAAAAAAAAAGTTTTACATTAACTTGAAATAATTTTGAAAAATAACGTGTGTTTCTCTTTATTCTAAGTTGACACTCTCCCAAGCGCATTATTGAGTTTCATACAGGTCCTATTCAGTTCATTTCTGAATGTGAGGAAATTACATTCAAGGGAAGTCTTAAGATAAATTCTGCAGGCCTATATATACAGTAGAAGGTTATTTGTAAGTTATTACAAGAGGGCATGTCTGACTTACTGTACTGTAGAACTTTTTCTGATAATTTTGTCTTCTTTCTGATAATTTTTTCAAAACATCTCAACTTAAAAATAATGAACTGAGTTTCATTTCACTGTATGAAAAACAACTATGAATTTCTAGACCTTGAGAATCTAATATTACAACCGGAAGTGGTTAAATCTTGAGACGTAGGATAAATATCAGAAAAAAGTTTCACTATTTTCTGCTAACTTTTGTTACCGTACCTATCGAGATAAATGGATTAACAAAACCGTTAAATTTTGCATACTCATGCGTATAATACAGTAGCTTGGAAGTCTAAAGTTCTGAATAATGAGCCAAACAGGATAAATTCCCAATACCCCCATTTGTAACCTCGCATTTTTCATGGATATATCTTCGGTGACACTAAAATATATTTCGGAGGCTTTATTACCTACCAGTCTTTCGTAAAATCTGTTGCTCGAACGCAACACAAAATATGGAAAAATCTACTACTATACTGATTATCGCAAACTTAAACGCAAATTTTGTGTTGTCGTGACGCATGCTGATGCCTCGCGACTCTAATAAGCCGACACAAGATACTATAATAATCTATTGCCTTCTTTTTCGGAAGTTGGTTAATTGTTAAGTATACATCTGAAAAGGATAGACATATCCTGGTGAAATGTTTTAATGTTGCACATAGAGAATACAAATATCAGGAAAAGAAGAAAATTGAACCTTAACTTTGTTTTAACATTTGGAATAATCAAGTATTGTGAAAGACTGGCGTAATACGGTTCCTTATCGCTGATCTCATTTGCAGCACTGATAATATTATTTAGTTAGCAGGAAGGTTTGTAATTATTTTTCTCTTAAATTCCTTATAATTAAAATGATATCGAGTTATTTAATATTTTAGGAAAATCCCATAATTCATAAAACAATGGGATAAATGACGAAAACGGTGATTGAAAAAAATGACGATTTGTAAGGGATCATAAAAGTATAACGTTAGACTAATCTATTAATAATTAGTAGTTACTTAACTCCAATTAATAGAAATTAGTATTAAATGGTACTTTTACGTCAACATTAGAGACGAAAGGGCCCTTGTGCGTAAGGTAAACGTACGCACCTTCAGTACGAGAAAACCTTTTTCGGATTCCAGTGGGAGTTTAAGTGGCTCGGATTCCACGTTAAGAGGTAGATTCAGGTCTCATATAGTCTCGGTGCTGAAAAGTGTCGGTAAACTCCAACTCCACCAATCAACTTACATTGTACACGGATAGTCAACATCACCCCGAGTGATAATTTATTGATTATAAAGGGCATTTCCCCCTTTCGGCAGACAATTCATATAACAGGAGCACACATAATTTATTTACAAAGAAGTGTTACTATGAATAGAACCTTTGATGAATGTAGTCCAGGTTTTACTTCACAAAGGGGGTATTGAATTGTCTTTTCCCCAATGTTGTAAGGCATCTCAGGAGATACTTGAATTGAGAGAGGGAGCACGGTGGTTCAGTGGTAGAATGCTCACCTCTGATACTAGGTGTCCTTGGTTCGATCCTAGGCTGAGTGAGTTTGTGGTAGACAACATTGTGTCTATGGGTTCGTTTGGTGCTCTTCCATTTCATCTTATGTTCTCTTTCAATCAATTCTTTTGTTATCATTAACCTACATTAACCATCCATCTTTTTTAGCCTAAAGAGTATAAGTATGGACCTAAAATTAGACATTTCTTTTCAATTCATTTTGAATTTTCATTTCATTTCATTTCATTTTGGTAACGAGCTCCAGCCTAGAAAACAAGAACTAATAGAGTTCGGAACAAATATACTTTTACCATATCACCATGTTAACAAGACTCATATTGATAACTAACCAGAGCCGTTCGTAAGCTGGTACATCACACTAGTAGATGCCTTTGTATTTTACAAATTATCACTCAATTAGGGATAAAGCAGAAATAAAATTGTGTTTATAGATCTAATGGAAAGACGGTTGACGCCTTTCATTTTTCTAATATTTTAATTAGTTATAACTTAATTGCCAACGCCATAGCCGCTTTGGAATATTGCTTCTAATAAGATTAACGGAGTCAAGTGGTGCTAGGTTTGGTCAGAGGAAATATGAATGACGTTCGTACATATCAGATGACGGTGACGACGCCAGCTTTAATTTCTTGGGTGGGCAAGCGGAAGACCAGAGAATTTTTTGGGGGTTGGGGAGGGGCGAACAACAATTTTTTGTGTACCGAAAATGATATTTTTATATTGCTTTACCTATATTACAATACCACATTTTTGGGAGACAAACGTCGTCAACAGAGGGGTATGTTCCTCTCCATTGTTTCCCTTTGCGCCGTCACTGTGAGATTGTATTGAAATTTCGTTGTCTACTTAGCATCGTGTGGACAATTGTGAGACACTTGAAAGAAAGAAGTATCGAACACCGCGAGCTAGAAAGTCAACATTAACGGCGAGTGAAGCCTATGTGATGACCAGGGCCCGGATCTTGTTGACCTAAAAAATTTTAAAAAGTGACCTATAAAATGACACTAAAATTCCTGTAAAATGACCCTAAAAATCACAAAAATTGACCTTAAAACTTACGTTTTCTCAAACTTTTATTTCATTAAACATTGACATTTTTTAAATATCCATTGGATTTTTAATTAACATTTCTCACTCATATTCAAAAAGTTTTGTTTCAGTTAGTTGCAGTCCATTGATCATTTATTTCTATTGATCAGTCCATTGTACGGCATTGTAAGTATTGAAATTCACTCCCGAGTTGAAACTAGGAAGCACTCTTAAACAATAAAACTTAGCAAGTTTAGACTACATGAAAATAATAGATAAAAACCTGTTTAAAACCCTTGTACGCCTTCTAATGCATTTTTAGTTATTCACCTGATCACATTCTTTGTGGTCAACAACCCAAAACTATTTGTTTGGCCACCTACCAACCCCCACCTTTTGTTAACCAGCAACAGTTTAGTTTTCATTAGCTTGTTAAGAATGCAGTTTTTCCACACCCAATAGACAGGAAGCAAGAAAAGAGATTATTCAACTTCGTCTTTTCCACAACTGTAAACCGTGTTCATTTAAAGATTTCCTTATGTAGAAAAAAAAGAATAAAAAGACCATAAGTGACCTAAAAGTTACCTTAAAATATTAAAAAATGACCTGAAATTTCAAAACAGCAAAAAGTGATCAAAAGTTGACCCTAAAAAAACTATATTTTTAGAACCTAGAGTTGATGGATAACGTTTTTATTTGAACTTGCCTTGTCCTATGCGTAACAGAAAAAAGTTAACTTGTCAACAAGATCCGGGCCCTGGTGATGACCACACATCATGTCAAATACATAAGTGCTAAAAACCTGCTTGTAAACTGACCCTCTAAGGATTGTTCCTCCAGAAGTTTATTATTATTATTATTATTATTATTATTATTATTATTATTATTATTATTATTATTATTATTATTAATAATATTATTATTATTATTATTATTATTATTATTATTATTATTATTATTATTATTATTATTATTATTATTATTATTATTAATTTCATTCTTTTACACACTTCTTATGTCAATAACAAATATACGTATTTTTGTTGCTATGGTGATAGGAGTTTCTTGTCTAAACAGCAAATTGAGCAATAAATAATAAGTGATAAGAAATGACTGAGAAAAAATTCTTTTCCGTTATATATTTCGTTTAAAGATATATTGTGTACTCAAGAATTATCTCTGAATGTGTCGGGTTCACAGCCTTTCTATAACCTCGCAATAGTTCTACTGACCTTGTCCGGTGTCTTCGAAAGAAGCTTTTCATCGGCTCTGATCGTAGATTGGCTTTTCATTTTATGATTACGCGTGTCGTCTACCGTAATCTATATATATTCACTTACAGCATTTACCCTTTGCCGTCTGTGTACACTCCGGAAGGATTGATTTTTAAAATGTCAAATTAGGAGAAAATCAGATTGTTGCACATTGACTTGAACTATAGAATTAATGAAAGGGGATTAAATACAATTGAAATCTATTATATAATAATAAATCTTTATAGACTATTAGAATTTCTTTAATTTTTACCTTATTTCCAGATTCTCAGCTAGAGTGTGTAATACGAAATTCTCTATCTTTTTCTCTTTTCTTTTTTGGGACTAATGTTCAATCTAAGAGAACCACAAAAGCAGACGTCGAGGATCACAGAATGAAAAATAATCTCCAAGGATTACTTTTGGTCAACAGATCACAGTTTGAGAAATACTGCTCTAGAACAGCATTTCTCAACTTTTTTCCTTTGGGACACACCGAAGTATATTTCAAACTTTCGCGATACCCCTGCATGTGATTTTTTCCCTAGACGCAAAAATCGTGTTACTGAAATTACTTTTCTGTGTCTAGTCTTCCCCCCCCCCAAAAAAAAATGAACAGCGTTAAAAGCCAACTTTCGATCTTTAAATTTGGAAGAAAAGTATGAAATTAAGTCGACTGGCGATATTTTTTTTATTTTCTTTTAAAGATAATTTCTTTGCGGAAGATCCTACTGTTAGAAGAAATTAATAATCTCGCGACACACCTTAAAATGTATTTGAGACACACTGATGTGTCGCGACACAGCGGTTGAGAAACGCTGCTCTAGATTGATTGGAATGCGGGAAATGGTTTCTTAAAATACACGCTGTAACTTAAGCTCACGGCAGGTTTCTAAGGGTTAAAAATGTACCAAATTAATGTGGGATGAAAATTAACTTCTTTTCGCACTTTCTTGTAAGTAGATGCAAGCGCTGTTACGAAAGAGAGAGAGAGAGAGAGAGAGAGAGAGAGATACTCAATTACGTGAGAGAAGATTATAAACTCAGAAAACAAAGTAGATGAAAATATGGTATTAACTAGATTTTAAGTTCCTGCATTTAACGCACACCTTTTAAAGTTCCCTACAATTTCACTATATTCACAATACATTAAAATCCTCGTTATAACCTTGACGAAATGTTAATATTCTGTTACTGCGTAAGAGAAAGCGTGCACTACAGAGAGACATAATAGAACCAATCGAAACAACGAAATAAACCACGGATTCCCTAGTTCTTGCGAAGGTGATGCGCGGTAACACTCCTAATCTGTGTGCTATCTATCAGATTCCACTACATTTAGATAACAAGAAAAAGAAAGAAAAGAAAGAAAGAAAAGAAAAAACTTGCTTTTGAGTTCCGTTGTTCTGTGCATGTCAGCCCTCTGGCCAGTGACTTACTATCTTAAATGACAACATGATAATGGCAACAGTTCATATGTTGAACCACTGTATGAAGAAGAAGATGCAAGTTTATAACAGTGCAAAACACAGATTTATGTGGTTTAGCCAATATTTTATCAGATTTATGTGATTTAGCCAATATTGTATCAGATTTATGTGATTTAGCCAAGATTGTATATTATTTCATTCAGCAGTTTTGCATGAAAAGAATATGGAACATTATGTAGATTATGACGATACATTTTCAAGGTCGTCCTCATTTCATGAAATTTACACCTTTCTCTAATTTGCACAATTTTCCTCCTGTTTCTTCAAACTTATGAATGTGGGAGGGGGGGATACTGTAATTTGTTGAAAACTGTATCATTTTATGAACTTATTCAATCACAAACACTCTAGCACTCTTCTTTTTGTATAACCTTGACTTCAGTAATGAATTTATCTAATAAAATCAAGAAAGTCAGTAAAGAAGAGGTAGATCCAAGGAGGAGAAAATAGGTAGAAATTACTTCCCCAAGTTCCAAACAAACAAAACTTCAAATATGACGATTACCTTCCCCAAAATTTATCTCTAGATACCCTTCTAAGCGAAATTATGGATATATTAGAAGGTCAATAGACTTGCAACTAGATGAATAGAATATTGTAAGGTTCCACATGTCTTCACACCATGCTGTAACCACGTGTTTACAGTAAACAAACACACTACAGACGACAGCACCGAAGAGGACATCGTCCATCATCGCCAATATTCGCCTAGTGACGAATAGGCCAGCAGTCAGCAACATTATGGTATAAAAGAGGAGAGCACACATCAAGAAGTATAAGTCTTACCCGGCTGATCAAACTACCAAAAGCCCTAAGGCACCTGGCCATTGGGAACACCTTACCTTTCTCACGACGCCTGGTCAATTGAGAGGTATCTTTCCTACAAGCCCTAAGACACCTGGTCATTGGGTTTCTTTTCCCTTTGACGACGGCTGGTCATAGAGAGTAACCTAATCAACAAAGCCCTAAGACGCCTGGTCATTGGGTTCCTTTCACTTATTTACCCATATATTAGAGGAAAACTTTATTCGTTGTAGGGCCTAATATATTTGTATTCAAGAGGAACATTTTGTAATAAAAAGTGATGAGAAAGTCCAATCTCCCGTGTACCGTATTTTGCTCTACCCTAAAGAACACAGAGAATTTTATATTATTCGCAGATGAATAGAAACTTTAATTCCTGTTCCCTTACGGGCCGTGGTGATTCAGTGGTAGAAATCATCTTTGGTTCATGGGGTCCCTGGTTCGATCCTAGCTCGCATCAAGTGAACTTTGTGGTGGACAAACTCTGTGTGCATGGGTTTTCCCGGGGTTCTCCCGCTTGCTCCCACTTTCTTCACTCCACCATTCCATTCATTTCTCATTATCACCATCTCCTTTAGCCTAGCCGGCATAACCGTGGGACGTAAAACTTAAATATTTAATTTCATTTTCCTATTCCCTTACTGCATAAACCTTCCATGACTGATATTTTTTTTTCAATTTAATAAAACATATTTATTAATATGTCTATCCTTAAAAGTACAGAAACAGTAACACGATAACATATCACAAAATTATAAATATTACTACTTACCCTGTTCCACATGCAACATCAAGAATGTGTTTGCAGTTTTTCTCACGTAGAAGACCAACTAGGAAACGTTTGTAATGGTCCGTTCTTGAATTTTTGTCTCCAATATAAACTTCCCATACTTTTGCAGCTTTGCCATCTGCATATTGGTCTCTCAAACCCTCGGATGCAATGCCAAGAGACCGAGTACGATATATACTGTCAACCATTTTGTTAATACTTTAACGTTATAATTTCTGTAAAAGAAAACGAAGAAGCAATTATTTAAAAGGTTTTACTAAATTAATATCATAAGTCTTGTTCCTAACTCCCAACCTAAATAGAACTTAAGGTAGCCTTCTCTCACATTATGAAAAATCACTAGAAACGTTCGGAATGTTTATTTCTAAAATCATTCGAGAATGAATGACTGAATTTAACTTCCCTTCCGTAGTCATTTAGGAAATATGCTCTACGATAGCTTTCGTTTAAAAAAAATCGTTTTTCACAATTCCTACTGCTTGGGATTGAAATCAGTCAATAATGAGGGACTGAATTAACCTCCACCTCCGAATCACATCACTATTGTGCAAGACAGTCGAACTGGCATTTCACGTTGAGAGCTGCTATCACGTTTACCAATGAGCTTCCAATGACGTTGTTCAATACTGTGATGCGGGAGTCCAATCTGGCCGATATGCTATATGTTCTTTTAGTAAGGTCACGTGTGCCAAATATTCGCAAAATGAAAGGAAACTTATCAGGGGTTTAGCAACAGTACGCCACGAGCTCATTGGTTCATGTCAAACGTCAATTCGGTAACCGTGTAAGATGTAGTGCTAAATAATCTCTTTTTTCCATTTTCGCTTCATTTGTCTTAATATAGTATTTTTCTCCTAGCTTACATGATTGTTAGTCTATTGGAAGCTAGGAAGCATGCATGTGTACATACATTGCTTCAAATAGTAGATTAAAGGAACGATTGCATTGGTCAGTCTGACGTCAACAAGGTCAGGCTGTACATAGAATACAAAGTGCATAAGAATATTTTATCCACTGATATGCGTCATTGTGCACGAATGACTTTATTGCATATTGTGAAAGGATTTCTTCGCATGTCATATCACTGGAATCACAAGTGCATATTGATAAATCTTTCCGGTCTTCCTAAAGGGTTTAAGAAATTGTAATAATCCTAAAAAAAAAAAAAAAAAAAAAATCGAATCCGAGATTTCAACGGATTTACAGGTTTCATAATCTATACATGTCGATAACATGATTTTTGTATATCTGTCTGTCCGTTCGTGTATGTAGATGTACGTACCTAGAGGCTATGCAATTGAAAGGATATAGAAAAAAGTCCTAAGATAAACTCACCCGATCTTCGGGGCCGCAGTGGCTTAGTTGGTGGAGCGTTTACCTCTGGTGTGTGATCCCTGGTTCTATTTCCGCTCACGTCAAGTGAACTTTTTGGTGGTAAAACATCGTGTGCGTGGGTTTTCTCGAAGTACTTAAGTTTCTCTCAGTTTCTTCATTCCACCGTTTTATTCATTTGTCATCATTAATGTATCCTTTAGCCTACACGCATAACCGTAGGACGTAAAACTAAAAGATTTCATTTAATTTTAATCCGATATTTATCAAATTTAGCACAATGGTAACCTTAAACTTCTCAGTCTACATGTGAAATACTTCTCTGTGCAGACCTTTGATTTTCGAACTATGAGTAACTAAAATTAAAGTATCTTGTTAGTAACATTTTCGCGCAAAGAAAATCTAATTTTTGTTCAAAACAAAACTATATGAAACAAACTTGTTAAACGTACATTTGTGGCATAAAAAAATAAATTATGAAATGTTTTAATTAACCATGTTTTAAATGTAGTGGTACTTAGAATAAAGAACTGTTAATCAATAGAGAATGATTTTACTCTGCAATTAAGAAACTTACCAGTTGGCACGGCATTCTTTCTTGTCTGTTCATCGTCTAAGCCTACTATCACATAATTTAATATATTTCGAAATGTATTCTTTGAAAATGGAGAATACATCGAGAGTAAAAACTATTGTATTAAGCTGTGTTTTGTAAGAATAAAACAATTTAAAAAAATTTTTTTTTGACTGTCGAAATATTCTAAAATAGCCGATGTGCCTCAGTGCTGGAGTGTCCACCTCTGGCGCGTAGTGTCCTTGGTTGGATCCCTAGCGCGTAGTGTCCCTGGTTACAACTGGGCTTTGTAATGGAATAACACCGTATGCATGCGTTTTCTTCGAGTTCTCTCTCCCATTTTCGTCATTCCACTATTATCATCCATCTCATCATCGTCACTGTCTCTTTTAGCCTTCCTAATTGTGGGAAGTTAAACTTCGCTCTCTTCAGCATGAAACAAGCTTTCCAGAGGTGCTAGGTATTGAGAACCCATAACTTACTTGAACAGGGAAAATTAGGAGAATGTCGAGGAAATTCCCTCCAAAAGTCCCTCCCATCAACTTTGGGCTCTCTCTGGAATGGTTCCGGGTAAAAACACACAATCTAAAAGTATCTCGAAAAATACTAAAGGGGATAAGAAATTAATGTGTGCACCAAGTTTTGTTTTGATAGACGGAATAAGTATGAGGAGAAAGGTTGTATACCAATACGCTCTGTACATACAAAATCAACCCTATGACCTAACCTATAAAGAGCATATAATATAAAAAATATAAACACCCATGAAAAATATTGTGTTTATAGGAAAGATACGTTATCAAAAGCAACAGCCAGAAGATTGTTCAGCCGCTTTCGTTCTGGAAGTTTCAATGTCCAAGACGCTCCTCTCAGTGGACGACTAATCAGAGCAAAACTGGATAATAGTCTGTGACCGGCATATAAGCAGTCATGACATCACCAATGACCTAAACATCCACCACCAAACAGTGTTACAGCATTTGGAGGAAGGTGGCTAGGAAAAGAAGCTCGACGTTTAGGTTCCACATTATCTGACTCAAAAACATGTACTCAATCAAATTTCTACATGTGAATCTCTATTGAAGTGTAATGAACTCGAGTCATTTCCGAAGTGCTTGATCACGAGTGATGAAAAGTGGATAACCTACGACAACAATGTTGAAAAAAGGTTGGTCGAAGCGAGGAGAAACTCCAGTCTATGACAAACCTCACATTAACGTACAGGAAAGTACGCTGTGCGTTTCGCGGGATTGGAAGGGCATCATACATCACGAGCCCTACCACCAGGCAGAACGATAAACTCGGAACTGTGCTGTCAAAATAGGGCGAGTACACCTTGCAAGTCAAAAGAACCGCCGTAACTGGTGAAGAGAGAGGGTGTCGTATACCACGGTAGCAACTCAAGACCGCATATACGTTCAACGACTCGTCATAAATTGATAGAACTTGGCTGGGAGATTTTAATGCATCCACCGTATAGCCCGAGTCTGTCACCGGAAGACTACCATTTGTCTCGATCTCTGCATAACTCACTGAATGGTGTTAAGTTAGTTTCGAAAGAGGGCTGTGAAAATCATATGTCACAATATTTAACAGTCATTACAGAAGTTCAATAGTGACGGGATTATGATATTGCCGAAAAATGACAGATCATCGAAATAAATTATGTAATTTCAAAATGTTATTTCAAATTAAATAAATGTATTCTCAATTTTGACCTTCAAAGGTCCAATACTTTTTAGACAATCTAATATATAAATGTATGTATGAGTATACGTTTCAGCATAACTATGGTACAACGAGTTTCTATCATTACGCTTTCTGCATTATCTAGTCAATGTCTACAAACTACTTCCTTGGCGTATGCTATAGAGACAACCTCATTCAGCATTCATAGTACGAGCGTAGGTGTCGTTATAAGAAATATTGCTAAAAGTTCTCTCTCAACGCTCATGCTTATAATGGTATTAATTTTCACGGTGTTTTAATTAATTAAACGTAAGCATAACTAATTAGATGGTATATTTTATGATAGCTATATAATATGCATTGTAAAACACAAAAGTAAAGTAACTTGCCTGTAGGAACGAAGCTGCCTTGTCGTGTTGCTTGTGTGCACCAGAAAACAATCTGCGTTCGCATGCTGCAATCCCCGCTTTTTTACGTAGCCGTTATCCCTGTTCGATAAGTGCTTTATCACATCTACGTCAGCTGTTTCTGATGAAATGTCACACAACGCTCCCCAAAACACTTTCCAATGATTAAAACGAAAGAACACGTGACAACAACAATCCACTTCTTCAATATCTTCTTTTCTTCTTTCATAACCTCTCACTCACAGGAGTAATTCAAAACATTCCATTTCTATGCATATGATAATATTATCGATTAACAATACCTCTGGCAACAAAATCGATAATAGCCACATAAAACTACAAAAGATTTCTTATTGTTTAATAGGATTATTACACCAAAATCCTCTTCTTCCTTATATAGCATAATTTACGTCGTTGCCTATATAACTTTGTGTTGTTTTGAAGATAAGAAGCTACTGGCAAGCGTTCAAGATATGTCACAATTTCCCATTCCATAGGTTTGTTTTTACACTTAACTAATACTTCGGTGTTGAACTTGTCCATGAAGACAAAATTGAATAGCTTCCAAACAGAAACTAGATAACATAATCTTATACTATATTGCAACTTGTAAATACACGAAATTGTGAGTAGAAAGTTTTTGAGATCACTAGTTACAATCTGAAATTGCAGAGTGACTCACTTCTTTTTTTAATGACAATTTGATTGGATTACAGTGCAAGTTTATTGCTTTCTTTAATCGAGCGTTTCTGAGGATTTTCTTGCACTCTTGAAGTACTGACTTTGCATTTTGTACTCTTTAATTATTATTATTATTATTATTATTATTATTATTATTATTATTATTATTATTATTATTATTATTGTAAACCTTTATCTTATGAAAGTATTAATCTTCACAACGTTTAATTAATTTAACGTATGTACCGTACAATTAATTACATAGTTCTGCAGTAGGTATTCTGAACTTACCTTTAAAGAAAGGGGTGGAGAAAGAAAATGTATACAGGCTAGCAGAGGCGCACCCACGCAGGGATCCATCGGGTCTGGACCCCCTCTCTCAAAAAAAACTTTGAAATTCGTTTAACATTTGTACACTTTCTGAACACAACTAAACTGGTACTTATTTAACAGAGCAATGATTGAAGTAACCTAAAGATTTAATTTTACACCTCATTTGTATTCTTTTTCTCTTATATAATTTTCTGAGAATACAGATGGCAGTAATTAGCAATTATTATTGTATTTTCAGGTGCAGGATACCACAGACTCAATACTATATAGACATATTGAAACCCCACCAAAAAACTTAGGACCCCTCCCAACAAAATGCGTTTTTTCTTTTATGCAGGTCTGTAGCTAGAGGCTGGCCAGAGAACCTGAACACCCCTTGAGCCTTTCAGTTATTTGTTCAGATAAATATGTTTAAAATATACAGGGTGTTAATGAACTTCACTGACAAACTGTAAGAGGTGATTCCTGACATCAGAATAAGACAAAAAGTTCATATGGACCTCCGGGAAAAAGTGCATAGTTTCAGAGCTAGGGCTGTCCAAAATTGCGAAAAGGCAAAATTTCAACAGGCCCTATTTGATAAACTGTGGATGGTGGTCCTTATCAGCGTAAAGGAAGTCATGCATACGCAGTCCGAAATTGCACATTTCATTAATGTTCAATGGGTATACAAAGTATTCCCTGCAGAATGAAATTTCCAGACATACCAAAAACCGAATTTTGAGATATCTGACTTTAAGATTGGTCCAAGGTAGGCAAATGATAAGTCTTGATAGCAGTGAACACCGAATGTTTTGGGCGCGATGTCGGAAGTGTTAAGGATCGTCAGCAGCACGATCTCTTGTACTTGGAAAAACGTATGCTGGGATGTTTTCTTTCACGCTTATAAGTGAAGAAAACGTGAAATATACCGTGACGAAATACATTGCATCACACGTTATTCTGGATACAAAAAAGCATGGAACTGCCGGTTCCTAACACTTCCGACTTCCCTCCGAAGCATTGGATGTCGATTGTTGTCAAGGTTTACCTCCTGCCTACTTTGGACCCTCCTTGAAATCAGGGTATATCTGAAAACTCTGTTGAGAGTATATCTGAGAATTATACCCTGTAGGGAATACCCTTTACACCTATTGAAAATTGAAGAAATATGCATTTTTGGATTGTGTATGCGTGGCTTCCTTTACGCTGATAAGGACCACATCCACAGTTTCTCGAATTCGAAATAGGGTCTGTTGAAATTTGGCTTTTTTGCGATTTTCGACAGCCCTAGCTCTGAAACTATGCACTTTTCGCCGTAGGTCCATATGAACTTTTTCTCTTATTTTCATGAGAGGAATCACCTCTTACAGTTTGTCGGTGTATTTCATTAACACCCTGTATATATAGAACAAATGAAAACAAACTTTTACTTGACAAAAAAAAAATGATTCAGGGATATTTTTCGTACTTTCTTTCTATATGATACCCCAAAATTAGGGTAGCTTACTAGAGGGTGAAAATCGAAAATTGCAATTTCTGGAAAGAAGCTCCAATTATTTTGTTTGTATTTCATAAATACACCGTATATATTTCATTAGCATAAAACACTAAGTACAGACACATACAAGTAGAAACAATCATATACTGATTGAGATGTTTTCGTCGGAGGATGTTTTCCAAGTGACTCGAGCAATTATCTTTATATCTCAAGTGGATATTTCAACAACAATATTACAATATGACATGATACATAATTCAATTAACAAAATAAAGAAAGAAGAAAAGGACAATAAAACTGGTAAAAAGCAGTATATTCCAGTTTCTTATCAAGTCAATTAATTATATCGTTCGTTTACCGATCAAAAGTGGATAAGCTTTGTGAATTATGATAAAAGATTTCTCTTTGTACCTACCGTTGACCTTGGCAAATAGGAAGCACTGAACGGTTTGGCAAACAATATTATTATTATTATTATTATTATTATTATTATTATTATTTCTATAGAAGTAAGCTCATCATGTTATAAAACATTATTAAATGCGGAATTCTGTATCGCATTTTGAATAGGGTTACAGTACCATTATTATGACAGACTAAAAAAAAGGCAACTTTTAGAACTGAATAAATCTCTCAATGGCATAGAGAAAAGTTATAACTTACAAAACTAAACTTTCAATAGTTTCATTTCAGGTTTTGCTTGGATGGTGAAGAGGGGGAGTGACTCTTCAATATAAGTAGATTCTCATTGATTGTTATTATATTGATTAAATGTATAGGGCCTACATATCTCAAACTTGGGGGAAGGGGGATTTTTCCCACCTGATGCCTGAAATGAAGTCACTGTACCGATTAGGAAATAAAAATTAAATTTCCTTGCTTCGAGTTTTCTGTTGTATTTTCTTGGAAATTGAACACTGCAACAATATTAATTTCAACGATTATTTCAATTATTTACAGATCTATATCTGTATACAGGGTGTTTGAAAAATGGCCAGTGCTTTAAAGCAAAAACAGTCACAGATAAAGGAATGAAAGAAAAAGTGAAATAGGGAAATATCATAGGGAGCACCAAACGGTACAATTTATTTGCCTCAGAAGAGGCCCTATCAGGGGGAAGCTGGGGTCACCTAAAAATTTTAAGTAGCTAGGTACAGGTTTAATCCCAAAAGTACCCGACCTAACAAAGAAAACAAAAACAAAAAAGGAAAAAACTATATTTTTCAACATAGTCTCCTTTAAGCTCGATACGATTTTCCCAGTTATGTTCTGTTGCTTCGATTCCTTGTTTATAGTGTAAACCGTCGAGCTCCCCAAACTACAGACACCGCCTCTTCATTGTTGGCAAATCTTTTACCATCGAGCCAATTTTTCAAGTTTGGAAAGATAAAATAATTTGAGAGGATTACATCTGATAAATAAGGTGGGTAAGGATGCAATTCGAACTTTAACTCATTTATTTTGGTCATTGCGATAACGGAGGTGTGAACTGGTGCAATGTCTTCAAGAAATAACACTTTCGTTTTCATCAGGTGCTGCCGATTTTTCGTGATTTCATCACTGAATCGCTTTAATAAGTTTATATAATACTAGCCGTTGATTGCTTTCTTCTTTTTGAAGATAATCAATGAAAATAATTCCACGCGCATCCTGAAAAACTGACGCCAAGACCTTGCCAACAGATGGAACTCTTCGCCTTCTTTGGAGCAGACTCTTCCTTTTCAGTCGATTGTTTTGACTGTCCCTTT
The DNA here is from genome assembly GCF_964235325.1 of Thermobia domestica. Taxonomy (NCBI): domain Eukaryota; kingdom Metazoa; phylum Arthropoda; class Insecta; order Zygentoma; family Lepismatidae; genus Thermobia; species Thermobia domestica. The sequence continues at coordinate 162,895,887 of NC_137462.1, read as the reverse complement.
GTCTCAGGTGTGAAGCGAGTTATGAATCGACGCAAAAGCTCGGTTTTATTGCTGTGAAACATTGCCAAACACTCGATTGAAACATCCTCATAACGTTGATTTTGTTCCATTATAAGTAAACACGGCGCCCACCTCGCGTACAACTTTCCCATTTTCAAATTTTCACTCAATATGTGCTATACTGCATTTCTGGAAATGCCACTATGTCTGCTAGCTTGCACACTTTCAATCGACGTTCATCTAATATAATTTTGTGGATTTTCATCACCATATTTGGTGTGATCGTCTCATTTGGTCGACCACTGCCATGTTCATCTTTGCAGCTCGTACGTTTTCGTTAAAACTTTGCCACCCAATATTTTACAGTTGTAAATGAAACAGCGCTTTCTAAAATTACTGGAGAGGTTTGAGAAAAGCCTTCGGGTCTCATCCTAAACGAAGGGAAAATCCCAACCTACACCTCCTCTCGGGAGAAAGCGGGCAACGTCTTTGGCGGCTAACGTAGGTGAGGGCCGACCGACTCCCTGGATAATGAGTCGGCTTCTACCAAGTGCCAACAGTTTTCTCGGAGGACGGATGAGCGGGTAGATGTCAGGGCACCTTCTTGTTCTTAGGAGGGGAAACTGTCCTAAAAGGCGGATGAACCACTAGATAGTTAACGACATGGAGATGTGGAAAGGAAATGGGAATACTACCACTTTATCTTTTTCCCAGAAGGGACGAAGGAGGAGAATAAATAAATATGATGGTTCTTCCTGAGGTAAAAAATTCCGGAGGTAATATAGTCACCCGTTCGGATCTCCGGGTGGGGACTACTCCCGGAAGAAACATCAGAGGAGAAAATAATAACTTTCACTACAGCATAGGAACCTGGAACGTACGAACTCTACGACGAGAGGGAAAACTTGAAAATTTAAAAATGGAAATGGATTAATGTAAAGTGGACATAGTGGGGTTGACTGACGTGAGATGGCCAGGGAAAGATGAGATAGTATCAGGAAATTACAAAATATACTATTCCGGTGGCGATAAGGCCGAGAATGGTGTTTCATTTACAACTGTAAAATATAAGGCCGAGAATGAAAAACGAAGTAGCAAGAAGTGTAACCAAAGTGGAATACTGCAGTGACCGCTTGATGTTTGTAAAACTATATGCAAAACCAGTGAATATTGTGATAATACAAGTGTATTTGCCAACAACTGACCATGATGATAATGAAGCAGAAGTAATGTATGATCAGATCAGTGACATATTGCATCAGGAAGGAAGAGGTAAGGTCAACGCCATAGTAATGGGAGACTTCAACAGCGTAGTAGGGGAAGGAGCTATGAATAAGGTAGTGGGACCATTTAGACTAGGTAGAAGAAACGAACGAGGCCAAATGCTTATCGATTTCTGTAGGCAACATGACCTGGTGGCGATGAACACGTGGTTTAAGTAAAGAAAAACAAAGCTGCACACGTGGAAAAGTCCAGAAGATAAGAAACGCTACCAAATCGATTATATTCTTGTAAAGCAACGTTTCAGGAATAGTGTACGAGACGTAAATACATTGCCAGGAGCGGACATTGATTCGGATCACAATCTACTGGTGGCGGAAGTGCAAACCTGGTCAAAATCGATCAAGAAAAATGGGAGGAGAAATCGAAAATGGAACTTAGAGCGACTAAGAAATATCGACGATGATGTGAAAGAAGAGATTGAAGAAAAATTCTGTGCAATAGGAGATATGGTTGACAATATAGAGAATACTTGGGGAAAAGTTAAACAGATTCTACTTGACACACTCCACAATAACACTGGTAGGATAGAAAGAGCACCGAGAAAACCATGGATAATGAAACAATGCTTAAGAAAATGGAGGAACGCAGAACGGCAAAAAGAAAACAAAAAACACGGTCATCAATCAATACAGAAGGCTGAATAAAGAATTTATAAGAGAAACGGACAAAGCCAAAGAAATGTACATGGTGTAGATATGTGAAAAAATAATGGAACTTCAACGGCGCGGCAGATATGATCTGATGTACCAGAAAGCACAAGAATTAGGATGGAGAGCTAACAAAAGTATACGAACGTTCGGCATCGAAGATCAACAAGGTAATGTAACCACTGACCATCAATGAATCCTTAGAATTTGGAAGGAATACATAAAAGATCTGTATGATCAGAAGAACCGCCCCAAAGATATTGCGATCGAAGAAGAGGAAGAGGTGGATAATGATGGAAAAAGACCAAATATATTGAAAAGTGAAGTAGTACAAGCAATAAAAGACATGCGAAGGAGAAAGGCCACTGGAGACGACGACATACCAGTAGATTTGCTCAAGGAATTAGGAAACAATGCAATGAAAGTGCTGACCTCACTTCTTAACAAGATCTACCTGAGTGGAGAATGGACAAAGGATTTTCTTGATGTTACAATGATTGCGTTGAGCAAGAAAAACAAAGCAAAGAAGTGCAGTGATCACAGAACCATTAGCCTGATTCCCCACACTGGAAAGAACATTGCATGCATACTGAACAGGCGGCTGGAAAACAAGATAGATGAGAGGTTAAAGAAGATCAATTTGGATTCCGGAAAGGAAAAGGCACCAGAGATGCTATTGGATTGATGAGAATTATATCAGAAAGAATTCTTGATTTAAAGGAAAAGTTGCGTTTGTGCTTCATCGACTGGCGAAAAGCTTTCGGACGAAACTTCTGAAAATACTTAAAGAAATTGGAGTCAACTGGAGAGATCAACGACTCATTCAAAACCTGTACATAGGACAACGAGTGAAGATTCGCTTGAATGAAGGAGAAACCAATAGTGTGGAGGTTGGACGAAGGGTCAGATAAGGATGTAGTTTGTCGCCCCAATTATTCAACATTTACAGTGAATGTTTAATGAAGGAAGCATTAATGGGAACCGGAGACTTCAAGATTGGAGGACAGATCATTAACAAGATCAGGTATGCAGATGATACAGTTATAATAGCTAAAAGCGAAGGAGGACTACAGGAGATGATTGACAAACTAGTTGACACTGAAAAACTGCATGGAAGGGAAATTAACATCGAAAAGTCGAAAGTCATGAGAATATCCCCTGGAAATACGCCCTTACGAATCAGAGTAGAACAAAGAGAACTTGAAGAGGTCGATAATTTCAAGTATCTGGGAAGTATTTTGACGAGAGACGCTTACTGCACCAAAGAGATCAGGTCAAGAATGGCCATAGCTAAAGAAGCATTCAACAAGAAAAGATCACTCTTAACTAGCAGGCTCAATATTGGACTTAAGAAGAAGTTGGTCGAGTGCTATATATGGAGCATTGGACTGTATGGTTCAGAGACTTGGACATTACGGAAGTTAGAGAGGAAATATTTGGAGAGCTTCGAAATGTGGTGTTGGAGGAAGATGGAGAAGATAAAATAGACAGAGAGAGCAACAAACGAAGATGTTTTAAAACGGACAGGAGAGAAGAGAGCACTTCTAGCCACCATTCTTCGTAGAAAGGCCAATTGAATTGGACACATCTTGAGAAGAAATTGTCTTCTTCACACCGCCATAGAAGGAAAGATGGAAGGGAAGCGAAGAATAAGAATAAGAACACAGCTCAGCGATGATTTGAAAGATAGAAGAAAATATTGGGAGTTAAAAGAGGAAGCTGAAGATCGACAAAAGTGGAATAAACATTTCCAGTCCAAAATCTAAAATTGAAAAAAAAATCCTCATTAGTCCCAGGACCTGCCGAAAGATAGAATACCCAATAATAATAATTAATGAAACAGCAGTCTCTCAAAGAGTAGAATCTAGCTCGGCTTTGATATTGGTTGAACTTAGACCTTTCAAATGATGGTATTGTATCACATACAGTTGACACATTGTTTTCTGAGAGTGTTCAATATTGATGGCTGCCAAAGAAATACTAAATAAAAGAGTGTCTTCAAACTTCAAACTTGAACTTGATAGGGATGGCATTTTCGATCATAGTAATGTTTCTCAAACAACAATCGCCATCTACACGTCAGGTCGGGTACTTCTGGGATTACCTACGTAAGTAATGTTTGCTTCATTGGAAAGATCGTTGGAAACAAACAGTGATTGTAGGAAAAGTTTTCGTGAAATGGTTGACATTCAACTGGAAGTTCTTGCATATTCAGATAAAACTTCCGTGAATAATTTTGTTTCCGGGGGTGGTGTATAATCAGCAAAGAAACATAAACAATCTATATATCAATTGATTCAGCTTGACGAAACCAATTGATCGATATCGATTTTAACTTCCGGTTAATCACTTCCGATTTACTGAGCCTAATTTAGTTACCGGGGATGAGGTATAATTAGCAACGAAACATATACAAATACAGATTTTATATGTTTCGTTGCTGATTATACCCCACCCTTGGTAACTAAATTAGACTCAGCAAACCGGTAGCGGTTAATCGGAAGTACTTAAAATCGATATTGATCGATTTGTTTTGTCAAGCTGAATCGATTAATATATTATTTATGTTTCGTTGCTGATTATACCCCACCCCCGGAAACTAAATTATTGTCAAACTCCCAATGCTTATAAATCATTATTGGTTGGAGATAAAAGGAGGATATAAGAAAAGGCTGATAAGAAAATATCAGAAGGCTCACCGCATGGAGCTTTTTGTATAACTCACAGACACTTTATCATGGGCCTAAGAGGAAGCATAAAAAATTGTAAATCGTATGGGATGTAATTTGATGCACCATTAAAAGTGCCACAGATGAACAATCAACTTTTATGGTAAAAAGTTTTTCGCGTGGTTCACCGTTTCCGTGTGATCATTTCGTAAACGGCACGGCACACGGAAAGCTTTTTTCCTACAAAAGTAGTTTGTTTTCTATTATCTTTTCAATAATATATTACATTACATACCTTACTGTTTGAAACTTCAGGGTGGCACATGGAGCCCCGTGATAAGGAACAGTGTGGGTCAAGCAGATCATGGAAAGTGTAAGCATATTTAGATCACTTTCGGTATTTAGGCTGCTATGAGTGGCTCGATTTCGTATTCGGACCGAAGTCGGATACTGCGCGATTAGCTTTTTTTTTTCTTTGACCAGAAGGTGGTACTACTATGACAGCTGAACGCAACCTGGCTTGCTCCCAGATTAAGTCTGGGGGTTACTCTGAAAACTTGCCATGTTCACTTTACTTTTGTCAATCGTTTTTTATGTGTCTTCACGTAAAATTGTGCTGTCGTTCAAAACGTTATAGCGCTCCGTATGAGTGAAGGTGTAACGTGGAAATAGCCGAGTAGTATCCTTTTCCCGCTGGTCTAGTGGCTAGCGTGTGCACCTTTGGTGTACATTGTCCTGGGTTCGATTCCTAATGGAAGAGCCTTTGGAATTTTAACTCTGATCGATGTTCCTGTATTCATGTCCCTGCTCTTTTAAGGTTAATGGAAATCAATAAAATGAAGTAAAAGTAGAGGTGGAGAAATTACGTTACTGAGGAACGTTAGGTAAAATAAATCAGTTAACTTTAAAAATGTGATTAAAGGCTGAATGTTTCTAATTATGGGTGATGGCTCGAGTCCTGGGAAATTGTTACTTTTGTAGACATAATATTCGTGTCGTGTTATTAAGTGCGTTCCGTAGGGTATACTATGTCGAGATCAGCACTGGAACTGCCCTCGAACTAATGGCTGTATAACTAATTTCATTGGCGATCCGCCAGTAGCAGCTGCAGACAGTCCACCGTTTCGTAGTTTGAGGTACACCAACTATCCGCCTAAGTCTTCCTAATGGAAGAAGCGAAATACGCAGACTATTACGTCGTTTCTTGTTTTGATTTGTTTGTGTACTTTTATGTATTTTCTTCCTCTGCTTGTTCTAGTACTTTAGAAGGAACAGGATTTCATATATTTTGTGTTGTACGAGCTTCTTACTCTGTATATGCTTAAGTTATTAGATCTCAATTTTGCATTTTGCGCACTAGAACCTACCTTTAAAACAAGATGAAATTATTAAAGTTGGAAAAGGAAAAGGAAATGAAATGTTTCAATTTAACGTCCCACGTTTATGCCTTTTATGCTAAGGGAGATGGATGATTAAGGGAAGTGAATGATGATGGAAGATGTAGTGGAATGAGAATGTAGAAGAGGACTACCCCGAGAAAACTCACGGACACAATGTTGTCCACCACAAAAGTTGGAAAAGAGAACGGTCTAATAGAATATACACTCAAATAGAGTGGGAAAATCTTGAGATTTTACTTTTACGTGAGAATTATGGAAAGAGCATTGTGATGTCATTTACTATACCGTCTAAGCTAAGACTAGCGAATGAAAATTCGTTTCCACTCTTTTGGTAATACGTTCTACATTCTAGACAGTTCTCTTTTCCCCAAATTTTGTCTCTTGTTCTACAGAAACTGAAAAGTGTAGGAGGCCGATGTGGCGAATCTCTTAGTATGGAATCATGTACATTTATAATTAATTAACAAGGTAAAGTTTTGGTCTTGAGGAATCGTATTCGATTACGAGCGGGGATCTCTGATCCCAAATTAAGAAATAATCCGAGCTATCTTTGCATTTCATTCATAATTGTGGTTGTGTTGATTAAGTTTAAGAATGATAAATTACAACTAAATCACCTGCGAGCTATTGCGTTACAGTGGAACTAATCTGATAGCAGGGGCGGATTCACGACCAACTTCTCGGGGGGGGGTTGTCATACTGCTACTTTCAGCTACATTTAAGAGCTTCAAACTCTGGGATGGGTTTTATTTAAATACATAAAATAAGAAAGTTTCCTCCTCTGGGGGGGGGGAGATTGCCCCGATCGCCCCCCTGGATCCGCCACTGGCTGATAGAAAACTTAGTTTGTAAAAAGCTTTCTTTCGTGTGTACTTCTCACTTCTCATTGATTGATCGATTGATTTTACGCTGATGTACCTTGTCATCTCTCAAACTACAATGCAGACGCTACTGTTTAAAGCGTGATACAAACAAGTAGAGTCATACTTAGGAATTAAGGGCATAGCTGCATTGCCATTTCTCATTTCCTGATAATGGACATTTGTGCCAAGTGAACTTTTTCTCAGCTGATAACATCTTTTCTTCGGCACTGGACATTTTGGCACAAATCAGATACATTTTTAATATGTAGGTGTTCTGCCACTATCACCAAGTTAGAAACATATCAGAATCATTTCTTAACTCGTAAAGCGTCATGACGTGATACGAAGTTGTTATAGGACTTTTCGAAGTAATTTTTAAATTTTTGGAAGCTAAAATCTCTAAATTTTAACTTTTCTCGTCTTTTATAGTTATTCTTCAACTAAAATAGTGTTATATTTACATAGTACGGTTCTAGCTGTAGACTCATGTCTTATTTATCCTCGGTGCAGAACTACGACTTCAAGAACAAGCAGACAAATATTAGTTTATTCATTCTCAATTCAGGCTCACTAGTGCTATTTGATTAATTAACTCGTAGTACAATGCAATGTAATTTCAACATCACTACATTTGCTTAAATCCAGAAATAATGGAAAATTGAGAGTAACCTGAGCTGTCAAATTAGCTCATAGCAACATTTATTGTGCTTGACTCGTAAAATCCAGTATACAATGCACTTCATTCATTTACGTCATATGCATTGATTCCTCTTAATAGAGCAAGCTTTCGAACCACAACCTTCATTTCTCATATGTGAATGTTTAGACACGGCGAAACGGCGTTAATATTACAGTATAGCCAGAAATTCTGTCAGGGTTGCCAGCTCAATATCCAAGTACGCTGCTAGATCAAATATCCAAATAAGCTTTCTAATTCTATGCATGGGATAATCAGTGGTGATTTAAAAGTTTCTTCTGAAAAAGTAGATGGGTGAGAAATAGTAGTACAAAAGTAGAGATAATACGCACGATTGTAGCTATGACCAGGTGGCGTGGGGGTGATTTCGATTTCATAACTCTGAGGGGTAGAAATTCCACCTTCTGAAATGATGGAGATAAGCATGAAATACTTCCGGTATAATTTGTTTCCGGTGGGCTCCAAAGAAATGTGCTACGTATGGAACTTGCAATGATTACATTTGCGTTAAGCTAACTAACTAACTAACTAACTAACTCTATGGCCTACGGAACCCGGAGGTGCAATACCGCGGATCCAGCTTCTACTTTGTATTAGTGTTGCCAACGGCTCGAGCGGCTCGGCTCACGGCTCAGTCACCACTGAGCCGACCCGAGCCAACAGCTCACCCAGCCGAGCCGGCTCAAGGCCTAGGCTCAGTTGGGTCGAACCGAGCCGAACCGATGGCTCACGCCAACCGAGCCGGCTCGACTCGATGGCTCACTTGAGCTGAGCCGAACCGAACCGAAGACTCAACAGCCGAACCGAACCGAGCTGATGGCTCATCGCAACCGAACCGGCTCGAGCCGATGACTCAGGTGAATCGAGCCGAGTCAAGCCGGAGCTCGAGCTGAGCTGGTTGGACGCAACATCGTCCTGGGCTTAATCCATGCAAAGTGATCGAGAAAAAAGAAAAATTGCCGCTCGACCTTTTCAAAAAAAAATCTATTTTTTTCATGAATGGTTATTCTATGTCAGGCTACTTCAAACCCACAATTAATTTTTTCTTACATCCCATGGCGACACAGGGGCTGGCGCCATTTTGCGTTTTCTCGATTTTAGGTGTTTACGTTGTTTTGAATATCTCAGCATGTATTTGTCCTAACAAATTGAAAATTGCTGGACGTCTCCAGCTCGTGCAGAGCTAAAACTTTGGTCTCTTAAAATCATTTGAAGGGGGTGAAATCATTGCCTACAGTAGCAACATTTTTGAACATTGAAAATATGTTTCGGAAGAGGAAACAACTTACACAGAAGGTTGAATTTGTGAGTGCTTGTAGTCCGGGGTCATAAGTTAATACACAAAAAATTACAGACCTGTAGCTGCCCCCAAAGGCCTGAAAAAAATCGTAAAATTTGGAGAATTATGCCAAGTTGGCATGTTTCACTGTCTAATATCTCCAATGAGCCTGGATAAAAAATCTGAAATATACCATACCACACAACAAAACGCGTTTTGCGTTTTTGAGCAGAACGAAATCAAAGTATTAAGTAATGACGTCATACTCTAGGAGGTGTTTTGTTCATAAAATCTGCTGGAAATTTGTTGTTGTGAAGTAAAATAAAGTAAAATGAATGGTTATTCTAGTCAAGGCTCTCAAGCTCGTTTCTTTCCTCTAGTTATAAGACTGTCTTATCAGACCTACAGCAGCATTGGTGAAGAAGGCCGCTATCAGCAGAAGTCGAGGAAAATCAAAATGCATCCTTGAAAAAAAAAAAAGTCCGTAAATATTCCTTGCTCTTGCTGCTTGCTATATCAAGATACTCAACCATGTTTATTCTTGTTCTAACTGTCAACTCATGCAGGAGACTATTGTCCTTTCTTTTGATCTACATTGTCAAGTCAACACTTACTCGCTGTAAACACTGACAAATTTCCAGTTGATTTTATGAGCAAAACACCTCATAGAGTATGACGTCATTACTTAGTACTTTGAACCCCTTCCGTTAGATATTGCAAATATAATGTTGTTTTGTATCTGGCAACAGTGAAGTTTTTTTATGTGTGTTCGCTAAGAGAAAAAGAAGAGAGACAGACTGCCTAGTTCAAAGAGATGTGTGCTAAGATGTTAAAATAATTGAAAACGTTCTTGTTTGAAATACTAACATTTAGTCAAAATAAAACCATTAAATATTCAAGTTCCTGTGTATCATACTCCCAATTTTTAAGAGGTTATGGGCCCAGGCACGAGAGCATTGTAGTAAGTGAAAAATGCAACTAGCGATTATGACTGTTCTCACTCGAAATTTGTTGAAGTTGGTTGTCGCCAATAATAAAGTACTGTTGTTGTGAAAAGATATGACAATGGAAAGTCAAAAATTAATGTTAAAAGGGCAGTCTAACTGGAGTGTGGGAGTTCCGCGGTGATCGTGACAGTGTAAACATCTCGGTGATCGTGACAGCTGCTGAAGAGGAAGTGGTTAAAGTGGAAAATTTTCATCATTCACCACTTACACTCATCACATTAGAACACGAAAGCGTTTACACACAATTACAATTAATCTACACATACTCATTTCATTTATTTTTCACTTTATCCAACATTTTCACCCCGACCATCAGGGTAACTGGCCCTCTTCTTCCCGCTGGAACTCCTTCCCGATTTTGACATTTTCTTACCTGACTATGACATTACAATTATTACTCGAATTTGTCTAATTGTTTCTTTATATACCTTATCTTAACTAACGAACAATTCATACTTAAAATACATTTAATACTATATGTTACAGGTAATACGACTAGTAAGTCGACCAACAAAAAAATAAAAAATGCAAATGGCGGCTTCCGCCATTTGCACGATTAGTTACAAAACCAATACAAACTTTTCAAATTAATCGCATTTTTAGCATACTTGATGTAAGCTGATGCTTTTTAATTACACCGATAATGGTGAAGAAGAAAGAAGAAAGAACTGGAGTGTGTGGAAGTTTCAGACTACAGAAGTGCTGAAATGAAAACTGTGTTGCGAATGTATACAAGCAAGGTCTCCATTATTAGTGGAAAAATAATTATAGAATTTCTGTGCATAAGCAGTCATATTTCATACTTTTATTAGTGAACGTCATTTTATATGGGTTCCATTAAAAAGTGAAAAATTAAAAACTAAAATGTAAAGTGTTAATTTTATTGTGTGTTCAGTGACGTTAGTTAAAACGACAAGGATTATTCCAGAAACAAAGAAATGGAAACTAGGGAAAAAATGGACCCCCTTACTTTAAGTGAAAAATAAATGAGCAAGCTGTCTTAATTTTAATATAAGTTAATAGTAGTAAGATTTTCCAGCAAATAATATTAAGTAGGTTAGGGTTGTATATATAATATAGTGTTAAGGCATTAGGTTTAGACATTTTAACTTATTTCTTGTTAGGGTTAAGGCTCATTTAAAAATGGCGGAAAGTCTTCAGATAATTAACGAACAAGTGAATATTATAGATTTAATCAGTTCTACAGGTAATCCTTCTAATAAGGACAACATCAGTACAAGTAATGAAACTAAAATGGAAGTGTCATACGAAAATGATAATAATAAATCAATGATTACTAAATCAAAAGGTGAAATACAAAATAATGTATATCAAAATCATCATCTTGCCCCATATTTTGTATTTCTTAAATTGAATGATAAAGAGCTGGGAAAAGTGCACCCAATGGGAATAAGCAGAAAATTATATCTAGCAGAAATTAGTGGGATCATGAATTTCCAGACTATTGGAAAAAATCTAATTAAGGTAACTTTTGATTCAGACAAGAATGCAAATGCATTCCTAACACATGATATTATAAAGAATAATAATTGGTCAGCGTTCATTCCGACACATGCTGTCATCAATGGGAATAATTAAAAATGTAGATCCAGATATTAGCACGGATGAACTGTTAACAGATATAGAGTGTTCAATAGAAATTTCATCTGTTAGGCGCATATTTAGAAATGATAAAGACAAAAAGAGAGTCCCTACGGGAACAGTAGTATTGACTTTCAATACTCAATACCTACCAAGAGACTGCAAACTTTACTACCAAAAATTAGACATAGAACCGTACATACCACAAGTAAGACAATGCTCCAAATGTCTCTTATTTGGTCACATCCAAAAAAAATTGTAAATCTAGTAATACACGCTGCAAAAAATGTGGGGAAAAACATGAAATTGAGACCTGTACGTCATCATTAAAATGTTTTCACTGTAAAGAAACCCATGAGGCTGACTCGAAAGAATGTAGGGAATATCAACGTCAGCGCAATATAATCCACCTAATGGCTACAAACCGTATCTCATTTAATGAGGCTAGTAAGTTAGTACCAACTATTTCATATAGAAGTATTACAATTTCAAATGTACCGGTTGGGGTACAAAGATCTGTAAGTGACGTAAGTGGTATAAATCATTCTAATAGTAGTCAACTAACAAAACACAATTATTCATTCACCAACAAATCAAACAATAAATTCACACAAGGAACACAACCTTCCTCACAGTCAAATAATGGAATTTTTAATTCAGAAAATCAAAACAATAACACCCAACTCAAATCGTTTAAAAAACTAAAGAATTAGAAGAGGATGAGGGGGAGGGAGACTCCATGATAGTACAATCTGACACACCATGGATGGTTTTTAGTCGTCAAGACCCTTCGACTTCTAAAACTACAACAAAGACGCATATTACTTCACAAATTAAGAAAAGAGGGCTATCCACGTCATATAATGAAAAATACAAAGAACAATCTTTCGCTTTTTCAAATAAAAGCAAAGATCAATCTTCACATCACAGTGCAAGTAATTATTCTAAGCAATCGAATAACTCCACTCCTAATACAGAAAAGTTAAATAAAATTAAAGAAGGTCTATCAAAAATTCTCAACATTTCCTTATTAGTACAAAATATCAGCCAGTCCCCAGATCACATTCAAAATATAATTGAACAAATTCTTCTCTTGGTTACATAATGGCAATTAAGTCAAATAAAGTCTTAACTTTATTACAATGGAAAGCACAAAGTCTAAAGGGAAAATTACACTTATTACAATTACTCATCAACATTTATAATCCTCACTTAATTCTTATTCAAGAATCATGGACAAAGGCAAACTCACCTCTAAAAATTCCAGGTTATATTATTTATGAAAATTTAAGATATGATGGTTATGGGGGTGTAGCTATTGGTATTAAGTCAGATATTCCATACTCGAATATAAATTTTAACAAGTTAGTATTACCACAAAAAACACAAATTATAGGTATAAAAATATCAAACATTTCATTTATTAATATATACTCTCCACCTAATGTCATTCCTTCAACCAAGGTCTGGAATGATATTTTAGACAAGTTCAAAAGCCATATATAATAGCGTCAGATTGTAATACTCACTCAATCTTATGGGGGAGTTCTCATACAAACTCTGCCGGACGAAATCTTCAAACGGCATTAGCTAAAAATAAATCAATTTACTTAAATGATGGTACACCCACTCGGCTTACATTAAACAACAATAGTGCTCCTGATGTAACTATTACCAGCTTAGATTTATATCTAAATTGTAATTGGAGTGTTTTTTATAATCCTATGGGTAGTGATCATTTCCCTATTATTACTCAACTTACAAGTAATAAGAGTACTCTACTATCACATATCAATTTGGTGCCTGATAGATTGCAAAAAGAAAAACTTCATTATATACCTCATTCTTTAAATTGGTCCCTATATTCTTCCAATTCCGAATTTTTCTTCAATAATCACCAGACATCTCATAGTAATCAATCTATAGACAAGAGTATTAATAAATTTACAGATACAATCAATCATATTGCAGACTCTTCGGGGGAAAATTCTTTATCTTGGGCTAATAAAAAGAGTAAACGCAAACAAACAAGGAATATATACAAAAAACCTTTTTGGTGGAACTCTGAATGTCAAAAATGGGTAAATTTGTGTCATATATATCTTAGATATTATTTCAAGGCTAAAACAAATGAGAACTTTGTCAAGTATCAAAAAATAAAAGCAAAAATGAAACAAAATTTACTAAATTTCAGGAAACAACATTGGGAAGAATTTTGCAATAAACTTTCACCATCAACATCTTGGCCAAATATTTGGAAATATCTTAAGAAACAAACTCATCCGGTTCAATCAGCGATAATCTCATTTGACGAAAATAATAATACATGGATAGATGAGTTTCACAGGAAAATAACACCATCTTATGTAAACCCTGATAGGAAATCAATAATACAAGCCCTTTTAAACAACAGACAAGATATGAATAACATAAATATAACGTCACCTTTCTCGATGGATGAATTTCTCCTTGCACTTCAGCAACAAAAACGGGATACAACTCCTGGGCATGATGGAGTGAGATACTCACATATTAGAAATCTACATATTTCAGGTATCAAAATCCTTTTGAATATGTTTAACAAAATCTGGAAATCTTCGCTTATTCCAAAGTCATGGAAAAAATATTGATAGTGCCAATAAAAAACCCGAAAAAACCCGTAGGCCAGGCTGATAGTTACAGGCCTATAGCTCTAACTTCATGTATATTAAAATTATTTGAACAACTACTATTAAATAGGCTAATGTGGTACATAGAATATAATAATATATTTCCTCCAAACTTAGTAGGTTTTCGTAAAAATTTCTCCACTTTAGATGCAATAGGATCATTAATCATATATGTATGGACAGCATTTCAACAAAAACAGTCTGTAATAGCCATAAGTTTAGATATTAAGGGAGCATATGATAATGTAATATTAGAAAATTTAATTAATTACATGTATAAAATTAAAATTCATTCAAAATTTGTACGTATTATACACAATTTACTCATAAATAAAGAAATATCTATCAAATTAGGCAGATATTGTAATGCTCCTAGACAGACATCTAAAGGTGTAAGTCAGGGTAGTAAACTTAGCCCCATACTATTCAATATATATATATTAGAGTTAATTAATCTCATTAAAAAAACATGTTAAGGTCTTTGCTTATGCAGACGACATAATTTTTTACATAACTACATCTAATATTCAAAAAGACTTGAAAACATTAGAATTAGTCATGAGGGATATTATAGGATGGTGCGATAACAATGGTTTCACCATAGATGGGAATAAAACTAACCTCATTGTATTTTCAAGGAAAAGAAAAATACCAAACATCAGTATAAATATAGCTAATTTAGAAATAAAACAAAAATCTAGTATTAAATATTTAGGACTTAGTTTGGACTCTAGACTTCATTGGACGTCGCACATCAATAATATTAAAGTTGATATTAATTATGTAATTAATCTAATTAAAAGTCTAAGTTATAAAAATTGGGGAACCAATCCTATAGTTTTACAAAAAATCTATAAACTATGCGTTGAAGCAAAGTTATTGTATGGAGGCATATTTATGTCTCCACGTCCATATAGGAATGTTTTGTCTATGATAAAAATTCAATATGATTCTCAACGAATAATTTTTTCACAGCCCAGAAATACTCCTCGAAATGCACTCTTAGAAGAATCTGATACTATTCCAATAGATTTGATCTTAGAAAATATGGCAACTAAATTTATACTTTCTCGATTAGCGAACACCACAACTATAATCAATACAAGCCTATTGCAATTAGACACCGCAATCTCAAGGTTAACAAATAAAAAAAGGAAGAAAAATAAAATAAATGAAATCTTCCTTTAAAAACTACCTTGGATTTACTTGGCATTCAGAAAATTTCATAATTTAGCATCTTCGATCCAAAAGTTTCCAGTACTTCCATGTTTTTCGGTAAATTATTACACAAATCTTCAACAAACAAAAATTATTATTCCAAAATATCCTCCAACCATATATAAATCTACAATTCCTTCAGCATTTTACTCGGTATGGCTCAACTATATACATAAGCTACCAGGTTATACATTTATTTTCACTGATGCTTCCAAAAGTAAAGGACTTCCAGTAGGCGCTGCTGTATATATACCACAGAAAGATTTTACACAAAAGTACAAGCTTCCGTCTAATACATCAATTTTTGAAGGTGAGGCTTTCGCAATCAGACAGGCATTATTAATAGTATATAAAGAAAAACTAAAACATGCTTGTATTTGTTCAGACTCACTGAGTGTCTTAAAAAGTCTTGAATCCACGAAATGGTGTAAACAAACTACCTGGATAATCTTAAATTTGAAATCGCTCATTACTAAAATTAATAAAAATAAAGGTTATGTAACTTTTATTTGGACAATGGGTCATACAGGCATTATTTTGCATAATGAAGTCGATAAACTTGCTAAGGATTCCTGCTATAATGGAAAAACTTCCAATATAAAACTACCATATCATAACTTCTTCAATTTAGTAAAAAATCATGCTGAGACCTTGTACCTAAGAAGAAAAACCTCATATCGTTTAGGCCCAGGTAAACATTATTGGTCCATCAAATCTATTAATGATATGCCATTTATCCCAAAACTAAAAGAATGGAATAGAACAGACATCATACAAATAACAAGACTCCGACTGGGTATTGCCTTAACTACAGAAAAACTTTATATGATGAAAAAACGGGATTCGCCATTATGTCAGTGTTTGCTGGAAACTGGCTCACTTGAACACATTATTTTAGAATGTAATCTTTTTAAGGAATTTAGAGAGACCATGTTCAAACTATTTTCAATATACTTACCCTATGGTCCTTATAATATCAAATCTATATTAGAAAGTAAGAAATTAGAAGTATATAAGATTCTCGTAAAATACCTTAAGAAAAATAATATAAAATTATAAAGTAAAAAAATCTTACTACTATTAAAAGAAAAAGCAAAAAGTAGGGATTATAGATTTATATTAGATTTATATCAAAAAGTAGATTTATATCAAAATTCTAGGTGATCATCTAGAAAGTTGTCTTTTTATACCAATAACACAGTCTTTGACAATCACTATTTCTATTTAAAAAAAAAACTAAAATAATAATTAATAAAAGGGGGTCCTCTCATAATCCCTACGCAAGTAAGTGTAAATCTAAAATTAGTGGAAAAGTCAAGACAAGTGAAGTGAAGAAGAATTATTTATTTATGCAGGTGAAATGGGTCATTCCCACACCTTCCATCTTACTTTGTGAGAGGAACAAGAACAAGAACAAGTGCTGAAATCTAGATGGTTGTATGATGCTGTTACAGGAACAGAACCTAAGCAAGAAGATGGTAAAAGCGCGGCAGTATTTGAAAAAGAACTTTAAAAATCCAAGACAAGGGACAGCAAAGCACAGGAGTTGTTAGTGACTTTTGTAGAAGAGCAAGTGTTGTCACATTTACTAACGTGTAATAGTGCAAGGGATATGTGTGAAAAGCTTCTGTCAGTGTACGAAAAAAATCTGAAGTGTCTCTTCATCTTGCAGCAGCAATTTTTCAATCTTAAATTTGACGATGAAAGTGTAGCTGACTTTATTTCAAAGATCCAAGACATTTGTTCTAGGCTTAAATATATGGGTGAAAACGTTTCAGATAATATGGAGATTACGAAGATACTAATGTCTCTACTGGAGAAGTACAAATTTCTAGCCACTGTGTGGGAGTCGGTACCAGCAAAGAAACAGTCTGTGAATGAACTTATTTCAAGATTAATGGTGGAAGAAGAAAGGTTGAAGAATTCAAGATCTACAGATTGCAGTGAGGAAAATGGAACTCGTGCTTTTGCAGCTAAGGCTAGATACGAAAAAAAATCACCGGTACCAGAGAGAAAGTTAGAGATAGTGATTTGGCAACCGGTAGTGCTTCAAGAAGTGCAAGGCCAAATATAAAGTGGTTTTTGTGCGGTGGTGGTCATTTTAAGCGTCATTGTCCACTGCAGCAAAGCGAAAAGAAACCCATGTGTAATTTTTGCAAAAAACCTGGTCACATATTTAAAAATTGTTTTGTAAGGTTGGGAAAAGAGAAGGCAGGTTTCAAAAACAAAACGCCATCAAATGCATTTGTGTCCGCTTATGTTGATGGAGGAGTAAACAGTGCAGATTGGTTTGTAGATAGTGGTGCAATAGAGCACATGTGTTGTAAGAAAGAAAAGTTTGCCACTTACAAAAGTTTAGATGTAGAAAGGTCAGTCAAAATTGGTGATGGATCAGAAATGTATGCGTTGGGTGTCAGGCCCGTATCCAGGGGTGTCTAGGGGGCCCGGCACCCCTAAATTTTTGCTGCCCCCTTAAATTCTTACGGTAGGCTTGCAAAAACTATAATATGGTGATGAACTATCATATGGTTGGATCGGATCCCCCCTAACTTCAGCCGGGCCCTCCTATATTTTTGGGCTGGCTACGGGCCTGTTGGGTGTTGGTACAGTGAAAGTAAAAGCTTTTGACGGTACACAATGGGTAGATTCAGTAATTGAAAATGTTTTGTATGTACCAGCTCTTAAATTGAATTTATTTTCAGTGTGTGCAGTGACAGATAAAGGTTACGATCTAGTATCAAACAATAAGGAATGTAAGTTGGAGAAGGATAGTGAAGTAAAATGTATAGGCATAAGGGTAGGAAAATTATACAAAATGATGTTCAGGGTGGGTTGCCAGTTTGAAAATTTTATGCATGTTAGTGTAGCAGCACAAAAGTAAAACTAACGTTAAAGGAATGGCATGAAAGGTTGGCTCATCAAAATGAGGCACAGGTCCGTAACATTCTTGTGAAGCATGGCATTGATTTTGTAGACGAATTTTTTTTCTGTGAGACGTGCATGAAGGGGGGCAATGGAAGTTGAATCTCTTGAAGGCTCAAGATTTTTTTTTCTGTTGAAAGATGATGTGTCTCATTACAGAACTGTTTATTTTTTGAAGAACAAAAGTCAGATACAAGGGCATTTAGAAAATTTTTTGAATAGAGTGGAAAATGAAATAGATTATAAGGTAAAAACTCTAAGAACTGACAATGGGTTAGAGTTCGTAAATAGCAAAATAAAGAAACTTCTGGACGGTAGAGGAATCACTCATCAAAGAACAGTAAGTTACAAGCCAGAACAAAATGGAAAAGCTGAACGTGAAATGCGCACAATTGCAGAGGCAGCAAGAACTGTTTTACAAGCTGAAGATTTGAACAAACAAATGTGGGCTGAAGCGGTGCATCATGTAACCTACATTTTAAACCATTCAGGTACAAGCGAGGTGCAAGGAAAAGTTCGAGTTGAAGTATGGTCAGGTAAGGATGTTTCGAAAGAAGAAATTGAAAATTTTCATGTTTTCGGTTCAAAAGTGTGGGTGGACATTCTCAAACAAAAAAGACTAAAATGGGATTCTAAAAGCGAACGTGGTATTTTTGTGAGCTACGACTTGAACAGTAAAGGGTACAGAATTTTTAATCCTGGAAGTAAAAAAATCGATGTGGCTCGGGATGTTGTTTTTAAGGCGAACCAAGAAGTAAGTCAAAACAAATAAGAATCCGGTAAAAATAACACGTCTTACATCCTAACCGAAACAAGATTCGGAAGCTCTAGAAGGAAGTCGAGAGGGACAAGAATGGGAAGAATCATCGGTACTGCAATCAGAAAGTGAGAATGAAGCCCAGCTTCCTCAGCTCAGAAAAAGGGACAAAATTAAGGCACCAGCTTGGCTTAAGGACTATGAAACTGTTTTTGTTTGTGAAGCTGATGAACCTACAACGGTTGAAGAAGCCATGCGGAGCAAAGAAGAAAATGCGTGGAAAAAGGCAATGCAGGAAGAACTGAAAACACTTGAAGACAATTGTACATGGACAGTAGTTGAAGAAGGTGACATTGTGGATTGCAAGTGGGTATTTGGGAAAAAGAGAGATGAAGATGGACAGGTGACATACAAAGCAAGATTGTTAACAAGAGGGTTTCAACAGAACAGTGAAACTGATTCAGCAGACATTTATGCACCAGTTGTTAAATTAAACACTGTAGGAATTTTATTAGCTGTAGCTAACAAGTTAAGGTTACCAATTTATCAAATGGACGTTAAAGGAGCTTTCTTAAATGGTGAAATGAAGCAAGAAGTTTTTATGATACCACCAAAAGGGTTTGAATGTAAACAAAATCATGTATTGAACTTGAACAAGTCCATATATGGTTTGAAAAAAATCCCTTCGAATATGGAATGATACATTCAGTAGTTTCTTGGCGAAACAGGGCTTTGTTAGGTCCAAAAATGATTATTGTTTGTGTCAAAACCGTAAATAAGGAACGAGTATATTTGTTAGCTTTTGTTGATGATGTACTTATATTAGGGACTGAAGAAAATCTTGTTAGAGAGTTAAAAGAGAAGTTGACAAAAAAATTTCAAATGAAAGATCTGGAAAGGGTGTCCAATTACTTGAGGATAAACATCCATCAAGATTTAGAACAAGGTGTTACAACCTTAAACCAAACAACCTATTTGGAAAGTGTACTGAAACGATTCAATATGGAAAATTGCAAGCCAGTAAGTACACCAATGGAACCTAATTTTGTCATAAAAGCAAGCGAAAAATCAGAAAGTCAAGAGAAAATAAATGCAGACAAATTATAGGTAGTTTGATATATGCCATGATAGCTACTAGGCTAGATGTAAGTATACCTCTAAGCAGTGGCGGCGGTTGGACGTTAAGAGTGAGGGGGCAGAACATGATCTGAACAATTGCATATCAATGTTAGATTTCCTGGTTGTTTCTAACACTATTTGATGAAAGGTTGTATAACTAATAGGATACTATCTTTTTTCACTTAAAATACCGCATATCGTATTTCTATTTTATTAAGTAAATTCATAAGAGCAATACAGGTAGGTACTAGCCCTTTATACTCTTAAACAACGAAAGTGTAAGGAGAGATTTGAGTTCTTTCTCATAAACATCTTAAAATTCTGCCTGGAAAATTGTGTGATCAGATTATTTAATAAATTTGCAAAACAAATAAATAGAAGGGATAATATTAATCATAGTAATGAATAATGACGCTTGTTTAACAGAAGTTATATTGAAACTGGGAATTAATGAACAACTTATATTTTTAATTCCACACATGCTATTAAATGAATGTTTTTTCTCTTAGAAAATGAAATACAGTAAGTACTGCAAGCATATGCTATGACATTTAAAGAAGTGTGCAATTCCAATATTAATTGTTTTGAACTGCAATTAAAACGCCAGTCCTGTAGCTTTCTTAACTCTAGGGAAGACAAATAACCAATACGTACTCACACAACGGTAAATATCATATGGCACATTTTTTTCTATGAAACAGTAATACATACAAAACCCTTACCAGGGTGTCCACATTCTGGAAAATAAGTGAAAGTCAGGGAAAGGTCAGGAAGTAAAAATTTATCAAGTGAAGTCAGGGAAATGGCAGATTGGTCAGGAAAAGTCAGCAAAAAATTGATTTAGGTTCATTGTTCAATTACTGAAGTTATGAAATTGGGTTGATTTCTTTACTGTTACTGGATGCAAAATGTGGTGTTCTCAATGATGATATTGAGGGAGTCAGTGATCTCTGATATAGTTGTTGAAACTAATTTTCTGCGAGAAACACACCTAACTGCATCCTGGCATATTTTCTCAAAAGGATAGACGCTGTTCTAGAAGAATTGCATGGTGCCAAGAAGATATCTGGACAAGTGGCTGAAAACGCGAAGAAATAGTATCTCCAGCTCACAGTGAAAGCTCAGACTGAAGAATTTAAGGAACACTCGATTGAATTCATAGCCAATGACAGAGATGGTATTGGACTTGATGAGTTTTTTAGTCTTAGGAAATGGGAAGAATTTCGTTGACTTATGGTCAATTATGAAATTGTGTTTTATCTTATTTCACGGAAACGCATTTTTTTAAAGTGGTTTCACAATAAATAAAATTTTCATTGTTGACAACTTACAAGAAGAATCTCTGGTGGCTCAACGGGTCATATATGACTCTGTGATGAAAATAGGTGGATCATCAGGATTAATAATTACAAGAGGTATGATAAATTCAGTGAGAAGTTTAATGAGACAATATAAGGTGTATTTGGAAAAGAAAAGAGAAATAAATGCTGGAGACGAGAAAGGGAGAGAAAAACGGAAGATTCAGCAACAATTGAAGGGGCTGGAGGAAGAAGAGAAGAAAATTAAACTGCGGAGACAACAAGAAAGATATTCAGATCAATGAGAAGAAAACTATGCGAGAAAGGATGAAAACAAATTTCTAAATGGGTTGCATTTAACAAGTGCACCAGCAAAAGTAATGTGTATGTGTTACATAATTTTTTTTTTTTTTTTTTTTAATAATCACTAAAATCATGTATGAACTGTTTATTAGTATAGGCAATATTATAATGCTATGTAATTAATGTGTAAGCATATAATGTGTAATTTTTTTCATATCTTAAGTACTCTGTATACTGGACACTTTCGTTTGTAACTTTACATTTTGTGTAATACGTAGGCCTAATCAATATTGGCCTAATGCACGTTTGTAAATTTACATTTCTTTCGAAAACAATTGAAAAAAGAAACAAGCGGAAGAGAACAAGGCTAACTATGGGGAGTGTGGAGGCTGGGGTTTCTTTTTTCTTCTTTATTTTAAAGTTATTCAGGGGTCAGGGAAATCTGGAAGTCTCGTCATGGAAAGTCAGGGACAAGTCATTGATCTTCTCTCCAAATTGTGTGGACAACCTGTTTACATTTCCAAATGAAACCATATAAATTGGTCGTCACTTCAAAAAAGTGGGGGACAACTGCCCCCTCTTGCCCCCCTAATCGCCGCCCATGCCTCTAAGCATTTTGAGTAGGTATCAAAATTGTGCGAATAAAGAGTTGCTAAATGTTTTGAAAATTTTGCGATATGTGAGAGGTACTTTGAACTTGAATCTTGTATTTTGCGCTGAGAATTAATCGCATGTTGTACAAGGACATGTTGTACAAGGGTTGTTGTACAGTGATGCTGATTCGGGAGGTGATCTAAATGATCGAAAATCAACCAGTGGTTACATGTTTCAAATATTTGGAAATACAGTAGTTTGGTGTAGTAGAGAACAAAGTTGTGTTACTTTGTCATCAACCGAAGCTGAGTATATAGCATTAGCCGAAGCAACAGCAGAGACAACTTGGATTTATAATTTGTTACAGGATATAAAACTGCCTGATATTTGAAGGGTTCGGTGCAATAAGGAGCTAACCCTCAAAAAGTTGTTTTCGAGATATTAGCATTTGAAAGTTTGAAAAAAAAATCAATAAATCGGAATTATGTTGTAATGTTGTGAAATTCATTCGTAAGCATCACTGAAGTTTCTAGTTTATATAGGCATATACAATTGTGTACACTTTAAATGCAAAGTGTGTTAAATTTGTCCTTTTGAAGTTCAATATTACTCATTGCTGTTAGCTCCTTATTGCATCAGAATGTTGGATGTGCGTTCTGTTGAATAACAACTAACAGAAATGCATGACCATTATATTGTGAACAAAAACAGGCATAATAATGATAAATCAAACTTAAGTATGTAAGGAAAAAATATAAATTTAATGCATATGTAGTGTCATGCATTACAATATTCTCAGCACAGATACCAAATAGTTGTATATTAATGCAGGTCACAAGTTATCTTAAATTCAACCGAGGCAGACCCTTCTCATGTGTCAGTCATCAATTCCATCCAACATCTCTACACCCTCTTCCCCAGCTATTTATGTTGGAACAAGACTGCAATAAAAATGATGTTATATTGGGGAGATCCAATCCAACAGGAACATTAGGACAGAGTATTTCCGGACATCAATGGAAATTTCTTCCTGGTACTTGCATGGCAAATCACTGAGATTCACTTCTGCCAGAGAGTGGCCTCGTTTCATTAGGTTGCACGTAGTCCATACAGGTGCTTCCTTCTGGTACAAATAGCTCACATGCAAAACATGGGGAATAGCTGGTTTCACCTTAAACATGGCTGCCTCTGAAAACTTGAGAGACTCCTTGGTGTCTGTGGTTGTTTCCTTGGTAGTTGATGACATAAGTGGTGTGAGATCCTTGAAGTCGGTTTGCTGCATACGTGTTACATGATTTTCTATTATAAATTTTCTTGTGGATTCCAAACTAGCTTCTGTAAAAGCGTTTGGGCGGTTGTGATGCCTACCCCTTCCATCGCTTTGTGATGTGACGTTCCCACTCTTGACTGTTCCTGAAGTAGCCGTATTCGTTTTCTGCTACACAGAGGCCGTGAACTACAAGGAAAGCTTTCTTGTACGCACTAATACCAACACCATCAATTTTCAAATTATAGAAAAACGTGAATGATCTCCTGGAAGCTTGTTTCTTTGTGTAGGAGTGTTTCGTTTTCTGAATTCTCATATTTTACATGAGGTAAGTGTTCTCTGTTGCATAATCAGCCAAGTTCCCAAATGAGTAAAAAATAAATTCTTTGTCTTCCTTAATTTTGTTCCAGCATTTTTTGGACATGTAGATGGTTCAACTACATCCTTCGAATGACAGGAAGTACACTGCTTTCCTTTATTTCCTGTTTTCTTTCTTCTTGTTTTCTTATTTCTTCACTCTATTCTGGTTATCTCGCTCACATTGTCTGTTTCTGGTTGGAGGATTTTTCACAGGAGATCCATCTGTCGTGCTTGTGATGAGCTGTTCATCCTGAAAAGGATAAGAGTATCAAAATTTATTTTAAAAATTCAACAGGACATTAGAAATTACAAAATACTTCATCAGA
Source organism: Thermobia domestica (assembly GCF_964235325.1). NCBI lineage: Eukaryota > Metazoa > Arthropoda > Insecta > Zygentoma > Lepismatidae > Thermobia > Thermobia domestica. The sequence goes on along the minus strand of NC_137462.1, from coordinate 162,871,606 downwards.
ACATTCTTCTGACTACAGTGTTATTGAAGTCACTGCATTTCTAAACCGACGCTTCAATCCCACTGCTAATCTGAAGGTGCACACATTTTGCTATCGGACTCTTCACCACTAAATTTGGCAAAAATTGTATAATCCACTCGAAAAGCATAAATATTTGAAACACATAATTACTGGAAATTACAAAACAATTCTGATTATTTATCCTGCCGTGATATCTTCATGACCTTTCTCATTCCATAACATTTACCGCGCCGTTCTTGACGCTACGTTGGCAGAATTCATCATTATTACAGAAAACTGTACGTGAGTAATGCCATTTTCTTCGTGGTTAATCATTTTAGCAATATGGCGCTAATTTACATTCATCATGTTAGCAGCTGTTGCCATCAGAAAATATTCATGATTTTTCTGTACCAACTTGCAAGAGTCCTGATGAATGCATTGTGAATTGATTTGCGTATTAACATGCACGCCACAACTCACATTAACAGACCGTTTTTTCTAATCCCAAGTCTGAGGCAATAAGGTGTTAACCAACATTTTAGCAAAATATCAAAAATAAAACGTTGTTTCTTATCTCAGAGCCTGTGCTTACGCTGCCCGACACTCCAGAGACATACACTGGGTCACTAAAGCTGTTTTCACCGAGTAGAAAGTTATCTTCTTCATTAGAATCACTATTACTGGTATGTGCGGAGTTGCTCTGCAGACATTTCCCCATGGCCGCCATTTTCCTGTGGCTTAACACCTTATTGCACCCAACTTTCAGTTTGTAAATTCCTTTTGAAAAAGTGTATGAGGTGACTGCGCGCGAAGGCAACGCAGCACCTTCACCATATTTTGGTGAATGGAGCAGATGTTCATGCCCTACGTATTGCACGGTGTATATCAATTTTGACAAAAGTGAGGGTTAACTCCTTATTGCACCGAGCACTTCATTTATTATGAAGAAGTTCTTTTACTCGAAGATAATCAGGGAGCAATAAAAGCAGATAAAACTTCTGAAACAAGTAAGTAAAAGGTTAAAGCACATAGATATAAAGTACCATTATGTAAGAGAGGAAGTAGAAAAGGGTAAAGTTAAAATTGAGTACGTTAGTTCTGAGAATCAGATTGCTGATGCTTTAACTGAGCCTTTGAATAAAACAAAACTTGAAAAATTTAAGTCTCGGTTAAAGCTTTCAGCTGCTTCAGATGAGTAAATGTACTATGTGTATAACATGTATGTTGTTCATTTATCTAGTAGATTTTCAATAAAAAAAATAGTTTCTGTGTTTAAATATTATATTTGAGGAGGGGTGTTAGATATTGCAAATCTAATGTTTAGTTTTGTATCTGGCAACAGTGAAGCTTTTTTATGTGTGTTCACTAAAAGGAAAAGAAGAGAGACAGACTGCCTATTGCAAAGAGATGTTTGCTAAGATGTTAAAATAATTGAAAACGTTCTTGTTTGTACTACCAGGGGCAGATCCAGGACCGACTTCTGGGGGCGGGCGGTGGGTTGTCATAATGCTACTTTTAAGGGCTCCAAACTCTGGGATGGATTTTATTTTTTTATAAAAACAATAAAGTTTCTTCTTCTGGGGGCCAACCATCGCCCTCCCCTGGTTCCGCCCCTGTGTACTACTAACATTTAGTCAAAATAAAACCATTAAAAAATCAAGTTCCTGTGTATCATACTCCAAATTTTTAAGATCTTCTGCTCAAGAACACAAAACGCTCTTTGTTGTGGGTTATGGTATACTAAAGAAATAACTATTCTCAAAATTTCAGATTTTCCTATCCAGGCCCATTGGAGATATTGGACAGTGAAATATGCTAAATTGGCATAATTCCCCAACTTTACGATTTTTTTCAGGCCTTTGGGAGCAGCTACAGGTTTGTAAATTTTTGTGTGTTAACTTATATCCCCGGTCTACATGCATACACAAATTCAGACTTCTACGTAATTTGTTTCCTCTTGACAAACATGTTTTCAATGTCCAAAAATGATTTTATGGACAAAACCCCTTCTAGAGTGTGACTTCATTACTTAATACTTCGACGCTGCTAGATCAAATATCCACATAAGCTTTCTAATTCTACGCATGGGACAATCACTGGTGATTTAAAAGTTTCTGCTGAAAAAGTAGATAAGTGAGAAATAGTAGTACAAAAGTAGAGATAATACGCACGATTGTAGCTATGACCAGGTGGCGTGGGGGTGATTTCGATTTCATAGCTCTGAGGGGTGGAAATTTCACTTTCTGAAATGATGGGTCAAGCATGAAGTACTTCCGGTATAATTTGTTTCTGGTGGGCTCCAAAGAAATGTGCTACGTATGGAACTTGCAATGATCACATTTTGCGTTAAGCTAACTAACTAACTAACTAACTCTATGGCCTATCGAACCCGGAGTGCAATACCGCGGATCTAGCTTCTACTTTGTATTAGTGTTGTCAACGACTCGAGCGGCTCGGCTCACGGCTCAGTCACCACCAAAGCGAGCCGAGCCAAGCCAACAGCTTACCCAACCGAGCCGGCTCGAACCTTCGGCTCAGTTGGGCCGAACAGAGCCGATACGATGGGTCACCTGAGTTGATCCGAACCGAGCCGATAGCTCACCTGAGCCGAGCCAAACCGAAACGATGGCTCATCGCAACTGAGCCAAACCGAGCCGAGCCAAAGGCTCACCTGAGCAGAGTCGATGGCTAATCGCAACCGAGTCGGCTCGAACCGATGGCTCAGTTGAACCGAGTCGAGCCGGTTGACATCACTACTCTGTATTCCTATTTCTGCGAGAACCATCTTAATATTGTCCTCCTATCTGCACCTAGGTCTTCTTAATGGTCGTTTTCTGATTGGTCTTCCAGTTAAGACTGAAAGCGTTCCTCCTTTCTTCATACCTGGCTACATGACCTGCCCACCTGAGCCTCTTAGGCTTGATGGGCCTAAGAATGTTTGGGAAACCGTAGAAATTATGTAGTTCCTCGTTATGAAGTTTCCGTCATTCCCCATTCCCGTTTCTCTTGGGTCCGAATATTCGTCTCAGGATCTTGTTCTCAAATACTTTCAGTCTATGTTCTTCCCTCAGAGTAAGATATGTTTCACAACTATATAGAACAGCATTCATGATTATCGTTTTACACAGTTTAAGCTTCAAATTCCTCGACAGAATTCGCGACGACAAGCGATTGTGAACTTAATACTAACACGAATTCCCTACTTTTAGTCGACATTTAATTTCTTCGTGAATATGGTTTTCGTCTGTTAATATTCATCCTAGATTTGAAAGTATCCACTTTATCAAAAGTATTACTTAATATTTTAACGCATCCATAATTTGCCGTATTACGATCCCGACGAACTTCCACGTATTTAATTTTCTTTGTATTTCCTTCTAAACTTATGTCCCTGCAAGCGTTTAATAAGACCTCTGCTTTTCTTTCTATTGTTCTCCTATCATCCCCTATTAAATTTACATCATCAGCATACGTCATAACCTGGTGAACACCATTCAACTCTAAGCCCTGATTGCTATCTTTGATTTTCCTTATAGCGTATTCCAGGACAAAGTTGAATAATAATGGCAACAACGCATCTCTTTGTTTCAGGCCATTGACAATGCAACCTTTTTGTTTCAGGCCATTCACAACGTGAAAGCTCGTGGACAAAAATGTTGCTATCCGTTCTTTACATTTTCATTCATTTAAACATATCTTAATTAATCTAATTAGTTTTTCTGTATTTAAAATTCTGTAAGAATGTTGTACAAAATTTCTCTCATACCTGAGTCGTAAGCCTTTCCAAAATCAATAAATAATTGATATACTAGGTTATTGTATTCCAGGTCCGTAGCCAGCCCAAAAATGTAGGGGGGGGCCGGTAGAATTAGGGAGGGCGACCCAAACATATTAGGGGAGACCGGGGCTATTTGAGTATAGTAAGAAGAAACTCAAAATTTCCAAAAAAAAAAAAAAAAAAGAAAAAGAAAAGAAAAGAAAAAAACGACACACTTTAAAGTTTAAATAATTAGGCCATAATCTACGTACATTATTATAGTGCAACATATTAAAGAATAAAGAACCTATTAAATCATGGAAATTCAGGATACGAATTTAAAATAAAACGACAGAATTCAAGACTAGGAAAAATCACGGGGCTATTTGGGTTTCTTACGGTGCTATTTGGGTATTTCACTGTATCAACACTGTTTACATTAATTACATTAGTGTTCATGTATATTCTTAAATTATACCCTTTTCTATGTAATTTGTAAAAAAAAATAATAATAATAACTTCATAGTAAAAGAAAATAAGTGGAGGAATTCTTTAGGAAAGAATTTTAAGGGTAAGCTAAAACTACTTCAGTGTTGTAATAATACAAGACTATTAATTTTCTTATATTATTTCATAATACCTTACACGTATAGATTCACCTTAGAATAGTTTGACTTATAGTCTTTGAAATAAACACTTGTAAAAGCAAACGAGAAAAAAGATAACCCCTGACAGAATAACATAAAAATCAACTTCGAAGAGTTTTACATTATCTTAATTAATTTTCAGTAAACAGAAACAATACACAATAATGAAAACTGTAGTTCAAATTAAACTAAAAATAAAAATGTGCTCACAAAAAGATTTGTGTTCAAAATTAATTTCATGAGTAGCCTTGTCAAACAAAATTATATGTATAGGAAGATAAAAATCAAAACTTTGCTGAAGAAATCAAAGTGCATGAATTTTTTTTATACAAATTTATGAGAAATCACTAATTTCTCGAACTTCTGAAGTACGGGACAATGAAAGTTACCAAATGTGCAACCTAGAGGTATTTGCTGCACACATACTGTTTTTCCCCCATAAAGTTTAACACATATCCCGTGGTACCACTGTTTACAGTGTTGGTAGCTAATCCATTCTTCTTTGCTTACTGATTCTTTAGAGTAATATTTCACCTTACAGAATCATTGATTGATACATTGTTCTCGGATTCATTCTAATTATTATCATCATCACGTGTAGTATACGTAAGACTTGAACGTACGGGTCTATTTATTTTTGTCTACTTGATGCTTTTCGTCTTCGAGTAGGCTGTACCAGATTCACCGAATTTATGACTTCCGTTTCGTGCGAAGCTGTTATACATTTTCTGGAGAAGTAGAGCTGTGCTTTGCTGCTTCTTCGTGGAGATACCTTTGACATTTTATGTAATAGTGAGAAGAATTTTCATTACCGTACAGCATACGATGAAATTATTGCTTCTTCATATGCTGTACATCCCATGCACTCTTAAATATACTTCCCAGACTAGATTTTTAAATTTGATCATAACTTGAACTTCAGGGCTCTGATGGGATGATATCATGAAAATACTCTGCTCTATCCAGTAGTTTTCAATATTGTAATATATGAGTGGTGTGAGGTGGCAAGCACAAAAGTTGAGTGCTGTGTTGCTCACAAAATTTGAGAGTTTGTAGCGAACAGTGAGAAATATGTCCGTCCGAAATTACAAACATTTTCCCTCAGCCCAGTTTGAAAAAAAAAACTTGAGCCAGTAAACAAACAGCTCTTTATTAACGTAACCACTATTTGATAAGGAAACTTGAGAAGTCAGTGGTAGATTGTTTACAAATTCTTCATTCATACGCTGATCCTTGAAATAATAAATTGTGGGCTGTATTGTCCAACTGCCTTCCAAGTGACTATTACAGTGACATTTTCTCCTCTCTAAACGTAAATATCATCCATTTTCCCACTTTCTTGGCGATGACTTTGGTTTATCCACTTCGCATATACGCTGTTGTTTTTATGAAGTAACGTTGAAGTTATGAAGTACATCGTTGAAGTAACGGACTCACTGCTTCCTTATTAACGCCCTCAGCACAAGCTCTTGAAAGTCCCTCAGGCTTTCATAATGATAAACTCGGATGTCTTTTCATCAAACTTGAAAACCAAGCTTCACCAGCTGGTTTTTCAAAGGTTATGGGAATTGATTTATTGTTACATATCGATGCACAGCTTTACGAATCGTTTCATGGTGCAGCTGAGTTCTTTTCCTGTTCATAATTCGCAACAGCAACTTCCTCCTCGTCTTTTATCAGTATTGTGAAATGTCCTATGACTTTCGGTTTTGTACTTTGAACTTTCCATTATTATCACCCAAGCTAATCTCACCCTTTCGAACAGCACTTTGTTTCGCAAAGTGTCAAAAGGAAAATTGCAGAGCTGTAAAGCTCCACGTAAACTCAAATCACTTTTTGTTACGTTTTGCATGGCCTTCTCCATGTATTCATTATTCTACTTGCTGTATTTATGTTTTGATTTGATGTTCGTACCAACTAAAAATAAAATGAAATGTTTTGTTTTACATACATGCACCACATAGGAGGCTGGACCAAATTCATAATTCAAAACTAAAATTCATAAATGATATTCACGTAAGTTTACACCTGACTCAAATAGCCCCAATTGGCTCAAATATCCCCAATTTTTTCGACTTAAATAACCCCGTTTAGCACATGTTTACGTAAGAACGTACTATTTTCACACGGAACAGAGGAAAAGACCAAAAATATCGGTTATAACATGCGGACGTTCTGTTTTACGCGTACGGTAATAATTTTACAAATGTATGCATTTACACAGGTACAGCATCTTATATTATGCAGACATTATTTTGTATTAGACCAAAATACGAAGTATTGCAAGCCACGTTGCTCAGAATAGTCTCATATTTACAGCAATTGATTAGAAAGAAGCAGATCAACGACACATACATCCTTTCCTTTACCAACGAACTCACAAATGAATGCAAATTCAGCGTACTGATGTGCATATTAAGTGCGCAGTGACTTTTTTCTTAAGTTTGTCCCAAATAGCCTCTTGACTCAAATAGCCCCGGTCTCCCCTATAGTTCATCACCATATTATAGTTCATTTGCAAGCCTACCGTGAAAATTTTAGGGCCCCCCGTGAATATGGGCCTGTTGTATTCCCACTTCTTTTGTCGAATGGTGAGTATTTGGTCGATAGTTGATCGATATCGTCTAAATCTGCACTGATAATCTTCAATAATTTCATCTGTGTATGGGGTCAATCTTGCTAATAGAATGTTTGTAAGGATTTTATAGGATGTTGAGAGAAGACAAATGCCTCGATAATTATTACAGTCAGATTTGTTGCCTTTCTTATGAATTAGAACAAACCGTTACGGAATGGGGTCCTAGGCCTTTTTTCTATGATATAGAAATATACTCTTTCAACTAGAATAAATAGGTTGTCAGAGAAACGTCAAAACTTCGATGTAAAAAAATATTGTAAACTGTTTTACACACAGTATATGATTATCCTTATAAATCAGTAATTAAAAATCGTGGTTGATATAAATACTTTTTCCTTACTTTTCATTTGTTTTGATTTGTCAGCAAACATGTTTACATTATGCTAGAGCAACTACAAATAGTGCAACACACACTGTAAAAAAAAAATCTACACTTTTTGTACGCGTACACTGCAACGACTTTCGATCACTTCTTTTACATGTGTATATGCGTACAACAGGAGTGAATATTGTGTACAAAATGTGCGAGAAATGTGTAGAAACTTTCAAGGATGCGAGTTTTGTACATTTCTTACACGTTTTGTACACACTTCGCATTCCTCCTGTTGCACATATTATTATATGCTGTAAAAAAAGTGATCAGAAATGGTTGCAGATTACGCGTACAAAATGCGAACATTTTTTTATACAGTGCAGTACAACGTTTCCAATAATAGCACATTGTTTATAGACTGTATATATATATATTACTGCGAATGTGTTTATGGGTGCCATAATTAACGACACAGTAAGGGTTAGCATGAATAAACGGTGACTGATGAGCAGGCCTACTTTATTACTAGAAAATAGTTTGTTAATAGTATGTGATATTGGGGTTCTTTCAGATCAGTTTGCGTATCCAAGAGTTCCGTTGATAATAGAGTTTAGAACAACTAGCTTTAAAGAGCATGTATGGATTTTAGAGTTAGCGGTAAGTTTGGATTCACGTCCAGTTCATGTGTTCTCATTTTATTAGTTGAAGTGTAACACTTCTCTATATTCTGTACTTTTAGTTTTTTGCATATTATTATTATTATTATTATTATTATCAGGGCCGGATTTACGAGGTGCACCAGAGCACATGCACCCCTTCCATTTGTTGTAAATATACACTACCTAAAGAAAGAAGCTAGCAGTGAAAATAGCAACACTTTCCGAAATTTTCTGTGCCCATGTTTCCGTTTGTGGCTTAAAAGAAGGCGAAATTTCGCGAAAGCAATAGTTTAAGTCAATTTTCTGAATGTTGAAGGAAATGGATTCAATAAGCAAAGTAATATTCCTCATTCACACCCACATATCTAAAGGCATTTAAAAATTCAAATTTAATAAAAATGTAGTGGTAGTTATTGGTGCAAACCCGGTCAGAAAATCCTGGATACGGAATTTATTATTATTATTATTATTATTATTATTATTATTATTATTATTATTATTATTATTATTATTATTATTATTATTATTATTATTATTATTATTATATAATTAGTTTAGCAGAAGAATAATAAGCAGCCGTTTTCTCTAATACAATATGGCATTTTAGTCAGTGTTGCATTATAAGAAAACGTTCATAAAGCTGTCAAGTAAGAATTTGTTCTTGCATCTACATAAAGCGATTCAAAACGTGCAATATTGCGTTTATAAAGTTAGCGAAGCACATCAAATTTCCAACTGTCCGCATGGAAGGATGTAACAACGCTACTATTATCAACCTATTGTTCTAAACATTTACGATGACTCAGAATAATAATAATAATAATAATAATAATAATAATAATAATAATAATAATAATAATAATAATAATAATAATAATAATAATAATAATAATGGTAGTAGTAGTAGTAGTAGTAGTAGTAGTGGGAAAAATTGAAATAATAAATTTGTTTAATATATAACTTTGAATATATAACTTTAAATTATATTCATATCTTTAACTATTGCGAAATGCTGATAGGACAAAATATCCCGCGTACTTCTTAACATGTGTTAAAAACATGAAAGTGCATCTTCTGCTTATACTTTTTGTTTCTGTTTTCAATTTTAAGAGCTTTCCTCTTACCGGGACTCTTGCTTCCTTTATTATCTCTTTATTAACCTCTATTCTAGATTCAAATTAATCAAAGCCATCTGGGGCATAAATTCAGAAACTTTGAGGGCAGTTAAAAATTTTCGTTCACTTTAGTGGGACAAATGTCTCAGACCACTAACCTAAGGTCACCAGCGAAACTTCCACAAAAATGCATGAGTAAACTTCCTTGTTATAGAAATGAAGTGTCTTTCATATTGTCTTTTTTGACACCATTCGCATTAGTGTAATAAATCTATTGTAATTTTTCATGTTTATGGTATTTATTACTTTGACAAATTAGAGCTATTTGATATTAATGCTTAGTCTATTTCATATTCGTTCATCAATAGTATATAAACTGTTAGAATCTGGAGGGTCTTTTATTGGAAAAAATCACCGTTATTAAGGTGCTGAGCAGTGAAAACACTGGAAGGTCCACTTTACTCACGCAAATATTAGGACATGTTGAATTGCTTGAATAGAGACTATTGAATAATGATAGAGAATTCCAGTAAGGAAGGAATATTTTAATAACTCTCAACTTACATTCTGTTCTGTAGATGACGCTGAAAACTTCATTACTATTTTCGAGATACATTATGGTTAGCATTCAAGGATTGCTAAATGAAAAAACACTGTAATTATCGTGTAACCGCACTATAAACGTGTGGAATGTTCGTAAATTGGGAAAAGAAGCAGTACCAGCTACCGGGAAAAGTATAAAATTTATTTTTAAATACAAAGGAATAAGTACCGGTAATTGGATGAAGAATCACATATTTTGCTATCCTATTTATGTTGTAATAATAATAGTTAAATGTGAGTAAATGAGTATGTTTCACCGTTAGAAAAAGTGGAAGAAGTACGAGATGGAGAAATTCACAGTTACGCAGAGAACGAAAATTATTGAACTGTAATTTGAAAAGCAGAGGTCAATTGTCTTAACACAAAGAACGTATTACCGCCAGTTTCGTCTCAAGGATCCAACTTCTGAATTTATAACTCGTCGTTTGATTGGATGCTTCAGATAGCATAGATCGGTAATTGATTTGCCACAATCGGGGAGACCACGCTTGGTAAGAACACATGCAGCAATTGAATGGGTTTCGAGGAGTGTAGAGGAAGCACCGAGGTTTTCCAAAAGAAGACGGGCTGGCCGCATGAGATTGAGTCGAATGACATTGTGCCACATTTTAAAAAGTAATTTGCACCTGTATCCCTACAAAGTGCAACTGGGACAACAAATGCAACAAACAGGTTAAGAGTAACGCCTCAAATTTGCTACGTGCATACAGGAGCTGATTAGTGGGAACGTAGATTTTCTTGACAATTTGATTATGATGGAAGCACACCTCCATAGGTACGTAAACAAACAAAATTGCAGATTTTTTGAGATATTGAGAATCCACAGGTTATGCACCAACGTCCACCACATCCTGTGAAGTATACGGTACTGTGTGGTGTTACGTCCCCAAGAATCTTTTAGGCCTTACTCCTTCAAAGATGGCAATACGGAATGATCGTTGCCGGTGTTCGATACCGAACGATGATTCAAGAAGTTTTGCGCCCTGAAGTAGAGAACATACAGACGTTTGGTTCCAGCAAGATGGAGCCATAATGCACACATCCAGGGGATACAATCGCACTTTTGTAAATCGCACGATCGCACGAAACTACTGTATTCGTTATCGCGTCGATGTGTTGAGCAAAGGTCAACTTGATATCAAATATAACTCCTAGGTCTTTGATAGTATTTGGGGTAGACAAGAAAGTGCCATTTATTGTATAGGTAAAGTTAATTGCATTTTCTTTCCCCATGAAAGATACAGATTTATATTTGGATACATTCAAGACTAATTTATTCCTATCACACCATATTTGAACTCTCTTTAGATCCTGTTGAAGTTTCACGCAGTCATCAATTGAACTTGCTCTGGGGTATAATTTGAGATTGTCGGCGATCATTTTTGAGTACCATTTATTTATTTATTCATTTCATAAGGACAACACAATAGGCTTAATGCCCAGTTATAGTGTCGTATACATAATTATTTAACATAAACTGTTATACATACATTATATACATACACAAATATACGTCTTTTAATTCTACAGAAGTTATTGCCTGTCAATTCCTTTGAACTTGTTTTCTCACATACTAAATACATCTACTACATGAAATCTAATCGCTTCGTTTTATGAAGCAAACATTCTCCACAGAGGAGACTTATGCAATGTGTTAGTTCTTGCTTTTCTACAATAGAATGTCCCAGTACTTGCTGTTCTAGTCTTACCTGTTGGGGCACGTAATAATACTTCTGAAACTAATTCTGGACAATCAATTTTAGCGTTTATTAATTTATGTAGGAACAACAAATCAAAAACCCATGTCCTTTTTTCTAATGTTTGAAAACTAAAATTCGTTGCTAAGTCTTCATAGGGACATACTTCGGGTAGAAACCAGTTTTCTTGTATGCAAGCATTTTTGAGAATTTAAACTGTATATTTGCTATTGCATCAGAGTACTTTGTGACATTTGGTGTCCAAACAGTACAACAGTGTTCTAATTTTGACCTCACATACGAAAAATATAACCGTATAAATGTTGATTCTTTATAGAAATCCTGTCCTATTCTATAAATTAAACCTAGGTTTCTACATGTACTACTGTATTCGTTATCGCGTCAATGTGTTGAGCAAAGGTTAACTTGGTATCAAATATAACTCCTAGGTCTTTGATAGTATTTGCGGTAGACAAGAAAGTGCCATTTATTGTATAGGTAAAGTTAATTGCATTTTCTTTCCCCATGAAAGATACAGATTTATATTTGGATACATTCAAGACTAATTTATTCTTATCACACCATATTTGAACTCTCTCTAGATCCTGTTGAAGTTTCACGCAGTCATCAATTGAACTTGCTCTGGGGTATAATTTGAGATCGTCGGCGAAAAGAAGAACTTGAGAAAGTTTTAATACATAGAGAAATATCATTAATAACAAGAAGAAACAACAGGGGACCTAGATTAGATCCTTGAGGGACTCCCGATAGAGTACTAAACTTTTCAGTAACAAATCCTTTGTATGAAACATATTGTTTTCGGTTATGCAAGTATGATACAAGATACTCAATTGCTTGTTTCAACAAATTTAGATATGACACTTTTAGTAGCAAGACATCATGATCAACGACGTCAAATGCCTTTATAAAATCAGTATAAACGACATCTACTTGACCGCCGATATCTAATTCTGTTGCTATAAAATTTGTTAAAATAGATAAGTTTGTCGAAGTAGACTTATTACGTGAGAAGCAGGTTGATAAATTGAAAGAAAAGATTCTACATGATTTAAAATTCGCGCATATAATATACTTTCAAGAATTTTGGCAAAGGGCAACAGAATAGCAATTGGCCTGAAGTTTTCTATTTCTCTCTTGTTTCCAGATTTTGGTAATGGACAAACTATTACAACTAAACTAAACTTTCTTTCTATTTGTCTGGGAAAGTGTTTGTTCTAATAGAAATATTAAATATAATGCGAAGTGGATATTTAAATATATCACTGCAACCTTTCACAACATAAGAAGTCATGTTATCAGGACCACAAGATACTTTTGGTTTTAACGCTCGTATAGCATTATCTATTTCTTCGAGTTTTCGAATCATTTCACGAAATGCAGACATTTCTTGGCAACCACGATCGCCAGATTTGATAACACCAGACATTTACATTTGGGGTCACATATTTTCCAGTCTGTTTTCCAGTATACTTGGTCGGAATGTTGTTCAGCTACTTTTAATTTTCCTTGTTCTATTTCCCTATGTCCTTACTTTCTGATGAAGTATTTAGCGAAAGTTCTTAAAGTGTACTTTTTAGTGTGTGATTAAGTTGTTATTTTCTGGTATATAATTAATCTTGTATTTAATCTTCTACATAGTTCTTTATTTCTGGGTATCAAAAGCAGAATATTAGTTGTACATCTACCATCTGTTCTTATCATGTGACCAGCCCATCTATATTTCTAATTCTTCGAAGCACCTGCTAAGTTTCAGTAAGAACAAATCTATATATTTAAATTTTCTCTCTCTCTCTCTGGACTATGCGATATTGTTCGTTATAAAATTGTGATCAAGTATCGTCATTTTATTCAGCACAAATTTGGAACTCAAGAGGGAGTTAGGAAGGAGATAGTGTTAAAAGCCTATTGACGTTTACTGAGCCACTGAACTGAACATAACGAAATGCTGATATACACTGTAAAAAAGTAAGAGAGCTTCAAACAATTCAGAATCGGGGAAAATTTGTGGAAATTGAAATAGTGAAAATCTCTGTATCGACGTATTAGACGTATTCATGCTCAAATACGATACGTAGAGGTAGGAAGAACAAATTTACTGTCTCTTGTGCAGTACCCGTATACAGTATGTTTCATTGTGTAGCTAGGTGAAGGATGATACGTTTTAAGGATAAAAGAAGTGTGTTATTTCCGTAATTTCAGCTCTACGGTCTTTTTCCTTCATAAAGACGATATAATTCTTTTACTATTTTATTATTAGTTCTTCTCCCAAGCCTTCGACTCATTGTACACTATAAGTTAAAATCATCCTTGATTAGAAGTTGTAATTGTATACATTTAACTTTGTTCTTATTTATCCACCAACTAATTTAGGGTTACACAAATATCAATACTCAAGTATAAATATAGTTATGGCCTTTGTCATAATAAAAAAAGTCATGGCATATTTTCATGCCAAGAATCATCACTATCCATTTTCAAATAATTAAATTGGAACAATACAGTTTAAAATGCAATTAAATCTCTATAGCACATTACTGTAGAAAGACACACATATTAAAGCTGAAACCAAAATATGGTTACGGTCTTGTCCTATTTTGAAATAATTAAATTGAAACATTTTTTGATATCAGGCTGGCAACGCACGTAGTGGAGTGGTGAGTATTAACTATTAGGATATACTCACAAACTGAGATATTATCCTTTTGTAATAAGGATAGTATATAGAACTTATCAATATGTCTAGCAATGTAAGATCTACTAGCTTAGAACTTGTATAATATTTACTTGTTCTTCCTCGCTGATTACTGTAATTATTCTACATAAACATTTTCAAACTTAATACAAGGTGTGATCAAAAAGTACGGTGAATGTGAGGTTGCACAGTGCCATCTATCGATGTTGTAGCCATTTCAACTAGTAAGCCCGGTAACCTAAACCTTTGGTACATTCAATGTCGAATTTGCACGAATTGTGACGTGTTAGTTGGCTTGCAGAAACAGAAGAGTAAGGACGTGTTAAGAGTGTCTGTCGCGTGCCAACATTAAGTTTCGTTCTAAGCTGCAAAGAAAGTGCCAAAGATCATGAAATATCAAAACCAGTGTATGGTGATGAAGCGGTGGCATTGAAGACTGTTTACTCAGCGATTCAAAAGCGACAAGGAATAGGTTGAAAACGAACAACAATCGAGACGTCCTTCGACGTCAAAAACAGATGGAAACGTGCAAAAAGTGACACAAATGATTTGTTCAAACAGACAAATGAGTATTCGAGAGCTTTTCGAAGAACTAAATATCTCATATGGATCCGTGGAAAGCATTTTAACAGACGATTAAATGGGCAAATGGCTTCCTTCTTCACCACAAAATCGCGCCGTGCCACACCTTGCTTTCGATCCTCGAGTTTTTGGCCGAAAAGATATTCTTCTCTGTCCACACTCGCTGTGCTCTCCAGTTGTAGCACCATGTGGCTTCTGGCTCATCCCAAAAATTAAAACCGTGCTTAAAGGAAAACGTTTTAACACCATTCCTTACATTGAGAGGGCCACGACAGAGTAGCTTAACGCCCTTCCAAAAGAAGCCTTCTAAAAATGCTTTTAGTCATGGATTCAACTTTAGGATAAGTGCACTGCTAGCCAAGGACAGTACTTTGAAAAAGATTAAATCAAAATTCATGTAAGTTTATTACATTGTTTCTAATAAAATTATTCACCGTATTTTTTGGTCACACTGTATTTCATCTCCTATATACTGGAACTAATAATTTATTAAGTTGTAATGACAGAAATTATTAAAAGGCAGAAGAAACTCTAAATAGGGATAAAAGAAAGCATGTGTAATATGAAAGGGCGATATAAATTTTTTCGTGAGAAAAGAATAGAAAGGTAATTTAATAGGTTGCAACCGATCTGGTTCGTGTGCTGACACTAGGCATACCAGCATTCCACCAATCAATACGTGCTACAACGTAAAAGTTTTGAGTTCGATTTCGAAGTTGGGCACCAGTCAATATGACTAAAAGTTGTGAAAGACTACAAACTACGTTGCTAGACAAACCTCAAGACAATGAAATTACTGTGGAGATGGTACAGAGAAGTGATTTCCCCAGCATGTACCGAATTAGTCTTGTCCAACTATACACATATATGGTCGTTTAGAGCACAAGGAAATAAAGTCTAAATACCTAAATTGTGAGAAAAAGACGCATAATGTTTATATGGTACGCGTAAGTACACAGAAAACTAAACACTGTTTTTCTTTTAACGTTATAAGAGTTATTTACAATATCTGGATTTTAATATTTTAAACTGAGATCTTATTCTGAAAACGTCTCCTGTTCCCTCCAAATACCATATTAACGATTCTCCTATAACACATTTTACTAGTCATAATGATCTTGGTGTCATCTTTGATTCGAAACTCATGTTCCCTGACCACATCTCTCCAATAGTTAAGAAATCAATGCGTATGTTGGAGCTTCTTTACCGATTCACTGAACTACGCACTGTGCCATCATTAGCAACATTCTATAAAACTCTAATAGCGCCCAAGATCGAATACTGCTCTTCCATATGGGCCATGGCCGCACCTACACATCTCTTTAAACTTGACTCTATTCTTAATGCCTTTATTGCAATAGTACACTTTTGTGTTCCCGCACTTCGAATATTACATAAGGAGGAACTCTTGGAACATCTTAATATCCAGACTCCGGAAGTACGCAGAAATAACTCTCACCTAAAATTTCTTCATAAGATGGGAACTTCAGATCGGAAACCCTACTTCAATAACTATCGTTACATGTCCCTTCCTGCAAAACCCGGAATACCCACCTATTCCATCTTGCCCGCCCCAGGTTGGCAATTATACAGAGGTCCCTTTTCCACAGAACACCGAATTACTACAATCATCTAACAACTGATCTGGATACTTTTTCGAGTTACCCGGTGTTTCACAGATCAATTAAACGCATTCTGGCCAAATAATATTACTTTTGCACTCTTTGTTGACATTATTGGTGTTATTGTTGTTCATATTTACTTTTATTTTTTTCTGTTTTTTCTTGTTCTAATAATGTTTGTTAACATCTCCCTGTGTAAAATGGCAAAATTATGCTGTATCTGGAAATTTATTCAATAAATAAATATATATCTTCTTATTCTACCTAGGTATTTCTAACATGAAGTCCCTCGTGGCTATATGGTTAGAGTACGCTTCTTTGGCGCGGGAGACCCAGGTTCGATTCTCGTAAGATTTCATGTGGTTTGGGTCTTACATTAATCTGTGCATTCATTTCTCATATAGCCTCAGTAATGAACGGTATGCTAAACTTCAAATCTATCAAAGTATTTCTAACATGCACAACGTGTTGGTATTACATGGACAATTCATAAATAAAATTCATCCTACTTAGTATTATCGGTTTTTAACTTCCCTCTTTTCTTATCAACTTAACCCAAAACACCGCTATATCATTTCAGACTGATAAAAAGAATTACCTTTTTTTTTCAATTACGCCATTTTTGAAATATCTTTCACTATTAGCAAGGAACTTGATTTTGCTTTTATTTTCGAATAATTTTATAGCTAAATGTAAAATTTTATTTCGATTGTTTTAATATGCTAGGGACAGTCAAAAAGTTCCCGGAATTTTGTTGTAGCTATTTATTACCACAATATACGTACATACTTACTTAGTCGCTTTCAAAGTAGGCACCTCTGGAACACACATATTTGCTCCACCGCTCCTGCCGTTCTGGAAACACTGACGAAAGCCTTATTTTGGTATGTTCCGAAGTTCAGATGTCGCGTTAATTTTGATCTCTTCTACGTTGACGATACGGGTTCACACCATTTTAGCTTTGGGAAAAGCCAAACATCCGATAGTGCTAAATTAATTTTAAGTTTATCAAAGTCTCTGAAGCAGATTTTGCCTGTTTGCGCGTTGCTCGATCTGTGAAATTGTGCCAATTGCTCACTACACACTCCGTTCACCTACATTACTCCATGCACGGCCTGTTAAGACGTGTAGACCAAGAGCTAGAACACATTTTATTTACGTCTGTTTACCATAAACTTCGTTATGTGCTTAAGATTAGCCATAATCTACAGTCTTCAGAAAGGCTTTTCTTAACGTTGGTGACTGATGGGTGTCAGAGTAATGACGTCATCAACATGGCTGCCGCTGGAATTCATAACGCAAGATTTAACTGGGGATAACTTTCCACTCAATAAAGGTGAAAACTTTGTTCGTGTATCAAATTGAAGGTAATAGGTGTGTCTAAAATTTAATGTCATTTCCGTTTATTCCATTGCTGCCATCTTTAAATATGGCTCATGATTCGCTCAAAATTTAGTTTAATTCGTGTCATTATAAATATTTACTGGCAAATAACTATGAAACCATTATAGATATGAGAAAGCGATTCGAAACAAACGTTATAGAGCAGAATTTGAGCTTTCCAACGATATCCATTTTATTACTATATCTTAAAAATTGACTGAGTAATTCGGTTTTATGTATCAGACAGTGTTATATTCTTGACTTCTAATATTATGCAAAGCAAAACGCGTAGACCTTTTTATTTATCCCAAATTTACCATAAACTTCGTTAAGTGCTTAAAATTTCACATAGTCTATAGCCTTGGGAAAGGTTTCTCTCAAGGTTGGTGAGTGGTGGGGATATGAATAATAACGTCATCACTATTGCTGGCGCGCCAACGTGCAATAATTTACTTAAACAAATATAATTCTACAACGAAGCGTCGTAGAAAATTGTTCTTTTTACCTAAATGCTCGTAATAATGTACCCTTTGTTTTGTGTAATACCAATACATTTCGTAGCTCCAATAATCTTCCTGATATTTAACCTGAAAGTTACATTTTATGATTTTTTTTGTAACTTAGTGAATGTTTTAAACTCAACAACTTTTAAAACGTTAGGGAAATAAAATTTATGAAAACAGAAAGTTTTCTAATATTGTGAAGAATTAAATATGGCTTTTAGATTAACAAAGCGACAGTAATTGCAGTTATAGCCTTTTTCTCGAAGCCAAGAACTTAATCAATACACTGTTGTATGGATGAGTTAAGATGTAAGTTATGGATAATCTTAACACACAACAAAGTTTATGGGAAACTTGAGGTAAATAAAATGTGTTACCTCCCTTGCTCTATGAGTGAAGATTGATCTCTTTAATTTACTAATATGGATTTGTAATGTAATATAATTATAAACAAAGAAATGAAATACTTTTATGTGAAATTTGTCCATTATGTAATAGGCACATTTGTACCTAGGCATTTGAATATGTTTACATAAGTACTGTAACGTAATATTCTTCTACTGATTAAGTAAACTTAAAACTATTGCTACTTCAGTAGGTATCAGAAATAATGTAAAAATTCAATCTTGTGTTCCGCTTAAAGCATTGTTTTTATACCGATCTTACTACTCATAATCGGAGTTTCTGTCACTATCACAGCTTGTTGAAGCAACTTCTTCCTCACTTTCAGAAATATCGTCATTATGTAATGTCAAGTGGTATAGGCACTTCATACCATTTAACTCAGTACTTTTCGTCTTCTAAGTTCCATCCATGACAGATTGGGTCAATGTCTTAGGGTTACAGAGGATTGCACGTTTCCGTGTCCAGAATACGACATTGTTCCACTTTATTTTTTGTTCCAAAGCAGCTTTTGACGGAGGAAGAAGAGTGGGATCAACAGGTCTAAGTTTTGACAACGATTAACTTCTTCACATGAGACGTTTTCTTTTTAAAAATATAGTATCTCACTTCTGACACGGAGGTGTATGAAGGATGGCCATACATACAACACACAAATGTCTCTACACCAGACAGCAATGATTCATCCAACAAGATGGGTTCTTCCTATTTAGCCGAAATTCTTTGGTGAGCCATGCTTTCTGTTAGAATATTAAATGGTTTGATTTTTCCTTTGCTAAAAGTAGCAGTATAATCTGTACCAGTGAAGAGATGAAAACGTGGCAGGTTGTCAGCTATTTCACTTCATATTTCTTTGGCTATGTTTGTGACGTTGATATATCCTCTAAAGTTGTATGAAGATAAATCACATTTAAGTCATAATTGGGCACCCTTTAAGTCTTTTTGGTGATAGATCATTAACTAAAATATCGAAATCGTTTGCTCACACCAAAACATTCCTTTCTTCGCTATAACGAGTCATGTGAAAAATATGCCAAATGATCCTCGTATCTGCTTCATTGTGTTGGCATGCAAAATTCTTTCACCTCAATCACATCCATGTTCACTCCTATACATGAGTACTTGTAACAAGTCTGTTCAACAGCAACATGTATCATGTAACGTTTAATTGTGTAGCAAATGACAATATTTAGAAGATCTCCATTTGCATAAAAGCTTTGTTAAAGATATTTTGAATGACACGCTTCGTAGAGCCATTAGCGACTTGTTTGGGATATTTTGTTCAGGTCCAGACAAATTTATTTCGCTCACTGCCGTTTCAACATTGCGTACGTTATGTTCAGTATCCTTGATAGTTGAAGGGCCATAGACGCCGAACACTAAGTGAATTTCTCTAGCTTCTCCTCTATAGATTAATTTCAAAGCGTGTTAAGCGAGAACTCCATAGTTACCTGGGAATTGAATTGATGCAGGATGAACATGGCATCAAAGATTATTTTGTCAACAGTAGCTGGAGCAGATACTATATCTTCCTTTTGAAGCTCTTCTAACTTATGCATCAGTTTTGATTTATATGTTTTATTCATGGAGCCATCTATTTGTCCAAGAGCTAGGGGAACTGGCGTAAGAGGATAAGTCAAAACATCCCTCATGTCACACTTCTGGTCAGAGGCAATATTGAGAAGTCTTGCAAAAAGAGCATGGGTGCAGTTTACGACCTGCAGTTTCTTATCTGACTTTTGGATAGTTTTAGAAGCACAGTTCATAACAAGTTTTTTGGTATTGGAAGTTCAACATTCCTTGGGTCACTAACATATAACGTTTTAAATTTTTCGAAGGCCTCTGTGCCTTTGAAGTACGCACTTAGAAGATTTTGACTTACTTTACTTCCCAAATTTTGCCCATTGGGTACGTTTCTATCTAGTAAGATCTAGTAAGATCAGTATAAGGTCCCCAGGAGTAAACATTAGGAGTAACCTAACCCCAGGCCTCTAGTCTGCTTCGGGACTCTTGGCTTTTCATTTCTCCTGGCTTAGCCTGCTTCGGGGCTCTGTTGGGAATCCTAACCTCAGTCGCTTAGCCTACTTCAGGGCCCTATGACCACCTAACCAATACACTGCTTGACACGGAGCATTGGGATCCCCAGCACCACTCTGCCTAGCCTGCTTCGAGGCTTTGTGGAGATCCTGTCTGCGACCTCATGGTCAAAGACTATCCGTATCTAACCTTACAAGCATAAAGAAATTATCTTTGTATGTTTCTTGTAAAATACTGTTTTTAGCGGAATTTTATAATAAAAAGCCGGGCCGGTAGTGAGAGTCGATTCCGGACGCTCTTTTTATTAACGCTCTACCTACAACCTATATGGGACAGAGTTTTACGATATGTATATATATATATATAAAGGGGTACACAAAAAATCTAAAAACACTTTATACAGGACACGTAAGTTTGGCCCTCAACTGTACAACACGTGTTGCGGTTGCCGATCCTTTTTAGGTTTCAATGTGTCATGTGGACCTTCCTCTTCCGTCAGCAGTAACCATTTCACCTGTGAGTGTCGTGTTGTGAAAGTGGTGCGGTAAAATGGGCGACCTGACAGACTTCCAAAGAGGCATGATTGTTGGTGCCCGTCTGGTTGGAGCTTCAGTGGCAACAGTGGCGAACATTGTGGGGGTATTGAAAGGCACTGTGTCCAATGTCACGAGGGCATACACAATTCATGGGCAAACGACGTCTACAAAGCACAACAGTGGTCGAAAGACAATCCTGTCAGATAGGGACCGGAGGGTATTAAAACGGATTGTAGCAGCTAAAAAGAAGACCACTACAATGAAAATTACGTCTGAACTCAATTCCGGCCTACACAACCGGTTTCATCGAAAACAGTGCGACGGAAACTTCATAAAATGAAAATTCATGGCAGGGCCGCTATCGCCATAAACCTGGTCAAAGCAGTAAATGCAAAGAGGCGTATCCAGTGGTGCAAGGACCACAAGGCGTGGACTCATCAGCAGTGGAAACATGTAATGTGGTACGATGAATCGACCTTCACCCTGTTTTCAACAACCGGTCGTGTTTAAGTATGGAGAACACTGTCGCAGGCCTAAGATACAGACTGTCTGTTCCCAACTGTAAAGTATGGGGGTGGTTCTGTTACAGTATTGTCAGTGATATCGTAGTTTTCAGATTCAGATCTATATTCAGAATAATTTTGTGAAGTACAAAAGTACGTACCGATACGTATAACTTCACATTTCTTGTGTGTAAATACTCGTATAACGTCATTCTTTATAAAATTTAAAAAAAAAAGGTCTATCAATACGAGGGTTGCAAAGCAAATACAATTTAAGGGAAAGAAATGAAAGGGGTGGATGAATTTTTGTGACTAGAAGTCACTAATGATAGAAAATATGATTCTTACGATTGAACCAACAAAAGAGAGGCCAGTGTACATGATAATCAGATTCTATGATAAACTGTAACTTTCGTCCATCGATTGAAAAAAAGACGTGAAGTATGTGATATTTAAAAAGTAAAGAGTAAACACACGAAATGGGATACATTTTATTTTCAACTGTAATGTTATCTTAAAATTTGTAGAACAGTCATCATTTATATAAGTTGTTTTGAAATAATCAGAACGAAACTGGAATTTTATCATATTTGCCGTTAAATAAGATGCTGAAAAATGTTTGTTATTAAATCTATTAATAGTTAAGTCTTAAAATGGTTATTTATTTTTCATATAATCTCAATTTTAATATATTTGGTAGTCAACAACATGAAAGAAGTTTTTGTATAGAGCAATATTATGCATGTTTTGTAATTAACCTTCTACGTGTTTGGTGTTGTCTGTATTGTTAATATTGATGAAAAAATTATGGCACAATATTCGAATATATTTCACATATTATAGTTAATGGGAAAATTTTATAATAACAATGAAGTGTTTTTTATTAGACACAATAAATAAGTTTACAGAATTACAGTTGCTAAGATTTGTATTGTTATATAAGACAGATCGTCAAAGCACTCGTAATGAAATGACCTTTTCTAACATGAGAAAAAAATGATGCTAGGTTCGTTGGAGATTAAGAGAAACTTTGAAGTGAATCAATGCAAATAGTTAGTTGCTATTGCCTTTCCTGTTGATGATTCAGTTGCAAAACTACAGTTTAAACACGCTTATATACAAATTACGTATCAAGTACATAAATGTCAAATATATTGATTAACAAGTAAATAACTTAAATTGAAACTTCATCTACCTACTGTAGGTAGAACCAAGTTTTCTTTCTTTTGTCCATTTGGTAAAGAAACAAGTTCTTCTCCTAAACGGGTAAGTTTCCAAATATTGTGTATTACGAAAACTAGCTATTTAATTTTATATATTCCTATATTAATTCCTCTTTCAATCAAATATTTTTGAACAAAATATACAATATAACTTTGAATCCACCTCTTTAAGATAAAGCAACAAATGTATAGTACAGTACGTTCGAACAAAGTGATAAAACAAGTGCCATAGTGAAAATGCATAAACAGTAATTTGATTCCAAGTAAGAAAGCAAAACAATATTATGTTAAAAGTTTTTACTATTTTCATGCATATTTTGAAAACTCTGATTGACATGTTTAGGTGGAAAATACAAGATTTAAATGTTATGCTTGTTTGTCTCTCCTTTATGAATAAATTAGCATAAAGGCACTAAACATTGTATTGTATCAGTATTGCTCATGACTGTAATTCGTATAAATCTTGTTTTCCAGATAACTTACCTATTATGTAACAACATGAAGTAACTTAATCATTAAATTTCTTACACTTTTGAGGAACAAAAGCAAAATTTGGGGGCACAGTGGTTCATTAGTAGAGCTCCCACTTCTAATGCAAGAAGTCTCTGATTCGATCCCTACCTACGCGAGTTTGTGGTGGACAATATATTTCTGTTGGTTTCTCGGGGTTCTGTTTGTTCCCAAATTCTCATTTCACTAATTTGATCATCACTCAATTTCATTAATCATCCGTTCCCTTTAGCCTAAATGGTATAATCGTGGGAAGTAGAAATAGAAATCTCATTTAATTTCCTTTCGAGAGCAGAAAGCATAGTTTGATTTGAAAGGAATCCATAAAGTTTTTACTTTTGCTCCGAGCAGAAATCAAGATAAGATATATTAGTATTTCCCACAGGTTACCCCTGAAACTAGATATATTTTCCAGGAATGCAAGATCAATAACATTATTTCAACCCTCTTCGATTCCATGGTTTTCTCCTTCTTTTCGTTATTTATTTATTTATTTATTTATTTATTTATTTATTTATTTATTTATTGTGGAACTTGAATATGGTTAATGAATGAGGTTGGGTGGGGAAAAATAAACTCATCTCGTAATTGAAAGATAGCTCTTACTCTTTTATTTTCATAGTTACGGCTAGTAATCTAAGAAAACTATAATTGTCGACAATTTGACTTTTTGAAAATATATTCTTAGAATTGTTCATGTTATTACTACTGTTGTTTTGCAGTGTCAAGGATTCATGAACTGTGTACGTAATTTCTCAAAAGCGGAATGGAAATCCATATTGAAAACTTTTAGATGGTCCAAGAATCCTGATGCAAATCTCCTGGAAGCACAGTTAAGATAAGTACTAAATTTACTGATTTCTTATTTTGGTCAGTTCATGTATACTTATATTATTTTCTGAAAATATAGGTGGCAGCACTTAACAATGACATAGTATTTTCGGGTGCAGAATAATGGAAATTCAATACTACATAGACGTAGAGTCTTGAAATATTAGAACCAGGGATATACGCAGGGGGTAGATCCTGGGTGTCCGGACCCCCTTCCCACCCTCGAAATCCAGATTTTTCTGTAAATTTCGACCAATTTTAGGGATGATTTTAACTAACTAACTCCATGCCCTATGCAACGCGAAGGTTTCAATGCCACGTTCACAAAAGCTCTCCATTAACTTCTGTCGTTAGCCAACTGGATCCAGTTTCTACATTGTGTTCATATTTCTGCGAGATTCAACTTAAAATTTTGAAAGCATTACTATTTTTATTTCATTCTGGCTACATGACCTGCCCACCTGAGCTTCTTAGATTTGATAACCCTAACAATGTTTGATATAACAGTATAAATTATGCAGTTTCTCGTTATGAAGTTTCTACCATTCTCTATTTCTGCTCTTCTTGGGTCCGAATATGCACCTCAGGATTTTATTCTCAAATACTTTCAGTTTTCGTTCTTCCCTCAGAGTAAGCGACCATGTTTCGCAACCATACAGCACAACAAGCATGATTATTGTTTCACATATTTTAAGTTTCCAATCCCTAGACAAAATTTGCGATGACGAAAGATTTTGAACTAGATAACAACAAGAATTCCCTGCTTTCAATCGACGTTTAGTTTCTTCGTGGATATGGTTTTGATTTTGTTAATATTGTTCTTGGATATTTGAAAGTATCTACTTTGTCGAAAGTATTATTTGATATTTTGACGTATCTATAATTTGCAGTATTTACGATTCCGTTGAATATGTTTAATTTTCCCTACTTTTACTTCTAAGAGGGATATTTTTGCAAATTTTAATATAATCATTCTAGGTTGAATTTCAATTTCCCTCAAAAGCTTTGGATCCCTCCCGACCTGCGTACGCGCCTGATTAAAATTCACCAAACTTTGGATCCCTCGTAGGAAATAAATTCTGCATGCACGCCTTCTCAATCTTAAAGGATACTATAACATACAAGGGGCACGATGCCAATGTGATGTAATCAATTGATCTGAGTCCCTCTGAAGAGTATGGGCATATATTTTAATGTCTCGATGCTTCTGTGTTCGTGTCATTGTCATTTTGGATGATTGAAAAGACCATAGAGATAGGTGTTCCGGTTAAAGAGATTTCAGAAAAGCGGTAGAGTTCTCAACTCTAGTGGGAGGAGTCCCTTCTTCAATCCCAAGCCATGTTATTCCACAATTTTCTCATTCCATCAATTCTTTCTGAAACATTCAGTGCCAGTAATCATTCGTCTCCTTTATCCTACAGGGCATAATCGTGGGACAAAGAACTAAAAATTACGTTTCATTTCATTACAGTAATACACAATAAGAATAAAGCAAAGGGATACAAGTCTGGTAATAGCCAACTATCATCATCTCAGTTTCCTCACTTTTGTGTTAGCGTCACAAAGCCCCATCCTTCATGGGATATAGTAGAGTATTTATTGTTTTAAAACTAAATATATTGGGGTATAAATAAACTATATACTGCATTGTATTTCTGTCTCATAAAGTAAGAGGAGCCTAATCTTGAGTATCAGCCCTAGTTTCAAGTAGCTCCTACCTGGTTCAAAGAGGTTCTCAGATCGTTCGTTGGAATTTGACAAGTTCATACAATGGGATTTAGTACTTTGCAATGTCGGGACACATTGTGGCATGAAAATGGGATGTAAATTTTTCTTTAAACGCCCCGGCACAATACTGGAGATACTGGTAGTCTGTCACTCGATAAGGAAGTTCCCGCCACCCAGAAGAAGAACTCCGCTCCAACGCTGTTGATCTTATGATCTTTGGGTATAAGAAAAGAATCTCTCCTCCTATATGGGAAAGAGGAGTCCTCATTGCTAGTCTAGTGCAGAGGGTTTCGGTTCGATTCCCAAAGGGAGAGCATTAAATGCATTACACCGGTACAGTTTCTATCTTAAATTGTAGATTCACATCTCATATAGCCTCGGTTCTGAAGAGGGCTGCTAAACTTCAATAAACAAACAAACAAATGGGAGAGAAGGTGTCTTTATCATTGAAAGTGGTGCAAGGTCACTGAATTCAACGTTACAGATCAGTTTAGTCATACGATGCGTAGAGGATATGAAGAAATATGTTTTTCTTAATAAATATGAAAATTTTGTCAAAATATTTTAAAATATGAAAATTTAAATATCGTCCGCTATTCCGGTTCAAATAATATGAAATATTAGGATTCTTGTTCCCGTTCCTTCCGAGACATGGTTTAAAATATGAAATTTCATATTTTGTGTCGCTCTAGTGTTGATACAGCTGATTTGTTAGAAATACTGTTTCCCCAATGGAAGATCAATGCAAATTTAATTCAGAAACAAAAGAATATTAGTCGCCATTTTTAGAATACAAATTTCGAAAGACACGATTGGCTTACTGGAAGTGTTAAGTATAACAGACTGTCATGTTGGAATTGTTTGTTGTTCAGGAGTGACAAAACCGCCACTTGGACAACTACAGGGTACAACAAACCAAATAATTTAATTAATGCAATACGTACAACATCATGATGTTGCTATTGCACATATTATTGCCTCCCTCACACTACAACTTTTGGAGCGGAGAGTATTGAAAGTGAGCTAAGTGACCAAAGACGACAAAGCATTATTCTACATTATTCTGCAAAGCGCAACAGAGAAATTTTTTAAAAAAACACACCCTGTTTGTTTACTTGCGAAACTGGAACTTCCCTTTAGAGATTACAGTGAGTTGAAAATGTCCAAGAACCATGGTAATGATTCAGAGATTTTGGTCTGTACTGCACCGTATGACCCTTTAAAAATCATTTGGAGACTTCCATGGTATTCAAAGGTGTATCAAATCGTTTTCAAAATTATTTAATTGAATCTGTTGCCAGTGCATAAAAAGCAGTTAGGAAAACTCTTCTTTTCGTATTAGCTGACGAGACAACTGACGTCTCGAATAAATAATAAATGACGTCTCTATTTTATCAATATGAGACTGAAGGAAGGGTGGTAGAAAGATTTATATGCTTCCAAGATGTAAGTGAGGACAAATCAGTGACAGAACTTAAGAGATTTTATGTTAAGGAATATTCAAGGCTTTTCAAATTTCAGTTAGAGAAAAGTCGCTCAGAGCTATGATTGAAGTCCAGTGAAAGTCTTTTCATTACACGATGTACAAGCTAATATTAAGACAGCTTTTCCACAAGCTCCCTTTGTTCACTGCTATGCGCGCTGATTAAATTTAGCACTGTTCCAAGGTGCTTCACTTATTCCTGAATGCCGTATCTTTTTTGCTACCCTTAGTGAGCTTGCAGCGTTTTTCTCCAAATCAGCAAAGCGCCAAAATTTCTTGAATTTAGGTCAAGGGTTACCACGTATTGGTCTAACGAGATAGCACGATTTCTTAATACTGTTTATCAGGGCTGGATTAACTCATCTGGAGGCCTGGGCTAGAAAAAATATGTGGCCGCTGCTGACTTAACCTAATACATTTCTGAGAAAGTACGGTAGGAAGTTAAGGGAATATGTTTCATATTTTGGTCATATTTTTATGAAGATGATTGTATCTTTATGATTCTTTTTAGATAGCCAGTTGAAATTTTGATCAGAGTGTAGGGCTCTGTCCACCTGGAGGCCCGGGCTATAGCCCCCTAAGCCCCTCCATTAATCCGGCCCTGCTGTTTATGAAAAATGCGAGTTTTACTTAGTATTTCTAACCATGTTATAACCTCAGTCAAAAATGGAACATGGTACTCTTTATGTTATTCAAGGACATTTATCACATTTAAAGAACTTTGAGTTCTGCTTTCTTTTTGCAGCTTTCACAGTATAACTGACGTTTCGTTCAGTGTTCTACAGGATTCATCGTAAGTTATTGCTTACTGCAGAAAAAAAGATAATAGAAAGGCAGAAATCTCTTAGAAATCGTTTTCAAGAGGTATATGAAAAACGTTTCCGATGTTGAACTCCCAGGAAAACGAAACAGAAATCTTTGTTAATGTTTTGTTAAAGTATTAATACCAATGTACCTTTCTTAGTAATATTATAAGTTACTATCAAATATAAATAGTAAAAAAAAAAAAAACCTTGACTACTCTGCTGCTTATATAATTTGATGAGTCACCGCACTTCTCTGACTTTAATCAAGGTGACACATGGAACACCCAGCTTTAGATTGATACTATGTTCCAAAATTTATTTCACACAGGCAGGCCCGTGCTGGCCCACCGGGACACCGGGACGTGTCCCGGTGCGCCCCCCGAAACATCACGATATAAATAAAGGTACAAGCTTTTAGTAATAAATTCTTACAATTTTATTGGTAAAGAACCCGTGAAAGGTGCAGTGTGCCCTTTACATTAGGCGCCCTTACGAAACCACATCAAAGATGAACGATTTTATTTATTCTTCTATATACCACAGTTCTTTACAATAAATACATACAGTTACTGTTGGTGGAGAACCCTTGAAAAATACAGTGGGCCCTTTACATAAGGCGCCCTATGAAACATCACATTATAGATAAGTGGTTTTAGTTATCCTGTATACCAGCTTTGTATAATAAATTCAAAGAGTGATTTTTAATAAAGAATCTGTGAAGAATACAAGGCGCCCTTTACATAAGATACCTTGAGAAATTTCACATTACGAGTATATTAAAAAAAATTATTCTTCTGTATTTCAGTTTTATATTATAAATTCTTACAGTTGCTATTGGCAGAGAACAGATAATGAATATCATCTCTTACAAAAATATTATAAAGTTATGTAGCTATAAAACGAAACAATGTGATACATCAAGAACAGTTCGGATAGTCAAACATACGATGTATTCATGAAATACTACATTGACACTAGTCTCTAATTTACGATTTTCACGGCATCGAAGCTTTCACAGTCTTAATATGCATCCATATATCCAGCATATTGATTGTTCCTATGTGTTTTAAAGAGTGTTCAGATAATCAGTACCTATTGTATTTCTAAAATATAGCTATATAAATTTCCGTGAAATGTGGTTTTCCTCTCACCACGGCATGGCGCGTCCTCAGGTTGTGGATCAAGGAGAAGGCCTCTAGAGGTTAGCTGCGAATATACTGAATAAGCAGTCGCGGACAGACGATAAGGGGTGATACTCCAGCTTGGGGATTCGGTGTGGGGCCAACAACCTCATCCTGTAAAAAGAGGATTTTTCAGATATATTCGCAGAATCCTCGGATCAGAACTGCTAACTTGGCACGAACTTAGCAAAGTAAAATCGACATGAGATTTGGAACATGGAATGTAAGAAGTCTCTATAGGGACGGCGGGTTAAAATTTGTAACGAATGAGTTTAAAAATAGAGGATGGACCTAGTGGGATATCAGGAAGTTAGATGAGAAGGAAACAGAGGAATCAAGTCGGGAAATTTGACATTCATTTACGAGAAGCGAATTAAAAATTACCAACTAATTAGGAGCAGGGCTTTTCGTTCATAAACGAATAATATCAGCAATTACATGGGTTGAATTTGTTAATGATAGATTTTCTTTTACTTCTCTTAAGGGTCGGTGATATAATATTATTGTTTTAAATGAACACAACCCAACAGAAAATAAGGATTACGATTTTTTAAAAAAAGACAGTTTTTACGAAAGAATAGAACGGGTATTTGATCATCTCCGGCAATACCATATGAAAATTCTGTTAGGCGATTTCAATGTGTAGGTAGCACGAGAGGTTATTTTCAAACCGTTTATAGGGAATAAATGTCTTCATAAGGAAGGTTGTGACAACGGCGTTAGATTCGTGAACATTGCAACACTCAGAAACCTTATCGTGAAGATTACAATATTCCCACATCGGGACATTCATAAATATACTTGGACTTCATCAGATGGAAAAACACGTAGTCAAACTGATCACGTTTTAGTAGACAGAAGAACACAGTTTAGCACAACTGATGTTCGGTCGTTCGGAGGAGCTGATTGTGATACTAATTGCCACCTGGTAGCAGCGATAATAAGAGGGAGACTATCGTTGAATAAACGAAATATTCCATATCTGAAAAAGGAGCGGTTTAATTTAATTAAATTACAGGAGAGTCAGGTGAAAGTGGAGCCAAATTAAATTGTCGAATAGATTCTCGGTTTTAGAAGGTTTGGAGTGCACTAGTGTTCAGGATACTTGGTTGAAATTAGAGATAACATTCAAATTTCAGCAAAAGAAATATTGAGGCACACAGAAATACGTAGGAAAAAACCATGGTTCAACCAGGAATGCACTAAAGTAGCAGAGAAGAGAAAACAGAAGAAACAGCGTTGGCTACAAAATCCGAGCGAAATAACCACATAAAATTTCATTGTCATCTGGCGGAAAACTTCCAAAACTTTTAGAACAAAGAAACGCGAGTTTTGAAAGCTAATATTAATTAACTTGAAGATAATAGTAAAAACAAAAACATTCAAGACATGTATAAATGCATCAATTAACTTGAGAAAGACTATCAGCGTCGTGGTTATACATTAACGAAAACCAACGGAACAGTTCTCACTCATCAGGATAGCATCTTAAATAGATGGAAAGATTTCTTTGACGGTTTACTTAACAAATAGCCAATAACTAATGTTCATGGAGAAAGTGAAATGCAAACAGCATAACCGTATATTCCAGACTCTAACCAGACAGAAACAGAAATCGCTATTTAAAAATTAAAGAAACACACATCTCCGGGTGTACACGAAATTTTGGCTGAATTAATTTCAGCTGGAGCGGGAAAATTATAGAGCAAGATACACTAACTCATTCTCCTTATCTGAAACAAGGAGAAATTACCACAAGAGTGAAAAGAAGCATTGCCCCAGTTCAGAAGAAAAGCAACAAAACTGATTGCAATAATTGTTGAGACATTTCTATTTTGTCAACATCCAATAAATCCTCTTAAACATTCTATGAGCAAGATTGACGCCATACGCAGATGAAATTATTGGAGATTATCAGGGCGGATTTAGGTAAAATCGATCAACTATGGGCCAGATATTTACCATTCGACTAATACTTGAAAAGAAATGGGAATGCAATATCCTAGGATATCAAATATTGACTTTAGTCTTGGATAGGAGGCATGCTTACAGAATTTGAAATACCGAAAAAGGTAGATTATTTAATAATATATGTTTAAATGAATCCCAAAGTAAAGCCCGAATAGGAAAATTTATGTCCACGAGCTTTCACATCGAAAATAGCCTGAAACAAGGAGATGCGTTGTCGCCATTATTATTTAACTTTGTTCTGAAGAACACTATAAGGAAAATCTAAGACAGCAATCAGGTCCTAGAGCTGAATTGTATTTACCAGGTTATGGCGTACACTGATAATGTAAATTTAATAGGAAATGACAGAACAATAGAAAGGAATGCAGAAATCTTAACTAATGTTTGCAGGGATATAGGGTTAGAAGTAAATGCAGAGAAAACTAAATACATGGAAGTTTGTTGCGATCGTAATAGTACTATATTGAATGGATGCGTTAAAATATCAAATAATACTTACTTTCGAGAAAGTGGATACCTCCAAATATCTAGGATCATTATTAACAGACCAAAACTATAATCGCCAAGAAATTTGATGTCAACTGAAAGCAGGGATTTCGTGTTATTATTCAGTTAAAAATCTTTTTTTGTCGCGAATTCTGTTGAAGAATTTGTAGCTTAAAATATAAAACGATAATCATGCCTGTTGTGCTGTATGGTTGCGAAACATGGTCACTGACTCTGAGGGAAAATCGCAGACTGAAAGTATTTGAAAACAAGATTCTTAGACCAATATTCGGGCTCCAAGAGGAACGGGAATGTGGAATGGCGGAAACTTCATATCGAGGAAGTGCATACTTTATACGTTTACTAAACATTGTTAGGGTCATCAAGTCTAGGAGGCTCAAATGGGCAGGTCATGTAGCCAGAATGGAAGAAAATAGAAACGCTTTCAAAGTTCTAACTGGAAATCTAAATAGAACGACGACCATTAGGAAGACCAAGGCGCAGATGGGAGGACAATAATAAAATGGTTCTCGCAGAGATTGGAATATAAAGTAGCAACTGGGTCCAATTGGCTAAGGACACAAATCAATGGAGAGCTTTTGTAAACGCGGCACTGAACCTCCTGTGTCCATAGGCCATACAGCTATATTAATTTGTTGATATATTTAGCTTCTTTTTATTTGACAGAAATGTTATTACAGGAACGTAAAAAGTATTTGTGTAGTAAACATGATTTCGATTCGATTTTTCCACAAATTAGCTATTTACGTTACTACTAAAACAAATTTGATGATGATTTTGATATAAAATGACACCCATACTTTCTTTCATAGTCTCTCTCTCTCTCTCTCTCTCTCTCTCTCTCTATATATATATATATATATATATATATATATATATATATATATATATATATATATATATATATATATATATATATATAATATACCTGTTTGTATGGGCGCCCTTTTATTAGACTTGTCCACCGCCCTCATTACTATCCCAGCACGGGCCTGCACACAGGTCAGTGGTTTTGCCGACCCCAAAAACTATAGTTTCAACATAATTCTAGGTCATTTAGGATACTTTATTTTTCACCTCATTCACCATGTCAATAGGGGCTGAACGTGGGCTTAAATGGCATTAGGAACGCCAGTATGCGTATCAGCGACCCTAACAACTATGAATTCGACAATAATATCGGTTCTCTTGAATTATTTTTTCATGTCACCCACTTCACTAACTAACTCTATGACCTATGGAACCCGGAGGTTCAACGCCGCGTTCACAAAAGCACTCCACTGACTTCTATCCTTAGCTAACTGGATCCAGTTTATACTTTGTATTCCTGTTTCTGCGAGATCATTCTTAATATTGCCTTTCCATCTGCGCCTATGTCTTCCTAATGGTCGTTTTCCTATTGGTCTTCCAGTTAAGACTTTGAAAGCGTTCCTACTTTCTCCCATCCTGGCTACATGTCCTGCCCATCTAAGCCTCCTAGACTTGATGACCCTAACAATGTTTTGTAAACCGTATAAATTATGTAGTTCCTCATTATGAAGTTTCCGCCATTCCCTATTCCTGTTCCTCTTGGGTTCGAATATTCTCTTCAAGATCTTGTTCTCAAATACTTTCAGTCTATGTTCTTCTCTCAGAGTAAGCGACCATGTTTCGCAACCACACAAAACAACAGGCATGATTATCGTTTTATATATTTTAAGCTTCAAATTCCTCGGCAGATTTCTCGACGACAAGAAATTTTGAACTGAATAATAACACGAATTCCCTACTTTTAATCGGCATTTAATTTCTTCGTGAATATGATTTTCGTCTGATAATATTGGTTCTGGATATTTGAAAGTATCCACTTTATCAAAAGTATTACTTAATATTTTAACGCATCCATAATTTGCGGTATTACGGTCCCGATGAACTTCCGTAATCCCGATGAACTTCCGATATTTAGTTTTCTCTGCATTTACTTCTAAGCCCAAGTCACTGCAAGCATTTAATAAGACCTCTGCATTTCTTTCTATTGTTCTCCTATCATCCCCTATTAAATTTACATCATAAGCATACGCCATAACCTGGTGAACACCGTTCAACTCTAGGCCCTGATTGCTATTTTTTATTTTCCTTATAGCACATTCCAGGACAAAGTTGAATAATAACGGCGCATCTCCTTGTTTCAGGCCATTCTCGACGTGAAAGCTCATGGAGAAAAATTTTCCTGCCCCGGCTTTACCTTAGGATTCATTTAAACATCTTAAACTTAAACTTAAGCTTAAACTTAAACTTAAATTTAAACTTAATTAATCTAAATTAGCTTTTTCTGTATTCCAAAATTCCGTAAGAACGGTGTACAATGTTTCTCTCCTAATCGAGTCGTATGCCTTTTTAAAATCGATAAATAGTTGATGTACCGGGATATTGTATTCCCACTTCTTTTCGAGTATTTGGCAAATGGTAAATGTCTGATCGATAGTTTATCGATTTCGTCTAAATCCGTATTGATAATCTCCAATAATTTCATTTGCGTATGGGGTCAATCTTGCTAATAGAATGTTCGACAGTATTTTATAGGATGTTGACAGAAGAGAAATGCCTCGGAAATTATTACAGTCAGTTTTGTCGCCTTTCTTGTGAATTGGAACAATGATTGATTCTTTCCACTCTTGTGGCAATTCTTCCTTGTTCCAGATAAGGAGAATGACTTTGTGTATCTTGTTCCACAATTTTTCGCCTCCAGCTAAAATTAACTCAGCCGGAATTTCGTCTACACCCTGAGATTTATAATGTTTTCTACTTCTATTCGGTTGGATTCTGGAATATATGGTTCTGCGTTGTGTATTTCTCTTTTTCCACGCATATTAGTTTTTGGCTGTGTGTTAAGCAAATCGTCAAAGAAATCTTTCCATCCATCTAAGATGCTATCTGTATCCTTGAAAACTGTTCCGTCAGCTTTTTTTTTTTTTTTAATATATAAGCACGAGGTTGATAGCTTTTCTTAAATTCATTGATCTCCTTATACATATCCCGAATGATTTTATTTTTACTATTATCTTCAAGTTCCTTAATTTTAGCTTTTAAAAAATTGCGCTTCTTTGTTCTAAAAGTTTTCGAAGTTCCCCGCCTCATGTCTACGAAATTTTGTGTAGTTATTTCATTCGGATTTTGTAGCGAACGTAATTTTGCCTGTTTTCTCTTCTCTGCTAGTTCAACTTCACTAGGGATGTTATTATGGGCTGAACTTGTATTTAAACGTCATATGGAGTATCACTATTCATATTAGCGGGCCTAAATATAATGAGTTTACACTAATATCGGTCGTTTTCGATTATTTTTACATATTCTCTCCTTTCTCTTACGGGAGTCCTAGTAAGGTTTTACCCCTACTGGAGGCTAAACTTGGACTTAAATGATATTAAGAGTGTCACTATTCGTCTCAGTGTCACTATACACTCAACACTAGTGTTGATCGTTTTTGATTATTTTTATATTTCGTCCTTAGGGAGTTCCTAAGGAGGTTAGGGATATCTTACCCCACAAATTGTTTCTAGGTTCTAAGTCATATGTGAATCAAGTTTAGTTAAAATTGGTCCATGCATTCTAGTCATGCTGGAACATACATACATGCATAATACATTTATTGAGATATATAAGTCCATATATATATACCAGAGAAGCAAGAAAGTTCGTGTGCTTTTTAACCACTCCCGCGTCCATTTGGCTGCTGCGGTGACATCTGTCGCCGTAGCATGAAAGTTTTGACTGTTTGGGAAAGCTTATTCATTGACGCATCAGCCACGGTGGATACAACAACGCATATGTTAGTGTGGTGTGTAAAATTCGCTCGTGATCATGTCAGTGTTAAATGAAGTTCTTAGACCTTGTTTGCTTTACGAGTTTAAATTGGGGACAAATGGTGCAGAAGCAGCTAGAAAAATATGTGTTGCGTTCAGAGAGGGTGTAATAAGTAAACGTAAGCACAAAAATGGTTCCAGACCTTTTCAAATGGTGACGAGACCTTGCAAGATAAACCTCGCTCTGGGAGGCCTAAATCAGTGGATATGGACCACCTGAAGGACGCTATTGAAGATGATTTCAGTCTAGCATGTACTGTAGGAACTTGCTCATCGATTCGAGGTAAGCAGAGAAACCATTCGGGTAAGTCTGCATCCGTTGGGGAAGACCTGGAAACTGAGTCAGTGGTTCCCTCACCAGCTGACCGCTACGAGCCAAATTTTAAGACTAAATGTCTGTTCATCTTTGTTGACAAGACAAAATTTATCCAATTTTGGACCGTATATTAACTTGTGACGAGAAGTGGGTCATGTATGACAATAAAAAATGGTCATACCGTAGGCTATCACCGAATGACGCGAAGCCTTTGACTGCAAAACCGAACATCCATCAATGCAAGTTTTGCTCTGTGTTTGGTGGACTACAAATGGTATCGTGCACTACGAATTCTTGGAACGTGGTAAGACAATTACCAAAGCTGTGTACCCATCACAACTGAGAACGGTAGCCACCAAACTGACCCGGAAACAGCCAGAACTAGTGAACAGAAGAGGTGTGCTCTATCACCAGGACAACGCACTCTCTCACACCGGAAAACAGACGCTGGAGGTAATCTCAGAACTTGGTTGGGAGCTTCTACCTCATCCTCCCTACTCCCCAGATGTCGTCCCTTCGGATTACCATTTATTCTTGGGCATGGACAACTTTATGTGTGGCAGGGAGTTCAAGACTGAACAAGACGTCAAAAATGCAGTTGCTGAGTTTTTCGTAGGGATGCTCACAAAACAAGATTTGTGGCTGTCTCGTCTCGAAAATGTGCTGTAAAAGTGATGTCTCGACTCGAAAAATGTATATTTTTCTACTGGAAGAGCCGTGTCTCGACTCGAATTTTGTCAGGAAAATCCTGTCTCGACTCGTTTCGTGCTCATCCCTAGTTTCTCGAGTCTCCGGAACAAATACTCTACAAAACTGGCATTTACAAGCTTGTTGAGCGCTGGGAGAAGGTTGTAGAAGCAAATGGAGGCTATTTTGCCGAATAAATAAACCGTTAAAACCCTGTAATTGACAGTTTTCTTTCATAGTGTAAAAGCGCACGAACTTTCTTGCTTCCCTGGTATTATCCAAATATTTATTGAGCTATGGGTGTATTTATTTTCGTCACATGTTCGAAGCTTTCTCGCCTGAGAAAATTGGGAAAGTTATATCAAATGATAATCGGAATAATGTTACAAAGACTCGTTTCCACTTCTTCGTGATCAACCACAATAACAGAATGAGTCTGTGAACTCAGAACTAAAAGCTAATGGTTGTAAGACAACATGGATGTTCCGGTTTTACCTAAAGTTGCCATTCTTATCTCAATCTATTGTAATGGGTGAAAGAGAAGACAGAATAAATGATATACCGTAAGGTTTGTAGGTAATTGTTACATTGAAATCGCAATATTTCAATAATAGAGTACGAATGGTAAACTCATACAAATACTTACTACGTACATGTACAGGTTTACTTTATATTATTTAGTTGGTTGTTTCATAATTTAATCTCTCTTTCAGCACTCACGCTATATGAAACGTTGACCTACAACTTAATGTGGAATCAAAACCACTGAGCTCTCCTCGTGGAATATAGTTAGTGTATGCAGTTTTGGCGCGGGATACCCGGGTTCGACTTCCAATAAGAGCTCAGTGGTTTTGATTCTACATTCACTTGTAGGTCAATGTTTCATATAGCGTGGGTGCTGAAAGTAATGTTTAATTATGAATCAATCAACCAAATATTATATAGTAAAACATAATATAATATATATTGAATACTACATGCATAAAGTGTGTATTTCTATAGATTTTTCATTGAAACTGTGTGCCCATTAGCACTTCTGAATCTAAACTGAATGATTTGTTACTGGTACACCCTATTCCAAAAAGGATAACCGCATTGATTATGGCTGTTTTGAGCTGAAAATTCTCGAAGTCCAACTTCGGGTGTCTTTGGAAACAGTAAATTAACCCTTATCCGGGCAAGACATTTTTGTAACGTAAACGGGCAACCGGGGCCTGTGAGGCCCAGTATATATTTTAAGTGCAGAATACACAAAATCAATGCCTATTGTCACTTACTGTTTAGACTAGTCTAGAATGTACCGGTATATATTTTTGTCAAGTAGCGAAACTTCGTGTCACGCTTTTGTAAGCCGACCAAGCAGAATAGCAAATCCGGTCCAGACATTTTTGCAACGTAAACGGGCAACCGGGGCCTGTCAGGCCCAGTATATATTTTAAGTGCAGAACACTCAAAATTCAATGTCTGTTGCCGCATACTGTTCCGACTAAAGGTTACAATAGTCACGTGTTCAATATATAATTATGTGACAATTTGATGTAATATTTGACAGGAATTTCACTAAAGTTATACGGGGCCTCCTAGGCCCCGGTTGCCCGGTTACGTCAGGAAAAGATTTTCAAATTAAAAAAAAAAAAAAAAAAAAAAGCTTTACCAACTCGATATGTTCATGATTTTAACTTCGACGAAAGATAGAAGAATTCAGTATTTTATGTCTTCGAAATATGTATGGTTATTGAGAAATTTTAGAAAAATGAAGCTACTGGGCCTGGAAGGCCCCGGTTGCCCGGATAAGGGTTAAAGATGCCAGGTTCGAGCCTCCAAGAGTAGGGTGAACCTTTGCAATTAGGGGAAAAAATGTTCAGATGTGTTTTTCTTTTTTTAAGTATAATAAGACATGTTGAAATGTTTTGAATTGTAGGAGAATGTAACATTCATTGAAATAGTTAATGATACAGCATTTTGAAACTATGTATAGGAGAAAGTTAGACAAAACGGGGATGTCGGATAAAACGGGGAGATACACTGTTTCAACGAAACTAATAGTGCCATTTGCTGGAAATACATGTAAATATTTTCTACGGTCAAAGGGAACAAGATTATGTAATTGGCACGCAATCTAAGTGTACGATGTCTCGTGGAAAGTGGAGTGAAGCGAAAATTGTCAATAAATTATTGATTGGTGAATGGTGATTGGTGTTTAATTCTACATTATGTAAATTTCAAGTGAAAAAGGTAAGTGCGTTGTTATGTGATACTATCATTTAGCTATAACACAAATCATGAAAGAATTTAATAAGTGATAAGATGTCTCATAATCACTCTAAAGATGTCAAAAAGTATGATAAAACGAGAATTCCCATTTTGTCCAACTGAAATCTTTAAACTGAAGACAAATTTTACAAAGTTATATTTACACAAATGTGCGTTTATATGTATGAGGAAGATTTAGTTTCCCTTAATTTAAATTATGCTTTCTTTCACTTTTTGTAATCAGATTTCAGTGATTTCTTACTCAGAATTCCTTTGGAGTATTTTTTTATCATACGATGATACGAAGAAACATACAATTATTAGCACGCTTTAAAAACTATATGCCTACTTCAAAAGTACTATTCTCTATCTATCAATTCTTGAATAAAATGAAATTTTTGAGTTTTACGTCCCAGGGATATGCCGGTTAGACTAAAGGAGACGGTGATGATGAGAGATGAATGAAATGGTGCCGGTTAGACTAAAGGAGACGGTGATGATGAGAGATGAATGAAATGGTGGAATGAAGAAAGTGGGAGGAAACGGGAGAACCCCGAGAAAACCCACGCACACGGTGTTTGTCCAACACAAAGTTCACTTGGCGGAGCAGAGTTTGAACCCGGGACCCCAAACACCAGAGGTGAACGCTCTACCACTGAGCCACTGCGGCCCCCTATCAATTCTTGGAAATGTCATAGAAGAAAGTATCGTTGTATGACCGAAAGAGGAAAACAAGAAAGTGTCAGTATTATTAATTTGTAAAACGAAATCTAGAAGTGTCATTAAGGATTCCAGAAGCCACGTTGCTTGCGTGAGCTATTGGTTCATCAGAGTATCCGTAGCAACTTCCTTTGAGTTGTTATCCCAGGAATAGGCCTATCAAAAACACAATTTACACTTGATAGAATTTGGAATGTTAATGAGGCTGGAGTATCCATACTTTACAAGGAAGAAAGAAAAACTAAAACAATCGCTTTGAAAGGAAAGAAGCAAGTTGGTAAATTGTCATCTGCTGAACGAGGCAAGCTTATGACTGTAACTGTTGCGATGAGTGCAAGTAGAGACCATTTACCTTTGATGATCATTTTCTCCAGAAAACGAGAAAACCCCGATTATACTTTTCTGATTTGTTTTAGAGTTTATACATAACCTTGAGTGCCTTATCGTAGGTATTTAAGAATAATATTGAGT
The DNA here is from genome assembly GCF_964235325.1 of Thermobia domestica. Taxonomy (NCBI): domain Eukaryota; kingdom Metazoa; phylum Arthropoda; class Insecta; order Zygentoma; family Lepismatidae; genus Thermobia; species Thermobia domestica. The sequence goes on along the minus strand of NC_137462.1, from coordinate 162,831,364 downwards.
ATCTGATCTTAGAGTTAAAGAATATCCCGAATGTCTTTTTAATGTTCAAGAATAACCCCAGTGGCTTCTCTTAGTTTTAAAAATAACCCTGAGTGCCCTGTTTCCACGTTTAGGAATAACAATGCATTGTCTTAGTGTTCACAATAACTCGGAGTGCCTCGTCTTAGAGTTTAAGAAAAGGCTGACTGCTTTGTTTTACTTGCATCAAATTAGTCATTAGTGCCTTGTTAAATGTCTCAGGATAACTCTAAATGCCTTTTCTTAGGTATTTATTAATAGGATAGAGTCCTTCATCGGCTTACTGTTTTAGAATAACGCTGAGTGTCATGTTTTATTGGTTAAGAATAACACGAAGTGCCTTGTCTTACTATTTAAGAATAATCCTGAGTGCTATTTGTTAGTGTTTAAGCAAACACTTAGAGCATTGTCTAATGTAAAAATAACCCCGGGATCTTTGTATCTGTGTTATGAATTACCTTGAGTGTCCTTTCTTAGTGTTCTAGAATAACTCATAGTGCTTGTCTTCGTGTTTAAGAATAACCTTGAGTGCATTGTCTTAGTGTTTCTGAAAAACATTGAATGCCTTGTCTTTGTGTTACAAATAACCCTGAATGGTTTGTCATAGTGTATCAGAAAACCCTGAATGCCTTCTCTTAGTCTATAAGGATGAACTTGAATGCTCTATCTTATGTTAGTATTTAAGAATAGATCTCAGTTGTTTATCTTAGTGCTTAAGAATATCTTCAAAAGTCTCATATTAGTGTTGAAGAGCACCACTGACTACTTTATCTTAGATTCAAGGAAGACACTGAGTGTCTTGTCTTAGTATTTAAGAATACCTCTGAGTGCCTTGTCTCCTTGTTTACTAATAACCCTGAAGATCTTGATCTATTCCTAAAGAATAGCACTCAGTACCTTGTTTTACTGTTTAAGAATAACTGTCAGTGCCTGGTTTTAGTGTTTTAGAACAAGTCTGACTTGCTTTCCTTACTATTTAAGAATAGCATTGAGTGCTAAGCCTTATAATTTAACAATAACCCTGAGTGCGGTGTATTATTATTGTTTAATGTTACTCTACAATGGCTGGTCCTAGTATTGTCCTAATAACACTCGCTGCACTGTCTTAGTGTTTAAGAATAACCTGAGTGCCTTGTTTGAGAGTTTATGAATAAGCCTGAATATTTTTTCTTAGTATTTAAAAATAGTATTAAATGTCTGCCCTTAACATTTAAGAATAAACCTGAGTACGAGCGTTACGAATAAATCTCGTACCTTGTACTAATGTTTAAGTCTAACCTTAAAAGCTTTGTCTTACTACTATTACTATTAAGTATTTCACCTGTTGGCAGGTCCAGGGACTAATGAGGGTTTTATTATTTATCTAATTATTTGAATTTAATTGTATGTCTGGGACTGGAAATGTTTCTCTCACGTTGCTCGACCTTCGGTATCTTCTTTTACTTTCCTGTATTTTATTCTGTGTTCCAAACCACCCATCAGTTGTGTTCTCCTACTTTTTGCTTTATTTCATTGTTCCTTCTCTGGCAGTATGAATAAGATAATTTTCCCGAAAACTTCTTTCAATGCAATTGGCCTTCTTACGAAGGATGCAATCTAAAAGCATCCTCATCTCTCTTATCCATTTTTAAAAATCTTAGTTTTTTACTCTTGTCGTCCATTGCATAATCTCCATATTCCACAAAATATACATTTTGAAACTCTAAATATTCGTTGTCTCACTTTCGTAATATCTAAACCTCTGAATCATACAGTTCAATACTCCATATATAGCAACTGATCAACTTCTTTCTTAGTCCAAAAGTAATTGTGCAAGTTAAGAGTAATCGTTTCTTGTCGAATTCTTCATTGTTATGACAATACTTGACCTCATCCTTGTAGTGAAGTAAGCATCTCTCGACAAAACACTTCCCACATACTTAAAATAATTGACCTCCCCAAATTCTCTTTGTTCTACTATGAAAAATAAAGGTGCGTTCCACGGAATATTCTCAAGACTTTTGATATCCTTACTGTAACTATTTTATCCACTCTTTCCTGTTGTCCTTCAACGATTCTGGCTATAATAATCGTGTCATCTACATATCTGATTCTGTTAATGATCTCCTTCCAATCATGGAATCTGCAATTCCCATTTGTAATTCTGTCATTAACATTCAATAGAAGTGTTGAAAAATTCGGGCGACAAGCTACAGCATCGTCTGATTCCTATTACTCTAAACTGTTTCTTTCTCCTTAATTCAAACGCAACACTAGGCATTGAGTTATGTACAGAAAGCGAGAGTCATCAATATTACTAGTTTATCTTCATTTCTTTAAGTACTTTCTAAAGTTTGTTTCAAGTGACAGGTTGAAAGCTGTTTGCCATTTAAAGAGCAACAAAAACAAATCTTAATATTATTAGTGCAAAACGATCTCCCTGAGTGAATTGTTTTAGTGTTTTAGAACAATCCTGACTGCCTTGTCTTAATGCTTTAGGCTAAGTTTTAATACCTTTTCTTATTCTATAAGCTTAACCCTGAGTGCCTTGATTTAGTTTTTAAAACATCCTTCGTGGCTTGTGTAAATGTCTAAGAATAACTCTGAAACTCATACTATATCCACGTCTGAATTCTCTTCTAATACACAAATTATGGGTTTCTCCTACATTCAAACTCTACACTAAGTGTTGTCTTATGTAGAGGGTGTGAAAGAGTCATCAATATCCCTGGTTTCCGTCGGTTTCGTCAAATATTTTCTGAAGTTGGTTCTCGTGTCTTGTCTCACTATTCATGGTTATCGTTTATTTATTTATTTATTTTTATTTTATTTTATTTATTTTTTTTTTGTTTTCGTTAGTATTATTAAATATTGCATCCAATTTCAGATGGTGGATATACCTCTTTTTATTATTTGTCCATTTTTCTGGGCTTAATTTTTTGTCTGGAACTGAATAGTTTTGTTTGGATTCTCCATCATCTCCATCTTCCATTTTTAATTTCTTGTATTTTCTTCCATGTTTCAAATCAATCATCAGTTTTAATTCTTCTTCCTACTTTTAGATTTATTTCCACCTTTTATAATGTGATGTTATACGAAAAAGAATTCCTTAGCAACCTGTGTTCAGTCCAATATTTCTACTTACGAAGGATGCTATTTAAAATCGAACAATAAGGATATTTATTTCTTAACTCTCTCCGTCCATTTTGTTTTCTTCGTCTTCCCTAAACACCACATTTCCAAGCTCTCGAAATAGAAGTTCTCTCACTTCTCTAATGTCCAAATGTCTGACTTTTACCGTTATATACTCCACGAATAGCATGTAGCGTTCAGTTTTTCCCCTACAATATTTTGAGTATTCTGTTCATAATGTTTTTGTCTGTTTTCATTTGTTTATGTAATTATTATTGTTCACTCTTTTGGTTTGGGGTGTTTTTGAGATTGTTTAACTAGTGTCTTTACAATTGTCAAAATTAGTTTTTATAATTTGTATACTGTGCTTTTGAAAAGAATTTCCGGAAAGAAAGAGGGTAAGTTGAACTGTTCACCGTCCTGAATTGTGTGGCAAGTAAGGCAGAGAGATTGGAGCGTGTTACTTATCTAATAATTAGCCTTAAAACTCATAAATGCATTAACAGGATAAGTATATCTTTTAAGGAAATAGAACATTTTAAATACAACATTCCTTGTGAATTTTAATCTTCAAAGTTATGAATAAAAACTAACGGAAACTCAAAGTGAAAATAGCAAACGGGTATTGATATCATTATAGTGCTGCTAGCATGTGGTTTTCGCACTTATAAATAATAGTATTATTAAAAAAAATCGGAAAATACTAAAGACTCATCTGCATTCTTTAAGTATTACAGCACAGCTGCAAAGTGTTACAGGTGTAAACTTACTACGGTAAGATCTTCGGCGTACAGTATAAACTGTACAGTAAGTGTTAAATAACTGATATTTTATTGTCCTTCAGGAATGACCGCTAGTATTTTTTCAATGACTATGGTTCAGATTTAATATAAAGTGTCATGTGCCAACGAAATTATAATAGCACAAGTCTTGAAGCAACGAACCTAAATACGTGAAGTAAAAATTAGTTCTTTGATAAGTTTTTTTCCCTTTTTTATAAGAAGTGGCGACCCATGCTAAAAATAGAAGTAGCATTTTATGTCTGGGCTAGTACGTTTATAAATAATAAAAAAAAGACAATGCAAAAACACAATATTGCCAAGCGTTTTCCAAATTACAATTTCCGTAGCATTACATAATAAATGGCGACCCAGCCAGGATATTTGCTTCTAGACGTTGACTGCTAGGTTTTGTTTCAAACAAGCCAAGATAGAAAGTATTTTTAATAGTACGGTTATGAACAATTTGTGTTTACTGAACTTTTAAGTGAGCTTCTGAAGGAAATTTAATAGTAAATATCAAAATGTCGAGCGATAATAGTAGTGGAGAAAATTCTTACGACGAAAGTGTTGGACATAGTTGTTGCAATCGAAAATATAGGTACAGTGTAGCTTGTAGTACCCGTAAACGCTGGTATCATTTAAGGTGTCAGGGGATACCAAATACGGAATATGAAATACTAAAAATGAAAAGTGTAAAATGGAGCTGCTCAGAGTGTATGTCAAAACACGGTACAGATAGAGAAAAGAATTTAGATCGCCATAATGCCGAAATCACAGATAATGATAACGTTGTAGGGGACAGTGTCGAGGAAATTCAAGTTACCGGTAAGGAAATTGAGATAGATGGTGCTTCAAACGTTACCATAAAAAAGTAAGCAGTGATTTAGTAAATGAAACGGAAGATCTTGTTAACGCTAGTAATCAAACCAGTTCAAACGTCGAGTTTGTAATGCTGTTAGAGAAATTAGACGAAATGTCGATAAAACAGGATAATCAGTCAAAAGTGTTAACTGAAAGATTAGACTGTCAGGCAAGGGAATTTAGTGAAAGGTTAGAAACCCAGGTTAAAGCAATAAGTGATAATTTTGATAGAAAGATAATTGAGTTACAGGGTGAATTAAAGGCTTTTCAGTTAGAGACTTGCGTTGAAATTCGTAGGGACTTAGAACTTGTACAGGACGATGTTGAAACTTTGAAGAACAAGTGTGAAGAAGTAGATTCACAAGTAGAAGACCTGAATGACCGTTTAGTGACTTTAGAAAACGATAACAAGAGACATGAGTCTAGTATTTGTCAGTTAAATGCACGTGTAAATTCATTAGAAGAAGGAAATATGGTTAACAATAACGAAATAGAGCAAAGCATTGAAAGAAATATCCATTTGTGTAGGCAGAGAAGTCAACATCTAGACCAACGTTTGAACGAATTAGAAAAGAAGGTGGAAATCTTTAGTTCAGGTGAAAATAAAGCTACATCAGAAAGTAATTGCATTGATAATCGAAAACAACTGCAATATACTGTAGGTTCTAGAAATTCTGAAGTTGAGGTGCGAGAAATTCCAATCGCAAGTACTTACAGAGATTGTACTACTACAAGTATTGTTACTACAATAGCTAGTACTACTCCGTGCAATGAACGAATTAATGTTACATCGCCTTTTTGTTTGCCTTTTGAACCACTTAGGGCAAATACAGTATATGGTACTGAAGCGACAAACGTTCATAGTAATGCTAATAGTTTTTATCCTTTTAACACTACTAAGAGCCAGTTAGGTTGTTCAACTGCTGTTGCATGGTCTGGTTTAAGTTCTTTTCAACCAAATACTAACACTTTTAGTGCTAATAGTGTTAACAATCCTTTCTACTTTCGACCAATGAATCAAAGTGATACTGGTTTGAGTCGAAACGTAAGTATGTTCCCATATTCAACTCAAGAGTCTAGTAAACGAGAAAATGGTAACAATACAAGCTTTTCCTTAAGAGATTTAAATGCGTTTCCAAAATATGATGGTAATCCAACGCAAGGTGCCGCTCGAAACTTTTTAAGAGATTTAGTTCAGTGCATGGAATTGTATAATATGTCAGAAAGGGAGAAATTGTTAGTAATTCAAAGATTGTTGACACATTCGGCGTCAGCGTGGCTAAAGTCAGTTTCAGGAGAAATAAATTCATTCAATGATTTTGTATATCAGTTTAGAAAGCAGTATTTCTCAGCGCGCCTGGAACGTGCACAGAAAAGACAGTTACAAGCTCTTCGTTACGACAAAGTGAAGTTCCCGCGAATGGTAGATTTTGTATGGTACATTGTAAATCAGTATTACAGTATTTGCGATACGGTAAATGAAACAGAACTAGTAGATCTGATACTCGAGTGTTTACCAGAAGGGGAGTCAAAATTGTTAAGACTAGTAGGTTGTCAGGATACGGAATCCCTAATTGCTCATTTGATGGAATTAGAAGCACAGACGGACGTTGCAGAGTGTCAATCCTCTAGTGTGAAGCAAACAAAAAGAGCTTTTGTTAGAAATGTTAATGTTCAAGAGAGAAAAAAGACGAAAATTGATTCTTCGGTGCAAACAGAGCAGTTTCTTGGTAATGGAAACAGTGAAACTTCTGACCGTGAAGGTTATCAGTATTCTTACAAGCCATACCGCTACCAACGGAATAATAAGTTCAGAAGAAATGGTCGTGGTAGGAAAAGGATGTATAATAATGATAATATTAGGGATTATAATTCAAATTGGAGACGTGACGACCCCGAGTTTAATTCGTATCCTAATGAGTCGCCAAGAGTACAATATTCATCAGAGAATAACGAAGGCGAAAGGAATGTAAATTATTGTATGGGAGCTGATTCCACTCAGAGAAATCCTAACAGAAATATGGTAGTGACAGATGCTGTTGTTCATCACTCGCGCGAGGGAAACTTCCCGTGCAGTCGACATTAGAAGGGGGCGATTTCGACTGCAGTTTGAGTCCCCGGCAGTACTCAAATTCCGAAAATACTTGTGGTAATAGATGTTTCGATTTAACGAACACTTTGCATGGTGATAAATCTATTGTTTGTGTTAACAATATCCAAGAAGAGGGTGAAGAAGTTCAAGTTAATAAAATTTCAGTGGATAGCGGTTGTGCATCAAGTAAAATTTCAGAATCGTCCTCAGAATTGGTTTTCAAACCTTGGCAGGATAATTATCCACTTGTACCGCGAAGCCGAAACGTGCCATTGCAAATACGTTTTGTTATCGATGAAGAGAGTGAGTTAAGTAATTCTAGGGTAGAAATAACAAAGTGTCATCCTCCTACTGTAGATTGCGAAGTAGCTGGACTTCCTATAAAGTGCATAATTGATAGTGGCTCAGAGTTAAATTTACTCAGTTTATCTGTTTGGAATAAAATAAAGAATAAATATCCTTCCGCCAAATTACGCCCAGATCCTAATATTGTTTTGTGTGGCTTTGCTGGAAACGAGAAATACTTAGTGAAAGGTTACCAACTTTTGAATCTAGATATCCAGGGCAAGATATTCGAGACGCCAGTGTATGTGGTGAAAAACCTGAAGACTGATATGATACTAGGTGTCCCATTCATTAAAAGATATAATGCTGTGTTAGATTGGAAAAACAAAATCCTGTCCTTCGAGGATTCTAATGAAACAAAAGTTACTGTAAACTTAGATGAATATAATATCTTTTTGGCAAAGTTAGAAGTGCATGATCCGATCCAAGAAGAAGAAGAGGGTGTAATATCCAAAGAAGAAATCGAGAATTACGTTCGTGAAAGAAATGACTTGGATAACGAGACGAAGTCAAAATTATTATCATTGTTGCTGAAATATCGTACGTTGTTTTGTGGGTATCCGAGAAAAATTAAAACAGAGCCGTATAAAATTCGGTTAAAGGATAACGAGCCCGTAGTAGGTAAATCTTACCCAATTCCTCAACACATGCAGGGCGAGTTCGAGAAAACCTTGAGTAAATGGATACGTATTGGTGTAGTGAAAGAATGTGTTAGTCCTTATAAAAATCCAATACATTGCGTTCGCAAGTCACCAGGAAGCGTGAGGCCTGTATTAGATTTGAGACAATTGAATACTAAAGTTATATCACCAAGGGTACAGGTGGAACCAATAACAGACATTTTAAATCGTATGTCAGGGTCTACTATTTTTTCTTCATTGGATTCTACGGATTCATACTATGGTATTGCACTTCACCCAGTCATCTCTTTGTACTAGTTTCCTTTATTTAGGAAGACAGTTCATCTTTTTACGAATGCCAATGGGATTAAAATCTTCAGGATGTTTTTCAAAGTGTTATGAATCATTATTTTGATATTAGTACTAAGGATTTTGTCATATGTTATTTAGATGATGTGATGTGCTTCTCACCTTCGTACGAGAATCATTTTTCTCACTTGGAAAGAGTATTAGAAATTTTTCGAACAGGAAACTTTTCATTGAACTTTAAGAAATGTCAATTTCTGAAATTCGAAATTTTGTTCTTAGGACATGTAATAAGTGGAAATTACATACAGGTGAATCCTAAACATAACGAGGCTATTCGGAATTTTCCAGTTCCCAAAAACAAGAAGCACTTAAAAGCATTTTTAGGGCTTGTTGGATGGAGAAGACGTTTCGTCAGTAATTTTTCTGAGCTAACATCACCTTTGTACGACCTATTAAAGAAAGTCAATAAATTTGAATGGACACCTGAAGCTTTAGAATCTTTCGACAAATTGAGAGTCATATTGAGTTCACCTCCTGCGTTATCTCAGCCAGATTTTAATCTAACATTCCATGTCTATACTGATGCAACTGCCCAAAATCTCGCTGGTAATATAGTACAACATCCTGAAGAACAAGAAGAAATGAATGTAATTGGTTACGCTAGCAGACGTGTTAAAGCCCATGAGATGTCATTATCAATATTTCAGTTAGAACTACTGGCAGTGTTATTTTTGTGCGAGCAGTTTTCATATTATCTATTAGGAAGAAAAGCTATCATACATTGTGATAATGCCGGAGTAAAACATGCGTTGACTCTTAAGAACTTGGATCCGTGCACGACCCGCATGATTCTAAAACTACAGATGTTTGACTTGGAGTTTGTACATTTGCCAGGAGTAAAAAACAGATTTGCGGACATTTTGAGCAGGTATCCACCTGATGTAAAAGAAAAGGAACCTCAAATATACCGAGTAAACTTCATGTCTCAAGAAGATGACATTTCTAAATTTTGATGAAATAAAAGAAGGTCAAGCTTCAGATGATTATTGTGTAAAGCTAAGATCTTTGGCAGCAGATTTTAAGTTTCAAGGTAAAGTTAAAATTTTGGATGGCATAATTTATCAAAGAAATCCTAAAACTCAAAATTGGTTGTTAGTGATCCCCACTAAGATGATTTCCGATTTGGCACAAAAGATACATGTTAACGGACATTTGGGATTACGAAAATGTTTAGCGTTCGCTAAATCAGTGTTTTATTGTAAAGGTATGAAGTCTGCCTTCGCGAAATGCATAAAGGACTGCCTTGATTGTGCTACGTCTAAGTTCGCTAATAGAAAAATAGCTAGAGAAACCTATCACATTACTGGTGAGAAACCACACGAGAAGATTTGTGTTGATATTGTTGGTAAACTTCCAGGCAGTTCCGGATACTATTTTATACTTTCCGTTTTGGCTGTTTTTTTCAAGGTTCATTTGTTTTTACCCACTAAAATTAGCGAAAACGAAAGAAATTGTTGCAATATTAGAAAAGAGATATTTCCATCATTATCCTATTCCAGCATGTTGTATTACTGATCAAGGAGCTCAGTTCAATTCGAAAGTGTGGAAGGAATTTTGTACAAAATATAAAATGCGGCATATCATGACATCCCCTTATAATCCAAAGTGTAATGGTTTGGTGGAAAGGAAACATAGAGACTTAAATACTATCATCAGAGTGTATTGTCATGATAATCACACACACTGGAGTAAAGTATTGAAAAGAGCGCAGGATCTAATAAATAATTCACTTTGTAGCAGCACGGGGTATACTCCATCTGAACTATTTCTTTCGTATTCAGCATCAGAACGTTTTAAATCTAACTATCCCTGGCCTAAGGAAATGGAGAATGTGGATATCAAGGATCGTTTCCTAGAAGTTGTGTCAGAAACAAATTCTAAAAAGGACAAAAACACGGTGAAGTCATCAGGAAGGGAAGTGATAATCAAAGAAAGGGATTTGGTTTTGGTGAAAACACATGCGCTTTCCTCATCCTGTAAGAAGAGAATACACAAATACATGAGTACTTACACAGGACCGTATGTAGTGGCTAAACTTATGAAGAATAGTGCTATGTTGCAGGATCTTAAAGGAAATGCTGCTGGCATTCAGAATTTTTCAAATTTAAAAATATTTGATTGTTCCCGAGAGAAACGAGAAGAACTGTTAAAGGACTATGTTGTAGTTACATGAAGTTAGTTTGTTTTGTGCACTTTTTATATATATATCAATATTTAGTAAATTTATAGTTTGTTTTCGTCTTCGTGATATAGATATTCTTTGATAGCATTTGTGTATCTACTGGACACTGAAATAGTGAATTATTTTTCCATTATTCTTCAACAAACTTTTATATATTGAAAACTAAGTATATTTAGTGAAATATTTAAGTGAGGTTAAATAATATAAGCAAAACAAGGACGATTTAAAAACTGTTAATTTTTTTACTCATATTATTTTTTTTGTGTGGCAGGGGAGGATGTAGCGTTCAGTTTTTCCCCTACAATATTTTGAGTATTCTGTTCATAATGTTTTTGTCTGTTTTCATTTGTTTATGTAATTATTATTGTTCACTCTTTTGGTTTGGGGTGTTTTTGAGATTGTTTAACTAGTGTCTTTACAATTGTCAAAATTAGTTTTTATAATTTGTATACTGTGCTTTTGAAAAGAATTTCCGGAAAGAAAGAGGGTAAGTTGAACTGTTCACCGTCCTGAATTGTGTGGCAAGTAAGGCAGAGAGATTGGAGCGTGTTACTTATCTAATAATTAGCCTTAAAACTCATAAATGCATTAACAGGATAAGTATATCTTTTAAGGAAATAGAACATTTTAAATACAACATTCCTTGTGAATTTTAATCTTCAAAGTTATGAATAAAAACTAACGGAAACTCAAAGTGAAAATAGCAAACGGGTATTGATATCATTATAGTGCTGCTAGCATGTGGTTTTTGCACTTATAAATAATAGTATTATTAAAAAAAATCGGAAAATACTAAAGACTCATCTGCATTCTTTAAGTATTACAGCACAGCTGCAAAGTGTTACAGGTGTAAACTTACTACGGTAAGATCTTCGGCGTACAGTATAAACTGTACAGTAAGTGTTAAATAACTGATATTTTATTGTCCTTCAGGAATGACCGCTAGTATTTTTTCAATGACTATGGTTCAGATTTAATATAAAGTGTCATGTGCCAACGAAATTATAATAGCACAAGTCTTGAAGCAACGAACCTAAATACGTGAAGTAAAAATTAGTTCTTTGATAAGTTTTTTCCCTTTTTTATAAGAAGTGGCGACCCATGCTAAAAATAGAAGTAGCATTTTATGTCTGGGCTAGTACGTTTATAAATAATAAAAAAAAGACAACGCAAAAACACAATATTGCCAAGCGTTTTCCAAATTACAATTTCCGTAGCATTACAAGCAGTTGACCTAAATGTTGGTTAGTCCAATTTTGATTGTACAAATTATTAGTAATCATTCTTACTTAATTCCTTCTTTCACTAATGTTTCTCACATGTAATGGATATTTTGAATAATTGTTCGATATGATATATACATGTCTGAATTCTCTTCCAACACAAATTATTGGTTTCTCCTACATTCAAACTCTACACTAATTGTTGTCTAATGTAGAGGGTGTGAAAGAGTCATCAATATCTCTGGTTTCCGTCGGTTTCGTCAAATATTTTCTGAAGTTGCTTCCAATTGACTGGTTGAAATCGGTTTCGCAGTTGAAGAGCAACAAAACAGATCTTAATATTCTTAGTGCCAAACGATCTCCCTGAGTGGATTGTTTTAGTGTTTTAGAATAACCCTGACTGCCTTGTCTTAATGTTTGAAGCTAACTTTTAATACCTTTTCTTATTCTCTAAGCTTAACCCTGAGTGCCTTGATTTAGTTTTTAAAACATCCTTTGTGGCTTGTGTAATTGTCTAAGAATAATTCTGAAAGCCTTGTAGCAGTATTATGAATAATATGTCTTCCCGTAGTGTTTATATTAATTCCGAACAGATCGACTTACTGTTTTTGTTTAAATATTAAAGTATCATCTTTGAAATTAACATTGTTTGTTTGGTTGTAATTTTTTTTTAAATTGAGTGCCCAGTTTTGGTATTAAATATTATTCTCGCGTCTTGTCTCACTATTTATGGTTATCGTTTATTGTTTTTTGTTATTGTTAGTAGTATTAAGTATTGCCTTCACTTTCAGATGGTGGAATACTTCTTTTTATTTTTTGTCCATTTTTCTGGGCTCAATTATGTCTGGAACTGAATAGTTTTGTTTGGTTCCTCCATGATCTCCATCTTCCTTTTTTATTTTCGTGTATTCTCATCCATGTTTCAAATGAATGATCAGTTATAACTCTTCTTCTTACTTTTAGGTTTCGTTCCACCTTTCATTATGTGCTCGTATAACGAAAACAATTACTTAGCAAACTGTGCTCAATGCAATAGTACTACCTACGGTGGATTCTCTTTAAAACCGAACTTATCTTTCATATCCGTTTTAAGGATTTTTGTTTCTTAAAAATCTCCGTCCATTTTTTTTCTTTGTCTTCTCTCAAAACCATATTTTGAAGAACTCGAAACTTTTTTCTGTGACCTCTCTATTGTCACAGTGATTGAACCTTCCTGTTATATACTCCAAGAATAGCATTTGACCAAAATGTTGGTTAGTCCAATTTTGATCGTGCAACAGGTTGTGAAACATCTACCGATATCTATCGTTTACATCGATTTCTTCAAATATTTTCTGACGTATTTTCCAATTGAATGATAAAAATATTTTGGTAGCTCAACATCAAAATATGAAACGTAATATCCTTATTGTAAAATGATCACCCTGAGTGGATTGTTAAAGTGTTTTACAATAACCCTGAGTGCTATTTCTTCATTTCTAAGCTGTCTTAATACCTTCTCTTTCTCTTGTAACAAATTACAGGTGCTTTGGTTTAGTTTTCAAAAAAATCCTATGTGGCTTGTATTATTGTGTAAGAATAACTCTGAATGCCTTGTATGGGAGTTAGAAAGAACAACGAATACCATGTCTTGTCGTTTACTATAGTTATAAATGCATCGACTTAATGTCTTAAAAATGCATGAGGGCCTTTTGTTCTATATTTAAAGATAGCTCAGGGATCGAGATTAGTGTTTAAAAATAGATATGCGTATATTATCGTACCGAATAAGGTTATTATTGAGAGGGAAGTTAATGTTCAAGAATAACAGTGATTGGACTATTTTATTTCCAAATGAATACATTGAATACTTTACTTTCGTATTAATAAAAAGCCTGAGTGCCTTGTAGCATTATTTAAGAATAAATGTGAATGTTTTCTTTGTCGTTCGCTTTGCTTATTATTTAGGAATAACTCTCAGTGCCTTGTTTTGATACTAAAATATCTTTAAAAAAAAACATTTTTCTTTTCCTTGTAAAATTAAAAATATTTTGAGTGCTCTGTTTTAGTGTGAAATATTATTATAGCTTCTTGTTTTGCTATTTATGGTAACTCTTTATATCCTTTTTTATTATTAGTACTAAGTATTGAATCTATTGCCAGGTAGTGGAAATAATTCTCTTTATTATTTGTGCACCTTTTCAGATTTAAATTTATTTCTGGAACTGAATAGTGTCGTATGTTTTTTTTTTTTTTTACTACATCTCCATCTTCCTCTTTTACTTTCCTGGATTTTCTTCCATGTTTCAAATCAATTATCAGTTTTAATTCTTCTTCCTACTTTTAGATTTATTTCCATTTTTAGTATGTGATGTTAGAAGAAAAAGAATTCCTTAGCAACCTGTGTTCAATGCAATATTTCTACTTACGAACGATGCCCTTTAAAATCGAACACATCTTTCCAATTCTTTTTAAGGATATTTATTTCTTAACTCTCTACGTTCATTTTGTTTTCTTCGTCTTCATTAAACACCACATTTCCAAGCTCTCGAAATAATTGTTCTCTCACTTCTCTAATGTACAAATGTCTGAACTGTATCGCTATATACTCCAAGAATAGCAGTTGAAAAAAATGTTGGTTAGTCCAATTTTGACTGTGCAAATTATTAGTAATCATTCTTACTTAATTCCTACTTCCACTAATGTTTCACACATGTAATGGATATTTTGAATAACTGTTCGATATAATATATTCATGGGTGAATTCTCTTCTAACACAAATTGTGGGTTTACTCTACATACAAACTCTACACTAATTGCTGTATAATGTAGAGGGTGTGAAAGAGTCATCAATATCTCTGTTTTTCGTCGGTTTCGTCAAATATTTTCTGAAGTTGGTTCCAATTGACTGGTCGAAATCCGTTTCGCAGTTAAAGAGCAACAAAACAGATCTTAATATTCTTAGTGCAAACGATCTCCCTCAGTGGATTGTTTTACTGTTTTAGAAGAAACCTGACTTTCATGTCTTAAGGTTTTAAGCTAAGTTTTAATACCTTTTCTTATTCTATAAACTTAACCCTGAGTTCCTTGATTTAGTTGTTAGAACATCCTTCGTGGCTTGTGTAATTTTGTAAGAATAATTTAGAAAGCCTTCTAGCAGTATTATGAATAATATCCAATGTCTTGTCGTAGTGTTTATATTAATCCCGAACAGACCGACTTACTGTTTTTGTAAATGCTTGATGGCTTGTTTCTATATTTAAAGATTTCTCATAGAGCTCAAAATTGGTGGTGAAAAATAGATTTGTATATTATGCTACCGAAAAAGGCTATTAGTGAGAGAGAAGTTAACGTTGAAGAATAACAGTGATACGATTATTATATTTTCAAATTATCATAGTGAATGCTTTATTTTAGTATTAGCCAAAACCCTGAGTGCCTTTAGCATTACTTAAGAATGAATATGAATGTGTTTTTTATTACTGAGAAAAAACGTCGTTGTGTTCGCTTACCATTTAAGAATAACCCTGGGCGTCTTGTTTAAATATTAAAGTAACATCTTTAAGTATAACATTGCTTTCTTTGTTGTAATTTTTTTTCTTAAATTGAGAGCCCAGTTTTGGCATTAAATATTATTCTCGTGTCTTGTCTCACGGTTCATAGTTATCGTTTATTTTTCATTTTAATTTATTATTATGATTATTATTATTATTATTATTATTATTATTATTATTATTATTATTATTATTATTATTATTATCTTGTTTTCGTTAGTATTATTAAGTATTGCATCCACTTTCAGGTGGTGGAAGTACCTTTTTTTTATCATTTGATCATTTGTACATTTGTCTGGGCTTAATTATATGTCTGGAACTTAATAGTTTTGTTTGGTTTCTCTATGATCTCCATCTTCCATTTTTAATTTCTGTATTTTCTTCCGTGTTTCAAATCATCAATTTTATTTCTTCTTCCCACTTTTAAATTTGTTTCCACCTTTTAGAATGTGATGTTATAAGAAAAAGAATTCCCTAGCAACCTGTGTTCAATGCAGTATTTCTACTTACGAAGGATGCTTTTTAAAATCGACCAAATCTTTCCTATTCTCTTTAAGGATATTCATTTCTTAACTCTTTCCGTCCGTTTTGTTTTCTTCGTCTTCCCTAAACACCACATTTAAAAGCTCTCGAAATAATTGTTCTCTCACTTTTTTAATGTCCAAACGTCTGAACCATACCGTTATATACTCCACGAATAGCAGTTGACTAAAATGTTCCTTAGTCCAATTTGATTGTGCAAATTATTAGTAATCATTGTTACTTAATTCCTTCTTTCACTAATGTTTCTCACAAGTAATGGATATTTTGAATAATTGTTCGATATAGTATATAAACGTCTCAATTCTCTTCCATCACAAATTGTGTTTCTCCTACATTCAAACTCTACACTAATTGTTTTCTAATGTAGAGGGTGTGAAAGAGTCATTAATATCTCTGGTTTCCGTCGGTTTCGTCAAATATTTTCTGAAGTTGGTTCCAATTGTCTGGTCGAAATTGGTTTCGCAGTTGAAGAGCAACAAAACAGATCTTAATGTTCTTAGTCCCAAACGATCTCCCTGAGTGGATTATTTTAATGTTTTAGAATAACCCTGACTGCCTTCTCTTAATGTTTTAAGCTAAGTTTTAATACCTTTTCTTATTCTATAAGCTTAACCCTGAGTGCCTTGATTTAGTTTTTAAAACATCCTTCGTGGCTTGTGTAATTTAGTAAGAATAACTCAGAAAGCCTTGTAGCCGTATTATGATTAGTATCCAATGTCTTGTCGTAGTGTTTATATTAATTCCGAACAGACCGACTTACTGTTTTTGTAAATGCTTGATGGCTTGTTTCTATATTTAAAGATAAATCATAGAGCTCAAAATTTGTGGTGAAAAATAGATCTGTATATTATGCTACCGAAAAAGGCTATTAGTGAGAGGGAAGTTAACGTTGAAGAATAACAGTGATTGGATTATTATATTCTCAAATTATCATAGTGAATGCTTTATTTTAGTATTAGCCAAAACCCTGAGTGCCTTATAGCATTACTTAATTATAAATATCAATGTGTTTTTTATTAATGAGAAAAAACCGTCGTTGTGTTCGCTTACCATTTAAGAATAACCTTGGATGTCTTGTTTAAATATAAAACTAACATCTTTAAGCATAACATTGCTTGTTTGGTTGTAAATTAAAACAGAACTTGATTGCCCAGTTTAGGCATTAAATATTATTCTCGTGTCTTGTCTCACGGTTCATAGTTATCGTTTATTTTTCATTTTAATTTATTATTATTATTATTATTATTATTATTATTATTATTATTATTATTATTATTATTATTATTATTATTATTATTATTATTATTATTATTTTGTTTTCGTTAGTGTTATTAAGTATTGCATCCACTTTCAGATGGTGTAAATACTTCTTTTTATTATTGGTCCATTTTTCTGGGCTTAATTATATGTCTGGAACTGGATAGTTTTCTTTGGATTCTCCATGATGTCCATCTTCTGTTTTTACTTTCCTGTATTTTCTTCCATGTTTCAAATCAATCATCAGTTTTAATTCTTCTTCCCACTTTTAGATTAATTTCCGCCTTTAATATATAATGTTATAAGAAATAGAATTCCTTAGCAAACTGTGTTCAATGCAATATTTTTACTTATGAAGGATGCACTTTAAAATCGAACACATCTTTCCTATTCTATTTCTTAACTCTTTACGTCCATTTTATTTTCTTCGTCATCATTAAACACCACATTTCCAAGCTCTCAAAATAATTGTTCTCTCACTTCTCTAATGTCCAAATGTCTGAACCATACCGTTATATACTCCACGAATAGCAGTTGACCTAAATGTTAGTTAGTCCAATTTTGATTCTGGAAATTATTAGTAATCATTATTACTTAATTCCTTCTTTCATTAATATTTCTCACATGTAATGGAAATTTGAATAATTGTTCGATATAATATATACATGTCAGAATTTTCTTCTAACACAAATTGTGGGTTTCTCCTACATTCAAACTCTACCCTAATTTTTGTCTAATGTAGAGGATGTTAAAGAGTCATCAATATCTCTGGTTTCCGTCGGTTTCGTCAAACATTTTCTGAAGTTGGTTCGAATTGACTGTTCGGAATCGGCTTCGCAGTTGAAGAGCAACAAAACAGATCTTAATATTCTTAGTGCCAAACGATCTACCTGAGTGGATTGTTTTAGTGTTTTAGAATAACCCTGACTGCCTTCTCTTAATGTTTTAGGCTAAGTTTTAATACCTTTTTTTATTCTATAAGTTTAACCCTGAGTGTCTTGATTTTGTTTTTAAAACATCCTTCGTGGCTTGTGTAATTCTCTAAGAATAACTCTGAAAGCCTTGTAGCAGTATTATGAATAATATACAATGTCTTGTCCTAGTGTTTATATTAATTCCGGACAAATCGACTTACTGTTTTTGTAAACGCTTGATGGCTTGTTTCTATATTTAAAAATAACTTATAGAGCTCAAAATTGGTGGTTAAAAATATATCTGTATATTATGATACCGAGAAAGGCTATTAGTGGGAGGGAAGTTAACGTTGAAGAATAACAGTGATTGGATTATTACATTTTCAAATCATCATAATTAATGCTTTCTTTTAGTATTAGCCAAAACCCTGAGTGCCTTATAGCATTACTTAAGAATGAATATGAATGTGTTTTTCATTACTGAGAAAAAATCGTCATTGTGTTCGCTTACCATTTAAGAATAACCCTGGGTGTCTTGTATAAATATTAAAGTAACAACTTTAAGTATAACATTGTTTGTTTGGTTGTAAATTAAAAAAATGAGTGGAAAATTTTAGTATTAAATATAATTCTCGTGTCTTTTCTCATTATTCATGGTTATCGTTTATAACTAACTAACTAACTAACTAACTCTATGGCCTATGGAACCCGGAGGTTCAGTGCCGCGTTCACAAAAGCTCTCCACTGACTTCTATCCTTAGCTAATTGGATCCAGTTTCTACTTTGTATTCCTATCTCTGCGAGATCCATCTTAATATTATCCTCCCATCTGCGCCTAGGTCTTCCTAATGGTCGTTTTTTTATGGGTCTACCAGCCAAGACTTTGAATGTGTTTCTACTTTATTCCATTCTAGCTACATGACCTGCCTACCTAAGCCTCCTAGACTTGACGACCCTAACAATGTTGGGTAAACCGTATAAACTATGTAGTTCCTCGTTATGAAGCTTCCGCCATTCCCCATTCTCGTTCCTCTTGGGTCCGAATATTCTTCTCATGATCCTGTTCTCAAATACTTTCAGTCTATGTTCCTCCCTCAGAGTAAGCGACCATGTTTCGCAACCATACAGAACAACAGGCATGATTATCGTTTTATATATTTTAAGCTTCAAATTCCTCGACAGAATTCGCGACGACAAGAGATTTTGAACCGAATAGTAACACGAATTCCCTGCTTTTAGTCGACATTTAATTTCTTTATCGTTATCGTTTATTTATTTATTTACTTTATTTATTTATTTATTTATTTATTTTTTGTTTTCCTTTGTATTATTACGTATAGCATCCACTTTCTGATGGTGGAAGTACTTGTTTTCATTGTTTGTCCATTTCTCTGGCTTTAATTATATGTGTGGAACTGAATAATTTTGTTTGGTTTTTCCAAAATCTCCATCTTCCATTTTTAATTTCCTGTAATTTCTTCCATGTTTCAAATCAATCATCATTTCCAATTTTTCTTATCACTTTTAGATTAATTTCCGCCTTTTAGTATATAATGTTATATGAAATAGAATTATTTAGCATCCTGTGTTCAATGCAATATTTCTACTTACGAAGGATGCTCTTTAAAATCGAACAAATCTTTCGTATTCTCTTTAAGAATATTTATTTCTTAAGTCTCTCCGTCCGTTTTTTTTTTTCTTCGTCTTCCCTAAACACCACATTTCCAAGCTCTCGAAATAATTGTTCTCTCACTTGTCTAATGTCCAAATGTCTGAACCATACCGCTATATACTCCACGAATAGCAGTTGACCAAAATGTTGCTTAGTCCAATTTGATTGTGCAAATTATTAGTAATCATTGTTACTTAATTCCTTCTTTCACTAATGTTTCTCACATATAATGGATATTTTGAATAATTGTTTGATATACTATAACCATGTCTGGAGTCTCTTCCATCACAAATTATGGGTTTCTCCTACATTCAAACTCTACACTAATTGTTGTCTAATGTAGTAAATGTAAAAGAGACATCAATATCTCTGGTTTCCGTCGGTTTCGTCAAATATTTTCTAAAGTTGGTTCCAATTGACTGGTCGAAATCGGTTTTGCAGTTGAAGAGCAACAAAACAAATCTTAATATTCTTAGTGCCAAACGATTTCCCTGAGTGGATTATTTTAGTGTTTTAGAATAACCCTGACTGCCATCTCCTAATGTTTTAAGCTAAGTTTTACTACTTTTTCTTATTCTATAAGCTTACCCTGAGTGCCTTGATTTTGTTTTTAAAACATCCTTTGTGGCTTGTGTAATTCTCTAAGAATAACTCTGAAAGCCTTGTAGCAGTATTATGAATAATATTCAATGTTTTGTCGTAGTGTTTATATTAATTCCGAACAGATCGACTTACTGTTTTCGTAAATGCTTGATGCCTTGTTTCCATATTTGAGGATAGAAACATAGAGCCCAAAATTGGTGGTGAAAAATAGATCTGTTCATTATGCTACCGAATAAAGCTATTAGTGAGAGGGAAGTTAACGTTGAAGAATAACAATGATTGGATTATTATATTTTCAAATTCTCATAGTGAATGCCTTATTTTGGTATTAGCCAAAACCCTGAGTGCCTTTAGCATTACTTAAGAATAAATATGAATGTGTTTTTTATTACTGAGAAAAAACGGTCGTGTGTTCGCTTACCATTTAAGAATAACCCTGGTTGTCTTGTTTAAATATAAAACTAACATCTTTAAGTATAATATTGCTTGTTTTGTTGTAAATTAAAAATAAAAGTTGAGTGCCCAGTTTAGGCATTAAATATTGTTCTCGCGTCTTGTCTCACTATTCATGGTTATGGTTTAATTTTTTTTTTTTTTCGTTATTATTATTACGTAATGCATCCACTATCAGATGGTGGAAATACTTCTTTTTTTTATTTGTCCATTTTTCTGGGCTTAATTATATCTTTGGAACTGAATAGTTTTGTTTGGATTCTCCGTGATCTCCATCTTCTATTTTTGCTTTCCTCTAGTTTCTTAAATGTTTCAAATCAATCATCAGTTTTAATTCTTCTTCCCACTTTTAGATTAATTTCCGCCTTTTAGTATATAATGTTATAAGAAATAGAATTCCTTAGCAACCTGTGTTCAATGCAATATTTTTACTTATGAAGGATGCACTTTAAAATCGAACACATCTTTCCTATTCTATTTCTTAACTCTCTACGTCCATTTTATTTTCTTCGTCATCATTAAACACCACATTTCCAAGCTCTCAAAATAATTGTTCTCTCACTTCTCTAATGTCCAAATGTCTGAACTATACATTATATACTCCACGAATAGTAGTTGACTAAAATGTTGGTTAGTCCAATTTTGATTCTGGAAATTATTAGTAATCATTATTACTTAATTCCTTCTTTCATTAATATTTCTCACATGTAATGGAAATTTGAATAATTGTTCGATATAATATATACATGTCAGAATTTTCTTCTAACACAAATTGTGGGTTTCTCCTACATTCAAACTCTACCCTAATTTTTGTCTAATGTAGAGGATGTTAAAGAGTCATCAATATCTCTGGTTTCCGTCGGTTTCGTCAAACATTTTCTGAAGTTGGTTCGAATTGACTGTTCGGAATCGGCTTCGCAGTTGAAGAGCAACAAAACAGATCTTAATATTCTTAGTGCCAAACGATCTACCTGAGTGGATTGTTTTAGTGTTTTAGAATAACCCTGACTGCCTTCTCTTAATGTTTTAGGCTAAGTTTTAATACCTTTTTTTATTCTATAAGTTTAACCCTGAGTGTCTTGATTTTGTTTTTAAAACATCCTTCGTGGCTTGTGTAATTCTCTAAGAATAACTCTGAAAGCCTTGTAGCAGTATTATGAATAATATACAATGTCTTGTCCTAGTGTTTATATTAATTCCGGACAAATCGACTTACTGTTTTTGTAAACGCTTGATGGCTTGTTTCTATATTTAAAAATAACTTATAGAGCTCAAAATTGGTGGTTAAAAATATATCTGTATATTATGATACCGAGAAAGGCTATTAGTGGGAGGGAAGTTAACGTTGAAGAATAACAGTGATTGGATTATTACATTTTCAAATCATCATAATTAATGCTTTCTTTTAGTATTAGCCAAAACCCTGAGTGCCTTATAGCATTACTTAAGAATGAATATGAATGTGTTTTTCATTACTGAGAAAAAATCGTCATTGTGTTCGCTTACCATTTAAGAATAACCCTGGGTGTCTTGTATAAATATTAAAGTAACAACTTTAAGTATAACATTGTTTGTTTGGTTGTAAATTAAAAAAATGAGTGGAAAATTTTAGTATTAAATATAATTCTCGTGTCTTTTCTCATTATTCATGGTTATCGTTTATAACTAACTAACTAACTAACTAACTCTATGGCCTATGGAACCCGGAGGTTCAGTGCCGCGTTCACAAAAGCTCTCCACTGACTTCTATCCTTAGCTAATTGGATCCAGTTTCTACTTTGTATTCCTATCTCTGCGAGATCCATCTTAATATTATCCTCCCATCTGCGCCTAGGTCTTCCTAATGGTCGTTTTTTTATGGGTCTACCAGCCAAGACTTTGAATGTGTTTCTACTTTATTCCATTCTAGGTACATGACCTGCCTACCTAAGCCTCCTAGACTTGACGACCCTAACAATGTTGGGTAAACCGTATAAACTATGTAGTTCCTCGTTATGAAGCTTCCGCCATTCCCCATTCTCGTTCCTCTTGGGTCCGAATATTCTTCTCATGATCCTGTTCTCAAATACTTTCAGTCTATGTTCCTCCCTCAGAGTAAGCGACCATGTTTCGCAACCATACAGAACAACAGGCATGATTATCGTTTTATATATTTTAAGCTTCAAATTCCTCGACAGAATTCGCGACGACAAGAGATTTTGAACCGAATAGTAACACGAATTCCCTGCTTTTAGTCGACATTTAATTTCTTTATCGTTATCGTTTATTTATTTATTTACTTTATTTATTTATTTATTTATTTATTATTTGTTTTCCTTTGTATTATTATGTATAGCATCCACTTTCTGATGGTGGAAGTACTTGTTTTCATTGTTTGTCCATTTCTCTGGCTTTAATTATATGTGTGGAACTGAATAATTTTGTTTGGTTTTTCCAAAATCTCCATCTTCCATTTTTAATTTCCTGTAATTTCTTCCATGTTTCAAATCAATCATCATTTCCAATTTTTCTTATCACTTTTAGATTAATTTCCGCCTTTTAGTATATAATGTTATATGAAATAGAATTATTTAGCATCCTGTGTTCAATGCAATATTTCTACTTACGAAGGATGCTCTTTAAAATCGAACAAATCTTTCGTATTCTCTTTAAGAATATTTATTTCTTAAGTCTCTCCGTCCGTTTTTTTTTCTTCGTCTTCCCTAAACACCACATTTCCAAGCTCTCGAAATAATTGTTCTCTCACTTGTCTAATGTCCAAATGTCTGAACCATACCGCTATATACTCCACGAATAGCAGTTGACCAAAATGTTGCTTAGTCCAATTTGATTGTGCAAATTATTAGTAATCATTGTTACTTAATTCCTTCTTTCACTAATGTTTCTCACATATAATGGATATTTTGAATAATTGTTTGATATACTATAACCATGTCTGGAGTCTCTTCCATCACAAATTATGGGTTTCTCCTACATTCAAACTCTACACTAATTGTTGTCTAATGTAGTAAATGTAAAAGAGACATCAATATCTCTGGTTTCCGTCGGTTTCGTCAAATATTTTCTAAAGTTGGTTCCAATTGACTGGTCGAAATCGGTTTTGCAGTTGAAGAGCAACAAAACAAATCTTAATATTCTTAGTGCCAAACGATTTCCCTGAGTGGATTATTTTAGTGTTTTAGAATAACCCTGACTGCCATCTCCTAATGTTTTAAGCTAAGTTTTACTACTTTTTCTTATTCTATAAGCTTACCCTGAGTGCCTTGAATTTGTTTTTAAAACATCCTTTGTGGCTTGTGTAATTCTCTAAGAATAACTCTGAAAGCCTTGTTAGCAGTATTATGAATAATATTCAATGTTTTGTCGTAGTGTTTATATTAATTCCGAACAGATCGACTTACTGTTTTCGTAAATGCTTGATGCCTTGTTTCCATATTTGAGGATAGAAACATAGAGCCCAAAATTGGTGGTGAAAAATAGATCTGTTCATTATGCTACCGAATAAAGCTATTAGTGAGAGGGAAGTTAACGTTGAAGAATAACAATGATTGGATTATTATATTTTCAAATTCTCATAGTGAATGCCTTATTTTGGTATTAGCCAAAACCCTGAGTGCCTTTAGCATTACTTAAGAATAAATATGAATGTGTTTTTTATTACTGAGAAAAAACGGTCGTGTGTTCGCTTACCATTTAAGAATAACCCTGGTTGTCTTGTTTAAATATAAAACTAACATCTTTAAGTATAATATTGCTTGTTTTGTTGTAAATTAAAAATAAAAGTTGAGTGCCCAGTTTAGGCATTAAATATTGTTCTCGCGTCTTGTCTCACTATTCATGGTTATGGTTTAATTTTTTTTTTTTTCGTTATTATTATTACGTAATGCATCCACTATCAGATGGTGGAAATACTTCTTTTTTTTATTTGTCCATTTTTCTGGGCTTAATTATATCTTTGGAACTGAATAGTTTTGTTTGGATTCTCCGTGATCTCCATCTTCTATTTTTGCTTTCCTCTAGTTTCTTAAATGTTTCAAATCAATCATCAGTTTTAATTCTTCTTCCCACTTTTAGATTAATTTCCGCCTTTTAGTATATAATGTTATAAGAAATAGAATTCCTTAGCAACCTGTGTTCAATGCAATATTTTTACTTATGAAGGATGCACTTTAAAATCGAACACATCTTTCCTATTCTATTTCTTAACTCTCTACGTCCATTTTATTTTCTTCGTCATCATTAAACACCACATTTCCAAGCTCTCAAAATAATTGTTCTCTCACTTCTCTAATGTCCAAATGTCTGAACTATACATTATATACTCCACGAATAGTAGTTGACTAAAATGTTGGTTAGTCCAATTTTGATTCTGGAAATTATTAGTAATCATTATTACTTAATTCCTTCTTTCATTAATATTTCTCACATGTAATGGAAATTTGAATAATTGTTCGATATAATATATACATGTCAGAATTTTCTTCTAACACAAATTGTGGGTTTCTCCTACATTCAAACTCTACCCTAATTTTTGTCTAATGTAGAGGATGTTAAAGAGTCATCAATATCTCTGGTTTCCGTCGGTTTCGTCAAACATTTTCTGAAGTTGGTTCGAATTGACTGTTCGGAATCGGCTTCGCAGTTGAAGAGCAACAAAACAGATCTTAATATTCTTAGTGCCAAACGATCTACCTGAGTGGATTGTTTTAGTGTTTTAGAATAACCCTGACTGCCTTCTCTTAATGTTTTAGGCTAAGTTTTAATACCTTTTTTTATTCTATAAGTTTAACCCTGAGTGTCTTGATTTTGTTTTTAAAACATCCTTCGTGGCTTGTGTAATTCTCTAAGAATAACTCTGAAAGCCTTGTAGCAGTATTATGAATAATATCCAATGTCTTGTCCTAGTGTTTATATTAATTCCGGACAAATCGACTTACTGTTTTTGTAAACGCTTGATGGCTTGTTTCTATATTTAAAAATAACTTATAGAGCTCAAAATTGGTGGTTAAAAATATATCTGTATATTATGATACCGAGAAAGGCTATTAGTGGGAGGGAAGTTAACGTTGAAGAATAACAGTGATTGGATTATTACATTTTCAAATCATCATAATTAATGCTTTCTTTTAGTATTAGCCAAAACCCTGAGTGCCTTATAGCATTACTTAAGAATGAATATGAATGTGTTTTTTATTACTGAGAAAAAATCGTCATTGTGTTCGCTTACCATTTAAGAATAACCCTGGGTGTCTTGTATAAATATTAAAGTAACAACTTTAAGTATAACATTGTTTGTTTGGTTGTAAATTAAAAAAATGAGTGGAAAATTTTAGTATTAAATATAATTCTCGTGTCTTTTCTCATTATTCATGGTTATCGTTTATAACTAACTAACTAACTAACTAACTCTATGGCCTATGGAACCCGGAGGTTCAGTGCCGCGTTCACAAAAGCTCTCCACTGACTTCTATCCTTAGCTAATTGGATCCAGTTTCTACTTTGTATTCCTATCTCTGCGAGATCCATCTTAATATTATCCTCCCATCTGCGCCTAGGTCTTCCTAATGGTCGTTTTTTTATGGGTCTACCAGCCAAGACTTTGAATGTGTTTCTACTTTATTCCATTCTAGCTACATGACCTGCCTACCTAAGCCTCCTAGACTTGACGACCCTAACAATGTTGGGTAAACCGTATAAACTATGTAGTTCCTCGTTATGAAGCTTCCGCCATTCCCCATTCTCGTTCCTCTTGGGTCCGAATATTCTTCTCATGATCCTGTTCTCAAATACTTTCAGTCTATGTTCCTCCCTCAGAGTAAGCGACCATGTTTCGCAACCATACAGAACAACAGGCATGATTATCGTTTTATATATTTTAAGCTTCAAATTCCTCGACAGAATTCGCGACGACAAGAGATTTTGAACCGAATAGTAACACGAATTCCCTGCTTTTAGTCGACATTTAATTTCTTTATTGTTATCGTTTATTTATTTATTTACTTTATTTATTTATTTATTTATTTATTTTTTGTTTTCCTTTGTATTATTACGTATAGCATCCACTTTCTGATGGTGGAAGTACTTGTTTTCATTGTTTGTCCATTTCTCTGGCTTTAATTATATGTGTGGAACTGAATAATTTTGTTTGGTTTTTCCAAAATCTCCATCTTCCATTTTTAATTTCCTGTAATTTCTTCCATGTTTCAAATCAATCATCATTTCCAATTTTTCTTATCACTTTTAGATTAATTTCCGCCTTTTAGTATATAATGTTATATGAAATAGAATTATTTAGCATCCTGTGTTCAATGCAATATTTCTACTTACGAAGGATGCTCTTTAAAATCGAACAAATCTTTCGTATTCTCTTTAAGAATATTTATTTCTTAAGTCTCTCCGTCCGTTTTTTTTTCTTCGTCTTCCCTAAACACCACATTTCCAAGCTCTCGAAATAATTGTTCTCTCACTTGTCTAATGTCCAAATGTCTGAACCATACCGCTATATACTCCACGAATAGCAGTTGACCAAAATGTTGCTTAGTCCAATTTGATTGTGCAAATTATTAGTAATCATTGTTACTTAATTCCTTCTTTCACTAATGTTTCTCACATATAATGGATATTTTGAATAATTGTTTGATATACTATAACCATGTCTGGAGTCTCTTCCATCACAAATTATGGGTTTCTCCTACATTCAAACTCTACACTAATTGTTGTCTAATGTAGTAAATGTAAAAGAGACATCAATATCTCTGGTTTCCGTCGGTTTCGTCAAATATTTTCTAAAGTTGGTTCCAATTGACTGGTCGAAATCGGTTTTGCAGTTGAAGAGCAACAAAACAAATCTTAATATTCTTAGTGCCAAACGATTTCCCTGAGTGGATTATTTTAGTGTTTTAGAATAACCCTGACTGCCATCTCCTAATGTTTTAAGCTAAGTTTTACTACTTTTTCTTATTCTATAAGCTTACCCTGAGTGCCTTGATTTTGTTTTTAAAACATCCTTTGTGGCTTGTGTAATTCTCTAAGAATAACTCTGAAAGCCTTGTAGCAGTATTATGAATAATATTCAATGTTTTGTCGTAGTGTTTATATTAATTCCGAACAGATCGACTTACTGTTTTCGTAAATGCTTGATGCCTTGTTTCCATATTTGAGGATAGAAACATAGAGCCCAAAATTGGTGGTGAAAAATAGATCTGTTCATTATGCTACCGAATAAAGCTATTAGTGAGAGGGAAGTTAACGTTGAAGAATAACAATGATTGGATTATTATATTTTCAAATTCTCATAGTGAATGCCTTATTTTGGTATTAGCCAAAACCCTGAGTGCCTTTAGCATTACTTAAGAATAAATATGAATGTGTTTTTTATTACTGAGAAAAAACGGTCGTGTGTTCGCTTACCATTTAAGAATAACCCTGGTTGTCTTGTTTAAATATAAAACTAACATCTTTAAGTATAATATTGCTTGTTTTGTTGTAAATTAAAAATAAAAGTTGAGTGCCCAGTTTAGGCATTAAATATTGTTCTCGCGTCTTGTCTCACTATTCATGGTTATGGTTTAATTTTTTTTTTCGTTATTATTATTACGTAATGCATCCACTATCAGATGGTGGAAATACTTCTTTTTTTTATTTGTCCATTTTTCTGGGCTTAATTATATCTTTGGAACTGAATAGTTTTGTTTGGATTCTCCGTGATCTCCATCTTCTATTTTTGCTTTCCTCTAGTTTCTTAAATGTTTCAAATCAATCATCAGTTTTAATTCTTCTTCCCACTTTTAGATTAATTTCCGCCTTTTAGTATATAATGTTATAAGAAATAGAATTCCTTAGCAACCTGTGTTCAATGCAATATTTTTACTTATGAAGGATGCACTTTAAAATCGAACACATCTTTCCTATTCTATTTCTTAACTCTCTACGTCCATTTTATTTTCTTCGTCATCATTAAACACCACATTTCCAAGCTCTCAAAATAATTGTTCTCTCACTTCTCTAATGTCCAAATGTCTGAACTATACATTATATACTCCACGAATAGTAGTTGACTAAAATGTTGGTTAGTCCAATTTTGATTCTGGAAATTATTAGTAATCATTATTACTTAATTCCTTCTTTCATTAATATTTCTCACATGTAATGGAAATTTGAATAATTGTTCGATATAATATATACATGTCAGAATTTTCTTCTAACACAAATTGTGGGTTTCTCCTACATTCAAACTCTACCCTAATTTTTGTCTAATGTAGAGGATGTTAAAGAGTCATCAATATCTCTGGTTTCCGTCGGTTTCGTCAAACATTTTCTGAAGTTGGTTCGAATTGACTGTTCGGAATCGGCTTCGCAGTTGAAGAGCAACAAAACAGATCTTAATATTCTTAGTGCCAAACGATCTACCTGAGTGGATTGTTTTAGTGTTTTAGAATAACCCTGACTGCCTTCTCTTAATGTTTTAGGCTAAGTTTTAATACCTTTTTTTATTCTATAAGTTTAACCCTGAGTGTCTTGATTTTGTTTTTAAAACATCCTTCGTGGCTTGTGTAATTCTCTAAGAATAACTCTGAAAGCCTTGTAGCAGTATTATGAATAATATCCAATGTCTTGTCCTAGTGTTTATATTAATTCCGGACAAATCGACTTACTGTTTTTGTAAACGCTTGATGGCTTGTTTCTATATTTAAAAATAACTTATAGAGCTCAAAATTGGTGGTTAAAAATATATCTGTATATTATGATACCGAGAAAGGCTATTAGTGGGAGGGAAGTTAACGTTGAAGAATAACAGTGATTGGATTATTACATTTTCAAATCATCATAATTAATGCTTTCTTTTAGTATTAGCCAAAACCCTGAGTGCCTTATAGCATTACTTAAGAATGAATATGAATGTGTTTTTTATTACTGAGAAAAAATCGTCATTGTGTTCGCTTACCATTTAAGAATAACCCTGGGTGTCTTGTATAAATATTAAAGTAACAACTTTAAGTATAACATTGTTTGTTTGGTTGTAAATTTAAAAAATGAGTGGAAAATTTTAGTATTAAATATAATTCTCGTGTCTTTTCTCATTATTCATGGTTATCGTTTATAACTAACTAACTAACTCTATGGCCTATGGAACCCGGAGGTTCAGTGCCGCGTTCACAAAAGCTCTCCACTGACTTCTATCCTTAGCTAATTGGATCCAGTTTCTACTTTGTATTCCTATCTCTGCGAGATCCATCTTAATATTATCCTCCCATCTGCGCCTAGGTCTTCCTAATGGTCGTTTTTTTATGGGTCTACCAGCCAAGACTTTGAATGTGTTTCTACTTTATTCCATTCTAGCTACATGACCTGCCTACCTAAGCCTCCTAGACTTGACGACCCTAACAATGTTGGGTAAACCGTATAAACTATGTAGTTCCTCGTTATGAAGCTTCCGCCATTCCCCATTCTCGTTCCTCTTGGGTCCGAATATTCTTCTCATGATCCTGTTCTCAAATACTTTCAGTCTATGTTCCTCCCTCAGAGTAAGCGACCATGTTTCGCAACCATACAGAACAACAGGCATGATTATCGTTTTATATATTTTAAGCTTCAAATTCCTCGACAGAATTCGCGACGACAAGAGATTTTGAACCGAATAGTAACACGAATTCCCTGCTTTTAGTCGACATTTAATTTCTTTATCGTTATCGTTTATTTATTTATTTACTTTATTTATTTATTTATTTATTTATTATTTGTTTTCCTTTGTATTATTATGTATAGCATCCACTTTCTGATGGTGGAAGTACTTGTTTTCATTGTTTGTCCATTTCTCTGGCTTTAATTATATGTGTGGAACTGAATAATTTTGTTTGGTTTTTCCAAAATCTCCATCTTCCATTTTTAATTTCCTGTAATTTCTTCCATGTTTCAAATCAATCATCATTTCCAATTTTTCTTATCACTTTTAGATTAATTTCCGCCTTTTAGTATATAATGTTATATGAAATAGAATTATTTAGCATCCTGTGTTCAATGCAATATTTCTACTTACGAAGGATGCTCTTTAAAATCGAACAAATCTTTCGTATTCTCTTTAAGAATATTTATTTCTTAAGTCTCTCCGTCCGTTTTTTTTTCTTCGTCTTCCCTAAACACCACATTTCCAAGCTCTCGAAATAATTGTTCTCTCACTTGTCTAATGTCCAAATGTCTGAACCATACCGCTATATACTCCACGAATAGCAGTTGACCAAAATGTTGCTTAGTCCAATTTGATTGTGCAAATTATTAGTAATCATTGTTACTTAATTCCTTCTTTCACTAATGTTTCTCACATATAATGGATATTTTGAATAATTGTTTGATATACTATAACCATGTCTGGAGTCTCTTCCATCACAAATTATGGGTTTCTCCTACATTCAAACTCTACACTAATTGTTGTCTAATGTAGTAAATGTAAAAGAGACATCAATATCTCTGGTTTCCGTCGGTTTCGTCAAATATTTTCTAAAGTTGGTTCCAATTGACTGGTCGAAATCGGTTTTGCAGTTGAAGAGCAACAAAACAAATCTTAATATTCTTAGTGCCAAACGATTTCCCTGAGTGGATTATTTTAGTGTTTTAGAATAACCCTGACTGCCATCTCCTAATGTTTTAAGCTAAGTTTTACTACTTTTTCTTATTCTATAAGCTTACCCTGAGTGCCTTGATTTTGTTTTTAAAACATCCTTTGTGGCTTGTGTAATTCTCTAAGAATAACTCTGAAAGCCTTGTAGCAGTATTATGAATAATATTCAATGTTTTGTCGTAGTGTTTATATTAATTCCGAACAGATCGACGTACTGTTTTCGTAAATGCTTGATGCCTTGTTTCCATATTTGAGGATAGAAACATAGAGCCCAAAATTGGTGGTGAAAAATAGATCTGTTCATTATGCTACCGAATAAAGCTATTAGTGAGAGGGAAGTTAACGTTGAAGAATAACAATGATTGGATTATTATATTTTCAAATTCTCATAGTGAATGCCTTATTTTGGTATTAGCCAAAACTCTGAGTGCCTTTAGCATTACTTAAGAATAAATATGAATGTGTTTTTTATTACTGAGAAAAAACGGTCGTGTGTTCGCTTACCATTTAAGAATAACCCTGGTTGTCTTGTTTAAATATAAAACTAACATCTTTAAGTATAATATTGCTTGTTTTGTTGTAAATTAAAAATAAAAGTTGAGTGCCCAGTTTAGGCATTAAATATTGTTCTCGCGTCTTGTCTCACTATTCATGGTTATGGTTTAATTTTTTTTTTCGTTATTATTATTACGTAATGCATCCACTATCAGATGGTGGAAATACTTCTTTTTTTTATTTGTCCATTTTTCTGGGCTTAATTATATCTTTGGAACTGAATAGTTTTGTTTGGATTCTCCGTGATCTCCATCTTCTATTTTTGCTTTCCTCTAGTTTCTTAAATGTTTCAAATCAATCATCAGTTTTAATTCTTCTTCCCACTTTTAGATTAATTTCCGCCTTTTAGTATATAATGTTATAAGAAATAGAATTCCTTAGCAACCTGTGTTCAATGCAATATTTTTACTTATGAAGGATGCACTTTAAAATCGAACACATCTTTCCTATTCTATTTCTTAACTCTCTACGTCCATTTTATTTTCTTCGTCATCATTAAACACCACATTTCCAAGCTCTCAAAATAATTGTTCTCTCACTTCTCTAATGTCCAAATGTCTGAACTATACATTATATACTCCACGAATAGTAGTTGACTAAAATGTTGGTTAGTCCAATTTTGATTCTGGAAATTATTAGTAATCATTATTACTTAATTCCTTCTTTCATTAATATTTCTCACATGTAATGGAAATTTGAATAATTGTTCGATATAATATATACATGTCAGAATTTTCTTCTAACACAAATTGTGGGTTTCTCCTACATTCAAACTCTACCCTAATTTTTGTCTAATGTAGAGGATGTTAAAGAGTCATCAATATCTCTGGTTTCCGTCGGTTTCGTCAAACATTTTCTGAAGTTGGTTCGAATTGACTGTTCGGAATCGGCTTCGCAGTTGAAGAGCAACAAAACAGATCTTAATATTCTTAGTGCCAAACGATCTACCTGAGTGGATTGTTTTAGTGTTTTAGAATAACCCTGACTGCCTTCTCTTAATGTTTTAGGCTAAGTTTTAATACCTTTTTTTATTCTATAAGTTTAACCCTGAGTGTCTTGATTTTGTTTTTAAAACATCCTTCGTGGCTTGTGTAATTCTCTAAGAATAACTCTGAAAGCCTTGTAGCAGTATTATGAATAATATCCAATGTCTTGTCCTAGTGTTTATATTAATTCCGGACAAATCGACTTACTGTTTTTGTAAACGCTTGATGGCTTGTTTCTATATTTAAAAATAACTTATAGAGCTCAAAATTGGTGGTTAAAAATATATCTGTATATTATGATACCGAGAAAGGCTATTAGTGGGAGGGAAGTTAACGTTGAAGAATAACAGTGATTGGATTATTACATTTTCAAATCATCATAATTAATGCTTTCTTTTAGTATTAGCCAAAACCCTGAGTGCCTTATAGCATTACTTAAGAATGAATATGAATGTGTTTTTTATTACTGAGAAAAAATCGTCATTGTGTTCGCTTACCATTTAAGAATAACCCTGGGTGTCTTGTATAAATATTAAAGTAACAACTTTAAGTATAACATTGTTTGTTTGGTTGTAAATTAAAAAAATGAGTGGAAAATTTTAGTATTAAATATAATTCTCGTGTCTTTTCTCATTATTCATGGTTATCGTTTATAACTAACTAACTAACTAACTAACTCTATGGCCTATGGAACCCGGAGGTTCAGTGCCGCGTTCACAAAAGCTCTCCACTGACTTCTATCCTTAGCTAATTGGATCCAGTTTCTACTTTGTATTCCTATCTCTGCGAGATCCATCTTAATATTATCCTCCCATCTGCGCCTAGGTCTTCCTAATGGTCGTTTTTTTATGGGTCTACCAGCCAAGACTTTGAATGTGTTTCTACTTTATTCCATTCTAGCTACATGACCTGCCTACCTAAGCCTCCTAGACTTGACGACCCTAACAATGTTGGGTAAACCGTATAAACTATGTAGTTCCTCGTTATGAAGCTTCCGCCATTCCCCATTCTCGTTCCTCTTGGGTCCGAATATTCTTCTCATGATCCTGTTCTCAAATACTTTCAGTCTATGTTCCTCCCTCAGAGTAAGCGACCATGTTTCGCAACCATACAGAACAACAGGCATGATTATCGTTTTATATATTTTAAGCTTCAAATTCCTCGACAGAATTCGCGACGACAAGAGATTTTGAACCGAATAGTAACACGAATTCCCTGCTTTTAGTCGACATTTAATTTCTTTATCGTTATCGTTTATTTATTTATTTACTTTATTTATTTATTTATTTATTTATTTATTTTTTGTTTTCCTTTGTATTATTATGTATAGCATCCACTTTCTGATGGTGGAAGTACTTGTTTTCATTGTTTGTCCATTTCTCTGGCTTTAATTATATGTGTGGAACTGAATAATTTTGTTTGGTTTTTCCAAAATCTCCATCTTCCATTTTTAATTTCCTGTAATTTCTTCCATGTTTCAAATCAATCATCATTTCCAATTTTTCTTATCACTTTTAGATTAATTTCCGCCTTTTAGTATATAATGTTATATGAAATAGAATTATTTAGCATCCTGTGTTCAATGCAATATTTCTACTTACGAAGGATGCTCTTTAAAATCGAACAAATCTTTCGTATTCTCTTTAAGAATATTTATTTCTTAAGTCTCTCCGTCCGTTTTTTTTTTTCTTCGTCTTCCCTAAACACCACATTTCCAAGCTCTCGAAATAATTGTTCTCTCACTTGTCTAATGTCCAAATGTCTGAACCATACCGCTATATACTCCACGAATAGCAGTTGACCAAAATGTTGCTTAGTCCAATTTGATTGTGCAAATTATTAGTAATCATTGTTACTTAATTCCTTCTTTCACTAATGTTTCTCACATATAATGGATATTTTGAATAATTGTTTGATATACTATAACCATGTCTGGAGTCTCTTCCATCACAAATTATGGGTTTCTCCTACATTCAAACTCTACACTAATTGTTGTCTAATGTAGTAAATGTAAAAGAGACATCAATATCTCTGGTTTCCGTCGGTTTCGTCAAATATTTTCTAAAGTTGGTTCCAATTGACTGGTCGAAATCGGTTTTGCAGTTGAAGAGCAACAAAACAAATCTTAATATTCTTAGTGCCAAACGATTTCCCTGAGTGGATTATTTTAGTGTTTTAGAATAACCCTGACTGCCATCTCCTAATGTTTTAAGCTAAGTTTTACTACTTTTTCTTATTCTATAAGCTTACCCTGAGTGCCTTGATTTTGTTTTTAAAACATCCTTTGTGGCTTGTGTAATTCTCTAAGAATAACTCTGAAAGCCTTGTAGCAGTATTATGAATAATATTCAATGTTTTGTCGTAGTGTTTATATTAATTCCGAACAGATCGACGTACTGTTTTCGTAAATGCTTGATGCCTTGTTTCCATATTTGAGGATAGAAACATAGAGCCCAAAATTGGTGGTGAAAAATAGATCTGTTCATTATGCTACCGAATAAAGCTATTAGTGAGAGGGAAGTTAACGTTGAAGAATAACAATGATTGGATTATTATATTTTCAAATTCTCATAGTGAATGCCTTATTTTGGTATTAGCCAAAACCCTGAGTGCCTTTAGCATTACTTAAGAATAAATATGAATGTGTTTTTTATTACTGAGAAAAAACGGTCGTGTGTTCGCTTACCATTTAAGAATAACCCTGGTTGTCTTGTTTAAATATAAAACTAACATCTTTAAGTATAATATTGCTTGTTTTGTTGTAAATTAAAAATAAAAGTTGAGTGCCCAGTTTAGGCATTAAATATTGTTCTCGCGTCTTGTCTCACTATTCATGGTTATGGTTTAATTTTTTTTTTCGTTATTATTATTACGTAATGCATCCACTATCAGATGGTGGAAATACTTCTTTTTTTTATTTGTCCATTTTTCTGGGCTTAATTATATCTTTGGAACTGAATAGTTTTGTTTGGATTCTCCGTGATCTCCATCTTCTATTTTTGCTTTCCTCTAGTTTCTTAAATGTTTCAAATCAATCATCAGTTTTAATTCTTCTTCCCACTTTTAGATTAATTTCCGCCTTTTAGTATATAATGTTATAAGAAATAGAATTCCTTAGCAACCTGTGTTCAATGCAATATTTTTACTTATGAAGGATGCACTTTAAAATCGAACACATCTTTCCTATTCTATTTCTTAACTCTCTACGTCCATTTTATTTTCTTCGTCATCATTAAACACCACATTTCCAAGCTCTCAAAATAATTGTTCTCTCACTTCTCTAATGTCCAAATGTCTGAACTATACATTATATACTCCACGAATAGTAGTTGACTAAAACGTTGGTTAGTCCAATTTTGATTCTGAAATTATTAGTAATCATTGTTACTTAATTCCTTCTTTCAATAATGTTTCTTACATGTAATGGATATTTTGAATAATTGTTCGATATAATATATACATGTCAGAATTCGCTTCTAACACAAATTGTGGGTTTCTCCTACATTCAAACTCTACACTATGTGTTGTCTAATGAAGAGGGTGTTAAAGAGTCATCAATATCTCGGGTTTCCGTCGGTTTCGTCAAATATTTTCTGAAGTTGGTTCCAATTGACTGTTCGAAATCGGTTTCGCCGTTAAAGAGCAACAAAACAGATCTTAATATTCTTAGTGCGAAACGATCTCCGTGAGTGGATTATTTTAGTGTTTTAGAATAACCCTCACTACCTTGTTTTAAGTTTTTAAGCTAATTATAATACCTTTTGTTATTCTATAAGATTAACCCTGAGTGCCTTGATTTAGTTTTTAAAACATCCTTCGTGGCTTGTGTAATTTAGTAAGAATAACTCTGAAAGCCTTTTACCAGTAATATGAATAATATCCAATGTCTTGTCGTAGTTTTTATATTAAATCCGAATAGATCGAATTACTGTTTTTATAAATGCTTGATGGCTTGTTTCTATATTTAAAGATAACTCATAGAGCTCAAAATTAGTGGAGAAATATATTTGTATATCATGCTACCGAAAAAGGCTATAAGTGAGAGGGAAGTTAACGTTGAAGAATAACAGTGATTGGATTATTACATTTTCAAATCATCATAATGAGTGCTTTATTTGGTATTAGCCAAAACCCTGAGTACCTTATAGCACTACTTAAGAATGAATATGAATGTGTTTTTTATTACTGAGAAAAAACCGTCGTTGTGTTCGCTTACCATTTAAGAATAACCCTGGGTGTCTTGTTTAAATATTAAAGTAACATCTTTAAGTATAACATTGCTTGTTTTGTTGTAATTTTTTTTTTAATTGAGTGCCCAGTTTTGGTATTAAATATTATTCTCGAGTCTTGTCTCACGGCTCATAGTTATCGTTTATTTTTTTTTATTTTCTTTATTATTATTGCGTAATGCATCTAATTTCAGATGGTAGAAATACTTGTTTTTATTATTAGTCCATTTTTCTGGGCTTAATTATATGTCCGGAACTGAATAGTTTTGTTTGGATTCTCCATGATCTCCATCTTCTATTTTTACTTTCCTGTATTTTCTTCCAAGTTTCAAATCAATCATCAGTTTTAATTCTTGTTCCCACTTTTAAATTCATTTCCACCTTTTACTATGTGATGTTATAAGAAAAAAATATTCCATACCAACCTGTTTCCAATGTAATATTTCTACCTACGAAGAATGCTCTTTAAAATCGAACACATCTTTCCTATTCTCTTTAAGGATATTTATTTTTTAACTCTCTTCGTCCATTTCGTTTTCTCCGTCTTCCCTAAACACCACATTTCCAAGCTCTCGAAATAATTGTTCTCTCATTTCTCTAATGTCCATATGTTTGAACCATACCGTTATATACTCCACGAATAGTAGTTGAACAAAATGATGGTCAGTCCAATTTTGATAGTGCAAATTATTAGTAATCATTGTTACTTAATTCATTTTTTCACTAATGTTTCTAACATGTAATGGATATTTTGAATAATTGTTCGATATAATATATACATGTCAGAATTCTCTTCTAACACAAATTGTGGGTTTCTCCTACATTCAAACTCTGCACTATGTGTTGTCTAATGTAGAGGGTGTTAAAGAGTCATCAATATCTCTGGTCTCCGTCGGTTTCGTCAAATATTTTCTGAAGTTGGTTCCAATTAACTGGTCGAAATCAATTTCGCAGTTGAAGAGCAGCAAAGCAGATCTTAATATTCCTAGTGCAAACGATCTCCCTGAGTGGATTGTTTTAGTGTTTTAGAATAACCCTCACTGCCATGTCTTAAGTTTTTAAGCTAATTATAATACCTTTTGTTATTCTATAAGATTAACCCTGAGTGCCTTGATTTAATTGTTAAAACAACCTTCGTCCCTTGTGAAATTGTCTAACAATAACTCTGAAAGCCTTGTAGGAGTATTATGAATAATATCCAATGTCTTGTCGTAGTGTTTTTATTAATTCCGAACAGATCGACTTACTGCTCTTGTAAATGCTTGATGGCTTGTTTCTATATTTAAAGATAACTCATACAGCTCAAAATTTGTGGTGAAAAATATATTTGTATATTATGCTACCGAAAAAGGCTATAAGTGAGAGGGAAGTTAACGTTGAAGAATAACAGTTATTGGATTATTATATTTTTAAATTATCATATTGAATGCTTTATTTTAGTATTAGCCAAAACCCTGAGTGCCTTATAGCATTACTTAAGAGCGAATATGAATGTTTTTTTTTTCTTACTGAGAAAAAACCGTCGTTGTGTTCGCTTACCATTTAAGAATAACCCTGGGTGTCTTGTTTAAATATAAAACTAACATCTTTAAGTATAACATTGCTTGTTTGCTTGTAAATTAAAAAAAAAATGAGTGCAAAGTTTTATATTAAATATAATTCTCGTGTTTTGTCTCATTATTCATGGTTATCGTTTATTTTTATTTTCATTTTATTTATTTATTTATTTTTTTTTTGTTTTCTTTAGAATTAATATGTATTGCATCCACTTTCACATGATGAAAGTACTTCTTTTTATTATTTGTCCATTTCTTTGGTCTTAATTATATGTCTGAAAGTGAATAGTTTTTTTTGGTTCATCCATGATCTCCATCTTCCATTTTTAATTTCCTGCATTTTCTTTCATGTTTCAAATCAATCATCAGTTTTAATTCTTATTCCCACTTTTAGATTTATTTCCACCTTTTTGCATGTGATGTTATAAGAAAAAGAATTCCTTAGCAACCTGTGTTCAATGCAATATTTTTACTTATGAAGGATGCACTTTAAAATCGAACACATCTTTCCTATTTTATTTCTTAACCCTCTACGTCCATTTTATTTTCTTCGTCATCATTAAACACCACATTTCCAAGCTCTCGAAATAATTGTTCTCTCACTTCTCTAATGTCCAAATGTCTGAACCATACCGTTGTATACTCAACGAATAGCAGTTTACCTAAATGTTGGTTAGTCCAATTTTGATTCTGAAATTATTAGTAATCATTGTTATTTAATTCCTTCTTTCACTAATGTTCCTCACATATAATGGATATTTTGAATAATTGTTCGATATACTATATCCACGTCTCAATTCTCTTCCATCACAAATTACGTGTTTCTCCTACATTCAAACTCTACACTAATTGTTGTCTAATGTAGTAGTTGTGAAAGAGTCATCAATATCTCTGGTCTCCGTCGGTTTCGTCAAATATTTTCTGAAGTTGGTTCCAATTGACTGGTCGAAATCGGTTTTGCAGTTGAAGAGCAACAAAACAGATCTTAATATTCTTAGTGCCAAAGGATCTACCTGAGTGGATTGTTTTAGTGTTTTAGAATAACCCTGACCGCCTTCTCTTAATGTTTTAGGCTAAGTTTTAATACCTTTTCTTATTCTATAAGCTTAACCCTGAGTGCCTTCATTTATTTTTTAAAACATCCTTCGTGGCTTGTGTTATTTTGTAAGAATAACTCAGAAAGCTTTGTAGCAGTATTATGAATAATATCCAATGTCATGTCGTAGTGTTTATATTAATTCCGAATAGATCGACTTACTGTTTTTGTAAATGTTCGATGGCTTGTTTCTATATTTAAAGATAACTCATAGAGCTCAAAATTGGTGGGGAAAAATATATTTGTATATTATGCTACCGAAAAAGGCTATAAGTGAGAGGGAAGTTAACGTTGAAGAATAACAGTGATTGGATTATTACATTTTCAAATCATCGTAATGAATGTTTTATTTTAGTATTAGCCAAAACCCTGAATGCCTTATAGCATTACTTAAGAATGAATATGAATGTGTTTTTTATTACGGAGAAAAAACCGTCGTTGTGTTCGCTTACCATTTAAAAATAACCCTGGGTGTTTTGTTTAAATATTAAAGTAACATCTTCAAGTATAACATTTCTTGCTTTGTTGTAATTTTTTTCTTAAATTGAGTGCCCAGTTTTAGTATTAAATATTATTCTCGTGTCTTGTCTCACGGTTCATAGTTATCGTTTATTTTTTATTTTATTTTATTATTATTTTTTTTTCGTTGTTATTATTAAGTATTGCATCCACTTTCAGGTGGTGGAAGTACTTTTTTTTATCATTTGATCATTTGTACATTTGTCTGGCCTTAATTATATGTCTGGAACTTAATAGTTTTGTTTGGTTTCTCTATGATCTCCATCTTCCATTTTTAATTTCTGTATTTTCTTCCATGATTCAAATCATCAATTTTAATTCTTTTTCCCACTTTTAAATTTATTTCCACCTTTTAGTATGTGATGTTATAAGAAAAAGAATTCCTTAGCAACCTGTGTTCAATGCAATATTTCTACTTACGAAGGATGCTTTTTAAAATCGAACAAATCTTTCCTATTCTCTTTAAGGATATTTATTTCTTAACTCTCTCCGTCCGTTTGTTTTCTTCGTCTTCCCTAAACACCACATTTAAAAGCTCTCGAAATAATTGTTCTCTCACTTCTCTAATGTCCAAACGTCAGAACCATACAGTTATATACTTCACGAATAGCAGTTGACTAAAATGTTGCTTAGTAAAATTTGATTGTGCAAATTATTAGTAATCATTGTTACTGAATTCCTTCTTTCACTAATGTTTCACACATGTAGTGAATATTTTGAATAATTGTTCGATATACTATATCCATGTCTGAAGTCTCTTCGATCACAAATTATGGGTTTCTCCTACATTCAAACTTTACACTAATTGTTGTCTAATGTAGAGGGTGTGAAAGAGTCATCAATATCTCGGGTTTCCGTCGGTTTCGTCAAATATTTTCTGAAGTTGGTTCCAATTGACTGGTCGAAACCGGTTTCGCAGTTAAAGAGCAACAAAACAGATCTTAATGTTCTTAGTGCCAAACGATCTCCCTGAGTGGATTGTTTTAGTGTTTTAGAATGACTCTGACTGCCTTCTCTTAATGTTTTAAGCTAAGTTTTAATACCTTTTGTTATTCTATAAGCTTAACCCTGAGTGCCTTGATTTAGTTGTTAAATCATCCTTCGTGGATTGTGTAATTGTCTAACAATAACTCTGAAAGCCTTGTAGGAGTATTATGAATAATATACAATGTCTTGCCGTAGTGTTTATATAATTCCGAACAGAATGACTTACTGTTTTTGTAAATGTTCGATGGCTTGTTTCTATATTTAAAGATAAGTCATAGAGCTCAAAATTGGTTGTGAAAAATATATTTGTATATCATGCTACCGAAAAAGACTATTAATGAGAGGGAAGTTAACGTTGAAGAATAACAGTGATTGGATTATTACATTTTCAAATCATCGTAATGAATGTCTTATTTTAGTATTAGCCAAAACCCTGAAAGCCTTATAGCATTACTTAAGAATGAATATGAATGTGTTTTTTATTACTGAGAAAAAGCCGTCGTTGTGTTCGCTTACCATTTAAGAATAACCCTGGGTGTCTTGTTTAAATATTAAAGTAACATCTTTAAGTATAACATTGCTTGTTTTGTTGTAATTTTTTTTTTTTTTAATTGAGTGCTCAGTTTTGGTATTAAATATTATTCTCGTGTCTTGTCTCACGGTTCATTGTTATCGTTTATTTATTTTTTTCTTCTTTTTGTTTTCGTTATTATTATTACGTAATGCATCCACTTTCAGATGTTGGAAATACTTCTTTTTGTTATTTGTCCATTTTTCTGGGCTTAATTATATGTCTGGAACTGAATAGTTTTGTTTGGATTCTCCGTGATCTCTATCTTTTATTTTTATTTTCCTGTATTTTCTTCCATGTTTCAAATCAATCATCAGTTTTAATTCTTATTCCCACTTTTAGATTAATTTCCGCCTTTTAGTATATAATGTTATATGAAATAGAATTACTTAGCACCCTGTGTTCAATGCAATATTCTACTTACGAAGGATGCTCTTTAAAATCGAACAAATCTTTCCTATTCTCTTTAAGAATATTTATTTCTTAAGTCTCTCCGTCCGTTTTGTTTTCTTCGTCTTCCCTAAACACCACATTTCCAAGCTCTCGAAATAATTGTTCTCTCACTTCTCTAATGTCCAAATGTTTGAACCATACCGTTATATACTCCACGAATAGCAGTTGACCAAAATGTTGCTTAGTCCAATTTGATTGTGCAAATTATTAGTAATCATTGTTACTTAATTCCTTCTTTCACTAATGTTTCTCACATGTAATGGAAATTTGAATAATTGTTCGATATAATATATACATGTATGAACTTTCTTCTAACAGAAATTGTGGGTGGGGGCGCGGTGGCTCACTGGTAGAGTGTTCACCTCCTGGTGCTTGGGGTCCCGGGTTCGATCGCAGCCCCCGCCAAAGTGAACTTTGTGGTGGACGAACACCGTGCTCTTGGGTTTTCTCGGGGTCCACCAGTTTCCTCCCACTTTCTTCATTCCACCATTTCACTCATCTCTCATCATCCCCGTCTCCTTTAACCTAACCGGCGTAACCGTGGGACGTAAAACTTAAATATTTCCTTTCATTTTTACAAATTGTGCGTTTCTCCTACATTCAAACTCTACACTATGTGTTGTCTAATGTAGAGGGTGTTAAAGAGTCATCAATATCTCTGGTCTCCGTCGGTTTGGTCAAATATTTTCTGAAGTTGGTTCCAATTAACTGGTCGAAATCGGTTTCGCAGTTGAAGAGCAGCAAAGCAGATCTTAATATTCTTACCAGGGAACTGTACGAATGGGGCACTCGAGTTGCCGGACGAGGTGCATCACATGTGAAAGAGGATGTAAAAAGATGTCCATATGCAAAATTGTAGCGGCTGAGGGCAACATGGACGAGCGTGAGAGGCGGAAGAAGTGGGGCCTACGGGACTTAATAACAGAAATATGCAGAATCACACGTTTCGCTACCGAATGGTGAAAGAAATGCATGTCAAATGTATAGGAAGTGGAACATGAGAAGAGGTGCTATATTGTGGGGGATATGAGCATCATGGGCGCCATCTTGAAAGTAGCCATCTTGAATTTGAATTCAAAATGTTAAATGAAAAGTGGGGCATGTGGTATATCAATTAAGACTGAAATTTTACCAGAAATTCATTGGTGTGAAAACTGCTATTGTAACTGTGTTGTGAATTAGAAAAAACGAGCAGGTAGGAAAGAGCACAGAGATGGGTAAACAAACGTCACATACCCATGAAATACACGTAAATCTTAAGAATAAAAAATCTAAAGGTAATTATGTTGAGACTGACGACAGTTTCTGATTCGTATGTATTGTTTGTTGCATTACAAGCTTACAATGATGGAATTTTGGCACGTAGGGGCTTGAACATTGGACAACACAAAGAATGTCGGTATAAGTGACTGATATTATAATGCTGTACTCTTCTTATAGAGGTGCATCCAGTGACTACATTCTGCGAATGGTTTAGATAATATGGTTTTCCACACGATCACTGTCATACGCGTACAGTATATCTTTTTGTCATGTATTCTTTGCTGGACAATTGACTTGTATCTTAACAGGACTCAAATGAAACATTTGTTATGTTGCCTATGTCCATATATCCCCTCCAGACGTTGTTGCATGTTCGTATTTCTCAACTTACAATAAAGAAACTATAAAATTATTCACACC
Source organism: Thermobia domestica (assembly GCF_964235325.1). Taxonomy (NCBI): domain Eukaryota; kingdom Metazoa; phylum Arthropoda; class Insecta; order Zygentoma; family Lepismatidae; genus Thermobia; species Thermobia domestica. The sequence goes on along the minus strand of NC_137462.1, from coordinate 162,787,536 downwards.
AATGAATTTCTGGAAAAAATTCAGTCTTAATTGATATACCACATGCCCCACTTTTCATTTAACATTTTGAATTCAAATTCAAGATGGCTACTTTCAAGATGGCGCCCATGATGCTCGTATCCTCCACAATATAGCACCTCTTCTCATGTTCCACTTCTTATACATTTGACATGCATTTCTTTCACCATTCGGGAGCGAAACGTGTGATTCTGCATATTTCTGTGTTATTAAGTCCCACTGTAGGCGCCACTTATTCCGCCTCTCACGCTCGTCCATGTTGCCCTCAGCAACTACAATTTTGCATATGGACATCTTTTTACATCCTCTTTCACATGTGATGCACCTCGTCCGGCAACTCGAGTGCCCCATTCGTACAGTTCCCTGGTTAGTGCAAACGATCTCCCTGAGTGGATTCTTTTAGTGTTTTAGAATAACCCTCACTGCCTTGTCTTAAGTTTTTAAACTAATTATAATACCTTTTGTTATTCTATAAGCTTAACCCAGAGTGCCTTGATTTAGTTGTTAAAACATCCTTCGTCGCTTGTGTAATTTTGTAAGAATAACTCTGAAAGCCTTGTAGCAGTATTATGAATAATATCCAATTTCTTGTCGTAGTGTTTATATTAATTCCGAACAGATCCACTTACTGCTCTTGTAAATGCTTGATGGCTTGTTTCTATATTTAAAGATAACTCATACAGCTCAAAATTTGTGGTGAAAAATATATTTGTATATTATGCTACCGAAAAAGGCTATTAGTGAGAGGGAAGTTAACGTTGAAGAATAACAGTGATTGGATTATTATATTTTCAAATTATCATAGTGAATGCTTTATTTTAGTATTAGCTAAAACCCTGAGTGCCATATAGCATTACTTAAGAATGAATATGAATGTTTTTTTTCTTACTGAGAAAAAACCGTCGTTGTGTTTGCTAACCATTTAAGAATAACCCTGGGTGTCTTGTTTAAATATAAAACTAACATCTTTAAGTATAACATTGATTGTTTTGTTGTAAATTAAAAAAAAAAAAAAAAAATGAGTGCCCAGTTTAGGCATTAAATATGATTCTCGCGTCTTGTCTCACTATTCATGGTTATCGTTTATTTTATTTTATTTTATTTTATTTTATTTTATTTTTTGTTTTCCTTATTATTATTACGTAATGCATCCACTTTCAGATGGTGGAAATACTTCTTTTTTTTATTTGTCCATTTTTCTGGGCTTAATTATATCTTTGAAACTGAATAGTTTTGTTTGGATTCTCCGCGATCTCCATCTTCTAATTTTGCTTTCCTCTATTTTCTTAAATGTTTCAAATCAATCATCAGTTTTAATACTTATTCCCACTTTTAGATTAATTTCCGCCTTTTAGTATATAATGTTATAAGAAATAGAATTCCTTAGCAACCTGTGTTCAATGCAATATTTCTACTTTGGAAGGATGCTTTTTAAAATCGAACAAATCTTTCCTATTCTCTTTAAGGATATTTATTTCTTAACTCTCTCCGTCCGTTTGTTTTCTTGGTCTTCCCTAAACACCACATTTAAAAGCTCTCGAAATAATTGTTCTCTCACTTCTCTAATGTCCAAATGTTTGAACCATACCGTTATATACTTCACGAATAGCAGTTGACTAAAATGTTGCTTAGTCCAATTTGATTGTCCAAATTATTAGTAATCATTCTTACTTAATTCCTTCTTTCAATAATGTTTCACACTTGTAGTGGATATTTTGAATAATTGTTCGATATACTATATCCATGTCTGAAGTCTCTTCCATCACAAATTATGGGTTTCTCCTACATTCACACTCTACACTAATTGTTGTCTAATGTAGTAGGTGCGAAAGAGTCATCAATATCTCTGGTTTCCGTCGGTTTCGTCAAATATTTTCTGAAGTTGCTTCCAATTGTCTGGTCGAAATCGGTTTCGCAGTTGAAGAGCAGCAAAGCAGATCTTAATATTCTTAGTGCCAAACGATCTCCCTGAGTGGATTGTTTTAGTGGTTTAGAATAACCCTCACTGCCATGTCTTAAGTTTTTAAACTAATTATAATACTTTTTGTTATTCTATAAGCTTAACCCTGAGTGCCTTGATTTAGTTGTTAAAACATCCTTCGTCGCTTGTGTAATTGTCTAACAATAACTTTGAAAGCCTTGTAGCAGTATTATGAATAATATCCAATGTCTTGTCGTAGTGTTTATATTAATTCCGAACAGACCGACTTACTTCTCTTGTAAATGCTTGATGACTTGTTTCTATATTTAAAGATAACTCATAGAGCTCAAAATTGGTGGTGAAAAATAGATCTGTATATTATGCTACCGAAAAAGGCTATTAGTGAGAGGGAAGTAAACGTTGAAGAATAACAGTGATTGGATTATTATATTTTCAAATTATCATAATGAATGCTTTATTTTCGTATTAGCCAAAATCCTGAGTGCCTTATAGCATTACTTAAGAATGAATATGAATGTTTTTTTTTCTTACTGAGAAAAAACCGTCGTTGTGTTCGCTTACCATTTAAGAATAACCCTGGGTGTCTTGTTTAAATACTAAAGTAACATCTTTAAGTATAACATTGCTTGTTTTGTTGTAATTTTTTCTTTAATTGAGTGCTCAGTTTTGGTATTAAATATTACTCTCGTGTCTTGTCTCACGGTTCATTGTTATCGTTTATTTTTTTTTTCGTTATTATTATTACGTAATGCATCTACTTTCAGATGGTAGAAATACTTTTTTTTTTATTATTTGTCCATTTTTCTGGGCTTAATTATATGTCTGGAACTGAATAGTTTTGTTTGGATTCTCCATGATCTCCATCTTCTATTTTTACTTTCCTGTATTTTCTTCCATGTTTCAAATCAATCATCAGTTTTAATTCTTATTCTCACTTTTAGATTAATTTCCGCCTTTTAGTATATAATGTTATATGAAATAGAATTCCTTAGCAACCTGTGTTCAATGCAATATTTTTACTTATGAAGGATGCACTTTAAAATCGAACACATCTTTCCTATTTTATTTCTTAACGTTTTGTTTTCTTCGTCTTCCCTAAACACCACATTTCCAAGCTCTCGAAATAATTGTTCTCTCACTTCTCTAATGTCCAAATGTCTGAACCATACCGTTATATACTCCATGAATAGTAGTTGACTAAAATGTTGGTCAGTCCAATTTTGATAGTGCAAATTATTAGTAATCATTGTTACTTAATTCCTTCTTTCACTAATGTTTCTCACATGTAATGGATATTTTGAATAATTGTTCGATATAATATATACATGTATGAATTCGCTTCTAAAACAAATTGTGGGTTTCTCCTACATTCAAACTCTACACTATGTGTTGTCTAATGTAGAGGGTGTTAAAGAGTCATCAATATCTCTGGTCTCCGTCGGTTTCGTCAAATATTTTCTGAAGTTGGTTCCAATTAACTCGTCGAAATCGGTTTCGCAGTTGAAGAGCAGCATAGCAAATCTTAATATTCTTAGTGCAAACGATCTTCCTGAGTGGATTCTTTTAGTGTTTTAGAATAACCCTCACTGCCATGTCTTAAGTTTTTAAGCTAATTATAATACCTTTTGTGATTCTATAAGCTTAACCCTGAGTGCCTTAATTTAGTTGTTAAAACATCCTTCGTCGCTTGTGTAATTGTCTAACAATAACTCTGAAAGCCTTGTAGCAGTATTATGAATAATATCCAATGTCTTGTCGTAGTGTTTATATTAATTCCGAATAGATCGACTTACTGTTTTTGTAAATGTTCGATGGCTTGTTTCTATATTTAAAGATAACTCATAGAGCTCAAAATTGGTGGGGAAAAATATATTTGTATATTATGCTACCGAAAAAGGCTATAAGTGAGAGGGAAGTTAACGTTGAAGAATAACAGTGATTGGATTATTACATTTTCAAATCATCGTAATGAATGTTTTATTTTAGTATTAGCCAAAACCCTGAATGCCTTATAGCATTACTTAAGAATGAATATGAATGTGTTTTTTATTACGGAGAAAAAACCGTCGTTGTGTTCGCTTACCATTTAAAAATAACCCTGGGTGTTTTGTTTAAATATTAAAGTAACATCTTCAAGTATAACATTTCTTGCTTTGTTGTAATTTTTTTCTTAAATTGAGTGCCCAGTTTTAGTATTAAATATTATTCTCGTGTCTTGTCTCACGGTTCATAGTTATCGTTTATTTTTTATTTTATTTTATTATTATTTTTTTTTCGTTATTATTATTAAGTATTGCATCCACTTTCAGGTGGTGGAAGTACTTTTTTTTATCATTTGATCATTTGTACATTTGTCTGGCCTTAATTATATGTCTGGAACTTAATAGTTTTGTTTGGTTTCTCTATGATCTCCATCTTCCATTTTTAATTTCTGTATTTTCTTCCATGATTCAAATCATCAATTTTAATTCTTTTTCCCACTTTTAAATTTATTTCCACCTTTTAGTATGTGATGTTATAAGAAAAAGAATTCCTTAGCAACCTGTGTTCAATGCAATATTTCTACTTACGAAGGATGCTTTTTAAAATCGAACAAATCTTTCCTATTCTCTTTAAGGATATTTATTTCTTAACTCTCTCCGTCCGTTTGTTTTCTTCGTCTTCCCTAAACACCACATTTAAAAGCTCTCGAAATAATTGTTCTCTCACTTCTCTAATGTCCAAACGTCAGAACCATATCGTTATATACTTCACGAATAGCAGTTGACTAAAATGTTGCTTAGTAAAATTTGATTGTGCAAATTATTAGTAATCATTGTTACTTAATTCCTTCTTTCACTAATGTTTCACACATGTAGTGAATATTTTGAATAATTGTTCGATATACTATATCCATGTCTGAAGTCTCTTCGATCACAAATTATGGGTTTCTCCTACATTCAAACTTTACACTAATTGTTGTCTAATGTAGAGTGTGTGAAAGAGTCATCAATATCTCTGGTTTCCGTCGGTTTCGTCAAATATTTTCTGAAGTTGGTTCCAATTGACTGGTCGAAACCGGTTTCGCAGTTAAAGAGCATTTTCACATTATCATAGTGAATGCTTTATTTTAGTATTAGCCAAAACCCTGAGTGCCTTATAGCATTACTCAAGAATGAATATTAATGTGTTTCTTATTACTGACAAAAAACCGTCGTTGTGTTCGCTTACCATTTAAGAATAACCCTGGGTGTCTTGTTTAAATATAAAACTAACATCTTTAAGTATAACATTGCTTGTTTTGTTGTAAATTAAAAAAAATTGAGTGCTCAGTTTAGGATTATTTAGGCAAAAATTTAGGCATAATTCTCGCGTCTTGTCTCACTATTCATGGTTATTGTTTAATTTATTTTATTTATTTATTTATTTATTTATTTATTTTTTGTTTTCGTTATTATTATTACGTAATGCATGCACTTTCAGGTGGTGGAAATACTTCTTTTTATTATTTGTCTATTTTTCTGGGCTTAATAATATGTTTGGAACTGAATAGTTTTGTTTGGATTGTTCATGATCTCCATCTTCTATTTTTACTTTCCTGTATTTTCTTAAATGTTTCAAATCAATCATCAGTTTTAATTCTTCTTTCCACTTTTAGATTAATTTCCGCCTTTTAGTATATAATGTTATAAGAAATAGAATTCCTTAGCAACATGTGTTCATTCAATATTTTTACTTGCGAAGGATGCTCTTTAAAATCGAACACATTTTTCCTATTCTTTTTAAGGATATTTATTTCCTAATTATCTCCGTGCATTTTGTGTTCTTCGTCTTCCCTAAACACCACATTTCCAAGCTCTCGAAATAATTGTTCTCTCAGTTCTGTAATGTCCAAATGTCTGAACCATACCGTTATATACTCCACGAATAGTAGTTGACTAAAATGTTGCTTAGTCCAATTTGATTGTGCAAATTATTAGTAATCATTGTTACTTAATTCCATCTTTCACTAATGTTTCTCACATGTAATGGATATTTTGAATAATTGTTCGATATCATATATCCATGTCTGAAGTCTCTTCGATCACAAATTATGGGTTTCTTCTACATGTAAACTCTACACTAATTGTTGTCTAATGTAGTAGGTGTGAAAGAGTCATCAATATCTCTGGTTTCCGTCGGTTTCGTCAAATATTTTCTGAAGTTGGTTCCAATTGACTGGTCGAAATCGGTTTCGCAGTTGAAGAGCAACAAAGCAGATCTTAATATTCTTAGTGCCAAACGATCTCCCAGAGTGGATTATTTTAGTGTTTTAGAATAACCCTGACTGCCTTCTCTTAGTGTTTTAAGCTAAGTTTTAATACTTTTTCTTATTCTATAAGCTTACCCTGAGTGCCTTGATTTAGTTTTTAAACCATCCTTCTTGGCTTGTGTAATTCTCTAAGAATAACTCTGAAAGCCTTGTAGCAGTATTATGAATAATATCCAATGTTTTGTCGTAGTGTTTATATTAATTCCGAACAGATCGACTTACTGTTTTCGTAAATGCTTGATGCCTTGTTTCTATATTTGAGGATAGAAACATAGAGCCCAAAATTGGTGGTGAAAAATAGATCTGTTCATTGGGTTAACGTTGAAGAATAACAATGATTGGATTATTATATTTTCAAATTATCATAGTGAATGCTTTATTTTAGTATTAGCCAAAACCCTGAGTGCCTTATAGCATTACTCAAGAATGAATATTAATGTGTTTCTTATTACTGAGAAAAAACCGTCGTTGTGTTCGCTTACCATTTAAGAATAACCCTGGGTGTCTTGTTTAAATATAAAACTAACATCTTTAAGTATAACATTGCTTGTTTTGTTGTAAATTAAAAAAAATTGAGTGCTCAGTTTAGGATTATTTAGGCAAAAATTTAGGCATAATTCTCGCGTCTTGTCTCACTATTCATGGTTATTGTTTAATTTATTTTATTTATTTATTTATTTATTTTTTGTTTTCGTTATTATTATTACGTAACGCATGCACTTTCAGGTGGTGGAAATACTTCTTTTTATTATTTGTCTATTTTTCTGGGCTTAATAATATGTTTGGAACTGAATAGTTTTGTTTGGATTGTTCATGATCTCCATCTTCTATTTTTACTTTCCTGTATTTTCTTAAATGTTTCAAATCAATCATCAGTTTTAATTCTTCTTTCCACTTTTAGATTAATTTCCGCCTTTTAGTATATAATGTTATAAGAAATAGAATTCCTTAGCAACATGTGTTCATTCAATATTTTTACTTGCGAAGGATGCTCTTTAAAATCGAACACATTTTTCCTATTCTTTTTAAGGATATTTATTTCCTAATTATCTCCGTGCATTTTGTGTTCTTCGTCTTCCCTAAACACCACATTTCCAAGCTCTCGAAATAATTGTTCTCTCAGTTCTGTAATGTCCAAATGTCTGAACCATACCGTTATATACTCCACGAATAGTAGTTGACTAAAATGTTGCTTAGTCCAATTTGATTGTGCAAATTATTAGTAATCATTGTTACTTAATTCCATCTTTCACTAATGTTTCTCACATGTAATGGATATTTTGAATAATTGTTCGATATCATATATACATGTATGAATTCTCTTCTAACACAAATTGTGGGTTTCTCCTACATTCAAACTCTACACTAAGTGTTGTCTAATATAGAGGGTGTTAAAGAGTCATCAATATCTCTGGTTTCCGTCGGCTTCGTCAAATATTTTCTGAAGTTGGTTCCAATTGACTGGTCGAAATCGGTTTCGCAGTTGAAGAGCAACAAAACAGATCTTAATATTCTTAGTGGCAAACGATCCCCCTGAGTGGATTGATTTAGTGTTTTAGAATAACCCTCACTGCCTTGTCTTAAGGTTTTAAGCTAAGTTTTAATACCTTTTGTTATTCTATAAGCTTAACCCTGAGTGCCTTGATTTAGTTGTTAAATCATCCTTCGTGGATTGTGTAATTGTCTAACAATAACTCTGAAAGCCTTGTAGGAGTATTATGAATAATATACAATGTCTTGCCGTAGTGTTTATATAATTCCGAACAGAATGACTTACTGTTTTTGTAAATGCTTGATGGCTTGTTTCTATATTTAAAGATAAGTCATAGAGCTCAAAATTGGTGGTGAAAAATATATTTGTATATTATGCTACCGAAAAAGGCTATTAGTGAGAGGGAAGTTAACGTTGAAGAATAACAGTTATTGGATTATTATATTTTCAAATTATCATAGTGAATGCTTTATTTTAGTATTAGCCAAAACCCTGAGTGCCTTGTAGCTTTAGTTAAGAATGAATATGAATGTGTTTTTTCTTACTGAGAAAAAACCGTCGTTGAGTTCGCTTACCATTTAAGAATAACCCTCGGTGTCTTGTTTAATATTAAAGTAACTTTTTTAAGTATAACATTGCTTGTTTTGTTGTAAATTTTTTTAAAAAAATATTGAGTGCCCAGTTTTGGTATTAAATATTATTCTTGCGTCTTCTCTCACTATTTATGATTATCATTTATTATTTTTTGTTATTATTAGTACTATTAAGTATTGCATCCATTTTCAGATGCTGGAAATACTTCTCTATTATTTGTCCGTTTTTCTGGATTTAATTTATTAATACTAGACTTGTCTTTAACTGAATAGTTCTGTTTGGTTTTATTTTGATCTCCATCTTCCTCTTTTACTTTCTTGTATTCTTTTCCATTTTTCAAACGAATGATCAGTGATAACTCTTTTTCCTACTTCTAGGTTTCGTTCCACCTTTTATTGTGTGGTGCTATAAAGGAAAGAATCCCTTAGCAAACTGTGCTCAATACAATATTACTACCTACGGAGGATGCTCTTTGAAACCGAACTTATCTTTACTATTCGTTTTAAGGATTTTCCTTTCTTAACTGTCACCTTAATTTTGTTTTGTACGTCTTCCTTCAAAATCATATTTCGAAGCTCTGGAAATATTTGTTCTGTCACTTCCCTATTTTGCAAATGTCTGAATTTCACTGTTATATACTCCACGAATAAAACTTGACCAAAATGTTGGTTAGTCCAATTTTATTCGTGAAACAGGTTGGGAAACACCCACCGATATCTCCCGTTTACAACGGTTTCCTCAATTATTTTCTGACTTATTTTCCAATTGAATGGTAAAAATATTTTGGTAGATTAAGAGCAGAATATGAAACTGAATATTCTTATTGTAAAATGACCACCCTGAGTGGATTGTTAAAGTGTTTTACAATAACCCTGAGTGCTATTTCTTCATTTCTAAGCTAAGTCTTAATACCTTCTCTTTCTCTTGTAACAAATTACAGGTGCTTTGGTTTAGTTTTCAAAAAAAATCCTATGTGGCTTGTATTATTGTGTAAGAACAACTCTGAATTTCTTGTGTAGGAGTTAGGAATAACAATGAATACCATGTCTTTTTGTTTACTGTAGTTATGAATGCACCGACTTAATGTTTTAAAAATATTTGATGGCTTTTTCCTATATTTAAAGATAGCTCATAGAGATCGAGATTAGTGTTTAAAAATAGATCTCCGTATATTATCGTACCGAATAAGGTTATTACTCCGAGGGAAGTTAATGTTCAAGAATAACAGTGATTGGACTATTTTATTTCCAAATGAATACAGTGAATACTTTACTTTAGTATTAACAAGAATCCTGAGTGTTTTGTAGCATTATTTAAGAATAAATGTGAATGTTTTCTTCGTCGTTCGCTTTACTTATTATTTAGGAATAAAACCCAGTGCCCTGCTTTAGTACTAAGATATCATCTTTAGAAATAACATCTTTCATTTCCTTGTAACATTCAAAAAAATTTTGAATGCTTTATTTTGGTGTGAAATATTATTATAGCTTCTTCTTTTCCTATTTATGGTTACTGTTTACTTCCATTTTTATTATTAGTATTAAGTATTGTATCTATTGCCAGGTGATGGAAATAATTCTTTTTATTATTTGTCCAACTGTTTAGATTTAATTTTATATCTGGAACTGAATAGTATTGGTTGTTTTTTTACTTTATCTCCATCTCCCTCTTTTACTTTTGTTTATTTTGTTCAATTTTCAAGTGAATGATGAATTATAACTCTTCTTCGTATTCCTAGTTTTTTTTTCCACCTTTTATTATGTGGCGATATAAAGAAAAGAATTCCTTTGCAAGCTGTGTTCGATGCATTATTACTCCCTATGAAGGATGCTGTTTAACCCGAACTCATATTTCCTATTGTGTTTAAGGATTTTCGTTTCTTAACGCTCTCTGTCCATTTTGGCTTCTTCGTCTTCTGTGAACACTACATTTCGAAGCTCTCGAAATATTTGTTCTGTCACTTCTCTAATGTCTAATGTCTGAACCATACTGTTATATAGTCCACGAATAGCACTTGACTAAAATGTTGGTTAGTCCAACTTTGATTATTCAAATTATTAATAAATAAATAAATAAATAAATAAAAATGTCACGCTTTCATTTAAGGAAGCTCGCACCAAGTGAACTCTGTGGTAGACAAGCACCATGTGCGTGTGTTTTCGCGATGTTCTCTCGTTTGCTCCCACTTTGTTCATCTCATCATTTCCTTCATTTTTCACCATCACCGTCTCCTTTAGTCTAGCCAGCATAACCGTAGGATTGAAAACATAAAGAACTCAATTCATTCATTTCATTTAAGGAATGGGAGTGTTAAAGTTTTTGGCAAACATATTTTATTCATTTTCTATCTATACATTACTGTAATGCTAATTCTCGAAATATTATTGCTTGCGATATTTTATGACCATAATACAATTTTAATTTTTATTAAATGGTTATCAACATGTAATAGGATTTCTTACACACAAAATAATAAAACTATTTCAGACAATTTCAAATCACAAACTTGCAAACACAGGTTATAGTGTTATTTTGTCGAAATAACAACATTCGACCCCATCACGAAAGTTTACACCTACACACAGAAAAATCTATTCTCCGGACAGCGTTATATTGTACAAATATACGGTATCCTCTTGCTTACTATAGAAATCAGTACGGAGCATACGTTATCCGTATGCTACATAGGTACTGCCCTTAGATGTTACATCATGCTGTTGCAGGATGTCTGACATCTAACAGTTTTCCGTATATCACATACATATACTTCTGTTACCTTCGTCGGCTATATGTTATATACGTCCATTTGTATGTGAGATCCTTATCGCCTACATTTTCATACTGAAAGTACGTATAGATGGAACACTTATACAGAAAGTATTATAAAACATGCGTTTTCAGTTATACGCCTGCTGTACGTTAAGTCCAAAAACTACAGGAATTACGCATGTAACCTATCTTTTTAAGTACGCCATCTACATTTTTTTTCAGTGTACTAAATCATTATTCTCTTAACATTTTCAGGAACACAGAGACTCGCCATCTCTTTCCTCAGTCTTAGACACATGAAAGATGAATATCTTAGTAATACGTTACTAACAAATATGAAAGAACTGTCACAGTATTGAAAGACAATTACTTTTTGCCACTCAGCTGGAACACATTCATCTAGTAATCAAACTCTTATCTTCATAATCATGTGCATGTAAGTACCTATTTGATTAATATCTACGATTCTTTTAAATTGTTAAGGCTCTAGCCTTCGCTAATTGTTCTCAGCATTTTGGCAAAAATCCATGATGTTTAAAATGTTAATATGAATTAAAATTGTTCTGGATAAGAAAATAAAATTTTGTATGTTAATGCATCATAGATGTTTCTTATGATTCATCGAAACACTAAATAAGAGTTTTAGGAATGATCCAAAAAATGCATCAAAAGATTGCGATCTCTTCCCCAATAATTAGTTTTTGGATCAAGGGCCATAAAATGTTTGAACGGCCCCTAAATCAAGTTTTCGCTTTTTTTTTTTTTTTTCGGAATAGCCACATCATACTGAGTTAAGTGATAGTTTTGGTCAGGGGCGGATCCAGGACGGACTTCTGGGGGAGGCGGTAGGTTGTAATACTGCTACTTAGAGCTACTTTTAAGAGCTCCAAACTCTGGGATGGATTTTATTTATACATAAAATCAGAAAAGTTCCTGTTCTGGGGGGAGGGTCGGGGCGATCGCCCTCTGGATCCGCTACTGGTTAGAGTTTGACTTCACTATATATAGTTCTCCAGATATAAGACGTACAAGAAAATTTTTGATTGAATGAAACATATTGATTTTTTTGGATCCTGGGGCCGCGGTGGCTCAGTGGTAGAGCGTTCACCTCTGGTGCTTGGGGTTTCGGGTTCAAACCCTGCTCCCTTCAAGTGAACTTTGTGATGGACAAACATCATGTGCGTGGGTTTTCTCGGGGTTCTCCCGTTTCCTCCCACTTTCTTCATTCCACCATTTCATTCATTTCTCATCATCACCGTCTCCTTTAGCCTAACTGACATAACCGTGGGACATAAAAATCAAAAATTTCATTTATTTCATTTTTTTTATCCTGGTCCACAAAAATTTTTGACCGGCTCCTAATTATTTTTTTTATTTTTTTTTTAATTTTTTTTTTTTTTTTTTTTTTTTTTTTTTTTTTTTTACGGAATGAGCACATTATACTGAATTAAGTGACAGTTTGGGCTTGGCTCCACAATATGTAATTCTCCAGATACAAGGCTTACAAGAAAATTTTTGCCTGAAATATATTGGATCTTTTGATCCAAAAATGAGATATGTAGTACGTAAGAGGAGAGCATAAAGGGATGTAGTTAGCTTTCTCTCACTTCATAACAACATGCTAAAATTTGACTCTTTTAACTATGCCATATAGTATTATGTGTAACTAGAAGAATGTCCTTCCTACACACGAGAATAAGGTTTATGGAAAATTTTTGATATATAGATATACGTAGTTTTTTTTTTTTTGGGGGGGGGATGGGAAGGTTAAAATTCTTCTTGATCCAAATTTGACCACTGGAGTTGCATAAACTCTGATATTATCACTTCTAAATGACTTTTCTTTTAATGTCTTTTCACAGTTTCGAAACTTAGCCAAATAGACCTCTCGCATGAAATATTAATATTCTGAACGCCAAATATATAGTATATAAATTTCATAGCCATATGCTGAACACTTCTAAAGAAATTGGTGATAATAAAGAAAAAATATTTTAACCAACATACGGGGATATTCCTTGGTGTGGAAATAATATAAAGTCTATGTTACACAGAATTTAGAATATATATTTATATTAAATAATCAATTTTATTTTTTAAAAAGAAAGTTTAACCATTCTTTCCACGCCCTTAGAGATTAAGTTTCAGAAAAGTGTGTCTTAGCATGGTGAAGTATCTGAGAAGAACATTAGTACAAAATTTCATTTACCTACGTCAAGTTGTTTCAAATATTTGGTGAACGAAGATAAAACCAGTTGAGAATGCTCCAAGAGCATTGCCAGAACGAACTTAAAAAGAATGGAAGATGAAGCTGGAAGGATAACTGTCATTGTTCCAAGATGTAGAAGGATTTTTTTATCCGCACCTTCTTCTCTTTCTCGCAAAAATTAGCAAAATATCATCTCTCTATGACTCATAGTTCTCGAGATATGGCTGCTTAAATATCTAGAAATTCGAAAAGTTTGGCCAATATCTGGGGAACGGTGGCAGTTGGCCAATAGACAGTTAATCAGTGGCCACCGGCTACTATTTGGTACCAAAATGTTTACCATTCTCTTAGATATTGATCAACACCAATATGATCTCTGTGTGACTTACCGTTCCCGAGATTTGGCTCCTTAAATCTCCCGAAATCGGAACTATCTTTTGGCCAATATCACGGGAACGGTAAGTCATATAGAGATGATATTGGTGTTAATCAATCAATAATAGAATGTTAAACATTTTCGTACCAATATTAGTTGATGGCCACTATCCAACTGGTCACTGGCCAAACCAGTGACCAGTTGGACAGTGGCCACCGATTACTATTTGGTACCAAAATATTCACCATCCTTTCAGATATTGATCAACACCAATATCATCTCTCTATGACGTATGATTCCCGAGATATGGCTTCTTAAATGTCTGGAAGTCGGCCATTTTTTGGCCAATATCTCAGGAATGGTAAGAGTGACGCGAAAAATTTAACCACTTTCTCTGATAGTTCTTGATGCTTTATCGAATGCAGGGTTCAAAATTGAAAAAAAAAAAAAAAAATAATAATCGCAAATAACAGACAGGCGGACGGACAGACACAGAATTCAGTAACGAACTTTTTAAGTTCGTTGAAAACCAAAGCCCGCTTTTTCCCTTAGGTGTTGCATTTCGTCAAAGTCTGTTTTGTCTTCAGCCATGTGTTCAATAAGAAACTTTGTACAAATTCTTTCTCTAACTGTTTCGTCGATGTTAAATGACGAAAAATTCTTCAAGATCCTTTTCCTCTTCAACGCTTCCTTTTTCTCCAGTAGGAGACGCATTTCGTAAAGGTCAGATTCATCATTAGTCAAGGGTTCTTTAACGTTCCTTGACGACATTGGTACGTATAAAATTTCAAGTTTCTGCGAGCAGTATTATTTCGGAGACCTGGTGAACACCTAAAAGAATTTCAATCCCTTTGTCCTCACCCTATTAAGAGATTATACATTTCGTAAATTTTGTCTTATTCCCAGCTTAAGATTTAAGAAGAATACTTTTACTCCCTCCCCCCCCAAAAAAAATTAAGTTCCTAAATTTAACAGTTTTAGTTATCCGGTGAATGGTGTAAATATTTTTAAGTTTCTCCTCTTCTTCCGTAAGGGTCGCATTTCGTAAAAACTTTGTGTTGTTCTCAGCCTGGTGTACAAGGTAATTTCAAAATCCTACTATTCAGTCTCGAATACTTAATGAACGGCGAAAAATACATTTATCAGCCCTTCTCCTCCTCAGTTGCATATTGTATAATTTTGATTGATGTCAAAGACCAGAACAGGCCTTCAATGCCGCCTAAATTGGACTAAAGAGCGACATAGCTTCATCTGGCAACTGGTGATTCCCTTCCCTAATTCTTTAAATTCGGGAGTTTATAAGAGGAAGTTTGTTATATTTCTACTTTCTTCAGTTTCTTGTTATGGCAACTTGCTGTGCATGTGTGCCTGTCTTGTTAAAATGATTCGAGGTAATAGCTGAAGTAATATTTTATGTAGAAAACAGAAACAAAAATTAGTTTACTTTTATTTGATTAAGCTTTACAATAATTATAGGGATCTATTTTTTTCTACGGTGTTAATTTTCTTATAATATTGTCATAATTTGTTGAAAATTTCGTGAATTAATAATATTTATTCAATCTTTTCAATTTTTCGTTTACGTCAATTAGTTAATCATGTTTTGATTCGACTAGTGTGTATGCTGACGTAGTGATTCAAATGATCAATTTTGTTACCCTTTGAGATACATATATTTCGGAAAATTCTTCTAAATTATGTAAATTTACATCATTCTAGTATTATCGTATTCTAAATATTTGATTTCTTTAATTGGGATAAATACTTACAAAATTATTCAATCAGAAAATTAAATGATAATTATAAATAAGCGGATTATATTTGTTGTCTTGTTTATATGTTTATATTTCCATATGTTTTAATGTAAACATTGCCAGGAAATAGGAAATGGACCCTTGATTTGAGGAACGTCTGGGATTGAGATTAGTTAATTGATAATGATTGCAAATGAAAGCCAGTCATGTATAATGTTCGTCCCGGAATTTTTTAGCG
Source organism: Thermobia domestica (assembly GCF_964235325.1). Taxonomy (NCBI): domain Eukaryota; kingdom Metazoa; phylum Arthropoda; class Insecta; order Zygentoma; family Lepismatidae; genus Thermobia; species Thermobia domestica. The sequence continues at coordinate 162,771,853 of NC_137462.1, read as the reverse complement.
GTTTTGCTAATTTTATCAAAAGTAAAGTATGCTTGACAACTGAATTGTAATTAGTAAAGCTCAGAAAGAAGTATTGAACTGAATTTGCTGCAAAAAATCTATTAAATAAAACAATTTGGAAAAATATAAGTGAGAAAAAGTACCTCCTATTTCACCTGTGATGTAACTTGTTTAACTAGCTTGCTGATTAATAAATTTTTAGCATTATTGTAAATTGAACCCTTATTTTGACTTAGAAATTTCAACATTAAGATAAACCTACATATAGCGTTTTGGAGGTTTGAATATTGCAGTTCAAATTACATTTACTGGTAAAACTTACATTTTGAAAGTACGGATAAGGTAACTAACATGACTTGTGGCTAGTTTTGTTTTAGTCTCTCCTTCAAAATTATACGAGTATTGGTAAAACTCTCCAAACCAGTTTTGTTCCATTGAATGCTACTTATTATTGCTCTAGACTGCACGGGAGAAACAGTATAAGTCAGAAATTAGCCAAAATGAGATAAGTCAAAATTGGAGATCTATGTGTCATGCTCGACCTCCGGTTAACTTGGTATAAGTCGATTCTAAACGTGAGTTGAATAATCACTTCTTGATACGGTTAGCAAATTAATATCAGTGGAACAAGTACAGTTTGATGGATACTTTTATTTAAAATTATTCTTTGTTGGGATTTAAGGAATTAATTATTACAAATATTTATATCTAATTACCTTTCTACTTTGATTCTTGTACAGATGCAAGCTTAGTGACCCAGGTTAAATTGCGTATTGATAATGTTTGTGTTTAATTATAAGTAATAGAATGTGAATTATAGAATACGAATGGTATGTAATTTCTATTTATGTATGGACCAAAGTTAGAGTAAGTTAATGGTGTACGTTATAAAATGTGTAGGAAGCATGCAATTCTATTATCATAACATTGATTTGATATTTATGTTGACATTGCATAATAGAAAATAACGATTTAGTATTTCAGAAACTATTTATGTAGACACCTAAGCACAATCTTGTGAGAAAACGTGAAATTTATTTTATTACTAATTTTATAATTACATAACTATTGAAAATCTATTTTGCAGCGACAACTATTAAAAACATTAGGAATTAATCCAGATCAGCTGTTACAGAATGCAAGGATGTTATAAAATAGAGAATCTGCCCATACAACAAAATCGTGAAGTTATACGTCACAGCTTCGCCACACCTACTCTGCCCACTCCGCGCCACTAAGATCGCAAGGTTTTGAGCCAACAATCATGACGGAAACGAAAGTAGCCAATCAGACGATGCTCGGTTGCTTTTTGGCTTCGTTGAGTTTATAGGATGAAGAAAAGTATGGACAGATCCTTTATATTATAAAATCCTTGACGAAATGTTTATTACAGAGTTGTTTTCTCTTTTTTTTTTCAATATCCATATATATTTTGCTGTGAATCAAGATTAACCTAATCAATACACAATTTTTATTTTCGTATTTAGCTAGATAATTTCTTGGCATTTTGAAAGATTTTTAATAATAATTCTTTAGTGTATTTTCAATTATGAGTAATTATGATTTCTATTATTATTATTAGCAATAGCAGTAGGCTTCTCAAACGTTCAAAGACGAACGTGGAACACATGAGTATATTCTGAATTAAAATTTTGGCAGGTCTATGATAATTTAGATTACTCTTGCAAAATAATAATAAATCTTAACTTTTAAGTAAAATTTCGTTTCTAGCATTTGTAAGGATGTTCCTGTCAGCTGGCACAATTTACATAAATGATTACACTTTATTATTATTAGCACTCTGTTTCAAAAAGAATATACGTATTACGAAGAATTATTTTGTCCAAACTATCGATCGCTGCGCCTCGGCTCGGCTATTGGATTAACGAATGCATAGTTTAGTTTATATTAATAGCTGTTAGATGTAAGTTGTCTTCTGTTTTGCTTGGTAACCGTCATATGTTTAAAATGGCTACTCCGCAGCAGAAATCATTTTGTGTTCTCGATTTTGCGAAGTGCAATTCCGTGATTACAGTGCAAAGACGTTTGAGGTTGAGGTACCAAATTGATCCTCCGAATGGGTGGAACATTCGCAGATGGTATCGACAGTTTGTAGATACAGGATGTGTATGTAAAGGAAAGAGTCCTGGCCACCCTCGTGTTCCTGAATTCAAACTGCTTTCCAACGTAGTCCTTCAAAATCAACTCATCATGCCAGTCGGGAGTTGCAAGTGCCGACAACAACAATTTGGAGTGTTTTGAGACGTCGGTTGGTTATGAAGCCGTACAAGTTACAGCTTTACAAGCTCTGCGTCCTGATAAAAAAACGCAAACGTGTGGCATTTTGTAACGAGATTCTGGATGCTATTGACAATGATAACATTTTTGCATAACGCATCGTGTTCAGTGATGAAGCGACTTTCGTGTTAGTGGTCAGGTAAACAAACAAAATTTTCGAATTTGGGGCCTACAGAACCCACATGCAGTCATTGAACATGTACGAGATTTGCCCAAAGTCAATGTGTTTTGTGCGATATCCCGATTATCTGTTTACGGCCCGTTCTTCTTTAATGGAAACACGGTTAACAGTCAGCAGTATCTCATTGTTATAAAACTGGCATGAAGACAACTTCATTTTTCAACAAGACAGGGCACCCCCTCACTGGAGTCGCCAAGTGCGTGAATATCTGAATGAAACTCTATCGAACCATTGGATTGGTCGTCAAGGAGCTGGAGACTTAGCATGTCTCAGCTGGCCTCCACGGTCACCGGATTTGACACTCTGTGACTTCTTCCTGTGGGGTTTCGTTAAAGACAACATTTATGTAACATCACTCCCACAGAACCTGGAAGAGTTGAAGAGCCGGATCCGTACTACCATAACATCAGTGACGCAGGACATGCTTGTCCGAGTATAGGAGGAATTTGAGTATCGATGTGATATTGTTCGTGTCGCTGATGGAGGACATATTGAACTTCTGTAATTTGAACTTTGAACTGAATTTGAACTTGAGATGTTCGTAAATATGTGTGTAAAATTTCATACTCGTATGTCTTAAAGTTTAATAAATATATGCATTCGAAATACGTATATTCTTTTTGAAACAGGGTGTATATTCTACTAGTAAGTAAGTAAACTTATGATGATTTTACAGATAATCAAGTTCGTTACTTACAATGGGCTGTTAATGAATTCTTCACATCAGGATGTTTCACAAAATGTTTCTTTTACATATCTATATATTGTACTCCCCTCTATTTGTGCACAGTTGCTAGCGTTTCTGAGATTTAGAAAGTAAGCCTCCTCTGGAAAATTCATGCCCCTCCTTCCCTCGTAGAACAACCCGCATATCTTTACAGCCTTTTGGATTATCGGAATATTTTGATGGTGTTTCCTTTTCAACAACATTTTCAAATGAAGAAACAAAAAGGAATTGCATAACAAATCAGGTGAATTATAAGGCTGTGGATAAGCAGGAACAATATGTTTAACTTTATACTCCTATACCGATTCAGTATAATAGCCTAGCATTAAAATGTAAGAGGAACCATTGCCCAGATATGCATAATCAAGTCGACAAATTATCTAAGCGTGTGTGTCAGTAGTTCAATGAAAAATAAATAAATAACTTCCGTGCAAAATATGTAAACAAAGGATTCCAAATGCTGAAACGAAACAACAAACAAACAAACAATTGTGGAAAAGGACCCACTAAACTTTTGGAATTTATCGACTCCTTCTAAGTATTAAAAATTTGTTCACAAACTATACATAATTGATTTCAAAAGGAAAAACAACTTTTAGAACAAACAAAAAATTGAAAGAAACAGGTAGATATATGCAAAATGATGAATTACTCACTTCGCATTGGGCTTCATCTTGCTAACCCGTTGAAGATCGAGGTCACTTGAGCTAGCTCTCACTAACCCCTCATTCGGCTCGCACCCTCTCGGGTTCACTACTCTAAATAAAGCTGACGCTCACTCGGCATAGGTTCACTAACTTCAATGGAACTGGGGCTCACTAGCTCGAGACTCGTTCAGTTGAAACTGGTTGAGGACGAGCCCTTAACTCGCGAGCATCTCTGGTTCCAGTTGTTTCTCACTGTCGCAAGCTCCTTGAACATCTGTAACCTACATTTTCTGTGTCGCTTCTAGATATTGCATACTCTCATAGCAAACATATTACTATCACCTTCAAGCAATGGAATGTAAGGTTGAATGTCTACTTGTCTCATATTCTATGGACAGCGACTATCCTCTACTTGGAATATATTCCTTAAACATCCCGAAAATTTACCACACATTGATGAATAATACAGATGTTGGTAAGTATAAGCATATAAACTTACTTTTTGTGCTTTCATCGTATTGCGTGTAATTTATTTCGATAGAAACATAAGGTCTCCTTATTCCAGTTTATTACTTTGGACTGAAGCACAGAAACATTCATTTCTTTCTGAGATTTTCCGTTCCGCAAACACACGAACATATGTTCAGCACACAGTTTACTCTTAAGTGTTCGGTTTATTTGCGTCATGGACCTCCTAGCACAAGATGAATCGAATAGACAGCATAAAGAGAAGCTGTATTCCTGTTGGGAAGGAATGAAAAAGAAAACAGGTAGATGGAATGATCCTCTATGTATGTGTATGGGGTCTTAAAGATAAAAATAAATGATAACAGAAATATTTCTAGTTGCAAACTCTTTGTCGTCCGGGCAAATGCAATAGCTTCAACACATGCAAAATGGCTTGTTTGGGGGAGAAGAAAAACGAGAATATTTGTCATGTAATTGATTGTTAACCAGTGGTAAAACAACTTCGTTAATTAATGAGTAAATATTGTTCAACGTTCCTCTTGGAGTCCATTTTTAAAGACTCTTCGGGTGATAGAGGCAGAAAGAAATGGTGTTGCTATTTTGTTCGTCAGCTCTTCGCTATCGGCTGAGGTCGCTGTTTTTGATGAAAGTTTGCCATAGTGATCTATTTAATGACATTATAGTCGTCAGTTCCTTTTCACTCAGGCTCCTCCACTACATCTCGCCACCTTCTTTTAGGTTTAGGGTCGCTGTGGCTCAGTTTCAGAGCGTTCAACTCTTGTGCACGGGGTCCCTGGTTCGATCCCAGCTCGCACCAAGCAAGCTTTGTGGTGAGCATACAATGTGTGTGTGGACTTTCTCGAGGTTCTCATGCTTTCTCTCACTTTCTTCATTCGTTTCTGATTATCACTGTCTCCTTTAACTTACCCGGTATAACGTGGGACGCAATACGAAAAGATTTCATTCCTTTTTTTTTTTCTTTAGATTTGTCTTTTCTCCCCGTTTTGACTGCATGAGTATTCTCATCATGTGTTCTTCATCTCTTCTCAGTATGTGTCCAGATCATGTCAATCTCGATTCCTGCACCTTCATTTCCAGTTTTGTAACCTGTTGTCTACTAAATTATCAACATTTTCTTACTAATTTTTGTTATATTATTATTATTATTATTATTATTACACAGTCTGTGATGTACTAATATACACTACTACCATTACATTCCCAACATCTTACATTACAAATTAGCTTGGAAAATGCTTAAGTGTCACGACTGTAGTGTCAGAAACTTGGTACATTAGCTAAACTATTGGTTATGAAAGGGTTAATAAGGTATTTATACACAATTTTCAGTTGCTTTAATAAAACGTTTTGTTGTCAAAACACTAAAAATGAACAAAATTAAATTGCAAATATAGCATAAAATGTGCATTGTAGAATTAATACACCAAAATAGGGTCTTTATACTCCTTCATTACACTGGGGGCGCGGTGGCTCAGTGGTAGAGCGTTCACTTCCGGTGCTTGGGGTCTCTGGTTCGATCCCAGCTTGCGCCGTGTGGACTTTGTGGTAAACAAAGACCGTGCTCATGAGTTTTTCGGGATTCTCCCGTTTCCTCCCACTTTCTTCATTCCACCATTTCTTTCATTTCTCTTCATCACCGTCTTCTTTAGCCTAACCGGCATAATCGTGGGACGTAAAACTAAAATATTTCATTTCATCTCATATTTCCTTCGTTAGATTTCATTGTCTTACTACAATAATACATTTTTATTACTAAGAAAGCTATGCGACGATATATTTACTCAAACAAAAGGATATTCCGATTTCTTTCTTAATTGTCACTACGAAACTAAACTTGCAAATCGTTCTACACTTGAAACGTTTTGATCACATAGAACTTAATTTGACACGCAGTAGAATAAGACAGAACAGACTCTGGGAGCTGGAGACAGAGTAGAAACTAAGTCTCCACAAATGGTTGTTTAATGAAGGGAACAAACTTCAAACAATACTCCCTTGTTATTAATATATTTTTTTTTTTACATCTTTTATTATTTTTCAGGTGACACAAAGTCATGACAACTGCTGCCATGAATACAACAAAGAATTTCTTCTAATCTTGAATCCGTTACCAAGAAAGAAAAAAAAAATAAAGATTTACCTTAGCAACAGTAAAATGAGAAGTCCCTTCCTGAAGACATTTCACTCATTCGTCAACTTAAGCAAGTCAACATCTGACAAGACAGAATAAAACAGAATTTAAGTTGAAAAATGGTCCTGAAGTACGATGAGAAACTACCATTCTACATCTACGAGTTCTAACTCTGCTCAGAGGAAGAGAACATCATTTTGAATATTTTAAGATTTTGAATTATTAGCTGAAATGCAATTGATATTGCGCCAATAAAATAATTGATAAAATAGAACTGAACTGCATTAATAAGCAAATATTACTGTCTATGCTCTATACTATGTTAATAAACAAATATTACTGCAATATAATTTTAGTCTACTTTATGAATGTATACCTAGAAATCAAAAGTACTTAAGTGATGGTTATGAATAAACACTCACAGAATAAAGTAAATAAGGCAGTTAGTTTTCAAGACTACATGTCCCATCATCACAGGCACGATTAAAATATGAAGAGGTATCAAGAGAGGGGAAACGGCAAATGGCAGGGGAATGGCCCGCGGCAAACCAATAAATATGATAGATGTAGTGTGAAACAGAGGTGGCCATTTTGCAGTTGGGGCTCACTTGGACTCGCGCTGGCTCAGGCTCACTCTTCTCAATGGGGATCGTGCTCACTAACTCAACGAGACTCACGCTATCATAGGGTCGAACTCGCTCGAGATCAAGCTCTCTAATATTAATTGGATTTATGCTTATTAATCTTATTGAAATTACATACTGAAGAGTTTGGGCTTAATATTCTCAATGAGGCTTGTGCCATCACAGACTTGTACTCGCTCGGGTTCTCTAATATCAATTTGACTCGTGCTCATTAAACTTATTGGACTCATGTTCACTGAGGGCTTGGGCTCGCTGTTTTCAATGAAGCTCATCCTCGCGCTTGCTCGGACTTGGGCTCTGATTATACTGGTCACAGGGTTTGTTGTTCATATTTTGGCTCAAGAGCCACACTCGCGAGCTTGGAAGTTCTGATCTAAAATAATGAATTATGTGATAGACTTTCGACGGCATTCGATTTGGCGAGTTGTAATATATATTTTATAAGAGAAGAAAGAGCATTTTTTTACTTACAAGCTTAGTGGAAATGAAAGTAAAATCGATTACACTTTGTGCCGAGGACAATTTCTCAAAGAAATTAAAAATTCTAAGGTGACAAATAGTGAAAGCATGGTCTTGCAAGTATAGAATGCAAGGGCGGCTTTAAGAGTTTAATTTTGGGTAGGCCTGCTACCTCACTCATGGATACTTATACATTTGATTGATTAATAACAGTAGTAAGTATTCATGATACTTTTAGGTATATACATATAAACCATTGAATAATTTTAATAATAATCTCGTATGATTAATATAAAAGGTAATCATCTAATGAGTCAAACGCCTTAAAGCTTTAAACTTGGACAAAAAAATTCAGACTATTTTAATGCATACGTATAGATTATGAAAACTTACATTATTACAAATTACCTTGAAAAGCACGAAATGAAACTGAATTTGAAAGATACGCCTAGTGCAACTAAATTGTAAACACCTTCCATTTTGTGATGCAAACTTGTTCACCACTGTCTCAGGGTAACATAATAAAAGATAACTTTCCTCTCTTTCAACAGCTAACACACCTAAATTGTGTAGTCTTTCTCCACTCATTGTAATATGTAGGAATGATTTTATTCTTCTCATTTTTGATAAACTTTTTTCTGCTGAAACCGTACTCAATGTCATTACCAAGTGAAAATAGATATTCTTCTGTTTCCATTTTGGCAAGATTTTCTGTAGTTGCCTTTATTAGTTTGAGACATTTGTCAGTCCCAATTGTCGGCGACTGTTAACTCTTTTGATCAATTGTTTTAAAATTTCCAAAATTATAGTCACGAGACAGCTTTTCCTTTTTCTTTCTGTTTTCGTTATCTTCATCATCACTTTCTTCTGAACTTATTTCTTTAGCGAAACGCTTGACTTTCCTGTCCTCTTAAGCCAATATTCTGTCACGCAGAAATCATAATATACTACTTATAATTGATATTAATGTTTTTCTGTTAGCTTTTACTGTCAACTGCCCATTTATTTTGGTAGATTTCTGTGCATCTAAACACCCCTTGTGTTTGACTAAACATATTTTATGTGAATTTGAATTTCCGTGTTTCTCTAACATTTTCCCTAGTTTTTTCTTGTAACAACGCTTTCATTTCTAGCACGGACTTTAATTGAAAAAATGGCGACAAAGAAAACAAAACACGGCATCTTTTTGTAGTGAATATTCTAACCAAGAAAATTTATCGTACCAATTACTTTAAAAGGACCGGTTTTTTACCCCTGTATTTCTCCTAAGGAAAATTTATTTTACGTCGTGTTGGGGCACTACTACAATCAACACTTAGATCTGATGGTAAGGCTTATTTCATCGTGGTTAATTATGTAAACACAAGTAGGCCTAGCACTTTCGTAAAGTACATTTCCACTGGTACAGGGCATAGGCTTGCTTGATCGTAATTTTTTATGCGCATATTCCTCTTCACTGCAAGTAGTTTAAAAGCATAGGATTTTCATAAGATTTATCTGATTCAATCTCACGTATTTTTTGTTCAACACCACTGTAACTAACGTTTGCATAGGTAAACTGCCTTTCTTTTTGATCAAATACTTTTCCGTGTTCAACTATTGCGTACCCTAAACTTGATCAAAGATTTTATGAACAGACACCTGGGAAACAGATACATGCATTACACTCGTAAGAGTAAGTAATGTTTACTGTTAACTTGTCACTCGCTACAGTTATTAACAGAGCAGAGAAGTGTTTACTCACTACTTAAGTACGTCAACAATATACTGTCACCTGTGACTTATCAAATTATGGCGATGGAGATCATCTTGACCTGTTTATAGCTTTTCGTTATCACACACAAAAATAAAGATACAATTAATTCTATGTTACCAATATTTAAAAGAGAGAGAGCCAAGTATTATTATCGAGAACGATGCAAATAATAGCACTAGTAAAAACGCAGAACAAAACGCTTTAACTATAGATTGTTGAAATAAAGATCAAATTACAAGAAATGCCATTTTACGACTGTAATTAAGCAGCTCTCAAAACAACAGCTTCTTTGTCGCTTGTTGTTACCAACCATCCATACTGATTTTGTCGGGAGAGTCCTAGACTAAGTTTAGATGCCTGGACTCTTGTTCAGTCTTGGCGTTACGTTATTGTAGCGATTAAAAGGGAAGGGAGAAGAGGAAAATGGGTTATGAACAGGGCCCGGATCTTGTTGACAAGTCAACTTTTTTTTCTGTTACGTATAGGACAAGGCAAGTTGAAATGAAAACGTTATTCATCAACTCTAGGTTCTAAAAATATATCTTTTTAGGGTCAACATTTAGTCACTTTTTGCTGTTTTGAAGTTTTAGGTATTTTTTTAATATTTTAAGTTAACTTTTAGGTTACTTATGGTCTTTCTATTCTTTTTCTTCTACATAAAGAAATCTTAAAATGAACACTATTTACGGATTTGAAAAATACAAAGTTAAATGATCTCTTTTCCTGCTTCCTGACTATTGGGGTGGAAAAAGTGCATTCCTAACAAGCTAATGAGCACTAAGCAGTAGCTGGTTGACGAAGAGTGGGGGTTGGTAGATGGTCAAACAGATGGTTTTGGGTTGTTGACCACAAGGGATATGATCAGGTGAATAACTAAAAATAAATTAGAAGGCGTTCAAACAATTTTTTTTTTTTAAATCTCTTATTCTCGTGTATACAGTCTACACTTGCGAACTTTTATTCTTCAAGTGCACTTCCTAGTTTCAGCTCGGGAGTAAATTGACACTTTCATTACGTACAATACCGTACAATGGACTGATCGTTGAACACAACATTTGATCAATGGGCTGCAACTAACTGAAACAAAACTTTTGAAAATGACTGAGAAATGATAATTAAAATCCAATAGATATTTAAAAAAAAATGTTCATGTTTAACGAAGTAAAAGTTTTTAAAAACGGGCCCTGATTATGAAATAGTCAAATGTAAAACGCGACCGAAAAAAGATACCATGGCTACCTATGGTGTTCGCCGTCTGCTGCTTGCTTCGGATATTACTTTTGGGACCCGGACAAATCCGCCAAATGACAAATCTGCCAATTACCAAATGCGACAAACGCGAAAATGACCAAATGTGCCAATTGTGAAAATGGACAAATCTGCCAATTACCTAGTCTGCCAACCGCGAGAATGGACAAATCTGTCAATTGACAAATCCGCCAATTACCAAACCTGCCAAGTACCAAATCTGCCAAACGCGAAAATTACCAAATGCGCCAATCGTAAGAATGGACAAATCAGCCAACTACCAAATCTGCCAAACGGAAAACACCAAACTCTGTATTATCATCAAATAACTGTATAATCTAGTAAAAAGCATATAGAAAGTATTTATGAATATCAAGGAAGAAATTAAGAGTAGTTAATAGAAAGTAATCAAATGCCCAAATGTTTGAGGATTTGAACGAGGTAACCATTTACAATAACATTAACGTTTACTTAGTGGGGGAGACCGGGGCTGGTTGACGAACTGCATACAACTCCTTCATTAATTAACATAATGAGCTGTTGTTGCTGTAATAAAAAAGTGACCTATGGATGCAGCTGCCACCTTCATATGGAATTTGTAACTTGCGGATTATGGCGTATATTAGATAAAGTGTGTTTTTGTCAGTCTGAGGCATTTTTTCAGTTCTCCGTCACAGCATCACAGAATCGTCACTACTTGGAGTACAGAGGTAAGTAATATAGCATTAGTTAGATATGAACTTTGTTTTTATGGATATTCAAACAATAAAACGTAAATGCCAAAAATTGCTGAGTAATTACGACTTTGTTGCAACATGGGCTTGGGGTTAGTTGGCATATAGCATTTGGGGTTGGTTTGCAAGTGCGCCAAACAACCTCGTCTGAAATTTTATTTCATTTTACTTTATTGTTACTTGTTCGTTTTATTGTTATGTAGTTTATAGTTCTACTAATATTTTACTTCAATGTTATAGAATAGCATGCACGTATTAGATTACTGTCAAAATTTAGAAATCGAGATAAGACTGTATGCCGGACTCTGAATTTCCTGAATAGGCCTAAGGATCAAGAATATTTTGTATGTGCTCTTTTGTTACAAAAATAGAAGCCCAGCTATTGCTTTTTTCTTTCTTTGTGGAAAGTAGGAAATAAACTGCATTTCTCGATAATTCAGCTAAAACATATCTTAGTTTCTCTTAGCTACTTTGTGAACAGCGGGAAATAAACTACTTTTTTTGATAGTTCAGTTATTTTAATTACATTTTGAAATAATATGAAGAATTAACCTACACCAAATCATATTAAAACAAATGTGATTTGATAATTTTGTAGCTTTCAATGTCATGACAATAAAGCTAGAATGAAAGAAAGAAGTTTTTATATTTCATAATGCTGATTCTTTTAAATGTGAATAAAAGTCATTTCAAACTTCAAATAGCCTACTTCATTGCAATATACATATATATATATATATAATAGAATTTAGAAAAATAACGTTTATTTCTAATAAATCCATTTTTTTGTGTTTTGCTATATTTAAAAACTATGCCAACTAGTCCCACAATATCAGCCAACCAGTCCCTTAGTAGGGATCGGTTAATATACTCCGTTTTAAAAGAAAGAAAAAATATTTCTCGAAAACTGTAAGCAACAAAACAAAAACAAAAATTGAATTTATTAGAGGAAACATTGGTTTGTCCGTACACATCCATTACATTGCAATACAGTGCACAATCTGCTCATAAAAAAATAATGAAAAGTTCGCCAACCAGCCCCGGTCTTCCCTATATGTTTAAAAAGTAGGTTATTTTGTGAAGACAGGAGAGACATATGATGTAAAAGTTCAATAAATCGTACATGCTCTAACGCAATGAGAGATAATTTGCTTGTAATTATTTGTTAATTTTGATGAATTTCCAACTTAAAAATTATTGTTCTTGTTATTTACTGAAGTGATTGAACCCTTTCTGCACTGAGGTTATATTTTGAGGGCACCCTGGGGCCGCGGTGGCTCAGCGGTAGAGCATTCACTTCTGGTGCTTGGGGTCCCGGGTTCGATCCCAGCCCCGCCAAGTGAACTTTGTGGTGCACAAACACCGTATGCGTGGGTTTCCTCGGGGTTCTCCCGTTTCCTCCCACTTTCTTCATTCCACCATTTCATTCATCTCTCATCATCACCGTCTCCTTTAGCCTAACCGGCATAACCATGGAACGTAAAACTCAAAGATTTCATTTCATTTTTTTTTTACAATGAAACTTGGCACATGTATTACTTATAAACTACAGTAGTTTTTAAAGGTATATTATATTTGGGTGCCTTTAGTCTGAGCCGTACCAGAGGGTGTTACATTTGAAAAAAGGGACTTTTGGACGGTAAGTTCCCAATTTTACCTTAAATTGCTTTCTTCTTATACATCATGTACACATGCGCATAGTACAATTTGCAAGCTTGGTTTATTCTGAAGTGAATAGCATATGAACCAAAATAATCGGATGAACAGAATTGAAGCCATAGCTACTTAAGTGAAAGACCAAATAGAAAATTCAAGAATCTAAGTGTCAACACTACATAACACACATTTCTATCGATTACTTCTTAAACTCGAACCAATTCATCATTTTAATTTTTATTTTCGTATTCAGCATCCTCATTTGCATAAGAAAATGTACTTTTCTTTTCCGAAGCATTAAAAAAGTTAAAATTTGTTGTCCAGTGAAATTATTTGTTGGCTATCCAATAATTACAACAAACATTAGTCTTTTCGGGTTCGATTCCCAGTGAGAGGGCATTAAAATTCAAACGCGTTACGTCACGTCTCATATAACCAAAGTACAGCAATGGGATACTAAACTCCAACTGCCAACATCAATAAACATTCATTTTGAAACATAATTGCGAATTTATAAAAGTAACACTCATTAAAATTAAAATACCCTTTTCCGCTTTCTTTCATAAATAATAATTATTCTTATTTTGTAATACTGTGGAATGTTGATTGCAGAATACATGATAAAATGATAGTTCGGTGACTTATCCATTGGCAGATTTGGCCATTCTCACGGTTGGCGCATTTGGTCATTTTCGCGTTTGGCAGATTTGGTAGTTGGCAGATCTGTCAATTGGCAGATTTGTCCATTTTTACAATTGGCGCATTTGGTCATTGGCAGATTTGTCCTAGACCCTTACTTTTACAGTAGTGGTTAATGCTATTTGTTAAATAATTATCTACCACTAATATAAATAGTGGAAAATATATTTACTGTTTATTGTATCTCTTTAGCATTTATATATTTTTCAAAATTTTTGGGTAGGCCCGTGCCTACCCGCTGAGTCGCCACTGATAGAATAGTGAGTGTAGATTGGAAGTTCTTCAGTAGAGGCAACGAATTGCAGAGCCATAAATTTGATGGTTGAAATTGAAAGAGGAAATTATCGTTCAAAGAAAATGTTACGGAAGGAATAAATCTACAAGAGGGTGAGCAAGATGTATAAACATTAAGTTAATATTTACTGCCGCAGAGAAGACTTTGGGTAGAACTTCAGGAAAGAGTTTCAATACAGAAAAAGAGGCGTAGTGTGGAACGAGGAAGTGACAGTAGCTATTAACTATTAGAGCTATTAAAAGCGAACTGAAAGTCCAGCTTCAGAAGGTGAAAGCATTAATAACCCATTATGCATAATATTACACATATTATTATTCTTAATAGTATTATTATTATTATTTGCAGTTGAAACTTGGGTTTGACACTATGCAAAATTACAATCACAGGTGGAAGGAAATGTAATAATAAACTATTCATAAGAAAAGGAAAAAATATTATAGAAAGTTCATTTGTTTGATTTTTGCCTTCATGGGTGTAAATAAAGGGTGCAGACCACAGCACTAAACTTTCTTAAACTAAATCAATTATGATGCGGTTATTACTAAAACATTTATTTATGAAATACTAACTAAATTATATTTCGGAAAACTTTGAAGAAAACTTATCCTCAAAAGTAAACTACCATTTGTGAATTTTCAAACTTTTTATTAGGTAGTAAGGTTATTCATGAAATATTTGTTTATGAGATATCAACAAAATTGCATGAGTCATATTTGAGGAAATATTTCATAATAAAGAAAGTACCCTTGAAATACCTTGATATGCCTATTGCTATTGAATATGTTTTATGCAAAATGGGTTCTGTATTCCAGTAGTTCCTCAATGTCGGTTTCCGTACAAGACACATGTGAATAATCATTGGAAAAAAAATATATATATATTTCTTGCAAAGTAACTGGTTTTCATTTTGCAAATATTGAATTTGTTTCAAGGAATCTTCTATTTTTTTCTTTGCAATTTGCTGTCGTACATTCCTGTGTGACTCATCTCTTATGAATGCGAATATATCGTCACTAAAAAAAAAAAAAAAAAAAAAAAATCAAATGGGAAATTATACTTCTACTTGTTGATGGAAGATACATGTCTACGAATCAGAAGAATGAGCTTGTATGGGACACTAATTCAGCCACAATTATGTTTCGAAAACGGACAGTGACAATCCAAATGCATGGTAACTTCTGCTTGGAAATACACTTTGCGCTCTTATAAACACGTGGTACAATACGCAATAAACAAATTCCCCTGCATAAGATTCTTGCTGCTTGCGCAACACAAAAGGCTTGGATGTTGTGAGTGATAATGATAACGCCTTCTTTATTTCTATCTGCAATGATCAGTTTTGCCACTAGCTAATTCACAAAAACACCCAAAATTACTTTCTCAAATAAAACAACAAGCAAGATTCATTTCTGGTTGGTATTTGAAATTTTAAATGGCCGTGTCGTTCCCGAACGACCCTCGGATTTAACGTTTGTCGTTCCGGAACTACAGAAGGATTGAAAGTGTTAAGTACCCGGCTTCGGAACAGAGTACCAGATCCATTATTACCCGGGTATTTCAGAAACCAGTTCTGGCCATCCCTAGAATAAACACGTGGCCAATGTAACTAGAAACGTCAAGCAGTATTGTATGAGGCGTATTTAAATAAGTACCGCTTTGAAATTCGGTCAGCATTCCGGTCATGCACGCTGTGTACCTACATCTGTTGACAAGCCACAGACGCCATTAAGGAAACATTCGACCGTGTTTATGTCTGTTTGTGAGTAGTTCAATTACCTTTGCCGATTAAGAATCCCGCCAACTGTACTTCGTTTTCTTAATGTCAAAGGCGTGAAAGCGACTGAAATTCACCGCCAGATTAGTAAACTGTATGGAGAAAACATTATGAGCGATGAAATAATACAGTAATGGGTTAGAGCCTTTAAAGATGGCTTCACGGATGTCCATGATGATGAACGAAGTGGTCTACATACTATCATCACTGAAAACTTGATGTAGAAAACTGATGAAAACGTCAAAGAGAACAGACGTCGATTTACGATTTCGTCGTTATCTGGTAAGTGACTACCACATGTTCCTACATTTAAAGAAGCATCTGGTTGGTCAGCGCCATAACGGTGATGATGTCACTACGGCCGTGTTGCTGTAGTTGTCAAATCTGGCGGCAGACTTCTATGAGGATGGTATTCAAAAGCTCGTTTACAATACGAGAAGTGCTTTAATATTCGTGGAAACTATGTAGAAAAATAGATCAAGGTACTGGCTTTCATGTAACAACAAAATTGTTACGAAAAGTATACTTTTTCATTGAGTTCAAAACGGTACTTACTTAAAAACACGTCTCATATATACAACCAGCTGACGAATTTAAGATAAATTTATCTGGAAATACAAACAAATTATGATTGTTCTGCAATCTTTAAGTGCTTGGCCCGATATAAATACATATTGATACTAAAATGTACTCTTTAAAAATAAAATTAAAAAAAAAAATGAATTTATGTCCAAGTATGTAATGACTTTTTAGTGGTACTGCGAGTTTTTCAGGCAACCTTTGAAGAAATTTAAAATTGCACAAACCATTGAAAGTTACATAATTGATTTCGAAGAATCAATAATGAAGTTACTTGAAATTGTCGAGCTTATGTATCTGCAAATTTGATTTCCTGTCCAAGGAAAATAATATGCAAGATGAATATTGACGCTTGATCTAAAGCGACATCAACTGTAAATTTTGTAGAAATGCCGTCAAATGGCTCTATCGCAATACACAAAAGATTCAATTCATGATTGTTAACCTGTATAAAAATACTAAAAACACACTTAATCTCTATCACATAAAAAATGGCTCAAACTGATTGAAATTCTTATGGCGCTATATTTTACTTTATTTTAAACTTTTAATTGGCTAAACTGCAGTGTATAGAAAGAATTGGGCAAAACCTGCAATGACACAACTTCTATTTCATCATAAATAACTATTGTGATTTTCATTTGTTTCAATGACACAATTCAATGTACTTAAGTCCCCACTTTATTAATGCGATTTGGCACCACGAGATTTTTCATTTACAGTATCATTTTCCCAATCTGAAGAAAATTTGTTTGCTATTTGTGTGAAACTAAAAAGCATTATATAATAATAATGTATAGGTATTAAAAAAAAAGTAACTGCAAAAGTGCGAAATGTTTTCTACATGACAATTTTTCCAATTACTTTCATACACACAAATTATATTTACGAAGATAGTTGCTTAAAAATACTTTATTTCATTTCAAAGTTACATTAACATATCGTAATACAGCATAAAAATAACATCATTGAAAAACTTTGACAACATACATTTTACAAACAATAGCACCTTCTTAAACTTTATTTATTATATCCTAAATAATAACTTATATTTAAATAATTCGTTATTTACTGACTGGTACGTAAATTTGTATTTAGAATAATATCATGTACTATCATCTTAAACCTTCCCGATATATGTTATAATTTTATTCAAAAAGAAAAGTAACTTACGGGTAAAAACTTATTTATTCTTCAACAATACTAAATAATACAAAATACATGTCCGAAAATATTTTTTTCTAATATTTAATCAAATTTTATAAAATGAAACCAACGTGTTAGAGCAGTGAACAAACATTTACAACGGCATATAGTTATCAGAAATTTGTGTACAAACATGGAAAAGAAATAAAGATATTAAAATTGTACTGAAACAAGTGATTTTCGTTTCACAGTGTGAAACCACTGTTGACTTCCAAACTATGCAAATTCAGTACTCAGTGCTGAAGTAGTATATTTACTGGGTGCAATAGATTAAGATGATCAAAGATAGAGCCTGTTTATCGGACTATGAATCCATATCCATGAGCCATTACTCACTATCTATTACTGTTTCCGTTTTATGGCGATAAAGGTTGAAACCAAAAATCGTTACTTTGAACCACTTCCAGTTTCAATAGACGGTTTGAATAGAATGTTAACAGAGAACATAGAACCTATTCTTTGGAAACTGAATCGATTGCAAATGATTGCAACTCGATCTCTCTTACCATACGCTGTATGGAAATCAGTATTGAAACCGATAGTAGTAAATTTCAACAACTTTTGGTTTCGGTAAAATACTGCAAATTGTGATATGTTCCTTTGAGTTTCTGAATCAACTGCAGAACACCGCTTGTCGCTATTACCATTTTTATTTTATGACGATAAATGCTGAAACCGGAAATACTTAATTTGAACCACTTCTCATTTGAATAGTTTAACGGGAGATACGGAATGTATCCTTGAGAAGTTTATTCGAGTGCAAGAAACTGCATCCCGATATATCTTACTGTTTTTGCTCTATGGAAATCAGTATTGAAACAGGAAGTACTAAATTTCAATCATTTCTAGTTTTGGTAGTGTTGTGACGATATGTTCACTTCAGACCCTGAAGTGCTTACAGAAAACCACTTGTCGCTATCCATTATCACTTTTATTTTATAGCGATAAGTGCTGAAACCAGAAATGGTTAACATAAACCACTTTTGGTTTGAATATTGTGTTAACGGAGGAGATGGAATATATTCTTGGGACGATGAATCGATTGCAAAAAAGAGCTCCTCCGTGGCTAAGCGGTTAGCGTTTGCGCCTTTGGCGTGGGAGACCCGGGTTCGATTCCCGGCGGGAGCTCATGTGGTTCGGATTCCATGTTAATCAGTAGGTCCACGTCTCATATAGCCTCGCTGCTGAAAGGGACGCTAAACTAAAATCAACTCAACAACTCAACGATTGCAAAAAACAGCTTGTCGGTATCTCTTACCGTTCTTGCTCTGGAAATTACTATTGAAACCAGAATAGTAAATTTCAACCACTTCGGTTTCGGTAGAGAGTTGCGGATAGCCATGGAATGTTGCTTTGGTACACTGAATCGTTTCCATAGAACCGCTTTCTTACTATCTATTACTGTTTTCGTTCTATAGCGGTACATGTTAAAGCCGGAAGCTGCTAATTTGAACCACTTCCGAATTGAATAGAGGGTTTACGGAGGAGGCTGAATCTATTTTTAGGACGCTGAATTAATTGCAGGAAAACGCTTCTCAATTCCTCTTACCGTTTTTGCTTTGATGCTATTCCACAGACGGACGGACTGATGTTCTACAAGACTTCCGAGGCTTGTGAACAGCATAGTTTAGTAGTCTAAAAAGAGAAAAGAAATACAAACCCCCTGGAATTCTTCCTTTCTAGATCTTCTTTTGTAGTACAGAAAATTGTTTGCTTTGCGCTTAAGGTCTTATCAGAACCAAGGTCGTATGAAGAGTAAATATATAATTTGACGTGAAATCTGAATTACATGGGCTCTTAGAGAATCGAATAGGCATCATAGGAGACAAATGACAACTCACATTTATTTCCGAGAATTATGACCTGCATTTGACACGCGTTCGCCCAAATTATTACATTATATTACTGAGTTAATTTCAGATTTGTAATGGATATATTTTACCGCTGAAGTTGAGGAGAGAAAACTTTTGTCTGATGTTGAACCTCCGTACCGTATTAGGAGTATACTGATAATAAATGTGCAAGAAAGTAATTGGTAAAAGCAAACAAGGATACTTGATGCACTTAAGCCCAATAGTTTGATCACAATATCGCAAGTTTCGTTTTATATCAGATGAAAAGTGGTGGTTCGTCACTCATAATGCTAATCTATGTAGACACATCGAGACTTTTATTTTTTTAGCATGTTACTT
Source organism: Thermobia domestica (assembly GCF_964235325.1). Classification (NCBI taxonomy): domain Eukaryota; kingdom Metazoa; phylum Arthropoda; class Insecta; order Zygentoma; family Lepismatidae; genus Thermobia; species Thermobia domestica. The sequence goes on along the minus strand of NC_137462.1, from coordinate 162,752,138 downwards.
AACTTTACCTTACCTCTTCTTCTGAAAATATCCAACGTTTGGGAACGAATATAAGGATTTTACTTTTACTTAACTTCACCCTGCCTCTTCTGAAAATATCAACGTTCAGGAACGAATATTTATTTTTTTTCAGGTATTTTTAGTATGGTATCAGAACAAAGCGTCTTCAGATGACTAAATTAATTTACTGTTCTCTTTTCTCTTTTATTTAATTTTTATTTCATATGTGTCAATAAACGGATATAAGGCAGTCTCATTTCTATCTGATTATCTTTCTCAGTAAGAAATATTTCAAGTTTTTAACGAAAATTTCATTCTCATATTTGTCTTTTTTGAATTCCCAATTATATGACTAACTAGAACAGATCTTTCTCGTTTCAATCTGGTAGAGTTGGCCACCAAACCTCACTGATTTCACATATTATTTTAATCAAAATTCATACATTTAATACAGACTAACGTTATCAATGATTGAGATGTACAACCAAATGAACGAAAAAAAAAAGGAAAGTCAATACAAAAAAATTGCCTAATGCTCAAAAATTCTCACACCATAACTTAAGTAAAATATAATATTCTGCTAAGTACCGACACACATCAAATGTGAATACACAAGATAATATCTCGGGAGATCTGAGATAACTTTACGATCGAAACAAAGTTAAATGTCTGAATCTATGTAACTTTCTGTTACCTACCTGTATATGATAGCGTCAATAGGAACGTCAAAATATGAAGAAAACAAATGTATAGATGTACAAAGGAAAATATATACGATCCTTTCTCATCAGATACAATCTGAGAATAAAGCATCAGCTGTATTGAATATGTGAAAGAGAATTTTTCAAATAAACTATTGCTGAGGGGAAATATACTTGAAAAGAAAACGTCACAATAAGCAATATATTATCTTATATTACACATCTTTACATTCAAGTGCATACATATTCCTTCGTTCTCCCCATCCTTCTTCCTGTGCAATTTACCGGATTATAAATTTGGTGTTATCTAATTTAGTTGATTTGTCCTTCGCTCCTTGCAGCTTACATATATGTCATCAATCCTACTGTCAGAAATCAACACACTTGACGTAATATGAAGAAATGCATGTGACAATAGTTTAACAAAATTTCAGAGAACACAGGAATAATTTTATAATGACGACAATTCTTAGTTTCTGAAAATAAAAATATAGTTATAAATGTACAGTACACACATACATGTACCTATGACAACAAATAATAATGTACAGTAAAACTTCGTTAATGCGGACTTATTGAGAAACAAGTTGACTGGATTAACTTGATTTGATTTGATTTTTGAGTTTAGCGTTCCCTTTAGCAGCGAGGCTATATGAGACATGGACTTGCAGCTGAACGTGGGATCCGAACCACATGAGCTCCCGCCAGGAATCCAACCCGAGTCTCCCACGCCAAAGGCGCGTACACTAAGCGTTTAGCCACGAGAGAACTCACAGGATTTACTGAAATACCTAAAAGAACAGTAGAAAGTGCATTAAATCTCTGTTTATAACAACAAAACATGTTTATTATTTATGACCATTTAAAGGCCGTACATCTTTATACAAATACTATATATATACAGTCCGTCACAAAAATAGAGCAACACTTTGAAAAAACTTATATTTCTAATATTAGCACTATTCTTGTTCTTCCAATAGTACTCTATTGCTTATGCGTTGCTACTGTAGTACACATATGAATATTAAAAGAAAATCCTAAGCTTTATACATTAAGTGACCTTATTATCCACAGATTCAATGCAATCAGTATCAGGATTGTTCTCAGTGGTGCTATTTTTTTGTGCTTGACTATCTATATATATCTATCTATCTATATATATATCTATCTATCTATCTATCTATCTATCTATCTATCTATCTATCTATCTATCTATCTATCTATATATATATATATATATATATATATATATATATATATATATATATATATATACGAGGGTCATTTAACTCGAAGTGGCAACATAGTTGTGAAATGGAATGTAGTGAATCACTTCAAGAACCTTACAGTCCTTCGATGTAGTCTCCGCCAGCCTGTTGAACCCTTCGCTTGTTGAACCGTTGAATACTTGTTAAAGCCCCACTTTGTGAGAGGGTGTTGACAGTGCACCCTACGGCGCGAACAATGCTGGGAATGTCTCTGAAACGTTTGCCTCTGATAGATTCTTTCATTTTAGGGAAAAGATCAAAATCGTAGGGACTCATATCCGGGGAGTATGGCGGGTGCTCCAGTACCTCCCAACCCCATCGTCGTAACAGAGTCTGTACTGGATTGGCTATTTGGCATCTGGCATTGTTGTGTAGGAGAATTGGTCCAGACTCCAGAAGGTGTGTACATTTGCGCCGCAATGCTGGTCGCAAATGGTGACTGAGGTGTGAAGCATAGTACGCAGCATTGACGATAACGCCCGGTGGAACTTGATGTGACAGAATAATGCCTTCGTGGTCGTATGACATTATCATCATCACCTTCACGCTTGCTAGCTCTTGCCTAAGCTTTTTCGGTCGTGGAGATTCTGGGTGGCGCCATTCACTGGACGACGTTTCAATTCAGGTTCGTAGGATCTACCCACGTTTCGTCACCTGCAATAATGCAGTGCAAGAAGTCATCACTTTCCTCAGTGTAACGTTGAAGGTGTAGACGTGCACATTTCCCCCTATGCCACTTTTGAACCTCGGTCAGAGCATGGGGTACCCATCTGGCTGCAATTTTCCGCATGTCAAGATCTTGTGTTAGCATGCGGAACACTGATCCGGAAGAAATATTCATCTCCTGCGTCAATTCACTACAAGTCGAGCGCCGATCACCGTCAAGTAGTGTCCGTAGGTTTGCAAGATGAATTTCGTCCGTAGCTGTTCGCATATGCCCTTCACTGTGGATTTTGTCTCTTGACTGTCGTCCCACCTGAAATGCTGCAACCCATCTCGCCACTCTCCGATACGCTAGAGCAGCTTCACCACAGATCTCTACTAATCCTCTGTGAATCGTCTAGCATATCACCCTCGTGCCACCTAGAATTTCATAAACACACGCTGTTCTGCACGCGTGAACATTGCGTTACGGTGGTATTTCACACAACAATCATTTTAACAATGTCTACTCACCACACACTGTAATATGGGATCGCAGCAGCATTGAATTGACTCGTACACATCCACGAAACACACTACGTTCGTCATTTGTCTGCTGCCCACACGACATTCCAATCATAGCAGCGTTGCCAATTTGAGTTAAATTACCTTCGTATATACAGGGTGTTTCAAAACAACACCGACAACGTTTGGGAGGTGATTCCTGACACCAAAATAAGACAAAAAGTGTAGACCAACCTGGCTGTACAAATGCTTCCTTTCGGAGTTATAGGCTGCTGCAGTACTTCCGCAACAATTTTTATAGAGGTAGTTAGTGAGTACTTCAGATTATATGCCCGTGACCAAACTGTCTGTACAAAAATTGTTGCGTGAGTACCTTAGGATTCTGAAACATTTATTTTTGGATAGAACAATATTAGTTCCTAAGTAAAGTCTTGATCCGACTACGGTAGGTCCCATAGTTTTGGAGATATGGACCTTTAAAGTTCAGTTTTTCGTGTTTTCGGCAGCCTATAACTCCGAAAGGAAGCATTTGTACACCCAGGTTGGCCTACACTTTTTGTCTTATTTTGGTGTCAGGAATCATCTCCCAAACGTTGTCGGTGTTGTTTTGAAACACCCTGTAGTATTATCAACAACGAACAAATATAGCACAGTATTCTTAACTGTCATGGAACTATGTGACTAATGCAATTGCTGGCTTCTAGCCACACTTAAAACCTTGCATTCTGCGTTAATTTTTATTTTTGATTGTCCAGACTAAGCGAAGTCCCGCCTATCGGGCTCCGGATTAACGAGGTTTGACTGTTTATATTATTGGTCAGTTATATATTGGATTTAAAAAAAAAAAAGAATTATGATCATACAAACAGAAAGCCGATAACGAAGTTAGATATCAACGGGACTTGAACCAAAGAAGTCATCTAGTGTGTGAATTATGGTTACCTTGCTAAGGGGGTAAACACTAAGTCTGCAAAATGGTTGTGTAATGAATGAACGAAGTTGAGGGTACAACGCCCAGAGAATGTGAGAGGATACATTCGTTTCCAAACCAAGTCGGATAAGCTTAGCCACATTGACTTCGCGTTGTTCTGAAGAAAAACATCATTTGTGAAAATCACAAACACTGGCTCAACGCTTTTAAATTTTCCACGCACACATTATTGCTGCAAGTTTACTGATAATTATCTGAGCAATGACAGAAGTTCGCGATGCACATACACCGAACAAACCATGAAATAAAGTACATCTAATGACGTAGTAGTATTAATACTTTTGCTTGTTTGGGAATGAGGTCATGTGGTGCTAACCAATGATAACAGTGTCGTAGAGTGTCGTAACGAAGCAACTTTAAATCGCAAGCCAGCACTCTGTCCAGAAACAGATCCTTCTCCACAGGGGGGAAGAAGGGAGGAATAGCTCGCGTTCTTTTCTGGGCTGTAGTCGAGTCGTGTGTAATGCACAGTGTTATGTTACACTGTTTCCCAAGACCACTGAAGCTGAACTTCATTTATTGGCTCGCATATTTGGGAATTATTAGCTTCAACAGCCACTTTGAGTACCTCTTTATTTACGCCTTTTGACTCCTCCCGTACATGGTTCTTTCTGAAGGTATTCATCGCCGTTTTAGAACCTGTTAAGGCACCATTGTACTGTCCATTCACTTACTACATCCCTATAAAATACTTGACACATGCTGTTGCGGTTCTCATGTCTGGTCTGCTCTTTCTCTCTGTTTAACTCTGGCGATCACAATCAGAAACACTCACTAATATGTTACCTTTATCTCTTTTTATATTATATTTCATACAGATCCAGATCAATTTAATGGAAAAAAGTGCAACTTACTAGCTTAATATGACACTGGACCACCTTTTGCCCTCAAAACAGATCTGATGCGATGTGAAATGGAGTCAGAGGTCATGAAAGGTAACAAGTGGAATATGACACCATTCTGCGTGCAATGCATCATTCAGTTCTCTGAGAGAGGATGGAGGCGACAATCTGAGCCCTACTCGTGTTTCTAAAACAGACTACAAATGTTCAATTATGTTCAGGTCCGAGAAGGTGTTCAACTTCATCCCAATATTACTCAAACCACGCCGTAACACTTCCAGGCTATGTGAATGAGGATATTATCATCCCGGACTTTGATGGTATTGTACCTGGAAACAACATCTTGACCAAAGAAGCATTCACATGGTCTCCTAAAATGGCGACATAACTACGTATGCCCATGTCATGTAACTCGCGGTAGACCACTACTGTAGACGCAGGTTGTGGAAGGTGCTGTTTGAGTTCCTCCGTCATTTGTACCTCAGTCACACAACAATTCTGAATGAAAATCCGCTTTATTGCTCGGCGGGACTTATTACTGAAGGTTTTCTTCCGACCCCCGATCCTCTTCGCTGATATAGTTTTGCCGTAAGTTTTCAAAGGAGTTATCACCCTGGATATTGTCCCTTGCTACACACTGGACATACTACTTTCGTAATGTTCGTACTACATAATCGAGCGCCAACAATTTGCTCTCTTTGGAAATCACAGAGGTCGGTCATTTTACACTGTCACAACCAGCTCAGTTTACTGTCCGTTCTACCGCTCCTCGCGTAGTACGGAGTCTGTCCTGACACACCACCATCAACATCCCGGCCCTGCGATCGACGTCGAACCGTTGTCAACCCAAATATCTGTTGTGTTTTCGTTAAATCGGTAAGTACTTGTCTAAAAAGGATTGAGCTTTTTGCGCACGAGATAGCGTAATGGCTCGAATCTCTGTGTATATGAGTCGCACCGCATCAGGGTTAATTTCGTTTGACAGCTGACAAATGAAGCTAGTAAAAGAAAAAGAATGTTGACATTTTTATAATCAGACGTAAGGTATCGCGCCGTGAAGGTGAATGAACTTGCAGCAAAGCTGCGATATATTTTACAATTTTATTTCGATAAAGGCGCATAGGATCTGATAGAAATTACTTATGGACATGATACGTTATCGAACACAACAGCCAAAAAATTGTTCAGTCGCTTTCGTCCTGGAAATTTTGACGTTTAAAATGCTCTTCATAGAGGAGGACCAAACACAGCAAAATTGGATAATATTCTGGCAAACGTCGAGCAAGATCGACAAGTAAGCACTCATAATACCGCCAACGACCTGAACATTCATCTGCAAACAATGTTAAACCATTTGGAAAAAAGCTGGCAACAAAACGTTTAATTTTATTTATTTATTTATACACATTTCTGGACATTATCTGCATCTATGGCGTTAAGCCTGTCACGTATGACGAATAACGTTCCTAGGCGACCACCTATCCGGGGAAGGAGGAAGGAAGAAAAGAATGAGAAAGGAAGAAACATGGGATTTATATGTTACGTAACATCCCGGCATTTGCTTGGTGTGAATGCGGAAAAACAACGAAAAACCTCACTCACGATGATTGGCTTTAAAAATCTGTTGTACCTTTTCGAAAATCGAACCCACGACGGCTCGCACTAAAGACGAGAGAATTAGCGACTATGCTAGGCGGTCCCACTGGCTATAGAAGGAAGTTTGACGTTTGGGTGTCACTTGATTTGAGTCAAACATATTTATTCGGTCGATTCATTCGATCGAATATCTATCTGCGAATCTCTACTGAAAAACTAACTTGAGCCATTTCTACAGCGCTTAATTATAAGTGATGAAAAGAGGATAGCCTACTATAACAATGTGACAAAAAGATCGTGGTGGAAGCAAGAAGAAACTCTATGGTCTATAGCAAAGTCGACACTGACGTTCAGGAAGGTTATGCTGCGCGTTTGGTTGGATTAGGAGGGCATAATGCATCACGAGCTCTGCTGCCGCACGGCAGATTCGGATGTTACTGCGAGGCACCTAGCAATGCAAAAGAAACTGCTGTTACTTGTCAACAGAAAGGGTGTCATATACGATGCTAACAACGTTGCACCACATACATCTTTAACGATCCGTCAGAAACTGAGAAAACTTGCCTGGAAGGATTTAATATATCCACTGTATACCTTGCACCTGGCACCATCAGACTAATATTTGATTCTGTCTTTGCAGAATTTCCTGAGTAGTGTTTTACTTTCAAAAGGGGTCTTAAAAATCATCTGTTGCAATCTATTGGCCAGAAACCACAGAGGGCAGGTCATCAAACAAAAGGTTCATATGAGGTTTCATAATCTTGCTTTCAAATCATAATAAATGTATCCTCAATTATTATCTCCGAAGATTCAATACATTTTAGACATCCTGATATAAGTATTTACTATGTCTGAAAATTTTGAAATAGGTAACATGATTTATTTTCAAATTCAGAATTCTCGCTATGCGTTTTTAAGTTCCATTAAGGAGTAGCGACCCGTAATACTGCAACTTTTTTTTTCCATATCTTGTGGCATTTGCAGAGTATTACATAAAGGATCGAGTGGTAGGGTTTTATGAGGCTGCTGTCCAGAAACGATGGCACTTGGGTGGTTGAATCGTCCACTGTTTTATTTGGCAACTCACAGAATTTATTCATTGTAAAAGCAAATGCGGTGTACCAGAATCCACTATACTGTGACAAAAAAGTGAAACTGCCTTTTCCAGTCAGTATGTTTCTGTGTGTGCACAATTCACAGCACGACATATGTCCAGGTGATAATCAATTTAATACAGACCCGTCGACCATAACAGTGCTAATTGCCTTGTTGATTCTTCCTTTCAAGTGGTTCACATTATTGATACGTACATGGTACACAGTGTCTTTGATAAAATTCCGCCAGAAAAAATCCAACGGAGTGCAAAGATTGAAACATACTGACATCCAAACAAACACACTTTCGTTTTTTTTTTTTTTTTTTTTTAAATGTGAATAAAGTGGATTCATCTGAGTTGCCAAACAAAACGATGTATCATTTAACCAATCAAGTGTCATTAATCTTACAGGTGCCCCGCGTAGCCTATTATTCTTTCTCGATCCTGCATCTTATTAAACATTTTTTTTAAATTCTTTTATTGCGACCCTGTAGATTAAAACATTTTTTTTCTTTTTTATTACGAACAGTTTATAGAAGTAAATATTCCTGGCAAATACGGTATGTTAAAAATCGTAAGGGACTTAATATGACTTCAATAATAATAATAACAGTAATAATAAAATATTAATTAAGTTGGTGGTCCAACTTTATTGCAAAGTTAACATTTGATACCAACACGTTGAATAGGGTATTAACCAAGTCTGCAGTGATGAAAGGAAGAACAACTGTACAGAGAAGTCGAAATCCCGATATTTTATTGTATTTACATTTGCATGTCAAAACTTTTCATTCCTATGATAGTTTCAAAATAGGTATAAGGAATTAATTTCTGTTAAGTATCAAATTATACGCCACATTTTTCTACCTACCACCTTTAGTTTTTGCAATACATCATTGGTACTGCATATACACATCATGTGAATTAGTCTCTTCCCCCCCTCATGGCTCCCGAGTGGACATAGGTTAACTAGTAGCGTTCTCGGTTCGATAATCGGAAAGTCGTGAGTACAAATTCCAAGGACAGTCACCACATGTTTTTTCTACGTGTCAACATGTAAATACTTTCAAACAATAAGCGCTAGTGGACCTTCCGATTTTTTTTTTTTTTCCTTTTAGTGTAAAATGTATTAAACTGTTATATGAGGCTTTTTTAACCAATAAATAAAGAAAAAAAGATTTTGCTAACATGTTGCAAAAAAATTTTTTTTCTTGTTGTTGTTGTTGTTGTTGTTAGTAATATCAGATTAGTTGAAGCAAAAGAAATAAAAAAAAAAAAAAAAAAAAATACTACCAAATTGCAACGAATTGCCCAGGTAACTTAAGTCAGACTGAAGATTTATGAAATGTTAAAAATTTCATAAAAACTGATTTGTTTCTTACCATTGAAACGCAATATTAATTCCTATTTGATAGTTTATTTTAGTTCCAAAATGACACTTAATCATCCAGCATAGAATCCAACCAATCTTCTAGATTTTCATGCTTCGTTTCATGAATAACGATGGACGAAAGTGGCTTCTCTGTCTCCTCTTCCTCCAGATCATCTGCAAATGAAATAATAATATAGGTATAAAAGAAAAGAGGTTAAATCTAAGGAAGATTTATTTTTCAAAGGAATAATCATTAAATTACACTAGTTTATTTTTATTCCTATTATTAATACATGCTCACATACAGCTCCAGGGATTCTATGCCTACAGGAAATTCACATGAAATCATTTTTCTTTTCCTTTACGGCATACCTTATCTTATTAATTTGGTAAATTTCCTGATAGATTTTTTTATGTACTTCACTTTCTTCTTATTTCCATATATACTTTTACATGGACGGCATAATTACAGCATTCTCAAAAGTGAAGTAATCGGGCATTTGTGTACATGAGTGTTAACTACTAGCACTTAACAAAATATAAGTTAGTAAACAATATTATAAAATGAAATGGGCTGTAGCTTAACGTATCTCGGTTATAACCTTTAGGCTAGAGGAAACGGATGATTACTGAAAGTGAGTAATTGTGAAATTATTTTTTGTGCTCTCCCAGGGAGAATCGAACCCGGCACCACATACACCAAAGCCACACGCGCTAGTCACTAGACCAGCGGGAAAGATTATAATATTATGAAGATCATCACAATATAAACATGACAAAACTTTCACACTTAGACATATATAACAGTGGAGTTATTTCGCAAAATAGTCACATAATACAGTTGCTTCTATGTTGTATGTCTTTTTGTTCGATCTCAAAGCACGATTTTCACACAAGTTTATCGTCCCTGATATTTACCACTTTTTTCTTTTCTTCTTTTTTCCCCGCGTTTTCTTAAGTGTTAGACAAAATTCATTCGTTTTTACTTCCCTTTCCAGACATATTCTCTGATGCTCCAGCTTTTCACTCGTGCATTCAACTTTATCTTTCTGGTTACATTTTCCCATGCTTCTTTCTGTTGTGAGAAGTATCAAGTAATTTTCGGCAGTGTCTGGCTTATGGGCACATTTCACATAAACCGTCATGCTCAGTGTTTACCTCTCGTATCTCATCCTGAATTTATAGTCAGCTGACTGATATAGTGACGTACCTCATTCCTTTCCGAAATTTCGTTACGTTGCAAATGAAATATTTGAGTTTTACGTCCTACGGTTATGCCGGTGAGGCTAAAGGAGACGGTGATGATGAGAAATGAATGAAATGGAGGAATGAAGAGTGGGAGGAAACGGAGGAACCCCGAGAAAACCCACAAGCACGGTGTTTGTCCACCACAAAGTCCACACGGCGCAAGCTGGGATCGAACCAGGGACCCCAAGCACCGGAGATGAACGCTCTACCACTTCGTTACGTTGAATTCGTCACTATGTCGATTTAAGAACGAAGTATATTTTCAGACATGCCAAAATCTTTGAAGTTCTATAAGTCTGTTACTTTTGACTTTTGCAGTGCAGCATTTTGTAAAGTGATACATATAACAATTAACTACCTCAAAATGGCAATAATTCCATTTACAAAAAGAAAGAGAGAGAGAAAAAAAACATAGATTTCTCCATCAGTTAGCAGACGATACGCCTTTTTGCACAACAGCTTTTTCGTCCTTTGGGAAATGAAAGGGTCGGTTATTTTCCAACGATACGAAATGCCTGGACTGAAGAAAGACATTTTCAAAAGCATTCACTGCAAACTCTTCATCAATAATGAGAAAACTATAGAGTACTATAGAAGACAAGAAACCCTCTGTTGTAGTACAAAGATGAAAACCGAAGATGATTAGCTGCTGCGTTCTTCAAAGTTTCTGCATGTCTCAATCTTGCAAATTTTCCTTATTTTAGAATTTTTTTCTGCTTCTCTCACTCTCCCTGTTCGGGCCATTCTGCCCTCTGTTTGTTTCATAAAATTAAGAAGAAAAATAAGGCTTATGTTTTTTCAGTGTTTGAGCCTATTGTGAGCATTTCCAAAACTTGGAACAAACTATATGTTTTATGTAGTGTCAGTTTTGCTGTAGAGATGTCTCTGCAGGTCAATATGGTTTCTATTTGTAGTATCTTACTCTGGCGGTCTCTTGTCTTTCTTTTCAAAATAGCGTTAGGCCGCCTCCCGCATCTTTTGTCAGTGTTGTGTTGTGCTTTCCTGCAAAAGCCTCGTGTGCGGGATCTTCAGTGTTTGTGTATTGGATTTTCTTATTCTAATACATATTAATTCCAACAACTATACGAATTTATACAGTCCAAAATTCCAGATGCAAAATAAATTGTTATTGTTTTCAGTAACTCATTATCTGTTTAATTAAATGCGCAAAACAATAAACTATTGTTTGGTCGGCGTATACATGGTCCTCCGCGCCAAATTTCTAGTGCCTATGTGAACTGTTGCTGTGAACAATAATAGACTAGTGATTGAGTGTTTTTTTTCTCACGAACCTAGTGCAGTGTTTTAGAGATGGAGCCGCTAAAAATTAAGAAAAGAACATTAAAGTCAAAAATTACGCGCGAAGAAAAAGCCATCATAGAGTTGGACGCTACCGCAGCGGCAGCCATCTTGGTGCATCAGGCGAAGGTCAGTGAACTCCAGCAAGAGTGTTCAAAGCTGCTGGATGATATTTCGGCGGTGGCAGGAGATGAGGAGTTCGAAAAAGAAGAAGAAGAGTTAGCGGAAATGGACAAGAGAATAGTTCAGATGTGTGTTCAATTGATGGATTTTCAATTGGAGGGAAGTAAAGGAGCTCAGCCTTCGTCTTCGTCTGAAAGGCAGCTTGCTAATGACGTAAGACTACCGCAGTTACAGTTGCCAGTGTTGTCGGGAAACCTCCATGAGTGGTTATCGTTTCACGATTTATTTGTGGCTTCAGTACACAATAACAAAAATCTCTCAGGTGCTCAAAAGTTGCAGTACCTCAAAACATCCTTGAAAGGGGAACCAGCACAACTCCTTCAAGCGATGCAAACCACGGACAGCAACTACAAAGAGGCGTGGGACATTTTAAACGCACGTTACCACAATAAGAGGGAAATAGTGAACGCGACAATTAAACGCTTAGTTACGCAACCCGTAATACAACAAGAATCGCCAGCCGCCCTACGTAAGTTAATTGATACCACAATGGAGTGCACGCGGTCCCTCAAGGTGCTCGAGCAACCAGTCGAACACTGGGATGTTATCTTAGTTTATCATATCGCGGATAAACTGGACAGTGAAAGTCGTAGACAGTGGGAACTTTCACTGAAAACAAATGAACAGCCATCATTTGAGCAGCTCGCAGAGTTCCTCGATAACAGAGCCCGCGCGCTCGCAGTGTCTGCCGGCGGGAAAACACGCGTCGCCGGAAGTAGTGAACAAGTGAAGAATCGCGACAAAAAACAAACTTCCTCCCATGTTACCACCAGTGAACGTGGTCAAACATTGTGTGACGTATGCAGTGCAATCCACCCCCTCTACAAATGTGCGGAGTTCACAAAACTCAAAGTGTCTGATCGTGTCACCCTAGTGAAAGAGAAGAAACTGTGTTTTAATTGTCTTCGGAAATCGTGTAGAAAGGATACGTGCTCATCTAGTACGTGTCGCAAGTGCGCTAAAAAACATCATACTCTCTTGCACTACGAGAGAGCTGAGTCACCAGTGCGTGAATCAAATATCACGACCCATGTTGCAGCGGACGCAAGTGCACCACAGGTGTTATTATGTACTGCCATCGTGAAAGTAAGAGGAAATAATGGTGTGTATTACCCCTTCAGAGCGATGCTAGATTGCGCGAGTGAATCTAGTTTCGTCACCGAGAACTGTGTACAAAAGCTGGGTCTCAAGAAAAAGAAATCCAGTGTTGTGATTTCCGGGATTACAGGAGCAGGAGTGACGACAGCGAGTGCAATGGTGGACTTAGAGTTTCAGTCATTCGGGGGAACAAGTGAAACTTTTGAAAGTCGTGCTGTGGTAGTTCAGAAAGTTACATCTGATCTACCCAAACAAAAATGTCCTAGTGCTACAAACTGGTCTCATTTAGAGGGCCTAAGATTAGCAGATCCCACTTTCAACGTAGTGGGCCCCATTGACATTTTGTTGGGAGCGGACGTGTTTCCATCACTTATGTTGAGCGGGAAGTGTATGGGGCCACCCGGGACGCCTGTCGCATTAGAAACTAGTCTCGGCTGGGTGCTATCTGGCAATATAGGTCCGACAAGTGGGAAGCTAACTGTGACCTCACATCGAGTTTCCTGCGAGATCGATGAAGCTCTTCGCCAGTTTTGGGAGTTAGAAGAGCTCCCACTTACAAAACACATGTCAAAAGAAGAAAGGAGCTGTGAAGAACACTTCGTAGCTACACACCACCGTGACGAGCACGGAAGTTATGTGGTGAGACTACCCTTCAGGGGTAACACAGCCCCATTAGGCAGCTCACGAGAAATTGCAGTGAAGAGACTATTAAATACCGAACGAAAGTTAGCCAAACAACCCTCCCTTCAGCAACAATATCGCGACTTCATGAGGGAATATATTCAGTTAGGGCATATGGAACTCATTCCCCCAAGCGAGATAAACGTTCCCGCTGAAGCTAGTTGTTACCTACCACATCATGCTGTTTTGAAGCCCACCAGCTCCACTACGAAGGTGCGAGTGGTCTTCGATGGGAGTGCAAGAACAACTTCGGGTGTATCTCTGAATCAGAAGCTCATGGTGGGGCCAAAATTGCAGGACGATATTTTCCCGATTCTTATTCGTTTTCGTGAGCATCGTGTTCCCTTATGTGCGGATATTGCAAAAATGTACCGGGCAGTGTTAGTGCACAAGGACGACGTCGACTTCCAAAGAATTGTGTGGAGAGATTCTCCAAGTGCACCAATCGAAGACTACCGTTTGTTAACAGTGACGTACGGTACTGCATCTGCTAGCTTCTTGGCAACCAAATGCTTGCTCCAGATAGTTGAAGAAGAAGGGGAGAAGTATCCTTTAGCAGCGAAGGCGGTGAGAAGAGATTTTTTCATGGATGATTTCCTCGGAGGTGCAGCTAGTGTGAGCGAAGCAATTGAGCTACAACAACAGCTGATTCAACTTTTGCGAGAAGGAGGCTTCGAACTTCGAAAGTGGCTATCTAGCGAACCGGAAGTGCTCCAGGCTGTTCCTCCCCATATGCGTGAAATTGACCTACAATTCAACTTCGACACCGATAACAACATCAAGACCCTCGGAGTACAGTGGTCACCTGTTAGTGACGAGTTTGGGTTCAACGTAGTGCCTCCCTCTCCCCCAGCAGTGTGGACAAAACGAAAAGTGTTGTCAGAGATTGCCAAGATTTTCGATCCCCTTGGCCTCCTCTCCCCAGTAACGATCAGGGCCAAGATGATGTTACAATCATTGTGGAAGGAAAGCCTCGGTTGGGACGACCCCCTCCCCTTTGAAACAAGTGCAGCCTGGCAAGAGTACTGCGATGAGTTGTTTGTGCTCCGTGAAGTGAAGGTCGAACGATGCATTGTGCCCTCTGATGCCGTCAGTTGTCAATTAATAGGTTTCTCTGATGCTAGTGAGCGGGCCTATTCTGCAGTCGCCTATTTACGAGCAGAGCGTCTTAACGGTCGTGTCGACGTGAGACTCATCGCTGCAAAAACCAAAGTTGCTCCAATCAAAACAGTTTCCCTACCCCGATTGGAACTGTGCGCCGCATTGTTGCTGGCCAAATTGTTAAAAACAGTTGCAAGTGCCATCAGTGTAAACGTCCAGGATACAAGGGCTTTCACTGACTCCACTGTTGTGTTGGCCTGGTTAGCCCAGTCACCTGACAAGTGGAAAACTTTCGTTTCAAATCGGGTAGCGAAAATACAAGGAATTTTGCCTTCGTCACAATGGTCACATACCAAGAGTGAAGATAATGCAGCTGATTGTGCGTCAAGGGGGGTAAAGCCCAGCGAGCTCTTAGAACATCCCCTGTGGTGGAGCGGTCCAGAGTGGTTGCGCGAAGCAATGTTGCCAGAGCCTCCATATCCTCTCGCTGACTTAGCTACAGATGTGAGAGAAAAGAAAAAATGTGTCACAGTTATGTGTGTGCAGTATGAAAATAACATTTTGGACCGTTACTCGTCTCTAGTGAGTTTGAAGCATGTAGTGGGTTGGTGTCGCACGTTTGCTTACAACTGCAAGAATCTGGTGCAGAAACGCCAGGGGGCTTGTACTTTTCAAGCAGTGGAAAAGAGCATTTTGTGCTTGGTAAATGAGGTACAGAAAAGAGAATTCCACACCGAAATCAAGATTGGTGACATGATTATTTTGAAGGAATCCCATCTGCCTCCCCAGCAATGGAGATTAGGGCGTGTTCGGTGCATATTTCCAGAAAATGATGGCTTAGTGCGAGCAGTTACTGTAAAGACTGCCTTCGGGGAGTTGAAGCGCCCCATTGCGAAGCTGGTTGCATTGCCTTTCAACCCTTCAAAGTAAAGTGAGGTCATGCGAAACGCTACAACCTCGCTCATCAAGCATGTCTTATTATTGCATATGAATATTTGTCTTGTGTTTGTTTGTTTGGTTTTTTTAATTATTACGCATTATTATTATTATTATTTCGTTTGTAGTGTATTTCCTGTGTGAAACTCGATCATTCGTTGTGTGTGTGTGTTATTTGAAACTAGAGCGTTTCAAGGTGGGGGCTATGTTCGGGCCATTCTGCCCTCTGTTTGTTTCATAAAATTAAGAAGAAAAATAAGGCTTATGTTTTTTCAGTGTTTGAGCCTATTGTGAGCATTTCCAAAACTTGGAACAAACTATATGTTTTATGTAGTGTCAGTTTTGCTGTAGAGATGTCTCTGCAGGTCAATATGGTTTCTATTTGTAGTATCTTACTCTGGCGGTCTCTTGTCTTTCTTTTCAAAATACCGTTAGGCCGCCTCCCGCATCTTTTGTCAGTGTTGTGTTGTGCTTTCCTGCAAAAGCCTCGTGTGCGGGATCTTCAGTGTTTGTGTATTGGATTTTCTTATTCTAATACATATTAATTCCAACAACTATACGAATTTATACAGTCCAAAATTCCAGATGCAAAATAAATTGTTATTGTTTTCAGTAACTCATTATCTGTTTAATTAAATGCGCAAAACAATAAACTATTGTTTGGTCGGCGTATACACTCCCAGTATATATTTCTTTTCTCTGGTACGAATTCTGTAAGAATATCACTTTTAACTTCTGTAGAGAATCAGGTGACAAATGGTAACTAGCGCATGGACAGTTAATAATATTTTTCACTTTAACCCTTATCCGGGCAAGACATTTTTGTAACGTAAAAGGGCAACCGGGGCCTGTGAGACCCAGTATATATTTTAAGTGCAGAATACACAAAATCAATACCTATTGTCACTCACTGTTCAGACTAGTCTAGAATGTACCGGTATATATTTATGTCAAGTAGCGAAACTTCGTGTCACGCTTTTGTAAGCCGACCAAGCAGAATAGCAAATCCGGTCCAGACATTTTTGTAACGTAAACGGGCAACCGGGGCCTGTGAGGCCCAGTATATATTTTAAGTGCAGAACACTCAAAATTCAATGTCTGTTGCCGCATACTGTTCCGACTAAAGGTTACAATAATCACGTGTTCAATATATAATTATGTGACAATTTGATCAAATATTTGACAGGAATTTCACTAAAGTTATACGGGGCCTCCTAGGCCCCGGTTGCCCGGTTACGTCAGGAAAAGATTTTCAAATTAAAAAAAAAAAAAAAAAAAAAGCTTTACCAACTAGATATGTTCATGATTTTAACTTCGACGAAAGATGGAAGAATTCAGTATTTTATGTCTTCGAAATATGTATGGTTATTGAGAAATTTTAGAAAAATGAAGCTACTGGGCCTGGGAGGCCCCGCTTGCCCGGATAAGGGTTAAAATTGCCTTCATCGGACATGGTTATTACTGCGCACATAGTGCATTTCTAGTATGATGTCAGCAAAGCTCATAGCGTTGGCATGGCAAATAATTCGACGTGACATATAATTAAATAGTCCATTACAGGGGAATAACAAAGGAAACCATTATGAACACTCAATGGTCAATTCTTGTACAGAAAAATTTTCAGTTTTTTTTTTCCCCTTCATAATTTAAATCTATCGCAAATCTGTCCTTTTATGACTAATTTTCATTTAGAGGTAAATTTAGAGGGTACAAAAGCTGAAAAAACTTCTGGATTATCCTAAATTATTTTGGGGATAGTTAAAAATCCAATAATTAGAAGAACAGAATAAAGTATGTGCAGAAAAAATATGCACAAATTTTTTACAAAAAGAAAAAAAAATGTACTAATAAAATATCTTTGGTACAAATCTTTTTAGATATTTGTTATTGAACAGAAACTAGACAAAAGTAAAATTTAATTAATAGAATGGAAAAAAAAGTAAGGCTAAGCTCTCTGACTGCGATAATTTAATAATGACATGGTATTTGTTACAACAGTAAACCGTTCCACCACCATCTGCTATTAAATCAATAAACTATAGGGCAATACGTTTCGATCGAGTGCAAAGAGTCGTTCTGTGTAATAATTTATATCACGAGGAAACATTTCGGGTTAATTCAAATCAAGATGTAAGAAAAAACAACGCCCGAAATAATTCGGGTTGATCCATTTTACATATTTGAAAACAATAGTTGAGTTAATCTGGGAAGTGGTTAATTTAAATAAGTTTTTTTTTTAATGTTCTTTTACTATTTTTCAACTAAGGAAACCTTGAGCTTTTTCTCCTTATTCTGTTTAAGTTTTCTACATAAACAACTATATAAATTTATTAACATTAAATTTTATTTACTTTCCCAGGCCAACAGGCTGGAGAGACTGGATAAATGGGTATCAAATATTTTTATAGATGATGATTTAAAAAATATATATATATATATATATATATACTACGAGTTAGTGTGGTAGGACGTGATAACACACATTTTTTGCAAGAATCTGGTAGCATTATAAACCACGTGCTACCCATCACCTTTAAAAGGCAGCACAAATACGACTCTTTTTGCCATGTCAGCAGCAAGCTGTGCAAGTGGAGAAGTAAACGCCCTATTTAATTAAAAGTCCCAGATCACGACTGAGCATATGGCTTCGATACGAGTGAAATATACGAATTTTTTTAATAACGCATTAATGGCAATATCGAACTCTTCCATCAAGACATATTTAGTGACAATGAAGAATTAAACTCTCATATCAAGATATATTTAATGACAAGTGAAGGAGGAGAACTAACAACAATGCAGAACTTTGTTGTTTAAAGCTAAGTAGCTGGAATGTTCCTTTGTTTTTCTTTCTTACATACAGTTCCTTTCATAATTTATGTAATTATTTGTAATATATTTCTACGTTAAACAAAATGCTTAATTTCATTAGCATCCCTGGCTTTCATCCTTTTTCATACTGATTTACTGCATGGAAAAGACGCGGATGTTCCTCTCATTTCCAAGCAATGTGCTCCTTGAACGGCCTTGCACGTTGAATGATCATTCACTAGTTTCCCTAAAGTAAGTAGCTTTAATTCTAGTTGGTTCATGCTACTCAGACATCACCACATCCATCGGATGACTACATCATATAAAGCAGTAATGGCGAAATGGCGAGTCGCGGATGAAAACTAAAAAGATATGATTTGACTTTTAAATTCTTGTAAAAATTTTGACACATTCCATTGTTCCCATTAAAAGAAATGGTTCTTCTTTTATTGCGCATTAAACATTCCTATTTTCATATTTGGGAAATAATAAGTTCTTAAATTGCTACCGTTATGTTTATTTTTATTTGCCTATCCCTTAAGTAGGATTTCTCTCAATGTATTATAAAATAGGCATCACTGATAAACAGAATAGAAGCTGGAAATACATTAGACATGACAATGCGAACTGACGGATATATTTTATGGACATCAATGAAATTTAGGATTTCATATCCAAGTATGTTTATACGTTGACACACATTAGACTCTATTTCATTCCTAAATACCCGTAAACATGAACTAGAATATTATTAGGGTAGGAGACAGGATTAATTATATTATTTCCCTCCTAAAATGTCTAGTCTTAATTCAGTCAATCTACATACTGTTCTTTTAATGTTCATATGTTCACAAAATGTTCATATCATAATTTTGAAATATACAGTAACATTTTACAGTACAGATTTTAACTAGACATGTTAAAAATAGTATCTAAAATAATTGGTATATACTTGGAGACTGAGTTGGATGGATTGTGAACATCTTACAAATTAACACATTGTTATTCTGTCAATGGTATTAAGCGGAAAGTTGTTCAGTCGCCACATAGTCTCGTCACCGCTTCTTTTTGTCACACATTTAGATAAATACAAATGAGAATTCAAGGGTGGAAAGGAAGTACTAACCGATGCTGTCACACGCTCACATAGTCTGAAGCTTCTGTGATCTTTCACGCCATAATGAGCGCTCGATCATTGTAACTTGATCATCCTTCCTTCTCCAGAGCTTTACAATGATGTTTCGAGGAAGAGGTAAACCGTAGTAGTATATATTTACCTATATGTAGTATATAAGTACGTTTTCATTTATTTCTTAACTCATATTTCAACGTCCAATTATTCTGAAGTCTTCATCGAGGTTAACTGTATTAGAGGGAAACTCTAATTGCTTATCTAAATCATACGTATAGTGTTCTTTTTATACTGAATCTGTAAAAATTAGTATTCAGACTGAAAAGCCGCATTTTTTCATCAAAGCTCATAGATTTAGGGCATAACAAAATTAAGTATGGGTCTTTAGTCTGTTTACTAATTTTTATAGATTCAGGATAAAAATCGTAGTCTTACGGTGTTGATATCTAAGGTATACGTTTCAGATAAGCAATTAAGAGTTATACTCTAATACAATCAGCCCCGACGAAGACTTTAGAATAATTGGAAGTTGTAATATTGGATAAGGAATAAATGACAACGCACGTAAGATAAATATTTTTATTATATACTACTATCAGGGTCGTGCAATCAATATGATTGAAAACATTATCATTTAAATCATACTTGCTGAGAACGTTTCCCGTGCGCACATAACATGGCATGGTGGATTAAGAATATAATTTCAAGAACATACTTACCTGTAACTGTATCACCAGCATTCGTTGTAGCAGCTATATGTTGATCTTTCACAGGAGATTTCAAAGACAAAAGAAAATCAAGGTCTTCATCAGCAGTCTCAACTTTCTTCTTAGATTCTTTCGGAGGTGCTTCATTTTCTTTCTTTGGATTGTTTTCAGAAGAAACTACCTTTCTTTCATTTGCTTCATTTCGTTTTTTCACTTCTTTCTGTTGTACAGTTGGCTGTGATTTCACTACCTCAACTTCCTTTTTCACATTTGAAGCAAGTGATGGTGCTTGAATATTAGAGTCACCTTTTTCTGATACATTGCTCGATACTTCAGATTTTGACTCATCAGCAACCACACATACAGTTTCAGCTATTTCTTTTTCAGAAATATCAGTCTTTTCAACGTTTCCAAATTGCTCATCGCTGTTATTTACTACAAATGTATTTTCAACTGGTTCATCGCCTTCTTCATTATTGATATCTAACGTTAGCTTGGCGTTTATTGTTGATTGTTCTTGATCAGATTTAGTATTTTCGTCACTTTTTTCCTCTTTATAAGATAAAATACTAATAATTTTAGAATTTAATTTGTCAATCTCTTTCTTTTCTTGAGCTGTCTTTCTAGTGGGTTTGTAGTTTCTCGTACTAGCTTTAGCAGCCTCGTCCATTCTCTCCAATTCACCATACTGAAACAGACAACGACGATATAAAATAAGACCCAGATGATACACTGTCCTTAACTAATTATAATGCTTTAAAAACAAAAATAAAAAATAGGTATGAGGAATATATATATATATATATATATATATATATATATATATATATATATATATTAAATCCATCATGCCATCAGAGAACCAAGACAAAGTTGTTCATTGGACGTAGTCTTCTCCCCATTTGATACAGAGACTCTTCCATCCAATCATTGTAAATTAGCGAGTTCGAAAACATATCAAATGCAATCGAAGCGCCTGCCAACTATGAATTACATGTTATAATTCGGTTGTTCCAGGCAAAAGAGCATAATACAGCCGCAATTCATTGTCGTATAAGTAACGAGCATAGATGGCGTGGGTCAATGAAAACTTGACCCACGATCCACCCACCGCGATTTACTCTAACCCAGCATGACCTACCACCTATCAAAACCCATCGTCATCAACGCCCTCCTCTCCACTGACTTAAGAATTTACACTTGTAATAAAACAAGTCTGTGAAATCATCACTAATCCGAGTCAATACCCAAAAGTGCCTGAATTTCTTTTTTCACATAGATATACTCATCTCAGGTAAGTAAATACAAACAAATGAAGAAGGAAGAAAAATGGAGACTTTGAAAGTAAAACGTATACAAATTCACCAGTGTTCAGAAGATGCTGTGTACAATGCACTGAGCAGAGTGGATTGGTGGACTGTAGTGGGTCATGGTGGGTCAGAATGTCTCACGGTGGATGGTGGGTCGCAATGGGTCGCGTCTTGTTGATCCACGACCCACTCTATCTCTTCTAAGGAGTACAGCGAGAATTTTATAAGTGATGGCTGTGCGCATGACTACTGCAGAGAGTTTAATGACATGTACGACGAGGGCGCCCAAGGGTGGAAAACTATGGTGACAGATAACCTTGCTGAACGCGAGAATCATATGGTTCATGAAAGGTTGAACTGTTCCCTGAAAGTACAAGATCAGCGCTTCGAGAAACTAATTTACACTTGGCGACCCTTCTATTGCACTCGATATCTTTGACAGGTACTCCACAATGATTGAATGGCAGAATTGTCTATCGGTGTGCATGTGTGGGAAGTAGAGGAGGAGGGAAGGGGGTCGCCGATGTCCAATGTCTTGTTCCAATTTCGCCATTTCACATGGTTCTTCTCTGATAGTTTAGCGAAGGTGCGCATATTTAATGAAATTTTCAAAAAACTGTTTTTCTCTGGTCATTTTTTTTTATTATTATTATTGTTTGTTTTGTTTATGATTTTCTGAGTTTCAATTTCTATTTGAAAACTGGAACAAAACTATACTATATACATTTAAAAAGTAATACGATTAATAGATAACAGCACCTGCTAATTTCTTCCACCCGTATGGATTTTGACGCGTGGTGAGTACCGACAGCTTGTTTGTTCGAAAGGACAAGAACATAGGATATTATTAATATACTCCAGATTCACTATTTAACTACTATTAATTATGCCAATATTTCAGGTTTGATCATGCACACAACACTTCTTGTCTTTGTTATCAATTTAAAAATATCGAAATAACATTACTTTAAAAGTAATAAATGATCAAGACCATTAATTATTAACATGCTACTGAAAAGGCACAATACTTCGAGTAACCTAATCAAGCATTTTCAAAAATGAAATGAAATCTCTAAGTTTTACGTCCCGTGTTTATGCCGGTTAGGCTAAAGGAGACGGTGATGATGAGAGATGAGTGAAATGGTGGAATGAAGAAAATGGGAGGAAACGGGAGAACCCCGAGAAAACCCACGAGCACGTTGTTTGTCCAAAACAAAGTCCACACGACGCGAGCTGGGATCGAACCAGGGAACCCAAGCACCGGAGGTGAACGCTCTACCACTGAGCCACCGCGCCCCCCTTAAATATTTTCAAATGGAATATGATTAGAAACTAAACAAAGAAAATAAAATATCAGAAATAAATTATCTCTTTTATTCTTATAGTAACGCATTCCTATGGCAGATTCATAAAGCACTTTGTTTTTTAAATAACCTGAGTACTCTTAGTTGGATTACGTGAAATACTGCGCCTCTTATTAGTAACGACTATACGTAGGTGTCTATGGCTTTTCAGTATGCTCAATTAAGTCATTTTAATATTTTCAAGACATGAATTTTAATAACAAGTATGATATTCCTAAGGCAAATGAACCAATTTTTTTTAAGAAACCCGGTGGGATGAGACATATTTTGTAGAAGTTAATAAACTTACAAAGATAAAAGATATTTATGTAACTGAGAGTTGGCTTGTTCTGAGGATATTATACAGTAAAAACGTGATATAACGCGACTCAATATACCGCGGGGAAAAGAATGTCTCTCAATAAGGAATACCGTAGTTTTCTAAATAAAAATTTACTTTTGAAAGCTAAAATAGTAAAAATTATACAAAAAGCTGTTCTACAGCACAATTCTACCGTTAGATTCGCTTTCCCCACACTCACTAGTTGACTATGAACCATGTATACCAAAGGAGAAACGGGTCAGATTGATTTTTGTCACTTCTACGATCACACTGCTATATACAATGGTTAGGTTATAACGAGGAAGTAAACCATGTCCTCCAGAAGTTATATCGGACTTCTAATTAATTTACGTTAATTCTAATATTTGGTTGGCACACAAGAATCCCAAATCGGCTACGGAAAAAAATACCAGCAACACGAAAAACACTACCGCACAAATTAAAGAGCTTTCGCTGAAGCACTTTATCAGATAGCAAAGAAGAAGTAGGGAGAAAGAGTGAATAATAATAATAAATAAATAAAACTAAAGAACAGTGAAAAGGCTCTAAAGTGTCCAATTGTGTATTACTTGGGGATGCAGTCATGTTGCGTTACTACACTGAAAATACATTCCTTTCTATAGAAGGAATCACGAGTTTATATGATAAGCGAAAGAAATAACCGATTTCACTTCATACAAAATCCTAATTATAATTTAAAAAATATAAACTTCGATATTTTACCTCTTCATTATAAACTTCATCTTTAAAAAGTGAAGTATGTTAAATTTCACCTATTAAGACTCAATTAAGGCCTTTCATGCTGTGCTGAAGAAAATGCTGTTCGTTTCATTGTTGTAATGTTTTTGAATAATTCAGTGCTGTGATATATAAGTTTATGCTACTTCTATAAAGTCACTAATTGGCACGCAGAGCTCAACAGAAACGGCCACCACTCACAAACGGGCCGTTTGTTTTGTGGTGGCAATGAATATGACAATAGTATAGAGAAAACACTTAAAAATTAAATAAAAACGGTCAAGCAACAACAACAACAAAACCACTATAGTGATATCTTCTAGTTAAAAATATTTTGATTTCATAATTCCGCTGGAGTTGAAGCATTTTGGCATGTGACCAATTATCTTCACAAAATGAAATAAGTCTATCTATTACGAATGCAATACACTTTAAAAGGGTGTGAATGGGATTTCATAAATCGATACTTACGGTGAAATATGTCTCAGGTAAGTTCAGTCTTCTATAGAAAGGAATACACGCCAGTCCATCCGAGAGGAGCTTCAAATCAAGTGAGAAATATTCGCTATATAAAGCTGCTGGGTTATCTTCCCATGACTTTTCGGATTTAAACCTAAAATGTCCTCCCTCTGAAAAAAGAACGTAGACAAAGAAGATATTAACAGCACTTAGGTTAGTACAGAAAATACAATAGTTTACTCTGTTTTAAAATATAATCACTTTATAAGAAACTGATCGTGTGATTTGTTTCTTATTTTTGGTCCCACTAAGGCAACTCAAAATTTTAGATATAAACCCGAAATCTTTTAAAGGTCGTTAGACAATACAAAGAGTGTACATGTGTGTATAAATCCGCTGTGTTACAGTCTGTGCCAGTCATTCCAGTACGACTCCAGCGAACGCCTATTGTGCAATTGCGTGACTTAGAGCATGGCCATATATTGGGACTGTTAGAGACAGGGTACTCGTAGAACAGCCGCTCTCGTGAGCTGTGACGTCTCAGTGGTCCATCGGTGGTGTACACAATGGAAAAAACAAAGTTATTAGAAACATACAACCCCTAGTGCTTTTTCGATGTTCCGGAGAGCGCCTATACAGAAGAATTAAAAGCACCCCTTAATTGACAGAAAGGGGACCACCAGTACAAATCATACAGAATCCAAACTTGGCATTGTAGTATAAGGAACAACAAGCTACATATCCTGCTTCCATCTGGTCCTCATTCAGGGGAGTACGACTAATGAGTCGTACATTGTGACGTGGTCAATTCTGTCCGACCTCCTACTTTCTAAGACCTCATCTTACAGCACGATAACGCACCTTTCCATGCCGCAAGGGAACCTAGCATGCTCTATTCCGTCTACAGCTTCTACCGTGGTCTTCTAGGTCTTCAGATTTAACCCAATTGATCAAATGTGAGATATGGTAGGACGATGTCCGACCACCAAAATCGTTTATCGAAGGCTCACCAATAGTCACACCTTCATTACAAGAACTGCTTCACTGAAACAACCAATACTTCCATCGAATACCAGAAATACAGATGTAAAACTTGTCTATGCTCGACAGCAATTTCACCTTAAAACATTCTTATTTCAATATGATTTACATTATTTAATGAACCCCTTCGATATTGGCGAATTTTTCAGCTCCATTTTTGTTCCACACCAACATCAGCGCCCCTGTAATGCTTAAACATCTACCCCAGAAGACACAACCGATAACAACAGTCCATTTGACCATACTTTCTACATAGATATTCTACAAATTCTTTCCTCCAGATTCTTCTATATTAACTCAGAATGAGATGAGAAGACACTTACGCTACCATCCTCTCCACGAACCATATGCCTGGTCTTAACTGTCTATAATGCCCTACTTCATAACATTCCTCTGTTTCTTATACATCTATTTTATCCTTGTTTCACCAGCTTTTCCTACATTTTTTCGTTCTATATTGTCTTCCACTATTTTCATTGTTCTTCATAATACATACTTTTATTAAATTCTTCACAAATTTTCACTTTTATTTGTCGATTACTTTTCCCTATATGAATAATAGAGTATTTTTTTAAATATTCATTTAACCTTCCTTCTACGTTCTGTTTGATATATCTTCCTCAACTAAACATTCTACTTCCAGCCTGACAATATTTTCATGTGATCTTTCATTTCGACATGAACTCCTGTCTGGATGCTTCAGTTATTTTCTGTTCTTTCACTTTTCTTTCCCTTCTTCCTACTTCTTCACTCCTCTATTTGATGAAATGTTTAGAGAGTTCTCTTTTGGTGTTGCGAGATAAAGTTTTTACTCTTTTCTGCTATGTAATTTTTTCCCATGCCTGCTTCAAGTCTTCTTTGTTCCATCGATATTTATGGGATACATGGAAACCGTGTGAATATGTTCTGTCGGATTGTCTTCTGGAACTGGTAGACGCTTTGCGGGAGTATCGGTAATTTTTGATTTGGATCGAAAGAATTATTAAGAAAGAGTTTCTGATACACAGAAACTTAACAGTGGCTCTATTCAGAAATTCGAAAGAGGTCAGAAGATTCACAATTACTGGAATGATGAAACGTGTATTATCTTTGTGGTGGAATTTTGAAAGTCAGACTGATTTTGAATATATCACAAGCTTTACATTTAGCTGTCTCGTATTTCTTTGATGTAGGTGCATTCAGGAAAAGAAGAAAACAAAAAGCTGTCCATAATAAATTCTAAATATATATTCATATTCATTCAACTGAAATTCAGTTACTCACACCACCATAACACAGAGGGAAATTTTCAAAAATCGAGAAATAAATACTTGTAGACCAACATAACCACTATACTTAATCTGAAAGCAGAGTAACAGTTTTGAAAGGTAGAATGAACTATGGGAAAGCAACAATAAACCTGCATTCGGATAAATGAAAAATTGTATTTGGTTTTCATTCCTATACAATGAAATTATTTTCTATGAGGCAGTAATTATGAGCCAGGGTTCATTGATTTAAATCAAATGATTAAAAAAAAAATGATTTAAATCAAACTTATTTTGCTTAAAACAGAAATAGCATATGATATTTCTAATCATTCTAGAACACTGATCGAATGTGTCTGAAATTCGCATCTTAATCTGTATAATGGTAGGATCTTAATAATGAAGCTTAAGCAAAGTATAAAGTTCCTCAGATTACAGTTAATGGGCCAAGAACTTTGACAATGTACCAATTCAATAATTTCGTATTGTACAGGAGACTTGAGAAGAAAGCTTGAATCCATTTAACATTCAATTGTTGTTCACAATTGTACATACCGTGACATACACACCATAGCCTATTTACATAACTGGAACGTTTAATTACATATAATGGGCTGAACCATTTCAAGTGGATTTTTGAACGTTCCTACTCAAACTGGTTTTTATCATTTCACTGATTACAGTGTGCATCCTAAGATAGAAGGAAAATCAAATTTCCCGCCAAAAACAGTGTGTGTCAGGAGTCCATCAAGTTCGTAAAATGAAATTTGGTATATAAACACTTTATTAAAAATAAGACATCCATCCCAGCGTTTTCGAACATTTCGCTTCTAAGGGGGAAGAGGAAATTTTCTATAATTCTTTTCCTCTATATTCAACAATTGATGTTTTCTATTTCATCATTAAGGGAAAACGGCTAAACCGTTTGAAATCAAGTTTTTAACATAGCATTTGGACTGAACAAATTTTAATGTTATTTCATGAAAATGTGTAGTCTAAAGGGAGTGGAAGAGCAAGCTTAAAATGAATTTCGAAAATAAAATAAGTATGTCACGAGCCTCTCTTGTTCGAAAGATGAAACTTCGTATATAATCTCCTCATTATAACTAAGTGGCCACGTGCTCCTGGATAATTTCTATGTTGTTCTCAATATATATAAAAATAACATTGACGTTGTCTGTTTCATCATCACGGGAAAACGAGTCAGCTGTTTGCATTGAATTTTTGAGCGTAGTTAGCAATTCGCTAAAGCATGGTTTTTATCTTGTCACTTTTCACCAAACCGCATACCCTAAGGGGGGTGAAGTTTAAAATTCACGGCAAAAACATGTTTCTCACGAACCCTTCAAGTCAGGTAGACGGAACTCATTTTATAAAATTCCTCTTAAAAATAATTTGAAAAAGTCTCAGGTTTTCCAAAATTTTGCCTCCAGAAATGATTTCTGTGATATTTGAACTTCCTATTTGTATTCCGAAAATAACGAAAAATAATGAGGACACGATTGAAACGTTTTAAATGAATTTTTACATATAACTTTGGTTGACCTGAGTATGCATCATTAGCTCTACATTTGGACTGAAATTCGTATTCTAAGTGTGTGTGGTGGTGGTGGGGGGTGGGGGGAGTTTTCGCAAACACTAACGACCGCATCATTTGAATGGACTTTTAGAAGACAGTTAGTAACTGGGTCGAATTGGGTATCTATCTTTCAATTTCAATTTAAATACGAATCCTAGAGGAGTAATAAAGAGGATTAAAGTTTTCCATAAACCTTCTTCCTGTGCTAAGAACGGTCATTTCAGCTAGCTGTTAATAATATAAATAGGAAGAAGTATGGAAAAGTATTGTTTTTGCCATACTGAGTACAGATAACTTGAAATCACATATTTATATTCATACAATTCATGCTAATATGCAAGTTATTTTGAATAATTTTACAATTTTAAAGCAAAAGATTGCTATTCATTATGAGAAAGTTATAATGAAAGGAGTATAAAACAACTGCATTCAATTTACATATTTTAAAAAATTAAAAAAACCTACTAATTACGTAGATTTTTTCCAGTTTGCAAAATAGTAGCTGATTCTACACACGCATATTTTACTTTGGTCTTTGCTGATTAACATGCTTAAAAAGAAATACGTACTACGATTATCATAATTATCTTTCTTTCGTCCAATTACTGTGAATTCTGAGGATCACTGCAATCACCCACTCTTATATGATGGAAGATTAACAATGTACTGCTGAAACATCTTGGAAAAAAATAACATATCTAACAGGAAACATTCGATTTCGTTTTTATTGTAACATAACGTGATAAAAGCAACCTGACACCCCCGTAGTTTACCAGTTGGAAAAATAGAAGCTAAAAGAGTTACCAGTTTACTAGTACTTATCATTTAATTTATATTAACTTTAAATATATTAGGTGCAAGTGATTTAAAAGAAAATAGATTTAAATTTAAAATATCAACATTTTTTAAACAAACAAAAAAAAAAAAAAAAAATCGTGATTTTTTCAACCCTGATTATGACTATTGACTTTTCGATAAATGCTATACCATACTTAAAAGTGAGTAGTATATACCTCCCATCTTGATTATGTTTAGTCCTTCCAGCTCTTCGCGTAAGGCAATGATTAATGATTTGGATTCTATTCAGAAGTGGCTTCCCTAATGTTCAATTCAGTAATTTTCTACTGATGAATCCGGAAATGGCAATAAACACTATTCAATCCAGATAGAATGGCATGACCAAGGCAAAGTAATATACGTACAATACATCAAAACTTATTAATTGCTCTCTCCAAATATGATACAGGTTGTCCCAAACATAAAGGTCAGTTCAAATTGAGTGGTACAAAAATAAAAGTTATCTGTCACTGCTCTAATGAATTTACCGTGGAAATACGATGTACAATAAAAACCAAACTCTTCAAGTTCCATTTGACAATATTGAAGAACTCGCCATGAAGTACTTATAATTGATTATTTCTCCAATACTAAAAAATCACACGCATCGGAACGGTTACCAGGTATGGTCCGGGTTCAACTTTTAGTGAGTGCTGACAGATAATTCGACAGCTACTTGGTAGAAGAAGCAACAAACTGTGAATTAATGACGCAGAGAATCGATACACTGACCACACATCATTATCAGTTCAACCGTGCAATCTGACCAGATACAACCTTTTGAGAGTTGGGCAGAAATGCCTGTTTCTTGTACAGAAAAAATAAGGTATAATGAATATAAAATCAAAATTTAAATATTGCAGAAATAGCCCCTATTAGAAATTTTCGAAAACGCTGCAACAAGTTTTCGTTTGTTTCTAATGAAGATTTCATATACCAACTTTACATGTACAATTTAACCAAATCCTCACATTCGTCATTTTCTGAATACGAACGCAGAAACTGTTCCTTTTCCCCTTAAGGAGTGGAATTTTCCAAAACGTTGTTTCCTTATTTTTCATGAATTATTCATATGAAGTTACATCACCCTAACTTCAGGGATTCGTGAGACATCCTATTCGTAGCAAAAACAAACCTGGGTACATATTTCAAAAATCCTTTCTTATTCCTCGGTTTTATGATGAAAGAAGTTTTCTAACCGAATTTCACGTTTCTGGCTACAATAATGTGACCTAAGCGTTGATGACTAAGTCACTTTTATTTTTCTTTTATATACATTAATAATAATATTCATCGGAAATAAACTTAATATCGTCCAAGAAAAATATACTCACGTGACATAGGAGCTTGGAGAAGTTCAAAAAAATTGGCTCCCCTCCCTGACTCCTCTTCATCATCAGAAGGTAATTTAGGCTCTTCATATTTCTCCCAATTGCTAAATATCTGCCTCTTAGAATAATTCTTCTTAGTATTATATGTTTCAGTCTCTCTTCGAAGATGACTAAACCTCTCTGGGTCATTAATAATTTCTTCTTTCCCCTGTTTATTTTGAGCTTCAACTTTTCCTGTTTCGATTTGTTTTGCTGGCTCAACTTGTTTCGGAGGGCTTTCCTGTTGAACGCTCTTAGAACCTGAACCTGTTCTCGGATCTCTTCGTCTATCCCTCCTTATTTCTCGCTGGCCTTTGGGAGTCGTATCAGCTACGACTGGTGAGGTGGCGGACGTATTGCAATTATCTGTGGGTTCATTCTCAGTTTGAGCGTCCTCCTTCGACGGTGTTGCAGATTTCTGTTTTTGTCTCTGAGATTTCCTCTTATCTGGTCTCATTGGGTTTAATCACAACCTTAAAAAGGAGACAAATTAAAAACTTATTACTATTATTATAGCAACAGCGCAATAAATGCTTAGTATTAAGAGTCGATTGACATATATGTGACATTATGACATTAGTCATAAGAGAGAAATCACTATCATTAGTATTTACGCAAGCTACAGGGCAGGGTTTACGAAAAACCCTAACCCACCTGGTCCATGTAAGTTTTTCCGGGTTTAATTGTTTCTATCAGACTCTCTTACGTTTCTTGGAAGAGGGGGGAGAGTACTGAAATGTGATTTAAATAAGAAGACATCATCATTATCATAATTTACAACAATTACACAGGTTTGGAAGATATTTTTTTTAAAATAATTTGGTTTATTACCTAGATTACATACAGATAAATATAAGTTTGTTTGGCCTTAACGTCCTTGCAACAACAAGATTATGAAGAAGGAACCTAGATCTTAAATAGGTTTCTAAATATTACATTGTTCCCGTAAATTTTGCATTTTTCTTGCACAGTTTAAGTTATAGGATTTTACTTTTCCAGTAAAACAATTTCTTCCGGTCTTTAATAACAAAAGACGTTAGTTCTGGACATTTTTGAAATGTTTTTATACGATTTCGTTAATGTGGTTAGCAACGCAACCCATACGATCTAACTTAGTCTTCAGAGAGAAAATCCAACAGGTTCCGTTTTCACCTCCTATCTACCCGGAACGCCAACCTTATGATTAAGAATGATTTGGTTTTAAGATCTCAGCCTTTGTTTATCAACATCGCCTCGATCATATCGCATTTTCGATCGGTCAAGTGATATGTTGTCAAGAACAGGAGTTACTTTAAATTAATAAAAACAGAACTCCAATTGCTTCTGAATTTCGATTATGTCCTTCAAATATTTATGAACGTATAAAAAAGGATGAGGACGTAGTCCTCATTAATACACAGCTAAAAGGCAATGAAGATTTCTGTAATATACTTGATTGGTTGGTTGGATTTAATTGTAGCGTTTCTTTGGACACCGAAGTTATACGAGACGAGAATTTGAAGTTTAACGTGGAATTCTAAGCATATGATCACCCACCGGATTTTGTAATATTTTTATTTTTATGTGTTGCAATTGGTTTTAATGAAATTTACATAGTTTATGATCAAAATCGTTAGTACCTGAAACCATATACGTTTGTTAAATGTAAATTCTCAATATCACATATCTACAGTTTTTCCTCTACAAGTGCTAAGATCTTCCTTTTTTTTCTCTCTAAAAAAATCTAGGAACCCTAAGCTTGCAGAGGGATCCGAACTACTACTCCGTTTGCACCCGAGAGAAATTATCTTCCATCTGCACTCGAACTGGAACCCCTTGATTACAAAAGCGACAAATCTACCGATTTATCCACTGAAGATAATTAATATGTACTGATGTTGCATATGACTATTTTAAGAATCATTTCTGAAGGACACAAAGATACACACCTTAAATCACTGAATAAAGTTATACACGTTATTAAAATAAATGGACAATCTTAAAAGAGTACAGAGGATCTAATTTAATCCAAATTAGTTCATTGTATCATTAATACAGCAACTTAATTAATTTGCTTATCAAAAAAAAAAAAAAAAAAAAAAAAGTGAATAAATATACCAAATAATTTGAATTCACTTTGGCTTTGAACGATTCATATTTATACATGCGCAGAAAATATGTTTGATTTCAATAACTCACATTAATCTTTCCTGGGTTTGTAATGTGTGAGAAAAGATTTTCTAGATGGTTTGTGTTATGAGGAAACGTCACTGTGAAGTTCAAAAGATTTATGGATTTTGTTTTTAAATTTATTAATTATTTTAATATTTGTTTAAACCAGGCAATCCCGTTGGTACATAAAGACTTTTTTACGATTTTATTTTTTTCTTTCCATTTTTTCATTTTATTGGTTAAATTCCGTGCTTCACTGGTACTCAGCGTTTGTTTATTGAAGCTTCCCGTTCTTTTTCTGCACAGAAACTATATGAGATGTGGACCTCTGCCTTACGGTGGAATACAAACTACAGTAATGGGTTCAAATTTTAATGCAATCTCACCGGGAATCGAACCAGAAACCACGTGAATCTAAGGCGTGCGCTAGACACTACATCAGAGGAAGAGAGCTTTTGAGCGTTTGAGTATATGAAATCAGTATATTGTTTCTGAGAAAAAAAAAAGTTTATTCCAAACCTTGTCACCCTAAGCTAAACTGTGTTCAGAAAAACAGAAAAAAAAATCATTTGATAATTGTGAAACCTATCTATATTGGTCACCATTGGTAGCAATGAAAGTGAAGGGTTTACCAGTGGCGCACGCACGGGGGAGGGGTCAGGGTTGTAACACTTCCGTTGGACAAAATATTATGTACAAAAAAAAAAAAAAAAGATATGTATACAAATACCAGAAACTAGATTAAATTGGGATCTTGAATCTTCCCTCTCCGTGACGAAATTCAGCGTACACTACTGCAACTTGCAAAAGATAAATATTTTTAAGCGCTAATTATTATAAAGGGTGTTTCAAAACAACACCGATAACATTTGGGAGCTGATTTCTGACATCAAAATAAGACAAAAAGTATAGACCAACTTGGATGCACATATGCTTCCTTTCGGAGTTATAGGCTGCCGAAATCATGCTCGAAAACTATGGGACCTACCGTAGTCGGGTCAAGTATGTACCCTATCCAAATATTCATGTTTCAGAATCCAGAGGTACTTCCGCAACAATTTTTATAGAGGTAGTTGGTGAGTACTTCAAATTATATGCCTGTAGCCAAACTTCATCTATAAAAACTGTTACGGAAGTACCGCAAGATTTTGAAACATGGATTTTTGGATAGAGCACAAATTAGTTCCTAAGTAAAGTCCTGACCCGACTACGGTAGGTCCCATAGTTTTGGAGCTATGGACTTTCAAAGTTCAATTTTTTACGATTTTGGCAGTCTATAACTCCGAAAGGAAGCATTTGTGCACCCAAGTTGGTCTATACTTATTGTCTTATCTTGGTGTCTGGAATCACCTCCCAAACGTTGTCGGTGTTGTTTTGAAACACCCTGTAGATCTTAATATACACATTTTTAACGTATTTATTAACTACCTTTACCAGCGTATTATTTAGTATCTTAAAAAATACCAGAGTTTTTTCGTGGCTATAATGGTTAACGTATGGAACGCTTGGGTGGGAGACCTGGATTCGATATGAGATTGCGTAAAGTTTTGATCCCATCCTATGACATAAGTCCATGTCTCATATGGCCTAGGTGCAGAAAAGGATAATGAGCTCCAAACCATACAACAGAAGAACAGATAGTAAACACTATTTCTACAATACAAAAACATCATATGTAATAAATATGTAGCTGAGTTTGTCATTTGCAAACCATGATTTAAATATTGTAATTTCAATCTGCTAGTTAACTTTTAAAACTTATCAATCCTTTCTTTTGATCTAAAAGGGCCAATGTCACCTTTTGGCAAAAATGAGATGTTTGTCAGATTTTATCGCCTTTACATGGATATGTTCTTGTGCAAGAAAAGCAAATGTTAATGCGAATTATATACATTCCAAACTATTTCGTGTTGACATTTGCTCTTCTTGAACAAGAGAACATCCATTTATAGACGTTAAAATTGAAGAGTACCTCATTTCTGCCAAAAAGTGACATTGGCCCTTTTAGACTCAAGACACAAACATGGGTCCATAAGGCCAACTTAGTTATCAGTAAACGGAAGTTTTTCAATCTAAAATGGTGGACTTTTTCCAACCGCACCAGCCGTTTGGTCACCACAATGGCAAGGCACTCTATGTTAAATAAACATTCAACTTTGCGAGTTTAGCAAGTTGTTTGCTTGGACCTCATCATGCCAACAATATAGCATTGTTGAGAAACGGATTCGACTGTTCTACGTTACCTCACATAACGAATGTGCACGTTCCCCGTGTCATTTTTGAGTGTCCTTATGTTCCGTTCGAACAGTCTGCTGAACTGGAAACGGTCCTTTATCATTTAACATAAGGCGCCTTACCAGTGTGGAGACCAAACGGCTAGTGCGATGGGAAAATTCAATCATTTTACATTCAAAACTACCATTTCCAACAACTTTTCTCTCTTCCCATTTTTCCGTAAGTTTACTCACAACTGAATTGGTCTATGGCTTTGTACTTTGGATACACTCGATATATATAGGATGTTTAAGATAAACGATTAGTGCTTATAAATCACAAACAATTGGAGATAAAAAGATAAAAAAGGTCAGAGGATGCATCGAAAGGGGTACTCGGCTTGTGCCACAGGTCCCCCTATCTAAAGACCAAGAGGAAAAGAACATGGAAAATAAACAAATTTTCTACAGGAAAAAAGTTTTCCATTTGGGATACCGTTTACGAAATGGGCACAGAAAACTCATAACTAAATGGCGGTCATTTCATAAACGGTGTCATTCACGAGAAACTTTTTCCTATAGAAGTTGTTTATTTTCCATGATCTTTCAATAACGTATCAAATTAAATACCTTAGACTTTGGATGGCATGATAGGAGGGTTTTTGGGGCAAGCTGCACTCAATTCAATGAACGTTTTAATAATTTTCTACCTCAGTTTTTAATTCATCCTTATCTCTAGCAGTTAGTGACTTATAAATCACTGAACGTTTTTACTTGGTTGTGCACGAACTTACAATTAAATGGTGTACATTTCGCAAACAGTGCCTCCACGACCATGTTCTCTTCAATGATTTATAAAATATTTCATATCTTGCTACTTAAAATTTTGATCCTGGAACAAGAAGAGTATTCCATTCGATTCATCCTCTGACATTGATTTCTAAGCACTGGACGTTTTCTCTAAACGACCCTGTCTATACGGTTCGATCTCCAGTGAAAGTGCATTGAAATTTGAACACATTACAATAGCTCGTGTTTAACTGCGAACTGTAGTTCCACGATTCATATGATCTCCGTGCTGGAAAGGAACGCTAAACTTCAATGTACAAACAAACGCTGAACACTACAGAAAACAAAATTCAACTATTGGAATAAAAACGAAAAAAAAAAAAAAGGAAAATCTTGAAGTCTATCTATTAGTGAACAAGAAATTGTTGTAGCTTATAGCTATAACGAATAACTGTTTTTTTTTTTTTTTTTTTTTTTTAACAATTATTGAGCCTCTACAACATCTATTTTCTATTTTCACAATTCATTTAATAATCAAGATTCAGAAGTGTACATAACGTTACACACTTATCCTTCAAGATGTCTACCTACATACAAAACTGAATAGCTTTATTTCTTGGTTGTCCTGACAACCTCCTATTCACAATCATTTTTTAAAACAATTTTTATATCTTTATATATTAACATTATAACAACACACTATATCTGTTTCTTTCTCTTCTTCTAATAGTATAATCAGCCAGCCTAGAACATATTTAAAATACCTTATGACCCACAAATATACAACGTACCGTTGTATATTATGGCGCTCGACGGACTTTTCTCTTTATTTATTTACCCAATAAAAAGAAAAAGAATTCTGGACCGTTTACTTTTACATGTTAATCATTCGAGTTTTCGAATGCATCTCGTATACTTGAAAATTACAATTCATATAATTATACATATATATCATATTTATATGTATATGATATATATATGATATGGAAGTCAGCGAGAGAAATGAGGTCATAGGAAGGTGGAAAGAATACGTTGAAGACTTATACGAGAGTAGGCATAGACCGTACAGCCTAAATGTTGAAGTAGAAAATGAAGTAGGCGAGGATGATAAAGGATTTAGTATTCTTAGGGATGAGTTTGAAAAGGCTATATCTGAGATTAGGAATGGAATGGCAACCGGAATAGATAACATACCAATCGAACTCATTAAAAATATAGGAGACAAGGGAAGGAAGAATTGTTCCGACTATGCAATGAAATATATGAAACAGGAGAATGGCCAAAAGACTTTCTGAAAACGATCATGATACCGATGGCTAAGAAATCGAACCCAAAGGGATGTGAGGATTTTAGAACTATTAGTCTCATATCTCATGCAGCTAAAATTCTGCTCCGAATACTGAACAGAAGGTTATATGAAAGAACAAATAAAGAAGTTGAGGAGGAGCAGTTCGGGTTCAGAAGAGGCAAGGGCACAAGAGATGCAATTGGATTATTAAGGGCGATCAGTGAAAGATTTATAGAAAAAGGGAAAGAGGTGTATGTTATATTTATTGATCTAGAAAAGGCTTTTGACCGCGTGAATTGGAAATTATTGTTGGGAGTTCTAACGAAGATAGGGTTGGAATGGAAAGATAGAAGATTCATAAGAAACTTATACATGAACCAACAAGTGTGTGTTAGGATAGGGAAGAACTGACGGAAGAGAGTGCAATTGGAAGGGGAGTTCGACAAGGATGCTGCCTCTCTCCAACACTATTTAATGTCTATCTAGAAGAGAGTGAAAAAGAGCCTAAATGATGATGATGGCATTTCCGTAGGAGGTAGAATGATTAGATGCATAAGATTTGCAGACGATATGGCGCTTGTTGCAGAATCTGAAAAGAAAATCAATAAAATGTTAGAAAAAATGAGAAAGGGCTTTGAAGAATATGGATGAAAATAAATGTTAGAAAGACAAAAGCCATGGTGATTGGAACGAAGGGGTCGGTGTCAAATATAAAAGTAGGAGGGGAGAAAATAGAACAAGTGAATAGTTTTCGATATCTGGGTAGTATTCTTAGTAATAACATGAAGTGCGAACGTGAAATAAAAGCAAGGATAGGAATGGCGAAAGAAGCCTTTAGGAGGAAGAAAAGTCTGTTTTGTGGGACCTTGAATAAAGAGTTGAGAAAAAGACTCATAAAATGCTTCGTGTGGAGTGTTGTACTGTATGGGGCAGAAACGTGGACATTACGTAAAGGTGATGAAAATCGACTGGAAGCCTTCGAAATGTGGGTGTGGAGAAGAATGGAAAGAATTAGTTGGGTCGAGCGGAAAACGAATGAGTGTGTGTTCGAAATGGTGGGTGAGAAAAGAACACTTTTAGATATTATTAGGAAGAGGAAGAGAAACTGATTGGGACATTGTCTAAGAAGAGATCATGAGGGACGTCCTAGAGGGCATGGTGGCGGGAAAGAGAGGGAGGGGCGAAGGAGACTACAATTAATGGATGATATAAAAACAGAAAGATCATACGCGAAGACGAAGAAGTTAGCGGAGGACCGTGGAGCATGGAAGCTTCTCAGCTGCGGCAAGTGACGATGATATCATATTTAATTTTATAACAATATTATTATCATACTTATTATAATATTTATTTTAAACTTTATCATCACATCAGAGAAGGACAAAAGACATGCAGAGTGTAGAACACGGAAGAATTGAGGAAAAGGATAGATGAGATTAAGTGGAATCAGGAGAAGGTGTTAATGTTTAGTGTAGATGTTAAAGCCATGTTCACCAGTATAAGAAGGGATTATGTCATAAAGACAATAGAAGAGGAGGTGGAAGGGAAAGTTATACGTCAGTGGAAAAAAGAGAAAGTCATAAGAGCGCTTAAGATTTTGTGGGAAAATAGCTATTGCACAATTGGAGAAAGACTAGTGAAGATAAAAGAAGTTTTAAGCATTGGATCCAAGCTGAGTCCAGTTCTAGCGGAAATAGTAATGAACAAGTGGGAGAAAAAAGTGACAGAACAAGCAGGAGGAAAGTTAATGTTCTTTTGCAGGTATGTTGATGATTGTTTAGGAATATGGGCAGGGAATAGAAATCAGCTGGAGAAATATGTTGAAAGTATAGAAGACCAAGAGAAAGGCATAAGGTTAGAATTAGAAGTTGAAGAAAATAACTCTATCAATTTCATGGATATGAAGATAGAGAAACAAGGTGAGAAAGTGACTACCAGTTGGTATCAGAAACCGTGTTGGGCAGGTACTTATTGCCACTGGAGAAGTAACATAGACAAAGCAACTAAAAAGAATTTCATTAGGAACATGGAAAGGAAGATAGACAACATCAACAGCGAGGAAGAGGGAAAGAAAAAAGATTTGGAAAAATTCTACAAACAACTGAACAATAATGGATATAGGATAGAACAGTTTAGGAGAAAGAGAAAAGAAGATAATATGAATAGGAAAGAAGAGGAAGACGAGAAGTGGTATGGAATTCAGAGCATAGGCGAAAAGACCGAAGTGCTGAAGAAGTTATTAAGAAAAGGTGGTGTGAAGACTTATAGAAAAGGAGGAGAAACTTTGTTGAAGTGCATAAGGAAGAAAAGGAAAATCATATAGAGGAGCAGGAAGAAGGAGTAATATATGAAGTGAAGTGTAGTGAATTTGACATGAAATACATAGGGGAGACAGGGAAAGGCTTATGGACAGATTAAAACAACATAAGGATGATGTTAGACTGAAAAGAGATAATAACGCTATATACAAACATGTGAAGGAAACGGGACACAAAATAGACTGGGAGGAGGCTAGGGGTTTAGAGAGAAAGAACAGGATGATTATTAGAAAGTGGAAAGAGGCTAGAAGAATAAAGAGAACAAGAGAACTTAATGAATTGGACAAGCGCTATGAATATACACGAGCAATGGGAGAAATTGTTGGATGTGATAGAAAAGGAACAAGAAAAGTGCATATAGGCTATTAATATTTATTTGTTTAAAAATATTATATTATATTATATATATATATTTAGCTATTTATTTTTCTATTTGTTATTTACTTTTCTTTGTATGTCATCTGTTTAAAGAACTGTTAGGAAAAGTGAAAGGGCTCGTTATATTTTTCTGTTGGCGCGGAATTGCCTTTATCCTCATTGGTTCCCTCCGACCAATGAGAGAAGAAAGGGCGTGGCCTTTCACTTTCTCGTGTATATAAGATCTGCTGTCACCTGTCTTTTCTCATGAGTGTTTGTGTCTCATGAAGAGGACGTTAGGCCTTTGAAACTGTAACACATTGTAAGTATAGTTTTTAATATATTTTATTCTGCTCTGGTCAGAACTGTGTTTTATTTGTTTATTTCATTCTGCTCTGGTCAGGATTGTGTTTTGTTTGTTTATCATCACCTTTATTTATTTATACATTTCAACGACGATAAGGCACATTCGAAATTTGATTTGTAAGTTATTTAAGTCCTTTTTCAGGTACATTAACTGCTTGTTACAAGTTAATAATTATTTACTTAGGCATCATGGAGAAGGTTTTGAAAAAGATGTATATGATATTCATATAGTTGTTCATCGCACGTAGAATGATCGGATATAAGATATAGTTAAACAAAATATAGATTAAGATTGAAATATCGATAATAATCAGAACATAACATTAAGACATTTGTTGACATAAATTGAGTAACTGCGATCATAGACATGAACTCAAAGATTAAATAACATAAAATAAAATACATTAAACCAAATTACATATTCAAGTTACATATCCATAAAATACTTTGTTTTTCTCTTTTAGAACAAAATGCTATCTGTTATGTATCATTTACATTAACTTTATAGAACTCAAATAAGGTACGAATAAGAAACAAAGCTATAACGTTATTTAAAGCAAAATCACTTGAATACGGTCTTTTCGAACATCGGAATCCCAGTCTAAGTTACATGACCAATGAATTTGTATAGGCTGCATTGAAAGCCATAAACCGGAATACAGTCTTGCGCGTTATTTACATCTACAGTTCTTTGTTTCTTACTTGTATTACTGTAATTCCTGCCATCTGCGTTTCTGAAAAATCGTATTATTTCGGTTGTGATTGAGTTGTATTATCAGCCAAATTAGGTTCAGTTCTTCTTCGTTTTACTGGAGGTGAAATATCGTGCCTCCTGATAGTTCTGTATTTATCCTTTACATGACATCCACGGTAATCTGTCCTGCCATGGTTACTGTTTCTTCTGTAGTTAGGCTCGGTTACATTACCGGTACATATGGA
Source organism: Thermobia domestica (assembly GCF_964235325.1). Lineage (NCBI taxonomy): Eukaryota > Metazoa > Arthropoda > Insecta > Zygentoma > Lepismatidae > Thermobia > Thermobia domestica. Next base: position 162,711,221 of record NC_137462.1, on the reverse strand, counting down.
TTTAACATCACCTTTTACATTGGGATCACACTTTAGTCTCACATGGACACTTCGAACGTGATTTCGAAGGTTAGTTTGATTCAAGCTAGCACTGTATTGCACCATTGATGGATTTTCAAAACTTTGCAATATCAAGCTTAAATTATTAAAGTCAATGTACTGCATCAAGTTCTGTGAAAACATCATCGGATTGTTTACTAACATCATTTTGATCTTTTCGTTGAATGAACAATTCAACAGATTCAATTCAATCGACCAATCAACACAAGCACTAATAGGAACACACGTTTTCTTTCTGCATTTCACGAATATTGGTATCAAGTTACCTCCTGCTACATGAACCACAGGATTAATATCATGTTGAATATATTGTGAATACAAGCAATCAATAGCATTCACTAAACGAAAACGGTCGTAACTTTTCACACTTTGATGCATACCGAAATCACCATTACACGCAGCATCCATAAGACAATCAAAAGTATGCGACTGAGAGGAAAAGTTAGGACAGTCTGTTTCAACCAACACGGCAGTATGCTTTTGTGAAAACTCCGTAAATTCCACTAACGTAGATTCAAAGTTTGCTTTCTCCGTGGTTCCTATAATGCCTACTGAGTCCTGGACCTCGTGGAATCTCTGCACTATCTATTTCATCACCTGATTTAATTGTTCTTGTATTTGGTCCCATTTACCGTCGTTGCGTTTCTGCAACTGCTCTAGCTTCTCGTCAAACTTTTGAGCTTGTAGATTCATTATTTTTCTAACTGTTCGAACTGTAGATTCATTTTTTTGTCTAATTTCTCAAACTGTTGATCACTACGTTGAGCTTGTTCCTGAGCTTGATCCTTAATTTGTTGTGATATCTGTGTTAAAATATCCATCAAGTTCTCTGGATTCCTTTCGGTCTGGATAGATTGGATATCCGTCGCTTCACTATTCGTCGTACTCATTATATTTCTGGGTATTGCTTGTCCATTTCTTAAAATTGTAAAATTATAAAATGAAATCTTTAAGTTTTACGTCCCACGTTTATGCCGGTTAGGCTAAAGGAGACGGTGATGATGAGAGATGAGTGAAATGGTGGAATGAAGAAAGTGGGAGGAAACGGGAGAACCCACGAGCACGGTGTTTGTCCACCACGAAGTTCACAAGGCGCGAGCTAGGATCGAACCGGGGACCCCAAGCACCGGAGGTGAACACTCTACCACTGAGCCACCGCGCCCCCAATTGTAAAATTAATGTGAGGCTCAATGGTGCTCGTTTTACTATTCTTCGAACGATGCACTTTTATTTTCTGAGCCTCTACAACATACATTTTTTATCTATTTTCACAATTCATTTAATAATCAAAATTCAGAAGTGTACATTACGTTACCCACTTATCCTTCAAGATGTCTACCTCTATACAAAACTGAATAGTTTTATTTATTTCTTGGTTGTCCTGACAACCTCCTATTCACAATCTCATTTTTTAAAACAATTTTTATATCTTTATATATTAACATTATAACAACACACTATATCTGTTTCTTTCTCTTCTTCTAATAGTATAATCAGCCAGCCTAGTACACATTTAAAATACCTTATGACCCACAAATATACAACGTACCATTGTATAGCGACCATGTTGTCATGATACATATTTGCCCCAAACAAACTTAATAATAATTAAAACAAAAAAAGAAACATGAGCCCAAACGATTTGGGTTTTTCTAACTCTGGCTTCCGAAGCTTTTAAGATATTGAGGCACTAATTTTTAACAAAAAAGCATTATATTTATTGGCAACTGTATACAGGCACACTAATGGTTAACCGAGAAGTATCTTATTGTTCCTCTTATTAACTTTGCTTGGCTTAAGTGATCTAATTCTGTAGTAGATATCGGTGTTGAGGTAGATTCGTCTTGACTTTGGTGTTTAATATGCACGATTTAAGATAGTGACAAAGTAATTACTTCTGACTTAAGTATATTTTTAACTTTATATTATAAACAGTATATATATATAAAACAGCTAGTACCGATATCAAGAGTAAATATGCGTACCCAGTCAGGAAGTATATTGCGTAGCGCATTGGTTAGCGCACGATACGGTATGTCGTAGTCCAGTGCTTAGTTTTCAACCACTGACGTTCATATTCTTATTAGTATTAGCAACGCATCCCTCGCGTGGGACAACCAGCTTTGTCCTGTCCTAAGTCGGTTAGATAGCTTTCGTGGACTTTAGTGGCTACCTAGCACAGGTTGATTGCGCTTTTCGCAAAGATATTTTTTAGCATTTATTCTGTTAAGCCACGCCAACTAATAAACAAAAGTAACTGATCAAAAATTGCAAATCGCCCGCCGAAGGCATTGTCAAGTTCTGGTTGTTAGGTTATGTTACGTTTCGTTCACAGCACTATCCTATTTGGGAGGAAGAGGGAACGCATTCACGGAATATCTTCCTTTAGCACGATATGCAGAAAAGGTTTTTTTAATGTACGTATTGCATTACTTGTACAGATCTTTTTCGTGAAGATGAGTATAAAATACGAATCAACTTATGTGCTAGGTGGCCACTATACAGCACAAATGCTATCTAGCGGAGTCGGAGCAGGGACGAAGCAGTGGAGGCCGAGCGATCGCTAGGAGATACATCGTAGGAAGCAGGCGCGTCAGCGACGGTTGGTATACGGATAAAGGAGGAAAATGGAGAGATACTTTATATAGCACAGACCTCATTACATTCATTAATTCGTGTACTTCGCACAATTTTTGTACATTTTCCTCGTTGTCTGTATTTAACAGCACAAGGCAAAACAGCGTTAAATCACAGCTCACCAGATATGCGTCATTTTCTCAATATAGCTCCTCCACAATGGGTTAACCTTACGGATTAACGTCCGCCATAGCAAAATAGATCTGTTTTCACTATCACCAATATTCACCATCAATCTTGGTATATTTTAATTTCACCATCAATCTTGTGAATATAAGATCTTCAGTGTTAATTATTTCACAAAACTTAGCTGAGCGAGGGAAGGGGTTTAGAAGCCTCGCAGGGCTCGTTTAAGTATTGATTCTTAGGAATGTTCTGCACAAAGTGCACTCTTATCCATTACTCATAAATGGACCCTAATTTCAATCCTATTCTTATTCTATAATTCTACAACATCCAGTCACCAATTCTTCCCAGTAAATTTTGCTGATTTTCATTTATCGCGACGGGGCTTAACGGAACTTAGCCCGTTATTTTTATGGCATATGTTCGAACGCTAGATTTATATACAAAACATACAGCCATCCTAAAGTGAGTATGCACGAAATTGACCCAGAAATGTAGCTTCTTTAAGAAATACATTCTAATGCAATAACAGTGAATTTTCTGATGAAAGCATTCAATGTACTATTAACGCTATCCTATTAAAATAGGATAGCACGAAATAATTTTTAGTTTCCTTCATGGTGAACTAGTACTTTTTATTTTATTCGGTAAATGTTTAGCAGACGGGGCCAGAAGTACGTATAAAAAAATGCAAAATTTAGGGGAGAAATGAAAGTACTTAGACCAGTGCTTTTCAACCTTTTTTCCTCGCGTATTCCTAAACACAGTGCGCCACCAATTGTATACCTCCGAAGCTGTTTAAAAAAATTTAAATCGAAAAGAACTTATAAACTCAATACACATCTTTTGATTAAAAACAGAACCCAAAAAAAGGACAATCAAGTGTGTTACTCAAAAGACTATTTACAGGGGGATAAAATGCACATCCGAAAAAAATTAACATGGGAACTTCAGAGCATACGGGAGACATCCAGTTCTACTGAGGGGGATTTTCCCCTTATTTTCCTTGATAATTCGCACACTAAGAAAATGTTAAAAATTCAAAAGCTAGAAGTAACCTGTTAATGAAATGACTGAGCTTGTTTCCGGGACGCCAACTCCTCGATTCTTGGTCGAATCTTCAAGCGTGCGAGAATCAGAGCTGATTCTGGATTCAAGAAATTTGTGTGTTCCATTTTATTGATGTTAATGCAGAGAAACCACTGGAAGGAAAAATTCTCGAACTATGATAATGCAATATTGGAAATATGCTCATTTTAGGAATATGTACCCTAGAAACACCTTCGCGTACCCTCGGTTGAATAGCACTTAGACTTAATCAAATCTAACCTAACCTAACAGATAACCTAACCAAAACTAATCTGGGTGCAGTTTTTAATTTGCCCATTTAATGTCAAGAACAGAACCCAAGGAGCCACTGCTAGGCTTCTAACCCGTTCCTACTTCTACTGTTACCACTATCCCTACTCCTACTACTACTTATACTAAGGATCCGTATAGTAAAACTGCACGCCAATCTGAATTTACCTCAACTAACGTAATAATAATGGAAATAAGCGAAGTTCTATCATTTTTCAAAAATTATGCCGGACTCCTACATTAATGTAATCTAACAAAAAGTAACCTAACCTTACCTAATGAGAACAGAAACTACCGAAATTTAATTTAACATATATTAGAAAATATAGCTGGACCCCTTCTGCTCATTTTTTTTTTTTTTTTTATACTGATCTACACGTAGGTCTCTGAACCCACAAGGAATATGTAACAGTGCAAGGTCTATTTTTATAGATAAACTTAGCGTTATTACTAGATTGGAAACATTACAAATCCTTGTATACAGTTTCTTCTCAAGTATTTATATCAGTTACTACTTAAATTTTCTTATTACCTCGTATTCTTCAAATCAGAATAAGCTTACAGACTACACCTCTTCATCCTCTTTTACAGGTTCAGGTTCAAGGTATTTTCCTTCCTTCTCTTCGGAAGTTACAAAACAGTGATGCCAATTCCTTCAGAACCGTTTTCCCTTCACAAGCTTCAGAATTTCCCTTTTCCGGACAAAATTTCCCTTCATCCAAACCGTTCAAGTACTGTATTTAGTAAACATATTTTTAATCGTTTTTGCTTCCACCCCTCACCCCAATCTTATAACCACATACAAGCAGATACCTGACAGCCTTCCTTTGAGCTTACGCAAAATTTGAACTTGATTTGTTGTTTAGGTATCTAAGGCGTCGCGATAGAGGAGGGGGAAGAATATGGAAAGGTGTAGGGTAGGACCTATGTTAAAGGTGCAATATCTGCATTTGCCTGGTGTGACTGTGGAAAAACCCTATAAATACCTCGGTCAGGACGGACAGCCTAAATAAATCATAAAGAATATAAAATAAATATTATGTAAATTTAATTTTTTATCCTAGATATCATGATAGATTTTAATATTAATGTAACCTAAGGTACAAAGAAAATATTAAGTATATATTTGGCATGTACTTACTTAAGAACAGAACTCCCATATTTACTGAAACGAATACGAACAGTTACAAAGAAAACTCTAGCTGCTACTGTCTTTGGCTGTACACGAATGTTCGTAAGCTTTGGAATGTTCGTAAGCACAATACAGAGTTCAGAGATGCGGAATTCTTAAGAATTTATAATTGTGTGCGCACAGTTACCAGAAAATTTGTAAACTTACACAAACACACACATACTAATGACCCAGTATTCGCCCATATATACATATTTACATTCACGACACGCAGATTTTCTTCTCTTACTTCGATTAATCCTCTTCATAATCAATTTTCTGGTTGGGAAAAATATCTTCTGATTGGGAAAACCAAACTGTTATAATAGTTGGAGTGATAATTTAATTGAGAAATATTTAATCTTATTGCATTGCATTTAATTCAACAAGAGGAAGATTAATTTTTATAAAAGATTTTAAATAAGCATTGTTGTAATGTTCCGAATTTAACTGAATATATTGATCGATGTGTAATGTTGATAAATATTAACGAATGCAAAGCAAGATAACTTGTGAGAATTTATATGAAATATGTGCAACGGATTATGTTTGGAATAAATACAACGTTGAATATATACTGAATTTTAATGAGATTAATCAGATACGTAAATACATTCAATCTATAAATGATTGAAGAGAGGTTCAAATTTCCCTGCAATATTGAGAGATTACAAGCAATTTCCCTTTTTCCCTTTTCTCTAAAATGTACTCAAAATTTCCCTGCACCAAGGGAAATTTCCCTTCAATTGGCATCACTGTTACAAAAGAACAACCAGTGCTGCCACAGTCCTAACTCTGGAGTGGGCTGAAACGTAGTACCAAATTGAAACAAAAAGGGCTGAATTCATTGTTTTATACCAGTGTAATACATGGCTCTACAACACGAAACTAAAAGAGCCAAAGTTCTAGAACACTCCCCCTCTTCCAAGAGTCAAAATCAAGAAAGAGCTCTTTTTAAAAATTAGCCTACTCTTTAAAAACATACAAATAGGAGAACCCTGAAGAACCGTGGAAGTAGATGAAACTTTTCTCGCACGTAGGAAGTATAACAGGGAAAACAGTTATCATCTTCGGTATGTATTGAAGAAAACTCAACGCACCTCTATTTCAAAGTGACAAATAAACCAAAACGGTATTATGGCCATAGGCTATATGAAAGAATTTATAAAACGAGAGACAAATCAATTATCTCCGAATTCGTGTGTAAACATTACAACACTATGACTAACATCGCATTTTCAATTTCCATTGTGGCGACTACCAATTTAGAGCCAAAACTGCTGGTCCAATTTGAAAAATCCTAATATTTAGATCGAACACTTCATTTGCAGCAAATTGCTCCTTTTACATTTTTATCAGATCTCCTGACATAACAAACTTGGCTTATGGTGATGGGCTTTTGCTACACCCTATATATATATAAACCTCCATTAATGGACATCTAAGTAATATTGACACAGTTGTTTTGTCCCATAAAATTATACGAATTATTACAGATTCCTCTATATCACAGATACTGGAGACAGTCTTCTGCCTCCTCCCTTTCCCTCAAGATGCTACTAATGTATTATTTTATCTCTTCATAATAGACAGGAAATATTCTCAATTCAGACATATTTAACAAAAAAAAAAAAAAAAACTTTGTCTTTCTGTAATTAAAAAAAAATCCCTGGATGGTGCAGTAGAAAAAAATTTCGTTTAAAATTGTTCAACCGTTTTCAGGCGATGATGACAAACAACGTCAATTTCAATGTGGAGAATAAACCGATTTTTTCCTTCGAAAGCTGAATTTTCTAAGACTCTGGGACATTTTTCCACCTATTTTAATGAGGAATTCAGATGGTTTCTTTTAACTTAAGGAATTCGTGATATACTAGATTTTTTTTACATAAATATTGGACAACCAGTGGGATTCATACTTCACTCTCAAGAAATACTTTAACTCAAATGGATTCAATGAATAATATTTTTCCTAATTTGGATTTGTTTTAGGTTATATATCCATTTAGTTTGAACCGTAATTTTTTTTCGTTTCTCATGTTCAAATTCAGAATTTTCCAATTCTTCTCCATGTAGGCCTATTATTATTAATTTTGACAGAAACTCGAGATTTCGGCCTGCGAGCTTTAGCCAGTTGAGATTTTGACCCTCGGGATTTTTTCTCGATGATGTTTCGCAGGATTTTGTCCATATACGCTATGAATTGTTACAAGGTAAGAACCACAGTGTCTGATTTACTTTGGTCATCACTTGATTCATTTACGATAGCCCATGATTGGATTCTGTAAAATCCTATGCAAAATAATTGAGTGCCTAAGACAGCAGGAAGACTAAAAGTAAACAAACAAAACATGTTAGTGAACTTTTCCTAAAACGAAACCGAAATGTAGTATTGAACTTCGTTTATTCTATACACTATCATGTTGTATCGTGGCGGACAGATCTCATTGATCAGGTAATGGCGACTGCTTTGAAACAAATGCAGAGTATCAAGAGTTAAATCTGTCATATCTGTAGTTTCGCTTGGAGGAGAAGCAAACTTGTGAACCAAAGATTTGAGAACAACTCAAGTTATTAATATAAACTATGACGAAGATTATTGACTTATATCATATCATCATAAAAGAAATACGAAAGACGTTCTGAAACGAAGAAAAATAACGTAAAACTTTGCAACCGGAGGCAAAGAAACCTAACGTAACCAGACTAAAGACGAATCAGTTACCGCATAGTGATCGTGGTTCAGTGGTCAAGGCGCTCGACCAATAATTTGGAGGTTCTCGGATCGAATCCCCTTCAGTTAAGTACTTTTTTTTTTTACTTTAGGATTTTTGATGGCAATTGATCGGCGATGACACACATTTTATTATATTCAGATATTTGAAGACTCGTGCTTCAATACTTGAACTATCAAATCTTCAGGAATAATAATAGTAATAATATAATAATAATAATAATAATAATAATATAATAATAATAATAATAATAATAATAATAATAATAATAATAATAATAATAATAATAATAATAATAATAATAATAAAAATAAATAATTTCGTAGAAGATTAAAGGCTAGGAGCTTATTATAGCTCAGGTTATACCTTTACAAGCAGAAACATGACATCTGACAAGAATATTTCGATTTTGTTAAATGTTGCCCACGAGAAGAGGAATTTCTCATCTCGTTTCTAAAACAAAAAAACAAAATCGAGACGAGAATTAACATTTTACATTCGAAAGTATAGCGACAACCATCAACTTTCCGTTTTTTGTATTTTACAGCACTCAAGCGTCGATCTTCTTTTTCTAACCAGCATTCTCCAAATGATTAGTATCTGGCGTTGGATGTTTAGGCCATTGGCGTTGTCATGACTGCCTATACCCCAGTTCTTGCTCGATTTTTGTCAGAATATCGTCTTTCTCAATGATTGGTCGCACGCTGCAAGGAAATTTTAGACATCGAAATCTCTGTAACGAAAGCGACTGAACCATTTTTGGATTTAATGCATGTCTCCCAAAAACACCGTACCACGCCTGCGCAACACTTGCCTTTTATCAAAATGAAATTCTAAATGCATCACAATTTTGCGGAAAGTTCATTCATCTTCACAACTCAATATCTTACGTCTGATTATAAGAATTCTGACATGTTTTGCTATTATCTAGTAATTTCACTGAACAACGGCGACTGGGGAAACGTGCCGATTCCAGGTATCTGGTTAAGGTTTCCCATCTCAGTAAAAGGGAAGAAGCTTTCGGATAAGAGAATGGCATCAAACTCAAGTAGTGACTTAACACGTACTGTTGGTTCCGGCTTGCGATACTGGAATATCTCAATATTTTCGCGGTTCCTCTTTGATAAAGCAGTTACCATTGAACAATAGAATTAGCTAGGGTTGGGAATGATCAAGAGCCCCTTTGGCATGCCTGGGACTCTCAGATTGGGTTGGACTCTTTCGGGATGTAGTCAAACCGTGGGATGCAATAGCTAGTGCTTGAACAGGTGGGAAGTCAGTTTGTCTAATAATGCTCGAGCATCATGTGTGCATAGTATGAAAGGATCTGACTAGCAGGATCGACTCGACTAGTAGTTAATTGTAGGCACTTAGCACTTTGGTCTGGCCGCGTATTGGGCATATCCCACGCCTCTTGTGAAAGTATAGGAGTATAGGGGTTTCATCGCCAAGGAGAAACAAGGTCAAGGCACACACTTGAAGATGCACATCGTGCATGAGGGCAACCTAATCCAAGGATGGGGAAACAACAGACTGGATCTTCGAACGCTGCCAGTCTTCAAAATAGGCTGGCTGACCACAGCACGACAATGTGTCATGCGAAATATGTGATAAGAGACCACTACATCTCTTATTACTTGTTATTTTTAGTATTCAATATTGTAGACACCTGAATTCCAAAATTAAAATATCGCAAATGAACAAACCCATTTTAACACATAAATTATTATTTAGTCTATGTCAATGTTCCGGATATATTACAATTTTTCATAGTTTAACAGATATTGAAATCGAATGTTATTGTAAACAGGGATCTGAATTACTGTTTTGGGGATTCTGAATCAATGACTTCAAACCAGTGAATTCTCTGTCAAAGGGGCACGTTACTTTTCCGGTATGATCAAATATCTTTTAGCTGAGCTTCCAGTGCTGAAACGGAGTTAATACATGACAAAGTTCAAAGCAAATCATTGTGAGAATAGCTGAAAAGCTCCAGCTCTCGAACCAACCTCTTTTCGTCATCGTGAAATCATTCATTGCATTTGAAATATTAATCATTTGGAAGTGTAAGTGATGGTAGCACTAAAAGTTTCTTCTTTACAGGACATTGATCGAACCATGGTGCAGCCAATTATCGAATTCACCAAGAAAGAGTCGCGGAAGGAAAGTTGCATGCTAGGCTCACTGGGTGTACGTTGTCCTTCATACTCCACTGTGAAAGAAATGATACTCAAACTTTAAGCGTGATGAATTTTCAACAGAAGATGGTGAAAGGTATGGGAGGCTAGTGACAACCTCAGCTCTGGAAAAAGTTGATCAGGATCATGACCTGATTTTGAGTCATAAAAGAATTTAACTTCAAGCGATTGAAAGACTTTGCACATATCTAAAGAATGTGTCTGGTCAATAATCCATGATCAGTTTGATACGCACAAGCTTTTCGTGAAATGGGTGCCCAAACACCTGAATGCCAATGAAAAATTCAAATGTGTGACATCCAATTTGAGTTTGGGGTATTTTATGAACTTCAAGGCCGATTTTTTAAATCAGTGAGTTACCCAGAATTAAAGTTGGTTCCATTACTTTGACTCTGAGACTAAACAACAGTCATGCGAGTGGTGCCACACAGGATCTCCAAGATCAAAGAAATGCAAAGCATGGAGGTCCGTAGGAAAGGTCCTTGCCTCAATATTCTGGGATAAGGATGATGTTTTATCAGACTACTTCTAAAGGGACAAACCATAACAGAACATTACTGCAGTCTTCAGGCCAAGTTAAAACTATTAAAGGAAAGCGCCTGGGAAAGTTGAAGAGAAATGTGGTGCCTGCCGCATAATGCTTCCGTTCACAAGGCTGGGAGAACAATGGACTTTCTTAAGAACCTATAGATATCAGTACATGAACACCCACCTTACTTCCTAGACCTTGCACGCTCTGAGTAATATCTCTTTCCAAGATTAAAAAGTCTGAAAGGACAGATAGTTAGCAGCTGTAAGGATGTTATAACAGGTGCAGAACGGTTTTCTGCAGACCAGAAAAATTAATAATTTTTGAGGGGTTAGAAAAGTTGGAGTCACAATGTGCCAAGGGTGTTGACCTTCAAGGAGAATACATTGAATAGTCTGAAACTTTCGTGCCTGAATCTAAAGTCCTTCTGAGTCTGTTCGAGAATTTATCAATCCCCCTCGTAATTAATTTTAGTATTAAACTTCATACAAAGCGTTGAACTCATTGTCTAAGATTGGTTTGGTTGGAGGAACAACTGAACGTCAGTGTATTTTATATTTTCTGTTTAGAGTTCAAGGATAACCATACTCTGACTAAACCAGTTGTATTCAACACCTTCCACGTGCTACAACGTATTGCTTACGTTTATAGTTTGGTGTTTCTTTTACCCATAGGCGAGAATAATCAAGACTAATGAGATGTACAGAAATGTATATTACATAATTTCATTTTGACAATTCTCAAATTTAAGCAGAATGATTCAACAAAGTTTAAGAGGAACGTATCAATATACCAATAACATGAACCCCTATATAAGATAATAAAATCCCGTCATAGGTCAATAACTAACCACGTGACCATATTAATATTTAACAATGATTTACCCGAAGAATGGGATAAGTCGAATCTCCCAATTTTCTACAACGATACATATTTATATTTTAAGAACAATTACAAGTTATTGATTAGATAATTACCAAAATTTAATTGTGAATCACTTCCAAAATTTAAGATTAATGCACAAATATACCTGTGTCTTACGAAAAGTAATAAACCCTGTACTCATATAAGATAATAAAGCCGTATCAAAGAAGATAAAATAGATTAATAACCTTCGAAATTTGAATATTTGGACATTTTTATACTAATAAGAGGGAACAAGATAGACACCAAAATTTACAATGGGTTCTAGGAAACGTTTACCGGATTTTGTTATTTGGTAATTCCCAAATTTAAGAAATGGTTCAATGTACCTCAACAAATTTTAAAAGGGAGCATTAAAGTATACATGTACTATAAAGGAAATGAACTCCTGTACATATCCATATAACGTGTTAAATCCGTATCAAGGGGTCAATCACTTCCAAAATTTACAATTTTGACAATATTTTATCCATGGAAGAGAACGAGATAAACCACCAAAATTTATAATGGTATTTATTTAGGCTCTGTACTATTATACCAAATTTATAAATTGGCAATTTTAAACTTTAAGGGGTGGTCCAATGTATCCCTCCTAAATTTTCAAAGCACCTATATCTTAAGAAAGAGAATAGACCTCTGTGTACGTCCATATAACCATATAAGGTAGTAAGACCTCATCAAAGGGATTAAAATGGATCAATAAGCTAACACGTGGTCGTACGAATTTTTGGCATTTTTACCGTAAAAGGGAACGAGATGGACCACCCAAATTTATAGTGATACACATGAGGGTCCTATACTATTATATCGAATTTTTAAATTGAACAATTACCAAAATTTGAAAGGTGGGCCAATGCACCCCTCCCAAATTCTCAAAGGGGTACGCCAATGTACGTACATCTTAAGAAATAGTATAGACCCCTGTACATGCCCATATAACCATATAAGGTAATAAGGCCCAATCGAAGGAAATAAAATGAGTATAAGCGGACACGTGGTCGTACGAATTTTTGGCATTTTTTTTACCCATGAAAGGGGACGAGATAGACCACTCAAATTTGTAGTGATACATATTGGGGTCCTACACTACTATATCAAAATTTTAAATTCAGCAATTTCCAAAATTTAAGGGGTGGGTCAATGTACCCCTCCCAAATTTTAAGAAGCATGCATGAATGCCTATGTCTTATGAAAGAGAATAGGCCCCTGTACATGCCCATATATACCATATAAGGATCTCATCAAAGGGGATAAATTAGGTCAAAAACCGAACACGTAATACAACGTATTGCTTACGTTTATATTTTGGTAATTTTTTACCCATGAAAGGGAACGAGATGGACCACCCAAATTTATAATGGTATATATTAAGGTGTTGTACTATTATAACAAATGTTTAAATTTGACTATTTCCTAAATTTAAGGGGTGAGCCAAGGTACCTCTCCCAATATTTTAAAGGGATGTACCGATATACCTGTCTTATGACAGAGGATGGACCTCTGTACACTCTCATATAACCATGTAAGGTAATAAGACCTAATCATATAGGATAAATTAGGTAAAAACCTCCGAAATTTGAATTTTTGGTAATTTTTTATCCATGAAAGGGAACGAGATGGACCCCCAATACTTTTACAGGTACATACCCTGGTCCTAGGTTACCATATCAAATTTTCAGATTTGGCAATTTTCAAAATTTTACGGTGTGGACCAGGGCCAGGTAGGGCTGGGCCAGGATACCCCTCTCAAGATGTAGAGGGTGTGGTCCAAGGTACCCCTCGCTCATTGAACCCAGGCCAAGTGCATTGACCTTTGACCTATGACGTCAGATAGGACACAGGGGTAAGTGAGACCAGCGGTCCCCAGTACTACTACTACAGCCCATCTTTCCCCTCTCCGCCCCATCTGTTCCAACACCTTATCTAACCTTTCTACTACTCCGTACGAAGTTCTAGCTCTCTTGCGATCGCTATCTCTACATAGATCACTTGGACCCGATAACATTGGTTTTCTCTTTCTCAACAAAACTGATTCAGTTATTGCGGTTCCTCTATCTATTTTATTCAATAAATGCTTCAAGGAAGGGTATTATTCCACCAGTTGAAAACTACCTACGTGACCCCAAAATATAAATCTGGAACATAAGATCATGTATCTTTCTATAGGCCAATATCTCTTCTTTCTGTAATATCAGTTATTTGCGAAAACATATTCAAAGACAGGTTACTTAAATTCACCTCACCTTACATACACACTTCTCAGCATGGCTTTCTACCGAACACCTCAAGTCTCACAAACTTAAGTATTCTTCTTTCTTGTACAGTTAAATGTATGAATAATAATGCTCAATTAGATGTTATTTACTTTGATCTCTCCAAGGCTTTTGATTCTGTCAGTTACGTTCACAAGTTTTCCAATAGGTTTAATGTACATTTATTTATTTATTTAATTATTTAAGAAGAAGAAGAACACAACAGGTTATTCTACCCAATTACAGTGTTCATATCAGAGTTACATAGAATCAGAGCCGTAGCTAGAGATTTCGGCGCCCGGGGCAAAAAGAATTCGGCGCCCCTCTACACTCACCTTACAAAGCTTTTTTTTCAAACAAGTAAGAGAAGCAGCTTTTGTTGTTATGCTAAAATTTTATCAAGCTTCTTGGACAGACCATTGCAACAGCCAAAAGCGATCATTATGTATCCTTTTAGAAATATGAGCTGCTTTCATGATGCTTATTTTGTACTTTCTGTTTAACTTGAGAAAACTACTTTTGGTTGTATACAAATCCATTTGCAGAACAGTTATGGAAAGAGCATGGAGCCAATTCTCCTACGCCAGGGAAACCGTGTTAGACATTTAGCTGGTGGACGCGGGTAGTGGCGTTGGAAATATCCTGTTTCCCTGAGCATAGCAGCAATGTCAGAAATCGAGCCCAGGCCTAGAGGTCTCAGAAATGGCCAGGTTTTGGGCTCGGGTATCTTTTATTCGAATGTTAAACACGGAGTTCTTGGACGCGGGTAATGGCGTTGGAAAGATCTCTGTCCCCTTAGCACATCTGTTATATCAGAAATGGAATCAGGCACTCAAGGCCCCTGAAGCTTTTGCCTTGGGTCCCTTCTATTCCCTATTAAACATGAAGTTGTTGGACGGAGTTAATAGCATTCGAAAGGTCTTGGTCCCATGAGCATAGTGGTGATATCAGAAATCTAATCCGGATCCCGAATACATAAAGATAGGTCCTGAAATTTTGGGCTCGCGTTCATTCTATTCGACTAAAAAACCGTGGGATCCTTGGGCGCGGGTGGTGCCGATGGAAAGGTCTGGATTTCATTAGCACATTGGTGATGTCAGAAATGGAACCCGAAGCCCGAAAAATGAGGTTCCGAAATTTTGGATTCGGGTCAATTCTATTTGCCTATTAAACATGGAGTTGTTGGACGAGGGTAGTAGCGTTGGAAAGGTTTTGGTCCCTTGAACACAGTTGTGACGTCAGAAATCGGACCCTGGCCTCGAAGTCTCAGAAATGGGATCTAGAAGTTTTGGACCCAGGTCTCTTCTATTCCTCATTTAAACATGGAGTTGTTGGACATGGGTGGTGGCATTGGAAAGGTCCTAGACGTCTGGGTACAGTGTAACATCAGAAATCGGGCCCTGGTCTCAAAGCTTCAGAAGTGAGGTTCCCGAAATTTTGGATTCGGATCCATTCTATTTGCCTATTAAACGTGGAGTTGTTGGACGAGAATGGATCTGGATCTTCTGAGTAGGAAAGGTCTGGATCTTCTGAGCATTGCGGTGATGTCAGAAACCGGGCATCGGGCCATGAAGCCTCAGAAATGAGGTCCCGAAGTCTTTGGCTCAGGTTCCTTTTATTTGCCTATTAAACATGGAATTGTAGGATGAAAGTGGTGGCGTTGGAAGTCTTTGTCCCTTGAACACAACGTTGATGAGAAATTGGTTCCGGGCCCCATTTTTTTTTATTTATGTCGTAAACCTTTTGTCTAATTTGATCTCAATACCTGATTGTGCAAGATAAAAGCATATTAATAGCTGAATTGATGGGTTTATCTCTCGCAATCAAGTATTGAGGTTGAGCCATTGCAAAAGTTTACAACACAACCCAAACTTCGGGACCCGTACCTAATTTCTGACATCACCGGACTGCTCAAGGGGCCAAGACCTTTCCAACGCCACCACCTGCCTCCAAAAACACATTGTTTAATAGCCGAATGTAAGAAACCCGAAAGCCATATTTCGGTACCTCATTTCCGGGACCTTGAATCCAAGGCCCAATTTCTGACATTACCTCTGACAGATGATCCGAACCTTTCCAACGCCATCATCCTCATACAACAATTCATGTTGAATAGACGTATAGAAGGGGCTCATGCCCAAAACATCGGGACCCCATTTCTGGGATCTCATGGTGGGGGCCCGGTTCCTGACCACCACTGTGCTTAGGGGAACCGGATCTTTCCAACGTCACCATCTTCATGCAACAACTCCATGCTTAAATGAGAAATAGAGTGGACTCGAGCCCAACATTTCGGAACCTCATTTCTGGGGCTTTGAGGCCAGGGCTCAATTTCTGACATTACCGCTTTCGTTAATCGACCCCGACCTTTCAAACGCCAACACCCTACTACAACACCATGTTAAATAGGCAAATAAAAGAGACGCGAACCCAAACTTTTGGGACCTCATTTCTGGGGCCTCAGGTCCTAGAGCTTTCCAACACCACAATCTGTATCCAATAACTCCATGCTTAAAAGAAAAATAGAATGAAGCCGAGCTCAAAATTTCGGGACACCATTTTTGGTCCTTTGAGACAAGGGCCTAATTTCTGACATTACCACTGTGCTCAGACGACCCGGACTTCAACTTAAACCACCCATGTTTAATAGGCGTATAAAAAGAGCCCGTGCCCAAAACTTCGGGACCCCATTTTTCTGGAGCCTCATAGCTGGAGCCCGGTTTCTGATATCACCACTGTGCTCAGGAGACCCGGACTTTTCCAACGCCACCATCTGCATTTACTAACTCCATGTATAACACGTCTTCCCTATTGTAGGAGGATTTTAATGGAATTTTCTTCAGGCTCTTTACAACTAATTACAACGTTTCAAACTATCCATAAGAAATAAAATTTTAATACATTAGAAACTATGTTCTTTTAAAATGTTCAAAATGGGTGACTCCCTTAACGAAGTTTGTATATGCGACTTGTATATCTTTCTTAATCATTTTTCAAAGTTTATTAAATTCGCGTTTATGTAAATCTATATTTGACTTTCCAAGTCTTATCGCTTTGCGGTGACGAGATTTCATTTTAATTTTATTTATAATGTCTAGCGTGAACCAGCTAGGACAGTTTCCCGTGCTCTGTTTCTTTTTCGGAATGCATTTGTCAAATATATTATATAAGGTGGAATAAAACTTTTCAACAGCGCAATCAACGTCAGTAAAGTCATCCAGTACCTCCCACTCTACCTTTCCCAATTCGTGATATAGTTGATTGTAGTTTGCCTTACTGAAATTATAACCCATTACTTTACTTTGACTTCATATTTTTACCTTATTGTTCTGTTTGATTTTAATTAATAGCGCAGGGTGGAGTTTATCCTCTTTAAGTACGGGGGGTTCTTCTCTCTCAACCAGTACATTATATAAATTTGTTAATACCAAATCTAGTGTTCTACCTAAACTATTCTGAACATCATTGAATGATTTCAAGTCGTATAATGACATGAAGTTATTTACAAAAATGTACTGCTCCGGGGCGCTCACGAAATCGAAACCCGTACCTTTAATGTTTGGTAAATTAAAGCCACCAAGTACAAGAAGGGTGCAGCCTGGTTGACACTTCGATTCAATGTACTGAAATATTTCATCATATTTACAAATGACAGAATTTGGTGGAAAATACACAACACATATATACATTGTTACGCTCTCCCCACTTACTTTCACCAAAAGACAGTCTACGCCATTATTTAGGTCATCATTATATATCAAGTACACTTTATATTTATTTCTTAGTATTGCAAGCATTATCCCTCCCCCCTACTCTTGCCGGTTTTTCTGTCACTACGGATTAGTGAATATCTGGCATCAAAGAGTTCTGAGTCAAAGATACCCTCATGCAACCACGCCTCTGTTATTGCGAAGAAATCGTAGTTCGTTGACACACTACAATAGAAGGATTCAGTTTTGCCTCTAGCCCCCCCTCACATTCTGATAATACACACTTGGCAAATTTCTCTCTAATCACCAGCTACTTAAAGGACCGTAAACAGATAGGTTTTCTTTCAGGGGCGACTTCTAATCCCCACCTGTGATCTCGGGGGTACCTCAGGAGAGCGTACTTGGGCCCCTGCTATTTGTCCTGTATATGGATGACCACTACTCTCACTTATGAGCTCATCCTAGTGGCCTTTTGCTTTTTGCTGACGATTGTAAGTTATACAGGGAAATGTAGTGTCTCCATGACGCGATTGCTCTACAGGAAGACATAAATTACCTTATAGACTGGTATAAAATGTGGCGCTTGAAACTTAACAGTAAGAAATATGACAGTATTACAATTACTCTGAAAAAGTCTCCTGTTGCCTCCAAATACCATATTAACGATTCCCCTATAACACACTCTGCTAGTCATAATGATCTGGTCAATCTTTGATTCGAAACTCATGTTCTTACCACATCTTCTCAATAGTTAAGAAATCAATGCGTATTTCGGTTCTTCTTTACCAATTCACTGAACTACGCGCTGTGGCATCATTAGCAACGTTCTATAAAACTAATAGCGCCCAAGATCGAATACTGCTCTCCCGTATGGGCCATGGCCACACCTACACATCTCTTTAAATTCTATTCTATTCTTAATTTCTTTATTGCAATAGTGCGGTTTGTGTTTCAGCATTTCGAAAATTTCCTAAGGAGGAACTCTTGCGACATCTTAATATCCAGACTCCGGGAGTACGCAGAAATAACTCTGACCTGAAATATCTTCATAAAATAGTTAATGGAAACTTAAGGTCGGAAACTACTTCAGGAACTATCCTTATGCATCCCTTCCTGCATAACCAGGAATATCCATCTATTCCACCTTGCCCACCCCAGGTTGACAATTATACATTTTTTTTTAACAGGATACCGAACTGTTATAATCATGTAAGAACTGATGTGGACAGCTACCCGGTGTTTGAAAAAGCAATTAAACGAGTTTTGACGAAATAATATTACTTTTACACTCTTTGTCAACACTGTTATTTTGTTTTTGCTTGGTCTTTTTGTTGTATTGTTTTTTTCGTCTTGTTTTCTTGGTTGTTTGTTAACATTTCCCTGTGTAAAATTGCAAAGCTATGTTTTATCTGGGAATTTCTTCAATAAATAAATATATATTCCCAAGATTCCTTAATCAATGCACGTTCCCAAACGATCATAAAAGTTGTTCATAGCACAGAACTACAACTAACTGATTTCAGCAAGGCAAATTTTCGGAGTACATGTGATAAAGAAAAATATTGTCTAAACTTATGACCTCTTGCAGGCACAAGTAAAGTTATCAAGGATAATCGTACAATTTCTAGACTCCCTCGGAAACGAAGTAGGGTTACTACCCGTCCGATTTTATTTATTTATTATTTTTGGAGTGTCCCAAGTTTGGAGAAAATGTCTCACTCCCGGCGTAGCTCAGTCGGGACTTCAAAAACGTCCGACTTAATGTTCATTGATGAAGTTGGTAATTATTATTATTATTACTAATAGATTTAAGTTTCCTCATTGATGTTAAACTCAATTCCAATCCAAACTATTTATTCAACACCTTCAAAATAAGAGGAATCTTTACAACAGCGAAGATAGGCATGGATAATTTAGGTATAACGCATATAGACTTAAAAAATATAAGGTCAATATGATAAAAATGGATTCGCTATTCTTTTATCAAGTAGATAAATGTGATCGTTCTTCACTTTCAATAGTCTACTTATATTACATTGTTATGGGAAAGGACACTTAATACAATGCTTCCATTAGACGCATGATATTACGTGGAGGGAATGAATTGTGCAGTGGGGTGAATTCGCAAGTTAATGCGATCGAAGTTCCACCATTGATCTCAGCGACCGCGAAAAACTATGAATTCGACTCCAATATCGGTCATTTACTACTACTTTTACATGTTCCCTTAAACGCTCCCTCCTTAGACCCTCCTGGTTTGAATCTTGAAAAAACGCTTCGTCTTGGTCTGGGATCTGGACTAGGGTACCTGTGACTTTAAAAAAAAAAAAAAAAAAAATGGTAACTCTCGGTCCACTCGCCTGGTTCGCAGGCCGCACATAGACACACAAACAAATTCCTTATTTTATTTATATTGGATTTTTGTTCTATTTGTTTGGTCACTGTATTATTAGAAAACACTCAACTGTAGAATGTGAGTCATTTATTTAACTGAACTTCAATTAAAAGAAAATTAAGTTACTTAATTCATTATTGTTAGTATCATGATATACAGTAAATCTCAACGTTCACAGTTACAATGAAAATCGGGAATATTTATTCATTAATAACAAAAACATATAAAAGAAAAAGTTTAATGTCCACGCGCTTTAGGCTAATGTTATGCGCTTTAGGCTAAAGAAAACGGATAAGTAACAGAAGTAAATGATTGCAAAATTAATATTATTTTTGGATGAAACTCAAATCAAACTCACTGAAAATCACTGATCACTGGATTACTGAAAATCAAACTCAGCACCACGTGTACCAAAGGCACGCGCTAGCCACCAGACCAGCTTGGAGGACTAACACATGAAAAAAAATGTAATGTTTTAATATTATTTCTTCTCTTCGTCATAATCATCATAGTCTTCTTCATCATCCTCAGTGTGACATACATTAGATTTTTTGTTTCTGATGAGTCCCTTCTTTTGCAAGTATCGGTTCATCTTCCTCTCTGTCCTTTCGGGTAGATTTTGATTGTTGAGAGTGAAAAGTAGAATGAAATGGGGATAGCGTCCTTGTGGGTGACAAAAATCCATCAACACGTACTGGCCTCGAACAAATTTAAGTGTACGAACCATTAACACAGCTGAAAAATAGAAAATTGTTATTTATTATTATTATTATTATTATTATTATTATTATTATTATTATTATTATTATTATTATTATTATTATTATTATTATTATTATTATTATTATTACTTAGGAGAAAGCAATGTTATTGGATGTATAATATGTCAAAAAATGTTACATTGTCCAAGAAAGTTTAAATCACAACTATTATACAACTTATCATACCAACGAATATAGTAAGTTTCAAAACCCTGCTCGTTGATCTAGTAGCCAATATCCACACCTGAGTGGTCTGTGACGTTCAGCTGTAGAACGATATTCTGCGTTAAAAAATTAATGAAATGAATTTCCAATTTTACGCCCTACTATTATGCATCGTCTCTAAGGCTAAGGAAGAAAATGATGGTGATCAAATAACGAATTAAATGATGGAATGAAAAGCATGGGAAAAAACGGGAGAACCCTCAGAAAACCCATCCTTGGTCGATCTCAAAGCTACTTGGAGCGAGCTGGTATCTAATCAAGGACTCCTACTAACACCAAAAGTGAGCATAGGCGCGCACCCAGAAATTGTTTTTGGAAGTGTTCCAAGCTTTACATAGTGGTCCAGACACCCTTCAAATCTAGGCAAAACTTCAAAATTCGAAATTATCACAAATACGAAAGACCTTTCACATTTAATAAGGAAAGATGTAAGGTTTGCAGAAAAAGGTATGTTTTCGTGTAGCTCCTAAGGCTTGGGCCTACAGTTAGTACCAATGTGAAAGATTAAAGTCGGTGGAAGAAGGCCATATATCTACCCAGGTAGCAGACGCAAAGTACATGATGTGAAAACAAAACAATGTTTCGTTGTTAGGCGCCAGCAACGATTGTGCAGAACATTGTTATATTCATCGTTCACGACATAGGACGTTAATATACTTTCATGTATCAGTCAATATATGGATACATAAAATTAGATCGAAAGCCAAAATTGATATACTTGATATTGAATTTCATGTAGACTTTTATTTTGAGTCCAGCCGAGTCCAGTTCTATTATGTGCTGGATGTGATAGTAGGGGATGTTATCTGTTAGAGACAAAGACGGATTGTTGCCCATTTTTGCCCGATCTGGTTTGAAAGACATATTTGTATGTAGGTAGTGTAATATTTTTGGGAATAGTATTTAGGCTAATGACTATTTTTCCTTGTCATTCTCGAAATGTCATACAAAACAACACGAAGGAGGCTTCTACAAGTCCTGCGGAATGTAGAAGGAAATAAAGCCACCAAAGGCAACATCGGATTGGTTTCCTTTAGAAAGAAACGTCCACCGAATTGACTAGTACAATACTAGTCCGAAAAGACTATAAGTAATTGTAAAATACTCCTATCTATATTTAACACACACACACACACACACACACAATAACTAGATTGTTTTCATAAGAGAAAGAGTACAGATGAAGTGTAAGATCAAAATCATTTCCCTGTTAAACAAGTATAGTTTTATTGACAAAGTATACAAATGTTTGTTTTCAGGAAGTTTTTTGCGGGGTCCGGACCCGGTGGACTTCCCGTCGGTGCGCCTCTGGTGAGCACTCTACTACTGAGTCAGAGTTATTCCTTATCCTAGGTTTGAGTTCTGCTGAAAAGCATGTTTTAAATTGTCCTTAATGTTTCTACGTTCGTGTCCCTGTCGTTTGGATAAGAGGAAAAATCAGATCAAAGATGAGTAGATAAAAGATCCTTAAAGATAACTTGAGAAAAATTAGGTTCAAAATAAAAATAAAAAAACAAAACACTTGAGTAGAAAAAAAGTGGCTAACGAATATGACGTTGTTACACGAGAGCATCGGACGCACTAAAGTAATTTGGATCTCCCCTGTATGTCCTCGCTGCTGACGAAAGACACAAGCACAAAACAATAAATAAATAAATTTGAAGAGAATAAAGATCTAAATTCTGCCCTGTCACTATCTCTGTTAAATCGCTTATATCCGAAACATCGAAAAGAGTTACCGACCTCAGGGACTACGTAAATTAAGACTCAAGGATTTGATAGAGATTTATCGGTGTGATTTTGTCATTATTATTATTATTATTATTATTATTATTATTATTATTATTATTATTATTATTATTATTATTATTATTATTATTATTATTTCTTATTAATGGATCTTCAGACAGCCGAATGAGGTCATTTAATGCACAATCCAATACCTTCCAATAGAACTTCATCTTGGTTGGTCGATTTTGAGATCAGCGTCCCGTTCAGCATCTAGTCTATATGAGACGTGAACCTGCAGCTTAACGTGGAATCCGAACCACATGATATTCTACCTGGAATCGAACCTGGTTCTAACACTCAAAGGCGTACACTCTAACCATATAACCACGAGGAAGCTCGGAGCTCTATCTTGGTTTAATGGTTAGATTCGTCTCCTTAGCATGGAAGCCAAGGGTTTTATTCTCCGTCAGAATGCATGTGGTTTAGATTACACATCAAACTAGATCCACGCGTGCTATTTAACGACCAAATGGAGGGAGGGATAAGGTGACTTAGTGATAGAATGTTTACCTCTGGTGTGTGGGGTCCGTGGAAGATCATGTCCATGGGCTTTCTCGCAAAATCTCGTTTCCTCCAACATTCAAATTCCACAAATTATTCTATCATCATTTATTTGCCTTAATTATTTGTCTGCCTTAACCTAACGGGCATAATCGTGGGACGTTATCTTAAAGATTTCATTTCATTTCATTTCATTAACAATATAATTTTAACCAATAAGTGATTGAACTTTAACTTAATATATGTGTAACCAATTTTGCAATTTGTAATCTACCATTGTACTTTTGAAAAGTTTAAAAAAACTTTCTATGTGCAATTAATAAAAAGATATGAATAATCTACGTTCCATGTACACTATTTTAATTGTTTATGACCGTCAAGTCGGCCTTACAACTCACTTATTAGATAAACTGTATATTTTCGCCGATTTTAAATCATCATGCAAAATTAATATTTTATACAAGTGAAAGAAAAAGTTATTTTCTTTCTTAGCTCTGAACGCTTTATAACAGGAGAGAAGCTGCCGAGTATAATACAAAGAAAATACTCTTTATTGAACTGAATGTTTATCTAATTAGTAGTGTGCTTCAGAATAGCAGACTTTTCTCTTTTCTTGAGTGAAGTTACTAACTCATGATTTTTGCTACTAAAACTATTTTGTATATACTTTTCATATAAGTGATTAACAGCGTTTAGAAACCTTTTTAAATACGAAGTTGTTACATTGACAGACCAGGTGCGAAGCTCTTTACACTGACCCTTTAGTATCTCAACTAAATTGGGAATAACGCTTGTAGTCTATATGAATTGCAGACGGAATTGCCAATCTCCAGAATTGTCAATCTGTATTCTTTTCTATTAAACTGTTTTATATTGGATTACCATATAAAATATCGATTAGTTATAGACTGAATTCCTAAAGTTTATCTGCAACACTTATTCAATCTGTGCGTCATCCAAAAATCCATGTTTCAGAATCCTGCGGCACTCACGCAACAATGTTTATAGAGGGAGTTTTTTCTACGGGCACATATACTTTGAAGTACTCACGATCTACCTTCATAAAAATTGTTGTGGAAGTACTATAGATTCTGAAACATAGATATTTGGATAGGGCACATACTAGTTCCTAAGTAAAGTTTTGATCCGACTATGGTAGGTCCCACAGTTTTGGAACTGTGAACTTTTAAAGTTATTTTTTTTATGTTTTCCGCAGCATATAACTCCGAGAGGAAGCATTCGTGCACCCAGGTTGGTCTATGCTTTTTATCTTATCTTGATGTCAGGAATCACCTCCCAAATGTTGTCGGTGTTGTTTTGAAACACCCTGTATATACACATGCATTCAATAAATATGAATTCGTTTAGGTTTTTCTTTTTTATTTCTCTGTGTACGAATATTTATGGATTTATCAACTTGCCAGTCGTTAAGTTAGTTTTGAGTAAATCGCATTTGAAAGTGTTAGTAGGCCTAATACATTCATTTTAATGTTATTCGCTAGTGAAACTAGCGCTCTCACGCAGCTTCTAATAAAGCTAGACCCATGAACTCTTATATTGCCGGATAGAGGGCAGGCACACAAATCCGAATATATACATAACTTAAAATTGACAATTTTGAGTTGTGGCGGAGTTGCAGCCGTGGTGCGATATGCATACATGTGCGCGCTACCCATGTCGTATCACTTATTTGCTATTGTTATGAATTTGCGCTTGAACAGAACGTGAACCCTGTACCAGGGCAGCTGTTTCTTTAGGGACTATTCCAGGAAGAAGTACCTAAGAGAGACGGTAGGAAGCATATTCTTTATATCCGGTATGCAATGATCGTGAAATTAAACTTTTGTGTGTTTCCATCTGGAATCGAACCCGGGACCAGAGCCAGTAATGATTTCAGATTTCTCCGAGGTGACTTTAATACACGGGGGATGAAAGAAGTAGTGCGAAAATACTGGTATCAGAAATTGAGTAAGATCGGAGATATATCCGGGGAGAACTTCTTAGCTCTGGGAAGGAATTTCTCTGGGCAACCTACTGAAATCATCACTCCTCATCACTATGTTATTTTGTGAAGTTTAAGAAATACTAAAACTTTGACCGAGTATTAGACTCTTAGTTGTCCGTTTTTGATTTGTTTAACTTTTTAGACTAATTATTAGAGAAGATAGAAGCAAAGGGTGTCGTAAAGAATGTAAAGAAGCAAATGGTGGAATATTAAGTTAGTTTTAATGCTTGAATTTGTTGAAATATAAAGCAGGGAATTTGAAAGTTAGAAAAGGTATTTAATTTTAGGTGGCGTGAAATTTTTACACTTGTGAAATTGTAAATTAATGGCAACTTTCTAGAATTGGAGAGTTGTTGATAAATGAGTGATTAAATCTGTATATTACGATGGTCCTTTTTCGGTTTCCTAGTTTTTTTGAGTCTCACTTCCTAAAATGTTTTTTTTTTATATCAGCCAAGATAATCCATGAGAAAAATTAGTTCAATTCAATATTAAATGGTCTTCCAAGATTTTAATGAATTCACGCTATACAATATGAGTCGGCAAAGATTCCTTGTAAGTTTAGAATGACAATTGTATTTCAATAAACATATATTACGAAGGTAATAACTATCAAATTTAGAGATAAATTGGAAATAACGTGAAATGGGTGTTTATGGTGAAAAGCTACCGCAAAGCTATGTCGCATGACCCCTTCC
The DNA here is from genome assembly GCF_964235325.1 of Thermobia domestica. NCBI lineage: Eukaryota > Metazoa > Arthropoda > Insecta > Zygentoma > Lepismatidae > Thermobia > Thermobia domestica. The sequence goes on along the minus strand of NC_137462.1, from coordinate 162,685,144 downwards.
TACTAAAAAAAAAAAAAAAAAGATTGGACCTGAATCCAAGATGGCGGACTTCAAGATGGTTGCCATACTTGTACTATGCAATAGTAAATAATGTTCTATCTCCATTACTTTTTTGAGAGAAACAATGACCAGACATGTGAGAAACTGGGGCTATAATTCAGTGCGAGTGGAGAAACCATTCGGCAGCACCTCCATCAACTTGGGAAGCAGTTCAAGTTGGGTCTATGGGTCCCACACTATTTGATTCCGGGCCAGAAGACAACGCGAGCAGACACCTATGTTTCTTTACTCTCTCGTCTGAGGAAGGAGCCATTTCTGGACAGGATGTTGATATGTGATGAGAAGTGGGTCCTATACTAAGCTCCATGACGCCGTTATCATTGGTGAGCATCCCATGAACCGGTTCCGAAATAGCCGAAACTAGCACTGCACCAGAAGAAAGTCCTCCTGTGTGTTTGGTGAACTGCTCGAGGCATCATGCATCGGGAACTGCTACCAGCTGGTAAGCATCAATGCAACTGCGCACTGTCAGCAGTTGAGCCGAGTTCAAGAAAAACTCAAAGCTCTGGAGCCAGCATTTTTGAATCGCAAAGGGGTCTTCCTTTTACAGGACAACGCTAAGCCCAACGTGGATAGAATGACCCGCCTTGGATGGGAAACACTATTGCATCTGCCATACTCCCCGGATATTACACCGTCCGATTATCACCTTTTCCATTCCTAGGACGATCACCTTAGAGGACACCGGTTCAAATCTCTGGTAGAGGTGCAAAATGCACTTGATACCTTCTTCGCTTCACGGCACACCAAGTTCTACCGCGATGGAACTCTTTTCCTTCCAGAACACTGGTAGAAGGCCGTCGATGCTGATGGGGATTATTTTTGATCTTCCAGGTACGTTCTCGGTGACATATTGATGTTGGGTGAAAAAACGACAGAACTTTGTTGGTTCCCTTGATATATATATATATATATATATATATATATATATATATATATATATATATATATATATATAATTGAATTAAGCAAATTTTTCTCATGGGTTACTTTGTTCTGATGTAGAATCATTTTAGCTGGTGAGAGCCAATGAAACTGAGAAGTCGCAGAATAAGGACGACTTTAATTTTATTTATTTATTTATTTTTATTTGAACACAAGAGTACACCTAGTAGTAGTGTTCAGTTATGTATTGTAACATTACTGTTACACAATTAGCATACATGTTATACATATATTATATGTGTTATACATTATTTCCATTTGATAAATACAGTGTTCTATGTGAGTCGAATATTTTGAAATTTGATTTTGTCTAAATTGCTTTGTTACTTAAAGTACACGTTCTTCTAACAGGCGATATATCTAATGCATTTGTGCATTTTTGCGTTATATGAAACGTTACTAGACGAAGACTGGTTGTGTTGTTGGCAATGTGAGAGTAGATTTCTAATAGTAGATTTTGTGAGTCTATGTAACTATGTATCTACTTAAGTCAAAAAAACACAAATGACAGTTACTTTTCCTAGTTTCAAGTGACTCTAGTGAGTAGTGTTGTGAAAGGTCTGCGTATTTTTCATATCTTGGATAAATGCCTGATTCTTTACAGATTATAAAACGTACAAATTTATACAACTTAATATATAATAATAGTATAAATTTAATAATATATAATAATAGTATAAATTTATAATAAGTTTACATGAATCTGTTTTTTTTTTCAGAGATTTCAAATTATTGCTCTGTATTCTAGTTTAGAGCGTAATGGAGGATAAATTATTTTGAGAGCTGAATTTATTTCCCAGCCTCATTAAAAATCCGAGATTTCCTTACGTTTCACTTATTAATTGCTTAGTATGAAGGTCAAATGAAAGATTTGATCGTATTGTCTCTCCAAGATAGCGGACATGATCAACTCTCTTTAATAGAGTACTATCGATTTGATATTAAAATTGAAAAGTGTAAGTTTTTCTAGTGTACAAAACTACGTTGCACTCTTTAGCATTTAACAATAGTTTGTTGATTTTACACCATTCAAGAAGCGCGTTAATATCACTTTGTAATGCGATAGTATCTCTTTCAGAAGTTATAGTACGATTAATGCTTAAGTCATCTGCATATAACAATTTATGTGATTGTATTGTACTAGGTGAATCATGTAGGTATAATAAGAACAACAGAGGCCCAAGGTTTGAACCCTGCGGAACACCAGAGTAAGACAAAGTGCTCTTGTAACAAACGCGCAGTTTACGTTCGCGAAGATAGGATGCCATGAATCCACGTAACTTATATGTAAAGTTGAACATATTGGACCTGATACAGAGTCTTTTAAAGTATGAGTAGCGTCATACTAAAGGCCTGACTACTGCAGGAAACATATGTTAGTCGAACTCTTTAATATGTCATTAATCATGCGTCAGAACGACTCTGTACAAGGCCTATTGAGTTTACTGAGCAGTATATCGTAATGACACCAAAAGCCTTACTAAAGTATGTGTACACTACATATACTTAATGTCATTTTTGTTGTCAATTTCTGAAGCTAAATAATGAGTAAACTTAACAAAGTTGGTTATTGTTTATTGACTTTATATATATAATTTTGGAGTGCAATTTGCATGTTGCGTCGGGAAATTTTACGTGTCGGTTGGGTGGGATAAAATAAATGTTGGGTTTGTTAGAATAATCTGAACTAGATTCTTGAAACAATCTTGATTAATTTATTTCATTTAGACAGTTGATGTGTATTTTAATCAAATCTTAAATTCTTTACACATGTTTACAAAATACAAAAATTAAATATTTACCACTACAATAATTTTGGGGTTTTCATTTTGGTTCACGACAACTTATATCAAAATCGAATAATTTTTACGAAAGCTATCGTAGACTTTTTAAAAATTGGGGAAAGGTTAATCCAAAGTTTTACGCATGTAGTAGTCTATTCTGCAAAATTATCATATATGTAGCTCTATGTTTAAATTTGCAACATGAGAGAACTTTATATCGTCTTACCTCATTATTCTGCATGGCTTGCAATTCCAAAGAGTAAGCTTATTTCGACAGATGAGGCACATACCGAGTTCCATTAAAATCGGATAATTTTCAAGAAGAATATTCTGCAATAGACCGATACCAAATGCCTATCGAATCCAATGATAGAAAGCTCGCTACGATAGCTTCAATCATATTTTATGTCATGATATTAAGAAATCAGGAAAACTTAGCATTCTTTCACTCTTAACAATTTTGGTATGTTTGATTTGCTACATGAGTTTAGCTAATTTTGCAGTTAAAATATGAATTTAAGAAACAAAATAGGCGAAAAAAGTTTACGTTTCACCCCCACATCATCGGAATTGAATTAGCTAAGGAACCAAATACTCTCATATGACATAACTATACATCCTATAAGGCCATAAAGGTCATAAAGAAGATTTATTATTGTATGTAAGGTAAAAATAAAAACAGTTATATAAAGTTTAGAGTACTTATTTAAAATATGCTATTTCGAAAAGATATACATATTTAGTAGAAAATTTACCGTTTGAGTAAATATTTAAATAAATTATTTATTGTTCCATATCATCTCATCGTTTTATGAAAACTAACGAGAAGCATCAATAAACTTCGATATGAAGTGTAAAATTGTGCAGATTGTTAATGAGCGGGCAAAGTTAACACTTGATCTTGTTTCTTAAAGATAATTTATTTTTGGCATTTATTCCGAAGTTGGGCGTCCGCTTTCGCCACGTTTTTTCGCTGTTATCTCCTTTGCACACTTTCTGCAATTTGTTATTAGGTTCATTAATCCGTGCTCTTCACAAACTTTTAAAAGAATTTGCTCGTTATCTAAGTATTGCTTCACAAATGTTAAAATGGTTAGTTCATTGCCCTTGTACATTCGCCATGTTTGATAACATAAATGCTCGTTTCTTTCCCACAATGCAACTATTCGGTTACCTTGCGCCAAGTAGTTCCCTCCGCTCGCCGTATAGTCCTATGTTTATAACCGCTTATATATAACACATAAACAGATTTTTCGAGACTTATATATTATCAAGCACACAAAAGATCAAATTATCCACATCTTTCCTGTAAATTTTAAAAATTTTGCTGGAAAAGGACGCTCAACTTTGGAACTTAACCCTTATTTTTTGCTAAATTAATCATTTCAGTAAACAACAACGATTGAACCTTACACAAAGGATCAATATTTACAAAATCAGAACATTGGTGTATACTTCGTGGTATTGGCATATAAAAATGATTTGTATGTGTAATATAGTGTGCTATTCTTATAGTAAATAATAATAAGAGTAATGTGTTAAAATACAAATAATACATAACAATATGTAGAATAAATGCTTAATGCAAATAAATGATATTTTTAGCAAAACCTTTTTAGCGAAGTGTTGACACTTTCTCAAACATTTAGCAAGATTGGACGTACTTGATACGCGCTAACTACGTACATTACAGTCAAGAATACCGGGTATTTGGTCATGACAACGTAAAATCCGAATGAAAAGACTTCATAGCATAGCAAGTAATGTCAAACAAAATTGAAGATCCTTACCTGCTGAATGCTCGGAGTACCGACATTCATATGTCCCAGGTTTAATCTTTGTGCATTTTCCTTCCTCTTCATCCTCGTTATCATCATCATCATTATTGCCATCATTGACATCATCATGAAAACTGTTTGCATTTATTTGTATCGGTACGATGAGAGATCGACATTTAGAAAACATAGCGAGTGCCCAAAATTTATGAAGCGTCCAATTCCCTTCATCAATCTGTATATTTAGAAAAAAATTAAAGTTGTAAATTTAAAACTAAACTAATATATATATATATATATATATATATATATATATATATATATATATATATATATATATATATATATATATATGGAGAGAGAGAGAGAGTGGTCATGCATCAATGACGGAAAATTTGGGAGATGAATCTACAGGTAAAAACAAGCAAAAAATGTCATATGAACATTGGGTGTGTGCGGCTTCGTTTGGACGCTAAAGGCATCTGAAGTGTCTGAAGTGTCACCTTCCGAGGCGGCAATTTGCAATATCGCAAGAATGGAGAGAAATACGAATGTCGGGTCAAAAGGTATCAAAGGAAACCCGACCCGAAGAATCCAATTATGCATAAGTGATGGCGAAACAGTGGCGGCGCCAGGGTACACAAAGAAAGTAAATGAAACACGGAGAAAAGTGAACAATTTACATTGACAAACTGTAGGAGGGGATGTTATATGGAACATGCAGCAACAAATGTTAATGAACAAAGGCTACAATGGCTACGCTGTGGGGGCACTATGGGAGACGGAATGTAGGAATACAGTATCTATGTAACGGAAGAAATAGGAATGTTGGGTCAAAAGATATCAAAGGAAATCCCATCCGAAGAATCCAATTATGCACATGTACTGCAGAACAGTGGCGGCGCATGGGAGCTTCAAAGAAACTGTTAAACACTCTTAGTGATAAAACATGCAGATCGTACAAAACACGTGTGAAAGATGAGACCCAGTGTACTGTATAAAGCGAAGTATTGTACTTACCGAGGTCAACATAATGACGATCTACAGAAAGTCTTCAATATGTCCTACTTGTTCTTCGAGACAGACAGTTACACGATGACGTAACGATTCTCTGACTTGTGGCAATATCACTGGCGTTTGCTGTAATGTGGCTAATGCAGCTTATGCACGCTGGCAAAGATCTTCAATGTCATGCACGGGCCGTGTATACACGAGACTCTTCACGTAACCCCACAGGAAGAAATCTAGGGTATTCAAGTCGGGTGAACGAGAGGGCCATGCTCGTCTTCTACCATGATCTTTCCACCTGCGCGGAAACGTTTCGTTCAGATATAATAATAAGACGAATAGTGTGACTGAATGGGAAGGGACGCCATCGTGCATAAACCATATACACTGTCGTGTCCTCAGTGGCACACCTTCAAGCAGAATAGGTAAGCCCTGGATCAGAAACTGGAGATACGATATTGCTGGCGTTCAATCGCTGTGGTAAGAAGTGTTGTCCCGCAGCGTTGTCATCAATAATACCAGCCCCACATGCAATTGGATACGCTGATGATGCTTCGTCTCTACAACTGCATGCGGGTTGTTGGGTTCCCATCGATGGTCATTGTGAACATTTGTGATGCCATCCCTTAAGAATGCCTCATCCCAGAACATCTATGCTAGAACTTTTCACAGCGTTCCATTCACTTTCTTTGTGCCCCCTTGTGCCGCCACTGTTTCGCCTCACTTATGCATTATTGAATTCTTGGTATGGGGTTTCCTTTAATATATTTTGACCCGACATTGCTATTTCTCTCCGTTACAAAGATATTGTTTCCTACATTCCGCCTCCCACAGTGTTCCTACAGCGTAGCCATTGTTGCTTTTGTTAATTAACATTTGTTGCTGCATGTTCCATGTAACATCCCCTTCTACAATTTTTCAGTGTAAATTGTCCACTTTTCTCCACGTTTCATACACTTTCTTAGTGCGTCCTCTGGTGCCGCCACTGTTTCGCCATTACTTATGCATAATTGAATTCTTCGGATCGGGTTTGATTTGATATATTTTGACCCGATATTCATATTTCTCTCCATTCTTAAGATATTGCAAATTTCCGCCTCGGAAGGTGACATTTCAGATGCCTCTAGCGTTCAAACGAAGCCGCATTCACCCAATGTTCATATGACATTTTTAGCTTGTTTTTACTTATAGATTCATCTCCCAAATTTTCCGTCATTGTGTTTCACACATATGTATAGGGTGTTTCAAAACAACATCGACAACGTTTGGGAGATGATTCCTGACACCAAGATAAGACAAAAAGAAAAAAAAGTATAGACAAACCCGGGTGCACAAATGCTTCCTTTCGGAGTTATAGGCTGCCGAAAACATGAAAAAATGAACTTTAAAGGTCCATAGCTCCAATACTGACAAGTAAACCTTACGTTTGGGTGAATCGAGTAGCTGACTGAGACACATATGAGAAAGTAGTACTAAATGTGGTCAGTATTTCAGTGAAGTTATAGGTGCGAAGCTCCAGGGGTTTAGGAGATACAGCTACCAGAACATCATATGGAAGTACAGAATAGTCTTTATACAGTTGGAGGTTAAAGCTCTGTAAGACCTCTTGTAACGACAAAAGGTGAATAACAAATATATGGGTACATATTAGGACTAGGGGGAAGTCATATAGTAAGGGTATACCTGACGGCGGCCATCTTGAAATCCGCCATTTTGAATTAAGGTTAAGTTTTTAAAATAGGAATAGGGCCATGTGATACATGATTTAAGGCGCAAATTTAATCAGAAGAACAATGGTGACGTTAATTTTGATTTACGTGCAATTGGTAAAAAGTTACAGGGAAATTAAATATTGTTGCAGCATATGTATTAGTCCTTTACCCCACCTTGTAAATTTTGTGTTAATGATAATAATTAAATAAAAAGCAGGTGGATAAATATTAGGTCTATGGTAAGAGTTGTCTTGATGGCGGATATGTTCAAATTCGTCATTTTCAATCAGACAAAAGTTTTAAACAAAACGCATAACATTGACACCTTATTAATAGCAAATTTTACCATAACTTCAACGGTATAACCATTTTTGCTTTATCATTAACCAGCACAAAATTAAATGGATCGTTCCTTAGTACTACTGCTTTGACGGAATTGTTAACGACAAATGTGTCAAGTGTAACTCGTTTACCTTTGTCAGGTGTGCTCACTGTGAGCAGAGCATTTGTGCAAGTCATGCACTCTTTTCTGAACTACATATTGATCGTACTAATTGAGGACTTTTCTGGAAGAAAGATCCAAGTTCAATTATGACTTTGGTCAATTGAATTACAATTTCACTTTGGTCATTTTTCCTTAAATTAGCAACTTGTTTATGCGATAACAAATGCTGGTTAATGATAAAGCAAAAATGGTTATACCATTGGACTTATGGTAAAATTTGCTATTAATAAGGTGTCAATGTTATGCGTTTTGTTTAAAACTTTTGTCTGATTCAAAATGGCGAATTTAAACATGGCCGCCATCAAGGCAACTCTTACCATAGACCTAATATTTATCCACCTGCTTTTTATTTAATTATTATCATTAACACAAAATTTACAAGGTGGGGTAAAGGACTAATACATATGCTGCAACAATATTTAATTTCCCTGTAACTTTTTACCAATTGCACGTAAATCAAAATTAACGTCACCATTGTTCTTCTGATTAAATTTGCGCCTTAAATCATGTATCACATGGCCCTATTCCTATTTTAAAAACTTAACCTTAATTCAAAATGGCGGATTTCAAGATGGCCGCCGTCAGGTATACCCTTACTATATGACTTCCCCCTAGTCCTAATATGTACCCATATATTTGTTATTCACCTTTTGTCGTTACAAGAGGTCTTACAGAGCTTTAACCTCCAACTGTATGAAGACTATTCTGTACTTCCATGTGATGTTCTGGTAGCTGTATCTCCTAAACCCCTGGAGCTTCGCACCTATAACTTCACTGAAATACTGACCACATTTAGTACTACTTTCTCATATGTGTCTCAGTCAGCAACTCGATTCACCCAAACGTAAGGTTTACTTGTGAGTCCTAGTGGAGTCGGGTCAAGACTTTATTTAGGAACTAGTATGTGCCCTAACTAAATATCCCTGTATCGGAATAATGCGGTACTTCCGCAACAATTTTTATAGAGGTAGTTGGTGAGTACTTCAGATTATATGTCCGTAGCCAAACTACCTTCATAAAAATTGTTCCGTGAGTACCTTAGGTTGAGTTGAGTTGATTTTAGTTTAGCGTCTCTTCCAGCAGCGAGGCTATATGAGACGTGGACCTACTGATTAACGTGGAATCCGAACCACATGAGCTCCCTCCGGGAATCGAACCCGGGTCTCCCACGCCAAAGGCGCGTACGCTAACCGCTTAGCCACGGAGGAGCTCGTGAGTACCTTAGGATTCTGAAACATGTATTTTTGGATAGAGCACATATTAGTTCCTAAGCGAAGTCTTGACCCGATTGCGGTAGGCTCCATAATTTTGGAGCTATGGATATTTGAACTTCATTTTTGCATGTTTTCGGCAGTCTATAACTTCGAAAGGAAGCATTTGTGCACCCAAGTTGGTCTATACTTTTCGCCTTTTCTTGGTGTCAGAAATAACCTCCCAAACGTTGCCGGTGTTGTAGTATCCTCCCCTTGACGCTCAAGTGTACACTGGATAAAATGGGCTTCAATCCTGCTTTACACTGGCTAAAATTGCATTATCGTGACATAAGTATATTCGTTTCCTGCAGAATATGCGACCACTATTTATTCAAATGAAGGGCAGATTGCATCAGAATCTATGATGAAGTTTTTAATTTTGACTATAGAACTAAGGAGTAGATCTATGAAATCTATGCAATTTGAGCTCAGATTTGCAGCATCAGTGCAATATCATCTCTACAAAAGAGTCGGATTCCCAATTTCTCCATTTGTTAACTGATATTAAGCGCCATACCACAATATGTCCCAACAACAGCGCAGGTCGTTTTATATTTGAAATTCGTCTCTGCTTCTACTTGTCAGAGAAATCAACTCCGGAGGTAATACGAGAGTTTCGCATGACTATGTGGATAAAATATTCGCCTTTGGCGCGGGAGACCCGGGTTCGATTTCCAGTGGACCTATTAAGCTGTAAGTCCACGTCTCATATAGCATCGTTGCTGAAAGGGACGCTAAACTCAAATCAATCCAAATCCGGGGATGATGTAGAGAACAAGAAAAAATGTAAGATATACTGGTTTCATTAAATAGCTAAGGCAACGAGAATGTAGATGGATCCTTTACTAGACAGATAAGAGGAAAGAAGGAACTCTGGAAATCGAAAATTTAAAAACGTTCTGAAAAGGCGCAAGTATAATTAAAATTACCACTATAATCATATAATTTCTCTCTCTCTTTTCCCTATCTGAGTATATTTATTTCAGCATCCTAACCTCTCCGTTACAGGATTACGATAAAAAGGAAACCTATAGAAACGTCTCTGCCGCGTCACACGTTCCTACAAGTAAATCCAACAATCTACCACTGAGCTTATACGTTATATTGACAGTTTTAGTAATTCCCTTCTCTTATCTGTTTGGTAATTAAACTACCTATATTCTCATTGTTTTGGTTGTTTAATGAAACCAGTGTATCTTACAATTTCTCTTTTCCTCCACATTACATCTGGAAATTAGTATTCTGACGAATAGGATGCAAAGGCGATTTTCAAGAGTAATACGACCTACACTGTTACTATTACGTAGTTAACCTCACATATTAAACAACAAATCGAGAAACCGGGAACCAGACTCTTTTCAGAGATGAGATTGCTGCAAATCTGAGCTTTAATTATTTAGATCTACTCTTTAAATCTGTAGTGAAAATATAAACTGTTCCACAGGTTCATATGCAATTTCTGTGCAGACAGATTCATATGCCTTTAAGTAAATCGTGACTGCATACTCTGCAGGCATTTGCATTTTTTTTTACAATTTACATTGGCATTTGCATTGCATTATATTTGCATTTTTATATTATTATAAAATGCATTTTTTAAACAATAATAGTACACAGGAATCTACGTTAAGTTATAATCAGGGAATATCTTTCATTTGAAAATCTTATGGTCGCCCACGAAGTCTATGGTTTCAACAATGAATAGCATAGCCTATAACAATACTATGCTAAAAAATTGAGTAGGTATATTAGCCAATAATGCGTTATAATTGGTTTGAAAAGGAAAAATGATGTGTCGCACGTGTGATAAAGGGGAAAACACGTGTTTTCATCACTACATAGATATTTATTTGTAAATAAATACATTTTTCTCTAACATATACATCAGTAAATTTACTAAATTATACGTATTGCACAGATTATTGTCAGTATTTATTTTATTTTTGAACTATAAGTTTCAAGATCTGACTTATCCCAGAGAATATTTTATGTAATAGTCTATCTTATTTTAATATATTTTCAATTCACATAATGTTTTCTGAAAGCGAAGCAAGTAAAAGTATAATTTGTTTTTGTTTATTTCATCCTACTGAATATATTAAAGTTGCTCTTGTTTGTCTATTGAAGTTTAGTGCCCATTTTCAGCATCGAGGCCATATGAGACATGCGTCTACAGCTTAAGATGGAATACAAACCAGCGACTTGCTTTCAATACTCTCCTACTGGAAATCGAATGCGTTACTCTGTGCACACGTTACCAATGGCTCACGCGCTAGCCACTAGACTATCGGAGAGGGACGAATATTTTAAAGTTAGCTTCCTAAAGCACTACAAATTTAATTTAGATTTGATAATTTACCAAATAATCGTTACGTACATATCAAGCTACTGGCATAGAAACTTTGTAGAATTGTTGCTAACATTTATTATGAATGTCTTCTAAAGTGTCAAAATTACCACGAGACAAATTGCGCCTATAGCTTAATTACAGTAAATATTTAAACTAGGCAGGATTCTTGCAAGAAGTGCATCAGGAATATAAGGTGACAGAGACTAGTAGCACTAAAACCATCGCTATTATATGAATGTATACAGTAGTTCACCGCTATAGTGGATATATACGATATAGTGGATATAGTGGATATATAGTGGATATAGTGGATATTGCCAAGTTAAATCTAGTTATCTCGATACAACGCCATTCGTTCCTTAGTAGGTGTTTACTTTTATTAGGATCACACTAGTGGAGCTTTTAAGATTGTAATGTTAGTACGTAATGTTCGCTCACACGATGACTTTTAAATACTTTTTTTTTTTTTTTAATTTTTGTAATCCATAGCTAGAGGGATTATTACCATAGCGTTCGCTAATAGAGTGAATCCTTTAGCACCGTTCACGATTAACCATTGGCGTCTCTGGCATGTAAAATTTGAAGGGGGGGGGCATCAAAGAAATTGATTTAAATGGTACCGGTACTTCCTAGTCCAAACCGGTTTATTATCTTCGATTTCATTTTTACCCTTCTGCTTACCTTCACGGATCCCCTGAGGTATATCAAGAACTCTGTTATAATCGTTTCACAACCTGAATATTATATTCCAAATAAAAAATTATTATTATTTATATGTTGTTCTATTGTTAGTAAATAATTAAATTAGAATAAAATATTGAATATTTTGTACTTCAAAATATTGGGGAGACGTGTCCCCCTCGTCCCCTCCGCCAGAGACGCCCGTGCGATTAACGGTGACTTTAACAGTGGTTATCCTCTTTAAAATCTAATATAACATTCCTTAGCTTCTACACAACCTGTACAGCAGCAAAGAAAAGTTAATTGCGTATAATAAAAACATATGTAGCTTTTCTTGCTGCAAAATGCTTCTCCGCTCCGGATATCCCATACATGGAATCGCGTGACTCTTTTTACGATCTTTAGCAGAGTTTATTATGTTATACTATCATTAAAATGTTAGTGTAATCTTCCTCCATTCCAAGAAGCTTGTCACTGGAATTACGCAATTTTAAGCCCTGAACTTTGATCATTCCTCAAGCTCTTTAGTGAGGGACGACATACTCTCACGACCGAAGCTTAAAGATGACCATTTTCCACTTGGCATTCGTGCTCACTATCTGTAAAGCGCTCGCCCAAACTAATCGGAATCATTCTCACTATCACTAGCTTTATCTCAAGCTTTCCCTTATTTATATCTCATTAGGGTTGCTCTTAGTAAGGGCTCAAGGTTCGCTATTGCTCGTAAATCTCCATTCACTACTCATATTGGGGCTCGAGATCGCTTGGTCTTGGACGTTAGCTAATTATCAACTTATAGTGCTCCTGCTCATACTTTTCTACACTCAATTATTGAACTTGAGCAGGATTGAGCCAACCTTTCAACTTTAGAATATGCGAAGAATCCAATTTTTGAATAAAGAATTACTCGAATTTTAACATAACTAGTTTGGAATTCATGCACCAAAATAATCCCCGGCTTCCCGGTGGAAATTAGCACTTTGCTTACTAACTTAACACTGTATATAAAATTATAGTGTAAATAATGGATACTAACCTTTTTTGCACTCAAGTCTGCTGCAGTAACTGAAGGACACCGCTCGAAAGAATCAGATGGTATAGCACTAAGCATCTGTGCAAAACCTACACTCCTCTCTTTTCTATCTTCCACATCACTGGATTCTAAGTCTCTTTTAGCTCTTGCACTTATGTTAGAGATGAAACGATCGAATCTAGACAATGTAGCAAATAAGGCGTCACTCTCCCTTTTCTGCAAATTGTGCTTTTGATCCGTTGTACTTACAAATAAAATGCTATTTGTTATAACCATGAACAAACAAAGGAAATATATCTGAAAGGTGCTAATAGCAATCATTGCAAATGTTCACTTCGTATCAAATGGTCACAACAGAAGCACAACTTAATATACCTTCAGTCATTCTAATTGCTGCAGTCAAAAGATTGACCTAGATCATGACAATTTTTAAATATGAAAATTTGACCTTTTTAAGTTGATTAAATAGCTTCATTCTCGGATCACAGCACTCAGTCCCTCGTTCCTGGTTTAGACATTAAAAAACAGGATGTCACGTATGCAGGGTAAATTGCACAAGCAAAATTAGAAACGAATTGACAGTCCAATGCCACATGGAAATATGTGTTAAGAAGGGAAGCTACGTCACGGGATTATTAAGGTCACCGTTCGAGAGAGGGGCCAATCCTAAATGTCATTGTGCTAGTTACAACTAAAGGGTTTCTGTAGAAAGGGACAACAACATTATACTCAATTGCCATCTTGTACCACATGTTCAGCAGAACAACATAATAGGGAGGCACGGTGGCTCAGTGGTAGAGCGCTTACCTCTGGTGCTTAGGGTCCCTCGTTCAATCCCCAGCCAAGTAAGTTTATAGTGGGCAACATCCGGTCCGTGGGTTTTTAACATTTCCTCCCACTTCCTCATTTCGCCAATTCTTCCATCATCAGACCCAATACAAATAAAAAAAACATTCATATGATATGTATAGCATTTTTTAAACACATATTTCAAAGTGTGACTTACTTTAGCCCTTAACTACTGTTGTAAAATTGTGTTACACTAACACTGTTGTTGGGTCTATTAGACCCAGCACTATTTTATGTTTATAAATGATACTATTTAGCTTGATTCAATAATACAAATATCTGTATTTTCTGACGTTTTGCAGTCCTCGGAATATTTCACAGTAGCAAATACCAAAAAGAAAAGGAATTTTTTGGTGAAAAATTAAATTAAATGAAATGGCTCTCTTTTTTGTTTGTAATAAAGTAGTTAAACAATTACATTTTTTTCTGTGCATAACAATGCTGGTTGTGACACAACAATCATATTCTTTTGTCTTAATAGTGTTCAAAAAAGGAAATATTGCAATACGTACACAATTCACTCCCTAATAACTAAAACTTGAGGAGGTAAACATGTCTGTACTTTTTTGTTCATTTTTTCACAAGATTCAGAAATGGAGTGCACATTGTGTTGGCGCATTCTAAGCAAAGAGGTCTGAAACATGACACACTGGTATTGTGTTTTCCTGTCTTTTGCTGAGCCACAGAATTGACGTCTCTTCCTTTTTCCCAATCTGCTTCCCTCCCTGGCTTGTTGGTGTGATTCTTGTTCGGTAATACCAAGAACTCTCGACATGGATGTTCGTAACTCCAGGCTCATGTGAGGGTTTGACAATCTGTTTCTGATGTTGAGCTGGACAAGTTCACGAGCAACAGCTTTCATAAAGTCTAATATGGAAAGTGTTTTAGTTTGTGGGAATGCAGAGAACAAAATAAAAGCATTCACCCCTGCAATATCCAGGATGCGAAAAAATATAGCCATGGTCCATCTTTGTGTTCGGCAACTAGTTGAATAGACACTGCATTTTTCATCTAAAGAGTCCACTCCACCTTTCGTCATGTTGTAATAACTTATTATTTCTGGTAGTTCGTCCACATTCTCCCTCGTATGGTGCATGGATGATACCAAAATTACTGCTTTACCTTTCTTTGGGATATGTGAGATAACATAATCTGGATCGTTATCAGAAATATCACTATCACTAACTTCGTCTATAACAGATTGCATGTACGATTGAAATCGTGGATCTGTCACTGAAATACTTCGTGTGTTTGCTTCCCTCTCCACTGCATAAACAGCAAATAATATCACTAAAATAGATTGCACAGCAAAATGAAAAAAGTTACGCTGCCACTGTTGTGGGTCACATAGACCCACCCACAACGTGTAGATCTAACTGCAGGCGTTAAACAATCACAACTGTTCTGCCACCAATCTCAGTTCACACTGATATGCAGCTACTCGGAAGACAACAGCGCTCACGTGTTAGAAAGTAGTACTACGTAACGTAAAATTTTCTTCACGGGTCTGTGAGACCCACAACAGCAGTTACGGGTTAAAGACTCACTGTATATCTTGAAACAACTTTTATTTATTTATTTATTTATTTCATATTTTGTTGAATGAGGCGGAATCTGTTCCTTTACTTCCCCGTTTGCGTATGCCACTGGTCATAAGAATCTCTTTCTTTTACAGCTTTTTTTTTTTAACGAATACTTCCTTATTAGGATCAGCCAATGCGATCTCTTTTACTTTGCATTCCTCCTTTCATTAGAGCATAAACGTATTACTGCTCTTTATGTTCTCTTACACAATACAAAGACGTTCAGACTGCAAAATAAAGATCTGGATATATATATAAATTAGGGATGAGCAAAACCGGTTTTTATAAAAACGGGACACCGGTTTCTAGAAAAAACGAAATCCGAAAATCGACATTTCGGTTTTCTTCAAAACCGGTTCGGTTTTCACTGAAACTGGTTTCGATGAAAACTTTTGGAAAACATAAAAATATTGTGGAAACGGAATCGGTTTTTGGAGAACAATCAAACACTATTCTGGTCAGAAATAGAACCAATTTTGAAAAAAAAAAACAAAAACGGAACTCGTTTTGGAGAAAACCGAAACCGGTTTCGATGAAATACCGGCTTTTTGAAAATTTTCAAAAACCGGTTTCGGTTCTCCTAAAAACCGAAAACCGGTTTTGGGGCCCACCACTAATATAAATGATGTATGTTTTGTAACACATAAAAGTCACGTGAGGCCACTCTGGAGTCTCGGTTGTTGGATATACTTTGAAATTAAACAATAAATATGGCAGGGAGTTTGGAAACTTACATTTCTCTGAAAACATTTCATTACTTTCGAGTCAAATTTTGCATCTTACATTTCTCGCACTTCCATCCTTAAATAGAGCTCTGAAATTTCGTATACATATCTAAAGCCAATAAGAATGCAATATTTTCGTATAATTTTAGCTGTAGCTAATAGTTTTAATGTAAATTAATTAGATAGAAATAATTATCACCCACTAGCTGCTTATTCAACCCAGACCCTCACAGAAGTGATTGGTTGTTGTGACGACTATAGACGTTTTTATTAACCTTACATGAACAAGTCACTTGAGAGTTCAGATTTACCAAATAAGTTTATTAAGCATTACTGCAATAGATGGGAGAATGAGTTAGTGCTGGTTCGAGATTTGCGTGGTACCTCTAACAGAAAAATTAGGAACTATTTCATCAATTCATCTGAAACAGAGTTCTTTCGTGGTATCACTACGATCGTGAAGCAAATAATTAAGGTTCATTAATTACTATAACTATATATGTATACTAGGATCCTACTACAACACCCTTCTTCTAAGATTTAATTTAGAACTGATTGAATCTGAAAACATCTCAGTAAATAACTAATATAAAAAAGTAATAAAAGTAGTAAGTAATAAAAAAATAATAACTGTAAAAAATACTTTTAAGCAACTTTATAAAATGCACTAAACGGAAGAAATACTTTTCTTTTCGGTGGGGTAAAATGAGGAAAAGAATATACATTGGGCGCGATGATTGATTATAATAGATTATAGCAAACCATTTCACTGATACGAAAAAAACTTTAGCTCTCAACCTTAGAAACAACACCCAATGCTTTTAGTCTGAGGAAAATATAAAAACATTGGACACGATTCTTGATTACAATAGATTATAGCAAAACCATTTCCCTGGTACGAGAAAAACTTTAGCTCTCAACATTAGGAAGAGCGCCCAATGCTTTTAGTCTGTCACATTTTTTCCTTTGAGACTCAACCCACTTTATTGTGCATTTAATAAGAACATTATTATTATTATTATTATTATTATTATTATTATTATTATTATTATTATTATTATTATTATTTACCGTTATTATTTTTCTCGATGAAGAAGCACATAATATCTAAATTTACAATTATACAAGACAATTATACACTTCATGAGTAAAGTGATTCGAATAAATATGAAAGGAGTGAATATATTGTAATAATTATTAAAACTAACAATACACATATGTTTTTTTTATTAAATTTCTGTTTATATTGACATATAATTTTCAAGAGATATCAATTACAGGAGCACGAATTGAGTTCATACATTTCGTTTGGGTCAATGCCACTTTCCTTCAGACTTTGATTAATAACACTTCGGTCCACTGTACTCAAGTTGGAATTTGGCCAAATATTAATCTCTGCCCACTGCAACTTGGAAGGGGATCCTTCCATTGGACAATACTTCATTATCACATACTTCCCTGGCTCAGCCTTCTGAATAAACACATGTTGCTCTGAAAAGAGTAGACCCATTCACTGTTAAAAGCATAGGAAGATAAAACCATGCCAACTTATCTTCAATTTAACTTAAAATTACGTCAAAATAACAAAATAAAAATATAAAATATGTTCTTCTTCTTCTTCTTCTTCAGGAATATTTACTTACATGAAGTCATCAAAATGGGAGAAGAAGAGGGAGAAGACCTAGAAAAAAGGAAGCGCAAAACGTCTGCAGCAATACATGTAGTCATTTGCTAATATAATTAATGACATCATCAGTGGCCCATCTTAAGTGAGGTCACATAGATAAAAAAAAATTAAATTGTATTATTACAAGTCAAGAGAAGAAATAAGAAAGCTTACCTACTGCTGTACTTTCTGAAACTCTATGGTACGAAATCTATTATGTTGAAAATGGTTGCTTTCTATTGTTAATTTCTCTATACAAATTCCCAAGGGTTCCCAATAGATTTTAGAATCTTTTGCAGAAACATCTACTGAAAGAGTTTCTATTTTCTATATTTCCAATGAGATTAAGATTGCTCGACATTAGGGTTAAAATATTGAACATTTTTGATACAAAACAATGGGGGACAAGGAGGTGGCTTATGGATATTCGGCTCTATCTAGGTGAGGGATTTAAGCATTACATTATGGTAACTCCAACTCGAAAGGCATTACATTATGGTAACTCCAACTAGAGATTCGGAATATACAACATAATTATATATTCTATAAAATTAGAACGCAGCCACGTTGTATTGATTATTTAAGAAGAAAATATTACACATTTAAAAAAGACAAACAAAAATAGATAAATCTACCCGTTTACAGTGTGTTCTGCTACATGTAGGACGATAGTAGATAAATAATATTTATTTTCAGCAAATTATAAACCATAAATTATTTTTGACAACGAATGAAATATTTCGTTTTCGTCCTCTTCGATATACTCGAAACCTACGCATGAGATTTCCTCTTCAGCATATTATTGTTCAGTTCGATTTGATTTATTTCACTGCTCAACACTATTTAACTTCAAAAAATGTTCTTTTGCATGAAAGAAGGCGTTTCTTGTAATTTTTGAGCTGCTGAAAACGAATCTAACCTTAGTTTTATCCTGCATCCTCAGATTTAGAAATATTGCCAGTTAAATAATTTTATTAAGAGACCTTGGCCAAAATTTCAAGGAAAACGTAGAACTTTACATTTCAAGTCTTTGTGTCCCCTCTCTTGATTATACCAGAATAACAAACAAACGGTACCTCGTTGGAAAGCTTGTGTAACACAAATTTCAGCGAAATGTATTTGCAACCCATCACGTTCAATTTGTAGAAGAAGAAAACATTGAGGAAATTGGTTTTAAAAAAACTGGTTTCATGAAGAAATTGAGAAAAGTTTACAATTTTTTTAAAAGTATTTCACCACTTTTTCAATATGTTTTGTTCTCTTTCTACAAATTGAGAGTTATGGGTCCAAATATTTTTCGTTGGAATTTGTGTTCATTAGCTTTTCAACGAGATATCATTTGTTATTTTGGGATAATTAAGAGAAAAGCACATAGGCATCCAGTGTCAAGTTCTGCGATTTTCTTGAAATTTTGGCCAAGATCTGTTATAACTGGTGTTATTTCTAAATCTGAGGTTGCAGAACAAAAAATAAAATCAGATTCGTTTTCAGCACCTCAAAAACTATAAGGAACATCTTGTTTCATATAAAACGAGTGTTTACTAACATTTCCCTTATCTTTGGACAATATTTTAGTTGATCAGAAATAAAAATTTAAGAGTTGATAATTCTAAGATTAGAGGGCCGCATGGCTCAATGGTAGAACGTTCACCTCTGGTGCATGGGGTCCTTGGTAGTGATGAGCACAAGAATCTTGGTCTTGCAGTTTCTGCAAGAGTCTTGCATGCAAGACCAAGACCAGGAATCCCGATGCAAGACCAAGACCAAGACTCTTGCGCAAGAGTTTTTCATAAACACCGGCTGAGTGCTAGAGCGTTCACTTCTGGTGCATGGGGTCCCGGTTCGATCCCGGCTCGCGCCATATGAGCTTTTTTGGATTACAAATATCGTGTGCGTGGGTTTTCTCGGTGTTTCCTCGCTTCCTCCTACTTTTTTCATTCCACCATTTCATTGATTTCTCATCATCATCGTCTCTTTTAGTATCGGTGCATATCGTGGGACGTTGAACTAGATATTTTATTTCATTTCAAAACATATTACTAAAACTGTACATATTACTATTCTTCTTCCAAAACTAAAGAGAAATGTAGTATTGAACATCGGTAATTCCCTACATCATAGGTACCGACCACATGGATCCGAAACCTTGGCCCCGAGGCTCAAGCACCTGTTAGAAATTTTTAATGTATGCTCATAAAATTAATATTGAAATAACATTCTCATGACATTGACAAAAACAGTGCATGTGAATGCGAGTTTGATTTCATGGGCGAATACTTATACGTTGAATAATTGTTTATTAATATAGCTTTTAGCTTCCTTGGGTATACGGCAATATAACATCATACAACGATAAATAATCCATATTCACAACTGAGAATGATTTTGTACAGTTATTTGAAATAACTTGGAATTTGATGCCATTATTTTCTATTTCTGATATAGGTAAAAATTATTTATATAAATTGAGTTTACACAAAAAGACATAGACAGTTGAGTCGTTTTCAATTTTCACTCAAATTATTCTAAAATATTAAGAGGTTTGATTATAATCATTATAATTTTATTTTTTTTTTCTCTTTTTTCGCCAATATTTATAAATATAGCATCATCATCATAACTATTCTGCCATTATTGGCAGGTCACTTGCTGCAACAAAGAAGCTTCGATATACGGTGGTCCTCAGCTAATCTCTTCTTCTTGACGTAGCAATTTTCTGTTTTAATACCTTCCTTCAACTACATTCTTCGCTCCTCCCTCTCTTTCCTTCCACCATACCCTCTAGCAAATCCCTCATAATACAGTTCCTCCTCAGCCAATGTCCCAATCAGTTCCTCTTCCTCCTCTTAATTACATATAAAATTCTTCTTTTCTCCCCCACTGCTACTATTTCTAACACCTTCTTATTCATTTGTCCTTCAACCCAACTAATTCTCACCTTTTATCTCCATGGCTACGTTTCAAAAGCCTCCTTTTTTTTCATCGCTTTTGCGTTATGTCCATGTTTCTGCTCGATAGAGTACATATTGGAATGAATAAAACAAAATCTCAACATTTAATTGGAAGTTTGTTCAATACAAAGTTTAGCTAATCGTGGTTGAAAATAAAAATAAAAAATAAAAAATCTGACGCCTTTAGAATGCATAAATGATTTTGCTATTCTTGGTGTTTCAGTAATCTGTGCTGTCTTGATTTTGTTTCATGCGTCTCAGAGGTATCCTCCCCACTTTGGGAACCAGTGGAGTTTTGGATCTGTTAAAAAATATAAAAATATTACGAAACGTTGTAATTTATCTTATAAGTAGTGAAGCATGGACACCCATTAAAAAAAATAATAAAGGTAATCGCTTATCTTGTACACTATCATCCTACTTACACGAAGGTAAACTATATTGGGCCGTATGCAGAGTCATTTTGACACGTGATTAGAGCCATACTAAAGAGTTCGACTGACATAAGGTTCCTGTAGTAGTCAGGCCTTTAGGATCACGCTAATCATTCCTCCAAACGACTCTGCATAAGGCGGATTATTTTTAGAAACATATATTGTATTTTCGTTACTATTGGCGCATTGCAGAATTTATTATCCCTTATATCCAGAGTAAAATTTACCTAGCTCTTAAAACCGTGACTTGCAAAACTCTTGCAAGACCAAGACTGGGTGTGCAAAACCAAGACGAAGACCAAGGGTTCCAGTACAAGACCAAGACCAAGACGAAGACTACCCGGTCTTGGTCTTGGTCTTGGTCTTGCATTTGCTCATCACTAGTCCTTGGTCCGTTTACAGCTCGCGCCAAGTGAGCTTTATGGTGGAAAAACACCGAATGTGTGGGGGTTTTCGGGGTTTTCCCGTTTCTTCCTATTTTCTTCATTGCACCATTTTGACTTATTTCTCACCATCACGGTCTCCTTTAGCCTAGCCGGCATACTCGTGGGACGTAAAACTTAAAGATTTCATTTAAATTTTGGCTTCATCTGATCAACCATATTTTATGTATACTATCTTGGTAGTGTCCCAATAAAGAGTTCAATGGTAGTATATTTCAAAATTAGTTCAGTATTATTATCAGGCATGTACAGCATCAAAATTTTAGGGTTACAAAGAAATTTGTTTTTCTCCTCTTTCTCGAAAATTACGCATGAAGTTTTTACACTTACCCAAATCATTCTGTTCAGCGCAATAAGATCAATCGACTGTTATATGTCTGATTTTTTAAAACATTTTTTCCATTAAACTTTAATAATAAGTGTAGACTTTAGTGCTGTCCACGAGACGAGACAAAATTTCCCTTTCGATACAGAGCTCTTACCAACAGAAACAGATACATTTTCCGAAATGAGACATCACTTTCACGACAGCATACAGTCTCGTTTGTCACGTAGGTAATCCTAATTTTTAATTATTTTCAATAACGTTGCATTTGTAATAAATATTCCAAATTAAATGGAGGAAGTCATAATGAACAGAAAGATATGTTGGGAAAAAAATACTAGAAATTTTAAAAATAATAAATTAGGGAAGCATTAGTATTTTGAATTTTTGTCCCACTGTAGAGAATAAACTCGAATTTTTTCCATGCTCCCACGTGGCTATATGCAGAAAGCGATAGAATGAAGATAGTGGGAGGAAACGAGAGAAGACCAATAAAACACGCACACGGTGTTTGTACACCCCAAAGCTCACTTGGCGAGAACTGGGATCAAAACATGAACCTCATGCGTCAGAGAGAGCTCTACCACTGAACACCCGAATCCCATCTTATGTTTCATTATATATTAAATGTAATACATTTTCTGGTCTATTGTAAATCAAATTATTTCTTTAAGTTTTACGTTCCACGGTTATGTCCTGTAGGCTAAAGGAGACGGTGATGATGACAAATGGAGGAAATAATGGAATGAAGAAAGTGGGGGGACGGAAGAACCCCGAGAAAACCCACGCACACGGTGTTTGTCCATCACAAAGTCCAATCGGTGGGAGCTGGGATCGAACCAGGGACCCCATGCACCAGAGATGAACGCTCTACCACTTAGCCACCGCGGTCCGGTGTAGTTGATTGAATATTGGCTTTAACAAAGTATTGTGTTTTTACCTAAAAGTTATTCGCAGCACTGGAATTAAAGTTATTATTATTATTATTATTATTATTATTATTATTATTATTATTATTATTATTATTATTATTATTATTATTATTATTATTGAGCGACAACAGTACACACACAAATACATTTTCTTCCTTAATGACTTCTTCGCGAGATACTTTGTCATTTGAGTTCATACCCCCACCGCCGGTTGCGTTATCCTTAATTAGACCCTGATCATCCTACTCGTGAGCAGTTATATAACTGTTGCAATAACTGTTAAAAAGTGGGCTGGAAAAGAAAAAAAAAAGAAAAAAAATATTTTTTTACCAGACTTTTTGCCTGTGTAGTCATCTCTATTTTGAAAAGCACACGCGTTGGGTCCAATGACATTGCATACAATCTCATGGTTCTCTTCATCTCCATCCACATTGCTGGTGACTGTCAAAACAACCGTGTTTGTCTTGTTTGTTTCTATCTTCAACTCGTAACAACCACAAAATTCTTCGGTTGCGCTCATTGTCTTCCATTCTCCTGATAGCTATTTGATCAGAAAGAAAAAATAAAATAAAGATATTTAGTTTAATCTTTTCACTATTCTATATATAAGGAAATAGAAATATTTTGCAACTACTTTTTAATTATTAACCTTGTATTTATTACAATCAGAATTAATCGTTTGCAGTCAATAATTCTATTTCTAATTCCATAAGATTAGCATGGATATCAATACTAACTAATAAACGACATTTCTGCATTTCTGAGGAGGGGTTCTACAGTCAATACGCTATGACAGTGATAACTCACATCATTGCAGTTGTTGTTTTTTCCCTAGAAGCCACTCAAGGACATGAATCAATAGAGCAAATAGTAGTTACAAGTGTAATGCAATAGCAGTTATTTGGGGCAGGGTCTAAACTTGTTTCAGACCTGCATAACTTTAACACTTATAAACCAAATTTAACGTCAATAGTATTGAAGAACTAACAATAATGCCACTAACAGATGTGTGCACCAATGAACTTTAAACGGGCATTCACTCAAACGCGTTCAACATTAAACTTTCAAGTTTAAACGTCGTTCCAGGACTTTTGTTGCACCATTGAAAGTCCAAGTTCAGTACATCTCGTTTACGTAAACTTCGGTCAATTTGTAAAATCGACTCGGATTGTTTGTCTTTTGTCTCTAATCTTCGTTTAACAAAGTAACAAATGAAGAAAGCATACCGCGTGCCAGTCTTTTCGACTTTCGAGATTGTGTCCATAGAGTTGTGAGTAGTCTAACTTCATTGATCGTAATTGTGATGAAAAAAATAATGAAACCGCGAGCAAAAAAATTTTCCCAACACGAGGAATGTAATTTCATTAGTGGAAAAAATACAAAGACATTACTGAATGTAAACGGACTGATGGGGATGGAAGGTTCCAGTTGGATATAAATGCAATGTAATTAGCAAGCAATTTAAAGGCGAAACACAATTGTTTCTTTTTGTTGGGAAACTTAACACGACCCGCTCGGGAAAGTAATACTCCCGGAAGTACTTTTTCGCGCGCTACCCTAGCCAGCTGTGTATTGGTCAGAAAATTTATATCATGGGGTCAAGGTGGAACAAAACGAGCCCTGTGGGGCTTCTAACCCGTTCCTACTACTACTACTTATCTGCACAAAAGTAAATAAATCACTTTTTCGAGTATTATTTTCATCTTATTTTAATGAAAAAAGTGTTCTGAAAATTAAAAAAAATTAAAAAACTTTCCTTGGGCCGGGTTTGAGTCCACGCCAAAAGTAGTTTTCGCTACTAGCCCGTAGCGCTAGCACGCTCGACCACGAGGATCGACATCAGGAAGCGTTTGATTTCTGCTCTATATATGTATATGCAACGTGGTAAGAAGCGGATAACGCCAACCACTTTGAACGGCGTATTTAGTTTCTCCTTCTGGGAGTATTACTCTCCCGAGCTAGTCCTAAATTTAACTGCTCTTCAATATTCCCCAACAACATTAAAACTGAAGTTTTATTCAACCGGAATCTTTTTCGAAAATCTTTCTCGTTGAACATTTCAAATGGATTACAGCCATCTTTCATTACTCTATGAGGCAAAATCTCCTCTAAATACTCTAAATCCTAAAGATTATATAATTGTTTTCGGACATTGTGTGTACCACAATAATAAATTCCACTAATACTACAAACTGACTTGGATCAACGAAGTTTAAACCCCTAAATTCGGCCGTTCAAGCTAAAACGAAGTGTATCCATCATTGGTGCAACAGACCTTTTCACCGAGCTTGGTTATGACCCTCGTTCAACAGTTGAACTTCGTTGGTGCACACGGCCATAATACCCATGCTTGGTTAAATTTCTAATTGCAATTTTTATACCAATCTGAGGATGCTGAATCCAATAGGACTATTTTTAAATACATGCCGTCCATAGGATGCCTACAAAATTGATCTGAAATTTAAGACGTAAATAGACATAAGTATCCCAACTTAGAGGTAATTTTTCTTGTGACTCCATGGACGGGTATGTTTGAAAATACATCAGATCCAGCATTTTCAAATCCATTAGGTTCAGTATCCTCAGATTAGTACAAAAATCGCAATTTGAAATTTAACCAAATTTGGGCATTAGTGGCATTATTGTTAGTTCTTTACCCTGAATTCTCTTTTATTCTTTTTTCTTTCGGATAACTGTTTATAGTTTAACGTCCTTTTTCACCTCCGTGAACATGAGACGCAGATTTTAATATATTAACGTGGAATTCGGAACGCATTATTTCTTACCGGAAATTGAATCCGGTTCTCCCGGAAAGAAGGTCCGTGTAGTAACCATGTAACAATAACAGAAAGCTGTTCGAAACAAAGAATATTTAAATCAGATTTGAAGAAGAATTCAGTAAAAATCAAATTACTAAGACCTTCATTTGTTTTTAAGAAACAAAATGACAATAATAATAATTTTTCCAGTAAAATCAACAAATTACAAATACAAAGACCACAAAGATACCCCAAAATCTTAACAATGGCTCTTTCTGCCAAAGAGGTTTATAAATATGTAACATTAATTTTCAATAAGAAAACATAAATTGCTTTGGACTCAACACTCGCATTCTAGTTTACTCGTATTCTAGTTTAAAGGTTCCCGCAAGATCATGGAAGCCAAACAGCGCTTGGTCTGCTTACTCCAAAGGACATGCTCGCCTTTAGAGTCCTGTAGGTGTATTTGCGTGTTGGTATTGCGTCGTTCGGACGAAATGGATAGATAGCTACTTAATAATAATAATAATAATAATAATAATAATAATAATAATAATAATAATAATAATAATAATAATAATAATAATAATAATAATAAAAGATTCTAATCCAGAAAACTAATAAGGATCTGCTGTAGAGACCTTATGGTACTCCCAAAGTGAGAGTGCCAAGGTTCTTAAATCAGTTTATTTTATATTCTATACGGAATCTGTAACCAACGAGTTCAGCAAAGAGATGAGAGTTTTCCCTAATACGGATCCTTCTGGTTACTCACCCTCATTTTCGTTCGCTCTCGCCCTCACATATCTCCCTCACTCTAGCCCTCCTTCGACCTCATTGTCATACAACTCCTCATGCTCAAATAATAATCCTCTCCTTGCCTCACTTACCTTAACCCTCAAATCAATAGTTCTCTCTCACTCGCCCTCATCCTCAAATAATATTGATACCTTCATTAACACTCACTTTCATGTACTGAAATGAGGACGCATGAGGATGAAGACTATCCTTATGAAGACAAAATGACTGAAGGTGCCAGCTTTGATTTAGTATAGTGAATCCACATCTCACAAAACACATGAAAGTTTCCGCAGTGGAAGAGCTCCAAATACGATGTCTAGGTCATGTGAGATCAAGGAGGTGGGTGATACGAAAGAAACCCGGAAAAACCTATAGACACTATGGCGTCCAATACAAACTCACATGGCTTGAGATGGAAACAGTAGATAAATTAAAATTTTAGTTTAGATAATAATATTGTCACGAAATTTACCAAAAAAAAAAAAAAAAAAAATCCTTAAATGGTGTATCAAATAGCCAAAACCCTCTGTTAGCAATCGAAAGTATTAGAATCCATAGGCTTACAAAAAAGTATTCAAAGGAATGAAGAATATCTATGCTTAAATATTCGCTGCATACGTAACTACGGATTAGAACAGTGGGTCACAACCGTTTGCTCAAGACACACTTCACAACATCCACAACATCGCGACACGTGTTTGAGTTTTTTATTCGTAATAATATTGTAAGACTACGTTTCTATAAAGTAACGTGACTCTCCCAGAATTTTTTGTTGGGAAGAGTCCAAATTTTTTTCTGGGGGGGGGGAGTCCAATACGTCTATGTTGTATTAAACCTATGTTATTCTCCATCCGAAAAGACGATAAGTAATTGTTTATTACTCTCACTTATATTCTCAGAAAATCTCATAAAACTGGGATATTTTTATAACGAAAGAAAGAATACAGATTAGGTAAAATTAAATCTTTAAGCACTATGATAATTAAGTTTACAAATGTTAGTCGAGTACGAAGTTTTGGGGATCCCGTGGGTTTACCCCCCCTTCCTTTCCTGCGTGACTGTATGTAGTACTCAGCATTGTTGTTACCTCCGTAACTAATTAAATGCTACATAATTTTAAAGTCTAAAATTTCATGACACATCATATAGGATTGTATAACACATCAGTGTGTCGCGGCACACCGATTGGGAATTGCTGGATTAGAGTATCTGGCTTCTGCGAGATTTCTTTAAAAAATATGATCATATACGTACACACTATCCACATGAAAATAATACATTTTTTCTTAGAAGATTTGAGACAAGTATTTCACATGAAATGTGTTAAAAGATTTGTCCTCAAAAACTAATAAATATTTCAAGCGGAAATACTATGTGTTTTTTGACTATGACCTACTCATAAATCTAGCACAATGCTTCTTGTTTTATCTTGCTACACTCTTCCGCTGTGGAATCTCGTAACACATCCGTATAATAATAACTAACCTAGCATTATAATTGGTTATTTATATTACGACCTAAATTCTCAGATCAAGTCAGAATATTTTTAATGAAAAGTATTATTTTGATGCTCCTGTTGGCTTTCTTAGACGCTCGAGTTAAAAAAAAAAGGGTTCTTCTCTCAAAATTTTGAACTTTGTGAAACAGCATCGAGTCATTTCTTTTTAAAGTTAGTATGACAATGTTATATAACGTTTTGTTGGTTGTTACTACATTTTGAATGTCTTTTTCTTTTCCATAAAGAGTGACAAGTAACAACTATTGCATGAGCTTGAAAATCGCGTGCTCCAAAAGCGCTTAAAATCTTTTTAATTTTTAAAACAGCTTTGAGTCTAATAACCACGAAGCTTATTAGAACAAAATCCATGTATGATGGAATTGGTCACTTATATAACCTCGGTAGCGTCTTTTATTTAATTGACCTTCATATAGCTTATTAGTTTGTTTTTTTTTTAATTGACAAATAGATGCTCTTCAACGAAATTTACCGGTACTTGTAATTTTTATGTGCATTTTTTGACTTATGTTAGTGACAAAAAGATGATTAGTGTTTATTACATATCCAGTGAAGATGCGATGTTGAGTTTTTATGCGACAGCGTGGTCTTAGTACACATTAACCCACTGGCACAAATCCCGGGGAATGAGGGGGACATGTCCCATCCAATCTTGGAACTGGAGGGGACTGTTCCCCCAATAATCTTATTTGAAATGTGTTTTTTGGGGAGAAATGTGATGATTTGTGTCCGACTGCCACAAAGGAAAGTGATATGAAATTGGTGTCTCTTGCTGTATAATATACAACAGGTTTCCTCAGAAATCAAATTCATCTACCGTAACAAG
Organism: Thermobia domestica; assembly: GCF_964235325.1. Lineage (NCBI taxonomy): Eukaryota > Metazoa > Arthropoda > Insecta > Zygentoma > Lepismatidae > Thermobia > Thermobia domestica. The sequence goes on along the minus strand of NC_137462.1, from coordinate 162,656,228 downwards.
TCTCATCCCCCCAGAATAAGCCTCAAATCTGACCGCCTCCCAATGTTGAAGACAGCATTGTTTTTCAACTTTAAAATATTTTGAACATCGGTTTAAACAAAAAATTATGGGAACGGTCTTACTTGTCCCCCTCAATGTTAAAGACAAGTTTGTTCCGCTCCATTAACCTATCTTTTATTTGTAATTTGCAAAGACATATATATAAGTATCGTTGCGTTTTATCTGCCCTTTCGAAATAAAGATTGAAATATGGTATTTTAAGAATATAGTATATAGATACAACGTAAACTTTTAGTAGAGTCATTATTAAAACTAACTCATTACCATTCTGGTTGTATTATATAACAAACTAGTTTGGTATAATCATGTACTAAAATATATTTCCTGATAGTTTGTAACACTTTTATTCTTAAATGATTATTTTCTCTTACTTTCCAACTTCATTGGTCTCATTCTTTGATTTCAAATTTAGGCAAATCAACAAAAAAAGAAAAGAAAAGAAAAAGAAAGAAAGAGAGAAAGAAACAGTTCTGGACTTTTGGAAGGAGAGAAGGTGGAAAATAAAAAGTATATGAGAACTTGTTTCTATCCACGAATGCTATTTCCGTTCTCAAAAATCTTACTTTCAGAAGAATACAGGGAATCATCGTCTTGAAGAACATAAGAATTAAGAAACGAGGTCAATTAATCCCTTTGCTTTCGTTCCTTTCAGCATCAAGGTTATATGAGACATTGACTTTCAGCTTAGCGTGTCATCCAAAGAACTTGAGCTCCCACTGGAAAACGAACCCGAGTCTCCCGCACTGAACGAACATCAATGAATTCCTTTCTCTGTAACTAAGAGGCTATGTCTACCAGATATTCTATCCATATTGAATGATTATACGAAACTAAATAAGCACATGCTTTTCATTGATTTGTTACGAAGATGAGGAAATTATTTGACTACATTTTGTTATGCTGAATATACTATAGTATAATTGAGTGTTTGCAAAACAAAAATTTTGGACATGGTCACTCAGTTGAAAAAAAAAATGAAAACGAAATCTTTCAGTTTAACGTCCCATGATTATGCCCCTTAAGCTAAGGAAGATGTGATTGAAGCAAATGAATGATGGAATAATTGCTGGAATGATAATGGGGGAGGAAACGGGAGTATTCCAAGAAAACTCACGGACGCGATGTTGTCCACCACAAACTTACTTGCCTGGAGATCGTGCACCAGAAGTAAGCACTTAGTGGTAGAGCCCTCACCTCTGGTGCAAGGAATTCTTACTTCGATCCCAACCGATGTGATACCATGCTTGAGAGTTTTCTGGTATATTGAGGTTTTAATTAATTGTGTACTTTAATGGCTTTAGTTCTAAACTTCATGAACCAGATAGCCTAATGCTAATAAGGAGAGGTTTTGGATTACGTTTTAAGAAAAAAAAAATCAGTAGTGACAACAAAACAATCATAATACCAATAACAACTTACTTGATCCCAATTAATATCATCTTGTGTACCAGCGTTATCGCACAAACGTGGTGATCGTTTATGGCTTCTACTTCGACGACCGATAAGATTTGATTGATATCCTCCGACCAATAGCAGTAATACAATTGCACATCCAATAGAATTCCAGTTCTTCATACTCTCTCTCCTTGTGAAAGTCTTTCTCTGGATGAGAATACAAATGCATCCACCAAAGCACAAGGGAATGTAAGCAATATTTAAATTAGTCTATTTTGCTAAAGTACAGGGAAAAGCCCACGCCCGTACGTGCGTTTTGACAGTTATAATGCTGGTATCATTATCATGTTATATCTCACGGTTAACAAATGCACTTCCGCCGGAAAGTAGGAGATCAGAGAGAAAACACTTGTACTTAAAAGTGGGTCAGTCTTGTCTGTGTCCTATATTTTTAGAAATTTGAGGTTACAAGATAACGGATGTCTTGCCTTCATCTTCACATGAATTGGATACTCCTTCAGTATGCTTTTCTCTGGTAATCCCCTTATTTTCCAGTAATCTTTCTATACATGGGTTGCATAATGCTCAATTGGTATTAGTTAATCTTCCGCATTATCCAAACTGTTGATTATTTTCTTAAATACATTTCTCTTGTTTTTTTTTTTTTTTAATTCATTCATGCCTGCTTAGGTTTATGTCCCCTTCCCCCTTTTCAACATAGCTTTTAGTAGGATTACCGCATTTTCAAATTGAAAAAGAAAAGAACATAGGGTTTTTGAACGAATCGTTTTTATTACAAGGACTTTATATATTTTTCGCTACTTCTAACTTTTCTAAGGAAATACGGCTTCGATTCGATACCATCATAGTAATCTGTTGTGTGTTCCAAGTCACTCAATCATATTGATTCAAATCTGGAGTATTAGCATTCAAATTACTTGTCTCGTCCACACACGCACGACTATATATGTCCTGTAGAAGCGAAGAAATGACTATCCTTAATTTAAAGCAAACTGTGAATAACACTAATTTGTCAACTTGTAAATATATAAGACTAGCAGCGTTCACCCCGCTTCGCTGCGGTCACCCCGGAACGCAATAAACTTTGTTACTTAGATAATTTTTACTTTTTCGCTTTCAAGTGATATGATAAAAACCATAGAAGATTGCAGTAAATGTTAACATTATATCGCCTGTCATTTATGTTAACCCGCCCCGCTTCGCTGCGGTCACCCCGGAACGCAATAAACTTTGTTACTTAGATAATTTTTACTTTTTCGCTTTCAAGTGATATGATAAAAACCATAGTAGATTGCAGTAAATGTTAACATTATATCGCCTGTCATTTATGTTAACCCGCCGAGTGACACGGTCATGCGGGTTGCATATAAATACGTTTATTTTTACCTATGATGAACTAACAAAGGATTTGTACGTTATGGACACTTGAATGGTCAATTATCTCAAGACACTGGTAATTAAAAATTAAAGTGATATGATAAAAACCATCTAGGGTCCAAATCCTAATAACCCCCCAAAAATAAAAGAAATTGGTTCAGCCGTATTAGCGTGATGAGGTAACAAAGGATTTGTGCGTTCTCTTTTATATATAAGATTTGCGGGTTGCATAAATATATTGACGAACATATTGATATTTAAACGCAAGATGTATCAGTCTTAGGCATGCTAAACGGCGTGACA